>NC_089508.1:96355063-97646563 GCF_036850995.1 Saccopteryx leptura | reverse complement strand
TCCGCTATGATATGTTTGAACAAAGTCTCTATTCCTTGTTCTTTCTCTTCTTCTTCAGAAACCCCTATGATGCGGATGTTATTTCTCTTCATATTGTCACAGAGCTCTCTTAGAGTTTCCTCAGACATTTTGAGTCTCTATTCTTTTTTCTGCTCTGCTTCTGTGCCTTTATTTATCGTGTCCTCTAACTCGCTGATTCGATTCTCTGCTTCATCTATCCTGCTTTTAATTCCTTCCATTGTATTCTTTATTTCAGATATTTTATTTGTTATTTTTGACTGATTCATTTTTATTATTTCAATGTCCTTTTTTATTTGTTATCTCTTTATTTAGGTTTTTGTAATGGCCATCTGTGGTTATTCGATTCTTTGAGCATCCTAACAATCGTTATTTTAAATTCTGCATCTGGTAATTTGGTTATATCTGATTCACTTAAGTCCTTTTCTGGGGATTTCTCTTGTTTTATTTGTGTTGTATTTCTCTGCCTCTGCATTTTCTCTTCATGGGAGTGGCTGTGATCACGCTCTCGGGTGCACAAGCGATGGTGGCCTTGGCCTTTGCCCTGCCCCCGTGTGTGATGTTATGCTCGGTCCTGAGGGCACTGGCAAGCACCTTTGCTCAGCTGCAGGTCTCTGCCTGTTTCCGGGCTTTCGCCCTGCCCTTGCAGGAGGAGCCCACTCGAGGAATGGCTTCTAGCCTTGGCTCTACCGCCAGGCAGGACTGCGTGCCCAAGCTCAGCTCAGTAGTGGAACTCCGCCTCTTCTTGGCTTTTGGCTCCACCCCCGCGGGAGGAGCCGGCTACCAAGTCAGACCACAAGCCTGGGTTGCATGGGCAGGGCAAGGCTGTGCTCCTGTGCCATTGCTCAGGAATTGGTCTCCACACTTTCCGGGGTTCCCGCCCTTCTCCCGCAGGCTGGATTACAGGCTGCCGGCAGCTGAGTTTGACCGCTTTTGCACGCCCCCTTCTCCCCAGCCGGGCAAGATTGAGCTCACACCTGAGCCCAGTGGTGGCCAGCTGGCTTCCACCCCTGCCAGCAGAACCGCGCTTTTGTCTCCCGCTGCCACACACCCTCCGTCGTGCCCTCAACCTCGTGGGTGGGGGCGTTGCAGCTCGGACCCTAAGACTCACTACTGTAGACCCAAAAGCTCCCTCCTTCTATGCGACTCTGCTCTAAATGTTGCAGGGGAGCTTGTTTGGCTGCTCTCCTGCTTTCCTTTGCTGTTATTGCTGTTTCTGGGGGAAATATTCACTTCAGCTTTGGGGAGTGACTTGTTAGGGTGGCTATCTCTCAAAATGTTTCTCCCTGTGCCTCCTAGATTACACTCTCTTTCTGTTACTCTGGTCCTCTCCTCTCTCCCCATCCCGAGGAGCCCCGGGTAAGTGGTTGTGAGAGAGATGTTCTGCATGGTCCCTTTAAGAAGGATCCTGGGTCTGAGAAATCAGACTCTTTCTCACAAACAGTATCCTGACTTGTTTCCAGCTAAATACTGTCCTTACGCCTCTTCTGGGCTCTGGGGCTTCAGGCTGGGGCTTTGTTCCTGGGGCTCAGGACCCTTCCCCTCTGCTAAACTCACTTCCCGCCACGCGAGTTTCTCCCTGCTGCCGTTCGCTCTGGGGAGCTGGGCAGCCCTCTCTGCGTTTCCGCTTTTCCTACCAGTCTTGGTGTGGCTTCTTCAGTGTTCCTTGGTTGAAGAGTCCTCTTAGTTTAGTCCAAAGTTGGTTTTTCCAGATAATATTTCTTAAAATTAGTTTGTAATCCACTTTGGTTCTGGGAGGTAGATGTTGGTACGTCCGCCTACTCCAGCGCCATCTTGTCTCTCCCTGTTTGTTTTCTTAACAGGTGATTGTCTTGTTTGCTGATCTCAGCAGGGGGCTTATTTGAAACTGTATCCAGGAATGTGGTGGGTGTAACCTGAGGTTCCGAAATCCTCTTCTGCCAGTTAATCTTTCTGGGGGTGGGTTGCTTTCTCAGCTTCAGTAGAAGGAGGTGTATTTCAGTTCTCCATGGAGACCTGAGTTACTGCCCCTCTTCCTCACTTCTTGTTTTCAGCTGTGTCTTGTTGCACTGATTGGAGTTGGAGAGATGTCTGGAGATCTGTGACCTGGAAGCACTTTGTATTTTGTTTTGTGGAAGGATCAGTCCCTCCCCCAGCTATGGCCACCTCCAGCACTGAATGAGTCAGCTTTTCAGGTTATCCCCTGCATTCCTCTGCCCCTCATTATCTCTCTCTCTCTCTCTCTCTCTCTCCTTTCTTTTTGGAAGACAAACCGGCCCTTTCTTTTTTTTTTTTTTGTTTTTTTTTTGTTTTGTTTTTTTTTGTTGTTTTTTTTTTAAATAAATTTTTATTAATGGTAATGGGATGACATTAATAAATCAGGGTACATATATTCAAAGAAAACATGTCTAGGTTATTTTGTCATTAAATTATGTTGCATACCCCTCGCCCAAAGTCAGATTGTCCTTCGCCACCCTCTATCTAGTTCTCTGTGCCCCTCCCCCTCCCCCTAACTCTCCCCCTGTCCTCCCTCCCCCCACCCCTGGTAACCACCACACTCTTGTCCATGTCTCTTAGTCTCATTTTTATGTTCCACCAATGTATGGAATCATGTAGTTCTTGTTTTTTTCTGATTTACTTATTTCACTCCTTATAATGTTATCAAGATCCCACCATTTTGCTGTAAATGATCTGATGTCATCGTTTCTTATGGCTGAGTAGTATTCCATAGTGTATATGTGCCACATCTTCTTTATCCAGTCTTCTATTGAAGGGCTTTTTGGTTGTTTCCATGTCTTGGCCACTGTGAACAGTGCTGCAATGAACATGGGGCTACATGTGTCTTCACGTATCAATGTTTCTGAGGTTTTGGGGTATATACCCAGTAGAGGGATTGCTGGGTCATAAGGTAGTTCTATTTTCAGTTTTTTGAGGAACCACCATACTTTCCTCCATAATGGTTGTACTACTTTACAGTCCCACCAACAGTGAATGAGGGTTCCTTTTTCTCCACAGCCTCTCCAACATTTGCTATTACCCGTCTTGTTGATCATAGCTAATCTAACAGGGGTGAGGTGGTATCTCATTGTAGTTTTGATTTGCATTTCCCTAATAACTAATGAAGCTGAGCATTTTTTCATATATCTGTTGGCCATTTGTATCTCTTCCTGGGAGAAGTGTCTATTCATGTCTTCTTCCCATTTTTTTATTGGATTGTTTGTTTGTTTGTTGTTGAGTTTTATGAGTTCTTTGTAAATTTTGGATATTAGGCCCTTATCTGAGCTGTTGTTTGAAAATATCATTTCCCATTTAGTTGGCTGTCTGTTTATTTTTATATCAGTTTCTCTTGCTGAGCAAAAACTTTTTATTCTGATGTAGTCCCATTCATTTATCTTTGCCTTCACTTCTCTTGCCATTGGAGTCAAGTTCATAAAATGTTCTTTAAAACCCAGGTCCATGAGTTTAGTACCTATGTCTTCTTCTATGTACTTTATTGTTTCAGGTCTTATATTTAGGTCTTTGATCCATTTTGAATTAATTTTAGTACACGGGGACAGGCTGTAGTCGAGTTTCATTCTTTTGCATGTGGCTTTCCAGTTTTCCCAACACCATTTGTTGAAGAGGCTTTCTTTTCTCCATTGTGTGTTGTTGGCCCCTTTATCAAAGATTATTTGACCATATATATGTGGTTTTATTTCTGGGCTTTCTATTCTGTTCCATTGGTCTGAGTGTCTATTTTTCTGACAATACCATGCTGTTTTGATTATTGTGGCCCTATAATATAGTTTAAAGTCAGGTATTGTAATGCCCCCAGCTTCATTCTTTTTCCTTAGGATTGTTTTGGCTATTCGGGGTTTTTTATAGTTCCATATAAATCTGATGATTTTTTGTTCCATTTCTTTAAAAAATCTCATAGGAATTTTGATGGGAATTGCATTAAATTTGTATATTGCTTTGGGTAATATGGCCATTTTGATTATATTTATTCTTCCTATCCAAGAACAAGGAATATTTTTCCATCTCATTGTATCTTTTTCGATTTCCCTTAACAATGCTTTGTAATTTTCATTATATAGGTCCTTTACATTCTTTGTTATGTTTATTCCTAGGTATTTTATTTTTTTTGTTGCAATCGTGAAGGGGATTATTTTTTTTAGTTCGTTTTCTAATATTTCATTGTTGGCATAGAGAAAGGCTATGGACTTCTGTATGTTAATTTTGTATCCTGCGACCTTACTGTATTGGTTTATTGTTTCTAATAATCCTTTTGTGGAGTCCTTCGGGTTTTCGATGTATAGGATCATATCATCAGCAAAAAGTGATACCTTTACTTCTTCTTTTCCAATATGGATGCCTTTTATTTCTTTGTCTTGTCTGATTGCTCTGGCCAGAACTTCTAGCACCACGTTAAATAAGAGTGGAGAGAGTGGACAACCCTGTCTTGTTCCTGATTTAAGGGGGAAAGCCTTCAGTTTAGTGCCATTTAATATGATGTTAGCTGATGGTTTATCATATATGGCCTTTATCATGTTGAGATATTTTCCTTCTATACCCATTTTGTTGAGAGTCTTAAACATAAAATTGTGTTGTATTTTATCGAAAGCCTTTTCTGCGTCTATTGATAAGATCATGTGGTTTTTGTTCTTTGTTTTGTTGATATGGTGTATTACGTTAACCGTTTTGCGTATGTTGAACCATCCTTGAGATTCTGGGATGAATCCCACTTGATCATGATGTATTATTTTTTTAATATGTTGTTGTATTCGATTTGCCAGTATTTTGTTTAGAATTTTAGCATCTGTATTCATTAGAGATATTGGTCTGTAGTTTTCTTTTTTTGTGCCATCCTTGCCAGGTTTTGGTATGAGGGTTATGTTGGCCTCATAAAATGTGTTCGGAAGTATTGCTTCTTCTTCAATTTTTTGGAAGACTTTGAGTAGAATAGGAACCAAGTCTTCTTTGAATGTTTGATAGAATTCACTAGTATAACCGTCTGGGCCTGGACTTTTATTTTTGGGGAGGTTTTTAATAGTTTTTTCTATTTTCTCCCTGCTGATTGGTCTCAAACCGGCCCTTTCAACACACCTCGTTCCCTGGTCGCCAGGCAAGTGGCTGTGAGCAGTATTTACTTCTCTTTTTTGTGGAGTGAGATCCCTTCTAGGCTCTCAGCCTCACCCCCCCCTCCCCCATTCCTGTAAGCAGGGGAGATTCAGGTGCTCCCTACCCAGTTTGTTGTGGCTTGTTCTTTGCTCCTTGGTTTTTGAGAGCTGTTCTTGTAGTCCAGATTTGGTTTTTTATGCTGATTATTCATAAATTCGTTTATAATCCAGTTTGGTGGTGTGAGCTGGGAGTCTGTGCATCTGCCTACACCACTGCATGTGACTGGCTTTTATGTCTCCACAATAAAGATTCTAATTTAACTATAATATTTTATAAAATGTAATAATTAATAAAGTCTCATAGACTTAATTCTGGGGCTCAAGTTATAGTTTATGCTTGGTTACCCAGGCATAAACAATTATTAAATTTAGTAACTATACTCCTTCTAATTTCAGGAAAGTAACTAAATATAAAATAGACACAAAAATATGGATGAGTCACATTAACAATATGCTTTCCTAAATTTCCATAATCATATACCCATTGTGTTAAATTATCTCATAGTTGGCATGGGTACTCAAACAAAGTAAATAGTAAGTTGAAATAATTTAAGTCTTTGACATTTACAAACTGGCTTGTTAAAATGGGGCCCCATTGACCTACAATTAAAATAATTAATATGTCCTAATTTAAGTTAAAACAAGGCCTTCAAGTATTGGAGCTTATTATGTAAAACCTAATTAAAAAGAATTTGATTATACCCACTGTTTCCCTATTTGACAACACAATTTTTCCTGTTCTTAAGCATGGAAAGAAAACACATATTCCTCATTTATAATTTTTACTTAATCTCACTGAAACTGTTACTTACAAATTAACAATTTATAATCCTTAAATGAAAAACCCTCCAACAAAAGTCTTAGAATCCATAAAAATTAATATAACAGATACTCCTGTTGGTGTCTGAGGTTATGACAACCTCTTCTTATGCATTCTGGAGACTATAGATGAACATAAGTTGTCCAAGGGTTTCTGATGTAAGATATTGCCTCTACAGCCCAGTACTATAAACCATTAAAATAAAACTTGCTGGCTTATTAGATTTCACATATGAGTAGAATCATATGGTACTTGTCTTTCTCTGACTGGTTAATTTCACTTAGCATAGTGATCTCTAGGCAAAGTAGAAACAGACCTCATAGGCGGACAGTTATGGGGAAGAGGGGTTGGGTAAGGGTAGTGGAGGGATAGAGCAAAAAAGCCCCCCCCCAAAAAAAACAAGAACAACTTATGGACAACAGTGCAATGAGGGTAGGGGAGGTGCATTGGAGACTGCAAGCTGACAGGGTCCTTGCAGTTTAGATTTTTGGAGGACAGAGGTGTAGGGGACTGGCAGTAAGCTAACAAGGTCTTTGCTGCCCATCCTCCCACCTCACTTGCTTGATTACCATAAATTGATAAAGGCTTTTCCCCACACCTCCATGTTAGCCATGAAGCTGAGTGTTTCTATTTGTCCCATCCCCAGAACCTCTGATTGTTTGATTAAGTTACTAGAGGCAATTTACATGCCCTTTCTCTCACCCTTTGTTCTGATGTTGGTTAATTTCAGTTATGCATGGTGGGGAATTTCTGTTTATGCCTTAAAGGATTCCTGTTTATGCCTTAAGATAATTCTTGTTGAACATTTTTTTCATATGCCTATTGGTCATCTGTATGTCCTCTTTGGAGAAGTGTCTGTTCAGTTCCTTTTCTATTTTTTAATTGGATTGTTTACCTTCTTAGTGTTGAGTTTTAGAAGTTCTTTATAAATTTTGGTTATTAACCCTTTATCAGACATTTTGGCAAATATGTTCTCTTATTGTGTAGGTTGTCTTTTTATTTTATTTATATTGTCTTTTGCTGTGCAAAAGCTTTTTAGCTTGGTATAGTACATTTGTTCATCCTGTCCTTTATTTCACTTGCCTATGGATGAGTAGATTAAAAAGCTGTGATACATACACACAATGGAATACTATGCAGCCATAAAAAAGAAGGAAATCTAACCTTTTGCAACAGCATGGATGGACCTGGAGACTATTATGCTAAGTGAAATAAGCCAAGCAGAGAAAGACAAATATAGTATCTCACTTATATGTGGAATCTAATGAACAAAGTGAACTGAGGAACAAAATAGAGGCAGAGAAAAGATCATAGGGACCAGAGGGGCAGCAGTCAAAGGGAGGAAGAATGAGGGGATGAGATCATAGAAGATAAAGGGATTCTTGAAATTATATATACATAATACAGAGATATAGATAGCAAGACAGCAAATCCTAGAAAGAAGGGAGAGGGTGTTGAGGGGAGGGGGATGAAGAAGGTGTGGGGGGTGACATGGGGGTGGGGTGAGGGAGTTGTATTCGGTGGGATACTTGAATCCATGTAAACACAATCAATTAAAATTAATAAAAAATAATAATTTTATGCTTCAGCTCTGTGTCTTTGTATCAAGGACTTCCTTATTGGCATATGTCTCTGCACTATATAACAAAGCAGACCCAAGCTTTGCTTTGCTCTTGTAAGCTACTGGCTTTGCAAAGAGACCTCCCAATCCCATTCTTTTTCTCTGTGAGTTTATTTCTTCATTTCACATGGTTCTCACTCAGGACCTGGACAATTACAAGCCGTGCTGATCCATGGTAGAGGTGAAAGAGTGTATGGGAAGGTGAGATAAATGATGATGGTCAAAGACTTGAGTTAGGGGTTGGGGTGAACAAACAATATGGTGGACAGAGATGTATTGTAGAATTGGGGACCTGAAACCTGTATAATTATATTAACCAGCATCACCTCAATAAAATTCAATTTAAAAAAGAAAACAAAGTTTGCTGTGTACATACTAAGCTTTCTTGGAAACAGAGGCTATCACAGACTATGAATCTGAGACATTCCGTACCCAGCTGCCCATTATACTTTGGATCATGGAGGCAATACTCTATGTGCTCAGCACAGCTACTGAGACCCCTTCTTAATACAGGTGGAGCTTCTGGCATATTTCACCTGTAGGAAGAAGTGGGCTCCCTGTCCTTCGTCTTTTGCCATATGTCATGGTGCTACAGGATGTCACTTTCTCGAGAGCCTCTGGCTGCCTAACAGCCTTTGTAATTAACTGAGTAAACAGTAATAGGAGTTCACAGTCTGTACAGGAGACATTGCCACCAACCACAGTGGATCTCAGTGGAATGCTGCTGCTTTCTATCCCTTACCCAGAATGTTCCTGGTAAAGGATGAGATCCAGGGTCAACATAAATAGCCAAATTTCAGGCAGTGATCTCAGTAATGGATACTCTGGCCAATAAATGGCCACATCTTCACACTCATTTTAAACTGTTGGTCCATTATCTAAAGTTTTTTTTCACCTTAGGGTAAAAATCTTGAGGATCTCTTGTTTCACAGACAATGATGGTCTCCTTAAACATCTTTTATTAAACTCCAACCAAACTCCCTCCCCAAAACCCTAAATGGATCTCTATCTTCCCAAAAGCCTTCATCTCTTAATTTAAGGCCCCTTAGTGAACTCACACCCCATGTCAACTTAAAAGAAATCTTCTTATAGCCCTTTCCTGTCTATATTTAAAAAGAATATGTTTCTCCTCCATATATGTGAAGGTTTGTTATATATGAGGCCCTTTAATAATGTCTCTCCTATTTTTATAAATTTCCTATCTTTCCCCTACCTAACCTAAAGGTTGGAAGCCATATTGAGGTGCATACTGTCCTGGGACCCCTTAACCACATATGTCCCCCAATAGCTGCCTATTTGATATGGGAGCATACACTTCCACTACCCAAAAATCCTTTCTGAATATTCAGTTTATAAGAGGTGAATAATTAATGCCAGGGTCTCCCGATAATCCCCACCTGAAAATTAAAATTAGTACTATAAGGCTATTACCTACCACAGATAGTGTGGGCTACCAAAAAGGAAGGCTGAAAATTTCACTTAATAAATAAAAATCATATTTACATATAATAAAATCAATACTACATTCCAATAATGATTAAACCAGATAATGCATCTATGGGAATAATTCATTCTGGAGGAAAATTAACATCAAACAGCAAAATCCTGCCAAGTACAGCTATACATCATTCTATTGTCCTTCGTTCTTGTTACTAATGGGCTTGTCAAACTCATCAGTTTGCAATCCAGAGGCCCAAACCCTCTAAGTAAGTTATTCTTTTGACCACACATTGCAACTACTAAGACTCTTATGCCACTAAGTTTAGCTAATATAAGCCCTATTAGCCAAAGACCTCTCTGGCTTGCTCAACAACAACCAAACCAAAAAATGAGACAAAGGGCCCATACCATTCAGCCAAATTAGTGGCCTGACTACAGTCTAATGCCAAAGTTCCAGTCTCAGCCTCATAATACCACAGAGCCATACAAACAAGCCCACATCAACTCAAGTGGGTACACTCTTGAAAAAGACACCTCAGTTCCATATCCCAGATGGGATCTCCCAACTCAGGACCCCACTGCTGGAGATGACACATCAGATGACACTGCTCAGCCCAAAACTTTGAGATCTACCACTGAAGATGATTTTACCCTTCATGTCAAAGATAATATCAAAACTTGGACACTAAAACATTCGCCCACATGCTGCCTCTCCTAATATGCTGACAAAATGGACACAAGATAGCTAGTCTTCCTTTGATGTTAAGAATCCTATCATGTTTCTTTAGTTTGTTGTCTGCTTAGCTCATTATCATGTTACATTCTTTCTCTTGCCAAAATGTACACCCCTTTACAACTATGCCTAATAGGAAATCTGGTAGAAGGTACTGCTATCTGTGCCATTCTAAAAATTAATGAAGACTATTGCATGTCATAGAAGTCATCTGCTTCATTCAGTCACTTATTGACCTTCTAGGGAAAGAACCACCCCAGTGCTTTCTCCTACGCAGTCTCTTCCTGCTCTCTACAACCCAGTGTCTCAACCATAAACATAAATGCCATCCCCTCTTTCTGATTATACAAAAATAACACTAAACTTTGCATATACCCTTCTAAATCATTAGTTTATACCATCCAGAAATGTAACTGAAAGACCCACAACTTGACTCAAGGTGTAATTGTCAACTAGATAGATATATATAATAAAATGTCATCTTTGCTCTTCACTTCAACCAGTGCTTTACTGTCTAAAAGTCTCCTTTATGATTAAGGCCATTCAAATACCCAAATAATCAAGTTCAAAACAGATATCAAGATATAGGTCCTGCTAGGGGTCAATCATTTTTGTTTTCTCAGAAGCTGATTATGAAGTATTTCTGTAAAGTTATACAAGTGTGCCTGTCTTTCCTGCCTTCCCTTCCACCTCTCCACTTCTGTCTCTCTGCCAGCTCTGAAACAGCAAGACTAACCCCTCCTCTTCCTTCCATCACCAGTTTATTTGTGTGAAGACAACAAAGATGAAGACTTTTATGATGATCTACTTCCAGTTAATGAACAGTAAATAATCTTCATGATGTAATTAACAAACTTATCTGTCTGTTGATTATATCTGTGATGGTCTTCATATAAAAACCAAGTAAATGTACAGCAAGAACTATATAAGACTTTTTGCATCATCATCATCATTGCCTACGTAGTTATTGTGTAGAAAATAATGTGCAAGACTTGTAAGGAAGTGGACAACCAAGCCTTACATAGATATAAGGTAAGTGATATTAATTTAAATTAATAATTTGCTAGTTTTCTAACCATTTTATAAATTTTTTTTCTAATAATTACATTACCATATAGTAATTAATGCCTCTCTTTCTCATAATTGGGGAAACTGAATGTCAGCCTGTCCTTACAGGTAAGTGGTTTTTTAAAGAATGTAACAATGTTTCCAATACTGTAATATGAATATGACTATAATACCACATACTATAAAAATGTATAACTATTCATTCATTAGAGCACAGGTGTGCTACCAAGTAGTAATTGTATCAATTATACTAGTCTACCAGAAGTAATTATAACACCGCTTCTTTGTTATCAGTATATAAGTTGTTACACCTGTAAATAAATGGAAATTTCTTTCTCACATTTTTATTTTTGATATTTAGTGTAATACACATAATATACATAGTGTTTTGTATCATATAAGATGATATTGCTGTAGGTGCTGACAGATGACTCATCTTATAGACAAACTTATGGTATTGATAAATCCATACAGTAATGTAAAAGGAGTTCCTCCTCCTTATGATTTTCTTAATGATATTTTTCTCTAGCTCAATTTACTGTAAGAATACAGTATAGCCTGACCAGGAGGTGGCGCAGTGGTTAGAGTGTCGAACTGGGATGCGGAGGACCCAGGTTCGAGACCCCAAGGTCGCCAGCTTGAGCACAGGCTCATCTGGTTTGAGCAAAGCTCATCAGCTTGGACCCAAGGCACATATGAGAAAGCAATCAATGAACAACTAAGGTGTTGCAACAAAAAACTGATGATTGATGCTTGTTAGCTCTCTCTGTTCAGGTCTCTATCTATCCCTCTCTCTGACTCTCTCTCTGTCTCTGTAAAAAAAATACAGTATATAATAAACATAACATACAAAATATATGTTAAGCAGTTGTTTATGTTATCAGTAAGTCTTCTGGTCAACAGAAGGCTATTAGTAGTTAAGTTTGGGAAGAAAATGTTAAACACAAATTTTTGATGGCATGACTAGCAGTTTCCCTAACTCCTCACATCACTCATGGGTCAACTGCATATTGTAATTAAAGTTACATGAATGCTTTTGGAGCTATTATTAAGTAAAATAAGGGTTACTTGAATACAAGCACTGTGCTACTATGACAGGTGATTTGATAACCAAGACAGCTACTAAGTGACTAAGGACAGATAGCATATACCATATACAGTGTGGATATACTGGACAAAGAAATAATTCATATCCTATGAGTTACAGGGCAGGACAGTACAGGATTTCATCATGCTACTCAGAACAGCATGCAATTTAAAACATAAATTGTACATCTTTGGATGAACGATTCCAAACAATTCCATTTAATACTTTTGTGCTATGTTTGACCAAGTGTAACTAAAACTGCAAAAAAAAAAAAAAAAAAAAAAAAACCTGTGGAGAAGGGAGGACTATTATATTTATACAGAAGGAAGACTTGGTCTAGTGTGATCACTCTGACAGGAACAATATCCAGATAAGTATATTTAACGTCACTGGGACAATATACATTGGAGGATACTTGAGAAGATTTATCTATGTTTAACATTTGTAAAATTGATTTTCATATCACAACAAATATATTCTCATTTTTCTTCTCCTTGATTCACTTCTAACCTTCACAAACTCCTTTCATTTTAGATATGCATTCAGTGAGTAAGTTAGTGTGATGCTGAAACTAGTAAATCAATAGAAGGATGAAATACCTCTCATTATCTTGATTTGCTTTCTCATCTTATTCTTACCAAGGAGGGTATCAGAGGTCTGTCTATAATGGAAAAAGAGAGCTCTTATATTGCCATTTAATTCTTGCTTACCTTGCTCAAAGAATTTAAGTTTATGGTTGACTAATAAATCTTAAGGGAACGGTAAATTATGCTTTTTTTATATTTTCAAGGCCAGTTCAGATGGTCAGAAAATCTTGAATTCTCAGAGAGAATTAGTTTCTAATTATATGGTATAGGAAATAGGGAATGGGAAAAAAGGTCATCACCTGTTAACTAATATTTAAAAGTGGTCTTGGGGCTATACACACTAATTGTCATGCAATGCATTATATTAAATATTTACTACATATCAGATACTGTTCAAGGCCCTTGGGAAATTTTATTTTTAAATGCTCTAACTGAGCTTGTATTCTCATGAAAACAGACAGTGATCAAATAAAATGTCAAATATTACCAAGTTACTTGGATCCTCCAAAAAGCAGAAACTAGGATGAATTTAGAATTTTAAACAGTTTAGGGAATAATGCTTATGGATAATAAAGGGTAGGGGAAGCATAGTGGATAGAAAGCTTTCAAATATGAGTTAATCTGACACCTGTGATAAGAAACAGTGACAAAGCAAGATAGGGCTGAGATAATTTCAGGCTATGACACAGATCTGACAATTACTTTACCAAATGAATGCAGATTTTTGGAGCAAAGATTGCCAACTAGATGAGTCTTTTCTTGGACAGAAATGACTTGGTGCTAGTATCCTCAGGGTTCTCCATTAATAACTGGGGTCTGCATGGAAAGAGTGTGAGCTGTGGCTAAAAAGCTGAGCTTGATACTGAAGTTGTTTTCGTTGACGGTTGTCCATTAACTTCACTCCTTGAGGCTGAATGAAAATTTCCTCTTAAGGGGAGGTCTGAGCAATGAATCGCAATGGTTGTCACAAATGACTCCTTGAAGATAAACTTGTTGAAAAGATAGAAGGTAATGGATAGTGTGGAAAGAAGTGCCAATTAGCCTTGTGTTCCCATTGCCCAAAGCAAGGTCTCTTTCTGTCCCCATTTCTCCTATCTCCTTATTTGCACATCTCCATTTTAGCTAGGTTATTTAAAATGTAAGCTCAATGAAAGACTCTTTAAAGGAGTAATTCTTAATTAGGAAACATTAATAAGGTGAGGAAACAAGTGATACAGAAAATCTGAGTAAAATATTCCATACAAAGGAATGGTAAGTATAAAAGACATGTGGTAGAAGTACATTTGGTAAGGAATAAGAAAGAATACAGTGGCCAATGAATTCCTTCTGCAGTAAGACTAGTTTGACATCAAGATACATACGAAAGTGTAAATGATCAAGAACTGACAGAAAAATTCTGAACATAAGGGTATGTAGCTTGACCAGGCAGGGGCACAGTGGATAGAGCGTCAGACTGGGACGCAGAGGACGCAGGTTCAAAACTCCGAGGTCACTGGCTTGAGCACGGGCTGATCTGCTTTGAGCAAGGCTCACCAGCTTGAGCTCAAGGTTGCTAGCTAGAGCAAGGGGTCATTTGGTCTGCTGTAGCCCCCCGGTCAAGGCACATATGAGAAAGCAATCCATGAGAAACTAAGGTGCTGGAAGGAAGAATTGATGCTTCTCATCTCTCTCCCTTTCGGTCTGTCTATCCTTCTCTGTTCCTCTCTCTGTCTCTCTCTGTCTCTGTCACACACACACACACACACACACACACACACACACACAAAAGAGTATGTAGTGGTGGAGATGATACCTCAAAAAACATATTGTAGGCCTGACCTGTGGTGGCGCAGTGGATAAAGCATCGACCTGGAAATGCTGAGGTCACCGGTTCGAAACCCTGGGCTTGCCTGGTCAAGGCACATATGGGAGTTGATGCTTCCAGCTCCCTCCCCCCCTTCTCTCTCTCTGTCTCTCCTCCCTCTCTCTCTCTCTCTGTCTCTCCCTCTCCTCTCTAAAATGAATAAATAAAAAAAATAATAATAAAATAAAAAAACCATATTGTAAAATCCAGTGATGGGATTCAAATAATTTAACAACCGGTTCTCTGCCCTAATGACCGTTTTAAGTATAAAAAACTATTTACCAAAAGGTAGCTTATTATTTCATACATTTAATACTTAGATAAGAACAATAAAAGAGGTAGTACACAAAACTAGATTAAGCTATAAGAAAGAGTTCTAAAATATTAATAAAAATATTAAATAATACCTGACAAAAAACAATAAAACTATTTAAGATATTTCCATGTTGCTTCTTGATTGGCATCCTCACTTGTAATTTTTTTCACCCATGGACAAAATGAACATTACTACGCGAGCTTAGAATATATTGTTGGACAGATGACTCTTAAAAAAGAGTAAGGAATGTATATTTATGATTTCCACTTTGGGTGGCTGCCCAGGCACCCACTTTAGAGAGAACTCTGATTACAAGTGACATTTAAACAACCAGTTTGCCAAACTCAACTAAAAATTAGGTATTGGTTCTGCCGAATCAGTGCAAACTGGCTGAATCCCACCACTGGTAAAATCCCTCTTAAAAAAAAAGTAATATTCATGCAGAAATAGTAAATCAATTAATGGAGTGAAATAGACAATAAAAGATATTCACAGAAATTTATAAAATTTAGTATGTAATTAAAAAAATGCTTTAGATAATTTAGAAAAGATAAATTCATTATAAATGGTATTGTGGGCATCTAAACAGACATATAAATAAAAAATGAAAACGTATGTGTTTTTTCACCACACAATAGGATTAATTCAGTTGGATTAAAATTCTAAATTTAAAAATATTGACACCATTCAAGATCTTAAAACAAAGCATAAATAAATTCCTGGATTCCTTAATAACTTCTGAGTTGGTAAAGTTTCTTAACTTTGATTTAGTGTAAAAGAAAAGACTAATAAATCTGATTAGACAAAATTAAGAAAAAGAAAAAAATACCTTTGTGTATGGAAAACACATGAACCCACCTACATAATCAATATATAAATTCAAAAGAAAACTGTTAGGGAAAACCTGTAACTTATGCAATGGCCTACTAAGCCTCCTATAAAAATTTTTTTTAAAGGCCATAAACTAGTTAAAAATAGGGTACAGTACAGAAACTTTTCATAGAGAATAGGCTAATATACCTTCTGGATATTTTTCTAGTTTATTAATAAGAAAAAATATGTTAAAACATTGAGATATCATTTTCTACATATATAAATGTGAAAAACTTAAAAAGCTTAACAATATATATTCTATGGATATAAGTATAGTGAAACAGACACACTTTTTTACATTTCTGGTGAAATACAAATAACAAAATTCTTTTGAATAGAACTATAGAATTTTCTTGAAAAATTGCATATGTTTATCTTTTCACCTAACAATTTCACTAAAAATATTCCAAATATTTGTTCAGATATAATATAACATATAGTCAAGTCTATTCATTGTGATATCACTTGTAAATATAAGATATTGGAAATAATCCAAAAGTCCATTGGCACTGAACTGGTTAAATATACCCTGGTATTTATATGACATAAAATATAATGAGATAATTTAGAGGTACAAACATGTAGTCATGTCTGTAATATATAGTTAGATAAAGAAAAATCAAGATGCAATACCTCAGTAACCTCAGATGGGAATTTGTAGGCCTTTAACTAAGTAACCCACCTTCCTAACATTTTAATTGAATTTATAGGGGTACAGGTTTCAAGTTTACAACTCAATAAAACATCATCTGCACATAGCATCGTGTGCCCATTGACCAAAGCAAAGTCTCTTTCTGTGCGCATTTCTCCCGTCTCCTGGTTTGCACACCTCCACTTATCCCCAACCCCTCTTTCCCTCTGGCTATCACCACACTGTTGTCTGTGTCTATGTTAGCCATCTTCTGTATGTTTCTTAGGAGCTTCCAGCAGAATTGAGCCTCTGTATCTTACAGCAGTGACCTTGCTAATGCACCATTTTACAGTATTGACTTTTCCTACTTCCTTGTCAGACTCTCCTAATTTCCTCTTTCCACCTTCCTGTGTTTATTTCATGAATAAGGAGCCCAAACTTAAATCCTTGTCTCTGGCTCTGCTTTCGAGGGCACTGAATAAAGACACGAATCAATTGAAAAATCTGAGAATCCCCTGAACATTTCTCCATGGTGGTTATACTATATATTAGTTCTCAATAAATTGTTTGCTGATGGAAAATTCTTCTAAGTCATAGCAAGTCCATGGTGGTCCTTGTTAGAACACATACTTGGTAAGATAAAAGGTGTCAGTACTATATATCTGAATTTGGGGGGGGCGAAGCAAGCCTTAATGTCCTTACTTTAATTTCAAATTGTGTCATATCTACAAAGAAGATTGTCATTTGTTGCTGTAATAATAAAATCCCTCTCACCACTAACACAAATTTGCATTTGAAAGATGTAAATAATCATTAGTTGAAGACTTCAAATGCCATATGAAAAGGATGAAATTTAAACCAGTTTTTCTAGACTACTATTTGACTTACTGTACTTTCTTTTCAATGTTGGTTTCTAACTGCTTTACTCACTATGAGTTTTGCAGGAAACTTGTGACACCAGAAAGTAGGTGTTCTATTCAAAACATAAATATATAATAGGCAATTATAAAGTGGGACATAATTTATAAAAAGAAATTAGTGGGCCTGACCCTAAATTAGCGGTGGCGCAGTGGGTAAAAGTGTCGGCCTGGAACACTGAGGTCGTCAGTTCAAAACCCCGGCTTGCCTAGTCAAGGCACATATGGGAGTTGATGCTTTCTGCTCCTCCCCGCTTTCTCTCTCTCTGTCTCCTATCTTTAGAAATAAAAGAATAAATAAAAAAAAAATATATATATATATAAAAGAAAAAAAAAGAAATTAGCTACCCTAGATACACACACACAAAGGAATATTATTCAGCCATAAAAAAGAATGAAATCTTACCTTTTGTGGAAACATGGATGAAGCTAGAGGTTATTATGCTAAGTGAAATAAGCCAGACAAAGAAAGACAAGTTCTATATGATTTTACTTAAATGTGGAATCTAAAGGACAAAATAAAAAACAAAATAAAAATGCATTTATAGATACAGAGAACAGACTAATGGATGACAAAGAATAGGGAGATTGAGGGGCTCAGTGAGAAAGGTAAAGGGATTAAGGAAAGAAAAAGACCTCACAGACAGACAACAGTACTGGAATTACAAAGTGAAAAGGAGCAGTGGGAGGGAGAAGTGGGTAAAGTGGGGATAAGTGCTGAATGGAAAGAGACTTGACTTGGTGTGGTAAACACACAATACAATATATAGATTATACACTGAAACCTATATAATTTTATTAACTATTGTCACCCTAATAAAATCAATAATTTTTTTAAAAGAGGTATTAATTGGTAGTTACATAATAGTCATGGTGATATAAAAAAGCATAGGGTATGTAGTCAACTAAATTGCAATAACTATGTGCAGTGCCAGATAGGTATTTGAAATATCAAGGAAACACTTTATAAAGTATGTGATTTTCTAAGGAGTATGCTGCACACCAAAAATTAATACCAAAAAAATGTTGAATGCAAACTATAATTTAAAAATTAAAGGGAAGAGATTACTACCCCCATTTACAAAAGAAAAACTGATGACTTTGGACCTAAGTCAATACTACTGTCCTGTAGGTGAGTGGTCCCCAACCCTTTTTTGGGTCATGGACCTGTTTAATGTCAGAAAATATCTTCACGGACCGGCCTTTAGGGTGGGACGGATAAATGTATCACATGACCGAGAAAAGCATCAAGAGTGAGTCTTAGACAGATATAACAGAGGGAATCTGGTCAATGTTTAAAAATAAAACATCATTCAGACTTAAATATAAATAAAATGGAAATAATGTAAGTTATTTATTCTTTCTCTGCGGACCGGTACCAAATGGCTCAGGGACCGGTACAAGTCCGCGGTCCGGGGGTTGGGGACCACTGCTGTAGGTCATAGATATTTGAATAAAGACTTAAACCATATCACTAAAATTGAACTGAAAAGGCCTTTTCATTATAAAAGACCAACAAGAGTTAACTACATAAAAATTTGTATATGATATTGCTTGTTTAATGCAAAAATGTTAGCACAGTTATGTAACTACAGTTCTATCCTATTTTAGCATAACAGTATATGAGGTTTTTCATTAACAATTACTTTTCTCTTGAATCAGAAAGATTTCATTTACCTTACTTCTTCCTAATCATCTTGTCTTTAGAAATAGTTTTATTAAAAAAGTTTTTAAAAACATTTATTCACATTTTCTGTAGTAGCAGGAATTAACTTTATATTTCTTATTTTGAAAATTAATCAAAATTTTAACATGGACTATTGATAGATTTCATCTTATTATGTGATGCACCAAGAGTTTCAATTCTGTGTACCATAAAGTAGGGTTTTTATTTATTCATCATTTTCATTATAAGTAATCTTCATGCTCAATATTTTAGTCATCTGAATAAGTAGCAAAATTATACTATACAATGTCAGGAAAATGAGGTTAGTCTATGTATAAGTCAAGTGAAAAGATTTTCTCTCATCTCAACTGAATTTGTGAACTAATAAATAATGTAAGAGATAAAAGATTGGCTGCTGAAAATCAATTCCACTATCTAAAGTATATCAATATGTTGAAAATATAGAGAAACTGTAATAAGGCAAGTTATTGCCAAAGTAAGAGAAAAGAAAACTGCAGTAGGTTGCAAGCTAGAATTTCATTACATATAATAAAAACATATCACATTTGGTCAAAAGATCATGATCCAAGTCAAATTTTCTAAAATAAAACATAGATCTCTAGGAGGCATTGTTATAAATGTACTTATCAAGTAAGATTTGAGAATTTTTTACAGATTCAATATAAACTCTTTTTAATTTTGTGTCTGAGTAGTCTCTCAAATTGTAATTCCATGACATGCTATCTTTATTATATTGGCTAGAAAATGAAAAAAAAATAAAGTTTTTGCCGGCTAGCTCAGTAAATTTGGGAATTGTTCAGATATGCCAAGGTTGTGGGTTCAATTCCAGTGAGGGCACATGCAAGAGTGAACCAATGAATGCATAAATCGGTGAAACAACAAATTGATGTTTCTCTCTCTCCCTTCCTCTCTAAAATTAATAAAATTTAAATATATATATTTAATATATAATATATATTTAATATATATTAAAATTTAAATATATATTTATATATTAAAATTTAAATGTGTGTGTATCCTCAATAAAAACTGCTCTATTATGTAAAATTATCAAAATTGCTTAGGAGGAACAAAAACACCAGTATCTTGCTTCAAAGCTAAATCTATTTCTTTAATTTATAAATTTGTATCTGTGATTATGGTTCTCCTCAAAAGTAAGTGTAAAAGCAGATAAAAAACATCTCAAGAAATATCAAATTACCTAAATTTAATAGAAGCAAAACTTTCAAGGTCAAAGTAAAAGGTATATTATTTATTGACTATTAGCAAAAATTCAAATTTACAATATGAGGACAGTTTTCAAAACCACCAACACTTATTTCCAAAGAAAAAAAAATTATGCACATTCAATTATTTTTACTATAATACCTGAAATAGTTCTTTTCTTTTTCTTTGGTACTTTTGGTAGTCTCAAAATCAATTACTTGTTCTTTAAAAGATTAGGTTAATTTTTTAGTGAATTATAATATATACTGTTGAATACATAAATTGAAAGTATACAGATCCTCAACAATAAAAAGACAAGAAAAATGTTTAATGACAAAGGACTTGAAGAAATTTTCATACTAAAGGTCAGCAAGCACACATAAAATGTTTTCTATGAAATGTAAATGACTTTAAAGAAAGTCTTCACACATGGATGCAACACGAAGTTCAGTACACTGCATAGAATAAGTAGCCACCATGCTGTGTTCAACAGAAGTCATTTTCATTAAACTTTAATAATTTCTGCTTTCTGAAATAATAATCTTAACAATAGCATATACTTTCCTTATTCTAAAATCCCTTCTTATCTATTCCAGATCAACAGTCATCCATATCATGCTGCAAATCCATTAATTTCTCAGTAATAGTTCCTTATATGAATATATAAAACTGTTTTAATATACTCAAGTTTGTTGGGATTTTGGGTTATCTAAAATCATATCTAATATAAGTAAAGCTGTTATGTCTGTGCAGTGGTAGAAGAGTGGATAGAGTGTCAACCTGGGATGCTGAGATCTCAGGTTCAAAATCCTAACTTCAAAGGCTTGAGTACAGGCTCACCAATTTGAGTGCGGGGTCACCAGCTTGAGCATAAGATCACAAACAACACCCCATGGTTGCTGGCTTGAGTTCAAAGGTCATTGGCTTGAAGCCCAAGGTCACTGGCTTGAGCAAGGGGTCACTAGCTCTGCTGGAGCCACCTGGTCAAGGTACAAATGAGAATTAATCAAAAAACAACAAAAGTGCCACAAATACAATTTGATGCTTCTCATCTCTCTCCTTTCCTCTCTCTCTCTTTCTCTAAAAAAATAAATAGCTTGCTAAAATAAATGGGTGGATAAAGCTGCTATGAATAGTTTCATACAGGGGATTTTTTGGACATATGATTTAATTCCACTTTAGTAAATACTTTGGAGTGAAGAGAAACAGGTGAGTTGAGCCTGACATTAGTACCATCTTACTGGGCTATCCCACCTAAAACATAGTCTACAGGTCTCAGTGCAGGAAATAAACTCAAACCCTTTGACTCTGCTGCTGAGTTGAGGAGGCAGAGATCACAATTCAAGGGAACTGAGTGACTAGAAGTTTTAGGGCAGAGTTTTCTGGGGTGGGGGAGGAGCTGCACAGAGAGAGAGCTACTAAGAGATGAAGAGTTTTCTTGAGATGACGTCAGAGTAATGGCGGGGTAGGAAGCGATACCGATAAATCTCCCCCAAAACTCAACAAGATCTTCAACCAGAAACAGAAAAACCTATACTTGGAGCTTCCAGATGCTTCGCAATACACCCAAAGGTATGATTGAGTGAAAAATTGGCTAAATATATAACCAAACCCCGAAGGAAATAGGGAGTAAGAAATGCTCCGCCTTCCTCACTAACCTAAACAGGGCGGCTTTCTCTGGTAACTGTGAATATAGAAACTGAGGCGGGCAAAGGGGGTGAATACAAACGGCCGAACCAGGCTGTGGCACGGAGATCCAAGCCGAGGAAAATCTGATCCTGTGGAAACCCGGGCAATACAAGCTAACACTCGCGCCAAACCCAAACAAAGAAAGACAAGCGGCGCGGCCATTTTACCCGGTCTCCTGGTTGGTGCGCAGTTAGTGGGCGAGAGATTTCTTCCTAGGCCCCGGGAGTCAGTGCCCGTGTTGCCCCACGGAGAGGCAGGGTCAGAGGCCTTTCTGTGGGCCGAGGGCAGAGTCTCTGGGCAGCCCCAGCGCCCTGGGAAAGCCACGCACGGGAGGGAGTGAGAACTAATTCCAATGGTGGAGATTTTCCTTGCCGAGGGTGTTTCACTCAGAGGGAAAGCAGCCGGCCTCATATCCTGGTTTGCGCGCGCAGATAAGGAGTGAGCGATTCCTCCGAGTGCCTCGGCAGTGCGCGCCCGTGTCATCGCACAGAGGAGCAGAGTCAGGGGCCTTTGTGTGGGCCAAAGCGGAATCTCGGGCCGCCCCAGCGCCTTGCAAAAGCCACGCACGGGGACGAAGCGAGACTCAATTCCAGCGCTGCAACTTTTCCCTGCGGTCGGGGGTTTCACTCAGAGCGTGAGACTGCTGGCCGGATATCCTGGTCTGCGCGCGCAGCCAGTGAGTGAGAGTTTTCTCCAAGCGCCCCGGAAGTGGGCACCCGCTTGTGTTACCAGACAGAGTGGCAGAGCCAGAGGTCTGTGAGTGGGTGGAAAGCCTGCCTGATTATGCTAGCAGCTCTGACTGACTGAGCCTTACCCAGAGCCCTGTGCTGAGTGGAAATAGAGTGGGGAGTTGCCAGCTCTTTGAGCCTCTTACTATCCAGGCAGAGGCAGCAGCAACCCCATAGCTGGATTATCAGGCTACTAATTGAGGAAGGAAAGACTAGGAGAAAGGCTCCAGGAACACGGACTCTCTCACTGTCGGAGCCTATAAATGCTAATAGCCTCGACTGCCAACGAGACTAAAGCACAATACATGACATTGCCATAGAGACTTATCAACTGCAAACCTCCACCTGAGCGTGCCAAAGGGGCAGAACCCGGGGTACAGAGTCACCGACCAGGAAGAGGGAGAGAAAAGAAAAAGCAAGAAGATAACCTCTCAAAATCAAGAATAATCTGCAGACTTTATAACCTATCCCATTTTATTATATTTGTTCGTTTGTTTCTCTTATCTTCATTCTTGATACTTTTTTTTTTCCTCCTCCAATTTGGCCGATTAACTCTCTACCGGTCTTACTCTCTCCTCTCCTTGAACTACACTACCCATAAGTGTTACATCTCCCATTATCTTTTCTCTTCTCTTCCTTTCTCTCTATGAGGGTTGCACTCCAAAACCCTTAACTCACTCTCTCTCTCTCTCCTTTCTTTTTTCTTCTTTTAGTGGTTCCCTCTTTTTTTTTTCTCTCTCTCTCTCTTTCTTTTCTCCCTCTATATTAGTTTCTTCCTTTTTCCTTTACATCTCCTCTCATTCAAACCTCAATAACAAACAAATTATCTTATCTGGGACTCAAACTTATGTTTGTGGCATTTTGGGGGGTTTTTACTTCACCTTTTTAACTCACTAGCAGTGCTCCCATCCCTGGCTCTCCATATTATCTAGTTCTTGTTCCACTAAATACAATAGTAATTTTTTAATTTGTCCCCCCATTTTTCCGTTTTCCTCTTAATCCTCTCATCATAACTCTTAGACAACCAACACCTAAAAGCAAATCATTTTATTCTTGACCCAAATTTTTTCCTTATTTGCTTTTTGTGGGTCCATACGCTCTTTTTTTTCTTTTTTCTTTCTTTTTTTTTTTTTTTTTTTTTTGCCCAATTCAGGCCCTCCATCACAGGCATTGTTTGTTATAATTCACAGTCCACCACAAGATTTTATCAAGAAAGAGGGGAGAGGAGAGGAGAGGAAAAAAGGAGGGGGGGAATAATTTCCTTTTTTTTTTTTTTTAAATTTTTATTTTATTTTATTTTTCTTTATTTCATTATTAATTTTTTTTTTAAAAAAACAACTCTTTTCGATTTTTTTTTTATTATTTTTTTAAACTTTTTATTCTTTATTAAATCTCATTAATACTATCAACAAAACCACCCTCAGATGCCATTAAGGAAGAGAAAATCGAATATCATGGATACAAAAGAAAGAGAGGTAACACAGCTAGATGAGGAAAAATCTATGGAGAAAAAATTTAATATATTGGAAACCTTGGAGCTAAATGACAGAGAATTCAAGATAGAAATCCTAAAAGTCCTCCGAGATATACAAGAAAACACAGAAAGGCAATTTAGGGAGCTCAGAAAACAACTCAATGAACACAAAGAATATATGTCCAAGGAAATTGAAACTATAAAAACAAATCAAACAGAGATGAAAAACTCAATTCATGAGCTGAAAAACGAAGTAACAAGCTTAGCTAATAGAACAGGTCAGATAGAAGAGAGGATTAGTGAAATAGAAGACAAGCAACTTGAGGCACAACAGAGAGAAGAAGAAAGAGACTCAAAAATTTAAAAAAATGAGATAGCCCTACAAGAATTATCTGACTCCATCAAAAAGAATAACATAAGAATAATAGGTATATCAGAGGGAGAAGAGAGAGAAAATGGAATGGAGAACATACTCAAACAAATAATAGATGAGAACTTCCCAAGCCTGTGGAAAGAACTAAAGCCTCAAGTTCAAGAAGCAAACAGAACTCCAAGTTTTCTTAACCCCAACAAACCTACTCCAAGGCATATCATAATGAAATTGACACAAACCAACAGCAAAGAAAAAATTCTCAAGGCAGCCAGGGAAAAGAAGAATACAACATATAAAGGAAGGCCCATTAGATTATCATCAGATTTCTCAGCAGAAACTCTACAAGCTAGAAGAGAGTGGACCCCAATATTTAAAGTCCTGAAAGAGAGGAACTTTCAGCCACGAATACTATACCCATCAAAGCTATCCTTCAAATATGAAGGAGAAATAAAAACATTCACAGATACAGAAAAGATGAGGAAATTTATCATCAGAAAACCCCCACTCCAGGAATTACTAAAGGGGGTTCTCCAATCAGATACAAAGAACAAAAAAAAACAGAGCCACAAGTAAAAGCTCCAAGAAGAACACAATAAAACCAAATTTAAACTGTGACAACAACAAAAAGAAAGAGGGGGAGAAGATGGAGATTAACAGTAGCAAAGGACGATGGAGTGCAAAAGTACTCACAAAATAGTTCGCTACAATGAACAGGGTAGGGACCCTTTTCATTATTCAAAGGTAACCACCATTGAAAAAACCACCACAGAAGCACATGAGATAAAAAAGATAGCAACAGTGGAAAGATGTATGGAATACAACCAAATAAAAACAAAAGATAGAAAAACAAAAGAGAAGGATCAAACAAGACACAAAACTAACAGAAAGCAAGATATAAAATGGCAATAGGGAACTCACATGTGTCAATAATTACACTAAATGTAAATGAATTAAACTCACCAATAAAAAGGCACAGAGTAGCAGAATGGATTAAAAAAGAAAATCCAACTGTATGCTGCCTACAGGAAACTCATCTAAGTAACAAGGATAAAAACAAATTCAAAGTGAAAGGCTGGAAAACAATACTCCAAGCAAATATCCAAAAAAAAGCAGGTGTAGCAATACTCATATCGGATAATGCTGACTACAAGACAGGAAAAGTACTCAGAGACAAAAATGGCCATTTCATAATGGCTAAGGGGACACTGAATCAAGAAGACATAACAATTCTTAATATATATGCACCAAACCAAGGAGCACCAAAATATATAAGACAGCTACTTATTGATCTTAAAACAAAAACTGACAAAAACACAATCATACTTGGAGACCTCAATACACCGCTGACGGCTCTAGATTGGTCATCCAAACAGAGAAACAACAAAGACATAGTGGCCTTAAACAAAACACTAGAGCACCTGGATATGATAGACATCTACAGGACATTTCATCCCAAAGTGACTTAGTATACATTTTTCTCCAGTGTACATGGATCATTCTCAAGAATTGACCATATGTTGGGCCACAAAAACAACATCAGCAAATTCAGAAAAATTGAAGTTGTACCAAGCATATTTTCTGATCATAAAGCCTTGAAACTAGAATTCAACTGCAAAAAAGAGGAAAAAAATCCCCAAAAAATGTGGAAACTAAACAACATACTTTTAAAAAATGAATGGGTCAAAGAAGAAATAAGTGCAGAGATCCAAAGATATATACAGACTAATGAAAATGACAATACGACATATCAGAATCTATGGGATGCAGCAAAAGCAGTGTTAAGAGGGAAGTTCATATCACTTCAGGCATATATGAACAACCAAGAGAGAGCCCAAGTGAACCACTTAACTTCCCACCTTAAGGAACTAGAAAAAGAAGAACAAAGAAAACCCAAAACCAGCCGAAGAAAGGAGATAATAAAAATCAGAGCAGAAATAAATGAATTAGAGAACAGAAAAACTATAGAAAAAATTAATAGAACAAGGAGCTGGTTCTTTGAAAAGATCAACAAAATTGACAAACCCTTGGCAAGACTTACCAAGGAAAAAAGAGAAAGAACTCATATAAACAAAATCCAAAATGAAAGAGGAGAAATCACCACGGACACCGTAGATATACAAAGAATTATTGTAGAATACTATGAAAAACTTTATGCTACTAAATTCAACAACCTAGAAGAAATGGATAAATTCCTAGAAAAATACAACCTTCCTAGACTGAGTCAAGAAGAAGCAGAAAGCCTAAACAGACCTATCAGTAGAGAAGAAATAGAAAAAACCATTAAAAACCTCCCCAAAAATAAAAGTCCAGGCCCTGACGGCTATACCAGCGAATTTTATCAAACATTCAAAGAAGACTTGGTTCCTATTCTACTCAAAGTCTTCCAAAAAATTGAAGAAGAAGCAATACTTCCAAACACATTTTACGAAGCCAACATAACCCTCATACCAAAACCAGGCAAGGATGGCACAAAAAAAGAAAACTACAGACCAATATCTCTAATGAATACAGATGCTAAAATACTAAACAAAATACTAGCAAATCGAATACAACAACATATTAAAAAAATAATACATCATGATCAAGTGGGATTCATCCCAGAATCTCAAGGATGGTTCAACATACGCAAAACGGTTAACATAATACACCATATCAACAAAACAAAGAACAAGAACCACATGATATTATCAATAGACGCAGAAAAGGCTTTCGATAAAATACAACACAATTTTATGTTTAAGACTCTCAACAAAATGGGTATAGAAGGAAAATATCTCAACATGATAAAGGCCATATATGATAAACCATCAGCTAACATCATATTAAATGGCACTAAACTGAAGGCTTTCCCCCTTAAATCAGGAACAAGACAGGGTTGTCCACTCTCTCCACTCTTATTTAATGTGGTACTAGAGGTTCTAGCCAGAGCAATCAGACAAGACAAAGAAATAAAAGGCATCCATATCGGAAAAGAAGAAGTAAAGGTATCACTTTTTGCAGATGATATGATACTATACATCGAAAACCCCAAAGAATCCACAAAAAGACTACTAGAAACAATAAGCCAATACAGTAAGGTCGCAGGATACAAAATTAACATACAGAAGTCAATAGCCTTTCTATATGCCAACAATGAAACAACTGAGAAGGAACTCAAAAGAATAATCCCCTTCACGATTGCAACAAAAAAAATAAAATACTTAGGAATAAACATAACAAAGAATGTAAAGGACTTATATAATGAAAACTATAAACCATTGTTAAGGGAAATCGAAAAAGATATAATGAGATGGAAGAATATACCTTGTTCTTGGCTAGGAAGAATAAATATAATCAAGATGGCTATATTACCCAAAGCAATATACAAATTTAATGCAATTCCCATCAAACTTCCAATGACATTTTTTAAAGAAATAGAGCAAAAAATCATCAGATTTATATGGAACTATAAAAAACCCCGAATAGCCAAAGCAATCCTAAAGAAAAAGAATGAAGCTGGGGGCATTTCAATACCTGACTTCAAACTCTATTATAGGGCCACGACAATCAAAACAGCATGGTATTGGCAGAAAAATAGACACTCAGACCAATGGAACAGAATAGAAAGTCCAGAAATAAAACCACATATATATAGTCAAATAATTTTTGATAAAGGGGCCAACAACACACAATGGAGAAAAGAAAGCCTCTTCAATAAATGGTGCTGGGAAAACTGGAAAGCCACATGCAAAAGAATGAAACTGGACTACAGTCTCTCCCCCTGTACAAAAATTAACTCAAAATGGATCAAAGATCTAAACATAAGACCTGAAACAATTAAGTACATAGAAGAAGACATAGGTACTCAACTCAGGGACCTGGGTTTTAAAGAGCATTTTATGAATTTGACTCCAATGGCAAGAGAAGTGAAGGCAAAAATTAATGAATGGGACTACATCAGACTAAGAAGTTTTTGCTCAGCAAGAGAAACTGATAACAAAATAAACAGAAACCCAACTAAATGGGAAATGATTTTTTCAAACGACAGCTCAGATAAGGGCCTAATATCCAAAATATACAAAGAACTCATAAAACTCAACAACAAACAAACAAACAATCCAATAAAAAAATGGGAAGAGGATATGAACAGACACTTCTCCCAGGAAGAAATACAAATGGCCAACAGATATATGAAAAGATGCTCATCTTCTTTAGCTATTAGAGAAATGCAAATCAAAACTGCAATGAGATACCACCTCACACCTGTTCGATTAGCTGTTATTAGCAAGTCAGGTAACAGCAAATGTTGGAGAGGCTGTGGAGAAAAAGGAACCCTCATACACTGTTGGTGGGAATGTAAAGTAGTACAACCATTATGGAAGAAAGTATGGTGGTTCCTCAAAAAACTGAAAATAGAACTACCTTATGACCCAGCAATCCCTCTACTGGGTATATATCCCAAAAACTCAGAAACATTGATACGTAAAGACACATGCAGCCCCATGTTTATTGCAGCATTGTTCACAGTGGCCAGGACATGGAAACAACCAAAAAGCCCATCAATAGATGACTGGATAAAGAAGATGTGGCACATATACACTATGGAATACTACTCAGCCATAAGAAATGATGACATCGGAACATTTCTAGCAAAATGGTGGGATCTTGATAACATGATACGAAGCGAAATAAGTAAATCAGAAAAAAACAGGAACTGTATTATTCCATACGTAGGTGGGACATAATAGTGAAACTAAGAGACATTGATAAGAGTGTGGTGGTTACGGGGGGGAGGGGGGAATGGGAGAGGGATAGGGGGTGGGGAGGGGCACAAAGAAAACAAGATAGAAGGTGACAGAGGACAATCTGACTTTGGGTGGTGGGTATGCAACATAATTGAACGACAAGATAACCTGGACTTGTTATCTTTGAATATATGTATCCTGATTTATTGATGTCACCCCATTAAAAAAAATAAAATTATATATATAAAAAAAAAAAAAAAAAAAAAAGAGTTTTCTTGAGACTTTGATTGCATTTCTCTGATTAGTGATATTGAGCAACAATTTACATCTATCAGACATCTGCATGTCCTTTTTGGAGAAGTGTCTATTCAGGTCTTCTGAACATTTTTAATTGGGTTGTTTTGCTGGTGTTGAGTAGTTTCAATTCTTTATAAATTTATATATTACCATATGTATCATTTGTGAGTATCTTCTCTTATTTAGTAGGTTGTCTTCTCATTTTGTCGATGGTTTCCCTAGCTGTGCAAAACCTTTTCACTTTGATGTAGTCTCATTTGTTTATTTTTTCTGTTGTTTCCCTTAACCAAGGAGATATGTTAGAAAAATTATTGCTAAGATAAATGTCTGAGATTTTTAAAGTCTATGTTTTTTTCTAGGACTTTTATGGTTTTAGGTCTTACATTTAAGTCTTTAACTCATTTAGAGTTTATTTTTGTATACAGTGTAAGAAGGTGGTCTAGTTTCATTCTTTTGCATTATATCTCTCCAATTTCCCAACAACATGTGTTAAATAGATTGTTTTATTCCCAACTGTATGTTTTTGCTACCTTTATTATAGAATAATTGGCCATATAAGTGTGGGTTTATTTCTGAAGTGTTTATTCAATTCCATTGACCTCTGTATCTGTTTTTATGCCGGTACAATGCTGTTTTAATCACTATAGACTTTTAGACTTTTAATATAGTTTGATATCAAGTAATGTGATACCTCCTACTTTGTTCTTATTAAAGATTTCTGTCACCACTCAGAATCTTTGTGTTTCCATATAAACTTTTAATTTTTGAATATTTGTTCTAGTTCTGGGAAATATGTTATTGGTATTTTGATAGAAATTGTATTGAATCTACAGACTGTTTTGGGTACTATGAACATTTTGATGCTGTTAATTCTTCCTATCCATGAGTATGGTATATGTTTCATTTACTAGTGTCTTCTTTAATTTCTTTCTTCAATGTCTTATTCTGAGTACAAATATTTTACTTCTTTGGTTAAATTTATTGCTAGGCTTTTTGTTTTCTTCTAAATGGGTTTCCTTAGTTTCTCTTTCTGATAGTTCAACCAATTTCTGAATTTTAATTTTCTATCCTGCTACTTTACTGAATTCATTTATCAGTTCTAATAGTTTTCTTGGTAAAATATTTAGGGTTCTAAAAGTACAGTATCTTATCATCTACCAGTAATGATAGTTTTGCTTCTTCCTTTCCAATTTGGATGCCTTCTATTTCTTCTTGTTTGATTGCTGAGGCTGGGACTTTTAGAACTATGTTGAAAACAATTAGTGAGCAGATGTCCTAGTCTTGTTCCTAAGTTTATAAAAAAACGCTTTTGGTCCTGGCCATTTGGCACAGTGGTAGAGCATTGGCCCAGCATATAGACATCCTGGGTTTGATTCTGAGACAGAGCACACAGGAGAAGCAACATCTGCTTCTCTACACTTCCCCCTTCTCTCTCACCCTCTGTCTTCCCCTCCCACATCCATGGCTTGATTGCTTTGAGCTTATAGGCCCCAGGCACTGAGGATGGCTCTGTAGAGCCTCCACCTCAGGCACTAAAAATAGCTCGGTTGTGACCATGGCCCCCAGTGGGCAGAGCATTGGCCCCAGACAGGGGTTGCTATGTGGATCCAGGTCAGGAGTTTCTCTATCTCTCCTCCTCTGACTTAGAAAAAGAAGGAAAAAAAATGCTTTTATTTTTTTCACCATTGACTGTGATGTTGGCACTTATTACATTGAGGTATGGTCCATCTATCCCCACTTTTCAGAAAGTTTTTTTTATCACAAATCAGTACTAAATTCTGTCAAATACTTTTTCTACACCTATTAATATGATCATATAATTTTTATCTTTCCTTTTATTTACATGGTGTATTATATTAATTGATTTGCAGATACTGTACCAACATGAATCCCAGTAATACATCTCACTTAACTGGAGTGTGCCTCTTTTTAATGTATGGCTGGATTCGATTTGCTAATAAATTGTTGATGATTTTAGCAACCTTGTTCATCAGGGATATTGACTTATCATTTTCCTTTTACTGTCTTTATGTGGTTTTGGAATTAGAAAAATGCTGGCCTCATAAAATAAGTTGAAAGTATTCCTTCTTCTTGAATATTTTTAAAAAGATAGGCATTCGTTTTTCTTTGATTGTTTAGTAAAATTCACCTGTGAAGCCATCTGGTCCAGGACTTATTTCCCTGTTTTTTATTTTATTTTATTATTATTATTATGGCTTTGATTTCATTAGTTGTAATTGGTCTGTTCAGATTTTCTATTTCTTCTTGATTCAGTTATGGAAAATTATGTGTTTCTAGAAATTTAATCTATTTTTCCAGATTGTCTAATTTGTTGCGATATTGTTGTAAATAACAAGTTCTTATAATTCTTTGTATTTTTGTGGCACCTGTTGTAACTTTTCCTGTTCCATTTCTGATTTTATATATTTTGATCTTCTCTTTTTCTTCTTGAGCTATATGGTTTTTTTCAATTAAGCCACACAATCCAGTTCTTCTTTCTATGACTCCAGTTTTCTCTGAGTCACATCCTTCCACCAGAGTCTGGAAAAGGAAATTTTGTGTGCTGGGCTTTTAAGAGGGATCCTGGGTTTTTGGCAGACTCCCTTCTCTCCCTACTGGAGGGAATCCCTGCTGGTTTTCACAGTCATGTTCTATGGGCTCCTTTTTTCAGCTCAGATGCTCCAAGCTGTCTCCAGCATAGGGTTGAGACCCCTCACTCTTAAGGGGGGACCTTAGAGTTGAGATATCACTCCCCATTGTCAACCACCACACATGCATGTGGAACCAGCCCTTTCCATGTCTCCACCGATCCTACCAGACTCTAAGTGGCTTCTGTAAATCCTTGCTTATAAGACTTCTATTCAGCCTGTCTTCAGTCAGTTATAGGTTGATTTATCTATAATTTAGTTGTAATTGTGTTTGGTCCTGGGACTAGATATGTATAACATGAAACCTACTCTGCAGCCATCTTGAATCTCTTCCAAAGTTCTATATTTTCAAAGTGGTATAGTTGTCTACTACTTAATAAAAGAAGAATATTAAAACAATTATTTATTTTTTTCTCTTCCACAAGAAAGGGAATTTAATACACCAATTTAAGCCAATAAGATATGACTGAAACCAAATGGAATCTTTATAAATCAAATAAACTGCCCTTGTGATATCACAGGGCATTACAAACATACATACATACACACACACACACACAAATACCACACACACTAGATTGAAATTATTATTTAGCAAAAGAAGACCCTGTGAGTCTCAAAAGGTGAATTATAAATCTCTTGCCTAAACCAAAAGAGCTGTAATTTCCTGCAAAGTTTCCTGACATTGAGGAAAGGGAGTTACTTGAAGAAGCACTCCTCATAAATCATCATTCTATTTATTCAAATCTATCAGTGATTGTCATAGTTTTAAAGTCAAACTCTTCACAATGTGTGGCTTATAAAGAGTCTGTTAATGGACTTACTGTGATTTGATTCAAAATGGTTTAAGAACTTTCCAAATATATGTGATGAAATAACTATGAAATCTAGACACAATTCAAGAAGCTTAGGTACAAATTATGAAAAAAATGTTAAAGAATAGCATAAGAATAAGAACATTTTGTCAATTTTATTTTTTAAAATTATCTGCGAAATCTTCCTGAGGAAACAAGGGGACTGTAGATCTTTACACTCCAAAATTCTTTATGTTGTCTTATTATTCATAATTAAGGGTTTTTCCTGAAGTTTGACTCTATTTATTTTATGAAGATAGTGTATTAGAATTTATATTATAACTTGAGTTGTAAAAGTTGAATTAGAAAAGAGAACATTTTAAAAAATTGATACAAGGTTAAAAGTTTAGTTTTATATCCATGAGTCTTAAAATTATTAATTTCTAATTAAATATTGCATTTATTTAACAAAGTATATTACATGAAAAAATATGTACACATTATACTCATTTAATTTTAATCAAATTTAAATTTGATTTGATACTGACATTTCCTTCACTTGGTTTTCTACTTATTTATTTTATTTTTTTATTTTTTACAGAAACAGAGAGAGAGTCAGAGAGAGGAACAAATAGGAACAGACAGACAGGAATGGAGAGAAATAAGAAGCATCAATCATCAAGTTTTTCATTGTGACCCCTTAGTTGTTCATTGATTGCTTTCTCATATGTGCCTTGACCGCGGGCCTTCAGCAGACTGAGTAACCCCTTACTCGAGCCAGCGACCTTGAATCCAAACTGGTGAGTTTTGCTCAAACCAGATGAGCCCACGCTCAAGCTGACAACCTCAGGGTCTTGAACATGGGTCCTCCACATCCCAGTCTGAGGCTCCATCCGCTGTGCCACTGCCTGGTCAGGCTCCTTTCAAATCTTCTATTTTCTCAACTTAATATGCCAGTCAGAAATTTCTTATGAAGAAGTATTTGTTTTCTGTATTCTTTAAAAGTTTTTATTCCCTTTCTGTATAGCATCTACAACTCTGAAGTAGCAGAAAATGTAAAGTTAGTTCTCCTGAGAGAGAGCATTAGGCAATGGTTTACAACTTCACAGACAGAAGCTCCGAACTAAACCGATATTCTAAGTCATTATTTAGAAGAGTGTACTACATTTCAGGAAGGTATGTTAAATCAGTCTCTAGACTATAATATTTACCTCTTTCTGCTGTGCATTTGTAACCTATACCTGTAAGCAATTCCAAGGAGAAGGCTCTAAACAAGTTCTTGATCAAGTAATCTTATGAAGTCTAAGGAAAAAATTGTCTCTCAATCCCAAATTAAATATGAGTTGCATAGTTACAGTTTGATAGATTGAAAGAAAAATATAGATGATAAAATCACATGTTCATATGTACATATGCATCTCTGGACATATGTATTTATTTGAAGCAGAAAAGGAAAGATTTCCAATAATAATAATAATAATAATAATAATAATAATATTTTTAATGTTTATCCAGTGACCAGTTTATATTAAGTACTATGAGGTGCTCCATATCTACTATAACATTCAGTTTTCCTGCAACATTAACACATAGGTATTATCATTATGTTTATTTTACAGATAAGGGAATTGAGTTAAAAAAAGTTAAATATTGCTCAATATCCCATTTTGGAGGCAGAGTTAGCTCTTCTGTTATTGCATTTCAAAAATGGAGGTGAATTTCATTATTATTGCTATGAATAGTTCTTAGCACAATTTTTCCTCACATCTTCCACCTAATGTCAAGAAAAGTAAGTAATTATCTGTATATCATTATAAATAAAATTAAAACATAAAGACACTAATATTTATATATATATGAAGCAGATAAATCTTCTTAGTTATTATAAAAAACAATTACTCTAATAACAAATATGGAGGTGAAAAACTTGTATATATAAATATATTTATCAGGGTAATTCTGACTAGAACACAATTCATTTTAACAAAATAGCAAGGAAAATTATATTTACAACATTGTATACATTCCCATTTAGCCCAAAGAAGCTCTGTGTCCAAAGTAATAGCCTCACTAAGTAGAAAAGATTTTCCACTTTGTGCAAATTGAAATACTTTGGGGTATTGGGAAACTCAAAAGTCATTTAACTCCATGTCTCGCATACATTGGGAACATGAAAAGACAGAACCACAAAGAATATTGAGACATGCTTTCCTTGTATACCAAATTCCAAATAATTTTGGATTTCAAATACCTAGTTTTATTTATTAACAAAAGGAAGTTAAAGAATAGGACACACTCTCTGAATAGTGAAAGGTAGAAATCTAAACTATATTTAATATGAGATCACAAAAAAAAGTGAGACATCTCTGGGGCATACTTCTTAGAAGTGTAAAAAAAAAAATGATGTTAGTTCACCTGCAAGTTGTGCTGTAGTTTATAAGAGTGTTTCAAATACACTATGTAATTTCTTTTTCATATTATTAGAGTGATATTAGTAGTGAGTCATTGAAGTCAACTATATTAATGACTTCTTCCAGCTCACACAGGCTAGAATTAATTGGAAAAACAGAGATCACAAAGTGTTTTTACTTCAAGAAAAGTGTGTGTGTGTGTGTGTGTGTGTGTGTGTGTGTGTGTGTGTGTGTGTGTGTGTGTAACAAAGAAGTTAGGGCCTCACTGAGGACATGTCATATAGTATGTTAAAAATTGCAATATAAAAATATACCAGGGTTATTTTTTTGGTTTATTAGGAACAGCACAAAATTTCTTTGAAAATATACTAAGTTCATAAACCAATTAAATATTGAGTGCTGTCTATATCTAGAGCTATATTAAGTTCTATGGAAAAATAAATCAAACAAAAACAGTGGCTGAAAATGTGCAATTTTATATTTATACACACATACCCAATAAATACTTTTTACATTTATGTAGTTGATTCCAACCAAAAATTTTTACATTTAGAATTTTTCTTTTCATTAATACACAAAAAACCTAATCAGGGAATATTACTTAAAGACTACTATAAGCCCACCTCAGAGATATTGCAGGTTGGATTCCAGACCACCTCAATAAAGCAATATTGCAATAAAGTGAGTCATATAAATGTTTTTGGTTTTCCAGTCATAATAAAAGTTATGTTTATACTATACTGTAATTTATTAAGTTTGCCATAGTATTATGTCTGAAAGAAAAGTGTGCATATCTTTTTTTTTTTTTCTAAAAGTTGGAAACGGGGAGAGACAGTCAGACAGACTCTCGCATGCGCCCAAAGGGGATCCACCTGGCACGCCCACCGGGGGCGACGCTCTGCCCCTCTGGGGTGTCACTCTGCTGCGACCAGAGCCACTCCAGCGCCTGGGGCAGAGGCCAAGGAGCCATCCCGAGCGCCCGGGCCATCCCCACTCCAATGGAGCCTTGGCTGCGGGAGGGGAAGAGAGAGACAGAGAGGAAGGAGGCGGGGGTGGAGAAGCAAATGGGCGCCTCTCCTATGTGCCCTGGCCGGGAATCGAACCCGGGTCCCCCCCGCACGCCAGGCCGATGCTCTACCGCTGAGCCAACCGGCCAGGGCCAAGTGTGCATATCTTAATTTAAAAATACATTATAAACATGGGGCTGCATGTGTCTTTACGTATCAATGTTTCTGAGTTTTTGGGGTATATACCCAGTAGAGGGATTGCTGGGTCATAAGGTAGTTCTATTTAAAAAAAATAAAATTATTATAAAAAAAAAAAGTAAACCAGTCAAGAAATTATGCATCCTAAAAAAATAAAAATAAAAATACATTATAGCTAAAAATGCTAACAATCATCTGAGACTTCAGCTAATTGTAATCTTGCTGCTGGTGGAGATCTTGCCTCAATGTTGATGGCTGCTGACTGATCAGAGTGGTGGTTGCTGAAGGCTGGGGTAGCTGTGGCAATTTCTTTTTTTTTTTTTTTTTTTTTTTTTTTTTTTTTTTTTTTTTTTTTTTTTTTTTTTTTTTTCATTTTTTTTTTTTTCTTAAGCTGGAAACAGGGAGAGACAGTCAGACAGACTCCCGCATGCGCCCGACCGGGATCCACCCGGCACGCCCACCATGGGGCGGCGCTCTGCCCACCAGGGGGCGATGCTCTGCCCATCCTGGGCGTCGCCATATTGCGACCAGAGCCACTCTAGCGCCTGGGGCAGAGGCCGAGGAGCCATCCCCAGCGCCCGGGCCATCTTTGCTCCAATGGAGCCTTGGCTGCGGGAGGGGAAGAGAGAGACAGAGAGGAAAGCGCGGCGGAGGGGTGGAGAAGCAAATGGGCGCTTCTCCTGTGTGCCCTGGCCGGGAATCGAACCCGGGTCCTCCGCACGCTAGGCCGACGCTCTACCGCTGAGCCAACCGGCCAGGGCCGGCAATTTCTGAAAGTAAGACAACAATGAAGTTTGCCACACTGATGGGCTTTCATGAACAATTTCTCTGTAGCATGCCATGCTGTTTGATAGTATGTTACTCACAACAAAACTTCTTTCAAATGTGGAATCATTTCTCTCAAATACTGCAGCTGCTTTATTAATTAAGTTTACATAATATTCTAAACCTCTTGCTGTCATTTCAATAATCTTCAAAGCATCTTCTCCAGAAATAGATTCTATCTCAAGAAACCATTTTCTTTGTTCATCCATAAGAAGCAACTCCTCATCAGTTAAAGTTTCATCATGAGGTTGCAGAAATACAGTCACATCTTTAGACTCTATTTCTAATTCTAATTTACTTGTTATTTCCATCACACCTGCATTTTCTTCCTTCACTGAAGCCTCGAACCCCTCAGTCATCCATGAGAGTTATAATCACCTTCTTCCAAACTCCTGTTAATGTTGTTATTTTGAACTCTTCCCATGAATCATACATATGCTTAATGGCATCTAGAATAATAAATCCTTTACAGATGGTTTTCAATCTACTGTTCTCAGATCTATCAGAAAAATCACTGTCTATGTCACTATAGCCTCTCAAAACGTATTTCTTAAATAATATGACTTGCAACTCAAAATTACTCCTTGACCCATGGGCTGCAGAATGGATGTTGTTTATCAGGTATAAAAACAACATTATTCTCATCGCACATGTCATCTCCATCAGAGCTCTTCAGTGGCCAGGTGCATTGTCAATGAGCATTTATATTTTTTTTATCTTTTCTTTTTTCTGAGCAGGTCTCAAATGTAGGCTTAAAATATTCAGAAAACCATGTTATAAACAGATGTCTGTCATTCAGGTTATGTTGTTCTACTTATAGAATACAGGCAAAGTAGATTTAGTGAAATTCCTAAGGGTCCTAGTATTTTTGAAGTGGTAAGTGAGCATTGGCTTCAATTTAATGGCATCAGCTGCATTAGCCCCCACAAGAGAGTCAGCCTGTCTTTTGAGGCTCTGAAGCTAGGCACTCACTTCTCCTATCTACCAATAAAAGTCCTACATGGCATATTCCAATATAAGGTGTTTCATCTACATTTAAAGTGTGTTGTTTCATTAATTATCTTAGCTAGATCTTCTGGATAAGCTTTTACATCAGCACCTGCAGTTTCACCTTGTACTTTTGTTATAAAGATGGTTTCTTTCCTTAAATCTCAAAACACAACCTCTGCTAACTTCAAACTCTTCTGTAGTTTCCTTCCTTACCTCTCTCAGCCTTCATAGAATTGAAGAGACACAGGGTCTTGCCCTTGATTAGGCTTTGGCATAATGTTCAATAAAATATGACATTGTACACAGAATGATATCACCAAATTAAAATATAGCATATTTCCATCAGTGTCAAAAGTTCATCTGCGTCTTTTTTTCAATTGGTACCTGCCCCCCTTATATCAAACCAAGAAAGCATTGATATTTTTTCCTACCATAAGTTAGTTTTACATTTCTAGAATTTCATGTAAATGGTCAGACAGTAGGTACAGTTTTTGTGCCTGACTTTTTTCTCTGTTCATAATATCCCTGTTTTATCCATGTAGTTTTTATGCACTGGTATTTTATTACTAACTATTCTGCTCACAAACATTAGGGGATATTTTATAGCTTCATATTCATTTTGAAATATCCCCTAATGTTTCTGAGCAGTATATATTATATTATAAACATATAGCATATTTTATTAATGTGTTATTTATTGTTTCTCTTGTTACAAATTTAAATCATTTCTAGTTTTTGGCTGTTATGAATAAAGTTACCATGAACATCCACATGTAAGTTTTCTATGCACATATATGCTTTCATGTTTTTTGCATAAATTCGTAGGAGTAAAATGGCTTAGTCGTGTATGTATATAATCATTATTGATAATCAACAAGTAAATATATTATCAACTCTAAGAAATTGTCAAACATTTTTTAAAGTTGTCATTTCATTTAAAACCACACAAGCAATGAATGAAGCTAAAGTTACACTTTCTATCAATTGGTATTGTTAATATTTTTAAAGCCCTTCTACTAGTTATTTGTTGGTATCAGATTGGTGAGTTATTGGTAAAATTTTGATAAAATTTGCATTTTCTTAAATAATGTTGAATATCTTCCTGTGCTAATTGGCCATTGGCATTTTTTTTTTTTAATAAAGTGCCTGTTCAAACTTTTTGCCCATTTTTAGGGCTGCTTTTCTTATTGAGTTGAAATAGTTCTCTATTCTGGATATAAATCTGTTGTTATTTTTAATAGTCAGCTCAAGTTATCATAACAAAATACCACAGATTGTGTTACTAAAACTAGAGAAATTCATTATTTCACTGTTGTGGAATCTGGGAAGTATGATCAAGGTGGCTGCCTTGTTGCAGAGAAAGAGTGACCTTTCTGGTGTCTCTTTTTACAAGGCTTCTAATCTTATTGGATTAGGGAATCAACTGTAACTATCTTTGTATAGGCCCTGTCTCTCAATATATTTATATTGAGAGTTATAGCTTCAACATGTGAATTTTGGGGAATACAGTTCAGCCCTTATATATATAAAACAATTTCTCTTAGTCTTTGTTCCTATCTCTTAGTCTTTGTTTGTATTTTTTTAACCATGTCATTTGAAGAGTAGGCTTCTAAATTTGGAAAGTACAAAATTTACAAATTTTCCTTTAATGATTTTTTGCTTCCTGCATATCACATAAGAAATATCTGCCTATCCTAAGTTAATGAACATTTTCTCTGAACAATTCTGCTTAGAATTTTTACAGTTTTAGCTTATTTAGGTCTGTGATCATTCCAAATTCACTTTTGATTATGATTTTTGAGGTAAGAGTTAAGTTTTTGTTTTTGGTTCCATTTATATATCTAGAAATTCCACTACCATTTGTTAAAAAGGCTGTTGGGTCAGAGATCCCCAAGACCACCAACAGGCTCACTGAATTCCTAAAATGACTCACAGGGCTCCGAAAAGCTATTGTACTCTTGTTTATAGTTTATGATAGTAAAAGGATACAAATTACAATCAGCAAAGGGTAAACACACATGAGGAAAACTCCAGGAAGAAAGAGGCACAAGCTTCCAGCTATCTCCTCCCAGTAGAGTCACATGGGGATTTGTTAATTCCTCTTAGCAACATGTATGACAACACCTGTGTAGTTTTACCAACCAGCAAAGTTCAGTCAAGCCTTGGAGTTCAGCGTTTTTATTGAGCGTCAGTCATGTAGGCTTGCAGCACCTACTAGGCCTGTGTTTCTCAAACACTGTACACTTATTCTTCCTTCATTGAATTATCTTGGTATTTTTGTCAAAAAATGACTATTTAACTTGAGCTCACTCCATGATCCCTGGAGCACAAGGGAATGCCCTTGTTGATCAAGCTACCCAAAAGAAAATTATTTGGAGCAACCATGACAGATCGAGCAATTCAGTCTCATACTATTCATCACCAGAACGCTGCAGCCCTGTGTAAACAGTTTCAACTTTCTCAGGAAGCAGCACGGCAGATTGGTAAATCCTGTCCAAGGGGTCCTATACAACAATCTGTCCTTTCATTTGAAGTTAACCCTCAAGGACTCCTGCCAGGACAACTTTGGCAAATGGATGTTACTCATATACCTTCATTTGGCAAACAGTCCTATGTCCACGTTACAATGAATACCTTTTCTGGATTTATAGTAACCTCTGTCAGAACAGGAGAGGCTGCTAAGCAAGTTATAGCTCATTGTCTGTACGCATTTTTCTATTATTGGATTTCCTAAACTGGTGAAACTGACAATGCTCCTGCATATGTAGCAAAAGCATTTACTTTATTTTGTCAAACCTTTCGAATTATGGGTACCTCTTACAATCGTTAAAGTCAAGGTATAATTAAAGTGTATCCAGCAAATATTTTAAGGTCAATTAAAAAAAATTTAAAAGAGGGGAGTCATATCCTGGAACTCCTACAGGTCTCCCATATCATGCTTTTTACTTAAAAATTTTTAAATTTCTTTTGAATGGTGATGAACAGGAGACACCAAATCTTCTCCTGCAAACTTCTACCTTCTTCTATTTGATCCAGCTAATAACACTGTTTTGTCTTTTTCCAAATAGCTGCAGATATACAGAAAAGGTTTATATAGGCAGATGGGGATCCTCAAACCCCTCAGCGAGATCTTCTGAGCATGGCCTTTAAGGTACCAAGAGGCAGAAAAAGCCCAATAGAGATTAGGTGAATTACCAGCTTTTAGGATATACCCTTAAAGGCTCCAAGACCCCAAAGAAGTCTCATAGGAACCAATCTGGGTCCTGCTTCAATAGTGAAAAGGAAGGTCATTGAGCTAAAGCCTGCCAGGCTTACATACCTTTGCTGTGAGGAAAAAGGGACACTGGAAGGTAGGCTTCCCCCCTCTCTCCTCTAAGGGAGGGTTCAGTCTCTTCCAGCCCTGCTCCAGCCACCTATGACCTAACCTTGCCCAGAAAGCTGGGGTTTGCCACTGAAGGCTGAAGGTGCCCAGGGCCATCAGCCCCATCTACGACACTGTGGACGAGCCTAGGGTATTTATTCCAAGAAGCAGGTAAACTGATCTCGTTTGCACAAGGGCCACTTAACTATGTCTTGCCTGAATAGTCAGGCTTTTTATTCTTCTCTCAAAGATCTCTATTGTGGGTGTTGATAGTCTTATTTTCTGCTGCTTTGTTCAATATATAGTGTTTCCTTTATTCCTCCTACCTCAATACCCCACTCATATTTCAGGTTGGGACCTACTAATTTAGAGCTCTCTCTCCCCCTTTTGCCAAATTCTATTGTGAATTTACCTTTGCCACCTAGCTTAGTGTATCCCAAGGTTCTCTTTACCATGCCACAGTCGCAGAGCTCCAGGGAAAAGCACCCTGGTCTCATCTCTCCAGGCAGAGGAGAACAGAGCTCCATCTCCACACATGCTGCAGATGGCTTTTCCAGTCTGCCTGAATCATTACCAACTAGAAGCAATGGTCATTGGGACTTGGACATGAGCTGCAAAGTATAGAATTATGACAACAATTCCAGTGCCATGCGGATTTTTCCTGGATGTGGACTTTTTCTGGACTCCTGCTCCTTGTGATAGCACCTAACGGACTGAACTGGGGTTGGGTTGCATTCGCAGGGATTTGGAATGGTGTTGGTGCCGACTTGGACTTGGTAAACATGTTAAGGACACTACTCTTTTATGAATTCTTGTTGTATTGGCCAAGAGGCTTTAATCACAGTAAAAAAAAATATATATATATATATTTTTTTATATAAAAGACTGGATAAAGAAGATGTGGCACATATACACTATGGTATTCTACTCAGCCATAAGAAATGATGACATTGGATCATCTACAACAAAAGGGTGGGATCTTGATAACATTATACAGAGTGATATAAGTAAATCAGAAAAAAAACAAGAACTGCATGATTTCATACATTAGTGGGACATAAAAATGAGACTAAGAGTCATGGACAAGAGTGTAGTGGTTATGGGGGGGAGGGAAGGAGGGAGCGCAGGAGGGGGAGGGGCACAAAGAAAACTAGATAGAAGGTGATGGGTATGCAACATAATTGAATGACAAGATAACCTGGACATGTTTTCTTTGAATATATGTACCCTGATTTATTGATGTCACCCCATTAAAATTAATAAAAATTTTAAAAAAATGACTATGTATGCGTTTACTTGTGAACTTTTTTTTCCCATTGATCTCAATGTATATGCTTACATCAGTACTGGTCTATCATAACTACTGTAGCTTTATAAGTCTTCAAATAAAGTAGTATGACATCATAGACTTATTGAATATGATAATAACAACTTAATTCTGTAACCTAGTAGTTCTGAGTTTGCTTAGAATAATCAATTGGATTTTCAGTTTCTTATTAGCAAGGGACTGACATAAGAGATAAAAAGGCAGAGGACAAATTATTTTAACTCAACTATGCATAGCCTCTAAGTCAGGATTATGAATCCATGCCATTAGACCTTTTTATTTTATCCTTTTTCTTCTGGTGATGCTTTCTATTATTGATCACAAATGTATCAATGGCATTAAATGATATTCAAAAAATACATTTTATGTTGAAATTTGTAGTTCAGTCATTATGCTTTTTATCTCTAGAGGAAGTAAAATGATACATTCTTTTTCTTGCAAAATAGTAGCTATATATTAACTAAACTATTAAATTGGAGAGATACTAATTTGTATTTTTTAAAATTTGTACCCACTAATTAAGTGGTTCTTTGAATTTTCTTGAATTTGGCATTTCCTCATATAGAGAATATGTTATGAAAAGAAAATATACTTTGGAAATGGATTATACTAGCTGCTAATTTACCAATAAAATACCTAATTCTAAACTATACTACAGTTTATTTATATGAGTTATCTTTAACAATAGACCCAAATACTATAACTAGAAAAGTGAATCTCTGTCAATACTTTGTGTGTATATGTTGAGTGGAAATAGTAGTGCTTGATTCATTTCATTTTGATGTGGAATATGCTACATTTCACCCCGACACCAATCCACTCCATGATATAAGTGGGAAGTAGGGTTAATATTTCTCATTCCTGTTTCATAATAGTTTGGCAATATTAGAGGAGGAGTTATATATGGTTTTAGAAGGGAATAAATACCTAAGGAGTGTCTAAAACAGAAATTCTGAAGCTCTTTTAATACACAAAATTAAAATGTATAAAAATATGTATAAATTTTGTACTTAAAAAAAGAGTAATAAAGCCACTCTATTCCATTCACATTGTCCAGTTAAAATTAGACAGGTAAGAGATTATACATTTTATAGATACATATGTCCTTTTTAGAAGGGGGGAGTAATTAAGGCATTATGAAAGGCCCATGAAAATGAGAACAAAACATAAATATCTTTTTCTTTTGATTCTCTTAAGCTTTGAAATAAGACCAGAGCAAGAAAAAGAGAAGATATAGAAGAGAGGGAAGAAGCTGAAAAATTTTGTCTATTTCCTGGTTCATACAAAAGCTTAAGGATTTGCTGTGGATTATAATACACTTATGCTTGAGGGCTGACTCCAGCATTATTCAGCACTATGATCTTGTAATATCTTTGTCCTTAAAAGTTATAAAACTCCTTACATAATAAATAATAAAGTAAGAATTTTGAAACCTTGAAACATAATTAACTTCTACATTTGCTTTGAACATTTTCCTCCAATTCACTTTTCACATGCATACTTTATATCTCTATTTGTCATGATAAAAGGTCTGTGAGAAGGTAGAGTAGTTTTAATTCTTTTATTGTTGATAAAAATCAACTTTACTTAAGATTTACTGTTCTCTATTTTAATTCTTTTAAATATGTTTTGAACACTTGCTCTATGTAAAACACTATGGGGAATGGGATAAAAATAAGACAATATTCAAAACAGTATGCCTGTTCTAAAAGTGCCTATGATATCCTAGAATACCAGATATCCTATGAATATCAAAATACAAGAAATGAGTGTACAGGTGACCTAAGCAAAGTACAGAAAAACTCAGGAGTTCAGCAAAATAAAGATTATTTTAGCTATAATTACACATGAATATTTTATAAATGAGGTAGAATTTCAGCTGAAATGTCATAAAATATATGCTGGAATGAGAATAAGAAAGAAAGGATGTGATATTTCATTATCTCTAATAGGTACTATTTGTTGAGCACTTTATACCAAGACTTATGCTAAGTGCTTTCAATGTACTAAGCATAAATGATCACATCAGATCTATGAGAAAGACAGCATAAATATTCCATTTTGTAGAGATAGAAACTATGTTAGAACTTTTATAATAGATCTAAGTCACAGACCTACTAAGCAACAAATCTAGTATCTGAGTCCCCATTGACTATAGAGCTGCCAGACTATAATCAGTGGAAATGGACTTCCTCTTAATTAATCATTTTGAAACAATTAGGAAATCATATATCATCATCTTAAAAATGCTATAAAGTTTTAAAAATATTTACACAGGCATTTTTTCTACTTATTCAAATTAAATTATTCATATGGTGATGGTTTGGGGAAAACAATACTTTTACAAAGTAAATTACATTCTCAGAAGGATAGAAAACACTAGAATATAAAAATAAAACCAACTAAAAGAAGAATGAATGTGTGCTAATATTAAATATAGAAAGGAAGCAGGAAATGCACATTAGAGGCATTCGCTTGTTCCTTCATTTTAATATCTTATCATAACCTAGTGCTGATGATTCTAGCTCAGTTCTCAGGTGCAGATACACTGTGTCTGATAGGTAGTTAAGAGATTATGCTCTGAAGATGATGCAATGATTAGCTAGCGTGTACATGTGAGAACCTGGGGAAATTCTGCATGATTGAATTTTGAGGGTGTTTCATCAAAAGGGCCAAAGTAAAGTAATATTTAAATTTTTATAAGTTTGGGGGCACCTTCTGAAAATATAGGATTTAATATTTGACAAGAACCTCAAGGGATAGGGCAAATTTGCTGCTAGGATGACTCTAAAAACCTGGAGTAAGAATGGCTTATACCAAATGACATGGAGCTGCCCAATTTTTTCTTCAAGATGGTAGAAAAAAGAAATAAAGTTCAGGGAAATGGGCTTACTGGAAAGAGTATGTAATGGTGGGTCCAAAAGACCAGGGTTGTGTTTTAGAGGTGAGCCCAGGAGACCGACACATCATTCACCGGAGGCAGTCAGTACTATGCTATTGAGAAGAGCACTTGCATTGATAAGAAGTTTAGAAATCACTCTCCTCTTCCATCTAGAAGTAACCCAGCCATCACAAAGCTGGTCTCCGTACATGGAGACAATGGGATACTGAAATAACAGAGGCCAGGTGGTGGCACATAAACACAAGAATTCAGGAGATTGCAATTACTGTAAAGAAAAAAAAGCAACTGTGTAAAGGTGACCAATAGAAGTGAACCTCTTGAGGAATATAAACATTGATGATTAGCCAATGAAAATGCTTCTTAAAAATCCACAATAAAAAGGCAAGATTGGACATGTAGGAAGCTGAGTTTTACTGTATGGATAAAATAGAACAATGTGTTGCTCAGTTCCCAGATCTGAGTCAGTATTTAGATCTGGAACAAACTGACATTAGAGGGGTGTACCCTGCAATACTGTATATGCAAGTATATATATATGCTGTGAAGATTTCCCCAGTCCATCCCCAGTTATCTCAAGTAACTGCACAATAGGAAAATGGTAGTACCCAAATTTTTGGAGAACTATTGGGCACAGCAGCTGAATTGATATTGATACCCAGAGTCCTGAGTATCACATGGTCCCCCAATTAGAATGAAGCACAAATGGGAATACATGGGATCTAGTGGTAAATATGGAAAGCAAGTACTAAGCTATGATTGGCTAACGTCTAATTTAAAATACAACCACTGGGTCCACAAATGTTCTTAGTGGCCATTTCCCTGTTTGTCAGGGCAGATTTTTGATAAATATAGGGGGAAATATTCTCAAAAATTGCTTTCCTACCAACAAAATAGTAAATTGACTATATATTTTCCTTTTTTTAGGCAAGAAAAAATGGTATGTTCTGTTCTGAATGCTCAACAAATAATTAAAGCCCCATAATTAAGTCACATGTTCTGTAAATCTAAAGACTAAAGAAATTTTTCACTCAGCAATTGGATACTTCAGAAGAAAAATAACATGAATGTTTTTCATTTGTTCCTTTTCTGCCATAGCCTCAATAAATCTCATATTTATAATATTCTGCTAAGCAAAGTACTTATCAAAGAGTGCAGGAGTCATTTAATGATATAAATAAATAAAATATATGATGATGTTAAAAACATCACTTTAATAATAACCATTAACATTGCTGGTAGTAATAATCGAACAACCACTGTGAATATCATCATTGATCGGGTACTCAGTATGTTCCAGATACTCAATAACTTTCAACATTTAAATTTTCCCAGCAGTATTCTTATACAGGTACTATTATTTTCTATCAATTTACAAACAAAACAAAACAAAAGAGGGCTTCAGAGAAGTTGGGTAACTTGGCTAAAGCTACATGGCCATCAGTAGAAGAACTAGTTTTATATGCATGTCTGAGTTTTTAGTTCCTTATTTCTTTTTCAGGACAAGAATGTTAATTCTGTGAATGCTAGATGTTATACATGTGTTAGGGAGTGCCTGTGAGGAGAACAGCTTTTAAGACAATGGTTTCCATGATCAAGTAAACTTACAAAACATTGCCTACTTTATTCCTTGCTTAGGGAATTTAATATGTACCTTAGCATATTGAAGGCTTAGTGAAGTTCTACAGTAAACAAACATACAAATAAACAAAAACAAACAAAACAGAAAACAAACTAAAACTAACTCATCAAACTAACAAGAATCTTTAATATTGTTATAGTTAGTGTTTCCCAGAGTTGTTGGCCTATTTTATCAGTTAGAACACTTTGGCTAGAAGTAAGTTCAACTCAAAGTAGATGAACCATTTTGGCCATTTACCATCTCTCATAACAAGAAATCATAAGTAATATAGCTTCTAAATTGGGTAAGTCAGCCAATCAACACAATTAGAAAACACTCAGGATTTTTCTTCTTTTCAGTATGCTAGTATCAATTTTTAAATCATTTTTCAATTTCATACCATATAATGTATCAAAATATGCTTAGACATGCCAACTGACCTGTGAAATTCTGTAAAATGATATTAAGGAAAATTTTCCATTAAAAATGGGTTTTATTTAAATATGCCTTAAATATCAAATCTTTTAATTTGATGTCTAACTTCTCTCAGTTCAAAAATATAAAGTTAATTTTGTTTCAGAATTTTAAAATACATTGTGTCAGCTGTACATGAAAGGAATAAGATTTCTAAATGACCAGGGGCAAGCATTACTTAAACATTTAGTGGTAGGATTTATTCTCTACCCTGATTAAAAATTTACAACTAAGTTTGCATTTCTTAGAACACTGAAGAATCATAAAATCAGTGGTTTCATAATAAATATCTGTATTTTGATAATGCTATCATTAGTGTTTAGGTTCTTTTTATTTATTTTTTCAGAAAACTGAATAATGATGGAATGCACTCAGAACTACCTTAGGAAGCAAGTACCTACAAGCAGTAACTATCAAATTACCATTTATTTGCCTATAAGTAGTTCAGCTGGCCTATGATGCTGTTCAGAGTCTAGGCTCTCTCTTCCTTTCTAACTCTCCGAACCTGAAGTACAAACCTTTCTTTTCTTCCCTCTTTCCTTTCAAATCATGAGTTTCCAATGCAGATAAAAGGGGAGAAGGGGAGACAGGGATATGCTAACCACATTCTAATTGAGAAAGAAACAGTTTTCTACAGATGTCTATAACAAACTTAAACTTCCCTGTCAAGAATTGGGCTACCCATATCTGCAAGTGATGCCGGGCAATTGAAGAAGATAATTATTATAATTGTTTTAAATAAACTACTATCTAATGCCTAGATTTGTTCAAGTTTGCACCACTAAATAAGAAGGAGGTGTTTTTGAATCATCTTTGCAACATTAAACACCTGCCTAATTTCAGAATCTATCAGGATTATAGGAATAACATATTGTAATGCCAGTGGTCAAGGCCAGGCAGGTCCACATTGGATTCAGGCAGCCAGTAGAAAAACTGCAGAACCGAAAAGCATTAGGTCATTACCATTTAATAAGTTCTTACTATGGTGGATGAGCAAACATGCAGCATAAACTGCTTCTCATGGCAGCACGTGAACAAACAGCAAAAATGGCCCCTCATAATGATGGGAAGGCAATCCATGATTCTCAATCTCCCTTAAGTGTAAGCACCCATAGCCTTAAGTAGGCTATGCACATGTGAACTTTCCACATGCTCATGCACTAATCAAGCAAAGTACATGCATCTGGTAAACCAGTGAGCAAGCCAAACACAGCTGTTTTCCAAACATTCCACCCCTTTAGAGCTGCTCACTTCATAGTCTACATGACAGTTATCTTCCATGATGGTCTCTGTACATTACATGAACAGAATTACAAAGCATGAGCTATGGGCGAAATGAGAGAATGGTCGGTGGCACCAAGAGAGGCAAATACAGGCCAGAGTTTTGTCTGTAGACAGCACAGAAGCTGCTACCAGAGGCTGCCCTGGGCAGGCATACCAAACTTTATTGGCCTCTATACCAGAACCTGCTAGTTTTATATGTACTACAATGGGAGAATTCATTATTGGCCATAAAGAAATTACAAAGGTACCCTTCATTACACTGTCTCCCTGAGCACTCAAGGGTGGCCAGGTGCTGGTTGCCCAGGGAGTTAACTGGAGGTCTACCTCTAGCCCTTTACCCCATGGTGGCAACAAGGCCACCCATCAGAGGTAGGGGCCCTACATAGACCAGGGCCATGTCCATTGCAGCCATTGACCTTTAAGGAGGGCTGTTGGGGCAGGCAGGAGCACTCTGCCCTTCCATCCAAAGCCCAGCTTGAATAAAGCATCTTTGATGCACATCTGCAACTGGATGGGAGCAGTTGCCCAGTGCAGAAGGGCCTCCACCAGAACTGGGCCTCCCTAGCCAAGGTCTCTCATTCAAAATCCAAAGTTTCATCCACAAGCAGTGTGTCCATCCAATGAGGGAGCTGATGCCTCCCTCCTGTTGCAGTCCCTGCTTTACGAGTCCATTATAATGCTCAATGATACCAGTGGCCTGTAAGTGGTGGGAAATATGGTACTTCTAGTCCACCCCCATGTCTTGAGCCCATTACTTCACCACAGCATCAGTGAAACGGGTACCATTGTCACTTTCAAGGACCAATGGATGCCTGTACATAGCATTTCGGTGGTCCAGAGCCCTTTGGTCTGGGTTACGGGCAGGGTAAGCAGCAAGCAGACCGGTGGCAGTATCTACATAGGTGACTACATACTGGTACTCATTCGACTTTGGAAAGGGTCCGATGATGTCTACTTGCCAGCATATTAGTGGAACACTACCTCTCTGGATCTGTCCAGGTAATGCCAGTTGTATCCGAGGGTGCTCTTTGGAATACACTGTGCATTTATCACAAGCTGTAAGTACCTTTGCATAAGACATAGGCAAGTTCCATGCCTTAACCATAGCCCACATAGTTTTAGGTCCCACATGAAGCAACCACTGGTGGAGCCACTGCACCACATTACCTGCCAGGTAACGTGCAGTCTCCAACCATTGCACCCTTGCCAAGGTGTCTGCCTCATCATTCCCATGATGGGCTAAAGGGGCATGCCCTGTGATATGGTATACTGTCACTTGTTTCTGGTGTCCTATTTCCCTTAAGTGCTGCCACATGGCCTGACCCCATATCAGATGGTGCATTACCACCTACTAGTTAATGTGGCAAGTAGCAATCCAAAGAGTCAGTCCAGGATAGACAGCCCAGCTGTCGGTGCAAATCACCAAAGGTGAAGGTTCATTATGGGCAACTAGCTATACGGCTCTTAACTCTGCCCATTGGCTGCTTTGGCCTGTACCTGTGTCCATCCAAATAGTTTCAGTGGTCAGATGAAAGGCTAGGGCTGTACACTTGGCAGGTTGGTCCCTGCTAGAACCATCAGTATACCAGGCATCCTTGGGGATGGGCACCCGCCCCTCCTGGTAAGGACTGACTTTAGGTTCTGCCTCCTGAACCCCAGCTGCACCTGACTGTTAAGGTCACATAGGTGACTGGACCCAAGACTCCCTGCAATTCTGCTCTGAATGGGCTGGTGCTAAGAGCACAGCATTATTGCAAATATGCACCCCACTTGGCCAGGGTGGAGGTTTGGGCCATACCACTATGGGGTTTGGTTGCCCAATCTCTCACTCATCCTGCAATAGGATATGTGGTCTTGACCGTAACTGGAGTTGTGGTTGTAATACTCTCAGTGGCTAGGAGGGCAGTTACACAGCTGCCAACTCTTTCTCCACTAATGAGTAGCAGACTTCAGCGCCTTTCCACAACTGAGCCAAAACCCAATAAATTGCTATAGGTGCTCTGTGTTGCCACAAGCCTCATCCAAACCCCTCAGAGATTACATGGGCATCAAGCTCACAGGACCTGGCAGGATCAAACACATTCAAGGCCTTTGCTGCCTTGATAGCTCTCTCAGATGCTGCAAATGCACCTTGCGCCTGCTCAGTCCAATCCCAGTGAACCCTCTTCCAAATAAGGTTGCATAAGGGACACAGTAACTGAGCCAAATGGGGTATGAATGCTCGTCAATACCCCAACAGGCAGGCCTAGGAATTCTTGTAACTGTTTTACCGTAGGGGGCACAGGGAACACTTGGATCTTATCTATAACTGCATCAGGGATAACTTTTGATTTACCCAATCAGACAACTCCCAAGAATTGAACAGATAACCCAGGTCCTTGTAATTTGCCCTCCTTGACCTCCCAGCCACACACTTTTAAATAGGATAGCAGGGTAGGGACTGCTTGTTCCAATTCTGGAAGACAGTCATGAGTTAGCATAATGTCATCAATATAATAATACATACAAACTGCCTCTAGCTGTTTCCAGTTAGCCAGGTCAGCAGCCACCAGCCCATGACACAAGGTGAGGCTATGCAAATAGCCCTGGGTAACACTTTCAAGGTCCACTGCTGCCTTTTCCAGGTGAAGGCAAATTGGTCTTGACTCTGCAGCTATATCAATAGAAAAAAAGGCATAGCCAAATTGGCCATAAAGTGGAATGTCCCCAACTCATGACTTGCCAATTCATCAGGTTAGCTATCGAGGGAACAGCAGCGTGCAAAGGGGGAACAACTCTATTTAAAGTTCTCTGTAATCTACTGTCATTTACCAGGTTCCATCTGGTTTGCACACAGGTCATATCAGGGAGTTGTAAGGGTTGTGCACCAGCCAGATGATCCCCACGTTTTCTAGTTTGAGGATCCTCACCATGATTTCTTCGTGACCACCTGGCAGGCAGTATTGCTTCATACTAGCCACAGACTGGGGAACGGGTAATTGCAAGGGGGGATGTGGTGCATGTCCCTGTAACACTGCCTTCACGACCCAGACTTGCAGGCAAAACTACCTAGCTGTGGTTTCCAACCACAGTCCCTGTAAGACATCTACCCCAAAAATATATTCAGAAATAAGAGATTCATATACTTTATATGGCTTACGAGCAGTCTCTCTGTCCCCAATGGAATAGTTTTTGACTTACCTGAACAGTTTGGTCCCCATATTCATCAATGGCCACTGGAGTCCCAGATAATCATTCTGGGTTCCCATAGAGGAGGGAACATTCTGCACCTGTATCCACCAAGGCCAACACCCATTCTACAGTAGAAGAGGACCAGTGGATTGCCAATTTCACGTGGGCCCTCCGGTTCCCACCCGTCCCTGTTAGACGGGTCCCTCGGCCTCCACCCTATTCAAACTGGAACAGCAGGTCTTGGGGATCTTCCTCTCCTTCAATGGTCTCTATCATATAAGCTTGTAACAGTACTGCCCACACACCAACCATTTTATTAGTAGCTGCTGGGGCCGTTCGTCTCAGTAGCTGGAACCTCTGTTCTGGTCTAAGCTGCTGCCAAATCTCTAAAAGAACTTTTTATTAGGCTTGCCATCTAATTTCTCCCTATCTTCCCCAGCCACAATCAAATCCACACATTTCTGTGTTTGGTTAATCTTTATAGGTCAATTTTTACTGTTAGTTGTGGGGGCAGCAGCCATCACACCTCTATGATTCCATGCTGCCTCCAGCTTACACAAATCTTCTACCATCTGTGTAACCATGTTGATGGACTGTCCCACATATGGGTCCAGGATAGCCACTAGTGAACCAAACAGGGCAGATGGGGTGCTGCAGAGAATAAGATCCCTCATCTCTGCCCTAAACACTTCCTCACTGGCCCATGGGACCTCAGCGTGAAAGCAGCATTCTTTATACCTAGTTCCAGAAGGACCTTTACTAGGTCACTATAGCACTGCCACTGACTCACTGCCCCCAGCAAGTCTCCAGCATTCTGCCAGACTGTATGAATGGCAGCCATTACTCATTCTAATAGAGTATGGTCTCCTGGGTTGTCATGGCAGCTTTGAAGACACTGCCTTAAAGAGGAGTGTGTGATAATGGTGGCCAACTTCTCCATCTCTGTCCTGGAGAGCATGATGCCACCCACCTCTATGTCCCACAACAGCAGCAGCAGGGCTGCCAGGGGCTTGGTGGATTTCTGCCTGAATTGCGCCCCCAATTCTATCAGCTCTGCCTGGATGTAGGGCCAGACCACAGAGTGCTCCACTACCTGTAGAGGGGGCTGTGCCTGCCCATGAGGGACTCTTGGCTGCTAGGTTTTTACCTTCTGGGTGACCACTGGCTGGGCTCTGAGTTGGTGGATGGCAGTTGCGACTCAAACATCCTTCTTCTCCGAAGAGGAGGAGTTGGAAACACCTGTTCCCACTGACTCAGAACCACCCATGGGCATGAATGCTGCTCTCTCTTCCAAACTTGCTTTGGCTCTTGCAGCTGACAGCTCTCAGTCTGAAGCTGAGACTCGAGCTCTTGAACCTGCAGTTGTTTCTCCAACAGCTGACACTGCCAACATTCAGCTTCCAGGACAAATTGCAACCCGCAAACCCGTAATTCCTTCTCTAGAAGTCACTCCAGTTCCAAGTGCTATTGGTGCTCAGCCTGTATCTCACTCTGCAGCTCATGAACCTGGTCAGCCTCCTTCTCCAGCACTTGCTCCAGTTCATGCCATTACTGGCACTTGATCTCTTCTCTCAGTGTTGTAAAAAACACCCAGCCCATTCTCCCCAAAAGGACAGCCAAGGGGAACCATATGCTGGGGAGCAATGATCACTTGTCTACCCCACCCCTACCTCACGAGTGGGGTAGACAAGTGTAGCTCCATACTGATCTGATCCAAATCTTGCCCACTATGCCAGATGTAACGCCAGTGGCCAAGGCCAAGGAGGTCCATACTGGATTCGCACAGATGGTAGAAAAACTGCAGAGCTGAAAAATGTTGGGCCATTACTGCTTAATAGATTCTCTCAATGGCAGATGAGCAAACAGGCAAGGAAAACTGCTTCTCACAGCAGCAAGTAAACAAACAGCAAAAATGGCCCCTCACAATGGCGGGCAGGCAATCCACCATGTGCAATCTCCTTTGAGCACAAGCACCCATAGCCTTAAATAGGCTATACACACGCGGCCCTTCCACATGCACACATACTAGTCAAGCGCTGGTATACCAGTGAGCAAGCCAAACACAGTTGTTTTCCCAACACATATGAATAGACTCCTATGTTTGAATCCATTTGCTCCCTTTATTAGTAGTGTGACCTTGAACAAATTATGAAGATACAAGATTATTTCAGAAATTTAAACAATTAGAAACCTTTCAAGACCTCTACCACTATATGTTTCCACCTTCCTTCATTCATACTGATAAATTCTTTCCTACTGTCTGACAATATATATGAATTATATATGCTCCAGTCTAAACCCATCTCTGTTTGTCCCCTAGCTCTTAGCCTTTTTTTACTTCTTCAAGGATATCACTTCAGCACTCCTCCCAACTCTTCTGTGACATTAATTCTCCTCTCTACTGAAACTTTCCCATCAGAATCCACTATCTTTTTTCTATCGTCTTCATTTTTTGTAAGCTTACACCCCATTCCTTTGCTCCCCTTTGTAGCCAACAGTCTTTGAGACAGATTTTTTTTTAAAACACAAATTTGTATATTTGTTTGAAAAAGAGTTGTAATAACTATAAAATGATACTCAGATATGACAAAGTTCAAAGACAAAAAGAGATCATCTTTTTCCTCTGAGTCTTAGAGGCAAGAGTACATTTCTCTTCATTCATCACTGCCAGGATTTTATGAAACAATGATGACCAAGCAATGAGAATGGGACCATGATAATTACATTAGACCAGTCTGGGGTAAGCCTCTCTTGAAATATGTTTTACACATGTGGTAAATGAGAGCAAATATTTGAGAAAAGTCATAGTTCTTTTCACATAGTATTCAATCGAAAGGATAGATGTTGATTATACATACAAGCCAATAGTGTTTGTGCCACCCTTGTCCTTCCAATGGCCTACTCAATTGGGAAATACACATCAGCTATCTATTAAAACCAAGTATGGACACCATTTTTTGTAAAACATAGTTCCTTTTTACATAAGAGCAGCTAATATCCCCATAGACCTTGAGTTCTGTGAAACACAACTTGGACAGTACCCTTTTAGAAAAATGACATTGTATAAAAAAAGGCAGCAAAAAATATGTATAAATCACTTGGAGAAGTCTTAAGTCAGTTTAAGATAAATAAAAATATATTTCAGATTTGAAAATGCAATGAACACCCAAAACAAATAAGATACACTAGAAAAAAAAGATACATTAAAAAATAACAGAAACTAATTTGCCTGAGAAACACCTCCATGCCCTTTGAAAGTAACTCATAAACAACTGCCTTTTTTTTTTTTTTTTTTTTTTTTTTTTGTATTTTTCTGAAGCTGGAAACTGGGATAGACAGTCAGACAGACTCCCACATGCGCCCGACCGGGATCCACCCAGCACGCCCACCAGGGGGCAACGCTCTGCCCACCAGTGATGCTCTGCCCCTCCGGGGCGTCGCTCTTTTTGCGACCAGAGCCACTCCAGCGCCTGGGGCAGAGGCCAAGGAGCCATCCCCAGCACCCGGGCCATCTTTGCTCCAATGGAGCCTCGCTGCGAGAGGGGAAGAGAGAGACAGAGAGGAAGGAGAGGGGGAGGGGTGGAGAAGCAGATGGGCGCTTCTCCTGTGTGCCCTGGCCGGGAATCGAACCCGGGACTTCTGCACGCCAGGCCGACGCTCTACCACTGAGCCAACCGGCCAGGGCCTAAACAGTTGGCTTTGACATAGCACTTAAAATAACAATAACAACATCTTTTTAAAGTATTTAAAAGTGCTGTGAAGGCCTGACCTGTGGTGGCGCAGTGGGATAAAGCGTTGACCTGGAACGCTGAGGTTGCTGGTTTGAAACTTTGGGCTTGCCCAGTCAAGGCAAATATGGGAGTTGATGCTTCCTGCTCCTACCCTTTCTCTCTCTCTTTCTCGCTTTCCCCCCTCTAAAAATCAATCAATCAATCAATCAATAAATAAATAAAAGTGCTGTAATGATAATCATAGGCTCATACCAATGCAGTGATTAATTTGTTTTTAGCTTTATAATGAGATGCAATTTGGTTGCATCATCATCCTTTCTCATATCCAAATTCACACAGAACTAGCTACAAAGGAAAAACAGTGATGGCATAAATGAGCATCTTTAATAACAGTGAAGTAATCCTACAATACCCATAGCTTTAATCAGAGATAAAATTTACTTCCAGTTTCTGATGCTTTTATAGATATAAAAGCATATAGAAATAAAGAAAAATAGATGAACAAAGACCCATAATCTTTTATCAGCAAAACTTCTCATGAATGTTGATCATGTGGACGCCATGACTGCCTAGATTTATAATACTTCCCTTTCTTTGTTTTACCTGCCTTGCAGAATATATCTAGGAATAACACCTGGCAGGGCAAAAATGGATATTGAAGAAATAACTCAAAATATGTCTAAAGGTTCTCTTGGTGATTTGTTGATTGAAGTAGGATGCACATATTCTTCTTTGGAGAAGGATATAAATCCTGACCCTCTAAAATATAAATATAATTTGGCTAATATTTTCCAGAAAATAGTGGAGTATAATGGAGAAGAACTACAGTAGGTTATGATGACCTATTCTCCTTCCAATGTTCTAATCAACTGGGAACTAAATATGACTATTAAAACAGAGTATGAACATTATTTCTGATAATTTGTGAGGGACAAGGTCTCAAAGTAGGGTTTCTTATTCTCTGGCATCCTGAACTGAAGATAAATTAAACTGCAGAGCAAGACAAAACTGACTATCCACTAATTTCCAAGCTCAAAAGCTGGCATAAAGCTAAACTAGACTCTAAAAGAGATGTCTGCCCTCTTTAAGGACATATCCAAGTAGAGGGGAGAAAGAAAGAGAGACGGGCAGGAAGGGAGGAAGGCAGGAGGGAAGGAAGGGAGGTGGGAAGGAAGGACCTAGGAAGGGAGGGAGGGAGGGAGGAAGGAAGAAAAGAAAGGACAGAGGGATGGAGGGAAAAGAAAGAAAATAAATATTCCCCAATAGAATGTGACCGTCATGAAAATCTTTGTTTTGTTCACTGCTATATTTTCAAGTATTTGAAACACAGAGGGTGCTGACAGCAGATGCTCAACAGATATCTATAGAGTACACTTCACAAAATTGTCACCAACACTTGTAAATATATCTCTGAGGTTTGTAAGAGTAGTATATATTAGCTAAACAAGAGAAGACTATTCCTTAAATATCAAACAATATTCTGAAATTTTCATTTTAATGATCAGCAGCATGTGTATCTCTTCTAAGTGTTAATTCTTGTACTAGTTAACTCCAACTCTGAAAGTGTGTCCTCTGGAGGCAGAAATTCACAATTCCGACTTAGGCAAAACAAGCATGTGTTGCACCTGGAAACAATTAAGTACCTAGGCCATTTGAGGAGCGCAGGTGTTCTGGCAAGCAGAAAATTTCCATTCTCTATCACCAGCTGAAGATCCTGATTAATTGACTTGATTTTAAGCTCAAGTAATGTCCACTCAGTTCCTACAAGAAATGATGACAATGAACCTTAGTTATATTGAGGAGAGAAGAACCATTACGTGTTTGTGTAAAAATAAACCTAAACCATCTTAACAGAACATATGAGAAGATATTAGTATTAATAATTCTTTGGATATTATGGATACCTTCCTCTCTGATTCTCAGTTGACTTCAATAAAAATAATAGACCTTATAATGGAGTAGTGAAAATTCTATTTATTTGAGTAAAATATAATCATTTTAAGAATCTTTTTTTGAAGAATCTGTATTTTCCTACACACCAGAAACAAGTTTTTCTTTTTTCTTGTACTCTATGTTGAGGAAATAAGGATGATGCTTTCAGGGAAAGGTGATTAATACAAATTTGTAATATTAGTGCTTCAATAATGCCAAAACAATTATTTTCTTTTCTGGACAATATTCTTGTTTGACTAATTATGCACATGCTAAAATAAACATCATGACATTTCAGATTTGTGGTTAGTGGTAAGATAGCACTGGCAAAATCTTTAGTAATATAACCTATGATGGCTGAGTGATCACAAATGAAATATATGAGATTTTAATTTATTTTAATTTTATTATTATTGTTGTTGTTAATAGGTCTAGATCTGATAGTTTTCCAGATCTACTAATACCAGCAGGAATCAGCTTCTGCAAATTAATCCTCACACTACTTTTCACACACAACATAATTTAAAAATACTTTTAAGGAGCTGCTTGCCATGTTTCTCCTTTTTTTCCGCCAGTGGTCAACTACCATTGAAATAATAATATTCAGCTTTTGTTTTTGAATAATTTAGATGTTTATGTTACCATCTAGCAACTAGGCAAGGGTTGACAAAAATGTTTCAGAGCAATAAGCAAAATTAATCAAAGAATGTTTTCTATTACTTGAAATAAAAGGTGTTAGGTCATTTCTAGGAAAAATAATAAAGAATACAACTATGCCTCGATTAGCAAAGAGATACATTCTCATGTGCTTTCCATTTCCCATGACTTCATCTCTGAAACTTTAAGGTGTATAAATAGTGCTTTCTGTCTATAGTAGGAGGGTACTGATGATAAGAAACTGTTTTAAACACTATAAAATAGACATGAAAGATGAAAATCCTTTAATAATAAAAAATTCTATATTCTTTATATTGGTCTTGTCTGTCTTTATTCTTATTAAATCAACTTAGTTTACAAGTAACTCTGATGCAAAAATATTTCTTCATTGCCTCACAAATTCCCTGTCACCCTTCTTACACGTATCTCTTTTTAAACTACTATATACTTCATTCCTTTTTATTGTTCCTGCTATTCATTCTTGAATCTAAGCTTCAGGATGTATAACAATTTCTGACAATAGGTCTAAATAAATATTTCTTGTACAAGTAAATGCATAAAGATATTCTAAAGGCAATAGCTCAACATTTGTAAAGCCATTTGCTAGTTGTATGATAATTGACAGGTCATTTAATGTCATAACTCACAATTGGCTAATCAAGGAATGAAGATGATAGCCATAATATTATCACCAATTACAGCTATCTATTAGCCATTTACTAGGCTACAGAAAGTATAATTTTATTATATCATAATGATATAATGATATTATTAATCATATCATATATATCTTTGTACCCATTTTGATGATGAGAAAATTGCAACAAATGTTCAAGTAACATTCAAAAGGTAGGAAAAAAAAGGCAGATGTACAATTTGAAGCCTGATATATACTGCTCACAAAAATTAGTGGATATTTCAAAATGAATATTTGGGGGGGGTTTAAACAGGAACATCATAAAAACAAACAAGTCAAAGAAAGTTGTTTGATTATACAAATGAGATGCAAAACTAACTTTTATTTCATTGGTGAAAATGCACTATTACAAAAGGCTGAAAGTACTGTAGTATTGACATGTTCCTTGATTCCCTAATCTTTGTGAGCAGTGGCTGTATACTTATAATGAATAAATTGCCAGAAATATAAATGTAAATATATTTGTAAACTTAAAAATAGCATACAAATATACAAAAACAAGTCAACTTCCTCCCATATTCTTTTCCATGCATCAGAATAACAGATGATGTCCTTTAAAAAATAAATTTTGTGATCTTGGCATACACATTTCCAATGGTTCCAATATTCTCCTGACTTTCTACAGAGGAAATAGAACCAGGAAATACTGGTATTTCCTCCCCCAACTAGAACTACGGGGGTTACAACTCTAGCACTGACAAGAGCAGAGGTAGAGGCTAACCAGAAGTATAGGGAAGAGATTGTAAAGGGAAACAGAAGGAATGGAGATATTTAGTCACTTCCATTTCTATCCTTTCCTAAGATAAAAGTAGTTCAGAGTGGTGCTTAGGAAATAATTGTAAGGAGGTGACCAAGTAATTAAAAGCTGTTAGCAGCTACTTGGTATGGTGAATATATCAGAATAGTACTACAAAAACTAAAATTTATTCTGGATTACATGTTTACAGTAATATACATACAATTAATTTTTATTTATAGTATTTATAATAGTAAATATTTATGAAAGAGCTTCATATTATTCAGAAAGGGAGATTTTTTGCTATTCCTTGATATGTGCTTTTAAAATAATCTTGCTTATGTATGAGAGGTCTGAATTTTTAGTGGGTTTAAAGTCTCAGAAAAATATCTTGTGACAGAAAATAATCAACTAACAAAATAATATAGTTCCCAGACATTTATAAATAAACTTTTTAATTTAAGTAATGTGTAGACTTCCAGAAAAATTACAAAGATATTACAGAGTTCCTAACTATGTCATATCCAGTTCCCCTTCTAAATAGCATCTTACATTGATAAGGAATATGTTACAATTTATGAACCAATATTGACACATTTATAACTAAATCTATACTTTATTCAGATTTCCTAATCTCATGGTTCACCCTTTTTCTGTTCCAGGATCCCATCAAGGATAACACATTACGTGAAGTTGTCATGTCTTCCTAGGTTTTACATAACTGGAAGTTTCTCAGAATTTCCTTGTTTTTAATGACCGGGACAGTTTTGAGGCATTTTGGTCAAGTATTTTGTAGAAAGTCCCACAGCTGAGATGTGTCAGATGTTTTTCTCATGAATAGATTGGCATTATGTGTTTTTGAGCATTAGAACATAGAAGTAAAGTGTCACATCATATCAAGGATAGATAATATCAACATGAATTGACATTGTTGATACTGACCTTTATATCATCTGGTTAGGTTTATCATTGTAAAGTAATTCTTTTTTACCCCTCCTTCCCATACTGTACCCTTTGGAAGGAAGCCTACAGAGCTCATAATTGAGGAATGAAAAATAAATGTCCTACCTCCTCCAGGGCAGGAGATTTAAATAAACCTTTTGGAATTCTTCCTCAAATGGGAATATTAATTGTTCTTTCCACATCCTTTATTTATTTATTTGTTTATATATTTTATTTATTCATTTTTTTAGAGAGTGAGGAGAGACAGAGAGTAAGAGAGAGAGAGAGAGAAAGAGAGAGAGAGAGAAAAAGGGGGAGCAGGAAGCATCAACTCCCAATGTGCCTTTACCAGGCAAGCCCAGGGTTTTGAACTGGCAACCTCACTATTGCAGGTCAACATTTTATCAACAGCACCATCAAAGGTCAGGTACACATCCTTTATTTATTAAGTCACTTATTTATATCAGTATGGACTCACTGGTTCCTAAAAATTTTATTGCAAAGATTTTATTTGATTTCACTTAAATATATAAGCCTTATTCTCACTAGGAATCTTATTCTTCATCTTCTTTCATTCACTTTCCTTCAATAAGGTCTACAGAGTCATGCCCTTAAAATTGAGGTTAGTAAATTTATTCTGTAGGGGGTCAGATATTAAATATATTTTATTTTGAGGGTCACATGGTCTCCATTGAAACTATGTGAAAGCAGCCACACACATGTTAAAAAAATTACTGTGTCTGTCCAATAAAAATTTATTTTAAAAAGCAGGTGGAACAGATTCAGTTCAGAGGCCATAAAGTACTGTCCCCTGCCTGAGAACATTAATTTAATGTTCACTTTTTCTAATTTAATGTTTTTCTCTATTGTTTTTTGTTTTGTTTTTGTTTTTGTTTTTGACAGAGAGAGAGTGTCAAAGAGAGGGACAGATAGGGACAGACAGACAGGAAGGGAGAGAGATGAGAATCATCAATTCTTTGTTGTGGCATCTTAGTTGTTCATTGAGTGCCTGTTCATTGATTGCTTTCTCATATGTGCCTTGACTGGGGGCTATAGCAGAACAAGTGACCTTCTGCTCAAGCCAGTGACCTTAGGCTTCAGCCAGCAACCTTTGGGCTCAAGCTAGCAACCATGGGGTCATGTCTATGAGCCCATGCTCAAGCCAGCAACCCCACTCTCAGGCTGGTGAGCCTGCACTTAAGCTGCATGAGCCCACACTCAAGCCGGTGACATTGGGGTTTCGAACCTAGATCCTCCACATCCTAGTCTGACACTCTATCCACTGCACCACCACCTGGTCAGGCAATGTCTCTAAGATCTTTACTCTCAGATGATTCTATGTTGTAATGATCTCTTTCAAAAAATAAGTTTTACTTTTGTGGGTTCTTAATTGCTCTTCATTTTTATTTTTCCATCTAATTTTAAAATGATGGAAGAGACACTGCACATAGCTAAAAAAAAATGTTAATTCTGAATTCAAGAATTTAAAGAAGAAAGAATATAGATGCTTTGTCTTCAGAGAACTCTCTGGTTTAAGACAGAGCTAAGCATTCTGGGGCAAGATACTTGGCACTATTTTTTACAAATATTCTTGTACATTTTCCTAAACCAATGATATGGTGATAATTTGGAGTTGAGAATATAAAGAGAAGTAAATGGGAGAAAAAGGGTCTTTGAAAATCAAGTCTTGGTTAATTTTTTATACACTAAATGATTTCTGAACACCACACGGTGACATTCACATTTATTAAAATCAAAACAAAATGAAAGAAGAGCTTCAGAAAGCAAACTAAGTGACAATTTAAGGAATCTTTTTTCTTTCTTTTCATATCAAAATTGCATAATGCCCAGTTAACACAACCATTGTATTAATGATAAAGCAGCTACAATACTAGTTGATTAGCTACAACAGCTCCTGTCTATTCAGATGTGTTTGTTCAGAAGGGACACTGCTGCACCTAATTTGATTTCCCCCAAGCAGTACATGATGCGTTATTTGATGCCCTTCAAAGGACACGATTAGTCGAGCTATAAAGTGTCTGATTTTATTAGCTTTGCTGGGTTTTATCAGTTTGTAAATGTGTTACTTTCTCCATTTATTGTGCCTATGGGATCCAGAGATAGAGTAAGCATCAAGTTAATATGTTTTGGGGAAGCAGCAATGGCCATACTTTAACACTTATGCTGTGTTGTGATGACATTGAAGGTGGAGTCGCGGAAATTGTAATGTCAGGGCCATTTATCAAGGCAATTCTTCAATGCTATAAACCTCAACTCTGACACTGAATTCAACAGTAGGCTTTTGTTTTAAATACAGCCAAGTGTTTCTGGGATGCACTGCTAACAATCCTCCTTAACTGAATAACAAGTAGTCAATAACAAGAAAATAGGGCAGGCAGGTGGTCAGAGAAGAACAGAAAGCAAAGGTGTTGGCCTAAGATATCATTTGAGGTGATTTTTTTTTCTTTGTTTTTTTTTTTTTTTTTTTTACTAGAGAGGGTCAGAATTTAATTTCAGGTATTTAAATAAAAAAGGAAGTGCTCCATAAAGATATAAAAATATTACCAACCCTTTACATTTAATCAGGATAGAAAACACAGTACACTCATTTAACTTAATCCCTTGGCAGGAAACTATCTTAATGCCTTGCATTCAATGGGTGCCAACCCAAATGACACAATCATAATTGAAGATGTTCAGAGTAGTTAACAGGTGTTTGTGGCTTCAAGTTCCCTCATTCTTTTTAGGTTGCCTTCCATTTAGTTCCCTCAGTGTTTATTCAAATCATTTGCCAATGCATCAAATATGGATACTGCACTTACTATTCAAGCATTTAATTCATTAAAGATAATGCCTACTCAAGCAATGTTTTCATTTATTGCAATCCTATAATTAGTGTTTTCTTTCAGTCTAGAATCCAAAAGAAAATCTGAAGTCTTCTTCCCCCTCTTTGCCCACCAGAAATAACTATTTCCTTCATTTGTTCATTTCTACCTACTAACTTTACAAAGATGTGATTATGAGTTGTAAGTGATGTGTTTAAGTGATATGCCTTAATATAAATAATAATTACTAAGAATTATTTTATAAGTTTAAGGATCTAAAAGCAACTGGTGTGAGCCTGACCAGGCAGTGGCACAGTGGATAGAGCGTCGGACTGGGATATGAAGGACCCAGGTTCGAGACCCTGAGGTTGCCAGCTTGACCGCAGGCTCATCTGGTTTGAGCAAAGCTCACCAGCTTGGACCCAAGGTCACTGGCTTGGGCAAAGGTTACTCCATCTGCTGAAGGCTCACAGTCAAGGCACATATGAGAAAGCAATCAATGAACAACTAAGGTGTCGCAACGAAAAACTGATGATTGATGCTTCTCATCTCTCTCTGTTCCTGTCTGTCTGTTCCTATCTATCCCTCTCTCTCTGTCTCAGTAAAGAAAAATAAGTAAATAATAAATAAAAGCAACTGGTGTGTGCGCTGTATGTGTGTGCACACATAAACATTTATTGTGCTGTATGTATTAGGTGAGAAGAGAGACAAATTTATTATGCACCAGTATCCTTCTGAGTACATTTTCTATATTGTATATTAAATACTATCTCCTACTACAGCCTTATGAGAGCGAACCTTTCTTATTCCAAGTAATTGATATTAAAACTGAGGTTAAGAGTGGTTAAGTGATCTGCTTCACATCCCCACAAGTAAATAGCAGATTAGGGACAAAGCAATTGGGGGATGTTGAGAGATGAAGACAACAAAGGAAAATAAGGAATTACAGGATTTTGATATGTAAGATTTTATTCTTCTTCTTTAGTGAAAAATAATATAATACTTCGGCATTCCAAGTGACCTTAAAAGTATTCATTTAAGGGTAGAGCAAATGCTCATTGTAAACTATAACTACCATTATTTTGAAATAATTCTAGAATGATAAAAAAAAGCATAGAAAAAATAGCCCTAAGACTTCCTGTTTATTGCTTTTTAGGATCCTAAAATGTTAGCTTTTGCCACATTTGCTTAACATTCTCTATTTTTTTCCCTGAAATGCTTCAAAATTGGTTCTAAGTATAATGCCACTTTAACAGTAAACATTTCAAAATGTGTTTCCTAAAATCAGTAACATTCTCTTACATAAGTCAATATAATTATAAAAATCAAGAAGTGACATTGATGAAATACAAATCTTATTCAAATACCAACAATTATTTAACTAATTCTGTATATGGCAAAAGAAGAAACAATTAATTAGTCCATAGTTCAATCAAGAATCAAATCGGATACGGAATTTTCATGTCTGTTCATTCTTTTTTAATCTAGAACAGGACAGTTCCTCAGGTATCTTTCATGACCATGTCACATTTTAAAAGTGTGTATGTAGGTCAGTCATTTTGTTACAATGTCACTCACTTTGAATTTGTTTGATTTGATATAGCTTATGTGCTGAAATAGCACATAATCGATGAACCCTCAAAGTGCACAGTATCAAGAGGCATATAATACTGATTTTTTCCCATTGCAGGTGAGGTACACACTGCTCACTGAATTAGGCAGTGTATATCTATTTTTTTTCACTCAATAGATTACTAAAGGTAATATGCTTTGATAATATGTAAATACCTTATTTCTTATGATACTTTGCTATTTGAATGTAATATTTTTTGATGAATCTTGTCTATAACAAATATTTTATGGCATTTTCTAAATGATTTTTCTAATTTCATCATGCTTTCCACATTCACTATTTAAATTATACCTCAAGGAAGTGTTTTCCCTTACTCATGTTTTTATTCATTTATGTATATATATGGAATCTTATTTTATTCTATAGTAACAGTTCTTTACTATTGCCAAAATTGTCTCAGATTTGGCCACTGAGGGCCCCAACAAGCTGGCTTCTGTATCCTTTTTGATAGATTTCCATCACTTTTCAAGACTTCTTTATTTATACCACAGGAATATCCTCCAGGTTTATTGTATACTATCTCGGCTCCAGAATTTCTTCTCATATCTTCTCTTATTTCTTTTCTTTTTTTTTTTTTTTACAGAGACAAAGAGAGAGTCAGAGAGAGGGACAGACAGGGACAGACAGGAACAGAGAGAGATGAGAAGCATCAATCATCAGTTTTTTATTGCAACACCTTAGTTGTTCATTGATTGATTTCTCATATGTGCCTTGACCCTGGGCCTTCAGCAGACCGAGTAATCCCTTGCTCAAGCCAGCAACCTTGGGCTCAAGCTTGTGAACTTTGCTCAAACCAGATGAGCCTGCACCCAAGCTGGCGACCTCAGGGTCTCAAATCTGGATCCTCCGCATCCCAGTCCGACGCTCCATCCACTGCGCCACCACCTGGTCAGGCTCTTCTCTTATTTCTAAGATTTTAAATTCTAATGGCCTTCTTCCTGGTGGTGTCTCTTCCTCCTCATTTTTCTTTATAGCATCCACTCCATACCACTTAAGTTCTACAGGCATTTAAAGCTTAGCTCAAATATTGCCTTTTGGGGAAAACTGAAGTACTAATGTTCCTTTATTCTAAATTAAGCACTAAGTAAATCATGCTGGCTTTTATAACTTCTACCTATACTCCTATCATTGTATTTGGTAAATTGGCTTGTAAGTACATTGTTTTCTTATTGCTTTGTCTTAGTCTGTGAAGTCCTTGTGAGCAGAGAATCTCTGCCTTGCTCACCAGTATACAATGTGGCATTTTTAATGTTGTGGATCCTCAATAAATGATTTAAGAACAGAACCATATGCAAGAAACGGCATGTAGTAATGTTCAAAGTTTATGTAGCTCAGGTCTTAAAAGAAACACAAAACGAATAGGCTATATATAATACAGAACAATAACATTGGGAAACTTTTAATTTTCATTTTTTGTTGCGTGAGGTTTTAGAACTATTTCTATATATTTCTGCATCTTTGATTCCAAATCTGAAATCTGTTATTTGGTGCATGCTCTAGTTTTTATGCAATTTTAATTTCTTTTTGTTACAGTTAATGGCATGCATTTGTTTTTAAATTGGAGTTAAAGGGCAACAACTCTTGGATTGAACATAACCACAAGGCAATTAATGTTTTACAAACATCACTTTTACATAATTGTAGTTGTTTTTAAATGTAAAAAATTATTATCTGGTAAAAACATCCTCTTATTTTGTTTTAAGATTGAATCATGGCTTCTTCGAGTAGGTGTAAATGTAATAGTCTTGACACCTTTTATTATATATGTGGCTGTTGCACACTTCAACATCAAAGGCGCAATATTTCATCATTTGTGACACGTGCATATATTATCTATTTTCAAGTTCCGCTTAGCAATCAAGATAAGAATTGGACTCCTCATATTGTGTGTCATAATTGTGAGGAAATGCTTCATGACTGGACAAAAGGAAAACGCAAAGGAATGCCTTTTGATATTCCCATGGTTTGCTGTGAACCTAAGGTCCACAGCAGTGACTGTTATTTCTGTCTGATCCATACAAAGGGCATCAGCAAGAAAAAATGGCATATGATCGCATATCCTAATATTCCTTCAGCAATACGACCTATCCCACACTCTGAGACACTCCTGGTTCCAGTTTTCAATGGTTTTATTTCTTCTAAGGACGAAGAAGGTGAACATGGTGATCAAGTCTATTTTGGTAAGATGCATGAGGAAATGGCTGTAGAATCTGAAGGGTCTTCTTCTGATGCCAAGCAGTCATTAACCCCTCAGCAGTTTAGCCAACCCAAATTGAATGACTTAGTAAGAGATTTGGGCCTATCAAAGAAAGCAGCTGAGTTATTAGCCTCCAGGCTTCAAGAAAAGAATGTACTTCACCGGTCAGCAAGTATCCCATTTCAGGAAGCATGAACAAATTTTTGTGGAATTTTTTCCGAAGACAAACACTTTGTTTACTGACATGGTATCAGTAGTCTTCTCAGCCAGCTAGGTGTTACCACTTACAGTCCAACAGAATGGCAACTATTTCTTGACAGCTCTAAATGAAGCCTGAAATGTGTTCTCCTACAATGAGGAGCATAGCTGGATCATTTGTGTGGATCTTAAAATGGTAAATTTCCTGCAAAGACAACAGAGAGGTTTCACAAAGTATCCTTGCTTTCTGTGTTTGTGGGACAGCCGAGCTCAGGAGAAACACTGGACGCAGAAGGAGTGGCCGAAACATGAAGCTCTGGAAGTAGGGATGCAATATATTGTGAATGAAGTTGTAGTTAATCAAGACAGAATCATTTTTCCCCCACTTCACATCAAACTTGGCTTAATGAAGCAGTTTGTTCAGGCTTTGAATAGAGAAAGTGAATGCTTTCAACATATTATTTCTGCTTTCCTGACTTGTCTTTGGAGAAGATAAAAGAAGGTGTATTCGATGGACCTCAAATTCGAACCCTCACATGTGACGAAGAATTTGGTAGGAAGATGAATAAGGAGGAGAAAGCAGCATGGCAGTCTTTTATGGCAGTTACAAAGTACTTCCTTGGCAACAAAAAAGCAAAAAACTATGAACTTTTGGTTCAAAGGATGCTGTTGGCTTTCTGCAACATTGGATGTAACATGAGCGTTAAGATTACTTCCTGAACAGTCACCTTGATAAGTTTCCCAAAAATCTTGGAGCTATTGTGATGAGTAGCCTACTGCTGGAGCGTCGAACAACATAGTCCTCTACAAGTACACAAACGCAAGAATTACAAACACAATTTTTTGCCTGAATAGAATTTAAATAAGTTTTGCGCAAATTTTATGATTAAAATAAGTGTTTTAATATGTTCTATTTCAAAATTGTAGACAAATTCTGATGCAATCATATCTTTTAGTGTATTAATGTATTTACAGCATTATAAAAATTATATTTTCACAAAGATGATGCCCAAGAAGACATTCTACTTCATTATGTTCAACTAAATGTTGAAAATCTTACAAAAAGATCAAAACCTAAAATCTTGAATTGCAAAAAATTGTAGCTTACAGAGGAAAATGAATGTCAGATTTGAGATCAGCGCACTCGAATTAGGTAAGAAGTGTTTTTGTGGATGCAACAAAAATTTTGTTCCCCAGTGTAATTGATCTACTAATATGAAGTTAATATAAATAATAATTTTAAAATAATATATTTAATGGTATTTATATGTGCTCATCCAAGGTGTTTTCCTCCAAACAGTTTTCTAAATGGCTTTCTAGAATAATAGGTGATAGTACAGACACTGGAACCACATTGCTATATGCTCAAATCCCAGGATTATAAGTCTGTCTGAGTTGATGTTTTTCCTATCACCTCAGTCCTTTAACTTACAAGAAGGGTATATGAAATAACAGTAATAATGTCATAGGGTAGACTAAAAGAGTTAATATAAGTGCAGAGAATAAAGAAAGCCTGGTGTTTATAATACCAACTAAGATTGCTCTTATTATTACTACTACAACTATTCATTATTAATTATTGCCTTTAATACATTTGAAGCCCTATTACAAGTTTATGTAATATGTATTAACACAAATCACATGTCAGGAAGTACTTTCAAAGTGACACATGCAAGTGGCTTAAAGATGTCAATGTAGGAGAATGCTGAACTCTCCCCTTCACAAGAATACCTTGAATGTACACCTATATTTCAAGTAATTCCTCCTGAGAGCCAGATGAATAACTACTGCACCAAAAGAAGTGAACTACTGCATAGAGCAGGTTTGGGAACCATGTGAGCCATCTGGAAGTTAGAACAATCCATGACTTACAAAGCTGGTAAGAGCCATTGTTTACATTTCCTCTGCACTCGGACAGCAGGTGGGAGTTTTATCCAGGTTGTCTTGCCAACAAGCAGGGCCACAGTAGTGTATCCCCAGCCACTCTCCCTGGAGCGAGATCCTGCAGGAACAGGAAGGTGCCATAGCATGCGTACAGGGGCTCCTCTAGACTGACACAGCAGGTAAGAGGGGGTGCTGCTGTGCACACCCACTGGGCTGCATGCACACATGAACTCCTCCACTTAGAAAGAGTGCAAAGCCAGCAAAATAGTGCAGTACCTACACACAGGACTGCCCTGTCCAGAGAAAGTGAGGAGATAGTGAGGCAGTGTGGAGCTAGCAACCATTGCAGAACCTGCACACAGGGTGTTTATGTGTGTTGTAAGGGATGCACTCCTGCATAAACAGGTGGGCTGCCCTGCCTGGACAAAGTGTGCACTAGCAATGTGCGACAAGTGTGTGCACATAAGGCTGCCTCATCCAGAGATAATGTGGTTAACAGTAGGACACTGCCATGCACACACACAGAGCGGACCAACCCAGACCCTGCTGGGGTAACGGACAATTAAAGCAACTGTGCACACAGTGCATACAATGGGCAGCCTACCCACACCACACAGCCCCATCCAGATAAGAAGGACAAGTAAGTGCACACACACCAGGCTGCCGCAACTGGAATTTTGCACATTCCCATCCCAACTACAACATGCCTGTCAAAACTATCCAGCATACAGTTTACACAAAAACCAAATTTTCAAGATTGGGAGAGACAGCTACTTCATCTAACTCGTAGGACACACACAGAAAGTGAAATAAAATGAGAAGACAAGAATAGCTTCAAATGAAAAACAAACAAACAAAATATCCCTGAATAAAAACTCTCATGAAACAAAGATAAATAACTGGCATGATAAGGATGCTGAACAGACTTGAGGGAAGAAGAAAAAAAACTCAAAGAGCACTTTAAGAATAGGAAAATGTTATAAAGAACCAATCAGAGATAATAAATACAATAGCTGAAATGAATGCATTTAAGGAATTGACAGCCAGAAGAAAAGTTAATACAGAAGAACAGATTAGTGACACTGAAGACAGAATCTTGAAAATCACACAATCAGAACAACATGAAAAAGAGAATTAAAAAATGAAGATAGTATAAGCGACAGCTGCGAAAATAGCAAGCACTCTAACAGTCACATTATAGGGACTACAGGAGAAGAGAGAGAGAAAGGGAGAGAAAATATATTTGAAAATAAAATGGCTGGAAACTTCTCTTTTTTACTGACCAATTTTAGAGAGACAGGGAGAAGAAATGAGGGAGAGAAGGGGGAAAGAGAGAGAGAAAGAGAGAAGCTTTTATTTGTTGTTTTACTTAGTTATGTGTTCATTGGTCACTTCCTGTATGTGTCCTGACTGGGGATTGAACCCACGACTTTGGTGTGTCAGGACAATGCTCTAACCTGCTGAGCTAATGGGCTAAGGCCTGAACACTTTTCTAAGCTGAGGAAGGAAACAGATATATAGGCCCAGGAAGAACAGAGAGTTCCAAACAAAGTAATCCAAAGAGGCCCACACCAAGATAAAATGTAATTAAAACAGCAAAAGATAAAGTGACAGTATTGAAGACAAAAAGAAGGAAATGTTACCCCATAAAGGCTTGCCATTTTCTTAGCAGCATCTATAGAGGCCAGAGGAGAGTGGCAGGAGATATTAAAAGTGCTGAAAATAAACAAACTAACAAAATCTACAACCTAGAATACTATATATATCCAATAAAGCTATCATTCAGAATCGAAAGAGAAACAGAGTTTCCCAGTTATTTTTAAAAATAACTGTCATTTTTCATTATATAGTATAGTCTTGCTCCTTTGTTGTAAATAGACTATATAAACAAGAGTTTATTTCTGGGCTTTCTATTTGTTCCATTTATTTATGTATCTGTTTTTGGGCTAGTACAATGTTGTTTTGATTATTATAGCTCTGAAGTCCTGTCTGTCTGTCCCTATCTGTCCCTCCTTTGTCTCTCTGTCTCTGTCTCTGTCACACACCGAGAGACACACACAAAAGTGGCACATACTCTAAAGCTACAGTTCTAATCTGGACCCTTTTGGTTAGTATGTCATCTCCACCTCCTCCATAGCTACTTCAGTTGTTTGCAAATTTGTATGCATCTATTACTGAATTTAACCCCAAATAGCTGAAATTTGATAGCTGAAATTTCATTTTAACACTTCTATGAACTGCCTACATGCTACACACTTTCTGAAGTACCTACCACAGAGCTAGTATGTGTTGCAAGCTAATGTTTGCTAGAATCACTCTAGGTATATATCTATTAATTTATTTTTGCATGCATCTACCCTAATGTACTTTATAAAGTACAGTGATATGGCTGGCATAAAATTACAATTATACGCCTAACTTAAAAACCTTACAAAATTGGAGTTACCCTAAAAAGGAAATCAGTCATTATCATGACATATGTTTTCCTATTTAATAAAACTAGAAGGTAGAATTATAAGCATTTAATTTGAATATTCCTCTTTTGCTAAGATTCATGCACTATGTTACTCCAACATAACTTAAACTCCCCCCCCCCCCAGGAATATGTTGTGGAAGAGAATGCAAGTGATTTATGTTTTATTTCTTTAATCAAAACACATGAGTTAGAGACCTATTAATACCATTCCTCTCTACAAAGAGGAAAATAATGTGAATTTAATGAAGACCTGTTATTTTTTTTTTCTAATTCTGCTTTAATTACTCTTTTGATAGATTTGAACTCCGGTTAGGATCTATCAAACCTGTTTGAGTATATTGGTTAGACTATAATGCCCTTTGTCATACCTGCCTCTTGAAAAAAAACAAGGTAGACAAATCATATCAGTTTACAGAGTAGCCAGGCTTTTATAGGCTTGATATGAGAATTTCTTCTATTTTTTGGTTAACTATACAAAAGCTTGAAATTCATCTTTAGGGATTTATTTATGTATTAGTTAATCTTATTTGATAGGAAAGACTCAGTTGGGTTACTTTAAAATTTGGTTGAGGAAAAGTTATTAATATAGAAACTTGTAGAAATTTGGACAAAAAGAAACTGAAGAAATCCTTTTGCTCTGAAGCTTAAGTTGTTTGGAATAATCCCTTATTATTAAGGTTTTCTTATTTTTAAAATACAAATGACTTTTGGATGGGTAGTATTTTTCTCTTTCATATCTTACCATAAGTTAGTGTATTAGAAAGGGAAAGTACTAATTGATTAGGTAGAAAAGCTGCAGAATATGGGGAATTGGAAAACGAAGGTGATTTATGTCAAATATATTTCTGTAGTAATGAGAGATTACTTGGGTATCATGTTCTTGGGTCATGACCTCTTCCTTTAAAATATTGATAGGCAAGAAAGATATAAAAGATCTACAAAGAAAAATACACATTAACACTCCCTAGTGGTGTGTGATATTAACAACATTATATTAAGGATTACATCAAAGTTAGGGCTTAGACTGTCTGTATATGCTTCCTGATCTCCCTCATTAGCCTTTATATTCTTCAATACTTGACAGATAGTACTTGTTAAATACTTATCAATTGAATTTATTTAGCTATTTATGCATGTGTTTGTTTAGGTTTTATAATTTCCATGAATGTTCTCTTCTGTAAAATAAAAAAAGCTGTTTAAAGATTTATGAAAACATAGAAGTCCACTTTGGTGTAAGAATTCTCAATGTTTTGACAATTTGGATAACTCAAATTAGAGCTTTGGAATTAGGAAAACACATATTTATTACTAATCCTTTGTATTATTCAAAAAATAGGGGGGGGTTCATTTGGGAAAAGTGACAAGTTTCTCAATATAATTACTTTTAAAATTTTCTATATATATATATATATATATATATATATATATATATATATATACACACACACACACACACACACACACCTTGAACAGTTTTTGAACATTTATTTATTTCAAGACATTTAAATGTTAACTAGATCCTGCTACTCTGCCTGGTTGTAATTTTAAAATCAAAAACATGAAAATAGAAAATATGGGAAATGACTTTTCCATGCATTTGCTTCATTCTTTAAAATGTGTCTTAATATTTACAAAGAATAATCATGTACCTTTTAAAAAATGATGATTCTTTAAGTAGTTACTTTGAATTTGGAAAAACTGCACATGCAATACTCAGCATTCAACATCTTCAAGTTGAAACTTCATTTTATAATACTGCAATGATGATAACCTTGGTAGCTAAGCTTTAATTCTTCTATCTTCTGCCTTTGTTAAGTTTTGTCTTAACAACTTTTGTCAATACCCAGCATACCTATTATTTTAATATGTTATTTTTTATGTTCTCTAAATGAAGCAGCCATTTAGGCAGAAGTAATAAATTGTAAGTATTTTTACTGTTTACAAGGAATTATTGGTAATGCAACTGGGAAATTGTGCTTTTTGAATTACAAATACAGATTTTCATTATAACTATTGCCATGGTAACAGGTGTTTATTTCTGATTGAATAATACATAGTATTACTTGAAAACAGTAATATGATGTCATTTATTATATGCATATGTTTGTAGACATTTGTATAATCAAAGAAAGGTATAGAATTATATGAACTAGATTAACATTGACTAAAGTATTAAAAAGTTAGGTTTATAGATAAAAGGTGGGTGGGTTGAGAATGGGATGAGAAAATCAACGAGAGATTTTATTTAGAACCTTCTTTTTATGAATTGCTAAAAAATCATGTATTAATTTTATAAGTTATAGAATTACATTGAACATTGCTATTCTAAAAATGGGAAAGGGAAGAAATTTAAAGAGAAATACAGTCAAATATGTTAGCATATTGTGTTGATAAGGTCAATGGCCTGAATTTGAGAATGTCTAATATTAGTTAATATATGATTCTATATTACATTATACATTGAAACCAACCAAAATTTTTTAAATTTTCATTTAATCTAAACTACCTTCCATGAATTATAGGAATATTTTAATTGTAGAAATTGAAAGAAAAAGGGTGAACAAAAATTAATAAAAACATGTTATCATGACAACAAAAGTCAAGAGTGAGGAAGAAATACCAAAAATATCATTTCTTATCTTTCTTACTGTTTCAAGGTCAAGAGGAGCTATTGTGGTTTAAGATATTTTAACTGTTCAAGTGATGGGAGAGAAAATTCTTTGAGTTATCCAATTTCTCTTTGTTTTGTGCTCTTCTTTCTTGTGTTCTGTTTTGTTCTGAGAAAATCAAAAGAATGACAGAGTAAGAAAGGGATAGTTTCTGCATAGTACATAAGTGCTCAAAAGGATATTTACAAAGGTATAAATTTTGTTCTCATACACAAAGTGATCAACATGAAAAAATTGTTTAAAAAACATAAAATTATACATACAGATACATGTTTATTACTTTTAGACACCAATTAAACAGAAATATTTAAAAGAATGATATATAGAATAAAACTTTAAACTAATGAAGAAAATTAAATGCTAGAAAGAGTTTTAACAGGAGACTTGACTTGCAGTGATGAACATACAATAGAAACCTATATAATTTGATTAATGTCATCTCAATAAATTCAATTTAAAATGTATAAACAATAACCTTTTGGGGAAAGTTATACTATAACCAGTGATGTTTTATTTATGCCCTAATGCTTAAAGACTAAAAATTAAAACTATATAAAAAATTTACTGCACATGTCTGATATTTTATAATAATGTAAAGCAAAGAAATCATTATGCCAAAAGTATATTTTAAAAATATCAAAACATGCAATTGACAAAGTCAAAATTCTCAAAGAAGTAATTTATGAAGCAGAAAGAAATATAGAGTAAATCAATAGGATCAGATGATATTTATCAGAAAATCCTAAAAGAATTAAAATGTGAGTTAGTGGGGACACTGTTAATCCTAATCCGGAGGGACCCAAAACATTGAAGACACGAACAAGGTCCGTTGATTACACACCAAAGCTTTATTGTCTAGCTTGGCCAAGTGGCAGCAAACTCCGACAGTGGTCTGAGGGAGCACGCGCTGGCCCTTTGTTCTACTTAGTGTTTATAGTTTTGTAAGTGGGAAGTACAGAAGCAAAAATTATAATTAGGAGTCCCTTACCACTATTGGTTATAGTCATATGTCCTTTAACATGATAGGACCACGTTCAATTTGCAAGCCATACATCTTTTTGGAGAAAACAAAATTTACAAATCAACACATTGGTAGAAAGATGTCTCTTTACATATTAAAAGGCATTCCTATATTTTCTAGTGTTCATCTGCTATCTCTCTGTCCAGAGTCACACGTGTTAACTACATGCATTTACATAGGAGAGGTAGTTTCTGTGGGGATAAATGCCCGCAAATGGCTCATAGTTATAAGAAAAGGTTTATTTTGGCTTTTCTCTCCCTGCACCTGGCTAGCCATTCACCCCTTTCCCCACAGGTGTGGTGGAATGTCTGGGGATCCATGTTTTCCTTCCCTTTGCATTTACAATACAATGCCAAGGGCCATCCTGGTTATGCCAATCACACAGTACAGAGACTATTCTCACAATTTCTCTGCACACCTTAACCCAAATTAATAAAATGTTCTCCAAGCCTCTTAAAATATTAATATTAATTCTTTAGTTTTTGATACTTTACAACACCTGTGGGTGAAGTGGCTCAGTGGCTCCTCAGACACTGACAAAAATATCAGTATTTATGAAAGATTACAGAGTAATATATTGCCTAGTCATTAGAAAGAATTAAAGTTATTACCCTTGAAATTTTGAAAAAGAATGAATTCTGTTTAAAAATTACATGCCATATAATTTCTTTAAATGTACCACAGCTTTTTTTAACTGGGGTGATGTTGATAAATAAAACTATATAGGTTTAAGGTGTGCGTCATCTGTATACTGTATTGTGTGCTCACCACCTTAAACATGGTTCATTTTGAGATGTCGACATTTTGCAATCATGTTAACTCTGGCTTATTAAACTTTAACTGCTCCAAATAATCTAATGATTTGTTAATTTTATTTCAATTCCACAGAGATCTCTGGGAGTGGGGTTCCTTTAAAACATCCCTGGAATGTATTTGGTAATAAAAGAACACAGCATATCTCGGTGCTCATGACGAAAGAGGAATAAGTAGGAGGAGGTGGAAAAGTGACTTTGGTTTTCAGTGTGTGAGTTTTGAATACATTCTACAGAAAACATATTTTGGAAACCTGAATTAACTGTTGTCTCACCACAATGAGACAGAAAATTAAAATAAAAAGCATGGCTACCACAGTCAGTGGTATTGCCATAAATTTTCTGTTATACCCATATCCTGGCACATGCTTTGTGAGCTCACTTGACTTCTGCTCTTTCTGGTCACCCTAGACTTCTGTCCTCTCATTGATTTTTTTCCATTGATTTGTAATCCCCTCCATCTTGGGAACCTTTACTTCTTGCTGTTCTCACTTGAGAAGCTTCATCAAGATGTACCCGGGAATAAATATATTACTAATTTACTGATATTAGTCTGATTAGCTATAAAATAAGACTATACTAACAAAGTAAGCTTATAAAAGAATTTCTGTAAAATGTCAAATCTAGTTTGTTTCTCTTATAACTGTGGTTTAATATTACTAGCTTAGTAATCAAAGTTATATTTTCTGTAGCAAATCAAATGCATATAATTAATCCTGTACTTTCTCTTCTGGGTTAGTTCCTATTACAGTTGAAAGGCCTGTTCCCCTCTGGCTGATGCACATTAAAGGTTAATATCTGAATAAGAATAATAACTACTTCTCACTCCCACCACAGTGGGACTTGCAATTCTGATTCTTGCTCAAGACTAAAAAGACAACCTGTGTGACCGGTGGACACTTGTGATATAAAACAAAAATCCTAATTTATAAGTGACTTGCTAGTTTCAGTTCCTGTAACAACCAAAGAGACAAATTCTGGCTTTCAGATATGCCAGCTCCAGGAAATTGGCCTTCATCCACATATCTGAACAAATTGTGCTGAGTCCCCTCAGCAAAAAACTCTCAACCCCTTCTGATTTCTTTGTTCTAGTTTTGCTTATTTATCCCTTCTTCTTTCTCCTTATAGATACCTCTGCCTGCATCAGGAGGGAGATGGGTTTTTGAGGACAGGAGTCCCCTCAGTCTTTTCAGATGGCTGGATGAATAAACCTCTCACCTTCTCACCCTTGTCATGTAATTGATTTTCATGACAACAGGCAGAGGACCTGCAGGTGATTTTTTCAGTTTCAAGGAGGCTCGTGAAGCCTGACAAACTGTCACTATTTTTGTCTGAGGATGCCCTCTCTGGCTTAATCAGCTCAGTGATGGTGTTCTTCTTCCAGCCTAGTCATATTTTTATGAATGATCCTTCTTCATTTCCTATAAGTAGTTCATAGTTCTTCAACCCAACAGTATGGCTTCCATATGTCTTGATCAATGTAAGAAATAGTTTCCTTGGAAATTTAAGATAGTGAAGGTGCCATTTTAGGTATGAGCTCCAGCACTAGCAGTCTGCAGGGCCTCTGCTTTGGGCCAAGACCCATGCACGACAGTGCCTCATTATGCAGATACAGAGCTCATACATGTTCATGGTGGGTCCATCATTAGAGGAACTGCCTCAGATGACCCTGGTTGCTAAATTATAGTAATGTGTAGGTTCAAACGTTGAACTGTGACTTCAGCCATGGTTGGCTGCTGAGCCTGAGCAGTCTCTGGGGGTACAAGTGTCACTGAAGGGTGTTTTGAAGGCACTGCAGTTGGCTCCCTAGTAGGTCCAAAGGTTAAACTGTGACATTTGGTAACAACACATACTAATCTGGATCCTGTCACCTACCTAGGAACTGTTACTTCTCCCTAGGTGGCTCTTTAGGCTGAGCTGAGACCTCTTGTTGGGGTAGAGAAAATTCAACTTCCTCAGGAGTCTTGAATGCTGATCTGAAGCCTCCTCTTGGGTTGAACATGGTTCTCCCTCCTCAGGGCTTCTGATTGCTGAGCTGAGCCCATATGGGTTTGCAGAAGGTTTCATTTTGGGATGCTCTGGGTGTGAAACTGGGGTCTCATACTGTTTCACACCCAGAGCATCCCAAAATTATGCCTCATGAAAGGGTTCTGTGGGCTGAGTTGAGGCTTCCTCCTGTGATGAAAAAGGAAAAGGTTCAGCTTCTCCAAATAGCTGAGCTGGGGCCTTCTAAGGGATTGGAGAAGGTTCTACTTCCTCTGGGACCTCTGTAGGCAGAGCTGAGGCTTCCCATTGGAGTGACAAAGTTCATCCTTTTTAAAGGTATTTCAAGGCTCAGGTGAGAGTTTTGTTGATCTGAAGGCCTAGGGTGACAGAGGTCGGCAAGACAGGATCCAGAGCCAATATAGGAGGCTGAGCTGCCTGAACCAGCAGCCACAACAGCTGCTACATGAAGAGGAGCCATGGGGCTCAGAGATGCAGCCAGGTCATGACAGGCAAAGGTCTGGGGCACAGTGAGTGACCCAAGCAAGGGTGCAGTGTGCTGAGCAGAAGCAGAACAATTGGCAGTCCCTTAGCAACCAAGTACCTCTCCCTACTCAGGTCCCAACCTTTATTAGTCTTGGACTGAAAGTGACTGCTGAATAGTGAATCTTTCTCCCAGAACCACCAGGAACCAAGCATCATTTTTCCCTGCAGAGATGACTACTCTTTCTGGGGCTCCCCTCTCCCCTCACAGTGAGGCAGGATTTGGGATACACACCTGCGTGGTCCCGGACTCCAGCAGCCCAGAGCTGGTGGGATGGGGGGGTTGGGGAGTGGTACAAATCTTTCCAAGGAAACCACAGGGCCAGGCATCTGAGGAAATTCAGAACAGTAGTCCAGTTGTGGCCATCTGAACTACTTCGCAAAGCTGAAATCTGAGACATTCTTCTTTCCCTAGTTTTGCTACCAATATTAGAAGTTTTAACATGGTTTTCTCATTCATTCATGTCTTTGACAAATATTTACTGAGCACATTTTATGTTCCAGAAAAACATAATGCTCTGTATTGATACAACTACAGTGGATGATGAGGACAATTATGACTCAAAATCTGAGTGACTATTGATACATAACAAATTATAACAAGAACACTTACGAAGTGCTATGATATGGCCATAGATATGAGTATCTTGGTGAAATAATTATTTAAACGGCAAAGAAAATAATAATTACAGAATTAAATTCTTTACTTTCTACAAGAATTACATATATTACATAAGCTCAACTAATTTTTTGACACAAAAGGAATAAAATATTTAAAATAATCTAACAATAGCTTAAAAAATATTGTAATTAACAAGTTTATTAAAATTTTATTTGTTAAGTGTTTATGTAGGGCCAGTGGCCTCCACAGTCACCATGCAGGTTCTCATTGAATTTGGGCAGATGATAAAGACACAGTGAAGCCAAAAAATGGTGGGCCATTCCTTTATTAAGCCAGTCTTACACTGGCTGATCAGCAAACAGGCAGGGAAAATACTTCCCTTTCATTCAGGGCTCCCAAAGCCCTGACACATTCTCTGGTTCCACAACCAGGAGAATCTTCTCTGGTTTCTCCTAGTGTCAAAGGCTCCACCAGTATCAGCAGAGCTCACAAAAGCCCCTCGGGTTCCCTATCTGCACACCTTCTCACTCACTCTCCCTGCAAGAACTGGCTTCTTCAACACTTTTCACATTCTCTCTGCTCTCCCTACAGAACTACCTGGGCCCACAAAGACCTTCCTCCAGCACACATTAGCAAAATAATGGCCCCTCCCAAGCAGGAATTCAATCCACAATTTGCAATCAACTGCTCTTGAGGGCAATGACACACATAGCTGCCCAGTGCCATTTTTTAACAGTAAAAGTGAGCGAACGCAAAAAAAATACAAATTTTACAAACTCATTTGCCAAACAGTTTATTTTGTGTAAAATGACCTAGATACAGCTTTTATTTCAAGGTTATCTGCCTAGTACTTTCAATTAACACTAACAGTAAGAAAAGACAGAAAAAAACAAAACTTCTAATACATCATCCAGAAACCAAACAATAAATGCAACACAGAATCTGTTCATTAGATTTTTGTTTCTTCACCTATTTGCCATAGAAGAAAGAGGGTGTGAAATATTAGCATATCTCAAGAGATATGAATTATCAGTTAGATCAGCATAATAACAGTGAATATGAATATTCCTAAACAGAAGAAAACACTGAGAAGACAGCCAAAAAACATTGGTAAGGACTTCAGAGTTAAGAGATACAATGAAAAAGGTTGTGATCAATATAACAAAGTGTATAATTGAGTATTTCAAAAGGCAGGTGTTGGACAGATAAAATATATTATGCTCACTTTGTTAAAGATGGTGCTGCCCATGTGGAAGCCCATCGTCCAGGTGATATTAGTTGCCCTTCTTGGTTGGAATGGGCGTGATTATATTAATGTGTGTTGAGGCCGGCTGTGGGCAGGCAGGATCCATGTAGCCTGGGGCTTGGTTTTAGGACTAAGCCTTTCCCACCCTTTTTGATGTACAGCGGTGCACTCTCATGAGGGATCCCATTATGCCTCAGATAAGTGACTTTGTATCAGAGACTTCCTTATTTGTATATTGGATTAAAGGTTTTGATTTAATGAAGGCAGACCTGGACCTTGCTCTCTCTCAGTTCCTGAGATTAGCATTAGAGAGGAGAGCAGAGAAAGGCCATGTGGAAGAGGCCAGGAGAAGCAGCCAAGATGGCAGAATGCTAAAGGAGAAGCCAGTTTGTGCAGAGAGAAGGAGATGGGGAACAGAGGTGAATAAGGCTGGTGAGGTAGAACCTTTGATTCTAGGAAACTCGGTTGAGTCAGTGGCTTTGGGAGCCCTGAATGGAAAGGGAAGTGTTTTCCCACTGTGTGTATTACTTGCCTGCCGGGTGGCAAGCTACGATTAAAGGTAATGGCCCACCAGTTCTTGGCTCCATTATTTCATTACCATCTGTCCGAATCTAATGCGAACCTGCATGGGCCAGGCGGCTGTGATAGTGGCCATGCCTACTGGCTTTACAGCAGGAAAGGCACCAGCCATGCAGGCTCTAGCATAACAATTAGAATATATTTATTTATTTATTCAAATATTTATTGAGCAAGTGCTTTATGAAAGATATTATATATACTAATAATATAAAAATGTTTAAATTTAGCTCTTACTTGCTCTAAAAGATATCTGTAGAATACAGCTTTGCAATAGGAAAATTCAGTATTTCCTTTGACCATCATTTGGTTTTACTAGTTTAAATTTTTAGTAATTCCAAACTAAGAGTAGGTTTGGTTCCTTTTGGAAAGTGTCCCAGTCTTGTGCCCCTGTGTGTGTGTGCTACTGAAAAGGTCCAACATTCTTATTGGAAAAGGGGATAGAGATACAAACAAATCTTAACTTTTCTGAATTCCTGAGATTAAGACTCTTTAATTCTTCTTTCAATACTATTTATTCTTTTCATTATAGAATTTGTAGCTATCTTTATTATGTAATTTGCCACATACTTTTTTTCCTCACCTAAATTTACTCTATCTTTATTATGCAGATTTACACATGGATTTTTCTTCTGAGTTAAGGCACTCTAAAGGGTGTAGTATATCAGATGTTTGGCTATAGTATGCATTCACTGAATGAGTAAAACAATGACCAGTACTTCATCATCTAGTACCAGTAACTTTTATGAAAACCATATGCCCTTATTTAGGCAGAGAGAGAGACAGAATTTCTAGAATACAGTACTGGAATACAATAACCAGGTTACAAGCATGATGTATGGTTATTGTTGGTTTCTAGAGTAGATTTTCAGATTATAATCCTATTCAGTCAACCCTATTCAATAATGAATGATACTAGAGTCAAGAATCCAAGAGGAAAAGTTATCTAGGAAAAGTTAAAAGAATCCAAGAGGAAGGGAAAAAGTGAAGCACCTACTGGTGAGTTTGGCAAGGTAAAAAATGACTGCCAGAAAACATGATAACTTTAAATACATGAAGGAGAACCATTCATTAGCTATTGGTAACATCAAAGTTAGCAACTATGAAAGAGTTTTTTAAACTTTTTTCCATGCTGTTTGTTTTAATTAGGTTCCATCCATCCATTCATCTATTTATCTATCCATCTTTCCATGAGGTTCAGAAATATAATGTCCTTGAATTAAAAAAAACCTAAACACCTTATCACAGTTTAGGAGACTTGAAAATAGGGTCCCTCCTACCCCTCTAATTTCTTCTCCTGCTAAGATTTTCTTCCCTTATTTTATTGAACTATCCTGAACAAAGAGCAGCTTTCTATTCTTTTTTCAGATAAGGTCATTTTTATTTCACTAGCATGACTAGGTGTCCCCTTTGCCTGGAACACTCAGCCCCTGATTTTCACATGATTGGATCATCTCATTAATGGGTTCTCAGTTCAAATTACATCTCTGCAAAAAAGCCTGACCTAAACACTATTCAACATAACTCTTCATTCCCTCTCTCCCTAACCAATTAATTACCCTCTCTGGTATATTTCATAGCACTCATTACGCTCTCAAACAATCTTATGTATGCATCTGCTTACATATTTATGTCTTCCAAGAAGACAGAGAACTTGTTTGGGTTGTTTCCGGATGTATCTACAGCATGGCCTAGCACATAATAAATGCTAAAAAAATAATTGGTAAATAAATAGTTGCAGCAAGTAAATAACCACATTTGCATCTTTACATGAATGTATCCTCAGAATACACATTATTCATTTGACTTTGCAGATCTGTATTCTACAGAATTTTCTATGCAGCTTAGAATATCCTAATTTCAATGCATATGCAGGAAATCAATGAGCTGATGTCTTGGATGTAAAAGGTAATCCCTTACCACACTCAAATTATATAGATCCTAAGGTCCCAGAATAATATAAATTAAGATAGAATTTTTTTAGTTGACAGAGTATTAGAAATGTTAATGACCTATGACTTAAGAAATATGATGGGAATGAGAACATCAGTTGAATAAACTTTCTAAAGATTTTATAAATAATTATCTCCTAGTCTCATGATATCTGCCCTTTCCAAAATTAACAAACCGCTCTATATAGAAAGTTACAAGATAAAGAGGGTCCATTAGTCCATGCTTTGAAAGACCCCTACCATCTGCTCTTTTTGGTGTTTAATTATTTGCAATTTCCAATAATATTGTGGAAGAATCGGGGCTTTTATATACATATATATATATTTTTTTCCCAATCACTACCCCCCTAACACACATACTCACATATGCACACACACATACACACACACAAAGAGAAATATCAGGATATAAGCACCATATGGTTCTTTTCACAGATCAAAGACTATTGATTGAAGAGCTTAATATTAATTAGCTCCTAATCCTGGTGCATCTGTGTGTCAGACTCACAATGCTTCCCCAATTTATTAAAGACATTTTACTAAACATGTGAGGAACTGTACTAAAAGATTTTTATACATTAACTCAATTAAATGCCCATAAGAGCACTGTAAGAGGGAGAGCATCATCACCATTTGACAATGGAATAAACAGGGCTAGAAAAGGTTACATAACTTGCTCAATGTCACAGCTATTAGGTAGAAAAGGTGAATGGCTCTTTAATTCCAAAATTATGCTCTACCCACAATGGAAAGTGTTTTTCACTGAACAATGATCAATGTTAATTTATGAGTAATTTGATCATGTGATACAAGTTCGTTAGTACTTTATCTTTCCATTTCATGAAGAAACATATATCGCTGTCTTATTTTGTTAGATGAGGCTATGTGACCAATTGAAATGTTAAAAATATCACTTTAGAACTAAAATATTTAATGTTTAATTATTAGCAATCAAGTTCTCTAATCCAATGCTATGTTGAGAAAAAGTATCACCTATTCCAAATAATGCACCACAGAATAGTGAAGCCTTCACCAAACTAGGTATTGTATTATGCCATTGAGACTTTTATAGGGAATCAGCAATGCCTGAAAACAATTGTGAGTGAGCAATAAACCTTAGTTAAATGAAGCCTCTAAGACTATGGAGTCATTGGCGGAGCACATGTCCTAGCTATCCTAACTAATCAAAATTGAACATAATGTAAAACTTAAAACTTACTAACAATTCTATAATTGGTGATCGCTAATACAGTAAACAAGGGTAAGAATTTTTCAGCTTTACTGAGGTATAATTGACATATAAAGTTGTAAGATAAAATGTACATGATTATTTGATATATATTGTATAAAGATTCTCTCAATACAGTCATTGCCTCAAATATTTGTTCTTTCTTTTTTTGTGAGACCATTTATATGCTACTCCTTTAGCAAACTTTATTCATACAATACAGTATTATCAACTATAGTCGCCATGTTACACAAATCATCAGACCTTATCCATTTTATAACTGAAAGTTTGGACCCTTTTACTAACATCTCCCTATTTCCCCCATCTCATGGCCTCAGCAACCACTTTCTATTTTGTCCTTTTGTATATGTTAATTTAGATTCCACATATAGGTGATACCATGCAGTATTAGTTTTTCTCTGTCTGGCTTATTTCACTTAGCATAATGACCTTCAGGTTCACTTATATTGTCAAAAATAATAGAATTCACTTATTTTTCTTTTTTGCAAGAGAGAGAGACAGACAGAAAGGGAGTGAGATGAGAAGCATCAACTTGTGGCTCTTTAATTGTTCATTGATTGCTTTCTTATATGTGCCTTGACTAGGGGGCTAAAGCTAAGCCACTAACCCCTTGCTCAAGTCAGTGACTTTGGGATCAAGACAGCGACCTTGTCTATGATCTCACATTCAAGCTGGAAACCCAGAGGTGGATTAAGGTTGGTTGAGGTCCCAGGCACATAAGAAAATATTAGACCCCTTAAAAAAAAGGAGACAGAGAAAATAAAAATACATGTTAACCATATTTTTAAATAAATAAAAAATAGTATGTACTATTAATGCTAAAATAGCACCTATAAAACCAAACTTGGTGTCATTAGAAAAGTTGGGGTTTTGCAGGGCCCTTCAGAAGTCAGGGCCCAGGGCGTGCACCCGGCACTGCTCCCGATGTTAAATGTGCCTCTAGGGAAAGCCCACAATCAAGCTCATGAGCTCGCTCTCAAGCTGGCGACCTCGGGGCTTCAAACCTGGGTCTTCCACATCCCAGGCCAATGCGCTATCCACTGCACCACCACCTGGTCAGGCTATATATACTTTTTGAATGTTGAATAATATTCCTGTGTGTGTGTGTGTGTGTGTGAGATTATTTATTTTACCCATCCATCTACTGACAGATGACAAATATTTAAGCCATAGTTTGACTATCGTAAATAATGCTGCAATAAATACAGGAATACAGATCTCTCTTTGAGATATCAGTTTCATTTCCTTCAGACATACAGCCAGAATTGGTATTGATAGATTATATGATAGTTCTATTTTCAATCTTTGAGGAACCTCAATACTGTTTTTCATAGTGTATCTACCAGTTTATAATGTCACTAAGATTGTACAAGAGTTTTCTTTTCTCCACATCCTCATCAACGTTTGTTATATCTTGTCCTCTTGATAGTAAACATCCTAAAAGTTTTGAGGTTATATCTCATTGTGGCTTTGATTTGTATTTACCTGAAGATTAGTGATGCCAAGCACCTTTTCATATACCTGTTGGCCATTTATATGTCTTCTTCAGAAAAATATCTACTCAGGTCCTTTGCCCATTTTTTAATTGAGTTATTAGCTTTTTTGTTGAGTTGTATGAGTTCCTTGTATATATTGATAGTAATGCTTTAATAGATATGTAATCTGCAAATAAATTTTCACTTTGAATTATATTTAGACATACAAAAAGCTGAAAATATAGTACAGATATATTCTCTATACCCATTCCAGATTTCTCTATTAACATCTTATAATTTCATAATATAATTATCACAAGTAGGGAATTAACATTGGTATAATACTAATATTAAATTTTAGAATTTATTCAAATTTTAACAAATTGCTTCACTGATGATCTTATTACTGTTTCAGGGTTCTAGCCAAGATCTCACATTGCATTCACACCCTTAGTCTCCAGCAGTCTGTTACTGGTTTACAGCCTTCCCTTCTTTTATCACAATTTTGATACTTCTGAAGAATATTTTTCAGCCATTGTGTAGAACTCTCTCAATATGGGTTAGTCTGGCATTTTTCATAAATAGACTGAGATTATGAATTTTTGGCAGGAACACTACAGAAATCGTGTCCTCAATTTATCATAATATGATATTCATAATGCTAATCTGGCTCTACATAGGATATCTGGCTATTAATCTTTTGGTTAAGATGGTTCCACTTTAAAGTTGCTGTTTTTACTTTAATTAATGATTATCTGAGGGGAGGACATTTATATTATACAAATCTTTCTCCTGAAACTATGACCCACTAATTTTAGTATTCTTAAGTAAATCTTGCTTGCAACAAATATTTCTGTGATATTTGTTTATGTAATGATTTTTTATTTCCTTTTTAAAGTAATATATTTATTGGTTCAACTACTACTACAAGAAAGAGTTCTCCCTTCTAATCCATTTATTTACTTGATTATATCAGTAAGATTATATCATAGATAGTTTACACTTTGCACTATAATTCAATAATATTAGTATTTATTTTTGTTAATTTTTTCCCAGCTTTGGACATTATTTATTGCCTCCTGTGGCCTTTTGGTAATATTCCATCTTTTTTTTTAACATGTCTTTATTTTCTGACACTAGAAGAAATTCAGTATCATCTAGTATTTTCTCTGCTCTAGAAATTAACCATGGGAATCAACCATTTTTCCTAAAGTACTTTATTACTTTTGTTGAATAATGATATTTAAAACTAAATGTGCTCATTATTACTAGGGTATCATTGCTTCTACTTCCTCTCAATGAACAGAGCTAGGGGATATATAAATGTATCATAACCTATGTATATAATCTATATTTTTTTATTTTTATCTATCTTTTGCAATATATATATATAATTTAAAATTATTAGTTCTTACAGATAACTAAAATCCCAGGGACCTTTGGTCTAGAGATGGACATCCACTCATTAAGTTAATATTGGTCATTAAAAAACACATCTACCATAATTAGGATCTATTCAATGAAAGATAAGGAGAGTTTGGGTTAAATGCAGAACTATCAAAGCCAAATATTTAGGAGTAGAGAACTATTCAAGTGAGTAACCATAAAACATTATTTACACAGACCAAGAATTTCCACTATAGAAAACAGCTGGAAATTTAACAGAGGATAATAATAACATTTAATGAGTTCTTAGTATATGCTAGGCATTTTGCAAAGTTCTTTAGACATATTGATTCATTTAATTCTCATGACCAACCTATTAGCTAATACCTTATTCAGTTTAGGTTGCTATAACCAATATCTCCAACTGGGTAGCTTATAAACAACAGAAATGTACTGCTCACCATTCTGGATTGGGAAAGCCAATATTAAGGCAACAGCATGGTCATCTTCTGATGATGTTTCCTGGTTCATAGCTGTTCCCTTCTCCCTGTGTTGTCTCATGGTGGAAGTGGTAAGAGATCCTACTGTAACTTTTTCTATAAAACACTAATCCCATTTATGACCTAAGCATCTCCCAAAGGCCCCATCTCCTAATACCATCATCATAGTGGGTTTGGATACTAATATATAAATTCTTAGGGGACACATATTTAAATCATAGCAGTTATATACCATTGTTATGTCCATCTTTTAAACAGGAAAGCTGAGATGTGGAGAAATTAAGTAAATTACCAAAAGTTACATAGCTATTAATCGGCAGACCATAGGTTTGAACAAGGATTTCAGTTTTCAACCAGGGTAGTTCAGAGAATAGACTAAGCATTGCCTGAAATACAGTTCAATAACTCAGCACAGATGATGTAGTCAGTAGTCGGAATAAACAGAGAAGAAATAAACAGAGAAGTAGTATGAAGTGATACTATCATAATGGCGTTTGGATATTGACAGTTCGTTGCCAACTTTTTTTTTTTTTTTTTTTTTTTTTTTTTTTTTTTTTCATTTTTCTGAAGCTGGAAACAGGGAGAGACAGTCAGACAGACTCCCGCATGCGCCCGACCGGGATCCACCCGGCACGCCCACCATGGGGCGGTGCTCTGCCCCCCAGGGGGCCGATGCTCTGCCCATCCTGGGCGTCGCCATGTTGCGACCAGAGCCACTCTAGCGCCTGAGGCAGAGGCCACAGAGCCATCCCCAGCGCCCGGGCCATCTTTGCTCCAGTGGAGCCTTGGCTGCGGGAGGGGAAGAGAGAGACAGAGAGGAAAGCGCGGCGGAGGGGTGGAGAAGCAAATGGGCGCTTCTCCTATGTGCCCTGGCCGGGAATCGAACCCGGGTCCTCCGCACGCTAGGCCGACGCTCTACCGCTGAGCCAACCGGCCAGGGCCTCGTTGCCAACTTTTAAGGTATTGACACCTACTTCAGGAAAGAAGAAATATATTTTCTTTTATTTTTTATTTAGCTATCATGTGAATTTTTAAAGAAATGAAAGGAACTTTTAAGTCTGGGGCCAAACATAAGCAGATTCCTCTAATCCGCTATTGTTATTCTACATAGTATTAATTGAGCTCTGGGATGTAATTCTTACTAAATCTGTCAGGATTTGTTAACTATATATGGCACACACCATATATTTAAATACAAAAATTATAAGTGCCACATTTGATCTAAAACAACATTTTTGCCAAGGCTGATTCTTTGATTTTTAAGGAGGAAAAATATTTGGATGATATTTCACAACATGATTCCTAAGTGATTGATTCTTCCCATAAAGTAGTCCTGAATTTTAATGCTTTGTTAATATAAAATGTGAGCTATACCATCAAGTACTTAGTTGTACTTTAAAATATAAGCTCTAGTGCATTTATTGAAACTATAGTATACTACAATTTTACATAAAATGCAGGAAGCTTATTTAATATTATGTATATCACTTAGTTTATCTTAATAAATGATTATTTACTTAGAGTATGTCTGAGAATAATCTGTTATCTTAAGTGCTCTTAAAGATAAAATAATTATAAAAACATAGTGCATGACAATATGGTTGGACCTTGAGAAAACTATACTGAGTGAAATAAGTAAATCAGAAAAAGCTAAGAACTCTACGATTTCACACAGGGGTGAAATATAAAAATAAGACTCATGGACATAGATAAAAGTGAAGTGGTTAGCAGCAGGGAGGGATATGGGGGGACATATGGGAAGGGGCAGGAGAAGGGTGTAAAGAGGGACAAATATAAGGTGATGGAAAATTATTTGACTTTAGGTGATGGGTATACAACACAATCAACAGTTCAAATGCTATAGAAATGTTTACCTGAAATCTATGTACTCTTATTGATCAATGTCACCTGGTCAAATTTAATTTTCTAAATAAATTAAAAAATAATACTGATATTTTGAAACTATATAAGAATTTTGGTTTAAAGGCACATGGTAAAAACATAAATATTTATGGTGATTAAATAAATCTATATCCATATATTTATATGAGTATTACACAAGAGCTGGTGAGATCTCATTCCTTATTTCTTAACAAATGTTTTTATCTTTAATATGAGAAGGGGCATCCATGCTGGATTATCTCCATAGAAGAATAAAACAGGATGAAAATACAAAAACAAATACTAGAAAAAGTAAAAAAAGAGAATGAAATGAAATCACAGATAGTAATTTACAACTCTCATTATGATTAATAGTTCTACCATATCCTTGAATATAGTCCTAGATAACATATTACACATACTTAGATTAATTATTATTTATCTTTCTTCCACTTTAATAATTGAAGCTAAGCATTTTCTTGAATTGTCTAATTGTCTTCTATTACATGTTATTCATTAGAATATAAAATCTAAACCACATATTTTATATGACTTCCATTGTCTTGTCATAACATAACACAAACCTTTTCTCCTAGAGGAAAACAATTAAGTTTATGAACACTGAATTATACTTTTGAATCATAGTTAGAATACTGATTATCCTAAAATATTTATTTTTCTATTGCTTTAATATTGGTTTACCAGCAAGTCTTGTAATAAATTAAACAGTGGCAATATAAGCAGTAAACAAAGCTATACTGTTTGAATAGGCTATGGTTTTCATAATAAAAAGAAAACATATATTGCTAACTATATGCTCTTTTTCATTACTACAGTTTCAAAGGAGATTCATTTAAAGCAAAGTATCCTGACTATCTACATTCCAATCAGAATAAACAGTAGGTACTTATTATACCTATTTTAGGTTTGAACAAAAGGACAATTTAGGATCCTAATACAAGTGACTTTGATTAGTATAATAGTAAAAAGCTGTGCAGGTTATCAAGGGCCTATACCAATGCAGTTCTCAAAATATGTGAAAAAGGTGTAATTATTTAATTCCAATGTAAAATAAATTTCTATAAGAGGAAAACCCCTATGAATACATTTTCTTGTTTGGCATCTTCCTTTGCAGAGAAAATTTCAACGACCAAAAATTCATTGTAATTGTACTTCATTTCATCAATTATGTATATACCAGAATTTCACAGAGATTTTAAAGCTAATCTGAGCAAAATATCAAAATTCAGCTTCTGATATAATTTTGTGAAGTAGCTGATAATCAACTCAATTTCCCAATAGGCATTTCTTAAATTGGCTTATTTTTGCTCTATCCATATAGCATAAGACTAATGTTTATACTTAACATTTGGAAAATTTAGTTTCCTATTTGGTAAATGGAAATAATAGAGCCTCATACTGAATTATTCAATTTAAATGTTAAAATCTTAATATTTATGGTCCTGTATTACTTCCCTTAGAGATAACATATTTAGTTAAATTTTATACCTCACCCATGATATCATCCAAAATCACCAATCTTCTAGGAAATTTAGTTACAGTAGAAATACAGTCACCAATATTAGGTCTGCAATGTGAAAAGCTGGTAAAACACTGTTCATGTCCTCTAGCTCTTCTATACCAGAAAACAAATTAGTCTTCCACTCTGGCTGGATAGTTTGGTTGATTAGAGCATTGTCCCAAAGCAAAGAAGTTGCTGGTTAAATTTCTAGTCAGGGTAGATACAGGAACAGATCAATGTCCCTGTCTATTTTTCTAAAATCAATAAAATAAACATTAAAAAAATTAATCTTTCTTTCACAGATACAAGGTGGATGTTGCTGTTGTAAATGCTTACTTATTACACATCTCTTCTGTGATATATTACTAGTTCTTCTGAATAAGGCTGTTCTAATATTATATCTTGATTTGATCCTTTTTCCAACTTATTCCAGGACTAACATTCCAGTCCTATCCCAATCACTAGTCTTGTTTAAGTATGCCTTTAAACAATAAATACAAAAAAGTATACATTACTTTAGGTACCAGGGATACAGCTAAGAACAAGAGCCCTGTTTATGAGAAGTTTACATTCTATTGGGTGTTGTCTTAATAAATAAATATCAGATTATAAGTGTTTTTTTGAAAAGGAAAGAACCTAGATATATAACACTTAACTTTGAATGAACTGGCTAGGTGAAGGAAGTAGCATAAAAGCCGTGGTCACAACAATAAGGATATAGACAAGGAAAGATCAAGTTAAAGGACATTCCAGGCAAAGGACATAGCTTGTTCAAAGTATTGTAAGGTAAGCATTAGTTGTGTGCATTTATGGAATTGGAAAAAGAATTTAAAAAAATTGTTGTCAATATGGGTATAGTAGTAGGTAAGTAAAAACATGTGCAGAAGTTAGAAAGGTGCCAACTATTTTTTAGGTTTATTATTGTTATTTTATCTATACATTTTGTATAGAAGTGTGATATATGTTTTTCAGATGTCAGTCTGCTGTGCTGAGTATAGACCATAAAGAGATGGGCAAGAATGGAATCAGGAAATCAACTTAGGAAAATATTGCTTTGTTTTGTACAAAAGATAAATGTAGTTTGGATTACACTTTCAGTGGTAGAGAAGAGAGAAATAAAAAGAGAGTGGTGTTATACAAACAAAGGAAATAAGAATAGCACCCATATGTTTGGTTGAAAGGGATTGTAAAATCATTCACTAATTGAAAGAGACACACTAGAGAAACAACAAAAAGAGATCAGGAGTTCCTTTAGAACATGCTATATTTGAGATTTGGGGTACTATTAGGCAACAAATTATTTGGCCTAGATTATTATACTTGAATATATGACTCTGGGATTCCAGGGAAAAGCTAGAACCAATCAATCTTTTAATCTCTCTCTGTCTTGCTTTCCCTTGCTTTACCTTGCTTTATCTCTCCCTTGTTTCTCATCTGGAGTTGCATCATTGTGCCAATTTTCACTTTTAGCTTTGAAGTAATCTATTCATAGATTATATATAGAATAGATATAATTAATAATTATATTATTATTGCAGTCTATATATATATATATCATCAATGCAGTCTCAATCACAATAGTTTTGTAATTAGTTCTGATAGCTGATAATGTAAGCCTTCTAGTTTTTGCCTTTTCTTCTTTTGGGGAAACTTTTATTTTATTGTTTTTAAAATTAAATTTGTTGCGGTAACATTTGTTAATTAATATAATTTTTGCCTTTTCCAAAACTACCTTTACTATTTTGCTTCTTTGTATTTTTATATCATTTTTAGAATTAGCTTATAAATTTCTACATATTTACTATACAGCTTTGTATATTTCTTGTTATATTAATTTCTAGGTACTTGATATATTTGATGTTATTCAAAATAAAAATATTTTATCAATATTTACCTTAAAAGAAATTACATATATTAATTAGGTCCTATGTCTATTAATAAAAGATGTTTACAGAAAGCTTGTTTCAAAAAACAAAAACAAACACAGTTTCAGAACCATGTAGCAAAGGGATACAGACAGTGACATTTTATGAGACTGACATAGTGCCTACTATGCCAAGAGTGCCACTGACAGTGATATCATTTTAAAATGCTGCTCCCTTGGCCCTGGCCAGTTGGCTCAGTAGTGGAGTGTCAGCCCGGCATGTGGAAGTTCCAGGTTTGATTTCTGGTCAGGGCACAGAGAAGTAGTGACTCTCTGCTTCTCCACCCCTCACCCTCACCCTTCTCTTTCTTTTTATCTTTCTCTCTCTCTCTCTCTTCTGTCTCTCTCTCTTCCTCCTGCAGCCACTGCTCAATGGTTTGAGCAAGTTGGCCCCGAGCGCTGAGGATGGCTCCATGGCCTCACCTCAGGCACTAAAATAGCTCAGTTGCCTGAGTAATGGAGTAGTGGCCCCAGATGGACAGAGCATCACCCTGTAGGGGGCTTTCCAGTGGATCCCAGTCAGGGCACATGCAGTAGTTTGTCTGTTCTGCCTCCCTGCTTATCAATAAAAAGAAAATGTTGTCCCCTTTTTTTCAATGAGCAGAACTCACTCTCACTCAGGCTTACTGTGGTGCTAGAAGCTGGATATTCACCTACTTTAACTAAAACTTAAAAAAGTTGTAATCTCATTATGGACAATTTGAAAAACCTAAGAAAGGTAAAAATTCTAATAGTTTCATTAATGAAAGACATTTAACTCTCTAATATTAGTTTTTCTACTTATGTATTTATCTTTTGATATATTTTTATATGTTTCTATCATTACTAAAGTAAAATATATTTCAACTTAATATATGAATATTCCAATTTTCTTATTACACTTAAGAGCAAATACTTGATGTGCAGGTCAGTTTTCTTCGAGATAAATGGTTCTTACCTTTCATCACGTCCCTCCCACCCCATACTCCAGGCAGGGGAAAGATGAGCATTTTATTCATGCCACATAATTTATAGAAGGTTGTCTAATCTAAGCATCAAGGCATCTTTGTACAATAGATAGTATAGAGGAAATAGTAGAAGGAAACTGTGGCTGAGAGAAGTAGTGTAATTTCTCTAAAGTTGCAATAGTTCTGGGATAGAACTCATGTTAGCTTGACTACAAAGTCACCTTCTTTCCTTTCTTTGAATAGATTTTCTATTTAGCATCTTTTCTGTGTGAGTGGCAATACTAGATGCTTTTCTTGGGAAGTTTCACTAATTCTCACAAATACTCCGGGGGATGTATTTTGAGCCCCATTTTGTCAATGAGGAAATTTCAGTCTGTCGTCAAAAGTTTTAGTAAATCCAGCTCTGGCACAATCCCCGAAGACCCCAATATTAAATGATTATTTATATGACATGACTTGCGAAGTACTGAAGAGTCCTTTATACAATCTTCTCTTCTCCATATACTTGCTGTAAGGATCATAATTTCACCATTACACATTTATTTATTTGGGTTAACTTCCCCCTGAGATTAGTAAAGGCAACTATGAAGATAGGGATTCTGATGGAGAGCACAAAGAAGAGGGATCTCTCTGGAATATGGGTCCAACATTCAGAGGATTAGCCTGAATAGGGAACCCCTAAGGAGAGCTCTAGGAAACCAGAGGCCAGCAGAAGCCATGGAAGTGTTGTAGGGAAAAAGAGCAACTACTTGAAAAATCTACCTAGGAATTCACATTAATACAGACTGACTCCCTAAGAAATGAAAAAATATAAATGTTCCTCAATTTTATAGACTTCATTGAATAATCTATCTAATCTAAGCTCACAATTATAATGTTATATGTATAATACTTCATCTAAAATGTTCTCAAATCCCCTTATTTCTATATATCCTTTTTGTTACCCATGACTATATGAATGTATTTATTTTCATGTTAAGTACAACATATTACCTAGAGAGTAGAAAAAATATAACATTAAACTTTCTGAATGTCAGCAAGTGTTATATTAAATCAGGAACCAAAGTTTAGAACCCAGAAGCATAAGAAATTAGATGGGCAATTGGAAAGCACGTCCTCCAGGGGAAATAAAGTTTCGGCAGTGCCATTTCAACCTTTTGCCCACATTCCTGTCATGGCTGATTACCTTGATACCTTTCATCTGGTTTTGATCTCTCCCCTATTAGTGTACAGAGTATATCAAAATCAGGCAACATTCCATTTTGAATTTGTTGGATCAGTTTATTCGATGTGGAGATAGAATGGTAAAGACTTGGCAATAATATTGACACAATATGAGAAGTTTTACATCTTTGATTGGATTTTAGCCATCCCAACAACAACCTCTACCACTGTGTTATAAATTTTGGATGCAGCTATCAAACAGAAGGCTTACTGAGATTATGAAGAGACAACTGTTTGGCTCATTATAAAGTCAGATGTGTTCTTTGGCATTTGAGTGGACAGCAGAGACTTTGACATTAACACATGGCTCATTAGGAATGAATTTGAGCTTGGCCTTTTGCTGCACTTAAAACAAAATATCTAATATAGAAAAGTAACTCTTTAAAAATGCCCATACAAACTCTTAAATATACATAGCTCTAATTTAAAATGAAGACATCATTCCTCTAGGCATTTGCTCTTAAGAGCATAATGTGTATCTTAAAATTGTGAAGAAAACAATGAAATGGTACAAAATCATGTTCCTTTTATCTTTCTTGTTCCTAGTGAAAAATATGCTGACTTTTTCTGTTACTCCTGTTTGTCATGTTCTAGAATAGGCTGTCTTGTCGTTTCACGATAGGGTCATGTTTACAGCATTACATAGTAGTTAATGGTAAGTTACGACTTTTATGATAAATTTGACTTCGCAACTTGGCTGATGCAATTTGCACCAAGCTGAAACTTGAAATATAAAGCAGTTTACTACCTTGATTCTACAAAGCAGAATACTCTTTGATGTTAAGGTAGCTTAGCAATGTGTATTGAAAGCAGTATGTGCACTATTAGCACAAATTGTTTAACTTAAAGTGTTTATCAGCTTTCTTCTAAGCTACATCATTTTTGTTGCTTCAAATACTTTCAAATTTCTACAATAAAAGACAAAGTGTTTCATTCTAAAATAATTTGAATATCATTTTCATTTAATTTTGAACAAGTCTATGTTATAGTGTTTTGCTGCTCTGAGAATTTAAAATTGTAAACAAATGAATGCTGCTTTTATAATTTATGTATATCAAAAACATGCACCAAGTCAATTGAGAGAAGCGTGCCTCCCAGTCCTGTCAGTTATGATGAAAATTACAAATTCCTTATACTTTGAGATACATTTGTGGAAGCAAATATGATGCTCAAGGAAAGAGCACATCTGTCAAATATTTCATGGACAACCTGAGACTAAAAGCTTCAGAATCTGAGTAATGCTGAAACGTATAAAATAAATTCAAGTACTTTTAATCCTTGAAGATTTTAAACAAGACGGTAATGCAAAGAGTACATAAAACAACCAAAATAACATAAAATTTCTCTAAGCAAAGAAGGTTAGTTTAAACCAGCATCCACAACTGCAGCTTTTGCTGTTTCTTACTGGCTGGGCCTCAAGGTGTACTTCATACGGCAAATGACGGACTACTCTCCTGGGAAGAGGTGGACTAAGAATATGACCGACCTTCTCTAAAGGGCCTGTCTTGTATTTAACTGAAATGTATTCTAACCATAACAAATCTATAGTCTGTTTTATTCTTGTATTCCTTCATGGTTTCTCATGTACAGAAGGCAGTTAACTGGATATTTTTAAACAATTAAATGTCATTTAAATGATTTTTTCTTTGTACAAATTGTCCAAAAGAAAAATATGTATGGTTGAGCCTAAATAAATATGATCCCAGAATATGAAATAAAAATAAACTAAATAGTTAATAGCACTGAATATAAATGAGGATAAGTGCTTTCTCGATATGACCAATGATAAACAATTTAAGCTGTCTTATTTCTTTAATCTATAAAATGGAGAAATGTATTTGCCATTCTAAACTCCAAACTTGTGAAGGACAAAACAGAAAACCTATAATAACACTTTATAAAAATTATAAATATAAAAGGTTTGAGAAAATGGTATGTATTCAGTAGACCCAACTTTAAAAAATAATGTATTTAGAGGATTTATGAAATTTACTGACAGTCATAAATGGTGGTGGAAAGAGACATGACTTATGGTGGTGAACAAATAATACAGTGTATGAAAAATGTAGAATTGTGCCCCTGATATCAGTATAATTTTGTTAACCAATGTCACCCCAATAAATTCAACAAAATTTTTTTAATTAATAAAAAGAAATTTACTGAGTCTAAATTCTCAGTAGAAAGTACACCACTGCATATATGAATTTAGCTTTCTGCACTAAAATATATATACATATATCTTAAATAAGTAAAAAGTTTTTTATTTCCCCACTCATTATTTTAAAGCAGGGGTCGGGAACCTTTTTGGCTGAGAGAACCATGTACGCCACATATTTTAAAATGTAATTCCGTGAGGGCCATACAATATGGTTTAACATTAAATACAGAAAATGTGTGCATTTTATGTAAGACCAACACTTTTAAAGTACAATAAGTCTCTGAATTCTTTTCAAAAACATTGTTATGCTGTTGCTAACCAATGATGAATAAAGTACTTCTTACCATTAATGCAACTTCTGGTGCTGCATTGTTTTGCTGATGGCTCTGTAGTCTGGTTGATACATGGTAAGGTTAAGCTTCATGCAGGTACTGAAACTGCCATCCATTAAACATGATCGTAGGTTGGTCTTAACATTATTTAGATGTGAGAAAGACTGCTCACATGCATACGTAGAGCCAAACATTGTCAGTACAGCAATACTCACAAGCTGCAGTGCGTGGTATGTGACGGGAAGCATGTTCCAAGTTTTGATAATCAGCTAGTCCGCGAGTTGAAGTTTTTTCATTTCTCCCCACTTGTGTTTGCTTGCCAACCTGCTTGCTGTCATGCAAGTCTTTCCAAATCTTCATTCATTGACTTGAACATGTCTGAGGTCTTCTGATCAGCAGCTTGTAGCTCAAAATCTCTGACGGAGACACCGAGGATGTAACTCAGGTTGGCGCTGTCCACTGCACAGTCGTGTGGATGGGTGATGAACTTAAAAAGACGAATGTGCTCACGAAATTCTCCAAAGCACACTTTGAATGGCTGCAGGAGATTAGATGTGAAGCCCGCTAGCTGCTGGAGATCAAGATATTGAGCAGGGTCACTTGCTGTGCACCTTCTTTCTTGACAACAAATGCACATTGCTATGCAGAAGCTGACCAGAATAATTATTCCCAAGTTCATCCAGCAGTGTTTTAAACTGGCGATCATTTAAAACTTGGGTAACAATAAAGTGGAGCAGCACCCAAATGACCAGTGATGTCACCTCACCAAGCTGCTCGCCACACATCTGAGCACAAAGCGCCTCCTGATGTAGGATGCAGTGAAAACTTAGGATTGGGTCTCTTTTCATGTTCATGAAGAAGCGCTATGAATCCTCTGTTTTCCCCACCATGCACAGAGCACCATCAGTACACACCAAAATAAGTTTATCCATCGGTAGATTTTTTTCTTTAGTGAACTCAGTGAAGACTTGAATAAATCTTGCTGCTGACTAGCTTGCACTCTGCACAGTTGCTCTTGTCATGCTTTCTTCCCGCTGTCCTCCGCTGGATATTTTGATGCAAATATCCATGTGTCGAAGCGCCACTTATATTTGACCATTTCATTGATGCAATTTTATCATTGCATATTAGACACACTGCAGAACCTGCTCTCTCCACAAAGGCGAATTCCTCTGTCCATTCCTGCTGAAAAGTACAATACTCCTCATCTTTTTTTCTTTTAGCCATCTTCTTCGTCAAAAGGGTTTCTGCAATTAGCTAGCTGACCACTTGATTAAAAGGAGGGAAATTTACTCCCTGCCCTCACAACGACCTGTGTACATTATGCATTATCCAATAAAAATTTGGTGTTGTCCCAGAGGACAGCTGTGATTGGCTCCAGCCATCTGCAACCATGAACATGAGCAGTAGGAAATGAATGGATTGTAGTACATGAGAATGTTTTATATTTTTAACATTTTTTTTATTAAAGATTTGTCTGCAAGCCAGATGCAGCTATGAAACTGGGAGAGTTTTTCTTTTATTTGGTGCAGATTTCACATTTCTATGGTCTTTTGTTGCTTTCCTGTGACCGGTCAAAAGTGCACCATGACTTTACGGACACACTGTATTTTTGCCACATTCCTTTTTGCTTGTTCTGACAGTGCTTCCATCAAAACAGCCATATCTGGCTCATGAGCCATAGGTTCCCAACCCCTGTTTTAAAGGATCATCTTTACCTGAGAATTCAAAGTCTGAGCTAGACTTCTTTCCTGAGCTAGAAATCCAAGTGTCCCTGACTGCAGACATGTGCTAAGGTATAAACAGTTTAGAATTCTCTGAAGAATTTTTTGTTCTGTGAGATTTCTGGGTCCTCCTGGCAAACTTGAATCATTCCCCATTCAATAAATAAGTCTTTTATAAACAAAGGAAACATTCTAATTTAACCCTGTTTTGCATAGATAGACAATATGTCTATGTTGCTTGCTCTACATGAAGAGTACAAAGAGAATAAACAGTCCTGAAATTATGCCTGGCCCAACTGTTTTAAATAAATTCACTTGGATTTAGAGGACACAAGATGAGGGACAGACAGAATGTAACAACTAAAGATGTGTTTTATAACTATGACCAAAAACTGCACAAAATATTTATGAACTATCTTAGACAAACGTAAGGATATCTGTGTTGAAAATACAACATTATGCTGCTACTTGGTAAACATTAATTTAGATCCCAGCATGGAAGCAGAAGAAAGATGACATAAAATAACCATACCAGATACTCTCTCTCTTTCTCTCTCTCTCTCTCTCTGACACACACACACACTTCTTTTTTTCATTTAAAATTTCCCAATTATCATTTTCTTAAAAATTTAATGATCACTCTCCAATTTATCTATAAATAATGCACATGTCACATGGCTCTATGAAAAGGGAGTCTTCAAAACAGCTTTTTCATATTTCCCAGACTTTCCAAATTTTCTGCAATATAGCCTGTGAACTCACTACTCCAATAACTGAAGATAACTAGCTGTTTAAAAACAGCTCCAAAGTCACTGCACCACATACCAAACCTTCTCCCTGATTCTCAGCTCCCCAAATGCATGTAAATGTATCTTCTAATAAGTTCCAGATTTGAAAACATTCAATTATCCCATACTTTCCTAAAGTGTATAAACTAAGTGACTAAAAATGATGTGGACATGTAAATCTTGGGGATAATAAAGCTTTTCAAAATCATTATACTATAATAATTTATTGTATCTGAGTTTTCTACACTATGCACTCTCTTACTCATTCCCAGTTCTATCCATCAACACCCTAAAGTATGGGATTAAGAGAACAAAGAAAGAGATTCCAAAAGTAATCCTTCAGAATTATGCAACATGTATAATTACTTCTGGAAATAAGAGTAGAGATGATTCTTACCACACAGGATAGTTTTGGTTTTAGGCTCCGTGGCGTGATCTCTACTTGACTACCATACGCGTTTTTACTTGTGAAGCCTTCATTTATAGTATAGGTAAATAGAAGAATTTGTGCTCAGCTTTTATACTGTCACATACAGTGTGTCCGTAAAGTCATGGTGCACTTTTGACTGGTCACAGGAAAGCAACAAAAGATGATAGAAATGTGAAATTTGCACCAAATAAAAGGAAAACCCTCCCAGTTTGAGTAGGATGATGTGGCAGCATGTGCACGTGCTCAGATGATGATGTAACACCGTGTATACAGCGGAGTAGCCCACGGCCATGCCAGTTGAGATGTGGATGGTACAGAGGAAAGTTCAGTGTGTTCTTGGCTCGCTAAATTCATATCCGTGACCAAAGTGCAACATGAATACTGACGCGTTTATAACGAAGCGCCACCACATAGAAATAACATTATTTGGTGGGATAAGCAGTTGAAGGAAACTGGCAGTTTGGTGGAGAAACCCCATTCTGGTAGACCACCAGTCAGTGACGAGTCTGTAGAGGCTATATGGGATAGCTACCTAAGGAGCCCTAAAAAATCTGTGCGTGAGCCCACATCAAACTGCACTGAATAGGTATGAAACTGGAAGAGTTTTCCTTTTATTTGGTGCAGATTTCACATTTCTATTGTCTTTTGTTGCTTTCCTGTGACCAGTCAAAAGTGCACCATGACTTTACGGACACACTGTATTTTTGCCACATTCCTTTTTGCTTGTTCTGACAGTGCTTCCTATAACTTTTGGAATCACATTGAAGAGAATCTATACTCCCATTATTTCTCTAATAAGGGACACTTTAAATAGACATTGGTAACTGGTAAAATTGTCAGCGCTGACCTCTGAGTGTCCTGAGGGGAAAATCTCTCATCCATTGCCAGGAAGAGTCTCTCAGGGACATTCCTACTGGTATTTGAATGGATTTCTGAGCCTGAGAATCTTTGTGCACCACAGAGAAGGTTATCCCTCCTGGTACAATCATGCCATCAAACACTCTTTTATCCTGAACAATACGGTGCTGCTGCCTACATTTAGTCCCATAGTGAGAATGTAGTAATTTCTCATGAAATCCCTTAATAGATATCTTTACAGCTCATTATTTTTTATTGTAAATAAGGTGCAATGTAGTAATAAAACATGATAAAACATATAATGCATTAACATTTTTGCTAAATCTTGAGATGGTGTACATTAAACCGTATATTTCAGAAAGTATTTATTTTTAAAGAGACAAGGCTCAAAATTATTTTATTCAATAATGTTACTTTCATTGGTACATGAAATCAACAAAAAAGGAGTAAGAAAATGGAGATTTTTTTCCTTATTTTTTAAAATTGCATTTAAAAAATTAAATTTAAAGGGTTGGGCGACATTGATCAATAAGAATATCTAGGTTTCACGTAAACATTTCTACAGCATTTGAATTGTTGATTATATTGTGTACCCATCACCCAAAGTCAAATCATTTTCCATCACCGAATATTTGTCTCTCCTTACTCCCTTCCCCACACCACTCCCCCACATCCCCTTTCTCCTGGTAACGACTTCACTTTATTCCATGTCCATAAGTCTCACTTTTATATCCCACCTATGTGTGAAATCATATAGTTCTGGGCTTTTTCTGATTTATTTATTTCACTCAGTACAATGGTCACAAGATGGTCCATCAATGTTGTTGTAAATGTCAATATGTTGTCATTTTCTATAGCTGTGTAGTATTCTATTGTATATATGTACCACATCTTAATCCAGTCCTCTATCGAAGGACAGGTTGTTTTCATGTCTTAGCCACTGCAAACAATACTGCAGTCAACATGGGGTTGAATGTGTCTTTACATATCAATGTGGAAACTGGGATTTTAAGCATTGGGTGTATTCTCTGTAAGGACAAAGTAAAAACACAAGGAGGGCTGAATAAAAAAATATTTTTCCTATGAGGTAAGTTCCCAAATTAGTGAGTGATCAAGCCTGATATCTGGGCACAGTATTTGAAAAACCCATCCACAAGAGTAAAATCAATTACAAAACGGGGAGACTTTTATCACCTGAATATTAAATCAGATTTGGATAAATGTCAATGTCTTGATTTCATAATTTTTGTTTGTACTATGCAAGGGTCAAGCAACCTCCTTCTTCATTTAGCAAATTATTGAGTTAATTTAAAAAATTATGTATATAAAATTGTCACAGGTATTTGAAAGATGATTTTTATCCTTTGATTAGATTTGGATAAAACTGAAAAAATAGATAAAAATTTATAAACTGTTGTTTAGTTATTATTTCATAATTATAAACAACTCTGCAATCTAGCTAGACTCTGAGGGAAATAAGAAAAATATGTAACCCAAGGAGCTGAAGGGAGAAACAAAGATAATAGTTATTGAGAGCAGATAGAGGTAGAAGGGTCCTTCCCTGAGCTACAAAAGTGATGATCTGGTGGTCAAAGCACAAGTCACATTTATTACAGCTGTCCACAGTGGACATGGTGACATTGCTGGTCTTGCCATTCCTAAATCAAAAGCACTCCATGGGTCTGACAGCATTTATGTCTCTTTTACCTTTCCAAAGAGTGTGTTCGCCATCCAATCACTCAGTCTTGGCAATGTAGAGAAAAAACTGGGAACCATCTGTGTGGGGTCCAGCATTTGTCATGGATATATGCCAGGACCCATATGCTTCATGGTGAAGTTCTCATAATCAAATTTTCCCTGTTTTAGACCTCTCACTAGAGCCATTAGGATGTGGGAAGTCTCTACCCTAGCATATTAATCCCAGGACAATTTTTGAAAGAGGAACCCTTAGTAACAAAAGTTTTTTGCTGTCTTCCAAATCTGATACAAGGGCTTGTTGTTGATGATATGGAAGAACACTGTGGGTTTGAACAAGGTGGGTCTCATGATGATGGCAGCATTAGCAAAACCCAGAATAAGTAAGTTTTGAATCAAACTCTTGATTCAACTTTTCTTTCTCATGTGTTCTATCACATCTTCTAGCCTTAATATTCTCTTCCCCTATAATCATAAAAAGGAAGATGAAAAATATATTCTGATCATATTTCAGTATCTCAAAATATTTTAATCCTCAACACATTTCCTCATTTATTTATCATGAGTGCTAGGGAAGAAATCGACAGGTTCTGCTGTGTTCTCCACTCTGTCTTATGTATACAGTTGACAGCCTCTGTTGCAGGTATGTGTAGCCAAGTGACTAATTATTATCCAAAAATATTAGTGGAAAGTTGTGTATCACCACTTTCAGGCCATAAACCATAAAATAATTTGATTTCCTGTGTGCTATCTTTCCCCTAGCAGTGTAGGGTAGAAATGGTCATGTTGACCCTGGAGACCATGTACTGAAGAAGGTAAAGATCCTACCAGCCTGCATCCCTGAATAACCATATAGAGAAAAACACTTTTTGCTGATATGAAACATTTATCTTTGGGTAATTATATTGAAAATCATAAAATTCTATTCTGTTTTGTTTATTATCCACTTTCTGGTCTATATGTTCAAGTAGATTATGTCACTTTATCTAATAAACACTCCCATAAAAATAGTTTATAGATGGAATTTAAGAACTCCATATTCATTGGTTATAGTTAGAAAATTTTGCATAACAAATTCAGCCTAGGTATCTTTCCATACTGAGATGAAAAAATATATTTGTTTTGAAGGCTGCATATTATTTCATTTTGCCATATTTCACTACTTCCCCACTGACAGGAATACCATATTTTATTGTTACATATTTAAATGTATATAATGCTTACTGAAAGTCTTTTATAGCATGATTTTATTATCCTTGATTTATTTTAATTTATATTATATCAGTTGGCTGAATGATAACATTTTCAGAGTTTTATTTTTTCCAGTAATGCCTGGATGCTATTGTCTCCAAGTGCTTTAGGTGTCTGTGTTTTGAGATTTTCTGTCTTTATACTTAAATGAGAACTAGGATGGGGTGGGGGAAGAAACTCCTGGTTCATGCTCATTTTCCCTTGATATCTGTAAAACTTTGTTTCTCAATCATCTTATGTTGAATGTGGTGTAGAGTTTTGAGACCAACCTGATGTTTTATTAATTTTTTATAACTTGTCTTTGCCTGAATACCCACAGAACTTTTTATCTTGGTTATAACTGAAAGCAGAGAGCCTCAAAATCTCCAGAGAATATATTTCTTTTACTCAGTTTAATAATATAAAAGTATATCAATTGATATTTACAGCACTTTATCAGTTTCTCTTGGACAAATATGCCATTTGATCTAGGGGTTCAGGTTTCACTCTAAAGACTATTACTCTTTTAGTGTCAATGATTTTTAAGTGCATCATTTATGTCTAAGTTATAACACCTCTGTCTAGCTTCTTTATACATCATCTTTAGATTATTTCTATAGGTCTATCTATCTATCTATCTATCTTTTATCTATTGGAAATTGTATGATTTCTCAAATTTGACATTTCTTTCCATCACTCAGTTTTAACATATATTCATTCTAATCCTTACTGGTTCTAATTTGTTTCAGTTATTGCATGTCTTTAAACCTCAGGTATAATTCACTGAAAGTGAAAACACATTTATGACTTCTTCTTATATTCTTTCTTCTAAGTTTTCAAGCATTTATCATTACCTTTATTTTCTTAAGTAATTATTTCTTTTATGAGAGGGAGTAGAATTTACCTAGTTCTTATGTAAAAATTCCATGCGCCTTTTTATTTTTATTTTACTTTTGTGACAGACAGAGAAAGGGACAGATAGAGACAGACAGATAGGAAGGGAGAAAGATGAGAAGCATCAAGTCTTTGTTGCAGCACCTTAGTTGTTCATTGATTGCTTTCTCATATGTGCCTTCACTGGGGAGCCAGAGCAGATTGAGTGACCCATTGCTCAAGCCAGCAAACTTGGGCTCAAGCTGGTGTGCTTTGCTCAAACCAGATGAGCCCGTGCTCAAGCTGGCGACCTTGGGGTTTCAAACCAGAGTCTTCTGGTCTCAGTCTGATGCTCTATCCACTGCTCCACCACCTGGTCAGGCTCCATGTACTTTTTAAACCTTTACCTACTTTTTGTTATATTTATCTTGTCTACTAACCTATTAATGAATTCATTTTATGCTGCACTACCTTTATTATCTATAACATTTAGATAAACAGTGTCTGTCAACAGTAATAATTTTCCTAAAGATAGCATAACAAAGGAAATTGGGGAATAAACCACAGGCAATAGAAATAAGAAAAATACTTCCAAATAATCAAACCATAAGAAAGACGTAACTAAAGTTTCAAACATACAGGTCATCTTTGCTTTCAGCATCACAGATCCCTAATTCATAGCAATAGCCTAAAATTTAATGTAGGATTAGAAAAAAATATTGTGTAGTACTCTTAAGGTGTAGAACTGGTTTTATTTTGTTTGTTTGTTTTTTATGAAGTTACATTTTTTAAGGCCATGGGCCCTCATATAAACACTCATATAAGATTCTTGGAAAACCTAACACATTAATTCTTTGGAAACATCCAGTCTAAATCATTCAAGAAGCATATCTATATTTTTCAATTAGCTTTTCTGGAAAACAAGGACTGCAAAATGCACTTGCCATAATGAGAGAAAAAGTTAATATGAAGTATTGTGTCACTGTGGTTTTGATTTCCATTTCCTTGATGATTAATGATGTTGAGCAACCTTTCATGTCTGTTTATTATCTGATCATCTGGATGTCTTCTTTGAAGAAATGTCTGTTCAGGTCCTCTGCCCATTTTTTTTTATCAGACTGTTATGGTAATTTTTTAACCAAATTGCAAAACTCCTTATTTACTTTGGATATGAACTATTTATCAGATATATCATTTGTAAATATATTCTATTCAGTAGGTTGTCTTTTGTTTTGTTGATGGTTTCCTTCATTGTGCAAGGAGCTTTCCAGTTGGATAAAGTCCCATTTGTTTATTTTTGCTTGTTTCCCTTGCTTAAGGGGACATCTCCAAAATATATTAGACTGCTGTCAAATATTTTACTACCTATATCAAATAGTTTACTTCATATGTTTTCCTCTAGGAGTTTTATGGTTTCAGGCCTTACTTTTAGTCATTAATCCAGTCAGAATGACTATTATAAATAAGCAAACAAATACCATGTGTTGGCAAGGATGTGGAGGAAAGGAAGCTTTTGTGCACTGTCGGTGGGACTAGACATTATATCATCCTCTATGGAAAAATGGTATGGAGGTTTCACAAAAAACTAAAAATAGATCTATCATATGACCCAGCAATTTCACTTCTGGGTTTTCATCTGAAAAAAATATTAAGTTAAAATGATATATGCACTCCTATGTTTATTGCAGCATTAATTATAATAGCCAAGATATGAAAGCAACCTAGGCATTCCTAGAGAGATGAATGAATAAAGAATATGTGGTATATATACAATAAAAATTACATAGCAATAAAATGAATGAATAAAATCATGCCATTTGTAACAACATGGATGGACCTAGAGTATATTATGCTAAATGAAATAAGTCAGAGACAGATATACACCATATGGTTTCACATGTATGTGTAATCTAAAAAATCAAACAAACAACAACAAAACAGACTAACTGAAACAGAGACCAAAGGGATGGTTTCCACAGGGGGAGGGAGTGATGGAATGAGTAAAAAAGGTAAAAGGGTATATAATCAATAATATTGTGATGTTTTCATGGCAATAGATTACTACTAATATTAATGGGTGATCAAAATGTATAAGAATGTCAAATCACTATATTGTATATCTAAAACCAATATAACTAATATGATAGTATATACCAACTACACTTAAATTAAAAAGATAAAAACTTAAAATATATTGAAAAATAGGCCCTGACTGGTGGCTCAGTGTATAGAGCATCAGCTCAGTGTATGAACATCCGAGGTTCAATTCCAGTCAGGGCACACAGGAGAAGTGACCATCTGCTTCTCCCTCTTGCCCCCTTCTCTTCTTGTTCCTCTCCCACAGCCAGGGCTTAATGGGTTCAAGCGTCACCCTGAGCACCACGGATTGCTTCCTCAGAGTGGGACAGCCTCAGGCACTAAAATAGTTTGGTACTCAAGCATCAGCCCCAGATGGAGTTGTCAGGTAGATCCTAATCAGGGCACATGCAGTAATCTGTCTCACTATTTCCCCTCCTCTTACCTAGAAAAAAAAATAGAAGAGAGAATATTTGAGTAATTATTTGGAACATGGAAAAACTTTCAAAGTTGAAAGAAAAATCAACAAAAGTATTTATAATAAGAGAAACCAGACACACCAGAATTATTTAAGAGCTTTTTAAGATCCTAAGGTACAGAAGAGGACAGGGTATGTGAACTGTGGAAATAAGTTAGGAGAGCCTGATCAGGTGGTGGTACAGTGGATAGAGAGCATCAGATTGGGATGCAGAGGAGTTAGGTTCAAAACCACAAGGTCTCCGGAAAGCACAGGCTCATCCTGCTTGAGTGTGGGCTCACCAGCTTGAGCAAAGGGTCACTCTCTTGAGCGTGGGATCATAGACATGACCCCATGGTCACTGCCTTGAGCCCAAGGTCGCTGACTTGAGCAAGGGGTCTCTTGCTCTGCTGTAGCCCTCCAGTCAGGGCACATATGAGAAAGCAATCAATGAACAACTAAGGAGCACAATGAAGATTTGATGCTTCTCTCCCTTCCTGTCTGTCCCTTTATCAGCCCCTCTCTCTGTATCTCTCTGTGTCACCAAAAGAAAAAAAAGGAAAAAAAAAACATTAGAAGAGAGAATACATAGGGTCTTTTAGACTAAGGTAAAAATGTGATATTATCTATTAGGCACAAGTAAGTATAAGTTTAAACCCAGTTGGTGTACACATCTCTAGTTTTGTTTGTTTTCTTCTTAAGAAGAAACCTGGCAACAAAGTACATGGTAAACCAGTTTGATGAGAGATTACTGGTTGAGAGAACTGATAATTTTCTTGGAATAGTTCAACTAAAAGCTAATCAGTGTTGATTTAAACAGTGGCACTGTAGAGGGGAAAACAATCTTTCATCAGGTGCAAGTTCATCCCTGGCCAATTGGCTCAGTCAGTGGTAGAGCATGGGCTCAGCATCTGGATGTCCTGGGTTCAATTCCAGGTCAGGGTACACAGAAGAAGTGACTATCTGCTTTTCTACTTCTCCCTCTCTCTCTCCTCCTAATCTATCTCTCTCTCTCTCTCTCTCTCTCTCTCTTCTTCTCTTACAGCCATGGCTCAATTGGTTGGAAATAATTGGCCCTGGGCAATGAGAATGGTTTCATGGCTTCCACCTCAGGGGCTAAAAATAGGGTTGACAAGGAATGGTGCAATGCCCCAGATGGGCAGAGCACTGACTTTATAGGGGGCTTTCCAGGTGGATCTCCACAGGGCACATATGGGAGTCTATCTCTCTGCCTCCCCTTCCCCTCCTCTCACTTAATAATAAAAAGAAGAGCAAGTTCATTTACAGATTTGATAAAATAACTGTAGAAATGTCAATAAAGTTGGGTTACAGAAAAAAGGAGAACAAAATGGTAAAGAAATTTGTTGACAGAATTTATATATATTGTATAATATCTTGGGAGGGTAAGTCATGAATTCAATAAAATAGTTTGAGTTAAAATAATTCTAAGTGGAAATCCTATATGGAAATACTTATATAAACTTTCAGTAATGTTATAAAATTCCATATAGTTTGGAAAAATAAGTATCAGTTTGAGAGTGCCCTACTTAGAAATAATAAAAAAATTACTAGTTTTAATGATATAACATTAAATATTTGTAAAGTAAAAGTTTAAGTAATAATATAAGGCAATCATATTAAAAATGGCTACAAAGCCCATCATTTCATGTGTGAGTAGTGGAGTACAACCCAAGAACTATCAAAAATGCAGTAGGAGCCTGACCTGTGGTGGTGCAGTGGATAAAGCGTCGACCTGGAAATGCTGAGGTCGCCGGTTCGAAACCCTGGGCTTGCCTGGTCAAGGCACATATGGGAGTTGATGCTTCCAGCTCCTCCTCCTTTCTCTCTCTCTCTGTCTCTCTCTCCTCTGTCTCTCTCCTCTCTAAAAATGAATAAATAAAAAAAAAGAAAAGAATCTAAAAAAAAATGCAGTAGGAATATCAAGTGCTACCAGAAGAAATAAATGGCAGAAGCTAAGGGAGAACATATTGTAAAAATTCAGGGTATGGAAAACACTATCAAAATTACTGCAGAGTGATAAAATATGGTAAAGTTTTTCTTTAAGTCAACTATAATTTTTATAAGCCAATAACCATAAGTTTATATTGAACATAATTTTAGAATGACTGAGTAAAACAGTTTGAGTAATGGCCAGATATTAATGTCTTAAGAAATGTGTGCCATTGAGAAATTAAAGGAAGCTGAGAAAATAAGCACAAAACATTTTTCAAGATGATATGTGGTAATGGAAAGAATATTCTAAGGAAATGAACGATGATAGTCTTTTTCTTGGTCGATTGATTGTTTTCATTATAAAAGAATGTTCATATACAAGAACTGGAACAAAGACCATGAGAGAACAAGAGCTTATTAAAGAGAGAAATAAGGAAAAAGAGCAACAAAGAAAAAGGAGAAATCAGAGGAGAGGGGAGTATAAGATTCCTGACAAAGATTTGTAGGAGGCAGAGAGAAGGAATTAAAAGACATGGATTTGAAAATAAGAGATGTTATGACAGACTGGAAAACTGGAGTACATATGAATAAAAAGTAAAGGAAATTAAAAACAATTTTTTCCTGACATTTTTAATTTCTAAAATATGAGGCATGAATATTGCATTTACAATAGCAGCATGTTTCTATAGACTTAATCATGGTGTCTATGAGTTTTGCAAGTCTATGACAGCACTACCAGAACTTAATGACTGTGCTTATATCCCAGGCATGTCTGGGAAGTATGTATTTGTAGCTCCAGTCTTCAAAGTTGAGCACGTTTCTCCAACATTGCCAAGAAATGTTAAAATAATAAAGGTGGGCCCTGGCTGGTGGCTCAGTGGATAGGGCATTGGCCCAGCATATATTCCGTCTGGAAACAGGTGTGACCACTTCTTATCACTTATTTCTTGCACAAATTCATTTTCATATTGAAACATCTTTCCTGCATTCACAAAGAACAATATATGTCTTTCCATCTATGTGTAAATGTTTTGCCTCTATGTTCTCAAAACTGTCTTCCTTATTCATAAAAAGAACAGGGACCTAGTTCCCTCATTTTTCACATTCTCAAAAACTTTTTAAATATCTTATTCTCCAATAAATTTTGTTTGTAGTTTTGAATATTCATAGATACATTCTTGATATCTTCTTTTTCTTTACCTTACAATTAACATATGCTTCCTACATTTTCCTCTCAGTCAAATTTTCAAATAGTTTCTAGATATTGTTTCCAATTTCTAGACCATACCTTCCTTCCTTCTTAATTTGGTCTTTCTTCTGACATAACCACATTTCAGAAATAAAACCAAATGATCAAAAGGTCCCTAGATCCAGTTTGTACTTTCACTCTCCTTGAGCACTATTGCATGTGGCAACCAGCCTCCAACATGCTCCCACATGTTCTCCACCTGCTGCCATTCTTCCCTTTGTGCAGCCCATTCCAGACTGTGATAGGGTTGGTCTATGTGGCCAACAGAATATGGCAGAAGTGATCAAATATTACTATTGAGATTGTTATGAAAGACACTAAGATCCAGATGTCTCTCTCCCTCTGTTTCTCTTTCTCCCAACCTCCCTCCCTCCACTTCCTAAAAGAAGCCTGCTGCTATGTCATGATTAGCCCCAGAGAGATACCTGCTTGCTAAGGACATTTAAAAATTCTCTATCATATTCTTCTATTTTACTTTCTTTTTACACTTTTTAAATTTATTTATTTTTGAGAGAGAGAGGAAGAGAGGGAGGGAGAGAAGAAGAGAGAGAGAGGGGGAGGGGGAAGAGGGAGAGTGGGGGAATGAGGGAGAGGGAGAGAGGGAGAGAGAGGGAGGCAGAGATGAAAGAGAGAGCAGGAGAGGGCAAGAGAGAAGCACTGATTTGTTTTTCCACTAATTCATCCAATCATTGGTTGACTCTGGTATTTGCCCTGACTGGAGACTGAACCCACTACCTCGGCATATCGAGACAATGCACCAATTCAGCTACCTGGCCAGGGCTTTTTACTTTCTATTAGCCTTTAACACTATCTAAATGTATCCCATGCATTTATTTTTATATGTTTATTATCTGTCTTCCTACTAGACTGCATTGGTCCCAACAGCAGGAACTCTTACTATTTTGGCCACTGACACTCAGAATCTAGAACAGTATCTGGAATAGACTAAGTCAATAAATGTTTATTAAATAAAAAAATTAGATGCCTTGTCCTTTAAAAAAAAGAGGGTATTATTATCCATCTCCATAGGAAAAGCACGAGTTCAAATGTTATGTGTATAGACATTTCCTATCAAACCAAGAATTATAAATAAATGTTATTTTTTATTTATTTCTAGTGATACCCTGCAGCTTCCCTTATTATTGGCTTTTTCTATGTACTTATTATAAATATTACTTTGAAATCAGTTTTCCATTTCAGGATGTACAAACTGTTACTTTATTGTTTTCCCAAATAGCTTCTTCAATTATGCTCTAAGATATACACTGACAGACAATACCATCATATGCATTTCATAGTTCTCACAACTGAAGGGAAAAAGAGGAATCTAGTTCCCATGCCACCATCCCAACATCCCCCTCCTGAAACAATGTTTTAATACCTGATGTTTAGATATTGATTTGACTACATGTGGCTTTCAGGAAATTCAATGTATAAACTCTTCTGTAAATGAAAACTTCTGATCTGCTGATGTTTCTGGCAGAGACAACAAGACCTTGACTACTATAAAATTTGTTACACTTTTGTAAATCTTTAAAATTATAGTTAAATTATGGTCATTATCATTACCATTAAGAGTATTTTTTTAAAAAATACATTAATTGCATATGTACACTTTTATAAATGTTTTATAATTATTGTTTTTGAACCCTTAGAACTTCAGATGAAATTTTTACATATGCATTAAAATATAATTTATAAAATAAAATCCAATCTTAAACATATCTGCTCCTAAATATTTGCTCAGGTCCAGCTATATGACAAAATGGTGCAGTTAAAATTCAGTCTAAAACCATCCTAGTTGGTTTAATATTCTATAAAATATCCAGAATAATTCTAAGATAAAAAATTAAATAAGTATGAATTATAACCATTTACATTTTTTTCATCAGAGGAAAGTCCAGGAATCAGACACTAGCTAACTGTATAGATAACATTTGTACCTGTATAAACTAAATCTCATAGCACAAAATATAATATATAAATACTTAAGATTTTGGAACATACAGAATGAAAGGAGTTGCACATGCATGATATCACATTGGCTCTCCATTTTTTAAAGAACCTCTAATTTTGTTCTATATTATTCATTCTGCACTCACTGGTTAAGTTTGAATTAGTGCTGTACTTTCCCCGCAGAGTTATTGGAATTGGTATACTTCATTGTGACTATGTTGTTGTATATTCATATTATTTAAACCCTCTCATAAGCTGTACATCCAAACCTAGTAACTCGGTAGCACTTACACTTGTATTGCAACCTGTCTTCCATTTGGCTGTGCATGTTCTGAAGCCTGTTTCTGAGGGTTTAATCAACTGAATCATATACGGTTCAGAAATGAATTTGGCTATTACAGCCAAATTTCGACTGAAATATTAAGATGTGCCTCTTCTGTTTTATTAATGTATTATAAGAATTAATTAATAATGAATTTTCAATTCACTTATCTTGGCTTTATGCACTTAATAAGTGATTTTACAGCTTCCACACAATTAATTCTGCTATTCTTTGATCTTTAATCAACATTTCACAAACCTCTGTTTATTTCTATGGTAACCTGCAGCTCTTGAATTTACTCTATTCTCACTTTATTTTCAAGGTTTAAAAGCAAAGCTTAATTTTCTAGGTGTAAAAATAGGGAAAAACACCTGTGCCTCAATTTCAATAGCAAAATAAAATAATGACAATAATTAAATAAAAATAACTGAAGAGCTAAACTGAACCAAAATAAAAACAAAGTACCTTCTAGAAAGTCATTAGAATCCCATTCACTGTTGTTACTGAGGTTTTCTGAGCTTTAACATATACATGATATAAGTATACAAAATTTAAATATTTTTAAACTTAAGATTTGAAGATAGTAAATATATTGATGTACCTTTAGTATCTAAAACATGTCACAAAAGCTGTGAAGTCTAAAATGTATCAGGATGAAAAATACAGTGTAAAAATAATCCCAAAAAAATCCATCTAACTGGATGGATATTGCTATAATACAAAAGCTTGGACTGAAAAAGTTTGGAGAACTAAATTCAACCAATAAAATCATCATGATATATAAAAATCACTTAGTTTGTTATAAAAATATACAAAATGGTTATAACTACAATACAATACTGAATATAAAGGAATTATAGTAATGACAATAAAATTTATAGTTGCCCAGACTTACCATAACATTTTATATAAAGTGCATTTGGCTTCACTCATTTATTTTTAGACACCTAATACTGGTTCTCACATTTCTTTATATTTAGGCATAAACACAAAATGTAAAATTTTAATTTCAAAATGTAAATGAGTTTATTTTCTAGTAAAATGAATCAACTTCCAGAAGTCCAACTCTTCCACTGAAATAATCATATATATACTTGAATATACACAGACATATAGGTAGATATAAAGATATAGTAAAGGCCTTAGAGATCTGCTAAGAAAGCAAAGATTTAGAGTGCTAAGATCTCAGGGAAAAAAGGAAATCAATCAGAAGTCAATTTTGCCTCAAGGTCAGTGGCTTTTTTTATTTTTTATTTTTTGGCAAATCTAAGCAGAAAGCTGTTGTTACATGTCATCAACTTGGACTGAACTACATGTGAACCTACTGGTGAATGAGTGCTGTCTATAATGTCTTATCCTCAATAGTCCTCTCATCTCCTGTAGACTTCTGCCTATAGCTTCTTCTTTGCAGTCAATCCATCTCATATTTGGTCTTCCTCCCTTCCAGCTACCTTCTCTTTTCCCCAGTATTACTGTCTTTTCTAAAGAACCCTGCCTTCTCACGATGTGCCCAAAGGAGGACAGCTTCAGTTTTTATTTTATTTTTGCTTCCACCAGTAATTTGCTCTAGGACTCACTTGTTTGTCTTTTTGACAGTCCAGGGTATACATATAAGTGTCCTCCAATACCAGATTTCAGGTGAATCAACTTTTCTCTCTATCAGCCTTCCTAACTGTCCAACTTCTGCATTTATACACAGTAGTTAGGAATAAAAGGGCATGAAATGCAGATAATTATGATGATTGGAATATTTTTAAAAGTTTAATAAATTATTTGCACAAATGTTTAACTTATGTTTAAATGTTCTTTTCCCAAATTATATTTAAAAAGCCAATAACAGCTGCTTTAGGTAACACACATTATGATAGTTAAAAATTATTTAGCTCTACCACTTTGCCTAAACAAAATTTAGGAAATGAAGTTTATTTAGTTAAAGAAAAGACAATATAATGGCTTGGTAACTGCTATGTAAATACCCCATCATTACACAGTGAATATGTGATTTCTTCTCTCCTTAAAAGAAGACTCCAGTTTACATGGTGTTGACTTACGGATTATTAAGTACTTATTAAATGTACTTATAAATACATTTCAGGAGAATGAAAATAAAATAAATTTTGGTTTTGCATTTCTATATACTCTAAGAGTTAATAGTTATTTTCCAAAAGTCATTTTGTTTGAACATGAGTGCTTTCCTTGCTTGTACCTTTCCCTTATCAACAGATAGAGTTACATAGTTGCCCCAGAAAAAAATTTTAAAATGACATAACTGGCTTAATATGTTGTATATCTTATTTTGAAAGTATGAATATTACAGGTAAAGAATAAAATTATTAACCTGGTGCTCAAGAAATTTGTCAATTATAATTTTATCATATAATGATCTTAATTAAACTATTTTTACTACAATCATCTTATATAACAAATAGTTGATAACAACATAGAAAATAGGACTATATAACAAATATTCTGTGCTCATGAAATGTATTTCTACTGCCTGCTGGAAAAACCAGACTACATTTTCCAGCATCTCACTGGCAAAGGATTGTCCTTGGATGTGAAGTACACCACTTCCAGGCCTGGTCCATAAATAAACTCCGTCAAGTAACTTTCATGCCCTCTCTTCCCCTAATTTGCCAGAGAGAGGCAGAAAATCCATCAGAACCTACTAGTCCCTAAGGATAGTAAAAACAAAACATGAAAAGAGTGTAAGTGTATGGATGACCAAGTCCAAGGCTGTGCAAAGACTGAAAATACCACATTGTACTTTATATAAGAAATTTACTGTGTTAAGTCACTGAAATTCAGAAGTGTGTTTATTACAATATTCATTCACTTACCCTAAACAATTATTTACCCTTAATAATAATAAAAATGAATTGTAGCTACTATCCTGCCATTAAATAACTAAACTGCATGGTGTTTAACAGTCAAGGAATGGACAACAAGAAAACAATATTGCAGGCTTAAAATTTCTGTAGAGCTGTTACAAAATTTCCATCTGCTATAACTTGGAAGGCAAGTCATATAATGAAACAATTGCTGTAGAGAAAGTTATTGGAAAAAGGCAGAGTGAAAATGCATATTGGTTACTACTTGCTGCTTTTAGCAAATTGTTTCTAGAAAGACATGTTACAAAGTTTAAAAAGATGTGGAGAATATCCAGAGATCAAAAGCCTTTAAAGTTTGGAAAGGTAACTGTTCCAGACTCACCACTAGAAAGTGCTAAGTATGGAAAGAAAGAAAGAAAAGAAATGATTCAATGAACATTGAATACATTAACAAAAAATTAAACTGTTTAGAGAGAGAAAGAGAGTGATAAAGCTAGCAAACTCAAAACTAAAGTGTATTTAAGAACTTTGAATGTGTTTATTGATCCATGGAGCTGATTGGATTTAAATAGTTAAAAAAAACTTAGCAAGATTTTGTGGGACTTATATAACCAAAAGAAACTAAAAATGAATCTTTTCCAAAATGCCTGTGGCTTCTTATACCTAAAAAACAACTTGACTGTGTGCAGCCACATGCAGAGTCCAATCAGGGCATACGCTTCCTTGTTCACATAGGCTCTGATCACAGATGATCAGATGATAACAGCAAGAAAGACCCTATAAATGGTGAAGCCTAAGCCCTGTGAGAACAATGAGTAGAGAGAAAAAATGTATGGTTCTCCTGGAAGTCATAATCAGAGTTAACAAATTTTCCTCACCAACCTCCACCCCAATTGTGAGTCTTCAAAGAGCATGCCTAGCAAGATATAAAACACTGGAATGTATCTGTAATGCTATCTTTTCATTTTCATATTTTGTTATGCATTTTCTCCCTTGTTTTTTTATGTGCAAGGGACACATAACTTGTCATTTCTAGTTTATTGATTGCTGGTTCAGGAGAATATGGCTGGATCTGCTGAAGAGCCCAGTGTATTACCAGAAAATCTTAAGGTAGATGGAGTAACTAGATAAAATGTTGGATTGTCTCCCACAGTAAGTATGGCCTATATATGGGAGGGGAGAATAAAACAGGTATTTGCTGTCTAAAAGTCAGACTATGGAGACTCTGCTCTTCCTTCTACCTTCCTAAGACTGAAATTCAGCTAAGAATTATAAAACCCCAATATATCTCTTTGAAGCACATTATTAAAGGGCAGTTAAAATGGAGTTTTCCATTTGGGTTCCTGTTACTGTATCTTTGAAAATGAGTTTGGTGGTTTTTTTTGTTTTTTTTGTTTTTATTTTTCTGAAGCTGGAAACGGGGAGAGACAGTCAGACAGACTCCCGCATGCACCCAACTGGGATCTACCTGGCAGCCCGCCAGGGGGCGATGCTCTGCCCCTCCGAGGCGTCGCTCTGCCGCAACCAGAGCCACTCTAGCACCTGGGGCAGAGGCCAAGGAGCCATCCCCAGCGCCCGGGCCATCTTTGCTCCAATGGAGCCTTGGTTGCGGGAGGGGAAGAGAGAGACAGAGAGGAAGGAAGGTTGGGGGTGGAGAAGCAAATGGGCGCTTCCTCTATGTGCCCTGGCCGGGAATCGAATCCGGGCCCCCCGGCACACCAGGCCGACGCTCTACCGCTGAGCCAACCGGCCAGGGCCTGAAAATGAGTTTAAGCAAGCAAAAAAAGTTTCCAGATGGTTTTTTTTCAGGAGAAATAAAAAGTTATGGAAGAATATGAACTGATAAGAAATGGTAATATAACTTTAAAATAATAAATTTTTAAATGAAAGTAGGAATTTATTCTAAATTATCCAATAGATAAAAGTGACCAACTTTATTCTTCAACTATGACTAGTAAATCAAACTCTGATGGAAAAATGTATTTTTTTTTTTTTGTAAAATGATCATTTGAAATAAAAAAGTAGCATGTCTGAAGGCATTAGTTTATTCCTAATTATGTCTGGAATGTATTCACGTGGAAAGCTAGCAGTGATATCAGAACAATGATATTTTATATATTGTGACAAACTGAACAACCAGCAGGATGCTGAACAAAATAATGCAGAATCAGTTTTGCTGCTAACCAGTGGAAAGTCTATGAAATAATTCTTTCTTTATAAAGTAATTCCCAGCACAAAGTTTTCTTTTGAAAGTGGAGACATTTCACATTCTGCTCTTGCCTTATCTAATGTAATAAGAGTGCAGAAGATGCTCAGTGAAATGCATCATTGCTTAAAGAATTTAAAATTCATAGAAAAGAATGTAACAGATAGCTGTGATTCCTCTATGAAATGCATTTGTGCAACATCCAAGTGGAGAACTAGATGGTTTCTATATACTTATTAGAGCCAGGAAGGTTGGGGTCCTTATTTTTTAATTTTAGAAAAGTAATTAGAGAAAAGTAAAGTCACCCCAAACCTCAGACTCTGTGGATGAGAGTTTATACAGTGAACATATAAATGCAGACTGTTTCTTTGTGTGTGTGTGTGTGTGTGTGTGTGTGTGTGTGTGTGTGTCAGAGACAGAGAGAAGGACAGAGAAAGACAGACAGAAAGACAGACAGATAGGGAGAGATGAGAAGCATCAACTTTTCACTGCAGCTCTTTGTTGCACCTCCTTAATTGTTCATTGATTGTTTTTTCATATGTGCCTTGATGGGGGGGTAGGGTGGGGGTCTACAGCAGACCGAGTAACCCCTTGCTAAAGCCAGCAACCCTGGACTCACGCCACCAACCTTGGGCTTCAAGCCAGTGACCTTTGGGCTCAAGCCAGTGACCCAGAGGGTCATGTCTATGATCCCACACTCAAGCTGGTGATCCTGCGCTCAAGCTGGATAAACCCACGCTCAAGCCGTTGGCCTCCGGGTTTCAAAGTTGAGTCCTCTGCATTTCAGTTGGATGCTCTATCCACTGCGCCACTGCTTGGTCAGGCCAGACTGTTTCTTAAAAGATTCTGAAATCCTTTCATTTATGTATGTCTATGCACTAAACAGATCAAAGATCTAATATATTAACCAATAATAATAAACCTAAAAATTTTTAAAGTATATTCAGCAAGGGAATAATTTTTAAAGTAACCTCATATAAACTCAATGTCATTTCAAATGAGAAATACCATAATGTTAACCCTCTAAAGAGGAGAACAAGAGGTTACAACATAAATGAATTTAATATTGCTTTTTAAAAATTATGTCTGAATATTTGAGAAATTTTAATTATTATGCTTAAAGAAGCATCAATATTTAAAAGATTAATATCAATGCATCAATAACAAGAGGGACATGACAAAGAAAATCAAATGCTAATAAATTTTTAAAGTATTAGCAATAAAATCTAAGAACCCTAAAATTATCTAATGAGATAGGTTTATTTCATGAATATCTATTAAAATAATTAGGATGTGTTTCTTAAATTTTTATTTAATTTTTATGTTTTAATCTAGGCTGCAAAGAACCCTTTTCTTTAAGAATATTGTTTTATTTGATTAACATATATATGAAAAAGCCCATAGGCTAAAACCTTTAATGAGTTTTATATGTTTATTCACTGCATATAAGCCATGGATATAAGAACAAGTATACATATTAGTTTATTTTTTAATTTATTGATTTTAGAGAGAGAGCAGAAAAGAGAGACAGACAGAAACATCAATCTGTTTATGTACATGCCCTGACCAGGGATTTAACCAACAATCTCTACATATCAGGACAATGCTGATATGTAACCCACTGGTCCCCAACCCCCGGGCCACAGGTCGGTACTGGTCCGTGGGCCATTTGGTACCAGTCTGCAGAGAAAGAATAAATAACTTACATTATTTCCGTTTTATTTACATTTAAGTCTGAACGATGTTTTATTTTTAAAAAATGACCAGATTCCCTCTGTTACATCCGTCTAAGACTCACTCTTTGCTCTTGTCTGGTCACGTGATACATTTATCTGTCCCACCCTAAAGGCCGGTCCATGAAAATATTTTCTGACATTAAACTGGTCCATGGCCCAAAAAAGGTTGGGGACCACTGCTCTAACCAACTGAGATATTCGGCCAGTGCTAGAGTTGTTTTTAAAATGTAACACTCTCCAAGTATGTACAATATTTTTTTTTCTTTTTTTTTTTTCATTTCATTTTTCTGAAGCTGGAAACAGGGAGAGACAGTCAGACAGACTCCCGCATGCGCCCGACTGGGATCCACCCGGCACGCCCACCATGGGGCGACGCTCTGCCCACCAGGGGGCGATGCTCTGCCCATCCTGGGCGTCGCCATGTTGTGACCAGAGCCACTCTAGCGCCTGGGGCAGAGGCCACAGAGCCATCCCCAGCGCCCGGGCCATCTTTGCTCCAATGGAGCCTTGGCTGCGGGAGGGGAAGAGAGAGACAGAGAGGAAAGCGCGGTGGAGGGGTGGAGAAGCAAATGGGCGCTTCTCCTGTGTGCCCTGGCCGGGAATCAAACCCGGGTCCTCCGCACGCTAGGGTATGTACAATATTTTAACAGAGTTAACTCTGTTAGATGAAGGAAGAAAGTTGTAAACTAATAGTTTTCATGAAATTTATCTTAGTTTCTTTTATCAGCAAGTGGCCTTTGTTGCAGTGTTCTTGGAATCTTTTCTGTCATGAAAACCTTACACCTTTTTCTATCCTATTTCATTATTCTCTCTTATCTAAAGCATAATCAGCATTAAACCAGCTGTGCAATCTTGAATGAATACCATTTCAATAATACATTGCTTTTTTTAAAAAGCACAAGGTGGCTATTAATTTAACTTGAAGCCCTCTCTCCTGACTATTGCCTGTACACAGTTTTAGAAGTTGTATCCATTTCCTGCTAAGTAGAGCTGCCCCATAGTACACTCATTACACCAATGGATTCTCCCAGAGTCTGACACTATAGCTGGCCAGACAACTATTAATAGCCAGGAAATCACCTTTAAAGGAGAAGGCATCCTTATTATTGTGACTGACTGGATCATGGAGAATCTTTCTCATAGCACAAGAAACAGACCAATTTCTTAAAAGAAAGGGAAATTATTTTCTGAAAATTCTCTCTACTGGGATATAAGTAGTCTATATATTAAGATGACCTGCATCTGAAGAACCCACTGATAGAGAGGTGTTGATCATCATTCAATCAGTAACATTAAATTGTTAGCAGAAAAGGCCTTAAACACTTCAAAAAGAAGCACATTAATCATGAGCATGTAGCATCTAGGTCTGACTCTTGGCCAGTGATGAAGCATAGGAATTACAGTACATGAATTACATGGGTTTTGGCATAAATACTAAATATCAAATTTCATCTCAGGTCACCCATGCAGCTTATAGAATTATTATTAAGTTCCAAAAAATGATTGTATGCCATCATTCTACCCCAGAGAAGATGTCATAAAATCATTGATTATTAGTGCTGGAAAGAACCTGGGTGACTCAGTCCAATTCCTTAATTAACCAATCAAAAAGCAAATAAACTATGAGAGCTCAAGTGAATTACCAAATATGCAAAGCCTACTTCTTTTGGTAATTTTTTTCTATTGCCATCATTACTACTGTTATTTTGAATTTGAATAAAGACATATTATCACATGCATATGATATATTGTTATAGTATGAATCTATTAATTAGCATAAAATAGTGCCTTCTATAACAACCCCCAAATCCATTTCTTACACAAAATAGGTTCATTTGCTCTCTTATAAAAATCCAAACTTAGATATTTCTTGTCAGACAGCAGTATTTATCCTGGTTATTCAGGATTCACGGTTTTTTTTAACCTTCAGGATTCACTGCAGAGCTTTTCTTTTGCTGGACCCTCGGCAATAGGCAGTAAATGAAGGAAAACAGAACGTGGAGGATCATGCAGAAGAATTTTCTGAATCTAGCCTGAGAAGTAGATACATCTGTTGGTCAGAAAACCACACCCAATTATAAGATATGCAAGCAGAAAACAACTTTTTTCATGGCCTGCAGAGTAACAGAAGCTATAGTGGGCCATTTGGATTCATTGCCCTTCAGGACTGAAGTGCTTATTTCTCTAGCTGCTTGGCGTATTCTTAGGAGATAACTTCCAGCTAAGTTATTTTCTGGAAATTGCTCTCAGATAAAGATGTCTGACACAGCTAAGTTCTTACCCCCCCCCCCCATCCTCAGAGGCAGCCCACTTCCATGACTGGTCACCATGGGATGTAAAAGGGCTGTCCCTCTTGTTAAAGCAGGACAACTCCAAAGGGCCTTTCTAGCTCCAGTGTTTCCTGTGGGATGGCAGAGGCTTTGTGGTGAATTCATAATCCTTCTTCTACATTATTCCACCTCCTCCACTATTGTGCACAGGTGCACAAACCCACCTGAAAATCTGTAACTGAGTCTGTTTCTCGGGGAACTCAATCTCAGACAGGAAGGTGGAAGAAAAAGCAGTCTGCATAATCTGACTTTTTTTTTTTTTTTTTTTTATTTCTGAAGCTGGAAACGGGGAGAGACAGTCAGACAGACTCCCGCATGCGCCCGACCGGGATCCACCCGGCACGCCCACCAGGGGCGATGCTCTGCCCACCAGGGGGCGATGCTCTGCCCATCCTGGGCGTCGCCATATTGCGACCAGAGCCACTCTAGCGCCTGAGGCAGAGGCCAAGGAGCCATCCCCAGCGCCCGGGCCATCTTTGCTCCAATGGAGCCTTGGCTGCGGGAGGGGAAGAGAGAGACAGAGAGGAAAGCGCGGCGAAGGGGTGGAGAAGCAAATGGGCGCTTCTCCTGTGTGCCCTGGCCGGGAATCGAACCCGGGTCCTCCGCACGCTAGGCCGACGCTCTACCGCTGAGCCAACCGGCCAGGGCCCATAATCTGACTTTTAATCGGCCAATATCTATTAAAATAGATTCATATTTTTCTTCTCCCATCAGAGTAATTTTTTCCATCAAAATTAATTATATAAATAAGAATATCACTAGCCAGGTGTCAGGTGGGTAGTTGGTTATTGCCTTTTGCAGCAGCAGTGGCAAGAGTGGGGGTGCCCTTTACTTTTCTCTTAGGGGAGCTTTTACCACAGGTCTTCTCATTCTCACTTTCACTTTACCTCACCACCTCCCAAACTCCCTTCTCCCCCTCCCCACCTATCATCATGAAGGAGTCACCAGATTACTTGGTAGTACTTTTTGTTTTGTTTTTTTGTTTGTTTGTTTTTTGGGTTTGTTTTTCTTTTTTGTATTTTTCTGAAGCTGGAAATGGGGAGAGACAGTCAGACAGACTCCCGCATGCGCCCGACCGGGATCCACCCGGCACGCACACCAGGGGGTGATGCTCTGCCCCCTCTGCCCCTCCGGGGGGTTGCTCTGTTGTGACCAGAGCCACTCTAGCGCCTGGGGCAGAGGCCAAGGAGCCATCCCCAGCGTCTGGGCCATCTTTGCTCCAATGAAGCCTTGGCTGCGGGAGGGGAAGAGAGAGACAGAGAGGAAGGAGAGGGGGAGGGGTGGAGAAGCAGATGGGTGCTTCTCCTGTGTGCCCTGGCTGGGAATCAAACCCGGGACTTCTGCACGCCAGGCCGACGCTCTACCACTGAGCCAATCGGCCAGGGCCGGTAGTACTTTTTGGAATCACTGCTGGGGCCACTGGGGCCAAGCTGAGCTTGGATGAGAAGGAGCTGACCCTGCTATTATACAAAGTCATGGATCTGGCCAATAAGAATGTGGAATGTTGCTTAAAGTACTAGTTAGACTGATCAAGTGTTTCTGATGGAGACCGTAAGGAAGAAATCACGGTAAGATTCAAAACTTTCCCTAGTGCCACTACTGGACACAGTAGTGCCACTATTGGACACAAGCCCTCCAACAGTTTAAGTAAGTAAGCTATGAACTAAATATTAAGGTAGGAACCTCATTGTCTCTGTACTGCTGGGGAGCTTCATGAACTACACAGCATACTATTCCAGGACCCAAATAGGGAGGGAGGGTGAGGGAGGGGAGGGGAAGAGAAAGAGAGAGAATATATAATCTGTTGTTTGGTAGAATGATATTCTATGTATATGTGCTAGGCCTATTTGGTTTATTGTGTTTTCAAGTTTTCTATTTTTTAGTTGGTATTTAGTCTAGTTGTTCTAACCACTATTGACTATAGTGTACTGAAGTCCCCAACTATTTTTGTAAAACAATCTATTTACCCCTTCAACTCTGTCAGTTTTTGCTTCATATGTTTGTAGTTATATGTGTTTTTATCTGCAACTATTATGTGTTCTGGGTGATTAATTCCATTATCAATATATACTGTTATTATTTGTCTCATAAAGTTTTTGGTTTAATATGCAAATATATTTTGCATATTTCTATAGGCTTATATCTTTTTTGTTACTCATTTCCTCTATTAATGATTTTTTGTTTAATTTTTTTTACTGTGTACACCATTTTGATTCTCTTCTCATTTCATTTATTAGATAATCTTTAGTTATTTTCTTAGTGCTTACCCAGGGGATTATAATTACACTAAATAGTGACAACCTTAATTTGAAGAGTATAGAAAAATTTCTGCATCTATAGTTTCATACCCATACCACTATGTTTATTATTGTCACAAATCTCACCTTTATAAATCATGACTCTTTTGATATAGATTTATGATTATTGTTCTATGCATTATTCTTTTAAATCCCATTACGTAAAAAGAGAAGAATAACAAATCAAAGGCAGGCCCTGCCCGGTTGGCTCAGCGATGGAGCGTCGGCCTGGCGTGCGGGGGACCCAGGTTCGATTCCCGGCCGGGGCACATAGGAGAGGCACCCATTTGCTTCTCCATCCCCCCCTCCTTCCTCTCTGTCTCTCTCTTCCCCTCCTGCAGCCGGGGCTCCATTGGAGCAAGGATGGCCCGGGCGCTGGGGATGGCTCCTTGGCCACTGCCCCAGGCGCTAGAGTGGCTCTGGTCGCGGCAGATCGATGCCCCGGAGGGGCAGAGCGTCGCCCCCTGGTGGGCAGAGCGTCTCCCCTGGCGGGCGTGCCGGGTGGATCCCGGTTGGGCACATGCGGGAGTCTGTCTGACTGTCTCTCCCCATTTCCAGCTTCAGAAAAATTCAGAAAACAACAACAATAACAACAACAAAAATACAAATCAAAGGCACAGTAATACTGGCTTTTATATTTATCTATGGATTATTATTTCTGGTACTTTTTATTTCTACATATAACTTCGCACTGTATTGTCCTTTCATTTCATCCTGAGGGATTCTCTTTAGCATTCCTCATTGGGAAAGTTTACTAGCAATAAACTCCCTTTCCCCTGGCCAGTTGGCTCAGTGATAGAGTGTCGCCTGGCGTGCAGGAGTGCCGGGTTCGATTCCCGGCCAGGGCACACAGGAGAAGTGCCCATCTGCCTCTCCACCCCTCCCCCTCTCCTTCCTCTCTGTCTCTCTCTTCTCCTCCCGCAGCCAAGGCTCCATTGGAGCAAAGATGGCCCTGACGCTGGGGATGGCTCCTTGGCCTCTGCCTCAGGCACTAGAATGGCTCTGGTTGCAACAGAGCGACGCCCCAGATGGGCAGAGCATCGCCCCCTGGTGGCCATGCCGGGTGGATCCTGGTCGGGCGCATGCAGAAGTCTGTTTGACTGCCTCCCCATTTCTAACTTCAGAAAAATACAAAAAATTAAAAAAAATAAAAAACTCCCTTTCTTTTTGTTTAGCTGGAAATCTCTTTATTTCTCTTTCATTTTTGGAGGATACTCTCTCCTCTCCTTCTGGGACTCCCATTATGCATGTATTGGCATATTTGATGGTGTACCACAGGTTTCTCAGGTTTTATTCCTTTATTTCTTTATTCATTTTTATTTTTGTTCTTCAGATTAAATATTCTCAATTGACCTATCTTCAAGTTAGCTGATTCTTTCTTCTGCCTGCTAGTAATTTTGTTATTATATTTAAACTCCAAAATTTCATTTTCTATAATTTGTCTTTTTATTAATACCATTAATACAGAAATAGCATTCTCCTGGTTTCCTTTAGTTTTTAACAGGATTTCCTTAAGCCATTTTTACATTCTTAAAACAGTTGACTTAACATATTTGCCCAGTAAGAGCAATATATAGGTTTTCTCAGAGACAAATTTTGTTAATTTTTAAATATTTTTTCTTTTTTTGGTACATGGACCATATTACCTTTTTACTTTATATGCCTCATATTTTTGTTATTGTTTTTGTTATCATTGTTAAAACTGGACATTGAGTATTATAAAGTGGTAACTCTGGAAATTTGGAAATTATATATCCCCCTCACCCTCAGACCCATTGTTGCTGCTTTTTGTGGTTGTTTCATGATATTTCTGAGCTACTTTTATAAAGTCTGTGTTTCTGTCAGATATGGTCAATAAAATTTCTGTTTCATCAGCTCAGTGAACACTTAGTGATTTGGAAAAGATTTCCTGATACATCTGGAACTGTCTGAAAGAGAAATTAAGGAAACAATACCCTTCACTATTGCAACAAAAATAAATAAATAAACTACCTAAGAGTAAATTTAACCATGGAGGTAAAAGACTTGTACTCAGAAAATTATAAGACCTTGGAAAAAAAACAAGGTTGATACAAAAAAGTGGAAGCATATACCGTGTTTAAGGATAGGAAGAATAAACATCATTACAATCTATAGAGTCAATGCAATTCCTATTCAAATACAAGTGGTATACTTCAAAGATATAGAACAAATATTCCAAAAATTTATATGGAACCAAACAAGAACACAAATAGCCTCATTATTCTTGAAAATAAAGAATAAAGTGGGAGGTATCACACTTCCTGTATCAAGTTATACAACAAGATCATAATAATCAAAACAGGTTGGTATTGTATAAGAACAGTCAGACAGATCGATGGAACAGAACAGAAAACCCAGAAATAAACACACGCCGTTATGGTCAATTGATATTTGACAATGAAGGTAAGAGTATACAGCAGAGAAAAGACAGTCTCTTAAATAATTGGAAAATTGGACAGGTATATGCAAAAAAATTAAACTAGACCACGAACTTACACCATTCACAAAAATAAACTCAAAATAGATAAAAGACTTAAATGTTAGTCATGAAACCATAAAAATCTTGGAAGAAAACATAGGCAGTAAACTCTCCAGTATCTCTCGTAGCAATATTTTTGCCAATTTATCTCCATGGGCAAGTGAAATAATGGGCAGAATAAACAAATGGGACTATATCAAACTAAAAAGCTTTTGCACAGCAAAAGACACCATGAACAAAATAAAAAGACAACCTACACAATGAGAGAACATATTCGCCAATACATCTGATAAGGGGTTAATAACCAAAATTTATAAAGAACTAAAACTCAACACCAAGAAGGTAAACAATCTAATTAAAAAATGGGCAAAAGAAGTGAATAGACACTTCTCTAAAGAGAACATACAGCCAATAGCATATAGAAAAATATGCAATGTCATTAATCATCAGAGAAATGCAAATTAAAACCACAATGAGATACCACCTCGCACCTGTCAGAATGGCACTCATTAACAAGTCAACATACAATAAATGCTGGTGAAGGTGTAGAGAAAACAGAACCCTCCTGCACTGCTGGTGGGAACGCAGATTTGTGCAGCCCCAGTGGAGAACAGTATGGAGTTTCATCAAAAAATTAAAAATGGAACTTCCTTTTAACCCAGCCATCCCAGTTTTAGGAATATATTCTAAGAATACCAAATCAGTGATTCAAAAGAAGATATGCACCCCCATGTTTATTGAAGCATTGTTTACTATAGCCAAGACTTGGAAACAGCCCAAGTGTCCATCAGTGGATGAGTGGATTAAAAAGTTGTGGTACATATACACAATGGAATACTACATGGCTGTGAAAAAGAAGAAAATCTTACTTTTTTTGATGGCGTGGATGGACCTGGAGATTATTATGCTAAGTGAAGTAAACCAGGCAGAGAAAAGCAAATATCATATGATTTCACTTATATGTGGAATCTAATGAACAAAGTGAACTAAGAATCAGAATAGAGGCAGAGATGGGGTCACAGGAAGCAGAGGGACAGCTATCAGAGGGAAGGGGGATGAGGGTATGGGATCTAAAAAGTTGAAGGAATTAGTGAAAATCTTTATTATATGCGGCTTAAGTGTCTGTTTGTCACCGATAGCTTATTGGTTGCTTGTGTAACTGTACTAGCCAATGGGGTGAAGTTGCCACGGCTGAACGCAAATTGAGCGGGTCAGGGGGAAGGTGAACATTTGTTTGCATTGGCAATCATCTATTTTACATAAAAACTACGTCTTAACCTAATTTCTTTTAAGAATGCCTCCTAGAGAAAAGGAGCTAAAGCTGCACAAAAACGGCTTTCTCGACAAAAAGAAACCACTGAGCAGAGAAAGACAAGGCTCTTAAGAAATGTACCGCCAGTGGTTTCCTTCATTGCACTCTACTTTAAACAATTAAGCAAGTAGAAGGGAAACCCCGTGGGGCACTAAGCAAAGGGGCGTCCTCGCCGCCTGCCCTGGGTAATTCCGTTTGAATTAGCAGACACCTTTGCACAAATCATTTTAATTACAATTTATAATATCTAGAACAGCGGTCATTTCGTATGACCGCCGGGCTTTCTAGTATATATATAAAACACATAGATACAGAGGTAAGGAGGGAGGGTGTTAGAGGGAAGGGGGCAAAAAGGGCGTAATGGGGGACAAGGAGGTGGGGGTGAGGGAGTTATATTGAGTGAAACACTTTAATCTATGTTAACACAATAAATTAAAATTAATAAAAAAATTTTAAAATGCCACAGATCTCACCAAAATTCAGCGGTTTTAATTTTTCTTTGTTAACCGTTGATTGTTGTAATTTTTTATTTTATTGAATTCTGATTCCAGAATTCAAAAGTAATTCATTCTGACAGTTTTCCCAGCTTTCTCATTGCCTTTGGGAAGGCATGGAGTGTTAGAATTACCAGCTAACATTTTCATGGATTTAACTCTCATCATGCTATTTTAATTTTATTTAGAAAATTAAATTCAATGGGGTGACATTGATCAATAAGAATACATATGTTTGAGGTAAACATTTCTATAGCATTTGAACTATAGATTGTGTTGTGTGTCCATCACACAAAGTCAAATCATTTTCTGTCACTGCATATTTATCTGTCTTTACTCCCCCTCTTCATAATCAAATGCTATCAATATAATACACTTTCCCTAAGAATTTAAACTTGTTTTAAACATTCAAGTAATAAATAACAGTAAACTAAATGCCTGAAGTGTACATATTTCTTCACACACACGCATAAACACCACAGAAACCTTATTGTACTGCTATGTATTCTGATATTTTTTCACTCTAAATTAAATTATAAAAACTTTTTTATGTCACTGATATTCATGGACATTGCTTTTGTGGCTTCACAGAGCTCTGTACAGTGGAGCTTGCAATATAATTATATTAATTTTATATTATAGAGGATTTTTCTAGCATCAGTCTTCATATTCCACTCTTTTAAATGGATTGCCTCCTTAGTTGTCTGATACTTCTCTCTTCACTTTATATGATTCAATAAGGCCTAGAAATTTCAACAAAATGTCTTACCTTGGTGTTCTTTTATAATTGCGTCACCTATCTTAAGATTCAATTTTCACATTTTCCTGTATTCAGGTCAAGCTGACTAAGCAACTACTTAAATTGTCAACTGACAACTCAGAAATATGGAATGGGCATCAGTCAGTTCAAACTAATCTTATATGTATTGAAAAATGAGGGTTTTTTAGGGGGGGAGACTGAAAAGTGATGTCTTAAAATATTAGTTGTAACCTGTATTAATATTGTTATGACTATATTGTATTCAACACGTTTTTTGATTGAATTCTTACCTACTCTATGTCTCAGATTTGACACATATACACTAGTCAAAATGGCTTGGTTTCTTAGTCTCATAATTTTATATGAGTTAAACATTGTTAGTCATCTGTGAAAATTTATACAATAAATATTTAAATCTTACTTTTTGTTAGATAATTGAGGACTGTGGATTCAACCTTAACAAATATCAGCAGTTACAATGTTCTCTAAAATTTATTTTACAAAAAGAAAATAAAAGGCACGTGTGTGTACACGCATGTCATGTATCACAGTCACATACGCACAATGACTGAATGACAAAGACCAATCACACTTTATTTCTTCAATACCAGTGATTTGGTTTGAGAAAGGTTAAGTCAGGTCGGCTGTTATTAGACATTTAAAAAACACTTTAAAGATGTTAGTTTTAAGGAACACCATAAAAGTGTCCACTTGGGAAGGTGAGAAGCAGCACACTACATTAAAGCTCTGATTATTGTGAAGACCTGGATATTTCTTTCTGTTAGTGACGATGAAAAGTAATGATTATATGATTATAACACCCAGAACACTGTATAAATTTTTTTCATTTAATGTCAGTGTTTTCAATCTTTTTGTTTGTTTTTGGTTGCCTTAGAACAGAACAGTTATTCTTTGTCAGGTTGAGGGCATTCAAGTGAACCAAAAGGTCAATCTAATTAAAAAAGGGAAAGAACTTCAAGCCATGAGGGGAAAAAAAGATTCAGCTAAATGCCAAGGAATTTATATTACTGAATACATGAGGTAAACAGTCAAGCAATGAGATGAATGCACAAAGGTGTCAAGAAGGAAAAAAAATAGGTAGAGTATGTGACCTTTAACTTATTTTTTGTAAATTTAATGATATTTACTCCTTAAAAGAGAAATGTTGCACATTAGAAATAATTAAAATACAATTAATTTTTGCCATGCCTTAGTTTAGGAGGGCTTCGTTTTCACCCAGTGATTCACAAACAAAAAAATATATTCATTAACTATTGAATAGGGAAACTCAATTAAAAGGTAGCATCTTCTCAAAATGATTCTTCAAAAGGACACATTCATAATTAAAAATTTTATTTTTACAAAAGCTATTCATCATTTGAAACTGGCCCCCAAATGTTGTTCAGAACACATTTTACAAGTTTAGTTAAACCTTTTCAAAGATAGACTTCAAACTCTGCAAGTATTAATAGTTTGCAAAGCAAAATAGAGAAAATTGTTATACCTTTTCCCTTTTCACTTTTTTCTCTTGTGCTGTTTTTTTTTAACCTACATGAATTAATCATTATATCCACCAGTGATTATGTAATGCAAATTTAGAAGTTCAACTAATGGTAAGGGTATTATCCTGCACTGATTAAACTGCTAGTTAGACTGACTACACTGTGCTAGCCAACACCAAGTGATTTTAAAGTATTTGTTAAATTGAGTTAAATATTGTAAGTGTATCAAGAATCACTAGTTCACCGGGACTTGAGTGTCATGGTGGATAGGTAGTGAGACATTACATTAATAACTGTATTATAAATTATTTCACCTCTTTTTATATGTACTGGCCCAAGCATACAATACGCTGAATCAATCTTTTTGTTTTTGACCATGTAGGTGTGTCTAGCATTTATTAAGAGAAACTGAAGACTACATAGCTCTTTAACATAATGTATTTGGTTTAAAATTTAAAGTGGCACTGGTATTCATCTCTTGATTTCCCTCTGTCACTCACAAACTTTGGCCCTAATTTTGTACTACATTACCCATTTTCTATGTTTTTAATTGAATTTAATGGGGTGACAATGGTTAACAAAATTATAGAGGTTTCAGGTGCTCAATTTCACAAACATCTCTGTACATCATTAATCCAAAATTCATAGAGAAGTTATATAATTCAACACAAAAAAGCAAACAAACAACAACAACAAAAAATCCAATTAAAAAATGGGCAAAGGACCTGAATAGATACTTCTCCAAACAGGACATACAGATGGCAATAGAAATACGAAAAGATGCTCAATGTCACTAATCATCAGAATGCAAATTAAAACCATAAGGAGATATTACCTCAACCTATAGGAATGGCTAGCATCAATTAATCAACAAACAAGTATTGGTGAGAATGTGGAGAAATAGGAACCCTTCTGCACTGTTGGTGAGAATGCACATTGGCGAAGCAACTGTGAAAAGCAACATGCAACTACCTCAAAAATTTCAAGATGAAACTATCCTATTACCAGAGATTCCATTTCTGGGATTTTTTCTGAAAAATCCCAAAACACTAATTTGAAAGAATATATGCACCCCTATGTATATTTCAGCATTATTTATAACTAAGATATAGAAGTATCCCAAGAGACCATCAGTAGATAAATGGATTAAAAAGGCTTTGCTACATCTACACAATGGAATACTATGCAGCTATAAAAAAGAAGAAAATCTTACCTTTTGCAATAGCAGGGATGAACATACATAACATTATGCTAAGTAAATTAACCAGTCATAGAAAGATAGCTACCACAGGATATCACTCCTATATATATAATCAAGTGAACAAAATGAACTAACAAGCAAAACAGAGATACTCATAGAGAGCAGCCTAACATTTGATTTTTTTTTGGGGGGGGGGTGCTGGGTGAGGTAGGTAGAGGGATTGAGCAAAAGAGGATAAAAAGAACAAAAAGAGACTACAAAGAAAGAAAACCATAGGACAATATCCCTGATGAACATAGATGTTAAAATTATCAAGAAAATATTAGCAAACCAGATGCAGTAATACATTAAAAAGATATACATCATGATCAAGTGGGATTTATTCTGGAGATGCAAGCATGATACAATATTCACAAATCAATGAAAATAATTCGTCATATAACCAAAATGAAAGATAAAAATTACATGATCATATCAATAGAGACAGAAAAAGCATTTCATAAAATCCAGCATCTATATATGATCAAAACTCTCAGCAAAGTGGGAATACAGAGAATATACATGAACACAATAAAAGCTACATATGACAAACTGACAGCCAGCATCATGCTCATTGGTAAAAATGAAAAGCAATTCCCTTCAGGTCAGGAACAAGATAGGGGTGTCCCCACTCACCACTCTTATTCAACATAGTTCTGGAAGTCCTAGCCACAGCAATCAGACAAGAAGAAGATAAAAGTCATCAAATTGGAAAAAAGAAGTAAAACTGTCATTATTTGCTGATGACATGACACAGTATATAAAAAACCCAAACATCTCAGCCAAAAAACTACTCAACTTGATAAATTTGACAAAGTGGCAGGATATAAAATTAATATTCAGAAATCAGTTGCTTTCTATACACCAAGAATAAACTGTCAGAAAGAGATTAAGGAGACAATCTCATTTACTATTGCAAAAAATAAAAAGGGACTTAGAAATAAATTTAACCAGGACGTAAAACACTTGTACTCAGAGAATTATAAGATATTGAAAAAAGAAATCACAGTAGGTATACACAAGTGGAAGCATATATTGTACTATGTTCATGGATAGGAAGAACTAACATCATTAAAATGTCTGTGCTACCAAAAGTACTCTATAGATTCAACGCAATTCCTATTAAAATATCAATGGCATACTTCATAGATCAAGAACAAATATTCTGGTCCTGGCCGATTGGCTCAGTGGTAGAGCACCAGCCTGGCATGTGGAAGTTCCAGGTTCGATTCCTGACCAGGGAACACAAGAGAAGCACCCATCTGCTTCTCCATCCTCCCCCCTCTCCTTTCTATCTCTCTCTTTCCCTTCCACAGCCAAGGCTCCATTGGAGCAAAGTTGGCCCGGGAACTGAGGATGACAACATGGCCTCTACCTCAGGTGCTAGGATGGCTCCATTTGCAACAGAGTGATGCCCCAGATGGGCAGAGCATCACCTCTTGGTGGGCTTGCCAGGTGGACTCTGGTTGGGAGCATCCAGGAGTCTCTCTGCATCCCCGCTTCTCACTTCAGAAAAATACAAAAAAAAAAAAAAAAAGAAAAAAGAAAAAAAACCCAAATCCAACAATATTCCAAAAATTTATATGGAACCAAAAAGAACTCAAATAACCTCAGCAATCCCACTTCTAGGAATATATCCTAAAAGTCCCAAAACACTAATTCAAAAGAAGATGTTCACTGCAGCATTATCTACAATACCCAAATTCTAAAAACAGTCTGTCAGGGAACAAGTGGATACATTTACGCAGGTGAATACTATGAAGCTGTGAAAAAGAAGGAAATTTTACCTTTTGTGACTGCATAGATGGACCTGTAGATTATTATGCTAAGTAAATTAATCAAGGCAGCAAAAGACACAGGAAACAGATGGACAGCTGTCAGAGGGAAGGGGAAAGAGGGAATTGCATCAAAGAAGGTGAAGTGATTAGCCAAATTACATATACATAACACATAGATACAGACAACAGGGTAGCAATTCCCAGATGGAAAGGGGGGAATAAAGGTATAGGGTGGTGGTGCAGAGTATGGGGGGATAAATGGTGATGAACGAAGATTTGACTTGGAGTGCTTATTACCATCAACTGTTTTTTGTCTATGCTTTAGAAAATCATAGGAAAAAAGGTACCATGCCTCTGCAAATTGATGATATCTAGTTTGGTTTGGCTTATCAATAACCTAAAATGCCCTTTAACTTTTTCTTAGCCAAATAAATCATTTTCAGTTGAAGCTAGACTGAGGTTCCATTGTCAGGGTGCTAGCCTTAGGCTCATGAAAGGATTCTGAGGCAAAACATTCTGTTTTTCTTGTTGCTTTCATCCTTTCACAGCTTCCCAGGTAATACCATTCCCCACAATCACTGGGGGACTCGGATAATTCAACAACCGGTTCTCCACCCTAATGACCATTTTAAGTATAAAAAAATGATATACCAAAAGGTAGTTTATTATTTCATACATTTAATACTTAAATAAGAGCAATAAAAGAGGTACACAAAACTAGATATCAAGAGCTTTAAAATATTAATCAAAAAATATTAAATAATACCTGACAAAAAACAATAAGACTTTTAAGATATGTCCATCTTGCTTCTTGATTGGCATCTTCAGTTGTGATTTTTTTTTTCGCTTATGGACAGAATGAACATTACTATAGGCACTTAGAATATGCTGTTGCACAGATGAATGTTAAAAAAAAAGAGTGATTTGTGATTTCCACTTTGTAAATTTGTGATTTCCACTTTGGGCAGCTGCCCACGTACCCACCTTAGAGAGAACCCTGATTACAAGTGCCATTTTAACAACCAGTTCTCCAAACAACAAAAAATTAGGTATCAGTTCTGCTGAACCAGTGCAAACTGGCTGACTCTCACCACTGCCAACAATGAACAACAGCTCTCAAGCTTTCATCACTGCAAAATTGTTAGTTTTTAACAGGTCATATTGCTGCTCCGGTGGCTCTGGCATGTTCCATACCTGCATCTGCTCCTACTTCCTTTTTTGTAAATATTTTAGATTCCTGACTACTGCCCATTTTTGGGCAGTTTGTACTATTGTACTATTTTTTGTGTGTGACAGAAATTGAGACAGAGACAGAGAGATGGACAGACAGAAAGGTAGAGAGATGAGAAGAATCAATTCATTGCAGCTCCTTAGTTGTTCAGTGATTGCTTTCTCATATGTGCCTTGACCAGGGGGCTACAGCAGAGTGACTCCTTGCTCAAGCCAGCGACCTTGGGCTTCAAGCCAGCAACCTTTGGGTTCAGCCAGCGACCATGGGATCTTGTCTATGAACCCACACTCAAGCCAGCTACCCCTTGCTCAAGCTGGTGAGTCCGCACTCATGCTGGATGAGCCTATACTCAAGCCAGCGACCTCGGGGCTTCCAATCTGGGTCCTCTGGGTCCCAGTCCAGTGGTCTATCCACTGTGCCACCACCTGGTCAGGCTAATTGTACTGTTTTTGAAGAACCATAGATATGCCTCTGTTCTGCATCAGAGCCTACATAAATCAAAAAGATGTTTAAAGTAGCTCAAATTACAGTGGAGCCCACTACAGGCATACTTCAGAGATAGGCTAGATTCAGATCAAGACCCCCACAATAAAGTGAATATTGTAATAAAACAAGTCATACAAAATTTTGATTTTCCAATGCATATAAAAGTTACATTAACATTATATAGTAGTCTGAAAAATGCGCACATACTTCAATTCAAAAACACATAGCTAAAAAAATAAATTTGCTAACCATCATTTGAGCCTTCAGCAAGTACTAATCTTGCTGCTGGTGGAGGGTCTTGCCTCAGTGTTGGTGGCTGCTGACTGATCCAGGTGGTTCCTAAATGCTGGAGTGCCTGTGGCAATTTCTAAAGTTAAGTCAACAATGAAGTTTGCTGTATTGATTGACTCTTTCATGAGCCATTTCTCTGCAGCATGCAATGCTGTTTCATAGCATGTTTCCCACAATAGAACATCTTTCAAAATTTGAGTCATTCCTCTCAAACGCTAGAGCTGCTTTATCAACTAAATTTGCATAGTAGTCTAAACCTTTTGTTGACATTTCAACAATCTTCACAGCATCTGTACTAGGAATAGATTCCATCTCAAGAAACCACTTTCTTTGTTCATCCATAAAAAGCAACTCCTCATCAGTTAAAGTTTTATCATGAGGTTGCAGAAATACAGTCATATCTTTAGGTTCCAATTCTAATGCTAGTTCTTTTATTATTTCTACCACATCTGCATTCCTATCTCCACTGTAGTCTTGAGCCCCTCAAAGACACCCATGAGCATTAGAATCAACTTCTTCCAAACTCCTGATAACGTTAATATTTTGACCTCTTTCCATAATCATGGATATTCTTAATGGCATCTAGAATAATGAATACTTTCCAAAAGGTTTTCAATTACTTTTCCCAGATCCATCAGAGGAATCACTATCTATAGGAACTACTGCCTTAAAAAAAAGTATTTCATGTCTGACCAGGCAGTGATGCAGTGGATAGAATGTTGGACTGGGATGCAGAGGACCCACATTTGAGACCCCGAGGTCACCAGCTTGAGCACGGGCTCATCTGGTTTGAGCAAAAAGTTCACCAGCTTGGACCCAAGGTCACTGGCTCGAGCAAGGGGTTACTCAGTCTGCTGTAGCCCCACAGTCAAGGCACATATGAGAAAGTAATCAATGAACAACTAAGGTGTTGCAACGAAAAACTAATGATTGATGCTTCTCATCTCTCTCTGTTCCTGTGGGTCTGTCCCTATCTATCCTACTCTCTGACTCTCTCTCTCTGTCTCTGTAAAAAAAAAAATGTACTTCATAAGTAATAAGTTGTGAAAATCAAAATCAGTCCTTCATCCATAGGCTGCAGAATAGATGATGTGTTAACAGGCATGAAAACAACATTAATTTCATTGTACATGTCATCTCCATCAGAACTCTTTAGTGACCAGCTGCACTGTCAATGAGCAGCCATATTTTTAAGTCTTTTTTTCTGAGCAGTAGGTCTCACAGAGGGCTTGAAAAACCCAGTAAACCATGTAGTAAATAGAGGATCTGTCATCCAGGCTATGTTGTTCCAAAAGCAAAGTAGATTTAGTGTAATTCCTAAGGACCCTAGTAATTTAGCAATGGTAAATGAGCATTGGCTTCACTTAAAAATCACCAGATTCATTAGGCCCCACAAGAGAGTCATCCTGTTCTTTGAAGCTTTGAAACCAGGCATTGATTTCTCCTCTCTAAAGAGAAACCTAGAAGTAATTTTCCAATATAAGGTATTTCTTCTACACTGAAATCTGTTCTTTAGTGTAACCACCTTCACTAATTATTCTAGCTAGACTTTCTGGGTAACTTGGTGCAGCTTGTATATCAGCACTTGTTCTTCACCCTGTACTTTTACTATAAATATTGTTTCTTTCATTAAACCTCATTAATAACCTGTTGGCTTCAAACTTTTCTTCTACAGCTTCCTCCCTCTTTCAGCCTTCACAGAATTGAAGAGACTTTGGGCATAGCTCTAGATTAGGTTCTAGCTTAAGGAAATGATGTAGGTGGTTTAATCTAATCCTGTGATGGCAAACCTTTTTATAAAAACCTCCCACTTTTTGCAGTGTTGATCAACCTGGTCCCTCCCACCTAGTAGTGGGCAGACCAGCTTTCATGGTGGGTGGTAGCACAGCAACCAAATGGCGCCATAATTGGCCCACCATAAAAGCTGGACTGCCCACTAGTGGGCGGGAGGGACCAGGTTGATCAGCACTTCAAAAGTGGGCAGTTTTTATAAAAAGGTTCGCCATCACAGATCTAACCCTAACCCTAACCCTAATTATAACCCTAACCCTAATCCTAACCCTAACCCTAACCTAATAAGGCTGTTTTATCATTCATGCATTCACAGGAGTGGTTTTTAATTTCCTTCAAGAACTTTTTCTTTGCATTCACAACTTGGCTGTTAGGGTCAAGAGGTCTAACTTTCAGCTTACCTTGGCTTTCAACATGCCTTCCTCACTAAGTTCAATCATTTCCAGATTTTGATTTAAAGTGAGAGATGCTGAATAGTGCCTGATACACTTCTTTTCACTTAAACACCTACAGGCCATTGCAGGATTGTTGACTGGCCTGATTTCAATATTGATGTGTCTCAGGGAATTGGGAGCCCTGAGGGGACAGAAGGACATGGGGAAGCAACATTAGGTGGTACAATCGCAACACACACACATTTACCAATTAAGTCACTCTTCTGTGTGGGTATGATTCAAGGTACCCCAACATAATTACAATAGTAACATCAAACATCTCTGATCACTATAACAAATATAGTAATAATGCAAAAGTTTGAAATATTTGGAAAATTACCAAATGTAAAACAGACATGAAGTGAGAAAATATTGTTTGAAAAGTGGTGCTGATAGACTTGTTCAATATAGGGTAGCCACAAACCTTCAATTGGCGAAAATGTAGTATCTATAAAGTACACTAAAGCAAAGTGCAATAAAGCAAGGTATGCCTGTATATCTCTTAGTATTTGTGCCTTGAAGCTACTGATTGCACATAAGAACTAAACTCCATAACAGGTTTTGTCCTAGTTCTATCCGCTGTTACTTTCTCTACTGGATTGGAAATTATTGTCAAATATTAGCATATCTGCTGATGATTATTCCAATTTTAAGATACAACTACCATTCTCACAAAAAATAAAAAAATCATCATAATGTGGTTAATTGTGTTCCTGCATATAGACCTTGTCAGTTACTCTCTGCATTACAGTCTTTATTTAAAACATTTCAGATTGCATACTTTTCACAGAACTTAATTTTTTATTGATTTTAATTTATTGTGTTTACATAGATTATAGTGTTGCCCCAAATGCATCCCCCCTCCCCTGTATTCCCCTCAACATCTCCCTTGCCTCCCTCCCCATAGAACCCTCCCCCCATTCCCTTCAGGTTTATCCCATCCTCTCATCCCCTTTCCCTCTGTCCTGTTTTTCTCTGGTCCCTTTGATCTCTCCTCTGTCTCAATTCCATTCCTCAGTTCACACTGTTCATTGGATTCCTCATATGAGTGAGGCCATATGATATTTTTCTTTTTCTGTCTGGCTTATTTCACTTAACATTATAGTTTTCATATCCATCCATGTTGTTGCAAAAGGTAAGGTTTCCTTCTTTTTCATGCCCCATAGTATTCCATCGTGTATATGTACCACTGCCTCCCCCCCCCCAGGCTGGAAACAGGGAGGCAGACAGACTCCCGCATGCGCCCGACCGGGATCCACCTGGCATGCCCACCAGGGGGTGATGCTCTGCCCCTCTGGGGCATTGCTCTGTTGCATCCAGAGCCATTCTAGCACCTGAGGCAGAGACCACAGAGCCATACTCAGCACCCGGGCCATCTTTGCTCCAATGGAGCCTTGGCTGCAGGAGGGGAAGAGAGAGACAGAGAAGAAGGAGAGGGGGAGGGGTGGAGAAGCAGATGGGCGCTTCTACTGTGTGCCCTGGCCGGGAATCGAACCCAGGACTCCTGCACACCAGGCCAACGCTCTACCACTGAGCCAACTGGCCAGGGCCTGTACCACTGCTTTTTAATCCACTCATCCACTGACAGACACTTGGGCTGTTTCCAGATCTTTGCTATTGTGAACAAAGCTGCCATAAACATGGGGGTGCATTTTCCTTTGAAACAGTGCTATGGTGTTCTTGGGTATATTCCTAAAAGTGGAATAGCTGGGTCAAGAGGCAGTTTGATTTTTAATTTTTTGAGGAATCTCCATACTGTTTTCCGCAGTGGCTGTACCAGTCTGCATTCCCATCAGCAGTGCAGAAGGGTTCGCTTTTCTCCACATTCTCGCCAGCACTTATTCTGTGTTGTTTTGTTGATGAGTGCCACTCTGACTGGTGTGAGGTGGTATCTCATTGTGGTTTTAATTTGCATTTTTCTAATGATAAGTGATGTTGAGCATTTTTTTCATATGCCTATTGGCCATCTGTATGTCCTCTTTGGAGAAGTATCTATTCATTTCTTTTGCCCATTTTTTGATTGGATTATTTGTCTTCCTGGTGTTGAGATTTACAAGTTCTTTATAAATTTTGGGTATTAACTACTTATCAGACATATTGTCAAATATGTTCTCTAATTGTGTCGTTTGTCTTTTTATTCTGTTCTTATTGTCTTTAGCTGTGCAAAAGCTCTTTAGTTTGATATAGTCCCATTTGTTATCCTGTCTTTTATTTCCCTTGCCCGTGGAGATACCTCAACATGATAGAAGCCGTCCATGATAAACCCACAGCCAACATCATACTCAATGAGCAAAAATTAAAAGCAATCCCTTTAATATCAGAAACAAAGCAGGGATGACCCCTTTCACCACTCATATTCAACATATTCCTGGAAGTCCTAGCCACAGCAATCAGACTAGAATAAGAAATAAAAGGCATCCAAATTGGTAAAGAAGAAGTAAAACTATCAGTATTTGCAGATGATGTGATACTGTACAAAGAAAACCCTAAAGTCTCAGTCAAGAAACTACTGGACCTAATAAATGAATTCAGCAAGGTGGCAGGATATAAAATTAATACTCAGAAATCAGAGGCATTTTTATACACCAACAATAAACTGTCAGAAAGAGAAATTAAGGAAACAATCCCCTTCACTATTGCAACCAAAAAAATAAAGTACCTAGGAGTAAATTTAACCAAGGAGATTAAAGACTTGTACTCAGAAAATTATAAAACATTGATAAAAGAAATCAAGGAAGAGATAAACAAGTGGAAGCAAATACCGTGCTCATGGTTAGGAAGAATAAACATCATTAAAATGTCTATATTACCCAAAGCAATTTATAAATTCAATGCAATACCAATTAAAATACCAATGACATACTTCAAAAATATAGAACACATAATCCAAAAATTTATATGGAACCAAAAAGAACAGAAATAGCCTCAGCAATCTTGAAAAGGAAGAATAAAGTGAGAGGTATCAAACTTCCTGATATCAAGTTATACTACAAGGCCATTGTACTCAAAACAGCTTGGTACTGGCATAAGAACAAACATATAGATCAATGGAACAGAACAGAGAACACAGAAATAAACCCACAGCTCTATGGACAACTGATATTTGACAAAGAAGATAAGAGCATACATTGGAGTAAAGACAGCCTCTTCAATAAATGGTGTTGGGAAATTGGACAGCTACCTCCAAAAAAATGAAACTAGATCACCAACTTATACCATGCACAAAAATAAACTAAAAAAGGATAAAAGACTTATTTGTAAGCCGTAAAACCATAAGCATCTTAGAAGAAAACATAGGCAGTAACCTCTCCGACATCTCTCGCAGCAATATATTTGCTGATTTATCCCCACAGAATTTAATTTTTAATGCCAACAAGATCAAAATAAAATTATTAAAGAATAATCTGACTAGTGATATATTTTCCATGTTCCTCTATATTTTAGAATTAAATATCTTCATCTTTCATAGCATAATGTAAAGATGTATATATAATTTTCAAAGATAGAACCATGTCTGCAAAATATTAAATATAAGCTAAAATAAAGATGGGAAGACATGATACATTGATTATATTTCAGTAAATTTCTCACATACAGAATACTTTCCTTTTAATATCTATTGATATTCACTTGTCTTTCAAGTTTTCTAGAAAGTTTCTAGAGGTTCTTCTTGCTATGAAAGCACTGAGAGATTTAAAATCCCCTTCCAAATAGGAGTAAGTCAATGTATGACTCAAAAACAAGTAAAATAATAAGGAAGCAGAATCACAGTGGGTTTAATTTGTGGTAATGCAGAATGATATTTTTTTTACACTGGAGTACCTGTGCTTAGGTAGTCATTTTCTATAAATCTGTATCAACAGTCTGAGGATTCACTGACTTGTAAATTGTGAAACTGTCCTAAAGAATTAAAAAGTTTTGATGACTTGGAACATAATATTACTGTTATCTCCACTCATTGCAGCTTTTCTTAAGATCTTTTCTTGCAAAAATTCTTACTGAATATAATGTTATTCCCTAACTATAATCCACAACACAAATGAAGATATGAACACATAAGACTGAAATATAATTTTAATTTTTCAACAGTATCTAATATTTGAATAAATACTGAACATGAAGCAGTAATACAAGGATATAAAACATCAACTTCCCTTGAATATTTTCTTTCATCATTTTTTATCTTCAATACCTCATACCAACCATGAGCAACCAGCATACATGCTTTGTGTGTATTTACTGTTAATATTTTTAATTGGTTCATGTTATCAAGCTCCAGATTGAACTGTTCTTGAAAAATTGACTCACTTTTATAGTATTACAGTAAACAGAAGCTTTTATGATATAGGTAGTGTGAGATAATTGCTATTGTAATATTAGTATCTCTTCCTAGCATTACCCGAATGATACATTTGTTTTCTGAATTTCCCTAATTTAAATTTTAAAATCTACTATCTGAAGTAAAAGAACATTGATTCTCTGTTTAGACCAAGCACTGGGAGAACACCAAATTATAATTTGTCAATCTCTTGGTAAGTATGGGCCTGAGTAAGAGGAACTGGCATTTTAGTACACCAAACCTGCACACATCAACATTTGGAGTATATATTTTTTATATCAGATATAATTAGCTGTTGGTATACAGAAACCTGTCTTGGGCTGTGTTTAGACAACCACTCCGAAAGGCACCTTTTTAAATGTTTTTCTTCCAAGTCTTCAACACTAACATGCTTTTTTTCTGATATATTCTTTCTTTAAATGTATTAATAGCTTTAATAGAATTTGACTTTAGTCATTCTCTATCTGGTTTGGCACTATTCAGCCATCTAAGGAAGTTGCTTCTTCTTATGATTACCATTTGTTGTATGATTATAGTTTAATTAATACAGCCTTCTGGTCTTCCTAACACCCTACAAACCCTATATCTATAGTTTTGTGTCTAAATATGTGTATCGTGAGGATCTGATATCATGATTTCTCAGCCCAGGCAATTATTTCTAAGATGAAAGTAGAGGAAAGTAGCAAAAAAGGAAGCTACCACATGACATTAAATATTTTAAAAAGGAATTGTACTTAAATATTTTCCTGACCTTCCTTTTTTAAAATGTAATCAGGCCCTGACCAGTTTGCTCAGTGGATAGGGTGTCAGCTCAGGTATGGACATCCTGGGTTCAATTCCCAGTCAGGGCACATGACAGTAGTAACCATCTGCTTTTCTCCCCTTCCTTCTCTCTCTTTCCTCGTACAGCCAGTCGCTCGATTGGTTCAAGCCCCAGGCATTGAGGGTAGCTCTGTTGGTCCAAGTGCATAAGCCTCAGATGCTATTAAAAACAGCTACGTCGATTTGTGCATCGGCCTCAGACAGTGGTTGCCAGGTAGACTCAAGTTGGGGCACAGGTGGGAGCCTGTCTCACCATTTCTCCTCCTCTTCTTAAAATAAAAAAAATCGCACTTCTTAGGAAAGTCAGTGTTTTTTCACTTCTTAAGTTCTATTTTTCTTTACTATATCTTGACATTTATTTGTCTACTAAAAATTTTAACACACAGTGAGTATTTTATATTTATATAACAGACTGACATTTCACAAATGAAGAAATTGAAGCACAGTAGAATTGACAAACATTTTGGGATTGATGATGTGCTAATAGTGCAACAGAAACATTTTTATATGTGCTTCTCTAAGGTTTAGTTTATTAAAGCAAATCATAGAGCTCTAGTAGTATATTCTCTAATTTCTAGAATGGCATAGCTAAATTTTCATTTTCAACTTTTATCTAGTTTTCAACCTATAGAAATAGTTAGTAAATACCTTACTAGATAAGTAATTGTCACATATTATACTCCTACACCCTGTATTCTTTGGAAATCTTAATAACCTGCCAACCTTAATTATTTCTTTTGCCATAAGTTCTGTAAATAATAACAGCCAACCTATGGCTTTAGTTGTTGTTTAGACTGACCACAGAGCCATTTTGAGGGATACCACTTGAGATGTACAGAAAATGCCAAGCAGAGGTAAAACAAACTCTTTGAGAGTTCCAGATTAAAGGACTGTAGATCTACATAATCTGAATGATATATTTGCTTTCTGAGTTTTCTTGAAAACGGTATGAATAATATGTAATTTTGAATTCTATACAAGAAACATACTTTAGCAATAGTGGATTTAAAGATCACACAAAAATAATCCAACAATTATAAAAAAAACCCTGAAAAGTAGACAAAAAGTATTTTTAAACAAAGAAATTGGAAGAAATATACACAATATTTTATTTCAAACTTGTATTATTTTTGACACATTTTTTAGAAAAGCCCCAACTATTAAAGATGAAAGTATCCATAGCATTTATATATATTATAATTTACTTTAAGTTAAAAATTAATGCTGTCACTGAGCTAATAAATTACCATATTATATTGCATGTATATATTATGCTTTGTCAAAGATACTTTTAAAAAGATAGAACAGCTGTAAAACTAACTTGATATCATGAGAAAACAAAGGTAATCAAATTTAGTGACATATGAAAATATTAAGGTAATAATAGCATTAATGTTAACAATAAATTGTTATCCTTCCTTTACTTAAATAATAATTGAAAAAATTCACAATATCACATTAAATCAGTGACTTAAAACATCTTAAAAGCTTCTGTAATATGACATAATGAACTAACGTAATGACTCCTAAATTTTGAGGCAAGATATTACAGAAGATATCTGTAGTATCTAGTAAATTACTGTAGACTAGTAAAAGGTAGTCTAAATTTCTGTAGAATAGTCCAGCATTTCTACTAATCCATAGAACTATTCAAGTAATTTGATTTAGGAACAAAACCCAGCTTAATCCTTTAACAGTTAATATCCATGAACTGACTACCAAAAAAAAAAAATGGCTAATAAAAATACCTTCATGTTTCAATCAAAATTATAGTAAAATGTGATATAGTTGTAGACAAGGCATAAAAAATGAATTTTCAATTGTTCTTTAAATCATGAGACACTCAAGATATTTTTATAACTAATGATCAACATAACTGGCAACTTCCAATTTCTCTGTTTGCAAACAAGCAGCTTGCATTTTGAATTAGAGATGTGAGTTGAGAAATAATAGTTTTGACTGTGAAATCCTGCTAATGAAAGCTGCTGCTTCATGCTCAATGCATAGAAATTGCATAACTACTGCACTAAATTGATATTTTCATGCCACAGAACTTCATAATGATACCAAAGAATGTAATTCATAGCTTAGCAATTTTTCTGAAACATGTAGTATTGAATGAAGAAAACAGCTGGACAAGATAACAGGGAAATTTTGTTAGTGAATAAGCACAAAAAATGTAAAACTAGGTGTTTTTAACTTATGATACAAAGTTGAGGCACATAAAGATTTCTTCTCCTAGAAATATAGAATAATAAATCCAATAGATATATTACAAAGTGATCCTGTACTAGATCACAAATAATTGTAAACTATTAGATGATCCATGGAAATGTTATTACCAAACTTTAGTTGAAGTAAAACTATATACTACATCCATGGAGTATATTAGAAAAATTGCCTATAAAAATTAGGCACTAAAAACCAAAAGTTAAAAATTGAGATAATTCACTACCCAAAAACTGATACTATGAAAATAATAAAGCAAAGTCTTCACACAGAATAGAAATAATCCCAGAGTGAGCACAGAAATGCAAGAAGTAAATAAAAAGAGCAAAAGAAATAATTCTGAGTGTAAATAACAAATATAATAATGTTTAAAATGTATGCAGAATTTAAATTCATGGCAAAAAAAAAAAGCGCAAATGGAAGAAGCTGGGATAAATGTAGCTAAAATGATGCAAAGCCACAGCATTTTCTGAGAAAGGGTTCATGGATGTGTACTATAATATATGGGGTAACTTTACGATTCCTACCCTGCTAGAAGATCATTAGCAAAAAAAACTCTTTTCTTTTTTTACACTCTACATGTGGCCCAGTTTTCTCAGCTTTAACGGAAGACAGATGAGAGCAGACTTGGTATGCTACATGGCACCCTCAGCTATGTCTCTTCAAGTGGGAATTCATACAAAAAAGATGCAGGGACAGTTCTTTGACCTATGAAGTGAAAGTTTAGGTGTGAGTATAGAAGCCATAGTCTCTATATGAGAAGTCTTGGGCATAACTTCCAGCTGCCTGCAAAAGCAACAAAAACAAACAAACAAACAATCAAAACACCTCTTTATAAGTCATTCTATACACCAGGAAAACCAAACTGTGTTTTCCAACCTGATATTCCTTATTCATCCATTTGGGGGAGTTTCTTAATTACTATGACAACTGAAATACTGCTATCATCAAGGCTCTGCTAAGTGAAACAGCTAAGTAAAAGTTAAGCCAAGGTCAATTTTACATGTATAGAGAAAAAAATTTTACTTTGTAATCACAACTTTGAAACTAATAGTGATATGTTAATATTAAAATACAGAATTAATAGAGAAGACAGCACAAAGAGATAAAAAGTGAGGGGAGAATATCCAGTAGGGCAAAGAATAAACAAATCTTAAGACCGGAGATATAAACCTAAATTAAAGTAAGTAACTGCATTAAATACAACTAAGCTAGATATTTCGGTAAAACTTGTAGAGTGAGTTACAAACTAATACCTATAAAACTTACTAAAATCATGTTAGTGTTAGAAAAGGGTAAAAATAAAAGAAAAAAATGCACACTGTAAGTACACTTAAATGAAGAAGTATTATACACAATAAATAGGTTAATAGTATATATTACCAGGAATTAATGACCACTGCAAACTGTAACTTCTAAATGATATTCATTCAAATTACATGATGTTAAAATTAAAGAATAAAAAATAATACAAATTTAAATTAGAGAAATTTTTCAAAGCACTTTTTCAATAATGAATAAAAGCAATATGCAATATATAAAAAAACTGGACACAATTATAAAAAAACAACCTATTTCACATACAAAAATCTATATTGCTAAAAGGACGTTTATTCCTTAAAGTGTGCATGAAAAAGGAGTATGTAGAATCCCCAAAGGAACTCTGTGAGAGTTGGAAAAAGAAAACAAAAACCTGAAATCAAAATCAAAAAGAAAATTCTTAGAAGAAGGGCCTAACAATATATCTGAAAACAATCTGTGGATAAAAAAATTCCAATATAAATTATATAATATTATGAAGAGAATAATAATGAAACATGACATACTGAAACTTACTTATTTTAGCAAAGCTATGATAGGGATAATTTATAGCATTAAAAACACATAATAGCAAAATATAAAAAAACTGAAATGATATTTTTATGAAGAAAAAAATGATAAAGTAAAACCAAAATACAGAATGAAAGAAAATAATGTTGGAGTTAATAATGTAAGGAATAAATATTTATGTAAATAAAACTAAACCAAAATCTAGGCTTTTTTAATATTAACAAAATCAACAAACTCTTTGCAAGTCTACTTAAGTTTATTCCTAGGTACTTTATTTTTTTGTTGTTGCAATTGTAAAAGGAATTGTTTTTTTTTAGTTCATTTACCGAAGTTTCATTGTTGGCATATAGAAAAACAGTAGACTTTTGTATATTAATTTTGTATTTTATAACTTTACTGTATTGGTTTATTGTTTCTAGTAGTTTTTTGTGGAGTCTTTGGGGTTTTCTATATACATGATCATGTCATCTGCAAAAAAGTGATACCTTTACTACTTCTTTCCTGATATGAATGCCTATTATTTATTTCTTCTCTTGCCTGTTTGCTCTGGCTAAAAATCTCAGAACTAGGTTGAATAAGACTTATCCCTTCTATCATTTAATTTCTGTCCTCTGTCATCTAATGTATATTTAATAGATATCTTACTGATACCTCATATTTTAAGCAATAGTGTTACATGAAATGGAGGATTAAGAAAGAAATATAACATGCCCTAACACAAAGGGAGCATATATATTAGAAGTTAAAATGGATTCATTAACCATGGATTCTGATTTTTAGGTAAAACACGACTAGAGTAATGCCAGGTTTGCAGTAACTTAAAAGCTCCTAGTGTAAAGAAAGAATAATGTATTTATGTGTTCTATCCACCAAACTCACGCTTTTAGGGTTTTTTTATTACTATAATAAAACTGTACACATTTACATTAAGCTCTGAAAAAAATATAGTATCATTCTCTCATTTTGCAAAATAGGTGAGAAATCTCTAATTGATTAATATGAAAATGCACTGTGACTCAAAAACAAAAACAAACAAACAAAAAAATGAACTGGTGAACTGGGTCTGAGAAGGTGAGGTTCTGATAACTGCCCTGATGACCTGGGACTATTTTGAGAGCTGATGAGGCACTTTGTCACTTATAGTTGTCAGGTACCAACAGTAAACTCACTTTGAGTTTAGAAAAGATTTTATTCTTTACATGGATGGTTAAAGTGAACTTCTAACCTATTATTTCAAAGCCACTTTACCTCTGAGGATATAGGTTTCCACATCTGAAAAGTGAGAGGATTGTATTATCGAGACTCTAATATTCCTCTCTATTTTACTTTTCTGTGTCCATAAATAATTATAATTCAAGCATCTTAAGATGATACACTGGAAGAACTGAGGCATTTCAGAGATGGGAGAAATGACCTCCGATGGGAAGATGAGCTCACTGATGTAGGTCTTGCAGGGCTCTGAAAGCTGCTCGTCATGGAAAGGCGTTTTAAATACAAGGCGATGGAGGGTCACATCTTGATGAAAACGTGAATTTGGGAGAGTATTTGAAATTATCTTAGATAGGTAATTTGAGTGGGATAAATATGTAGTGACATTTCAGGCCCAAGAGGAAACTAGGTATAATTCATTAGGCACAAGGGCATAGCTGCAGGCTTTGATGGAAGAGGGTCTAAATGACAATGATGCGTAAGAAAATATGTGAACTGTATTTGGCAGTACCATTTTTAGCCCTGATTATTTCATTCAGCATACATGAAAGAGAGAGAGAGAGAGAGAGAGAGGAGGGGAGGGGAGGGGAGGGGAGGGGAGGGGAGGGGAGGGGAGGGGAGGGGAGGGGAGGAAGAAAAACAAACATACATTCAGACTTATAATTGTGACTTATAGCAGTGGTCCCCAACCTTTTTGGGCCACGGACCAGTTAAATGTCAGAAAAAATTTTCACAGACCAGCCTTTAGGATGGGACAGAGAAATATATCATGTGACTGAGACAAGCATCAAGAGTGAGTCTTAGACGGATGTAACAGGGAATCTGGTCATTTTTTAAAAATAAAACATCGTTCAGACTTAAATATAAATAAAACAGAAATAATGTAAGTTGTTTATTCTTTCTCTGTGGACCAGTACCAAATGGCCCACGGACTGGTACTGGTCCGTGGCCCGGGGGTTGGGGACCACTGATTTATAGGATATAACCTTACAAGCTGAGTGCTATAAGGACAGGTAAATAATTCTCCATATTTTACAAACCATTATATCACCTAAATGAGTGGTGTGAATTTAGTAGGTGTTCCAATTACTTTTACCAGGTATTTAATAATGAATGTAGGAAATGTATAAATAATTATTAGCATTAAAGAAGAAAAAGAAAAAAATATCTGGCTTTACTCTTTAATAAGTATTCTAACCCATTTCCTTTAAAACATCCAAAACACAAATGCAGCATTCATTCAAATTTCCTCAAAAATAGACAAAAGTATTTTTATGTTATACCTTAAATCAGTGGTCTCTAACCTTTTTTTGGGCCACGGACTGGTTTAATGTCATAAAATATTTTCATGGACTGGCCTTTAGGGTGGGATGGATAAATGTATCACGTGACCGAGACAAGCTTCAATAGTGAGTCTTAGATGGATGTAACTGAAGGAATCTGGTCATTTTTTAAAAATAAATAATCGTTCAGACTTAAATATAAGTAAAACGGAAATAATGTAAATTATTTATTCTTTCTCTGCGACTGGTACCAAATGGCCCACGGACTGGTACTGGTCCATGGCCCAGGGGTTGGGGACCACTGCCTTAAATGATAAAATGGTTATGAAATATAACCCATGAAAAGCCATTTTTTTGCAAAACCTATTTCACATGTATGTCAAAAACAATTCAGTTTAACAAATATTATTCATTTAATTGAATTTATTGGGGTGGCATTATATAATAAAATTATATAGGTTTTAGGTATACAAGTCTATATAATATATCATATGTATATTGTATTGTGTGTTTACCACCCAAGTCAAACATTCTTCCATCAGGTATTAATAGAGTGATACTCAAACCAATATAAATATCTTAAAACTTCTTATTAGTTACACAATATTTATTTTAGATATCCAAATTAAAGCCAATAATTTGTTAAGTAATAAAAATTATCTTTTTCTCAACTTTAAATTCATGTTTACATGCTGAGATATCCAATTATTTTATTTTCATTCAAATGCATTTTGGCACAAAGCAAAACAAAATATGATACAGATTTAGATGTCATGAAACATAAAACAGTACATTTTGTTAAATTATATAAAGAAGCCATGTATGCATATAAATACATATGTATACTTGCATATATATATGGTCATATTATATACATTGATATAATGCAATTTATAATATAAAGTTTTGGCTCTGAATTAATTTTATTTCCATCATACTACACAATGTCATCAAATATAATATATATGGTATCATGTAATCAGACACTATTTCTAACATTCATAAAGCCAGCATTTTCTGCTTCAGTGGTGCAGTGAATTAATTGAAATTGAGTGTATCTCAACATAAATTTTGAAATGCCTTAGCTATGTTCCTTCTATTAAAACTTGCATGAATTAAAAATTAATTAGATACCAAGTGAGTTACTGTAAATTTTCATAAATCTCTCAGTTATTTTATGTATTTATGTTCATTCACCTTGATTTAAATAAATTATTGGTTTATGAGAATTAATGAGTTATCATACCCTATGTAAGATTATATCTTCCCTTATTTTATTATTTCTTTATGATTAAAACATTATATTCTGAATGATGGGAAATATTAGTGGTAGTGTGGGTGTTGATGTATACATCTTTTAAGCCAAGATGATATGAAGGCATTTTACTGTACTGCCAAGAGAGTGAAAGACATAAAAAAGGCCAATCAATATAAGCAAACTAATGAAAAGAAATGATCTTTGTGTCCCTTTAAGAATTAATTTAATTTTACCTTTATTCATTTTCATTAAAAATTTTCCACTTTAGATTAATCATGTCTTTGTATTAAGACAGTTTTAGTTTTTATAATAGAATATTTCTTTAATTTATAACCAAAAAAACCAAATATCTATTTTCCATATATCTAGCTATTAATCCAAATGAACTAGGGTCCCTTAGTCCTTATTTATAATCCTAGAAAACACCTTTCTGTTCTGTTTTATTTTTACATATTTTTGAACTCCCTATATGTTTTGCTTTTTCAGGACATAAATATTGCTAGATTAATATTCATGTACAAATCTGTACTATTTTTGGAAAAACACTGCACTATTTCCTGGGAGATACTAAAAATCAGACCTAATCTGGTTCATAATTTTTAAATTTGATTTAACAATTTTACTTTAATTATATTTTACCTTTTGATTACCTAAAATAGAAAAATTAAAAATTATGTATATTTTAATTTGCTTTTATTATTTCTGGTTAATATTTAATAACCTAATTAAGATAAAAATTTAATTTTTATTTTATATATTTATGTTATCTCATAATTTATCTACATTGCTTTGACTTGTAGATGTAGCAATGTTTACAAATTCAGCCTCTTAAGTTTTCCACAGGCAACTCAAATTCAACATGTTCAAATCTGAATTCTTAATCCTCGTTAAGAATCCTATTTCAGTGATCCATGTCCCCATTAAAGCCATTACCTTCCACTCAGTTTACCAAATAGAGTTATAATCTTTTAACCCCATTCCCTTCAATTTTCTTGGCTATTCAACTAACAGTCCTATGAACATCAAATCTTAATTATTTCTTTAATTTAGAGTTTCCTTCATCTTTACTGCTAACGTACAAATTTATGTGCCATTATTTCTGTATTGTTTATTAGCAAAAGAGTCAACCCATGTTCCAGCATCATTCAAAAATTGAAAACACATTTTTTATACTACTGTTAGAATGATTCTTTAAAAAAAAAAAATTATCCCCAAGCTTAACAACATTTACATCTGACATTTCACTAATGTAAGAATCACATCCAAGCCTCCCTCTTCCATCTCCTGGAATGGTATTCTCTACCCGCACTCCAGCCACACGGCCACTGTTTCCTTGCTAACACAAGCTATGTTCTTTTGTGTTTCCGGGATTTTGCATTTATTGTCCCCAATATCTAAAATGCTGTCTACCAAGTTGTCTCCTTATTAATTTTTAATCAACCACAGCTCAGCTACCAAGCTTTATTGATGATGACAGGATTCTTCCTCAGTATCTACATCTAAAGATTAAGTTTTAGAAAAAGCAGTCATAGGACAAGAGTTTCAAAGTGTGAGCATGGCCTTGGCCAGGTAGCTCGGTTGATTAGAACATCGTCCTTATATGCAGAGATTATGGGTTTGATCACCGGTCAGGGCACATACCGAAACAGATTGATGTGTCCTCTCTCTCTCCATCTTCTCTTTCTAAAATCAATAAATTTTTTAAAAAAATCAAAATAAGGCATGGAGGAAAATCTCTCAGAACAAAACAGAATCAACCTAATAGCAAAGCTACTACCTCTAAAGGCCTTCCTGGAAAGAAAAGCAATCCTTCAGAATTAGCTCAGTCCTTTAATTCAGGTGTCAAGAATATAAAATCAAGATAATACAATTACTGCCTCCACCACAAATGACTCTCAAAAGTGGAAGAATGGAAAACAAAATACCTTCCAAATCTGATCTGAGTTCACACAATGAATAGAGCCTATTTGTATCTAAACCCATTTTAAAGTCCATAGCAATGGCTCTATTTTTCTTTTTCTTTTTAATTACAGAACAGCCTACAAGGAGGGTGAAATGTGGGTTGGGCAATTCAATCCACAATATCCAGCAAGTCACCTTTCACAGATCAATATAAATATCACTCACTGAAAGAAGACTTGACTTCCCCAGATAGGTCAGATCTTTGATGAAGAGGTGAGAGATGTCTATGATCACAATTGTGGTTGAATGAATATTTGAGTACTTGTTAAATATCTGGTTGCCTCCCTAAATTGGATAGAATGTAACTTCCTCAAAGGCCTGGACAAGGTCTGTTTTGTTCATTGCTGCATCCATACACCAAAGGAACCACTTTGGGAATGACAAACACTTCAGATATATTTTATTGAATCAATCATTAGATTACCAGTAATCATTATATCCCTCATAAATATAAAGAATTTTCTCAAGTACTGTATCAGGACCAAATAAAGAACTTTGATAAAACCAGATTTGTATAATAATAAGGGCAGTTATTGCTGCACTTTGTAACTTTTAAAGAAAATCAATTGAGCCCAATTATCTTCTTTTAACTGATAGGTTAGGCACTGCAACTAACCAGAAGCAGAAATAAGGGAGGGGGGTGTGGGGACAGAGGATCTAAAAAACACTAATAGTTTCTACATATATCTTTAAAAATCAACTTAATGCTAAAAAAGAAAATTCTGAATTCTAAATTGAAGTATATTAGGCAAATAAAAATGACAGCAAGAAAAGTCTTTGAATTTTACCTAAATGGAATGCATAAATTTGAATACAAACCCAAAAAAAGGTCTTAATCCTATGGAAAATGTCATATACTAGCACAGGAAATTATTTAATTACTGTAAAAATCACTTATTAATTTATTTTCTTCAGTTACTTGTACAAAGTAAATATACAACGCAAATGGAAAATATCCAAAAGAAAATTCTAATAGACAACATACACAAAAGGAAAGAAATAGCAGAATTGAGGAAGTGTTACATAATTTACTAACCTTACCTCTCCTGAATCTGGCCATGCCTATCTATGTCTTTTTAAATTTTTTTTAATTTCTTTATTTACTGATTGCTTTTTTAGAACAAGAGGAAGGGAGAGAGGGAGCAGAGAGTGAGGAAGAGAAAAACGAAGAGGCAGAAGGAGAGAAAGAGAAAGAGAGAAACATCAATTTGTTTTTCGCACATCCATACATTCATTGCTTGTTCCCTGACCAAGGATTGAACCCAAACCCTTGGTGTATCAGGACAATGTTCTAACCTACTGACCTACCTGGCCAGGTCCAATGACTGTGCCTGTGTGTTTCCAAATAATTCATTACATTGTGTTGAACTAATTTTAGTATAGATCAGGATGGCCTCTGCCATATAAATTTCATATGTTCCCTCCCACCCCCACTGTGGTGAAAAACAGATATGAACTTATATTAGGTGGGGCAATAAAAAATTTCTTTTAACTTAAGAATTTGTATTTTCAGGGAATATAGATAAATGTTACTTAATAAGGACATTATAGCAATTATTCAACTTCAGGCTGGAATGCTTCTTATACTCTGCTAGCTCATCCTCTATGAAGATAATTTTGCTGAAAGGACCTAATATAGAATAACTGATGAGAATGAATTTTGGTAAAATGTCAAAATATGTAACTAAACATATTTTGGAAATTAAAATGACATTTGGTGGGCAAAACTGCAGAATTTGGAAATACTGACTGACAAACAGTGTCAGGGAAAATGCACAGGTTAAGTGTTAGATCACAGAGGTCAGAACACTCCAGTTAATGGAGTGGGTTTGAATTTCTTCTTGGAGTCCAATCACCTCTCCTTGCTAGTAATTCCTGGTCAATTGCTGTCTCATATGAAAATTAAAATGTTAAAATAAATAAATAGATACCGCTTCATGAAAATAAAAAAAACTAAGGAATAATGGAAGCAGCATGATGTTAAACTTAGATTTACTACTAGTACTGTAAGCCATTCATTCAAGCAGCTCTGATTCTCACATATCTCATAATAAAATCATGCTAATAATATATAACTGCTATGGTTTCTTAGTAAATTAAAGTTAGTTAGATGACCAAGGAATGGTTACCATTATTATTTCAATTAGTGAGGCATATCACTGAAACATAAATTTTGGCATTAAAGAAAATGCAGCATTGTGACCAGTTAGTCTGGTTCTTGCTGGCTGTTAAAATATAATTCCAGAGCAGATCTACTTGCAAAACATCACTGTATTTTAGCCAAAGCTCTGTATGTATACAGTTTATCTTTAAAATGACTTTAAAGGTAACAATAGTAATTTAAAAACCTAGATAAACTTAAAGTTCTAGAATGTGCTCTCTTTCCAGACTCTTCTGCATTGGGGAGTGGGGGAAATGGGAGGGAAAGCTATCTCATTTAGGTTGCACAAAAATTGTAGCTTATGCTAATGCTGACTTAAATCAAGCCCCTAAAAATCCAATGCTGTTAAAAATAAATAAAATTATTGTGCAGCAATCATGTCCCAAGAGTAAAGGAAAGGTTATTTTCAACCATGAGTCTGGTATAATTTTAGTCTTTAGTTCCCTCGGTACAGAAATAGAATATCTTGCCTGTAGTTGTGATCAGAACCCAAACCCCATTCAGCAAACACATACTATTATAATTTTATCACTCAAGGCTCTTTGAGATTATAGTCCTTCAAAGTCATGGTCTTTACATGTCCCATGCTGTGAAAATACCATTTTACTCAAGCCCATAAAGTTTTTTTCACTAGACTTTTGCTATGAAAGGCCTAAAATACAAGAGGAATAAATACGTATTATTATTACAAAACCCCAGGAGGCAGTACATGAGAGATGATCTTACGCACTGCCTCCTAGATTCTCCCTTACTAGTATCCCTCAAAAGTGTCAAGGTCAAAAAGACAAGGGAAGACCAAAAACTCACAGATTAAAGGAGATTAAGAAGATATAATGACTAAGTGAATCATTGGTATTCCGTATTGAATCCTGCATTAGAAAAAGGATATTAGTGAAGTCACTTGTGAAATACAAGTCTGCTGTTATTTAACAGTACTGTATCAATGTTAGTAAGACTAAGTTTGATAAACATAACAGACCATATAAATTATTAACATTAGGAATAGCTGGATGCAGGGCACATGGGAACTCTCTGTACTATCTTGAAAACTCTTCAATAAATTTAAAATCGTTTCAAAATAAAAAGTAAAAAAACAAACAAACAAAAACAAGAAACAAAGGCAAACCCCTGTTTACCACTGATTGTGATCTGAAGCTCAGCTTACTTCTCTTGTTTTCTGCCTTCTTTACTTCATATTGTTCCCACTTTTCTAGAATATAACTGCATTTGACTAACCTTTTCTTTAGATTTCTTTATAAGACTTTTGCCTTTTAAAAATTGACTGGCAAAGTTCAAAAAAACTTATTTCCTGATCATTTCTTCATGCTGCCAATGTCACTCACATCCAAGATCTTTGACCTACAATTCTTCTAACTAAATTTCTACAGTGTTGACTGTCATTCAGAGAAACATAAATACCATCTTCTGGGAATTGTATGTGCTGTGTGAAGAGAAATGCTACTTTCTAATGATTCAGTTTGTTTTAAATTCATTATAAAGTAAGTATATGGGGAAAAGTCTAAAATTCCAGCTAAGATAATATATTTATTTCATTGATGTGAGTCACACTTATAACTCCATCTTTAATTTAGTGTTCATTGTATATAGAGCAGTAGACATAATGTAACAGAACTGAAAAAGTAAAAGTGACCAGACCAGCCTATCTTCTAATAAATTAAAGGATTAGACTGAACTAAGTATCGCTGTAGCTTTATCATGCCATGAGTCTATGTATTCTGGCACATATTGATTTCCAATAATTGTTATTAAATGATGCTTTTAAATGCCCTTGATAATTAATACTAGTTGCCTTCAATGACTGGCTAGGGCATTGAAAAGTATTAGAATAATAGTTACTTTCCTATAACAAAGTTGGCCCCATGGTCACTCTTATCCCCTGATCGATACAACTCACATCTGAATGAGTCCTTGACTCTTAGATAATTCCATCCCAAATGTTCACTCATAGCTTTCATTTACAAAAAAAAATGTTACCAAGGAAGTGAATTGGCACTATAGATTTAGAATGGCTGTTTGTACCTTAATTCTACTTTGATGCTTCTTTACTATTTATATTACCTAAGAGTGAGATATAAGCCCTCTTTCTGGGTCAGAGACACTGTTAAGAATAAAAGGATAAAATCCAGAACCAGAAGAATCAAGAAAAATATAGCTAAGATGCTGAAAATGGCAGGTCAGTAGGATAGTACAGATTATAAAGTTTAAAAAAGGTAGAGGTCAAGAAAAAAATATTGCTCAAAAACCATCTAGCAATCAGATATCATAAAGTGTTCCCAAGCTGGAGATCAATTTGTTCAGAGTCACATAAGGTTTTGAACAAGAAAATCAGATATAGCACATAAGAGCTTGGAGGACCTTTGGTTTAAGTAAAATCTGACCTCAGACACAAACAGAATTTTCAATATATCCTGCTAGAATAATATTCACTGAGTATAGCTAATCAGGGTAAGGAAAGTCCAGATTGCTGAATTAAAGTAACTTTAAAGTTTTTCCTCTTTTTTCCAAACCAATATTCTGAAATATACAAAGTCTATTTGTGACTTAACATTTTTTTAATTTTTGATAAAACCACCAAAAAAATACCCCATCATTTATGTTTAAATCCACAAAATTCTTTTTACTTCCTCACATCCTTCCCTGGTAAGTTGATAAGGGCATCTACCCACAAATATCTTTGGCATTCATCCACTTTCCTTTATTGATTTAGTTTCACCTCTCATCATTTTTCACAAGAAATTTCAATAACCTTTTAAATGTTTTACTTTTTAAACGTCCTTTCCATATTTAATTAATTTCCTCAAAACCTGGTGTGATCATATCAGCTAAAGCCCAGGGACTGTTGACTGCTTACAGAATAAGCTTAAACCTTTAGAATAAAATTGCAGCTTAAACCTTTAGAATAAAATTGCAGATCTTCCCTGAACAGGCTATAATACACATTTCCAGAATATCTATCTTCTTCTCAGAATTTGTTGACCTATATGGGATCATTTACTTCCCAACATTATAAACATTGTCTTATATCTACACAATTAATTACATTCTGCTTTAAGGAATTCACCTTACCCCATCTCCACTTATGAAAATCGTCACCATCCTTTGCAGTTCAGTTTAAATGTCACTATGCCTATCAATCATTTAGTATCTCCTATAAAATATTTTTTCTCAGCCTGCATGCTGCCATACATGATAATTACATTCTTACATCACACTAATCAGATTCACTTTCTTCATCAATCAATTACCAACCATCGATGTGAGGAGGTCTTTCTGGTTCAGTTTTGTATAACTCAATACCTACATGGATTAAATCACTGCTTCATTAGGTTGAGCAATTTGAAAGGACATTACAGTTTGGATAGAGAACTACAAAATAAAAAAACAGAATAGAGAACAAATCTAATGTAAGATTTAAAAACAAAATGAAAGAAATATACAGAGAGACAGAGACAGAACAACTTCTAGAGTAGATCATTCCCTAAAATACACCTAGCCTTAGCTGATAAAATAAATGATTTTAAGCATGTGACATTTAAAAAACTATGTGCTTCTTCCTGTTTCTCAAAATGGTGCTTCTTATTGGACAAGCCAAAGATTTTCCATATCTAACTCTCAGTAAAAATTATAAACTGTCATTAGCATATATGAGAAGCTACCTAGAGGTGGCTTAATAATAAAGTTTATTATTTACTTAATTATTTACTTAATAATTATTTACTTAATAATATTTACTTAATAATTATTAATATTATTTACTTAATATTTACTTAATAATATTTACTTAAAATTATTTACTTAATAATAAAGTTCCCAAGCAAATCATGTGTTTCCATATATTTTCCTAGGTATATTCCAAAGTAACCAGAACAGGAAAAATGTAAATGTTCTATGCCTTTTATAAATGTATAAGATTATTTTTATCTAAAGGGCACTAAATAAGAGATCGAAAATAACTCACCTCTACTATCATAGACAAACATATTGAAATAGTGTTAACCAAACCATTTTCACTCCCATGTGTTTGACTTAACACTATTATTGCAATGTGGTTTACCTTGTGCTTGCTGGACTATATTGCCAACACTAAGTGAAAACTGCTTGCTTTAGTTCTAACCCTAAAATTATCAAAAGGTAATTTTTCAAGAAAGAAAATAGTAAAAGAAATAGCAGACCATTTAAGGGAAAAAGCAAAAAAAAAAAAAAAGCATTTTCTGAAAAGCTGTATCTTTAGAAGACATTTCAAATTCTACTTTTTGTACTACAATCCATAGCCTTCCAGAATCTAAACATACATCTATCATCTATGTTTCTTCTTCTTCTAGTCCTTCTTCTTTTACTTTTTTAACTGATTGTTAGAGAGAGGAAGGGTGAAATAGGGAGTGAGAGGGAGAGAGAGAGAAAGAGAGAAATATTGATTTGTTGTTCCACTTATTCAAGCCATCATTGGTTGATTCTTGTATGTGTCCTGATCAGGGATCGAACTCGCAATCTCAGTATGTCCGGATGACACTCTAACCAAATGTCTTACCCAGTCAAGCCCTCCTTCTCTTCCTTTCTTCCCTTTCTCCCTCATATTAAAGGCAGATAAACCTGTTCTTTTAGTTCAGTTACTGTAACAGAGACACTACTGTCAATCACATATTCCAGTGTGTTTCACTACATGACCCAACTTCCCTGAAATCATGTGAGGACTTGTAAATAGTTTGAACAAATGGATTATGATTAATGCACATCCATTCTGAAGAACAGTGGTGCTGAGCTTTCTTTGTAATTTCTTCCCTCATCACAGTGACTAAAGGTGCACTGATAAGAATCATGCAGTCATGGTATAAAATCTTGGAAAGGTAGTGGAAATCACAGTGGATTCTGCACAAGTGAGAAATGAACTGCTGTGTTCAGCTTACTTTAATGTCAGGTTTGTTTGTTATAGCAGAGTATCCTCGCCTCCTCTATCCGGTAGTTAGACTATGAGCATTTAGATAGTAGTAAAACTCAATATGGATGGCTGACATTTATGGTGCCTACAGATACTAATAAATATTTCAGAAAATCTACTCTAGCATTAGAAAACACATCCAGAATTTTTATAAAAGGGTTTTTCCCACATAACATTGTGTACACATTTGTATTATAAAGCAATAGGTCTCAATTCTGGGAATTAAATATTTTATATACATCTATAGATACATATATATGCAAGTGTCTTAGCTCATACCAATTAAATCAGAATTTCTGGGCTTGTTCCTGAGAATCTTCATTTTTCAAAGCTTGCCTGATTCTCGCTCATAGTTATTGTTAAGAACCACTGCCAAATGAGGGAAAACTACAGTGTTTGGTTTGATTGCTTTTGGATAATAGACTTTCACCATATGTCAAAATTTCAGAAACAAACTTTTACAGTATATGCATTTAATAATATAGGTAGAAACATCAATTTCTCTTTATTTCTGGATTATCATCTCATATTTTCAAAAAGGGATTGAGTCCAATAAACATTCAAATTAGTAAAAAGGACACCAACTTGAAGTAAATAAATAAATCTATGTTCTAACATGAGTTCTTCACTTACTGTGTGGCCTCAATCAATTTCCTTAATCTCTTTCACATCAGTTTCTTCTTCTGGAAACTTGAGTAATGCCTTTCTAATAGTGTTGGTCTAGGATTATATAAAATAATATGCATAAAGCAATAATCACATATCTTAAAGTTGCTCAACAAAATTAGGTAATTTTATATAAAATTGAGGATGCCAAATTGGTATTAAAACTCAAAACTTCATTTCACACTAGTTGACCAATGCTGAACTTTGAAAACTGAAGACCCAATCTTTTAAGTATATACTCCCTGCCTGAGTTTCATATACAATTCAGAATGATAACACATTATTCCTTATTAAGAGTGTATTCCCTTCCATCAGTGTCTCCATGTTCTTTTTCAGATTCTATATTGAGAAAAATTTAGAGAAAAAAAAATATTGGGAAAACCACGTGCCTGCCACTGGCCTCCTGAAAAAAAGAGATAAAAATCACACTAAAACAGAGAAATTACTTAGAAAAAGGCAAGCATTATCTTTGTTATAAAATTGCATTTATAGAAATTTGGCCTACAACAAAAGTGATCTCAAGGTAATTTCAGTATTTTTGATATTAATCACCCTCATTAAGCTTTTGACTCTTTTTGGGAAATATCTATTCCATCTGAGACCCAAGCTCTGAAACTAAATTGCATTTGAGAAATACCCTGCCTTTAGGGAGCTTTCACTACAATTCGTGGGTAGGATCAACAGAAAATGAAATGATAAGATTATAAAGGAACATGAGTCAATACTAATAGAGGCATCAGCAATACATTGTGAGACAATAAAAATTGATAATAACATTATTTTTTTTAATTTTGTTTAGAAAATTAAATTCAACAGAGTGACAGTGATCATTAAGAGTACATAGGTTTCAGGTAAACTTTTTATAGCATTTGAACTGTTGATTATGTTGTGTGCCCATCACCCAAAGTCAGATCATTTTCCATCACCTTATATTTGGCCCTCTTTACACCTTTTCTCCCACCAGTGGTAGAATTCAAATAATTTAACAACCAGTTCTCTGCCCTAATGACCATTTTAAGTATAAAAAAAAGATATACTGAAAGGTAGTTTTTATTTCATGTATTTAATACTTAAATAAGAATAAAAGAGGTACATAAAACCAGATTATGAGTTTTAAAATATTAATGAAAAATATTAAATAATACCTAAAAAAATAAAACTATTAAGCTATTTCCATATTGCTTCTTGATTGACATCCTCATTTCCTACTGAAGTAACAAATATGAGGAAATTAAAATGTAGTATTTCATCAAAGATAAAATAAGTTTTATGTAATGAATAAATAAATATTACAAGCACAGTTCAGTCATATTTTTTTTCACCTATGAACAGAATGAACATTACTATGGTGCTTAGAATACATTGTTGCACAGATTAATGTTTAAAAAAGAGTAAGAAATATAAATTTTAGATTTCCACATTGGGCAGCTGCCCAGGCAACCACTTTAGAGAGAACACTGATTACAAGTGCCATTTTAACAACTGGTTCACTGAACTCAACTGAATCCCACCACAGCACCTGCCCCCTCCTCCACATCCCTCTCCCATAGGTAACCACTTCACTTTTGTCTATGTCCATGTATATCAGTTTTATATTGCACCTATATGTGAAATGATACAGTTCTTAGCTTTTTCTGATTTACTTATCTCACTTAGTAAAATGTTCTCAAGGTCCATCCATGTTGTCATAAATGACACTATGTCATTAGTATTCAAAAAATAACATTCATCAACTGAATGAGTCCCCATCAAATGCATTTTTATTTCTTTTTATGACTCAAGAAAATAGAAAGAAAGGGTTTAGGGGAGAGGAAGATGATGAGAAAGAAAGGTTGGGAGAGAAATATTGTATTGATTGCTACAGATTCTTATTGTCATTAACATGAGGTAAGTGGACTCCACAAGATCATGCAGATATCCAAACCACTTGCTCCATACATAGCAGATGTTGAAACTTTTGAAAGAATGAATCAATGAGTAAATGAGTATTCTGACTCAATCAGCATGGACTTTAACAGTTTCCTTAAACCTAATAATATTAGCCCCCAAATCTTTGGCAGTTTAATGAATCTACAGATTGTCGAATATTTGACAAAATCCAGAATACTAATCCTGGAAACAACCTAGTAAAATAATGTCTTAAAATAGGAACATTTATGAAGATACAAAAATGTTTGAGAAATATAGCAAAAATAACAAGGGCAAGTATAAGTCCCAAGTAGGCAGTAATGACAATTTACATGCACACATATACACACGATCCAAATTAAGCAAAAGCCTACAAACATCTAAGAAAATAGCTATTCATAATATTATTTAAAAATTAAATATTTTTTTCTAGTCTATTGCAATGTTTTTAAAAAATTACCACACCCATTACAGAACACAATACAAAATAACACTGCATTTAATAGTCTTATAAAGTGCCAGGTGGCTTCAAGAGCACTAGTAAAGGCTGAAGGAATAGTTACAGAATGAATTGGAGATGTTACTCATTCTGTTTGTCTGGTATACACTTCACTGAAAAAAGCATTAGTAGCAAAAAGATAGGTGGTTACATTTATAACCATTTAATTTTTGTATAGAAAACTTTTCTCTAAGAAACTCAAATTATTGCTTTTTGAGGAAGTAAAGTGATTAAAAGAACTTAATGAGGAAAAGAATCAATGACCCAGAACTAAAATTAAAATTAAGAATTAATTGATTTCTAAAAAATGAGATTCAAAAGGAATATTAAACACAATTTCTCTAGAACCATTAACTTTATAGTAATAAAATGAGTGGGTATTGCTTCTACGGTGGAATATTTTGATTAGATGAATTTTAAATTTCAAGAGGTTGATTTTGAAGAAACTTTCTCTGAGAGGCATCAATAATGTCTTTCTTCATTAGTGAAAATAGCATGAAGTCAATGAGGGGAAGCTCCTTCAGTGGAAGAAAAGCAAACTCATGATTTGATATAATCATTATTTTCATACAAGAGTATGCATATTGTCATGTATTATAGGTACAGATGTGTTCTAATTACAAATATATAATGATTAATTTAGCCTCTCAACCTCTCATCCTTCTTGTCTTTACTTTGACATGTAAATTAGATTTTAATATTTTGCTTTTATATTAAAAATCAGTCAGTTATAATGTAATATATTGCTGTTAAAAGAGTGAAAGAATAAACTGTTCTGCAAGTACTTTTAAGTCATTTCCTACTGGAAAATATAATCTTGCCTTTATTCACTAAATCAGAGAATATCCTCAATTAATGCTATTGGGAAATTAGTCATCCTATTGTAACCATCTTTATTATACATGAAGTATCTTAGATAAGCAGATGTGTTTATGCAATGTGGTTTGATAATTTACTAAAAACACAAAACTCCGTACAAAGGACAGAAATAACAGGTGCTCTAAGAAGTCCTCTAAGAAGCTTTATTGAATTTTATAGATTTATCATTTAAAAGCCAAGGATATATGATAGGATAAAACTATAGGTATCCAGACCCTGGCTGGTTGGCTCAGAGGTAGAGCTTCGACCTGGCGTGCAGGAGTCCCGGGTTCGATTCCTAGCCAGGGCACACAGGAGAGGTGACCATCTGCTTCTCCACCCCTCCCCCTCTCCTTCCTCTCTGTCTCTTTCTTCCCCTCCCACAGCCAAGGCTCCATTGGAGCAAAGATGGCCTGGGCACTGAGGATGGCTCTGTGGCCTCTGCCTCAGGCACTAGAATGGCTCTGGATGCAACAGAGTGACGCCCCAGAGGGGCAGAGCATCGCCCCCTGGTGGGCATGCCGGTGGATCCCGGTCGGGTGCATGCGGGAGTCTGACTACCTCCCAGTTTCTGACTTCGGAAAAATGAAAACAAAACAAAACAAAAGAAAAAAAACTAAAAAAAAAAACTATAGGTATCCATAAATATTAAGCAGCTTTATAAGCATACATTCAAAAGTAAAAGAAGACTCTATTTAGATAAGACTGCATTTTAAGAATATCTCTCTCCCCCTCATATATGTATACACACACACACAGTGCAGGTCCTTGAACAATGTCATTTCATACAAAGTCACCTCATTAAAAATTGATAAGACACTGCAAGAACTTAATTTTTGTTAACATCAATTAACCAATGATAAAATTAATTTTGTTAATGTTGTGTAGCCTAAAGTTGCAGAACATATTGACAATGTTTGGTGAGGACTTACTGTGTGTGTGTGTGTGTGTGTGTGTGTGTGTGTGTGTGTAACTGCACAAGAGATTAGCTGAGGGCCTGATTGTTTATCTCTAACCAAAATCACTTATAGTATATAATAAAAGTCAATATAATAATAATTCAGCCTGACCAGGCAGTGACACAGTGGATAGAGCGTTGGACTGGAATGCGGAAGGACCCAGGTTCGAGACCCCGAAGTCGCCAACTTGAGTACGGGCTTATCTGGCTTGAGAAAAAGAAAAAAAAAAAAAACTCACCAGCTTGGACCCAAGGTCGCTGGCTTGAGCAAGGGGTTACTCGGTCTGCTGAAGGCCCACAGTCAAGGCACATATGAGAAAGCAATCAATGAACAACTAAGGTGTCACAACGAAAAACTGATAATTGATGCTTCTCATCTCTCTCTGTTTCTGTCTGTCTGTCCCTATCTATCCCTCTCTCTGACTCTCTCTTTGTCCCTGTAAAAAAATAAAATAAAATAAATATATATAATAATTCATAAAAATAAAATCACTATACAGTTCAAATATAGTTAATAATTTAAATTATATAAGGTTAAATAAAATCTTAAGGGCATCCAGAGTGTAATTCAAGGTTATTATTTCTTTGAAAACCCTTGTATGAACTTTCCATATTGATAGTATTTACATGAAAACTACCCATTTTATTGTATGATATTAAGGAATAGTAATATGAAGGACTTTTCTTACCACTCAAATAATTCTTGTATCTTCTCAACAGTGAAAACTATAGTTAACTTAACATGTCTAGAAATGGTATATTTAGAATATTAATTTTAAATAGTATTTATTAAAAATCTTATGTAATATGTTACTAATGAAATCAATTTTTAAAAATATTGCATTGCTAAACTACAAAATCTTTTCTACAGGTTTAATTCGAACTTCATGATATTGCTTTGCCTCAGAGTGATCATTATGATCATTAGTTATCAGCATAATAGATTAGTTTTCATGGATGAGGTCCTGTATAAAGGAAGACCCTAGCACTATCTTTGCCATATTGAATCAGTAACAAATAGTGCATGATAAATGTTTCCAGCTAATTCTGAGAAAGAGAAAGATAATGTTGAAGTATTGGATAAGCAAAACAACTCGGTACACTTATAATAAAAAATTCTGAAATGGTATATATATTTGTGTGCATATCTGCATCATGACTAGATTATAGATTTATTTTGAGAGCAATGACTGTACTTGTATTTCATAGACATTACTCTCAGTGACAGTTCTACCTCTGTAGAAATAGAAAATAAACATCATCTTAGTAATCTTGCTGATCTCATTGTGGCTATGATGGGAAACAATGATTTTAATAATTGGCAACAATAAAAATTATAGTTTTTTTAACTAAAATAAGAAAAATCTATGCCAGGCAATTAGAGTATTTTATCTTATTTCATTCCTATAAAACTCACTATAAGTCAGACAGCTAATATGTTGAAATTCAGTTAGCAATATGGACTCTGTCACTCTAAAACCACGGAACTGACTACCTTTATATTAGAAAATCAGTATAGGTAAGAAAATTTTCTTTCTAAAGTTACTATCCAGTGCTCGCTCTTAGGTAAAGAGAATCAAAGCCTGAAGGTTTTATTTTTAATATGGTAAAGTCATTATCAGAGCAAGAATCTCATTTTCTTTCAAAGTATAGGATAGATAATAGAGACTTAAGTTAAAAGTATAGGATTTAATTCCAAATATATTGACTGATATTAAAGGCTGTGTTTAAATAAGAATATGAAGGGGTTTTTTTTTCTATGCCCTAATTATACCACTTAATGTTTAAGTATATTATTAAAGAAATTAAAGACAACAGCCTTATTCTTTTTTAAAATTAATACAAACATAAAAGTTGCTTTGCATCTCTGAAATACATCTACAATAATACTGAATTAAAATAAGCAAACTTTTACTGGAAACAATAGATGCATTGCTCAGATATATTATAGAGCAATTTAACATTTGTCCCCAGAGGAAAACTGACTCTGTAACCAACATGATTTATCATAGAATGACAAGATGAAAATGATCTTGAGATTCCATAAACTCCATTTTTTCCCTCCAAATAGAACCTAGAAACAGTATTTTAAAGTATCCAAAACATTATTATATGGACTGATACCCTATGGACTGCACTACAGCGCTGCTAGAGAATGAATTGGTTACTGACGCCATGACATGAAAATTGGTTAGTATAAGAATTCTTTCCTGGAAATATAGTACTCTACACAAGACACACATTGCTAGTGAGATCTGCTCTGTTCAATACAAAACAGCAAGAATCATTCTTACACTAAAAATCAAAAGCAAAAACAAAAATATCATTGTCTTCAATAATCAAAATTAAGTCTCATAGAACCCATTTTTATCAAATGGTCAATTTCTACTCAGACTCCATTCAAGAACTTTCTCCTTTCGTCAAAACTAACAAAGAAAAAATAAAACAATTCTCTATTGCTGTATCACCATGCATAAATATGGAATCCAGCATGCCACAGTCAAAGGTAATTAGTAAAAAGCAATAATAAAAACAAGTGTTGAAGAGGCTGTGGAGACAAAGGAACCCTCACTCACTGATGTTAGGAATGTAAACTGGTACAGCCATTGTGAAAGAAATTATGGTGGTTCCTCAAAAAATTAAGAATAGAACTACCATATGACCCAGCAATTCCTCTAATGGGTATCTACCCAAAAAATCATAAACATTGGTATGTAAAGACACATGTACCCCCATGTTCATCACAGTATTATTCACAGTGGCCAAGACATGGAAACAACCAAAGTGTCCTTCGATAGAAGATTGATAAAAAGATGTGGTACATATATACAATACAATACTACTCAGCCATAGAAATGATGACATAATGACATTTACGACAACATGAATAAACTTTGAGAACATTATACTGAATGAAATAAATAAATCAGAAAAATCTAAGAACTGTATGATTTCACACATAAGTGGGATATAAAATTGAGACTCATGGACATAGATAAAAAAGAAGTGGCTACCAGGGGGAATGGGCAAGAGGAGGAGAGTAAAGAGGGACAAGTTTGTGGTGACTGAGAGTGATTTGACTTTGGGTGATGGGTATACAACACAATCAACAGTTCAAATGCTATTAAGATGTTTACCTGAAACCTATGTACTCTTATTGATCAACATCACCCTGTTAAATTTAATTTTCTAAATAAAAAAAATTAAAAATCAAAAACAAGAACAAAAAAACATATATAAAAGATTTTTCTTATTGCCCTTATCCAGCTAGAGGGTCAGTCAGCGGTCACGTCCTCTCAGTCTGACTGTGGACAGCAGTCCTCTCTAGCTTATGAGTGGGTTCACTATAGAAAGTAATACCATCAGGTGCTCATCCCATGACCGGACACCACAGAAGAAGATTTTTCATTAATAGAGAAGATTATTCATGGCGCATTACCTGCTTATAAGCAAATCTATAAGGAAAAAAAAATTAAAAAGAAAAACATCCAGCAAATCACCATGCACATATTTCTGCAAAGAGTGACACCTTCTTAAGGAGAGCCTCAGGCAGATCCCTCAGGAGGTGCCTCAAAAGGAGCATTATTACCAGTGGAGATGACTGCTCCACCATGTGACTGCCCCGAGCACATTACAGTGGGAAACAGTGTGGAAGTGAAAGAATGATATTGATGATCCTGACTCTGTGTAAGCCTAGGCTAATGTGTGTGTTTGTGCTTTAGATTTAACAAAAAAGAATAAAAATATAAAAGTAGCTTATAAAATAAAGACATAAAGGAAATATTTTTGGAAAGCTATATTATTTGTGTTTTAAGCTAAGTGTTATTACAAAAAAAGTCAAAAGTTAAAAAATATTATAATGTATAAACTAAAAAAGTTACAATATCCAAAGGTTAATTTATTATTGAATAAAAATATATTTGTAAAGATATCACTGTAGCTTAAGTGCACAGCAATGTCCTAGGCCTTCACATTCACTCACCACTGCCTTACAGACTCACCTAATATCCAGTCCTGCTAGCTCCATTCATGGTTAGTGCTCTATAGAGGTGTGCCATTTTTTATCTTTTAGACCATTTTTTTACTGTAACTTTTCTGTTTTGATATGTGTAGATACACAAATAACATTGCATTATAATTGCCTACAGTATTTATTATAGTAAGCTGCTGTAGAGTTTACAGCATAGGAGCAATAAGCTATATACCATATAGCCTAGGTGTGTAATAGACAAAACTATCTGGGTTTGTGTAAGTGCACTATATGATGTTCATGCAATGAGAAAATCACCTATTGACACTTTTCTCAGACTATCCTGTCATTGACACATGACTATATTTTAATAAAATTAATTTAATTAGAAAAACTCTTCTAAGGATGCTCTCCAAGTAACATGGCTTAACACAGTGGTTCTCAAACTTTTTGAATTTGGGGCACATTTAAAATTTTATAAATAATTATAGGCACATTATATACAAATTTCTGAGAAATATAAAATTAAGTCAAATATTAAAGAAAAAAATATAAAGTCTAAGCACGTTTTTATGATAAATGAAATAAATATGATAAAATTAAATTTATTCTGACATTAAAAAACATTTTTGTTACATTTTTTGAGTTATGCTTTTGAGAATTTGTAAAAAAGGGTTAAAAAATAAAAAAACAACAAAAATGTTATATTTTTATATATATAGATACATTCTTAGTAAGATTTAGTAAATTAGGCAGGTCCCGGCATGAATGCGTTAAGTTTTTTCATTCTTGTGTTTATGAGAAACATGAGTCTGATGTGTCCTAGCAATTTCTTCCACGTTTGGGCATATATTTGAAAAAGGAAACTCTCATTTCTTCGTCAATACATTGAAGAATTCCTCTCTTTTTACTCTTAATTGTGTTGAGTGCAGAAAACCCCCACCATACATGTCATCTTAACTTTACACCAAACAGAGGATAGAAGAAACTTGCCTCCAGTCTTTCCGGGGGATATGGGAGGTAGTGTAAACAATCCAGCACCACAGTTTAACAGCCTTTTGCAACCTAATCAGGCAAGTGAAGTGGGGGGTTGGGCAGACTGTCAGTTTACAGCCAATTCCCCACAACTCTATCCCCCAAAAATCTAAACTCCAAAAAAACTGTTGGTTTTTTGGTCCCCAACAGGCACATATTTCTCTGGAATACCATAGGGCACACCTGGAAATCTTCTAGGGCACACCAGTATGCCCTGGCACACACTTTGAGAACCACTGGCTTAACAGAATAAGATATCTGCAATAATTTGAAGATAAAAAAGATCAAATATATTCTTCATAAAGTTAAAAATGATATTGTACTGGGATTGGAAGGCAAATAAACTTATATATTACTATTCCATATCAAAAACAAATACAAAATCTGATATGTGTTTTTCCTTATCATATCTATTTTGGCCTTTACTAACAAAACAAACTATTATATCTGAATTATTTGTTCTTTTAACTAGGTTATTTAATATACTGTTCAGTTATGGATGTGTGTTTATATACTCAAAGGAGGTATAATAAGTTTTTTCTCTGAAGATCTCAAATAGATTTCAACTCTTCATTTGGAACAATTTATAATAACATCTGTTTCCATTAAAGGTCATGCTGTTTAATTCCATGACTACCAAGGAAAATCTGATGAAGGGACAGCTTAAGCCCTTGATTTTTATTGTCACCTCATTTCTATTGATTATTGTCTGCAAAGACCTTCATTTCTGCATTCCACTTTCACTGTCATGCTAATATGTAACCACTTTTGCCTGTTTTCAAGAAAAGTAAAGGCTTGCCAAGAAAGAGTTTAGAAAATTTAATTTTGAAAATAGTGTTTCAAATAAAACAGCATTCTTAATGCTGATTGTTTTACTAGGCAGATAGACATCTACTTATTAAACTCACTGACCTACATAGAGCTATAAATTATAAGAAATATTAGCAGGATGATGTACAAATTTTTGGCCTTATCTTTATGTTCTCAAACTGGAAAATTACAATGTTTATTCTGAAAATATTCTCATGTTAATTATTTTTGCTTCAATCTCTAAATCTACAACATACAATTATTTCTTAATGTGTGTGCTAATTTCAAGAAGAATATAACACTAGATTCTTGGGAAATTATAATTATGTTTGTACGTATTTTTGACATGACTTAATTAACAACCACTCATACATGATACTAGCTGTCAAATGCCTCACATATACTTTTTACTAACACTCTGAACCAGCTCTCCAACTAAATAGATTTAATAAGATGTGTGTGCTTATTATTGAAAACAAAAATTTTTAATTAAGGCTAAATATTAAAAGTAAATTAAATATTATCCATTAAATATTTGTGTATACTTTTAAAATAACTAGATTACAATGACTTTATTTTTGTTTTTAGTGTAGAAATTTATTATTCATATTTGACATCAGTATTTATTTTAAATAATCTTCCTTTTAACTTATGTGCTTATTCAGCTTAAAAAAATTAATAGAATCAACATGTTTCTACATACTCATGTACAAATTTTGTAAAATAGAAGTATTAGAGCCTCAAGGAGATTTCATTTTCCTTCCCAGATATATTGTAGAAAATAGATTGTGTTTGTCTGCATAAGTGAAAGAAAAATAAAAGAATAAGGGGTGTTTGTGATAGGTAAATATTTAAATAAGAGAATCTTCACAATGACTTTATATACTATCAAATTAGACTGAGTGCCTAAAACTATAAGTATCCTGTGAGGGTTTTCAAGTTAGAACTGCTTCCCTTTAGAATGCTTTGCAATCACTGTAATGAATGGTCAACTAGAGCAAAAGTTCAAATATAGAACTTAAATTTAATTAGCCAATGAAAAGTCTAAGTGCTGCCATCATATTTCATGACTATAGTCAGTTCTTAATTTACAGCATAGTTATGGAAAGAAGCCCTTTATTCACATATAAATTATCCTGCAATATTTTATGGAGCAATCAACATGTCCTGTAGTGAGTGCTTTTTTTTATAAAATAAACATAATGATAGCAAGATACAATTTGCTGACACACTTACAGCACATACCTATAATTATACTTAATTTCAGGAGAGTTGAATCCACCTATTTCATTTCCAGCTGGTAAACTTTCAACTTTAGTTTATATTTGCATATAGGACAAAGTCCAAGAGAGCTTTAAAATGGCAACACATCTCTATGTGACCTAGGCCCAGCACCATCTCACCACTTTAAAAGGTCCCTGCAATATCAGAATGGATGGAGCTCTCACACACAGACTCGTTACTTCAATGCCACACTTCCCATAGTGCCCTTCCTCTGAGGCTCCCTGTAGTTTCTTATTCAGTTGATTCTTAATCATACTGTAAAACTCAACCAAAACACACCTGGAGTAAACCCTTCCTGATAATTTTAAACTGGGGTATTCTAGTTGGTCTTATCTTTTTGCCAGCCAGAACCTAGGCATACTTCTAATCTGGTGTTATAATCTACCTATTCAGAGTATATCATGAATTAATTGAAAGCATAAATAATTAATTTCCCTTACTGTCTTTATTCTGGTTATGCATAGATACTGGTTATATATATATATATATACACACACACACACACACACACACACATACATATTATGTATGCAATGGTTATATATGTGTGTACATATATGGTGTGTGAATACACATATGTACCAGCTGTGTTAATCAGGAATATTAGGGAAAACAGAAACCACCCCATAGAAAAAAAAGTAAGAGAGAGTGTCCGGTGTTTCCAAAAATGTTGGAAGCCTGGAAAATTAAAAATCAGAAAGGTTAAGCCAGCTAGTTTTGATGAAATTAGATAGTTTTAGGAATCACAGGAAAACCACAAATTGTAGCCCTGGCCGGTTGGCTCAGCGGTAGAGCGTCGGCCTAGCGTGCGGAGGACCCGGGTTCGATTCCCGGCCAGGGCACACAGGAGAAGCGCCCATTTGCTTCTCCACCCCTCCGCCGCACTTTCCCCTCTGTCTCTCTCTTCCCCTCCCGCAGCCAAGGCTCCATTGGAGCAAAGATGGCCCGGGCGCTGGGGATGGCTCTGTGGCCTCTGCCCCAGGCGCTAGAGTGGCTCTGGTCGCAATATGGCGACGCCCCGGAGGGGCAGAGCATCGCCCCCTGGTGGGCAGAGCATCGCCCCTGGTGGGCGTGCCGGGTGGATCCCGGTCGGGCGCATGCGGGAGTCTGTCTGACTGTCTCTCCCCGTTTCCAGCTTCAGAAAAATGAAAAAAAAAAAAAAACAAAAAAAAAAAACCCACAAATTGTGTCACAGCTACATACAGAACTATGGCAGGCAACTCTCAGGCAACTGTGGAATGCATGTCTATCAACACTCATGAGCACAGCTACCACGGTGGGAAGTAACACCAGTATGGCTTTTGCTTATTTTCTTCCAAATATCAAATGAGTATCTGGCAGAATCTAACCTAGATTCTTACTAACAAGGACTCTGAGAGCTCAGCTCCCAATCTTTCATTTCTTGTGATAACTACCAAGACACAGTCAGATGCATTCTACCACCTTTGTTATAAGCATCCCTACAGCTCCTTCTATCCATATTTACATTCAAAATAACAATTTAAAAATCACCATTCTTTATTTACCATGATGTAACCATCCTTAAAATACAGTAGTTTTCCCTATCTGAGGTTTCACTTTCCGTGGTTTCAATTACCGATGGTCAACTGTAGTCCGAAAGTATTAAACGGAAAATTCCAGAAATAAGCAATTTATAAGTTTTAAATTGTGTGCCATACTATATAGTATCATGAAACCTCATGCTGTTCTGCTCCATATCACTGGGGACATGACTCATCACTTTGTCCTGTGTATCCACACTGTTCATACAGTACAATAAGATACTTGAAAGAGAGCACATTCATATAACTTTTATTACAGTATATTGTTATAATTGTTCTATTTTATTATTAGATATTGTTAATCTTTTACTATGTCTAATTAATAAATTAAACTTTATTATTATTTGCATTTATAGAAAAAGTATAAAGGGGTTTTGATACTATCTGTGGTTTTATACATCCACTGGGGGTCTTGGAACAAATACCCCATAGATAAAGGAGACTACTATATTCATTAAATAAATGACAACTGAAAAACATGCCTGCACCTGACAATCCACAATTAAAAAATACATTAACCTGTGGTTCTGAAGCAATTGAGCTATTACCATGTTCATGTCTATAGGACAAAGAAAAAAAGTAAATATAAAATTGAAAAATATCTGTCAAGTTCACCTATCTCCAAAGAAGTAGTGACCTTTGATACCAGGTAATAATAAAGGGAGAGTTCTGAAACACAAGTATCCTAACTTCACTCTCTCCCTCCTACTGATCTTTTTCCAGAAGTCCTCTATTGGCTGAAACCAACTAGAAGGCAGAAGTCATTAATATGGTTAATACCATTTGGTATCCCAAGAGTGAAGAATGGAGATAATAAAGAGTAGATCAGGAGGAGCAAGTGAAGATATGCTTTAAAATATCTAAGGTTAATCTCTGATGCAAATATTGGAGTGCTAGAGTACACTAGACCTCTGCAATGGTTCAATGTCATAAGGAATCAGGTGGCAGTCTCAGCATGAAGTTTGGTAAAAACATGCTTACCTTAGAGGATATATTTATTAGTCGTTGAAACTAAATTTTTTAGACCAACAGTATTTGATCCTGTGGAGATGGGACACAACATTGGCAACTGCATTATTAAAATCAATAGAGCCACTGTGATGTTTACCCTGGGTTCCTGGACTCATATTTTCCAGTTATATAGGAGAAATAAAACCACTTATCAACTGCTGGCTCAGACCACATACTTCATTTTTTTAGTACCTCTTTTCCTCCATTCTCAGTAAGCATATAAATAAAATATTTAATAGGCGAGTCCACCCTTCTATAAGTCAACAATTTCTACTTGATAAGGTAGATGATGTAAAAGCTCTGAAACTTAGAGAGTGAACCAATTACCTCACTAATTTTCCTCTACAATTACTTTTTTGGATGGGAGCAGTATAATATGAAATAATACGTATTATCTTCTGCCTTTACCCTAAGCTTACTTTTAAAGAAAACAATGAACACATTTCTTAGAAATATGTATAATAACACAGGAGATTTACTGGACCCTCAGCTCTTCAGAAGAAGAATATGGTGTAATATCTAGCTAACTCAACAGGTCAGTGAATCATCTGTCAATGTATGTGTGTGCTGCCAAGATAAAAATTAAATGATTTCAGTCTCAGGGTATCTATTCAGACTCTTACCATGAGTGCACATGGTCTTATGATTGAGTTCAACATTTCTCAGGTCTACCTACAGCATTCTGGCTTCTGTACAGAATGCTAAAGAATATCTCACTGAGAGAAACTTATCATGGCATGGTGCTTTATGAGTAACTAGCAGAAGACTTATCAGTCTCCAAAGTATGCTGTATCTTTTTCCATATAGCTGAATAAAATGAATAGAATAAAACTAAATGCATTTTGTCACCCAAGCACACACCATTAAAGATTAATAATAGATTGGATTAAACTTAATTTATACTAATTTATCTTATTCTAAAAAGACAAAAAAAAACTTCAAGATGTATATTAACTCCTCTGGACAGTTAAATTTTGTTACTGGTTAAAATTCTGAAATATCAGTCCATTCTTTTATTAGAGAGAAGTAAATAAAAGAAGCTACCTCGGCAAAAGGCTAAGATGCAAAGATATTAAAAAATTAAACACCTTGGCCCTGGCTGGTTGGCTCAGTGGTAGAGCGTCGGCCTGGCATGCAGAAGGCCCAGGTTCGATTCCCAGCCAGGGCACACAGGAGAAGCACCCATCTGCTTCTCCACCCCTCCCCCTCTCCTTCCTCTCTCTCTCTCTCTTCCCCTCCTGCAGCCAAGGCTCCATTGGAGCAAAGATGGCCCGGGAGCTGGGGATAGCTCCTTGGCCTCTGCCCCAGGCGCTAGAGTGGCTCTGGTCGCAACAGAGAGATGCCCCGGAGGGGCAGAGCATCGCCCCCTGGTGGGCAGAGCGTCGCCCCCTGGTGGGCGTGCCGGGTGGATCTCTGTCGGGTGCATGCGGGAGTCTGTCTGACTGTCTCTCCCTGTTTCCAGCTTCAGAAAAATACAAAAAAAAAAAAATTAAACACCTCATTAATTATTATAGAATAAATTATTAATACAGAGCTCCACTATACAAACTTAGATTATATCCAGATGATAACCAAGGTAAGCAATATCAAATATTTTATTTTAAAACTTAAATAAAATATATCATGGTGTAAAAGATACCAAAATATATAAACATTAAGTAAATTGGAACATTCCAGTTGTTTATGATAGTAGTAGTTACTGATTAAGTCAAATTGGTTTGATTATTAACATATCCTTTGCAAAATATAGTGTAGCTATAATAATGTATCTTTTTGAACTAGGTACAAAAACATTATTGTTTACTGTATTTATTCCATTCTAAAAGAAGAAAACATTAAGACAAACTTCTGGATAAGAGGCAATACCAACTTTCATGATTTGGTTGCAGAATAAATAAATAGTTCTAGAATGTCATGTTCACCAGTCAATAGATTTCACTAAAAAAAAAGTTGGGGAAGTTAACCAGTAGAAATGTGAGATTTAAAAGAAAAATAGGTCAGCTTCTAGAAAACAAGCTGCTGAAGACAAACCTTTCCCTCTACTTCTTTCTGATATGTTAATAAAATACAGAAGGTGTAAAGTGCAAACCCAAAATGGAAAAGGCAAGAGATAAAATAAAAAGAACAAAAGTTGTCTGTTTTTGTCTTTTACCTTTGGAAAGACTGAAAACAGGTGAATGAGAAATGACTGACTTGAAGGAATAACTAGCTTCTCAGAACTCTTCATACTACTTAAGTTCCTACATAGGTATAAACTGATAGAAGTAAATCAATTTATCTGACAAATCAGAGATGCTCAGGTAGTGTAGGAACCAGAAGCCACAGCTGAGTAGTTATAACAGATACGTACTATCTGGCTCTTTTTACAAAAAAATGTTTGCCAACCTTTGGTCTAAATAAGTGAACTGGAGGAGCCCAAACTGAGAAATAAAAGCAACAAAAGGACAGATTAAAAATAAGGAGTAAAGTTCAATCTTACACATGATTCAGTGAATGTTCCCAAGCCCATACCCCTGACTTCTGTTGAAAATGCCAATCCAGGCATTTTCATGCTAATGAAATGTCATGCTAATTTCATGCAGCATTTCAATGCTAATATACCTAAGGGGAGATGATAAAGATAGATGATAGATAGATAGATAGATAGATAGATAGATAGATAGATAGATAGATAGACAGACAGACAGGGAGATGGACAAACAGATAATAGGCAGGCAGACACACCCATATATATATATATATTATAACTTCAGGTTTCATTTCTCTTTTTTAATTTTTATTTTATTTATTCATTTTAGAAAGGAGAGAGAGAGGGAGACAGAGAGAGAGAAGAGAGAGAGAGAGACAGAGAGAGAGAAGGGGGGAGGAGCTGGAAGCATCAACTCCCATATGTGCCTTGACCAGGCAAGCCCAGGGTTTCGAACCGGCGACCTCAGCATTTCCAGGCTGATGCTTTATCCACTGTGCCACCACAGGGCAGGCCAGGTTTCATTTTTAATAAAACTAATCAGTCCAACAGTTTTAAGTTACAAAATTAAGCAGTTTTGAACTGATTACTGATAATGCACACAAATTCATACTTTCTCAGAAGAACTGTTTCCTCTCTGATACCCTCTTTGGTCACAAAGGCACATCCTGAGTGTGTCTCTGGTGTACACATCCCGCTTCACTGCAGAAATAAAGATGCTTTTCACCAGCCTCATGACTTTAGGAACATGGGACATGCTCCACATCTTCACATTCTTAAAACCAACCTGGGAGCATGAGGGGAGGCAGAAGAAGGTACAGGGGGACAAATGGTGATGGAAGGAGACTTGACTTGGGGTGGTGAACATGCAATACAATATACAGATGATGGATTATAGAGTTGTACACCTGAAACCTATAGAATTTTATTAATCAATGTCACCCCAACAAATTCAAATTTAAAAAATGTTATCAAGCAGGGACTTTAGCATGGTACTTGCTGAGCCTCCAGCCTTGAAGGACTGTCGGTGATAGGACACTGTTTGAGAAGGTCATTGAGAGGATGTGACTGCAACTTGACTGAGGAGCTAGACTAAACCTGGCCAACCAGACTCCTTCCCTCCATACCTGTCCTTTTCCTGCACTGTGAATCACTTCAAGGATGCAGCCCTGAGAGTGTGTCAGTGAGACCATCTGGACTGTACATGTGACTGAACACAATTAAGGCCTCTATATATTCAATAGATGCTGAAGATTTTGGCAGGAGGGTGAGGGATCTACTCATCTTGCAGCTACCCAAGATAAGCTTTGTGTGTAAATTCCTTTGCTTACTAAACCTGCCACCTACCAATCTGGAGTGATTTCCCTCTTTCTTCAGTCTCTCCTTGCCTTCCATGTAAGGGACCCAGTTTCAAATTTCACCCAGGGTGCTCACAAAATTGGGAACCAATAATTAGTGAATCAGACAAGAAACTAAAGAAATGGGTCCTGGAATAAAGGTATCTGAGGGGGAAATGCCAGGTTGGCCATAAACCTCTATGTGGGGAGGGGTGGTCAATATGTTGGATACTTGCAGACTGCTGTGTAAATATGGATGTCCTGAAAATGCTGGCTGGTTTAGGGTTGCACATAGCATGTACACTGTGGCAAAAAAAAAAAAAGGAAGCGTCAGCCCGGAGTGTGGAAGTCCCGGGTTCGATTCCTGGTCAGGGCATACAAGAGAAGTGCCCATCTGCCTCTCCACCCTTTCCTCCTTCCTTTCTCTCTATCTCTCTCTTCCCCTCCTGCAGCCAAGGTTTCATTGAAGCAAAGTTGGCCCGGGCACTGAGGATGGTTCCATGGCCTACGCCTCAGGTACTAGAATGGCTACAGCTGCAACAGAGCAATGCCCCAGATGGGCAGAGCATTGCCCCCTGGTGAGCATGCCGGGTGAATCCCCATCAGGTACATGCGGAAGTCTGTCTGACTGCCTTCCCGCTTCTAACTTTGGAAAAATACAAAAAAAAAGGAAAACAATAGCTTTCACAGTGGGCTGGCCTCTACTGTGGGCAGTTTGGCTTGCCACCAGTGCCCAATTAGAAACTAAAGCTAGAGTGAGAATATTGGAAGAGCTGAGGTTAGAGAAGGACATGCAGTTGTCCACTCACCTGTTATCTTTGGAGTTAGCAGACCAGGTGAGAGAGCAGGATCATATACTGGAGACATTAGCATTCCATTCTGCAAAGTTAGGAGGGTGCAAACTGCTGTGGGTTAAGGTCTGAGCACATGTGACAAAGCCTGAATGGAATGCTAAGAGGTGGAATCTCTGGGAAACTGGGGAAAGAGAAGAGGATGTTGAGGTGATTAACAGTGAAATGGATGAAGCACCCCATGCTATCCAACCCCTAGTAAAAAGGAAAGCAAAAGCTCAGCAGCAACTCCAGCTAGTGAGACAACCCCCAATTCAGAAAATGTTCATATGAGAGAATGTACACCCACTGAGTGTATGAAACAGCTGCCACGTTCCAACAATAGGCCAGGGGAAGTACCAGGTATAGCTAGTGTGGCTGCAAGATACAGGGGGATGATGAGGTTTCTCTGACTGGTCAGGAGACAGAATGAGCAACATCACCACATTCCTTGCCCTCTGGTATCACCTGCATGGCACACAGGGGTTCAAGGGAACACTCTCTTATAGGGGTTTAGCCCAATAAGGGGGAACTCCCTGAATATAAGGGAATCTGAAAAATATACAGGAGTACAAATTTTTAGAGTTGAGAATGAGATAAACCATCTATGCCACTATCTTTGAAGGCCTTGGTTAGGCCATATTCATTGCAGGAATGATGGCCAAAATACTCCAGTCCACCCCCTCAGTATCAGGAATAGGAACCTGATATTCATGCTCAGCCCAGTCATGGGACCAGACATTATTGGGACCATATTGGGAAGTCCACTGCTGTACTGCAAGAAACTAACAAATCTCAGGAATGGGCACAGGATGTGGTAAAGATCTGAGGCAGAGAGGGAGCACAAGCACAAGAAGCCAAAAGGTTTTCCCAACCAGTGGTAAAGTCTCCAGCAAAAGTAACTTGGAAGCAAATGTGGTTTGATCTCATGGCTGCTGCCAGGACCCAACCTGAAAAGATTGACAGAGAATCCAATGCTGTGTTGGATACCTATGGAAAGCCTTACAACCTGAACAACAGTTCAGATGCCCTACCTAATACCCCTACTGTCCCTAGTACACCATCTGCTTCAGCAGAGGCCTCAGGGAGATAGTCCTGTCTGGGAGTGCCTCCCACACACCAGATATACAATATAGGCCAGGATCACCTCCAGGTGAGGTCCTTGGGGGTGACTGGAAGCCTCATGTTAAACTCCCTAATTGCTGGTCCCACAGAATTAAACAAAGGGTGATGGCTCTAGTTAATACTGGAGATGAATGCACTCTAATACACGATAACTCTCAAAATGAACTGAAACATGAATTGATCTCACATGCATAATGTTGACTGAGAAAGGTAAGGCATACAAGAATAACTGCAATATAACATAGTATATAAGAGCTAGCCAAAACTAAAATACATCATTTACAGATACATATCATAGTGGCAAAATTATAAAGAAATGCAAGTAAGTGACTACTATAAAAATCAAGTCATTACCTATAAGGCAATGCAGACATTTTTGACCAAGAATGATACATAAGCAGATTATACTTTCTTGGCAATATTCTATTTCTTGATTAAGATGGTATTTTCCATAGTTGGCAACACTATCCTTTATGATCTTCCACTGTTACTAACACCTCCTAACAAAAATGAGTGCTGTGACTGCTCAGACAAGTAGTATATGAAGTTTACTAGATCATGAATAAGATAAAGCTTCTGTCTTGCTCTCTATTTCAGGACATTACCCTTGGAACTCAATTACCATGGTGTTAGGATGTCCACATTAGCCTATGAAATGAGACCTCATGAAGAGACTACATAGAGGGGCCACAATGGAGAAAAGTGAGGCCTCCATCCAACTGCCATTAATCACCAATCTCACAAGTAATAAGCATTCAGGCCTTCCAGCTGAGAGGTATATAACTCAAAGAGAAATTTATTTCCATTTAAAATTTTGGAGCCATGATAGGAGTTTGCTAAATATACCTTAAATTGAAATGACTCAGACCAAATCTCCTTAAGATAGAGGGTAGGTAAGCAGTTAGTTCCAGGAAAGGCTTTTGCACAAAGCTAACAGAGATTCTCTCCCTGTTTACTTGATACAAATTATTATTTATAATGCTAGATTTTATTGTCACCCCTAACTCAAACCTTTCTAGGACCCCAACTGTATATTATATCTATTAACACTTTAAAACCTTTCTCAGATTGTAGGCTTACTTCAGAGTATTAATTTTAAAAATTTTATAATGTACATTTACACTCAATAACTATTAGCTAAAAGTATGATTAACTAAATTAATGAAGAATTTTGGAATAAGAGAGCTAAGCCTATCACCTTTTAGTGCAAGCAGTCATTGATATGCTAAAGAGAAAGCACTTGGAAGTTGAAGTTTGTTTCTCTATATATTAAAAAAAAAATCCATAAATGAGAAATAAAATTCCTGCCATGCTCCCTCAGTAAGATATTACAAAAATTAATGAGGTAATGCTGTAAGAACTGCTTTGAGTATTCATACAAATGGTGCTTTACAGAGGTACTTTGTAATTATTCTCTGCATTTACCTTTAATGCCATATCTAAAAAATTTGGACTAGATAATAGAGTAACTTTCCAGTATACAAAAGTTGTTTCAAAGTCATCTGTTCTGATCTTGACTGCTAGCTATTGTTCTTAAAATAATTAAAATCCTCACCTTACACATTTTTTTTTTTGTATTTCAGACTAATGTAATAAATTGAGATAATGTATTTAAAGTGACTGGTTCTTGGTAAGACCATAGTAAATGCTTGTTTTTATTAGTTTGCAGTCAAAATAGTTACAGTATAAATATTATTAGAAGAGGGCAGGTCAAGGAAGCCAATTAAAAATAGAATGCTGATTTTAATAGACTATCCAGGGTAAAGAAACACAGATCATATTCTTGGATTATAGGTTTAGGTTTGTTTGATTGTGTGATTTTTATAAAAAAGATTATTTTAATTATTTTTACTTATTTATTCATTTTAGAAAAGATAGAAAGAGAGAGAGAGAGAGAGAGAGAGAGAAGGGGGAGGAGCAGGAAGCATCAACTTCCATATGTGCCTTGACCAGGCAAGCCCAGGGTTTTGAATTGGCAACCTCAGTGTTCCAGGTCAACACTTGATCCACTGGGCCACCACAGGTCAGGCCTGATTGTGTGATTTTGGGTAACCTATTGTCCAATCACATCACATTTTAAAATTAAACTCTGTAAAACAATTCACAGTAAAGGCCAGTTGAGATAAAGTTGTTCAAGAAGCTCTTTACTAGGAGACCATTAGTTTCTTTGCTGGAACACAGGAGGAATAACCCCAAAACAGACTGCTTTCCATGTAGTAATGAATTAGATATTTATTTATTTATTTATTTATTTATTTATTTATTTATTTATTTAATTCAGTGAGAGAAGGGAAGAAAGACAGAGATAGACTCCCACATGCCCCTGACAGGGATCCACCCAGCAAGCCCATTAGGGGGCCATCCATGCTCTTCCCATATGGGGCATTACTCCGTTTTGTTCAGCAACCAAATTCTTTTTTTTTTTGGTATTTTTTCTGAAGCTGGAAACGGGGAGAGACAGTCAGACAGACTCCCGCATGCGCCCGACCAGGATCCACCTGGCACGCCCACCAGGGGCGACGCTCTGCCCACCAGGGGGCGATGCTCTGCCCCTCCGGGGCGTCGCTCTGCCGCGACCAGAGCCACTTCTAGTGCTTGGGGCAGAGGCCAAGGAGCCATCCCCAGTGCCCGGGCCATCTTTGCTCCAACGGAGCCTTGGCTGCGGGAGGGGAAGAGAGAGACAGAGAGGAAGGAGGGGGTGGATGGAGAAGCAAATGGGCACTTCTCCTATGTGCTCTGGCCAGGAATCGAACCCGGGTCCCCCGCACGCCAGGCCAATGCTCTACCGCTGAGCCAACCAGCCAGGGCCAACCAAATTCTTCTTAATGCCTGAGGTAGAGGCCATGGAGCCATCTTCAGCGCTCAGGGCCAACTCACTCAAATTGAGCCAGGGCTGCAGGTGTGGAAGGAGGGAGAGAGAGGGAGGGAGGGAGAGAGAGGAAGGGAGGGAGAGAGAGAGAGAAGTGAGAGGAGAAGGAGTGAAAAGTAGATGGGACCAGGAATCATACCCGGGACATCCACATGCCAGGCTGACACTCTACGACTGAGTCAACTGACCATGGCCTATGAATTAGATATGTTACCAATGTTAATAGCCATCATACGTTGAATGAAAGTCATGGTGATAAACCTACATTCATCACACTAAATCTATAAGTATTACACTTTCTGATTTCAAAGTATATTATAAAGCTAATGTAATTAAAAGTTTGGTACTGACAGCATAAAAACATATTTATCAGTGGAAGTCACAGAGAGCCTAGAGTGAAAGGTCGCTATGTCCCATTTCCAATCCTTTGAACCATCTACTGGACTAATGTTCTTTTCTCTTTAAAATGTTCTAAGAGATATAAGATTTCCCTGTGCTTATAGAATTTTTAAATTTTATTTTAAGGAATCAAAGAAATTTGCTCTGTGAGCAAGTTTTTAAATTTGGCTTAAGGCAACTGATTCGGGGAACAAGCACTCTCCTTCCAACTTTCTCTTCTCCTGGAGAGAAGTCCCCTTTCAACCTGTGTCTCTTGGTCCAATACAAATCAATGAACTCAGGACCCAATACACTATGTCTTAAAAATCCATTTAGAAAACAATTGCTCCATTCAAAGTTCATTTCCTTCCTATATCAGAAATTGCTGGAAATGTAATTTTGCAGCAAGCATTTCATTTCTTGTCTTGAAATAGATTGAGGTAAATGTAAAGTCAATGATTAGATAAATGTAATGTCTTGGCTTGATGCCACAATGCAATATTCGATGGTGTGGTCAGTACTGATGAATGTTTGGTATAGTTACTCGGCTGTATAATGGGACAAATTCCCATGACTCTATTTAAAATACCATGTGGATTCTCTCAATTAATATTACCAAAAGTACTTTGGCACAAATACAAAGAGCATGAGGAATTAGTGCTGAGCATGCAAGTGCAGTACTCTTTTTCTCTGTAAAGAGATAGCCCTTTATACAATAAACTGTGTACACTTTATTTACTGAGCTGTACTGCATGCGATAAATAACACAACAAAGATTATTCCTCCTTCAAAAATCACTTTTATGAGGTTATAAATAGAAAGCCTGTGCTCAGTAATCTCCAGTAGTGCAGTTAAAGATTAAACCCTGGCGAAGTTAACACACATAACACGGGAAAACACACAAGCACTTCAGACACAGACACAAATGGTTTATGGAGTCTATTTTAATGACAAGAAAACATTTCTCTTTCTTATTCCTTGCTATCAAAATAAACGTAATTCAATATAAAAGAGGAGGGAAGAAAAGAGATAACTGTCTTTGGTAAGGAATAAAAAATAGAATATTGATAGGGCGTTTAGAAAATGTTTTTTGGAAATGTAGAGGCCTAATTTTCTGGCAGACTGCTCCCTAGACTGCATAACACAAGAGCGAATCAAATGACACAATGATAAATATTTTTTTAAAGTTCCGCTTCCTGTGGTACCTGTTCTTAGGTGGTTATATTTCACTGTTTCATAGAAACCCATGATCATCAGGAAAGATATGCAGTCACTATCATATTTTTCAGTGATCAAAACGATAAATTTCCACATTTACCTTTTTAAATTAAAACATTTAATATTTTCCAACATAGCTAACAAATAATTGTTAAAATTAATACACCAACATTCATTTCCTAGTGTCCTCAGGTATAGCACAGAATAGTTTATGATTTAGAAAGATTTGTTGTCTCTCCTATTTAAGTATATGTAATCATTATTTATAACACTTAAAATAATTTTGATAATTAAATTTTAGTTATTAGTGTCCATGTTCATCAAGATCTTATAGTAGTACTCACTTTGGTAGCACATATATGAAAACAAGATTAGTATATCTCCTGCAAATTTGTGAAGCATTTCACACACACACAAAACGATGACATCTTGTTTCATGTCATGAAAAAAATCTTTGATACATTTTTGGAAGCATATGCTTATGACTATAACTTACAAAAATTTCAGAACATATCTATATTGTAAATTTCTAATTCTATAATTTTTAAATAACATTTAATTTTTTTTCTTTATAAATAAATATTTAAAATAATTCTTCAAAAAATGTTTTAGATTTTTCTCAGCATTGCTAGAACACTATTATCATACAATCTTGTGTTTTGGTGCATTTTTTGTTTTGTTTTATTTTTTTCAAAACTATTTCTTCTGTTTCTGGCGTTATAAACCGCATGATAAGGGTATCTTCGTTGATACATTATAATGTATTGGGCTGGCACATGGTCAATTACTTATCAACGTAATGTTTTTTTTTCCATTCTCAGGACTCTCATGAGTTATATCTTTGTTAATTTTCCCTTGTTCCATTTTCTCTAATATTCTAGTTCTATTAGAAAATGTTTGGCCCTGGCCAGTTGGCTCAGCGGTAGAGCGTCGGCCTGGCGTACGGGGGACCCGGGTTCGATTCCCGGCCAGGGCACATAGGAGAAGCGCCCATTTGCTTCTCCACCCCCCCCCTTCCTCTCTGTCTCTCTCTTCCCCTCCCGCAGCCAAGGCTCCATTGGAGCAAAGATGGCCCGGGCGCTGGGGATGGCTCCTTGGCCTCTGCCCCAGGCGCTAGAGTGGCTCTGGTCGTGGCAGAGCGACGCCCCAGAAGGGCAGAGCATCGCCCCCTGGTGGGCAGAGCTTCGCCCCTGGTGGGCGTGCCGGGTGGATCCCGGTCGGGCGCATGCGGGAGTCTGGCTGGCTGTCTCTCCCCGTTTCCAGCTTCAGAAAAATACAAAAAAAAAAAAAAAAGAAAATGTTTAAGCCTGAGGATCTTTTCTCCACTAATTTCCATCCTTTGCCTTTTCCCCAACTTCCTCTGCTTTATCTCCCAAACTTTCTTTTTTTTTTTTTCAAAGAGTATCCAGGTCTATCATTTTGGATGTGATAAATATTTTCTCTTTTCTTCTTAATGATATGAGTTACAGATATTTGCCTGGTTTTTTTTGTTTTGTTTTGTTTTGTTTTTTTGCCTGTTACCGTTTTGTTTTGTTTTTCCTCGTTAGAAGCTCCACAAATGGTGGCAGATGCGCTTTAATAGCTAAAGAATTCGCACAGGGTTCACAATCATCACGTTGAGGAATCCAGGGCCATTGCAAGAAAAGGACACGCACAATGGCAACAGCACTGACTGAACCAAGCAGATGCATCTCAACCAGAGCTCACTAGACTGTCCTCCACCTGCGGGGCTGTAAGTGGCTGTACTTTCTCCCGTCAGAAACCAAGACAGGCTCCGAACACCTGGGCAGCAGGAGACCTAACACAGGGCCCTCCGGGGATCTCTCTTAAACCTGGTGTAAAACATTTCTCACTGTTTTGAACAAACAATACTCATAAGCCAGAACAAGCCACCAGGCGCTCTTCCTGGACCCTCAGACAAAAGCAACACTATTAATCAAGACAAGGCGTGCTTGACTGTGTGTCAAGCTAATGCGAGTACCCTGGAATGGACCCTCACAGCACACTTTTCTTTTAAAAAAAAAGTGTGAAACGAAAATATTGACTGATACTGTAGACACACGTGCCTGGCTTACCTGTAAACCCCAGTAAACAGGTATTTTCTTTGGAGAACATCAAATGGAAATTAATAGAACTTCATTAGTTGAGACTCTTCATACTAAAATAGGCTATGATCCTTGGAGAAGCCTGAAGCAGCATCAGCTTCCACGGAACAGCCTGTCGCGAGACAACAGGGCCCAAATCCCGCGACAACGTCCTCCACCCTGGCTGGAAACCTGGCCTGGGAGCCTCATAGCTGTGGACCCTTACCAGCTCCCTAAGATGTATCAACACTCGGTTATTAAGGTCCTGACTACTGGGCCACCAGTATAGGCCATCTACAACCCTCTGCTGATGGTGCTTCTTTCTATACTATGTTTACAACATCAGGGTGCAGATGTGAAGAGAACAATGTACAGCTTTGACCCGGTGGTGTCTGTAGGTTTGCAATCCTGGGATTCTCCCATTTGGAATAGAAAACATTGCTCTCTAAAGGCTTTGTCTTTAGAGCATCTGCTAATGTGGGAACAGCATGGGGAACATTATATTCCAAGGGCACCGGAGAGGGGAAAGAGCCTCCCATGGACCAGGTCCAGCTAGAGGATCAATCAGCGGTCATGTCCTCTCAATTCGCCAGTTGGATACGTGGACAGCAGCCCTCTCTAGCTTATGCAAGTGCTCACTATAGGAAGGTAGTATCATCACATGCCCATCCCATGATGAGACACAAGACCAGTAGAAGTCTAAGATTTAAAAAGACAAATATTTGGTACAAACTTCTGTAAGGTCTTTCTTCTGTAAGAATTATACTTGTGGACTGATCCTTAGATGTTAATGAGGCTGCAGCTTTAGGAATCTGACCTAATTGTGCATACAATACATATTGGTGGCGGTGGGGTGGGGAGGGTACTGTCATCTGTAAGAAGATGAACTCACCAAGGATATGCCACAGAAAGACTGCCACTTTCTCCCCTCTTTCAATGTTGCATGTTGCATTCCAGATATAGTGTGTTTCAACATGTCTAGCTTGTAGCAGGACAGTGGGATCCTGGTGGAGATTGAGTAGTTTCCCTTCCTCCATGGGTGAGAAGTAATTTATCCATCTGTAGTGCCGGTGGCCAAGGCCAGGCAGGTCCACATTGAATTCAAGCAGACAGTAGAGGAACTGCGGAGCCAGGAAGCATGAGACCATCTTCATTTAATAGAGTCTCACAAGGGAGGAGAAGCAAACAGACAAGGGAAAACCACTTCTCAGGCCTCTCATAGTTAGTGTAAGACAGGCGATCCACGCTGAGCATAAGCACCATTAGCTTTACATAGTCTATGCACATGTGCCTCAGCCACATGCTCATGCACTAATCAAGCAAAGTGCTTGTAGCTCGTACACCAGCGGGCAAGCCTAACACAGCTGTTTTCCCTACACCATCCCATTGGAATTTCCCATTGCAAATTCCATTAGATCAGTGGTCCCCAACCCCCGGGCCGTGGACCAGTACTGGTCCATGGGCCATTTGGTACCAGTCCGCAGAGAAAGAATAAATAACTTACATTATTTTCGTTTTATTTATATTTAAGTCTGAATGATGTTTTATTTTTTAAAAATGACCAGATTCCTTCTGTTACATCCATCTAAGACTCACTCTTGATGCTTGTCTCAGTCACATGATACATTTATCCGTCCCACCCTAAAGGCCGGTCTGTGAAAATATTTTTTTTTTTGACAATCTGTATATGTTTATTGACTTTTTCAGTTCTTAAACTGTTTATGAACTCTCAAAATGTAAGAAATGTTGACATGTCTTTATTTGGAAAGATTTTCTTCCAAACTAGTTTTATTTGGAATGTCTCTTTTCCAGATTCTTGATCGTCTCTTCTTTTTTTTTTTTATAATAATTTTATTTTTTTAATGGGGTGACATCAATAAATCAGGATACATATATTCAAAGATAACAAGTCCAGGTTATCTTGTCATTCAATTATGTTGCATACCCATCACCCAAAGTCAGATTGTCCTCTGTCACCTTCTATCTTGTTTTCTTTGTGCCCCTCCCCCTCCCCCTTTCCCTCTCCCATTCCCCCCTCCCCCCCGTAACCACCACACTCTTATCAATGTCTCTTAGTTTCACTTTTATGTCCCACCTACGTATGGAATAATGCAGTTCCTGTTTTTTTCTGATTTACTTATTTCGCTTCGTATCATGTTATCAAGATCCCACCATTTTGCTGTAAATGTTCCGATGTCATCATTTCTTATGGCTGAGTAGTATTCCATAGTGTATATGTGCCACATCTTCTTTATCCAGTCATCTATTGACGGGCTTTTTGGTTGTTTCCATGTCCTGGCCACTGTGAACAATGCTGCAATAAACATGGGGCTGCATGTGTCTTTACGGATCAATGTTTCTGAGTTTTTGGGGTATATACCCAGTAGAGGGATTGCTGGGTCATAAGGTAGTTCTATTTTCAGTTTTTTGAGGAACCACCATACTTTCTTCCATAATGGTTGTACTACTTTACATTCTCACCAACAGTGAATGAAAGTTCCTTTTGCTCCACAGCCTCTCCAACATTTGTTATTACCTGTCTTGCTAATAATAGCTAATCGAACAGGTGTGAGGTGGTATCTCATTGCCGTTTTGATTTGCATTTCTCTAATAGCTAAAGAAGATGAGCATCTTTTCATATATCTGTTGGCCATTTGTATTTCTTCCTGGGAGAAGTGTCTGTTCATGTCCTCTTCCCATTTTTTTATTGGATTGTTTGTTTGTTTGTTGTTGAGTTTTATGAGTTCTTTGTATATTTTGGATATTAGGCCCTTATCTGAGCTGTTGTTTGAAAATATCATTTCCCATTTAGTTGGCTGTCTGTTTATTTTGTTATCAGTTTCTCTTGCTGAGCAAAAACTTCTTAGTCTGATGTAGTCCCATTCATTAATTTTTGCCTTCACTTCTCTTGCCATTGGAGTCAAATTCATAAAATGCTCTTTAAAACCCAGGTCCATGAGTTGAGTACCTATGTCTTCTTCTATGTACTTAATTGTTTCAGGTCTTATGTTTAGATCTTTGATCCATTTTGAGTTAATTTTTGTACAGGGGGAGAGACTGTAGTCCAGTTTCATTCTTTTGCATATGGCTTTGATATTAAACCAGTCCGTGGCCCCAAAAAGGTTGGGGACCACTGCATTAGATGACCCTTTTCCCAGGTGTGATGGAGCTTGGATGTTCTCAGCAGCATCCATGTTGATCTAGTGTTGGGACAATAGCTGTCTCCTAAGACTTTCATACCTTTGTATGTTTGGTGCAGGGGTCCCCAGTCTGGCATACGAGACAGCAGGCCCTACTGGGCGATAATTCAAATGTATTAAAGCCTCAGATAGTATTTCAGTCCACCTAGCCAAGATGGTTTTACCTGTTAGTAATTTTATCTGCTGCTTTAAGATTTCCATTCATCCTTTTTGCCAACCCTACTGCTTGTGGGTTATAGGGGAGATAAAATCTCCATTTGATGTCATGTTCTTTGTCCAGTCTTACTTATCATAACCTTTGAAGTGTGATCCCTGATCATGTCTCTTTGATGAGGATATCTTTTCATGATACTAGCTTCTCTAGTCCCCTAGTGGTGGCAACCTGATTAGTGTGGCAACAGGGAAAAGCTTGGCTCAGGCCACAGGCATAGTCCACACAAACCGAGGCATAGTTAGAGTCTTCACTCAGGAGGGGCCAATATAATTAATTTGCCAATGTCTCATTAATTAGAAACTCTGGTGGATGTCCCTGGGCTCCTTTGGCAGTTGTCTTGGCATTGTTTGGACTACACAGGACATGCTGTTACTGCATTGACCAAGTCACTGTATTTCAAGGGCTATCCAGCATCCTAATGTGCCATCACATCCAGGAGTTACGGTGGCCACTTTTCCTATGTACTAAATCTTCTATATCTTTTGCAAGGTCAGTTGCTAGGCTCACACTTTGGCTACAGAACCAGTTCCTGATTTCCAGGAGTGTCAGTGTCTTATGAGATGGAATGTGAAAGATTGTAAGGATGGCCTCAAACTCTTGCAGAGGAACCAAATGTCTTACTACATTTGGTTACTACAGAAGGATTTATTCATGATTATCCACCTCTCAGTTAGTCACCCATTCTCCAAATAATAGGGTTAACCCCTTTAGAGCACCCCAACTATTAGTGCAAAGGGTTAATGGCCAGGGCTCATGTATGATTCATCACCAACCAAAGCACTCTGAATCTAGCCTACTGGCTGCTGCAGTTCATTTCTGTTCCTATTCAGATGGTGTCAGTGTTGGGCTGAATAGTGACTGCAGTTCATGTGGGCGAGTTGCCCTAACTAGACTCATTTATAACAAAGCATCAGTGGAAATTTTCCCTGCTCCTATTCTGCAAGCCACTGAGGCCACCAGAGTAACAAGGATCAAGTATTTGGACACTCTATATACTCTACAGGACCTAGTAGCACCCACATTTCTAGAGACGGTTGGCTGGCAGACAGGATACTCCTCTGCTGCAAATAGGACTGAAACATAATCAAAGTGGGAGTCTGAGCCATGGCAGAGGTGGCTTGATGGAACATATTCTCAACTCACTCCTTGATAGGAAGGGAAGTTTTTACTATGATATGTTGTTCCTTCATGAGAGGCTCTACCTGGAGGGGCACTGTGTACACTGGGAGGAGCTGTTGCTCTGTAACCCTTTGAGTACTACAAACGTTCATGTGCTTACATCCTCCTGCCTCCTGACCATCCAGAGTACGATTGATTTATTTTGAAAATGTGTGAGGCAACATTAAAAAAAGGCAAATGTATGTTCTTCTTGTTTCTATAAATTGGTTATCAAACAAACATGATTTTAAGTTAATAAAACTGTAAATGAAACTAATTTCATTTTTTGAAAAATACTCACTAATGGGGATCAGCAAGCATGAAAAAAACTCACTACTCAAAGGGATAAAAAGGTATCAGATTTCAACCCCCTTTCAGAGCTGAACCAAAAATCCTACCAGTACTCTTTCTTTCTGTCATCTCTGCCACAGTGCCCAACCCTTTCCTTCCAAGTTAGAGATATCTAACTCAAATGGTAGCCCTGCTTGGGAGATGTCTAGAGCTTAAAACTGCTTCACTAGTATTTTTGGTTCTTCAAAAGCCACTTGTTTCACTGATTCCTGATGTGCCCTTTCTTTACCAGGCATTGTAAGGAATGGAGGCAATGCCCAGGTGGGAAATAAAAGTCCTCCAAGCCTGACCTGTGGTGGCACAGTGGATAAAGTATCAACCTGGAATGCTGATGTCACCCAGTCAAGGCTCATACCCGCTCCTCCCCTACCACCTTCTCTCTCTCTAAAAAAATCAATCATTAAATAAAATCTTTAAAATATTTAAAAATAAATAAATAAAATCAATAAATAAAAATTGAAAAGAAAAAGTCTTCCAAAACCCCAAGATCATTATAAAAGCTTATACCCCTTTCATATTTTTAGAAGTTGGATAGGCCTGCATTTCTCAATAACAGTCTCTTCGACAATGTATGTCTTACCCAATCATATAGCCACCAAAACCTATGGCAGTGCCTGGGCCTTGAATTTTTAGTGGATTCTCCACCTACATTCTCACTCTCAGATGTTCCAGCAAAGTCTGCAGAGTATTCTGCTGAAAGGCAAGTCTTCATATATCAACATTTATCATCAATGTGATGGCCCATTTTACTGATTTGGGGAAGGAGACTAGGAGCTCTCCTAGGGCTATGAACCCCTGACATATTGTGGGGTTGTGTAGGTAGCCTTGGAGAAGCACTTGACAGGTCCATTGTTGCCCCTCCCATATGAAAGCAAATTTATCTTGGGATTCACTGGCCAGGGATATACTGAAAAAAGACCAGTACAATATGGTATCTTCCTAAAACTTTGCTCAAGATATCTAAAAAGGGACAATGTTGGGCACGACTACATCAATGAGGGGGCACTACCATGTTCAATTATCAGTGTTCCACTGTTATTCACCATGAGCCATCCTGGCCTTTTAACTGGCTAAACTGGGCTGTGGAAAGCACTATGAGTAGAGCATATAATACTTACTTGGCGCAGTTCTTGCATACTTTCTCCTAGACCCCCTTTCACCCCACAGCAATTTACATTGTTTGACAGTCACCACACTTTTGGTAGCAATAGATTTACTGGCTCCCAGTTGGCATTTCCTCTCAACACTGGTGTGATTACTCCAACCTGGAGGTAGAATTCACCAATAGAGGATTGAGAGTTTGACTTTGTAGGTTATCAATGCCCAATATGTTCTCTGCTATTATATTTTCAGGAGGGAAAATGCCCAATTTAGAGTTTCAAAGGAACCTTCCTCCCACAACCATGACCCTCTGTTACCATTGATGATGCTGAGGAAGCCAGAAACATTTCATTGGTAGAATGAAAATTAAGATTCCCATGAGATGCTACTGCACATCCAATTTAGTACAAGTTAAGAAACAATACATTGTCAAGTGTAGGTAAAAATATGGTATATTAAGGGGTACTCATAACCTGCAGGAGGTATAGCTATTTTGGAAAGCAGTTTAGAAAAAAATATCTAGTGATATTGAATTTACATAAACCAAAAGTGTGTTTATGTACATACTGTATAATGTATGGAGAAAATGTTTTCTTCAGTATTATTTATTGGAAATATCCAATTTATTTTTGTTAGAATGAATAAATGCATTGTGCAAAAAATGATATTTATATTATTTTATTCATTTATTTATTTGACTGGCTTCAAAAATGAGCTTAGGCAACAAAATGCATGCAATAATATAAAGCAAATAAGAATGGAAGAAAAGCAAAATAAAAATAAGGGCAATAGATCTATACAGAAGCTATTAATAAAATAGCTTATGTACACATTTGCTGTATTAATATCAAAGTCATGAAATTTGTATGAATTTAGGTTTGCTTTTATAACATTACAAGATTTGTATTCTTATAACCATGTCTAACCATTTTTTATGTAATCACTTGAAAAAGTATAATTAATATTTGGAAGAGGTTTTCTTAAATTTTCTTGAAACCGAGAGACTTTCACCAAACACAGTGCCAGACTCCATTTTCTCACTTTGTTATTGTTACACTGAATGAGACAAGATAGCATCACCGTATTGTATATTTCTCACACACTCCCATTAGTACTAATATTATCATATATTTTAAAGTAGAATGTGAGAGGTGTGGACATAAATTTTAATTAGCATCTAATGATATGTCTTTTTATATAGAATTCTATTCTGTATGCATTGTTACAAAAAATTATTTCTGTATTTGGGAGAGCATACATAAGGTCTCAGCATAAGCATAGCCTTTGTTCATTGTTATGAGTGTGATTTAATTGTGTAGCTAGAATAGGATGTCAGCTGCCTACAAACATTTTAAAAGAAAGCAATTTGTTTTTCTCTCAGTAATGTTTCAATGAATTTTAGATTAAAATAGATTAAAATGGCACTAGAATGATCTATGCCTAATGCTCCCTTTTACGAAAGAAAAGGTGACTTTCCTTCTTTCTACTCCTGATAACCTTTTCATTGGGTTCTATTCTCTCTAGCTTTTCCTCTGAGATCTTGCCCAGTTAATTATACCCTCTCTTTTCAAAAGCTTTGTTCTCCTCTGACTCCTTTATCTAGAAAACAAGCTGTATTCTCCTGTTAAAAACAAAAACAAAACGAATGAGCAAAACATCCCCTTCATCTGCCTAGCCCAGCATCTTGTTTATTCCTTTTTCTTCTAATTGCCTAATGTTCATTGACTCCTCAACAAGTTAAATTCTGAGTTCTTTCACTCTGCTTTATTCTAAACTTATTTTTGCTAAAGTACTCAAAACTTTCTTAATTGCCCAGAACAGTGATCTAACTTTCTTTCTTATAATACGCCTCATTCTAACATGGGTCCCTAATGAATACTTCATGTTTCTCAGACTCTTTCCTAGACTTCTTTCATAACACTCTTTTTTGGCTGTTTCTTACTATGTTGACCATGTTTTAGCCCTCTCCGTCTCTAGTACATCCCCCTTCAATGATGATATTATCTTGAGGGTTAGTTTATGGTTCTCAGGTTTTCTCTCTCCACTTCCCCCAAAGTGATTTTTTTTCATTCCTATAATTCAGCATATAATCTCTAAACTCCCAAATCTCAACTATCTCCATTCATTTTCTTGGGCTAAAGACTGGCATTCACCCTTGCATCCTAGAACCACATCTCTATAGGGGTCATGTAGACACTTTATTTTTTTTTTATTTTATTTTTTTATTTCATTTTATTTTATTTTTTTCTGAAGTTGGAAACAGGGAGGCAGTCAGACAGACTCCCGCATGCGCCTGACCAGGATCCACCCAGCACGCCCACCAGGAGGCGATGCTCCGCCCATCTGAGGCGTTGCTCTGTTGCAACCAGAGCCATTCTAGCACCTGAGGCAGAGGCCACAGAGCCATCCTCAGCGTCCGGAGAAACTTTGTTCCAATGGAACCTTGGCTGCAGGAGGGGAAGAGAGAGACAGAGAGGAAGGAGAGGGGGAGGGGTGGAGAAGCAAATGAGCGCTTCTCCTGTGTGCCCTGGCCGGGAATCGAACCTGGGACTCTTGCACACCAGGCCGACACTCTACCACTGAGCCAACCAGCCAGGGCCACATAGACACTTTAAATACATTCTTAAGTCAACTGTTTCATCTTTTTCTAAAAATCCATATTTCTAACTTATTGATTGATTTGAGGGAGAGAGAGAGAGAGAGAGAAACATTCATTTGTTGTTTTACTTAGTTGCGCATTCGTTGGTCATTTCCCATTATGTTCCCCTGACCAGAGATTGAAACCACACCCTTGGTGTTCTGAGACGACACTCTAACCAATTGAGCTAACCAGCCAGGGTACCATTTTTCTATCAGATGTGCATTGTAAAAACTTCTGTGCTCCAAACAAAAGTCCTAATTTTTTCTTATAAATTATTTCTTGTTGTCTTTTCTAATTCCCCAACACATACACTTATACTCTCTCTTGCCATTACTGAAATTTCTACCTTCACATTGTCTCAGAATCAATAACTTGTTTAACCCTATTGCCAATCAGAGTGACTAACTCGTGCTAGACTAACTCTCAATAAAGTATTTCGAATGAATAAAATATTACATTTCCCCAAACTCTATTGTCATTGCTTAATTAATTTTTTTAGGATTTTATTTATTCATTTTTAGAGAGGAGAGAAGAAAGAGAGAGAAGGGGAGAGGAGCAGGAAGCATCAACTCCCACATGTGTCTTGACCAGGCAAGCCCAAGGTTTTAAACTGGTGACCTCAGCATTCCAGGTTGACACTTGATCCACTGCGCCACCACAGGTCACATTGGCACTGCTTAATTTAGGCTTTTGGAGCCTCTTCCCTGTACATTATCATAAACCTTCTCACTGTTCTCTGTGCAACTGATCTGTCCCCACTGTAGCCCATGCACTGAAATTTGTCAAGATTACATTTCACAAATATGTATGACAATACAGTAACCATTATGCATAACATCTATTTTATGAGAAATTTTCCCAAATCCCAAGGGCTTAGGGGAAAGATAACATACAACCCACCTTGCCACCATTATTCTCTTCATATTTGACTATTGCCCACTACATTTTTCCCACTATCACCTAGCTCTATGAGCAAATAAAATTTCTCAGTTTCCCTGACAAGTTGTCTTTGTAGCTATAGTTATAGAATTATAGTTTTATAGAACTCATGCAATGTTCTTCCTCTTTTCCTAGCCTTTCAAACTACTATTTCTCCCTGACATGCAAGTCCACTGACAACAAACAGAATATGTTTTTGGATTCTCCAAGAAGAGTTCGTAATACCTTTCTTCTAAATTCTCAAAGCACCTTTTTCCTTTCAACATTTTATCATTTATCACTTTCTGGCAGAATTATCTAATTATATATATATCTTTTAGACAAATACTAGTTTCTAAAAATAAATCTCATATTTTCTAACTTTATTACATTGTCTGGCATTATTATAGGCACTTAACATGTGGAATAAATTTTACTCTAAAAATTTTCTTCACTATTTTTAACCCATTATCACAACTTCCTACATCATTTTTCAAATACCTAATATAAACATGTTGATATTGCTTTATTCATCAAAATTATAAAAATATCTGTCAATGTAGCCTGACCAGGTGATGGCACAGTGCATAGAGCATCAGACTAGGATGCAGAGGACCCAGGTTTGAGACCCTGAGGTCGCCAGCTTGAGCGTGGGCTCATCTGATTTGAGCAAAGCGCACCAGCTTGGATACAATGTCACTGGCTTGAGCAAGGGGTTACTTGGTCTGCTGAAGGCCCACCAACAAGGCACATATGAGAAAGCAATCAATGAACAACTAAGGTGTCACAACGAAGAATTGATGATTGATGCTTCTCATCTCTCTCTGTTTCTGTCTGTCTGTCCCTATCTGCTCTTCTCTCTGACTCTCTCTCTGTAAAATATATATATCTGTCAATGTAGTCCTTGATTTTATAAATTTTCAAAAATATAGAAAATATAGATTTTATAAAAGAAGTACTAGGGAAAAGTAATATTTCTATATTTTACCAATGTTAAGTACATATATTATGTTGATGTTTTTATTAACAAATTGTATTTGCATGAATTATTGATTGTACTGTTGATTTTTCCAAGCAAATGGTACTTTTGTTCCCCAAAGTCCTAAAAATATTTACAGTGGAGAGTGCAGCTGTGTGAAATTCTGTAAATGGCAAATATGTATTATATTGTGTCATGAGTTAGTATTCAGAATAAAGTAAACTCCATCACAATGCTAGGACTCAGAGGCTCTCTCTATATATAGATACGTGTGTGTATATGTGAAGAAACAAAGTCAAAGAAGTGTTTCTTTAAGACAATGCCAACATGTAGTCAGTGATTTTTTTTGTCATCTGATGCTATCTTTTAATATGATGCCAAGAAAGTTCCACCTTTCAGGCCATCAATAATAATTCTGAGATTAGGAGCAAAGTGCAACTCAGAATGCATATTCCAAATATTTAATGCATAAATACAGCTACATTCATGATCCAGCTGGCATTTCTACCAAGGGCTAACTGCCCATTGAGGGTGGATCTCACTTCAATCAGAGGATCTGTTATTCACCAATGCTAGGGATTTCACTGAGCAGGGCTGGGTAGAACATTGTATAGATGGTGGGAACAGGATTCCTGGACACTAGCTAAACCCAACACCACTCCAGACATTGACTGACTTGGTCAATCTTCCCAATGACCAAGGTGAAGTAGGTCCCTTCCACCAGCTTCACTTCTCTAACTGAGAATTTCCAAGGCAGTTTTAAGTGCTTCTTCAATGCAAACCTGGGAAAAACAATGGATGCCTCAGGGCAGCCAACCTTTAACAAAAGCACCCACAGTTTTCATAGGTTTCACAGGGCTCAGATTTCCTCCTTTTCCTTCACTTCTAAGTGAACACTTAGGAATTCACAACCTCTTGCCTGAAGATGCCAATTTGGCCTGAGCCACTTTGGAACAAAATTGCATTTGTTAGCAAACATTAAAAATTTTCCATATAGTCGAAAGGGGAAAAACAAGTTCTTGTGTTTCAGTGTTTGCGATTTGCCAAGGATCTCTAAAGTGTGTTGCAATTGATGCCTGTAACTAAGAATGATGCTGCCCTGATTTCTAAAATTGGCAATCTTGAAGTAAATTTGCTACAATAATAGTCATAATTAAGTATTAAAGATTCCAGAATTTTGGCATTCATGTGTGGTTCCCACTGAGTTCAGACTGGACAAAATCAGAAGAAAATATGGACAACGTAAATTAAGGGTTTCTAATCTTTTTGAGTACATGACTGTCGACCAAATATGATTTGTATAGGAGAAAGGAGGGGCAGGTGGAAGGCCAGTAGCCACCATCATGGCCATTCACATGCAGGTTCACATTGGATTCAGACAGAAGGTAATGAAACAATGGAGCTACAAACTCGTAGGCCATTAGCTTTAATCCTAGTTTGCACCCGGCAGGCAAGTAAAAACACACACTGGGCTCCAAAACCCATTCATTCAGTGCTCACAAAGCTACTGACTTATCTGAGTTTCCTAGAATCAAAGGTTTCTAGCTCACCAGACTTATTCACCTCTGTTCCCCATCTCCTTCCTTCTCCCTGCACAAACTCTGCACAAACTGGCCTCTCACTTAGCACTCCACCATCTTGGCTGCTTTTTCTGTCCTCCTCCATGTGGCCTTTCTCTGCTTTCTCCTCTAATCTCAGGAACTGAGAGAGCAAGCTCCTGGTCTGCCCCACTTTATAGTATAGAAATCAAAACCTTCAATCCAATATACAAAATAGGGAAGTCTCTAATACAAAGTCACTTATCTGAGGCATGATGGGATTGCACCACCCCACATCAAAAAGGCTTAGTCCTAAAACCAAGCCCCAGGCTACAAGAATCCTGCCTGCCCACAGCCCACTCCCAACACACATTAATATCACCTGGGCTATGGGCTTCCATGTGGGCAGTGCCATCTTTAACAAAGTGAGCATAATATATTTTATCTGCCTAACAATCCACCCCTATGCTCACTTTACTACCCACAATCTACACCACCGGCATCCCTGTGCAAGGAAATTAGGCACATTACACAAATTACAACAGCACAAATCATACAGTTTCAACATTTACAAAGGTACATTTCACCAGTCTCTGAGCATTTAGCCCAAAGCGCAAAATGTCCTTGGCCTTCTTTCTAGCCATGGGAAAAGCTTCCCGGGGCAGGGGAAGGGCCTCCAGCAAAGCCACCCCCCGCCCCCATCAGGGTATTTCACATTGTCCAAAATCCATAAGTCCATCCAACAAAGGAGCCAGTGCCCACTCTGGTCGTAGTCCAGAAAATCTGTCCATAAACATGAGACCTCGGCCACCCCCCTCATCCCTGCTGTCCTGGCAGGTATTACACTGTCCCAAAGAGGAGCACGTGGCAATGGCAGTCAGCATTTCCATCTCTGCTCCAGAGAGCATGATGGCATTCACCCCTATGTCCCTAAATCGCAGACCTACCAGGAGCGTAGTTAGTATTTTTTGCAACTGGACTCTCACCTTCTGGAGACTGTGGATCGCAACTCCAGCCCGATTCTCCTCATCCTCCAAAGAGGAACTGAAAATGCCAGCTCCCGCTGCAGGGCTCATGCCCTGAGCCACTGCCGCTTTCTGCTCTTTGGGCCTTGTGGCCCCAGCTCCAGCCTCAGCCCTGGCCTCCCCCAGCTGCTGGCTCTCCACAACATCCAGGGCAAGCTACAACTCAAGAAACTGTGATTCCTTCTCCAGTGTTTGCTCCATTTCTAGGTAAATCTCGCAAACCTGGTCGGCCTCTACTCCACCACTCAAAGGTGGCAGTGGCTCCTTGCTGATCTGTATCGAATCCTACCACAGACTACGCCAAATCTGTGGCCAGTATCCATGGCTACCATCACAGCTGCCTGGTCCATGCAGATTCACATTGGATTCGGACAGACAATAATGAAACAATGGAGTCAAGAACTGGTGGGCCATCATCTTTAATCCTAGCTTACACCTGGCGGGCAAGTAAAAACACATACTGGGCTCCAAAACCCACTCATTCAGTACTCACAAAGCTACTGACTTATCTGAGTTTCCTAGAATCAAAGGTTTCTAGCTCACCAGACTTATTCACCTCTGTTCCCCATCTCCTTCCTTCTCTCTGCACAAACTCTGCACAAACTGGCTTCTCCCTCAGTACTCCTCCATGTTGGCTGCTTCTCCTGGCCTCCTCCATGTGGCCTTTCTCTGCTCTCCCCTCTAATGCTAATCTCAGGAATCAAGAGGGCAAGCTCCCGGTCTGCCCCACTTTATAGTGCAGAAATCAAAACCTTTAATCCAATATACAAAATAGGAAAGTCTCTGATACAAAGTCACTTATCTGAGGCATGATGGGATTGCACCACCCCACATCAAAAAGGCTTAGTCCTAACACCAAGCCCCAGGCTACAAGGATCCTGCCTGCCCACAGCCCACCCCTAACACACATTAATATCACCTGGGCACTGAGCATCCATGTGGGCAGTGCCATCTTTAACAAAGTGAGCTTAATATATTTTATCTGCCCAACAGCAGGCCCCCCACTTCCCTGAGAAGAAAGAAAAGAATGCAAGGGAAAGGAACCTGGAGGGGTAACTGAGTCAGCCAATTATAGATTAACTACAGTTCTCTGAAAGGTTGCCTGGAGCTGGTTGTAAAACAAAGCAAGAAGAACAGGACTTGTACATAGCTGAGACCAGTGGTCTGGAAACCTCTTCCCCCATCAAAATTTACCCTCCCCTCCTGGAGTCATAAAAGTGACATATACTCTAGACAAAGAGATCTCGAGCCCTTTGCATGAACACATGTATTTTGTAAAAGGTACATAAGATGTAAGAAATCTAACTTTGGGTAGCTCGTGGTTTATTGCCTCTTTTGGGGTCTCATTGCTCTGTCAGCTATTAAAATCCTACTTCCTTCATCAACTTGTCTGGGTGTCTCTGTCCCCCTTGATTCCTGCTACATATATATACACTGCTGTGTTCTTTCCCAGCCAGTGAAGAATTTGCTTAATTATAAAAATTCTTATTGTTGTAAGGTACCAAAAAAGCTGAAAATTTATATTGATATTCTGGGAGGAAAGGTCAGGCTTTCCTAATCGGCTTTCCTGTCCCATCCCTCCTTTAGGGAGGGGAGGAAGAAGAATGTAGAAGTTTCTGGCTTGCAAGAACAATAGGTCATTCAGTTTTAAATCTAAAATAAAGATTAACCTAGAAACTTCTCTTTCAATAGGAGGCAGAATTTACATACCACCTTGCATTGATTGTAGTTCCTCCCCCTTCCTGGAATCTTTTTTTTTTTTTTTTTTTTTCATTTTTCTGAAGCTGGAAACAGGGAGAGACAGTCAGACAGACTCCCGCATGCGCCCGACCGGGATCCACCCGGCACGCCCACCATGGGGCGATGCTCTGCCCACCATGGGGCGATGCTCTGCCCACCAGGGGGCGATGCTCTGCCCATCCTGGGCGTCGCCATGTTGCGACCAGAGCCACTCTAGCGCCTGGGGCAGAGGCCACAGAGCCATCCCCAGCGCCCGGGCCATCTTTGCTCCAATGGAGCCTTGGCTGCGGGAGGGGAAGAGAGAGACAGAGAGGAAAGTGCGGAGGAGGGGTGGAGAAGCAAATGGGCGCTTCTCCTGTGTGCCCTGGCCGGGAATCGAACCCGGGTCCTCTGCATGCTAGGCCGACGCTCTACCGCTGAGCCAACCGGCCAGGGCCCTTCCTGGAATCTTGAGGGTAAAATACCTCTAGGCTAGTAAGGGAAGATGAACCTTGAAAGATTTGTTAATGTCTTTGATTGTGTTACCTTAAAAGTCTTAATGTTTCTGTGTATCCCCTAAACAAATGTTGCCAGCTTGTAGTGAAGTCATGCTCTCCCCCGCCCATGTGTGATCAAGGGCATATTAGCATCCCCTGAACTATTTTTGGCACCGCACGATTTGGATTTACAGATGCCCCCAGTCAGCCATATTGGGCAGGCATATTTAATAAATTTCCTCCTCTAATAAAACTCGTCAAAATTCATCTGGACTGGGTGTCTCTACATGAACTCAATGAAATGAGGTACAGTGTCTTTCAGAATCTGGGGTACAGTACTTTATAACATTATTAAGTGAAAGCAATATCTCTATCACATTTTAAAATTGTTCTGCAAATATGTAAGACAGAAGTGGTCTCTAGTAGCCCAGAATAGAAATTGCAATGTGCACATGAACTCTTTGGCTGAGATTATGTTTTCAGTGTTAATATCTGTAATTACTATAGAATTCATTACATTTAGACTAATTTTTTAAAGGTAAAAATAAAGACATATTATTCTTTCAAATCCTAGAAGCTGAAGTTAGAATATCATTCCTAGACTTAGTCCCAGTTATGATAAAAATCATTAGGTTGTCTGTCCTTGAAATTCAGATTCAATTTCATCCACTGTTTAAATCTGATTTTACAAACCAAACTCAAATAAGAAAACAAATGGAAATGCATCTTTCAGCAGCATCTTCTGACAGTATATGATAAACAGCATTATTTACAGGACACTACAATCACACCATTTACATTCAGAAGGAAGAAAAATGCTGATTAAGCTTCCATTTGGCCCAGGCCTTCTAATACATAGTGTGTTAAGCAATTCAATCTTTTTAGTTTTAAAGTCACACACATCTCTAATCATAACATGCCAGAAGCAATAAAGCTACCAAAATAAATTAGGCTGTTTACTCCTGACCTATTATAACATCTCTGAGCCAGCAATATTCCAAAAATATGTATTATTATCTCTGCACCCAAGGGTCTCTTCTTCTCCCCAAGGTTAGTTTTTAAAACACATGAAGAGCTCCCTTTAAGTAAGTATAATATTGTATTTCTTATCCAATGACTCATCTACTTGTTTCAAAGGAAAAAAAAATTTTGACTGTCTTAGCAATCAAATAATCTCTATGCAAAATGAGAACTGCTAAACACTGGTGAGCGTTTGTTATTATATCTGGTAAAAGTTGTGTGTGCATTTATTAATACTGCTCATTTTTATTTTTGAACATGCTAGATATGGTGATATTCCTAGAGGAATACCAAGGACTTATAATATAAATATAAAAATACAAAGAGTAAAATTTACTTCATTACTTTATGATTTCAAATATTCAAAGAAATGTCTGAGTTGCTGCTGTCTTTCTAATAATTATGAAGAAAATATTCCCTATGTAAAACACTAAGAGTAAAAAAATTTAGATAGACTATTGGATCCAAATAGCTTGCTGTTTGAAGAGCTGTTTTAAACTCTTCAATAATTCAAAGTAATTTTTATCTTATCAATTTGTCTACTTATAAATCATTCTTATTTGTTCCTTAAACCTCTACTTATAGCACATAATCCTGATATTCATTTTTTTTACTGAATGTAGTTAAAATAACTAAAATATATATATATAATTAAAATAATTTGCAATTTAAATTGACTTTCTCACTCTATTAGTCCAAAGTACTTAGATTTTTCTTTTTTCATTTTAAAACTCTTGGTTGGAAGCTAATATTCTTTTTTATTATGCCCATTTACTCTAATTATCCTTGCAAAAAAATTACAACAACAACAAAAACCTAAGGAAAGAAAGAATACTTGTCTTAAATTGTCCCTTATTAAAATTCAGAAAGAAGATAATGTGGCCCATCAGCTCTGATACAATAAAGGTAGTAAAATAGGGAATTAAAAAAATTAAATTGTATCTGAATATAAATGTGTTTTATATCAGTAAAATTTTAAATTACCTGTGAAATTTTATTTTTGTTAGTTACAGTACATTAGACTTTTCATGTTGAGCTGGGATAAATGTGTATGTATATGTGCACAGAGAGAGAGAGAGGTATTCTGATTTTTTTGTTTTTTAAAATACATTTATTATACTATGGAATGTGCATTTATTATATACTGCTTTGTGGACTCTGGGTGTGTATGTGGATGGGTGTGTATAATCTATTTAATGTCTTTTTACCCACGCAGTGATTCTTCAAGTATAAGTTAAAATGTCATGTCCTCTTTAAAGCCTACTCATATAATTCCCTAACTAGGTCAGATCTGTTAATGTTCTTTTTAAATACTTTTTTAAAAAACTCCACATTTGTTAAGTATCTGTGTATTAGCATAGGGTAGTGACCCTTTCTGCTAAACCATGACAATTACACCAAAACAGAACAATGCATGGTCATAAAATGAGACTGGCTTTGTGATGAATGAACATACAAATGAATAAAGATCCTTGAGAGTCATAGCTTTTTAAATCTGGATTCATATTCCTTGGAATTACTACTAGAAATGCACCAAAATATGTACTAAGTAGAGAACAGGATATCTTTTCTAAAATACTTATGGTTTAGTGAGGAGACAGAGGTTAATCAAATAACTACATAAATAAATATAAAAAAACCACTGTGATAACTGCATGATAATAAATGAGACATATATGATACTGTGGCAGATGGAGCAATGAGAATATATACTAGGCTGATGTCCCTAAGTCAAGAGGAGATCATGCCAGGCTTTTCTCCAGAATTTAAGACAGAGCTGAGATCAGGAATAGAGTTTGGGTAAGATTGATTTGATATTATTAAGTCCTTCAGATAACAAAAGTAGGACACAGGAATGGTTTATACTTTCCATATACACATACAGTTCAAGGGGATATAAAAGTGACATTTATTGAGGTAATACCAAGTATTAGAAACAGTTTTTGAAAGATTATTTTTGTTTATCTCAAACTCTCTCTCTCTCTAAAGAGTTTCAGTTATCTTTATTTTCCTTCTTGGTTTTCCCCAGAGAAAAAGAGAACTAATGACCTGAATGATCAGCAACAAATGACCTATTTTTTTATATTCACTACTAATTATGATCACCATTCCCTTAAAGAACAAATTCATACTGATCCACAATGATCTCTTATATATGTTCGGCATCTGACCAGTTCTGTGGTTGGAGCTGCTTTGTTCCACTCTCTCCTCCTTCATTTAGTAGAGTGGGTTTCTGGGCGCCCTCCTGTTTCAGGAGCCATGCCAGCAGTTTGTACATCTGCATGATTACCACTGCTTGTAATCTTGTGATACGTGACCAGAAGGAGATCAATAATATCCAGAGAGTCCAATTCTCTCTCAGTACAGGTTAAACAGAAACCTCTGTTTTGGCCGATAGGCTTATTCATGTGATTCTCTCAGACAAATCCATGGCTCTACATTAGAAGTTGACTTCTATCCTCCTAAACTGATATATAATCTCTCTTAAGACTGCCACTACTGGGTATTTATATACTTCTAAGGGACTTCTTGTGAAGTAGTGGATATAATATCTATGGCAGGATTTAATCACCTCTGATTAATATATCATATTAATTTATTAATATCATATACAATATATATATGATATTGTTTTTTTATACCACAAGTCTTTTAAATTTTTTTACTTGGCAAAGTTATATTAATAATAATATATTAATATAATGTAATCCAGGGGTTGGGAAATTATGGTCTATGAGCCAAATTATATTGGCTTCCTGTTTTGTAGGTAAAGGATTTCTGGAAGATAGCCATGCACATTCATTTGTGTATCATTTCTGGCTGCTTTCACACTGCAATGGCAGAGTTGAGTAGTTGCTAAAGAGATTCAATGGTTTGCAAACCTGAAAATATTTACTATGGTAACTTTCACAGACTGTGGTTTAAGATCTTGATTTAAGCTAACCTTTAGGTCTAATAATAATACTATTTACTTAATATTTTATTATTTTTTAAAATTAGTTTATTGAAGATTTATACCAGTGTTTTTCAAACACTGGTCCATGGATCAGCACTGGTTTGCAGACCAGGATGGAAAACCATTGATTTATAGTAACATAACCTTGCCAAGAAGAAATTCTGCAGTGAGTAAACTAAACATTTCTACTAATAACTGATATATATGAGCATAGAGGATTTAGAGATACTTGAATTTCCCTCTGCAATAGTAAAAAAAAAATTTAAATATTGAAAAGACCTGCGGTATAAAAAAACAAACAAACAAACAAAAATCTTAGATCCCTTATTTCCCTGTTTTTGTACATCAGGTCTTCTATGATTTGTATCTTCCTTTAAATCTCTCCAGAGTATTTATTTCAACTAGATTTCCCCTGTACTCTGAAAGTTCACTCTGGACTTTCTTCTACCTTAGGGAGGCTTTGCCTAAGGGGCCTTGATACACAACATTTTCTGGAGCTAATGATAAAGACAGTGTTCTGTACCGTGTGTGTAGGAAGATCAAGGATAATCCTTGGCTAGTTTGCCCTGTTGGCAGATTAAGTGCTGAAAGATTAATATAACAATGACATGGCAAAACAAAACAAAAATACATCAGAGATATATTTTTTAAATACTTTATGAATCAAAGATTTTTATGCTGACATTTTCAAATTAAATTATTGGAACTATCATGCAGTGTGATATGTTTATGAAATATTCCAGGATATTTCTATAGATGCATTGCTTCAACTCTCTGTGAAAACAATCTGAATTAAAATTTAATTATGCCCCTATTTTTATTTAGTGTGAATAAAAAAATAAAAAATATTATAATTGGATGCCTCTGTTAAATATGACAGTACTAAAGGGCTCTTCTATCATTATGACCATTTGTCAACAAATTTTTCAGACAAGTCATTAACCTCCAATGCTCTCATTTATTTCTCCTCTCAATGCTGATCAAATAATATATAAAATTTAAATTACTTACAGCTGATCTAAATAGATCACATTTCTATCCTGTAATATATCCTCAGAACATTTATACAAGGAATATAAGACTGTCTACAGTTATATTTATTTTATAAATGAAGAAACCAAAAAGGTTCAATTAAGGGTAACTATGTACCTTCAGTTTAGTTGATTATTAAGGATACAAGCCTATAATTAAAATGCAACATGGAATACCAGCAATTCAACTACTCTTCTGGGAGAATGTCAAATTATACATTGATGTTATTTTTACTTAGTTTTTATTTCTAAGTAATAATTGCATATAGTTTAAAAGATCAAATAATACTATATGATTTCTAGCAAAATTAATAGTCTCCTAATCCCCACTTAAATTTACCACTCCCCACTCTCCAGAGACAACCATTTATTTTTTTATTTTGATATATATAATCATACATTTAAAGAAATACTTATTTTTTGCTTTTGTTTTTTCAACTTTAATGATTTTTGATTTATTAATTTTTAATTTTTTTTAATTTACTGGATTGGCATGGTTAGCCAAACTATATGTTTTTCAGGTATAAAACTCAATATAACCCCATTGACACCTTGCACTATGCCCTCCTCCGTGTCAAACAGAGTCTCTTTCTGTCCTCATTTCCCCTACTCTTTGCCCTCCTGCCCTTACCTCTACGCCCCCTTTCTCTTTGGCTACTGCCACTTTGTTTTCTGTATCTGTGTGTTATATGAATATGTTTTTTGGTTAATCTCTTTACTTTCTTTGATTCAGTTTCCTCTTCCTCCTTCCTTTTGACTACTTTCTATCTGTTCCCTGAGTCCATGCCTTCGTGTCTATTTTGTTCCTCAATTTATTGCATTCATTAGATTCCATGTATAAGTAAAATCATATGGTATTTGTCTTTCTCTGCCTGGTTTATTTCACTAATCTCCAGATCTGCCTGACTGGTGGTGGTGCAATGGATAGAGTGACAACCTAGGATGCCGAGGTCCCTGGTTCGAAACCCCAAGGTCACTGACTTAAGCTCAGGATCATCAACATCGTACCAAGGTCTCTGGATTGAGCAAGGAGTCACTGGCTGGGCTTGAGGCCCCCTCCCACTTTCAAAGGCACATACAAGAAGCAATCAATGAATAACTAAAGTGAAGTAATTATGAGTTGATGCTTCTTACTCTCCTTCCTTTCTCTCTCCCTTTTTGTTTCTCTTTCGCTCTAAGCAATGTTTTAAAAATTTCCAATCCATCCATGCTGTTGCAAAAGGTAAGATTTCTTTCCTTTTTTTTTTTTTTTACAGCTGTGTAGTATTTCATTGTGTGAATGTACCACAGCTTTTTTATCCACTCATCTACTTATAAACATTTGGGCTGTTTCTAGATCTTTGCTATTAAAATTGACTCCTAGGGGCCCTGGCCGGTTGACTCAGTGGTAGAGCGTCGGCCTGGCATGCAGAAGTCCCGGGTTCGATTCCCGGCCAGGGCACACAGGAGAAGCGCCCATCTGCTTCTCCACCCCTCCCTCTCTCCTTCCTCTCTGTCTCTCTCTTCCCCTCCCGCAGCGAGGCTCCATTGGAGCAAAGATGGCCCCGGCGCTGGGGATGGCTCCTTGGCCTCTGCCCCAGGCACTGGAGTGGCTCTGGTCGCAACAGAGCGACATCCCGGAGAGGCAGAGCATCGCCCCCTGGTGGGCAGAGCGTCGCCCCCTGGTGGGCGTGCCGGGTGGATCCCGGTGGGGCGCATGTGGGAGTCTGTCTGACTGTCTCTCCCCGTTTCCAGCTTCAGAAAAATACAAAAATAAATAAATAAATAAATAAATAAATAAAATTGACTCCTAGGCATTCTCAGTTTACATTCCTCCATGGAAGATGAGGCTCTCCATGACTGTACCACACTGCTACCTCCCTTTTACCACCCCATATCCACACCCGTACAATATAGCTTTTCTTATCTATCTATAGGCCAACTTCATAGATAATTTTTCCTCAAAAAATAATTACAGGTCTAATCAGGTTAAGGGCAGTCACCTGAACCAAAGTAAGATGGTCAAATTTTCTTAGGAATTTGGAATTGAGACACAAAGAGAGTCAGTCTATCAATAAGCTGTTGTTAATGGATATGAAAAAAGCATATATGTTAGGAAATGTATTGGGGTGTTTTAAATGTACTTTTTTATGGATAAACAATTAGTAGAATTGGAAATGTTTGTCTATCTAGTTTAACTCTAAAGATTTTCTCTAATTTGAGGTACTATATTTTGAGGATTACAACAATTTTATGAGCCCAAAGATTAAATAAAGGTCAAAGATATATTTTAATAAGAAAATGTGCTAAATATTCGTCAAACAGTCTACCAGTGCTCAGGTGAGTGGGAGGGTAGGTTATATGTGCTCATAGGAAAGTATTCAGAAATGTTTGGCATGAATGTATGTTTTCATGAGACCTTAATTTTTATTTTCATTTAGCAGCCTATTCTTTTTTGTCACTTCATTAGTTGACAATGTATCAGTTCTTCCAAAGAACATGCCAAAATCCAATTTAGAGTCATTTGTTAATTTGCCATCATCCAGAATTGATTCTGATTATTATTTGATACACTTTGAGTATTTTATTATGCTTCCACCATTTGCAGATAAATGTTTTTCAAAACTGATAAATTATAACTGGGGCACCTGATAAATATTAAATGTGTCCCAAATTAAGTCTCTGGTAAGCAAAGAACTTGATTAGAAGTCAGGAAAGCTAACTACATCAATCTACCACTAACTAGCCAAGTTACCTTGAGCAATTTAAGAGACATAGTCTTGAAAACAAAACAAAAAAAAACCTATACGGTTACTCAGGACTCTTCCATGTTAAAGATTAAATGATTCTGTCAGAAGTATGTATTGGCATTAGTTGTATTGTGCAATGTATGGAAAAGGAGACAGCATAATTGTAGTGTAGGTTTTCACTTCCACAGAATTGGGCGGGTTACTGTGTTCACAGATATCTACAAGACTATTGAAATTAAAGAACTGCAATATGAATTGGCTTTCTGAGAAATTCAGACTCCAGGCTGGCAAATTTGCAACATGGAATGCAACGAGAGTTAAATATATACTTGAATGAATGTAAATAAGATAAAAATGACATGAAATGTTACCTAAAGTCACAATATATTCCTTTCCAATTGCACTTCAAGAAATTGAATGAACAAAACAAGGACAGGGAACAGGAATGGGGTATTATGACTAGTCCCAATGATAGCTCCATGATCTTAGTACTGCCTCTGTTAACTTCGGATTAAGAACTAAACATATTTAAAAGCCCTTTGACACTTATAATATGTCAACAATATATTTGCTGTGGAATTGTAAACTCTAGATTTTTAATTCTTTGGAAATAATAAGGAAAGGGAATTAAGAAAGACTTCTTCCTGAGTTCAATATACTATTTAGATTGGAAGGTAGAGAAGTAGAGAAAAGGGTGAAGACTATTCTATTATTCTGAAAAATTTAAGGGACAGAAAAAAAAAAGTACCCTCTTGAAATGCCTTGTTCTGAGGTAATCTGGACAGTTGTTTTTAACTTCCCCTCAGTTAAATATGCTTTCATCATGTTGTCTGTACAGAACAATGATTTGTTTTGCTGTTGCTATTGGCAAAGCAGGAGGTGTAAATGTTTTGCAAAGTCTCCAGGGTATTGTAGAGGTCTTCCCCACCCCCACTGCAAGATTAATTTATCTGAAGTCTCTCCCTCTTTGGCGGGCTTCCATGCATGAGCCAGAAAGCAGTCCTCTATCTGGAATTCTCAGTGATGACCCTAACAAGTCCTTAGGAAAGAAAAAAGAAAGAAGAAAAGGAAAGTTTTATAAAAAAAAAAAAATCAAAGTTTTGCCATGAATAGTATTGAGGATATTGAAACTATATATGATAATATACAAATAATGAGCCTACCTTTCACAACTAGAGCACAAGCACTGGTACATGCACACACTCAAGTACCTTCCATTCTTCTAACAGAAATAAAAAATGTGCTGAAAGGACAATTATATATATTTATATTATGACTGGAAAGGGGTTTCCCATCCCGCTCAATGTCCTTCGGTGTTTCATACTTGGCTTTTAATAGCCATCACTTAGCTCCAAATGTATAAATCACAAAAAACCTAAAAAAAAAAAAGCCAACACACACACAAAAAAAGCCAACACATAAAGCTAGTTAAATAAGCATGTTACCACTCCTTTTAGCTTTGTCACTAAAGAACACAATAAATTAAAATTAATAAAATTTTAAAAAAAACAGAAAAACTTCTGTCCACCAGAAAAAGTAATCTAGAATCAAAGTAGTACAAGATACAAAAGAAGCAACCATCTGTATCTCCTCCCCTCCCCCTCTCCCTTTTCTCCACCCCCCCCCCCTTCCCCTTCCACAGCCATGGCTTGATTGATTTGAGCACATTGGTTCCAGTTGCTGAGGATGGCTCTGTGGAGCCTCCACCTTGGGCACTAAAAATAGTTTGGATCCAAGCCTGGCCTCAGATGAGCAGAGCTTTGGCCCCAGATGGGAGTTACTAGGTGGATCCCAGTCGGGGTGCATGCAGGAGTCTGTCTATCTTCCTTCCTCTCACTTTAATTTAAAAAGATACATTCTCTCTTAAATAAATGGATAATTCCCAAACACTGTATTTCTTTGATAGACATAATAATTTATTTAAAACTTTCCAATATTGAAAAGTATTATACAATCAATATATGTATTTAATATATGTATCTTTATGTTTCACCAATATGCTCTCATTACAGAGATGGAGTGTTTTACAATTATAATTATCTTAAAATGAAGGGAAAATATTATATGGGAACAATTCCCTTGATAAGAATTAAGTGGTTAGATAGTGGCACCATTCCTGTACTCAAGAAATGAGGAGAAACTAATGTTGATGAACATTGATAATTCTGGTATGGATATCACAAATATTAAAAATGTCCAAACGTAAAGAATTTTGTGATTTTTTTCCCAAATTAAATTATTATATACAGTCTTCAGTAATCAAATACATTATATAAGAAAACTGCTGAGCTTTAGAAACTGATCTACATGTCCTGAATGCATAACTTGTAAACCAAAATAAGTATTCAATTTGCCTGCATCGGCAAGAGCCTCCAGCCTCTCATGTCTGCTGCATCCACCTTCATTTGTTACAGAGAAATCTAATTTACTTGTGCCATGTTATAAAAAGCTGGAAAATCTTGTAGATAAGAGGGAAAAGTGAGATAAAATAAAAATACTAACAATTTATTGTAATTGTTTTGTGAAGTATCTGGTATTGCTGACCATATATAATGAAATTCAAAATCAACTGTCGAGTCTCCATTAAATATGTAGTTGATAAATAACCTAGTAAAAGCCCTCTGTGATGGAAGACATGGTTAATATCAAGCCAAAACTATTTTAACAGCAGGATCTAAATACAGAAATTAAGCTATGTAGTATAATAGCTCATAAACCAAACATTCTTTAACCAGGACACAAATGACACTCACAAGGCCATTTGAGAAACAGAAGAAATCAAGGCCATTGAGAAACAAAGCAGGAACTGTTACAAAAGTGAATATATAGGATCACAGTGGATTACTAACACAGTCAAGAAGATGCTATGGGGCCTTAAAATATTTTTTTTTCCTGGGGCACTGGAAATGTCTCAAACTTAAATAAAAATTTTACATCAGGGCTTTGATAAGATTTTATTTAGACTTTAAAAAGAGTACTCTGCTGGCTCTGGCCAGGTAGCTCAGTTGATTAGAGCATCGTCCTGATACACCAAGGTTGCTGGTTCCATCCATGGTCAGAGCACACACAAGAAACAACTAATGACATAGATAATAGGGAAGTGGTCATCAGAGGGAAGAGGAGGGAGGGAGGGGAGTAAGGAGAGACAAATACACAGTGATGGAAAATGATTTGACTTTGGGGATGGGCACCCAGCACAATCAGCAGTTCAAATGCTATAGAGATGTTCACCTGAAATCTATGTACTTTTACTGATCAGTCACCCCATTAAATTTAATTGTTTAAATAAAAAAATGAATGCATAAATAAGTGAAACAACAAATCAGTGTCTCTCTCTCAAATCAATAAATACATTTGAAAAATTACTCTGCTAATTAAGCTACTGAAGAAGAGGGACTGGAAAGAAAAGATCCCGTGAAAATATGATTCCAGCAGCCTCACAAAAATGATAACAATAGAAAAATGATGATGGCAGTGAACACAAGGGATTGACAGAAGTAATTTATTGCAAGTAGAAAGCAAGAAAGAGAAAAAAAGAATTAGAAAAATACAAAGTTTGCATGCTTGAGTGAGTCAGAAGATAGCTGTGGAGGTGGAAAAAAATTTTCTTATTAAACATATGAGGATAAAATGATAAAGTCAGTTTTAGAAATATGTTTTTGGAGGTGTTAATGGAATGTTGAGCTGGAAATTACAAACAGGGATTGAGAGTCAACAGCAAAAGTGCATTCAGAGCCTGACCTGTGGTGGCGCAGTGGATAAAGCATTGACCTGGAATGCTGAGGTCGCTGGTTAGAAACCCTGGGCTTACCTGGTCAAGGCACATAGGGGAGTTGATGCTTCCTGCTCCTCCCCTCTTCTCTCTCTCTCTCTCTCCTCCTTCTCTCCTCTCTAAAATGAATAAAGTCTTAAAATAAATAAATAAATTTTAAAAAGTGCATTCAGAAAGATCTGAGTTTAAACACATTTCTGCATGTTAGCTTTAAGGTATCCTCAGCTGAGTATCAGTTATTAGCTGAGATTATTATTTTTTTTTTACTTATTTACATTATTCTTAATATTATATCAGTCATTGCTACTGTAATAGCAGTGACTAATATCAGGTATTTATTCATAGAGTAGTTGCAGATACTAAGTGACAATACATGTGAATGCTTAATAAAATGACCTATTAGTGGTAGGAAGTTGAAGTTAGTTTCTGTCAAGGGGAAATAAGAGAAAGAGAAGCCTTTAAAATATGATTTAGAGAATTATTTGCATCAGTGTTATAATGACAATAATTTAGTTGAATGATATTCCATAGAGAAAAATGGAGAGTCATAAGAAAGGCAAGACATAGTCTTGGAAGAAGTTTTCTTGCAGAGGATGGAGAACAATGAGGAGGTAAGGGACAGATTGTAGATTTCAGATAACAAGTAAAACTCAGCATGAACACAAAAAAAGAAAAGAGCACAATATAACAGAAGGGGTAATAATAATGTCTTCAGAGATACATTAAGGTATATAAAGAAGTTTAAAAGGTTTTTGAATTTTACTATTAAGGTGTTATGCCTATGATCATTATGAAAGGATATTCAATAGAAAAGCAGAGAAATATCAGGATTTCAGAGGTAATGATTGTGGATATCCAAAAATTAATAACATGCTGTATTAGTTTTCTAGATCTTCAGAAACAAATAGCTACAAATGGTGTAGCTAAAACAGCAGAAATTATTTTCTCACAGTTCTTACAGCCTAGAAGTCCAAGATCAAAATGTCTGCAGCTTTGGTTTCTCCTGACACTACCTCCTTGGCTTTCAGAGAGGCTGCCTTCTCTCTGTCATCACGTGGCCTTATCTTTGCTCATTGTCACCTCTACTATCTCTTTCTCTTCCTATAAGAACCATAAGAATCCAGTACTACTGGATTAAAGCCCCATTCTTATGGTCTCATTTAACCTTAATTACCTCCTTAAAGGTCCTACCTCCAAATACAGTCGTAGAGGGATGAACATATGATTTTGGCGTGGAGGGGGCGGGTACAATTCAGTTGATAATACTTCAATATTTTATTCTTTTATTATATATTATATTTTATGACATATATATATATATATATATATTCACCACTTTGGTTTCTTCTAATATCTTCTTAAATTCCACTGTATTTCACATATACCTAAGCACTTATCAAAATATAATGAGCATTATTGTACCCATTGCACAGTTTAAGAAAAAAAGAAACATTTTTCAAGCAGTCAAATCTGTGTATCCATCTGGTATACCTGGGTTAATCTCTATCCTGATTATGCTATTATCCTTATTATTTTCCCTAAACAATATGTAACTTTTCCTGGTGCTAAACTTTATATAAACAATATCATCAACTATTTGTCTTTTTCATGTGACATTTGTCTTTGTTGGATGTAGCTCTAAATCATTCATTTTCACTACTGCCTACTCTTTAATGAATGTAGCAAAAAATTTTCCCTGTTCTCTTGATAAATTTTCAAATGATTTGCCATTATTTATATTACAGAAAAACTGGTGAACAATATTATTCATGTTTCCAGGTGCAAATGAGTGAATTTCTCTAGGGTGATTTATTTCAGTGAAATTACTGGTTCATGGGAATGTATATCTTCAACTTTAATTAGATATTGCTGTATTGTTTCTGGAAGCTTTTATCAATTTGCATATTCACTAGCCATGCATAAGAACTGCTTTTGAGTAGAAGTCTTGCTAACACAGAATTGTCAGACTTTTAATTTTTTAAAATTTATCTTCCTAATAATGGTCTATTCTAATTCTGATCTTTAATTTGCATATAATGAGAATATATTCTCATTCTTTCTCCTGCTTTGTCTCCCAGGAGCCACACCCTTATAGACTGTATTGCTGGGTTTCCTTGCTGACTTCTGGTTGAATTTGTCCAATGAAAGGCGCAGGGAGAAGACTAGAGCACTGACACTGAGAGATATGGATATCTCTTCCCTTCCTCTCTGCTCTGGCACCAGAATTGTCATTTGCTGTTTCCCACTACAATTAGAGATCTAATCAGATGGTGCTTTCTTACAGGGGCTCTCACTGAGCTCTTAATTTTATTTCCTTCCCTTTTTCATGGCGTAGCAAGTGTGACAATGCTTCTCACTGTTGCTAATCTCTAGGTACCTCAACCTATTTTGTTACTTTCTTCAACTTTGCCTAACACTTAGTTAAAATCTCTTGGTTAAAAATATCTTCAACTTAACTATTTATTGAATTTGCTTCTCTGACATGACTGTACAAGATAAAGAGTCATATTATGAAAATCCTGTCCCTTGAACCCCATTCACCCAATTCCTATAGCTTACTGTTAATACTATCTTTTTGTTAATGCTATCTACCAGAGCTTTATAATTATCCATTGAAGCAATTAAAAATGTGTTCTCCTTCATTCTTTTTCACAAATGGTAGCATACAATAGTCACTATTTTTCAACTTTCTATTAAGTTACTAATACTGTAAGGTGGTAATCCTATCAGTACATAGAGATTCCGCACTGTGATTTTTAATAGATGCATAGTAATCCAATTTATGAATATACCTCATTTATTTCTGCAGCCCTATAATAATGGGCATTTAGATTATTTATATCATGACATAACTAGCAATATTTCAATAAATAACTTAATGTGTAAATCAGTGGTCATGGGTCAAAGTGATATGAACCTGTTGTTTTAGTAATTCGGTCTAATTATATTCTCTAAGGATTTCAGCCATTGCAGTCTCATTTGCAATGAGTGATAGAGTCTATTACCTCATAGTCTAAGTAGTACAGTGTGGCATCAGAGGTTTGCAATTTTATTAATCTGATATGTGATATATGGTATTTCCTAGTTTTTTTTTTTAACTTTCATTATCTTTATATAGACTGAGTGGATCATTGTTCTATGTTTAAAGGCATTTGTATTTCTATTCCTGAAAACTCATGTTCATATCCTAGACCCAAATTATATTGAATTTAATATTTTTCTTTTTAGTTCGGAGGCATTCTTTATTAATATGAGGGAGCAGGCTAACCCTTTATTTCCATGATATGAATTTCAATTCTTTTTTCACTATCTTTTTTTTTATTTATTTATTGTTACATGTTACCATGCATAAATTTTCTACTTTTCTAGTGTGATTTTTCAGTCCTTTCTTTAATGGTTTCTGGAATGTTTATTTTCAGAAAGTATTTACACATTTAGAGGTTATAAAATATTTTTTCATGATTCTTCCTAGTACTTTCTTTATTTTAAACTTTACATTAAATGCTTTGTTCTGCTATAGATGAAGTGTGGGTGAAACATTTTTCCTTTATGCCTACTTTTTTATTAATTTAACTAATTCATTTAATTAGATCTTTCAAGCACACATCTAATGTCTTGTTTCAAAATTTGAATATCTGTATAGTTTTTGGAGCTTCTCATTGTTCTGCTTGTGGTTTCTACTAATTCTTAATTGTGGTGGCTTGTTTATTTCACATGCTGGAAATTTTGTATTGTGAGCTCAACTTTGGCACAGTTTTACGCGTGGGAATCTATGTGTACTGAACTGAGGCTGAATCCCTTCAGAGAATATTTGTATTTCTTTCTGCTAGGCATCATTAGGCAATAACAAATTTTAAATTAATGTTTCAATTTAGGGTTTCCTGATTCTAGGTAATATAAATAAATGTCAATCCCCGGTAAAGAAGAAAGAACTGCATGTGTGAAATCTCAGGAAGGACTTTATTTTCCCTAGCTTCTAGGTTAATGAGAGCTGCAAACAGCCTCAAGTCACCTGTGGATTCAGCATACTCATAACAAACTTATTTTCTACTCCACCACTCTTATCACCTGTTGACTTCATTTACTTGAGAGACTGAATGAAGTTTGTGGTTATATTTTATCTAGTATTTTTAGGGTGTCTACAGTGGGAGGAATATTTTCTTCTAAAATGTATAGTCAACTAGCTTGCTGGCAGTGATGCTATAAGGTGATTTTGATTTAAATGAAACAAAAAAGATGGGGACCTAGTGTAAAGCAAGAACAGCATTTAAATGTATTTATTTTAAGACAAGAACATTTTGGCTATCTTTTTAGGCAGAATGTAAAGTATAAAACTTAAAGAAAAAAAAAACTTAAAGAAAAAATTGCCTGACCAGGTGGTGGAGCAGTGGATAGAGCATTGGACTGGGATGCAGAAGACTCAGGTTCAAGACCCCGAGGTCGCCAGCTTGAGTGCGGGCTCATCTGATGTGAGCAAAAAGCTCACCAGCTTGGACCCAAGGTCTCTGACTTGAGCAAGGGGTTACTCAGTCTGCTGAAGGCCCAAGGTCAAGGCACATATGAGAAAGCAGTCAATGAACAACTAAGATGTCGCAACAAAAAACTGATGATTGATGCTTCTCATCTCTCTCTGTTCCTGTCTGTCTGTCCCTATCTAACCCTCTATCTGACTCTTGCTCTGTCTCTGTAAAAAAAAAAAAAAAAGAATAGATTGGTGTTCCTGTCTCTCTCTCTCTCTCTCTCTCCCTTCTTCTCTGGTTAAAATAAAAAAAATAAAAAAAATTTAAAAAATCAAGTATTCCAGCAAGTAGTATTAATTAAAGGATATCCCATACAAAAAGAACAGAGAAAGCAGATATAGGTAAAAGGAACCAAAAAGCATAAAGCATCCTAGAGTAAAATGAAAAGCGACTATTTTTGGCTAGAGTACAAAAGAGTGGGGAAAACATCTGTGTTAGGCTTGCTCGCTGGTTTCCTGGCTGCAAGCACTTTGCATGATTAGTGTGTGTCTCTATGAGAAGCTATGGGTCTTTTCCCTCAGGAGCAATTCTTCCAAATCGATCTCCCACCACTGTGAGGTGTGGTTCCCTGATCCCCTCAGCTGCCACTGTGAGGGGTGGTTTTACTGATCCCTTATTCTCTACTGCAAAAAGCAAGTTTTCCTCTGTTTATTCAATCGCCTGTCTCTGTGAGCCTCCAGTAAATGGGCTTGGCCCAATGCTTTCTGACTCCATAGTGCCTCTACCATCTGTCTGCATTCAATGTGAACTTGCCTGGCCTCAACTACCAGCATTGCAAAGAGCAAAAGTAACACTTGATATTAGAAATGCACAGTGTATCCAGATCATGGGGAGTTTGGAATATGATACTCAAGATTTTAGAATTTGGTCTGAATCTATTAATTTTAGTTGAATGCTGGCATCACAGAGAGCTGGGCTTTATTAATCTTGTCTGGAGTCTTACTGATACATTCTATATTCCTTTCTCTCTAAGTTGTGGCCATTTGACACGTTAAATTCTTTCTCTAGAATCAGCCTGACCTGAGACAGGGAGTTCTAATGTGACATAATAATCTTAGGTTTTGGGGGTTGTTTTATTTTTTCATCCAGATGTGCCTGTGTGCTTGTATTGTTTATGTACTCTTTTCTCTTGGTATTAAGTGATGATTTGAAAATGAGTTTATATTTAAAATTCCTCAGTAAATATTCAGTAACTTATATAACTACATCTTAGAATGCCTTATATCAAGCAAATATGCATCTAAGCATGGCAGAGAAACTCCTGGGTTGCTCTTTGAATAAAGGTAAAGAGAAATAAGTGGGAGAGTTAGACAAAATGAGAAATAAAATAAAGTTTAAAAGATAGCCAAACATTTTGTAAGCTGGTTGAGTTTGGAATGAAGTTAAGCAGTAACCAACTACTGATGCTTTTAATTAAATCATCTTGTAAATGTAGTATGGATCGTTGTTGTGGATATTCTCTGAACATTTTCAGAGACAGGGGCTTGGAACTTATCTGTCTTTTGATGCAACCCACCTTCCCTCACCCTGACACACGACTTGGGTACAGTAATAATCACCCAGCCAGAACCTCTTGGGGAAGTCCTCATTCTGCAGGACCTAATGGTTGCTATGAGAAATAAAAGGGTCATTTATTTTTGTATGTATCTGTACTCTACTCTGTACTTTAATGCAAAGACCTTGGTCTTATTTGTGTAGATGTTAATGATATTTATTTTCTCACAGATCAGGAAGAAACTTAGAACCCTCACACCCAAACCTAACTAAAAGTAACCACAGCATAGATTACTCAGGTCTTAGAAGCTGTTATTAATGGACCTAAATCCTGTCTCTGCTTGCTTAGGCTACTGATTTTCATTGTAATAGAACCCTGACTTCGTACAGTTTCACTTCTTAGATATTTGAGTATTGTGGAAGCCAATCCTCTGCTATGAGTTACAACCTTGGCAATATAAGTAGTCTGCTTAGATATCAAAATAGGGCCACTCCCTTGTACTCTCTCCTATACCTGAGCACATTCTGCCCTAGTCCTCATGTTTTTGCTCCATGTTAAATTTGTGAGTCAAATCCTTACTATTTAAAAGACTGGAATTTCTTTCAGCTCTGCTCTTGTGCTGGTTTCAACTTTCATTCCAATTTTTGGACCATCTATGTCTTCCCTATTAAGTTGTAATTAAATGCAATTTGCCTATTCATTTTGCAAAATTTGACAGCTAAAACAGTTTTTAATGTTGAGGTTGAAAGAGAATTTGGCAGCAGGAATACTGCATAAGTTATCTATTTCTGCTTAACAAATGATTACTAACTTAGAGGCTTAGAACATTTATCTTCTCACAGTTCTGATGGGTCAGGAGCCTAGGCATAGTTTAACTGGATCCTCTGCTCAGCATCTCACACGTTGCAATCTTGTGTGCTGGGCTGCTCACGCGGTTGTCGGAAGGTTTAAACATCTGGTTGTCAGGTTGAGGTTGAAGCTTTCTTGGTGGCTGTTAGCCAGGTGCCATTCTCAGCACCTAGAGGTCTCTGGAATTTCTTGCCACTTAGATCTCTCACAGCATTGCAATTTACATCCTGAAAGCCAGCAGGAGAAGCTCTTACTCCACTCTGCTAAGACAGATTATTATTTAGTATTCCCATTATTTTTGCCATATTCTATAGGTTGGAAGCAAGTCACAAGTTCAATTCACACTCAAAGAAAGGTGATTATATGATAAAAAGGGATGACTCATTGGAGGTTATCTTAGAATTCCACCTGCCACAGATACCAAACTGAAAACTGGAACACAAGGAATTCCACTTATTACCAACAGCTCTCCTTAACAGCCAAGAATAAAAAACAAACAAAAAGGAAAATACCTAATAAATGGTTGTAATGCATGCCTGTTGTGATGGTTAATTTTATGGATTAGTCTGACTGGTCTGTACAGTGCCCAGATATTCAGTCAATCATTATTACAGGTGCTTCTCTGAGAGTGTTTTAGGGTGAATTTAACATTTAAATCAATGCACTAAGAAAAGCATATTTTCTTCCCTAATGTGAGTGGGCCACATTCAATGAGTTCAAGGCCTGAATAAAACAAAACCTTTCCTAAATAAGAAAGAATTCCTTCTTCCTGACACATTTGGAGCTGGGCCACATTTTATCCCCCTACCTTTGGGCTGAAACTGAAACACTGGGTCTTCTGAGTTTTGAGTCTGCTGGTCTTCAGACTGGAACTACAGCATTAAGTTCTCTGGCTTGCTGACTGCAAATCAGTCCCCACAATGTGAGCCAACTCCTTGTAATAAATCAAATCTCTCTCTCTCTCTCTCTCTCTCTCTCTCTCTCACCTCCTATTGGCTCTGCTTCTCTGGAGAACTCTGACTAAAATACCTGTTAAGTTGAACATGTTATAGTAACTAATCACCATCTAAGAATCATTTGAAAAATCACTAATTACTAATCAAATATTATCAGATAATTCCCCTTATTTAGATGGAAAACTTGTTGCTTTTAAATGAGCATCTTACTATCCTTGTGGCTATTTTAACAATATAACCCACCTGAAACTACAGATGGACACAAATGCTTTTATCATAACAAATGCAGCAGAGCTGACTTGGAAACCTGCAGGAGACCTTTAGAATCTTGTTCTCTGCATAACTGACTTTGAGCAGACATAGAGTAATGGAATCTGACTTGTTTGACCAATACAAGTTTTTGATGTTTCAAGGAAAGAATATAGTTACTTTTTAAAGACAATCCAAATTTTTGTTCACCCTTCAAGCTAAATGATGCTATGCAAATTTACTTATGCTCTTATTATTACTAATTTATTAGGCAAAAACTATTCAGATGTTAAGCACTTTTTTAGTGAACCATAATGATGACCGCGAAGACACAAATGATCAAATGATCTGAGTGGTTAGAAATCCAGCCAAAGGAATGGTCTTACGACAATGTGGTCTATTAACACATCAGTTTTGCAATATTATAAATTTGGCATACAAATTCAAATAAAACTTCTGTTGAATATAATATTTCATAGAAAAAATATCCAGCTTCATTAATTAGAACTCTTGTTAAAGCCATCATTCAATAAAGTCTTCAGAAAGTAACACTAAAGTGAGCTTGATACATTCATTTAACAAATAGCTTTTATATTGTTACTTTCAGAATTGGAAATGGAAAGAGAACCAGAGGAAACACAATCTCTACCCTCATAGATTCTTCAGTCTAGTAGGAGAGGAAAAAAATTAAACAAAAAATTACAGTCAAGTATGGTGCCTATTAGTATCTTGTAGAATAATTGAGCAAGCATACTGAACTTTAATAGTGGGTGACAGACAAAGCAAAGATTCATAGCAAAGTAAAAGATAGAGAAGGTCTGCTTGAAGAACTGAGCACAGAAAACTCAAAGTTTTAGAGTTATAGACTTGAAGGAGGTTTAATATGACAGAAGCATAACTTTGGTATATCAACAATTGGGGCAGGGAATGCCAAGAAAAGAAACTAGACTTCATAGAGATCACTATACAGAGTAGCAAAGCCCAAATCAAGGCCTTAGAAGTTTATCTGAAAGAGGAAGCCACTGAAACCATTTTTAAAAAGCAGATTTGAGTGACATCAGAGAAATGGCGCCGTGAGGAGCGCGACAGACAAATCTCCCCAAAATTTCCACAAGTTCATCAACCAGAGACAGAAAAATCTATCCTTGGAGTGAATGGGAGTTCCACACACTGAAGGTGAAGGTAGGATTGAGTGAAAAATTGACTAAATATATAATCAACCCCGAAGGAAATAAGTCAGACAAAGGAACACTCTGCCTTCCTTACTAACCTGAGCAAAGGCTGCTTTCACTTGGAACTGAGAGTCGGGGGGTTAAGGGTGTGGAGGAAGCTAGGCTGCGGCACAGACATTTGTTCAAGCCAAGGAAAGAGTGTGCCTGTGGTGAATCAGCCCACATGAGCAAACGCCCGTGTGCCACAAGCAGCAGCTGCCAGAGGTTCGCGGGGAGTGCGCCAAAGCGAACTTCCCTACACCGGAGCTTCTCTAGGCGAGTGGGATGCCTCACCCAGCCATTCAAGCTAATAATCAAGTGTTGGGGGAGGGGCGCGTGGGCAGCTTGCAGTCCTTTCTGGAGCAGATCGGTGGATTCAATCGCTGAAATTAGCTTAACCCACAGTCTGCTCACCACCCAACTGACCTACACAGCTCTAATTGACAAGATCTCTCTCAGTTCAGTGATCTAAGACAAAAGGCGTGATATTTTTTAGTGCCTCTTGCTAAAGGGGTGGGGGCAACTTCTGATTGGCAGAGCTTTCATACTCAGGAATATATGCTAAAAAGAGGGACTTGGCAAATGTTAAGAACTCTTGTACTGCAGGCAGCGACTAGGGCATCTTCTTCCCAGTCAAAACAGGTTACAAAGTGCAGAAAGCCTGGGGAGAGTGGTCCCACAGAGTGCTAGGCATGCTGAACAGGCCTGGAGGCTCATAGAAAGTCACCTTGAGAGCAATTGGCTCCCAGCCCCACCTGATTACACTGGCGGTTCTGAATGACAGAGCCTTACACAGAGCCCTGCGTTGAGTGGGAATAGAGTGGTGATTTTCCAGCTCTTTGAGCCTCTTACTCCCCAGGCAGAGGCAGCAGCAGCCTCATAGCTGGATCATCAGGCTGCTAATTCAAGAAGGAGAGACTAGGAGAGAGGCTCCGGGAAAATGAACTCTCTCATTGTCGGAGCATGCAAATGATAACAAGCCTTGACTACCAATGAGACTGAAGCCTAATATATGACATCGCCATAGAGTCTCATCAACTGCAAATCTCTACCTAAGCATATCACAGGGGCAGAGCCTGGGTAGAGTCACCGACCAGGAAGAAGGAGAGGAAAGAAAAAGGAAGAAGAAGTTAATCTTTCAAAATCAAGAAAAATCCACAGACTTTATAACTTGTTCCACTATTTTTTTGTTCCTTTCATCTACTTGCCTTTATTATTATTTCTATTTCCTCCACCTTGGTCCTTTTATTCTGTACCCATCTTATTCTTTCCTCTTCTTGAACTACACTACCCATAAGTGTTACGTTTTATTTCTTTTCTTCTTCCTTACTCTCCATGAGGGTTACACTCCAAAACCCTTAACTCTCTCTCTCTCTTTTTTATTTTTTTTATTTTTTCTTCTTTTCCTTTTCTCCTTTTTCTTATTTCTCCCTCTCTATTAGTTTCTTCTTTTCTCCTTTTACTTTTCCTCTCATTCAATCCTCAATCATGAACAAATTATTTAATTTGGGACTCAAAGGTTTTTTTTTGTGGCATTTAGGGTGCTTTTTACTTCACTTTTTAACTCATTAGCATTCCTCCCAACCCAGGATCTCCATTCTATTTAGTTTTTGCTACACTCAATACAATAGTTTTTTTTTTCCTTTTTCCTGTTTCCCTCTTATCCCTCTCATTATATCTCTCAGTCAACCATCACTTACAAGCAAATCATTTTATACATGACCCAAACTTTTTACTTTTTTGCATTTTCTGTGTCCCTACTTCATTTTTTGTCCCTTGAACACTTCCCCCAACTCAGGCCCTCCGTTACAGGCAGCTTTTGTTCCATTTAGCATAAAAAAATTCATAGTTGATCACAATATTTTCCTAAGAAGGAGGAGAGAGGAGGGGAAGAGAAGAAAGAAAAGGGGGGGGGGATAATAAATTATTATTGGGTTTTTTTTCCAAATTTTTCTCCATTTTTTTTACTTTTTTTTTTTTACTTTTTTTTCTTTATTAATTCTCATTAGTGCTATCAACAAGACCACCCTCAGATGACATTAAGAAAAAGGAAATTGAATATCATGGATGCAAAACATAGAGAAGTAGCACAGATAGATGTGGAAAAATCTATGGAGAAAAAATTTAATATCTTGGAAACTTTGGAGTTAAATGACAGAAAATTTAAAATAGAAATCCTAAAAATACTCAGAGATATACAAGAAAACACAGAAAGGCAATTTAGGGAGCTCAGAAAACAACTCAACAAATACAAAGAATATACTACCAAGGAAATTGAAACTATAAAAAAAATCAAAGAGATGAAAACTCAATTCATGAACTGAAAAACGAGGTAACAAGCTTAGCTAATAGAACAGGCCAGATAGAAGGTAAGAATAGTGACATAGAAGACAATCAACTTCAGGCACAACAGAAAGAAGAAGAGAGAGACTGAAAAATTAAAAAAAATGAGAAAGCCCTACAGGAATTGTCTGACTCCAGCAAAAAGAATAACATAAGAATAATAGGTATATCGGAGGAAGCAGAGAGAGAAAATGGAATAGAGAATATATTCAAACAAATAATAGATAAGAACTTCCCAAGCCTGTGGAAAAAACTAAAACCTCAAATTCAAGAAGCAAACAGACACTGAGTTTTCTTAACCATGACAGGCCTACTCTAAGGCAGGTCATAATGAATATGGCATGAACCAATGACAAAGAAAAAATTCTCAAGGCAGCCAGGGAAAAGAGGAATACAACATATAAAGGAATGCCTATTAGATTATCATCGGATTCCTAAGCAGAAACTCTACAAACTGGAAGAGAGTGGACCACAATATTTAAAGACCTGAAAGAGAGAAACTTTCAGCCAAGAATACTATACCCATCAAAGCTATCCTTCAAATATGAAGGAGAAATAAAAACATTCACAGATACAGAAAAGATGAGGGAATTTATCATCAGAAAACCCCCACTCCAGGAAATACTAAAGGGGGTTTTCCAACCAGATTCAAAAAATAAAACAAAACAAAACCACAAGTAAAAGCTCCACCAAGAACAAAATAAAACCAAATTTAAACTGTGACAACAAAAACAAAAAAAAAGGGGGGGAGAGGACAGAGATTAACGGTAGCAAAGGACAATGGAGTGCAGAAACACTCATAAGATAGGATACTACAATGAATATGGTAGGTACCCTTTTCATTACTTAATGGTAACCACCCTTGAAAAAACCACCACAGAAGCACATGACTTAATAAAGGTAGCAACAGAGGAAAAAAGTATGGAATACAAACAAACAAAAGCAAATGATAGAAAACAAAAGAGAAGAATCAAACAAGATGCAAAACTAACAGAAAGTAATTTATAAAATAGCAATAAGGAACCCACAAGTGTCAATAATTACACTAAATGTAAATGGATTAAACTTACCAATAAAAAATACAGAGTAGCAGAATGGATTAAAAAAGAAAATCCAACTGTATGCTGCCTACAAGAAACACATCTAAGCAACAAGGATAAAAAAAAATTCAAAGTGAGGCTGGAAAACAATACTCCAAGAAAATAACATCCAAAAAAAAAGCAGGTGTAGCAATACTCGCATCTAATAATGCTGACTACAAGACAGAAAAAGTACTCAGAGACAAAAATGGTCATTTCATAATGATTAAGGGGACACTGAATCAAGAAGACATAACAATCCTTAATATACATGCACCAAACCAAGGAGCACCAAAATATATAAGACAGCTACTTATTGACCTAAAAACAAAAACTGACAAAAATACAATCATACTTGGAGACCTCAATACACCACTGATGGCTCTAGATCAGTCATCCAAACAGAAAATCAATAAAGATATATTGGCCTTAAACAAAACACTAGAGCACCTGGATATGATAGGCATCTACAAGACACTTCATCCCAAAACGACAGAGTATACATATTTCTCTAGTGTACATGGAACATTCTCAAGAATTGACCATATGTTGGGCCACAAAAATAACATCAGCAAATTCAGAAGAATTAAAGTTGTACCAAGCATATTTTCTGATCATAAAGCCTTGAAACTAGAATTCAACTGCAAAAAAGAGGTAAACAAACCCACAAATATGTGGAAACTAAACAACATACTTTTAAAAAATGAATGCATCAAAGAAAAAATAAGCTCAGAGATCAAAAGATATATACAGACAAATGAAAATGACAACACGACATATAAGAATCTCTGGGATGCAGCAAACACAGTAATAAGAGGGAAGTTCATATCACTTCAGGCCTATATGAACAAACAAGAGAGAACCCAAGTGAACCACTTAACTTCACACCTTAAGGAACTAGAAAAAGAAGAACAAAGACAACCCAAAACCAGCAGAAGAAAGGAAATAATAAAAATCAGAGCAGAAATAAATGAAATAGAGAACAGAAAAAGTATAGAAAAAATTAATAAAACAAGAAGCTGGTTCTTTGAAAAGATCAACAAAATTGACAAACCCTTGACAAGATTCACCAAGGAAAAAAAAGAAATGACTCATATAAACAAAATCCAAAATGAAAGAGGAGAAATCACCACAGACATCATAGATATACAAAGAATTATTGTAGAATACTACAAAAAACTATATGCCACCAAATTTAACAATCTAGAAGAAATGGATAAATTCCTAGAACAATACAACCTTCCTAGACTGAGTCATGAAAAAGCAGAAAGTCTAAACAGACCAATTAGCAGGGAGGAAATAGAAAAAACTATTAAAAACCTCCCCAAAAATAAAAGTCCAGGCTCAGACAGTTATACTAGTGAATTCTATCAAACATTCAAAGAACACTTGGTTCCTATTCTACTTAAAGTTTTCCAAAAAATTGAAGAAGAAGCAATACTTCCAAACACATTTTATGAGGCCAACATAACCCTCATTCCGAAACCTGGCAAGGACGGCGCAAAAATAGAGAACTACAGACCAATATCTCTAATGAATACAGATGCTAAAATACTAAACAAAATACTAGCAAATCGAGTACAACAACATATTAAAAAAAAATACAACATGATCAAGTGGAATTCATCCCAGAATCTCAAGAATGGTTCAACATATGTAAAATGGTTAACGTACTACACCATATCAACAAAACAAAGAAAAACCACATGGTCTTATCAATAGATGCAGAAAATGCATTTGATAAAATACAACACAACTTTATGTTTATGACACTCAACAAAATGAGTACAGAAGGAAAATATCTCAACATGATAAAGGCCATATATGATAAACCATCAGCCAACATCATATTAAATGGCATAAAACAGAGGACTTTCCACCTTACATCAGGAACAACACAGGATTGTCTACGCTCTCCACTCTTATTTAACGTGGTGATAGAAGTTCTGGCCAGAGCAATCAGAGAAGAGAAAGAAATAAAAGGCAACCATATCGAAAAAGAATAAATAAAGGTATCACTTTTGCAGATGATATGATCCTATACATCGAAAACCCCAAAGACTCCACAAAAAGATTAACTAGAAACAATAAACCAATACAGTAAGGTCACAGGATACAAAATTAACATACAAAAGTTCATAGCCTTTCTATATGCCAACAATGAAATATTAGAAAACGAACTCAAAAAAATAATCCCCTTCACGATTGCAACAAAAAAAATAAAATACCTAGGAATAAACATAACAAAGAATGTAAAGGACCTACATAATGAAAACTACAAGGTATTGTTAAAGGAAATCGAAAAAAATACATTGATATGGAAAAATATTCCTTGTTCTTGGATAGGAAGAATAAATATAATCAAAATGGCTTTATTACCCAAAGCAATTTATAAATTTAATGCAATTCTCATCAAAATGCCTATGACATTATTTTAAAGAAATGGAACAAAAAATCATCAGATTTATATGAACTATAAAAAACCCTGAGTAGCCAAAGCAATCCTAAGGAAAAAGAATGAAGCTGGAGGCATTACAATACCTGACTTCAAACTATATTATAGCACCACAACAATCAAAACAGCATGGTATTGGCAGAAAAATAGACACTCAGCCAATGGAACAGAATAGAAAGTCCAGAAATAAAACCACATATATATGGTCAAATAATTTTCGATAAAGGGGCCAACAACACACAATGGAAAAAAGAAAGCCTCTTCAACAAATGGTGCAGGGAAAACTGAAAAGCCACATGCAAAAGAATGAAACTTAAGTACAGCTTGTCCCCTTGTACTAAAATTAATTCAAAATGGATCAAAAACCTAAATATAAGACCTGAAACAACAAAGTACATAGAAGAAGACATAGGTACTAAACTCATTTTTCCATCTCATTGTATCTTTTTCGATTTCCCTTAACAATGCTTTGTAGTTTTCATTATGTAGGTCCTTTACATTCTTTGTTATGTTTATTCCTAGGTATTTTATTTTTTTTGTTGTTGCAATTGTAAAGGGGATTATTGTTTTGAGTTCGTTTTCTAATATTTCATTGTTGGCATATAGAAAGGCTATGGACTTTTGTATGTTGATTTTGTATCCTGCGACCTTACTGTATTGGCTTATTGTTTCTAGTAATCTTTTTGTGGAGTCCTTGGGGTTTTCGATGCATAGGATCATATCATCTGCAAAAAGCGATACCTTTACTTCTTCTTTTTCGATATGGATGCCTTTTATTTTTTTCTCTTGTCTGATTGCTCTGGCCAGAACTTCTATCACCATGTTAAATAAGAGTGGAGAGCGTAGACAACCCTGTGTTGTTCCTGATGTAAGGTGGAAAGTCCTCTGTTTTATGCCATTTAATATGATGTTGGCTGATGGTTTATCATATATGGCCTTTATCATGTTGAGATATTTTCCTTCTATACCCATTTTGTTAAGTGTCTTAAACATAAAATTGTGTTGTATTTTATCAAAAGCATTTTCTGCATCTATTGATAAGATCATGTGTTTTTTTTCTTTGTTTTGTTGATATGGTGTATTACATTAACCGTTTTACGTAAGTTGAGCCATCCTTGAGATTCTGGGATGAATCCCACTTGATCATGATATATTATTTTTTTAATATGTTGTTGTATTCAATTTGCCAGTATTTTGTTTAGTATTTTTAAATCTGTATTCATTAGAGATATTGGTCTGTAGTTCTCTATTTTTGTGCTGTCCTTGCCAGGTTTTGGTATGAGGGTTATGTTGGCCTCATAAAATGTGTTTGGAAGTATTGCTTCTTCTTCAATTTTTTGGAAGACCTGGATTTTAAAGAGCATTTTATAAATTTGACTCCAAAGGCAAGATAAATGAAGGCAAAGATAAATGAATGGGACTACATCAGACTAAAAAGTTTTTGCTCAGCAGGAGAAACTGACAAGAAAATAAACAGACAGCCAACTAAATGGGAAATAATATTTTCAAACAACAGCTCAGATAAGGGCCTAATATCCAAAATATACAAAGAACGTATAAAACTCAACAACAATCAAACAAACAATCCAATAAAAAAATGGGAAGAGGACATGAACAGACACTTCTCCCAGGAAGAAATACAAATGGCCAACAGATATATGAAAAGATGCTCATCTTCATTAGTAATGAGAGAAAAGCAAATCAAAACTACAATGTTACAAAACTAACAGAAAGCAATTTATAAAATGGCAATAGGGAACCCACAAGTGTCAATAATTGCACTAAATGTAAATGGATTAAACTTACCAATAAAAAGACACAGAGTAGCAGAATGGATTAAAAAAGAAAATCCAACTGTATGCTGCCTACAAGAAACTCATCTAAGCAACAAGGATAAAAACAAATTCAAAGTGAAAGGCTGGAAAACAATACTCCAAGCTAACAACACCCAAAAAAAAGCAGGTGTAGCAATACTCATATCTGATAATGCTGACTACATGACAGAAAAAGTACTCAGAGACAAAAATGGTCATTTCATAATGATTAAGGGCACACTGAATCAAGAAGACATAACAATCCTTAATATATATGCACCAAACCAAGGAGCACCAAAATATATAAGACAGCTACTTATTGACCTTAAAACAAAAACTGACAAAAATACAATCATACTTGGAGACCTCAATATACCGCTGACGGCTCTAGATCGGTCATCCAAACAGAGAATCAATAAAGATATAGTGGCCTTAAACGAAATACTAGAACACCTGGATATGATAGACATCTATAGGACACTTCATCCCAAAGCAACAGAGTATACATTTTTCTCTAGTGTACATGGAACATTCTCAAGAATTGACCATATGTTGGGCCACAAAGACAATATCAGCAAATTTAGAAAAATTGAAATTGTAACAAGCATATTCTCTGATCCTAAAGCCTTGAAACTAGAATTCAACTGTAAAAAAGAGGGGGAAAAACCCACAAAATTATGGAAACTAAACAACATACTTCTAAAAAATGAATGGGTCAAAGAAGAAATAAGCGCAGAGATCAAAAGATATATACAGACAAATGAAAATGAAAATATGACATATCAGAATCTCTGGGATGCAGCAAAAGCAGTAATAAAAGGAAAGTTCATATCACTTCAGGCCTATATGAACAAACAAGAGAGAGCCTAAGTAAACCACTTAACTTCACACCTTAAGGAGCTAGAAAAAGAAGAACAAAGACAACCCAAAACCAGCCGAAGAAAGGAGATAATAAAAATCAGAGCAGAAATAAACAAAATAGAGAACAGAAAAACTATAGAAAAAAATCAATAAAACAAGGAGCTGGTTCTTTGAAAAGATCAACAAAATCGACAAACCCTTGGCAAGACTCACCAAGGAAAAAAGACACAGGACTCAAATAAATAAAATCCAAAATGAAAGAGGAGAAATCACCACAGACATCATAGATATACAAAGAATTATTGTAGAATACTATGAAAAACTATATGCCACCAAATACAACAATCTAGAAGAAATGGATAAATTCCTAGAACAATACAACCTTCCTAAACTGAGTCATGAAGAAGCAGAAAACCTAAACAGACCAATCAGCAGGGAGGAAATAGAAAAAACTATTAAAAACCTCCCCAAAAATAAAAGTCCAGGCCCAGACGGTTATACTAGTGAATTCTATCAAACATTCAAAGAAGACTTGGTTCCTATTCTACTCAAAGTCTTCCAAAAAATTAAAGAAGAAGCAATACTTCCAAACACATTTTATGAGGCCAACATAACCCTCATACCAAAACCAGGCAAGGATGGCACAAAGAAAGAAAACTACAGACCAATATCTCTAATGAATATAGATGCTAAAATACTAAACAAAATACTGGCAAATGGAATACAACAACATATTAAAAAAATAATACATCATGATCAAGTGGGATTCATCCCAGAATCTCAAGGATGGTTCAACATACGTAAAACGGTTAACGTAATACACCATATCAACAAAACAAAGAACAAAAACCACATGATCTTATCAATAGACACAGAAAAGGCTTTCGATAAAATACAACACAATTTTATGTTTAAGACTCTCAACAAAATGGGTATAGAAGGAAAATATCTCAACATGATAAAGGCCATATATGATAAACCATCAGCCAACATGATATTAAATGGTGTAAAACTGAGGACTTTCCACCTTAAATCAGGAACAAGACAGGGTTGTCCACTCTCTCCACTCTTATTTAAAGTGGTGCTAGAAGTTCTGGCCAGAGCAATCAGACAAGACAAAGAAATAAAAGGCATCCATATCAGAAAAGAAGAAGTAAAGGTATCACTTTTTGCAGATGATATGATACTATACATCGAAAACCCAAAGGACTCCACAAAAAGATTACTAGAAACAATAAACCAATACAGTAAGGTCGCAGGACACAAAATCAACATACAGAAGTCCATAGCCTTTCTATATGCCAACAATGAAATATTAGAAAATGAACTCAAAAAAATAATCCCTTTCACGATTGCAACAAAAAAAATAAAATACCTAGGAATAAACATAACAAAGAATGTAAAGGACCTATATAACGAAAACTACAAGGCATTGCTAAGAGAAATAGAAAAAGACACAATGAGATGGAAAAATATTCCTTGTTCTTGGATAGGAAGAATAAATATAATTAAAATGGCCATATTACCCAAAGTAATATATAAATTTAATGCAATTCCCATCAAAATTCCTATGACATTTTTTAAAGAAATGGAACAAAAAATCATAAGATTTATATGGAACTATAAAAATCCCCGAATAGCTAAAGCAATCCTAAAGAAAAAGAATGAAGCTGGGGGCATTACAATACCTGACTTTAAACTATATTATAGGGCCACAATAATCAAAACTGTATGGTATTGGCAGAAAAATAGACACTCAGACCAATGGAACAGAATAGAAAGCCCAGAAATAAAACCACATATATATGGTCAAATAATCTTTGATAAGGGGGCCAACAACACAAAATGGAGAAAGGAAAGCCTCTTCAACAAATGGTGTTGGGAAAACTGGAAAGCCACATGCAAAAGAATGAAACTCGACTACAGCCTGTCCCCGTGTACTAAAATTAATTCAAAATGGATCAAAGACCTAAATATAAGATCTGAAACAATAAAGTACATAGAAGAAGACATAGGTACTAAACTCATGGACCTGGGTTTTAAAGAACATTTTATGAACTTGACTCCAATGGCAAGAGAAGTGAAGGCAAAGATAAATGAATGGGACTACATCAGAATAAAAAGGTTTTGCTCAGCAAGAGAAACTGATATCAAAATAAACAGACAGCCAACTAAATGGGAACTGATATTTTCAAATAATAGCTCAGATAAGGGCCTAATATCCAAAATTTACAAAGAACTCATAAAACTCAACAACAAACAAACAATCCAATAAAAAAATGGGAAGAGGACATGAACATACACTTCTCCCAGGAAGAAATACAAATGGCCAACAGATATATGAAAAGATGCTCAGCTTCATTAGTTATTAGAGAAATGCAAATCAAAACTACAATGAGATACCACCTCACACCTGTTAGATTAGCTATTATCAACAAGATGGGTAATAGCAAATGTTGGAGAGGCTGTGGAGGAAAAGGAACCCTCATACACTGTTGGTGGGAATGTAAAGTAGTACAACCATTATGGAGGAAAGTATGGTGGTTCCTCAAAAAACTGCAAATAGAACTACCTTATGACCCAGCAATCCCTCTACTGGGTATATACCCCAAAACCTCAGAATCATTGATACGTAAAGACACATGTAGCCCCATGTTCATTGCAGCACTGTTTACAGTGGCCAAGACATGGAAACAACCAAAAAGCCCTTCAATAGAAGACTGGATAAAGAAGATGTGGCACATATACACTATGGAATACTACTCAGCCAAAAGAAATGATGACATCAGATCATGTACAGCAAAATGGTGGGATCTTGATAACATTATAAGGAATGAAATAAGTAAATCAGAAAAAAACAAGAACTACATGATTCCATACATTGGTGGAACATAAAAACGAGACTAAGAGACATGGACAAGAGTGTGGTGGTTACCAGAGGTGGGGGGAGGGAGGATGCAGGAGGGAGGGAGGGAGAGAGTTAGGGGGAGGGGGAGGGGCACAGAGAAAACTAGACAGAGGGTGACGGAGGACAATCTGACTCTGAGTGAGGGGTATGCAACATAATTTAATGACAAGATAACCTAGACATGTTTTTTTTGAATATATGTACCCTGAATTATTAATGTAATCCCATTAACATTAATAAAAATTTATTTAAAAAAAAAAAAACTACAATGAGATAACACCTCATACCTGTTAGATTAGCTATTATCAACAAGACAGGTAATAGCCAATATTGGAGAGGCTGTGGAGAAAAAGGAACCCTCATTCACTGTTGGTGAGAATGTAAAGTAGTACAACCATTATGGAAGAAAGTATGGTGGTTACTCAAAAAACTGAAAATGGGACTACCTTATGATCCAGCAATTCTTCTACTGAGTATATACCCCAAAAACTCAGAAACATTGATACGTAAAGACACATGTAGCTCCATGTTCATCGCAGCATTGTTCACAGTGGCCAAGACATGGAAACAACCAAAAAGCCCTTCAATAGAAGACTAGATAAAGAAGATGTGGCACATATACACTATAGAATACTACTCAGCCATAAAAATGATGACATAGGATCATTTATACCAAAATGTTTGGATCTTGATAACATTATACAGAGTGAAATAAGTAAATCAGAAAAAACCAAGAACTACATGATTCCATATATTAGTGGGACATAAAAAATGATACTAAGAGACATGGACAAGAGTGTGGTGGTTACCGGGGGTGCGGGGGAGGGGGGCACGGGAGGGAAGGAGGGAAACGGGAAGGGGGAGGGGGAGTGGCACAAAGAAAACTAGATAGAGGGTGATGGAGGACAATCTGACTTTGAGTGATGGGTATGCAACATAATTGAATGGCAAGATAACCTGGACATGTTTTCTTTGAATATATGTACCCTCATTTATTGATGTCACCCCATTAACATTAATAAAAATTTATTTTAAAAAAAGCAAATTTGCCTGGTCTGTGGTGGTGCAGTTGATAAAGCATCGACCTGGAATGCTGAGGTTGCCCATTTGAAATCCCATGTTTGTTTGATCAAGGCACATATGAGAAATATCTATTATGAGTTGGTGTTTCCTGGTGCTCTCCCCCATTTCTCTGTCTAAAGTCAATAAATAAAATCTTTAAAAATATCAGATTTAACAAAGTTAGATATTAATTTTAAACATATTACTTTGGGTTGATTTTATTTTTATGACAGCTTTATTGAGAAATATATTACTATAAACTTCACTTATTAAAATATGTAATTCATAGGTTTTTAAGGAAATTCACAAAGTTATTCAATCATCACTATCTAATTCCTGAATATTTGTATCATCCTAAAACAGAAACTTTATTCTTATTAGTATTCACCCTGAATTTCTCCCTCTCTTTGGCCCCTAACAACACTAATTTATTTATGTCTCTATGCACTTTCCTTGTCTGGATATTTGACACACATGTAATCATACAATATGTACTTTATTATTCCACTAAGCATCATGTTTTCTGAGACTCATCTATGCTGTACCATGTATAAGTAAATTTTTTTTCCAGATGGCTGAATAATACACCATATTTATTTATCCAGTCATCAGTGATAGAAAGTTGAAATATTTTCAATTTATTTTGGGGGGGGGCTAGTATAATAATGCTGTTATAACCAATTATGTACAAAATTTTATATGCACATATATTTTCTTTGCTGATTTATATGGTAAATCTAGATTTAAAAAATTTGAGGAATACCTTGGCTGTTTGGCTCAGCAGTAGAACATTAGTCTGGCATGTGGAAGTCCTGGGTTCAACTCCTGGTCAGGGCACACAGGAGAAGCAGCCATCTGCTTCTCTACTCTTCCCTCTCTCCTTCCTCTCTATCTCTCTCATCCCATCCTGCAGCCATGGGTCAAATGGCTGAGTTGGCTCCATGGCCTCACCTCTGGCACTAAAATAGCTCAGTTGCTGAGCAACAGAACAGCATCCTCAGATGGGCAGAGCATCCCTGGCTAGGGGGCTCGCTGGGTAGATCCAAGTCTGGGAGCATGTGGGGGTCTGTCTCTCTGCCTCCCCATTTCTCACTCTCTCACTTAATAATAATAAAAAAAGTTGAGGAACAAACTGTTTCAAAGCAGCTACATTTTACAGTCCCACTAATAATGTATAAGGATTACAATTTTTCATGGTCTTGCCAGCCTTGTTAAAAATTTTAACCATCAGTCCTGGCCAGTTGGCTCAGTGGTAGAGCATCAGCCCAGTGTGTGGATGTCCTGGGTTCAATTCCCAGTCAAGGCACACAGTAGAAGCACCCATTTGCTTCTCCACCCTTCCCCCTCTCCTTTCTCTCTATCTCTCTTTTCCCCTTTCACAGCCAAGGCTCCATTAGAGCAAAGCTGGCTTGGGGAACTGAGGATGCTAAAATGGCTCCAGTTGCAATGGAGCAATGCCCCAGATGGGCAGAGCATCGCTTCCTAGTGAGCATGCCAGATGGATCCCAGTCGGGCACATGTGGTAGTCTGTCTCTCTGCCTTCTGGCATCTTACTTCAGAAAAATAAAAAAAATTAAAGAAAGAAAGAAAGAAAGAAAGAAAGAAAGAAAGAAAGAGAGAGAGAGAGAGAGAGAAAGAAAGAAAGAAAGAAAGAAAGAAAGAAAGAAAGAAAGAAAGAAAGAAAGAAAGAAAGAAAGAAAGAAAGAAAGAAAGAAAGAAAGAAAGAAAGAGAAAGAAAGAAAAAAAAATTTAACCATCTTAGGGGTGTGAAGTGGGATCTTACTGTGATTTGACTTACATTTTCCTGATGACTAACGACATTAAGCATCTTTTACGTGCTTGTTGATTATGTCTATATTTTCTTTAAGAAATATCTTTAAAAATCTTCATCCATTTTTCAAATTGTGCTATTTATCTTTTTATTGTTGAGATGTTAAGGTCTTTACATATTCTGGATACAAGTCTCTTGTGTTTTTACTTTCTAGATGGAGTCCTTTAAAGAATAAAAAAACTTCAATTTTTGTAAAGTTCAATTTATTTATATTTTTGTCATTTATTCTTTTATTTTATAAGAAATTATTGAATACTCTAAGATTATAAACATATTTTTCTATATTTTATTCTAATAATTTAATAGTTGTGGCTCTTACATTTTGGTTGTTTATCCATTTTGAATTGATATTTTATATAGAATGAAATAAGTATGTAACTTCATTTTTGGCAAGTAGTGATCCAGTCATCCTAGCATTATTTGTTAAAGAAATCATTTTTCCTCATTAAATGGTTTTGGAACTCATGTTGAAAATCATTTGGCATATTGTATGGGATTATTTCTAGAATCTCAATTATATTCTACTACTTTATATAGTTACCCTTATGTCAGTATCAGTGTTTTGATTGTAATGAGTTTTGAAATCAAGAAGTGTGAGTCCTTCAACTTTGTTCTTTTTCAAGACTTGGCTATTAGTATCAACATGTCAATTTCTGCAAAAATAAGAAACTAAAAATTTTTATAAAAATTTTGAAAAATCTGTCAATCAATCTGGGGTATATTGCTCTCTTAACAATATGAAATCTTTTAGTTGATGAACATGATTATTTTTCCATTTATTTAGGACTTCTTTATTTTTTTTTCAGTGATGTTTTATACTTTTGAGTGTACTGGTCTTGCACTTTTCTTTTTAATTATATCTTTAAGTTTTGATTATTTTGGATGTTATTGTAAATGGACTTGTTTTATTAATACTTCCAAATTGTTCATTACTACTAAATTGAAATACAATTGATTTATTTATGTTGATCTTATTTTCTAGAACCTTACTAAACTCATATATTAGTTCTAAATGTATTTTTATGAATTACTCTGGATTGTAGATATACAAATCATGTCATTCATGATATATAAATAGTGATAGTTTTACTGCTTCTCTCTAATCTTAATGCTGTTTATTTCTTCTTTTTGACTAACTGCCCTGGCTAGAATATCTGGTAGAATATTAAAAAGAAATAAAAACAATTGACATCATTTCCTTTTTCCTAATCTTAGAGAAAAAGTATTTGTTTTTCCACATGAAGTATAATGTTATCTGTGGTTTTTCCATAAATAGCCTTATAAAGATGAACACATTCCCTTCTATTTCTACTTTGTCAAATGTTCTTTATCATGAAAGGATGTTGGATTCTATCAAGAGTTTTCTCTATATCAATTGAGATGACCATGTAATATTGCCTGTCCCTTATTCTATTAATATGGGCTACTACACATTGATTGATTTTTATATGCTAAACCAGGCCATCATTCCAAAGGATATATACTTCTTGATCATGGTGTATAATCTTGTTTATATGTTGTTGGCTTCAGCGTGCTACTCTTTTGTTGAGGATTTCCACATCTATGCCCATTAGGGAAATTAGTATGTAATTTTATATTCTTGTGATGTGTCTGCCTGCTTTGGGTAATTGATCTTATAGAGGGAATTATTTGAAGTTTGAAGAATGGAATGAATAGCTAGTTCCACATGGACCAGTGAAAGAGCTGTTGCAGTAAGTCAGGTGGATATGACTAATATATGGTTTATGACAATGGGAGTAGAAATGGAGAAAGAAGATACCAACATTCAATATCAGACCAAAAAAAGATGAATTTTTTTCTTGGAAATCAAGGGGGACCTATGTATGTAAGACATAGTACCTCTGAACTAAACAATTTGCTGATTTTATAAAGGCTTTGAGAAGCAAAAATGAAATGAAATAAAATAATTAGGACTTGTGCCATTAGTGCTATTACTAATTGGCTAGTTTTCAGAAGCATAGTTATCAATATAAGTTGTAACTGAACAGGAATTCTTAGGTTTGTTAGGGTATTGGCGAGCATTTGTACCCCATTTGGCTACACCCTTTGTACGACCTTATTTGGAAGGGAGTTTGTTGGGATTGGACTGAGCAGGTGCAAGGTTCTTTTGCAGCAGCTAAGAGAGCTGTCAAGGTGGCACAGGTCTTGAATGTGTTTGATCCTGCCAGGCCCAGTGAGCTGGATGGGATTTGGATGGGGCTTGTGGCATTGAACAGAGCACTTACATCTACATATTGGGTTTTGGTCCCAATTGTGGAAAGGTGCTGAAGTCCATTACTCATTAGTGGAGAAGCAGTTGGCAGCTGTGTATAGTGACTGAGAGTATTATGAACACAACACCAGCTACAGTTAAGACAACATATCTATTGCAGTATGGGTGAGAGACTGGGTGACCAACCACGTAGTGGTATGGACCAAATGTCCACCTTGGCAAAGTGGGGTGCCTACCTGCAACAATGCTGTGCTCTTAGCACCAGTCCATTGAGGGAAGAACTGTAGGAAGTCTTGTGACCAGTCACTTATGTGACCTTAGAGTCAGGTGCAGCTGGGGCTCAGGAGGAAGAACCTGAAGTGAGTCCCTAACAAGAGGGGTGGGTACCCATCCCTGAGGTTCCCTGGTATACTGATAGTTCCAGCAGGGGCCAACCTGCCAAATGGACAGCTATAGCCTTCCATCCGGCCACTGAGACTATTTGAATGGACATTGGTACAGTCCAAAGCAGCCAATGGGTGGAATTAAGAGCTGTTTGGCTAGTTACCCATAATGAACCTTTACCTCTGTTGATCTACACTGACAGCTGGGCTGTCTATTGTGGATTGACCCTTTGGATTGCTACTTGGCACACTAACCAGTGGATGGTAATGCACCGTCCACTATGGGGTCAGGCCATGTAGCAGTACTTATGGGAAACAGGACACCAGAAGCAGGTGACAGTATATCATGTCACAGGGCATGCCCCTCTAGCCCATCCTGGGAATGGTGAGGCAGATACGTTGGCAAAGGTGCAATGGTTTGAGACTGCGCCTGCAAGTGATGTGGCACAGTGGCTCCACCAGCTCCTGCTCCATGCAGGACAGAAAACTATGTGGGCTATGGTTAAGACATGGAACTTGCCTGTGTCCTATGCAGAGGTACTTGCAGCCTGTGAGCAATGTGTAGTATGTTCCAAGGAGCACCCTCGGAGACCACTGGAGTCACCTGAACAGATCCAGAGGAGTCATGTTCCACTGACATGATGGCAGATAAACATCATTAGACCCTTACCAAAGTCAGAAGGGTACCAGTATGCAGTCATTTGTGGAGATACTGCCACCGGTCTGCTTGCTGCTTACCCAGCCTGTAACCCTGACCAGAGGGCAATCACACAGGCTCTGGACTGCCTGAGTGCAGCATATGGGTGACCACTGATCCTTGAAAGTGATAATAGTACCCATTTCACTAGTTCAATGGTGAGGCAATGGGCTCAAGCACTGGGGGTGGACTGGAGGTACCATGTTCCCTATCACCCACAGGCTGCTGGTATCAATGAGCAGTAAAATGGACTCTTAAAGCAGGGACTGAGACAGGAGGGGGGCACCAGCTCCCTTACTGGATGGACATACTACTTATGGGTAATACTCTAGATTTTGAATGAGAGACCTTGACGGGGGAGCCCAGCTCTGGTGGAGGCCCTCTTGCATTGGGCAGCTGCCCCATTCAGTTACAGATATGCACCAAGGACATTTTACTCAAGCCAGGTTTTGGACAGCAGGCAATGTGCTCTTGCCTGCCCCAATAGCCTTTTTTGTGTGTGTGTGTGTATTTTTCTGAAGTTGGAAACAGGAGGCAGTCAGACAGACTCCCGCATGCACCCAACCGGGATCCACCCGGCATGCCCACCAGGGGGCGAAGCTCTGCCCATCTGGGGCGTTGTTCTGTTGCAACCAGAGTCATTCAAGTGCCTGAGGCAGAGGCCATGGAGCCATCCTCAGCGCCCGGGCCAACTTTTTGCTCCAATGGAGCCTTGGCTGTGGGAGGAGAAGAGAGAGACAGAGAGGAAAGAGAGGGGGAGGGGTGGAGAAACAGATGGGCGCTTCTCCTGTGTGCCCTGGCCAGGAATCGAACCCGGGACTCCTGCATGCCAGGCCAACGCTCTACCACTGAGCCAACCAACCAGGGCTCCCAACAGCCCTTCTTAAAGAGCAACAGCTTCGATGGACTTGGCTCTGGATCATACAGTCTCCCCATGTGAGATGGGTGGCCTTGTTGGCACCATAGAGAAAGGGGCTAGAGGTGGACCTCCAGTTAACTTCTTGGGCAACCAGCACCTGGCCACCTAACGTAGAAGTGTATTATCCCTTGATTGCTCAGGGGGACAGTATTATGAAGGGCACCTTTGTAATTTCTTTATGGTCAGTAATGAGTTCTCCTATTTTACTACACATAGAACCAGTAGATGTTGGTGTATTGACCAATACGGCTTGGTATGCCTGCCCATGGTGGCCTCTGGTACCAGCTACTGTGCTGTCTGCAGACAAAAATCTGGCCTCTATTCTGCCAGAGGGAAAAGATTTGCCTCTTTTGGTGCCGCTGACAGCTCTCTCATTTTGCCTATAGCTATTGATTTGTTAATTGTATTGCTGTAGTTTGTACTGTTTCTGTTTATGCAATGTATCCCACTGTTCGCACAGTGACCATCATCGAAGATACCTATGGTTTAGATTCTAAAGCAAGCAAAAGGGGTGGAATATTGGTCAAATAAGTTTATAAATATGACGTATATGTTTACTCGCTTTGGGTGTGGGAGATAGGCTGTAAACTGGCAAAGTCATTATAGCCTAAGGCTTAGTTTTAAGACTAAGCCTTTCCCCCCCTTCTAGTACTAAGGTCTTCTCAAAGCTAAGCTTTTCCCCACACCCTTGACTGTTGCATGATGTGGGGTGGTGCAGTCTAATGAGGAATCCCATTTATGCCTCAGATAAGTGGCTTTGTATCAGAGACTTTCTTATTTGTATATTGGCTTAAAGGCTTTAATTTTTACACTATAAAATGAAGCAGACGAAGGGCTCTTGCTCTCTCTTGGTTCCTGCTATCAGGATTGCAGAGGCATCCTTGATCCCTTGCCCTTTATGGGAAAAGCAGGTTTTCTGCTTTTTCCTTGTCTTCTTTGTGGCTTTCCTATCTTGGTAAGACACCAATACACAGAATGGCCCACAGTCCTCTGACTCCACCATTTCTTTACTGTCTGCTTGAATTCAATGAGAACCTTCATGTGAATGGCCATGATGGCAGCCTCTGGCCATACACTGATCAACAGGCATGAGTTTAAACTTATTAATTTCAGTTTAAAACTGATTCTAGTGATTACTTAATATTATAGACAAAGGAGAATAAGAATATTTTATTCTCAGAAAGAAATAACCAAAATAAAAGTGAAATCAGGGCTTAACTGATTTGATGAGACATTTAAGAAAAGAAATATATTCAAACTGCCTTTTAAATTTCTGGCCTGGACAAATAAATGTAAACTCTTTTAGGTCAAGAATCTATTTTGTTGCCCAATGTATTTACAAGCTCCTAGGTAAGAAACTAGTATGTAGTAGACACTTTATAAATATTCTTGAATAATAAAAAAAACATTTTCATTATTACAGAGCACATCAATAAAATTCTAAAATCTGGGCATTTTCAATTTCAGACAGCTATAAGATATCTAAAAAAAGATATAGATTATAGTAAACTGGAAATAATAGTTTTGATATAGGACAGATATTTATTTTAATTAGATTTTGTTGCCACTAGCATATAGACGGTTATTGAAAACATAAGATCAAATGAAATATACCAACAGACATTCCGAGAAGAAGAAAACACCCTTAGGACAGACATCTGTCAGTCACAAACATTTAAGGAACCAGAGCAGTTACAGAAACTGCAAATGAGACTAACAATAAAAGGTCTAAAATGATGAGAGGATTGTAGAAGCTACTGGAATTTTTTTCTTTGATGTTTTCCTCCAGGAGAAGGAGGAAGTTAACCTAGTTAAATGATCTCTAGAGAGTAAGTATGAAAAGGAAAAGGTACTGATCTGATGCAAGGTATTTATTCATCAGATAAAGCAATAATCCAGTCACTGGTGTCCTTGGCAAGAGCAGGTTCAGTAGAGCAGTAAGTGCCAGGCATGGAAGGGGTCTCAGGTGAGGAGCATGAAGAGGAGGTTTCGGTATGAAGGACAAAAGCAGGATAAGTGGTGTCTGGAAGTACTTGGTTGAGAAAAGGGGTTTATTTTAATTTTTTTTTATTTATTTAGTTTTTGAGAGAGAGGCAGGGAGAGAGACAGGAACATCAAGCTGCTCCTGTATGTGCCTGACCTGGAATGGAACTGGCAACCTCTGTGCTCTGAAGCAACACTAAAACCAACTGAGCTATCCGGCCAGGGCTTACTTTGTATTGATTTTTAGAGAGACAGAGAGAGGAAGGGAGAGAGAGAGGAGGGGGAAGGGAAGCATTTGTTGTTCCACTCAGTCGTGCATTCTTTGGTTGCTTCCCATGTGTGCCCTGACCTGAGCTCAAACCCACAACCTTATTTCAGGATGATGCTCTTAACTGACTGAAGTAACCGGCCAGGGCCTATTTTTATTTTTCAAGTTGAGGGAAACTAGAGGACAGTAAATGCCAGTTGAAAAAAAATAAATGAACAAATTTATGATACAGAAAAGAGAAAGGATAATCAAAATGTTAAAATGTACAAAGTGGGGTTTTATGATTGATTTTCTCTGATTTTGAAAACCTTTGCAGTTTTAAATTTCTATGATAATTTGAAGTGTCTACATAAATTGCTATATTTTATCAGGAGTTTATTGTTAAATATCATATTACAAGTAATACAAAAATATAATGTAATATATGCCAAAATTGATAAAGTTTTCTTATAATTTATGGAGGATATATAACAAAGTAAAAAAAAAATTACTGGATTTTTTAATTTTTTTCGCAAATTTTATAATATATTCAAAGCCTTTAAATTTATCAAAAATTTTCAGGAATTATTTGAAGAACAGCATGTGCCATTTCCCTATATGTATCAATTGTTAATATTTTACTAATTTTATCTCTTTATCCTTCTCACTCTTTATCCAGTCTCTTCTCTCATTCCTAGTCTCTATGAAGACTTCTCGCTTCCTACCTCCCCCTCTTCATATTATTTAATAAACCATTTTAGGATTAGTTGCAAATATTGTGACACTTTATCTCCAATTAAATGCATGAAACATCAATCATCTATGAATAGGGACTTGTCTTACATAAAAATTGTCATAGAAAGGACTTTTAACAATAATATTATATTATGTAATACATAATCTATATTAAATTTTACCCACTATCACTTATTCCAATGATGTTTTATAAACCTTTTAGATACAGAATACAATAATGTTTGCATGCACTGTTTAGTTGTCATATATTCTTTAGTTTCCTTTACACTATAAACTTCCCACAGACTTTTTGTAGTATTACAGAATGTTGACATTTTTAAAGGGTCTATTCTAGAGTATTTTACAGAATTTATCTTAATATGGATTTTCTATTTTTTCTTTTCCTTTTCTTTTCATTATGATGTTTGGGTTATAAATTTTAAGTGGAAGTACTACCGGGTGATAGTTTATTGTATTGCACATGATGTCAATTTGTATTATAGATAGTATTAACTTTAGTCACTTGATTAGAATGGTCTTCACCTTATTTGTTTATTGACAGGTACTTTTTACCCTTGTAATTAATAATTAATTTGTGAAACAATACAGTGAGCCTGTAAAAATATCCTGTTTTTCAAAGATACCGTACCCAGTGTTGTTATCATCGACTGACGACTTTTTCCTGAATATGTTACTGCTTTGGTGATTGTGAAATGCTATGCTACCTCTATAATTTCTTCTATATTTAATGGCTTATTTGTTCTTATTTTTTTATAAAGAATATAGTTACATTTATATTCTCCTTAGTTTTTATTTGTTGAAAGTAATTAGTACATATTTAATGGATTAATTTTTAATTCAATTTTATGTCTATTTATATTATTTACTTGGATATTTAGCATATCCTAAATTTGACCAGTGAGAGTCCTTTTCACATCTTTTTTCTATCAATTCATTCCTCTGTCTTATTGATTCTTGGTCATTTGGCTAAGATCAAGTGAATTCCTGTAAGTATCTGAATACTTTCTTACATAATTATAAAATTATACTTATGTATGTTTAAAATTATGTATATATGTATATGTACGTTGTTGGGCAAATGAGTTTGTAAACTTTGTATTTTTTTAGTTTGCTCACTTTTACTGTAAAAAATGGCACTGGGCAGTGCCAGGTATGTGATCTGTGAAACTGCAAATTACTTTTCTGATTCGGAAGGGTCATTGTCTTGCTAATGTTTGCTGGAGGAGAGGTTTTCCCACCAGAAAGTATTGAAAAGAGAAGGGAGGAAGCCATGTTTTTGCAAAGTTTGTGCAGAGAGAAGAGAGAATGAGGGTCTGCAGATGGGAGCAGAGCTGAGGGGTTTTGGCAAGCTCTTCTGAGACTGGTGGGGCCTTTGATTGTAGGAGAAACCAGAGAGGATTCTCCTAGTTGTGGAATCAGATAATGTGTCAGTGGCTTTGGGAGCCCTGTGTGTTTGCTCGTTGGCTGGTGTGAGACTCTGATAAAGAAATGGGCCACCATTTTTTGGCTCCACTGTTTCTTTACCGTCTGCCTGAATCTAATGGGAACCTGCATGTGCATGGCCACAACGGCAGCAACTGCTGGTCATACATACATATATTATGCATATATAAAATTATGATTTTAATTTTATTTCTGTTTCTAATTTAATTTTTTTTAAAATTGAAGTTTTTATCTGCATCTTTCATTTCTAATGGTATCTTCCTTTTCTACAGTGAGGCACTTAATTCTTAACAATATTGGTATATTAGGTCATGCTCAGTTCTATTATATAAATGAAATGGTTTCAGACTTACTGCAGTAATGCTGCTAATAACAATATACTTAAGTAATATTCAAGATTTGTTTTGGTTCTTAAAATATATTCTGTCTATTGATAGGAATAGTAACTGAATAATTCACTTAGTCTTTTAAAAATAAGTCTATTGATATAAATTTTTGTTAAAATAAACCCTATAATAGCATAGTTGATCAGAAATATAATTATGATATAGTAATAAAAAGAAAGGCAACTGAAATGTAAACTAATATTACAGTGCTCCCTTTCTTACTTTTAGTTTGTGAATATCCCATTGGAAAATGATTTAAAAGAATGGCTTTGAATTTAAATTGTGATGACAATTTGGGGTGTAAAAAGGCAAAAAATTAGAATTCCCTCTTTCAAGTTTATTATAATGCTAGCCCCTTATTAGGTTTTGCATGGAGGGAGAAAAAGATTACTGGTGCTCATTAAAAATAATAATGTTCACTTCCAAATGCTTTTCAGAGATGTATATTTTTGGGGAAAAACCCATCTGTGTTATCAAAAGTATGGATAAAAAGGGATGAGCCCATTTAAAAGGCTTCATTTCACATTCTATGTCTTTATTATTTTTAAATGACACCTTCACAGTTTAGAGGGACCAGTAGGCACTTTTATAACTAAAATTGAATAAAATTCCAAGCTGTGTCAAAGACATTGTTTGAATTCACTTAAAAGTGTTTTATGTCACTGCTCACTAACTCCCCTTCTCTAGTCATGATCTGCCTGTGGCAAACTGTTTCTCTCTGGGACTGAAAAGATTACTCCCACTGATACTCCTCTGACAGTGTGAATATTGACTTGCACTTATAAAGGTCAGACAGTTCCACTAGTTAATAGGAGTGAGAAGAGCAGTTCCAACAAGTCTCTTTGAAAGGAAGTTAACCTTCAAATTGCAAAGCATGCTGCTCTGTGGAGCCAATTTTGGCAACTAACAAAACACTTGCTTCTCTGCTTTCCAAAAATACCAACAGGAGCCTGAAAGTTAACATTACAAAAGGGAAACAAGTCTGCGATGTAGCAGACAAGCATCCATGGGGACACCATCCGGAATACACCTTGTTATTTTTATTTTTTAAAGAGAGTTGAATGCTGTGGTGTAATTCTCTGAGCCTTTAACTTTCCTCAATGTATAATAGCTTTTTTTACTTTAAAGAGCCATGTGCTGTAAGATGATAAGACACCACATATATTTTTCTCAGCATCAGCCTGACACAAGATCAAGAAAAAGGTTTAATCCCAGTGGAGCATGGCACCTCTTTACCTATCCTTTGAAAGGTCCTTTGCCTGCTGTTATTGTCTCATGACTGAGAGTTCAGGGAAGGCTAACATAATTTAAGGTCTGGGGATGTGGCCTATCTGTTAATAGCAGTGTTCTAAGGGACATGGCAAGAAGGATGGGAGTGAGAAAACAGGACTGAAAATGAGAATGAAACTTCACTTTTCATCCTGATGGGAAGTAAAACCAATATTTTTAATTTTTAATAAGATGCATTTATATCATGGCACCAGCAGCAGAAAGAATGTACTGCATATAAATGAAGATGATTCCCCAGTTTGTCCTGAGTAGTGGAAGATAGGAGACATAATGATGAAGAGGCCCTCTTATAAGTAATCAGTAGAAAGAAGAATAAGTCCTGGGTGTCTTGGAAAGCAAAGCTTTCCTGATTCCAGAGCATATTTTAGAAATGGCACTATGGCTTTCACTGCTTTAAGTTTGGCATCAGCGAGATGAGATTTTAGATTGTGCTAAAATCATCCTTAATGTCCTTTCTGCCTCATCAGTTGGGGACCATTCAAGTAACAAAGTGCCAATCAGGGGCTCTTGTTCCTTTTTATCTTAGAGATATTACTGTGGAGGTTTTTCTGAGAGCATGATCTCTCCGCTTGAGATGCCCTTTATTATAACTATAGTTAAAGGTCTGCTGACTTAGCCATTATAAACCCCTAATGCTCTTCGCTACAAAAATTTGCTCTAAAATAAAGCTTAGCATACTAAGTTGCAGCCCAGGGGAGCCCTGATTTTTGATAAATTTGAAAGGAATAAAGTAGTCATTTGAGTTAAAAAGAGTAACAAAAATATAAATATCAAAGCTGTGTGAGTTATGTGTGTCACTGCTCTGGTTTCTCCAAAATTAGCATCGTTAATTAAAACGAAGTTGGAAAGTAATTTAGCTCATAATGTGCACAAATCATTTATGTAAGTTTGAAATATAAAAAATGTAATTAAGAAAGGAAAAAGTGGATGATATAGACAGGATCGTTTCCTTGATTGGGAAAACTGAATATTTAACTCAAATATTTTCTCAAAATATGAGACATGTATTACTATTACAGTCTTTCATTCAATGAGTTAGATACTCCTAATGCTTAAGCCTCTCCCTGTAAGTTTCTTAGCCATCCTTGAAAGTTTTATTAATTGAGATGATCTGAAAATAGATATTTGCAAAAAAATATAACAGCAACTCTGAGACACAGTGTTACAAAGGAAGTAGGAGAAAGTATTTCTCTACCTTTTTCATTTTTTTATTTGAAGACTATTTAAAAGTGTACAGTTTTAATATCTTATTTTAAAGAAAATACTAATTTTTCTAGTGATAGTTTTCCAGAATTAAAAAAAAATCAAAACATGTTAATAATAAGCTTCCAGCACATCAAACTTTCTTCAGATAATGATTATAAACAGTGGAAAATTAAACAACACAAAACAGTTTACTTTAAGGCTCTGGAGAGTGAAAAATAGTAGGCAGATTCTTGAGGTGCACTGATTTTAGAAGGGACCTCCACAGGATGAGTTTGCAATTTATACAGGAATTTATAAAGGAATAAACAAGATAGCATCTTAGAGAGTAGAAGGGTATCACATTTTAGATAGAGTGATCTGGAATGGCCATCTTGAGTATTTATATTGCAGTTAAGAAACAATGGATATGAATTAGCCAACTAATAGCATTTCTAGGGAAGAATATTGGAGTCAAGTGGGAGCACAACTGTTGAGGTACTAGGGCAACGCCTGGCACATTTCAGAAGCAGCATGGAGACCCATGGAGCTGAAGATCAGTGATTAAGAGGTAGAGTTCTGAGAAATAAAGTTAGAAAAGAAGGCATGAGCTAGAATCAGGGGTCCCCAAACTTTTTACACAGGGGGCCAGTTCACTGTCCCTCAGACTGTTGGAGGGCCAGACTATAAAAAAAATATGAACAAATCCCTGTGCACATTGCACATATCTTATTTTAAAGTAAAAAAACAAAACGGGAACAAATACAATATTTAAAATAAAGAACGAGTAAATTTAAATCAACAAACTGACCAGTATTTCAATGGGAACTATGCTCCTCTCACTGACCACCAATGAAAGAGGTGCCCCTTCTGGAAGTGCAGTGGGGGCCCAATAAATGGCCTCAGGGGGCCGCATGTGGACCGCGGGCCGTAGTTTGGGGACCCCTGAGCTAGATCATACATCAAACAAAAAGTTACCTAAGACATACTTTATGCCAAGGATTGCATATGGAAATACAAATAAGGTATGAATCTTAGCCTAAGGGATCTCCCAATCCTGTGGTGAAATGAGGTTTTGGGATTTGCTGTCAAAGCAGCTTTATGTAAATAGATCCTTGACATATCTTTATTCAGTCACCTCCCAGATTGTAGATAGACAGAGAAATTCCTCAAAAAGAGTTTTTTATATGGAAGAATAAATGGATGAAGGGATAGGTAGATGAATGAACAACACACTGAGAAAGTCCAGCTGAGTATTCAAACAACACCTAACATATTTTCTTGGCACTGTTACCACATACAGACTGAAACTGAGGGATAGTCTGATGGTTAAAAATTCAGATAAACTTAAAAAAAAGACCCTGGCCAGTTGTCTCAGCAGTAGAGCTTTGACCCAGTGTATGGAATTCCAGGCTTTGATTCCCAGTCAGGGCACAAATGAGAAGTGACCATCTCATTCTCCACTCCACTCTTCTTCCTCCTCCTCCTCCTCTTCTTCTTCTTCTTCCTCCTCTTCCTCCTCCTCCTCCTCCTCCTCTTTCTTCTTTTTCTTCTTCTTCTTCTTCTTCTTCTTCTTCTTCTTCTTCTTCTTCTTCTTCTTCTTCTTCTTTTCTCTCTCTCTTTCTCTCTCTCTTCCTTTCCTGCAGCCATAGATCAAATCGTTCAAGCAAGTTGGCCCCGAATGCTGAGGATGGCTCCATGGCCTTACCTCAGGTTCTAAAAAGCTTGGTTTCTGAGCAATGGAGCAGTGGACCCAGATGGACAGAGCATCACCCTGTAGGGGGCTTGCTGGGTGGATCCCACTCAGGGCGCATATGGGAGTCTGTTTCTCTACCTCCCTACCTCTCACTTAATAAAAAATAAAAAATTCAGATAAAATTTTGCAAACCTCTGTGTGTCTCCCAGTTGGTCTCTGAGCAATATATGATTTTGGGCAGATTCATAACTTCTGGTTCCTTATCTATAAAAAATATCCATAGTCATCACACCTATCACCTACTGACTACTATACGTGTGTGTGTGTGTGTGTTTTCAACTTTATTAAACAAAATTGAGTAGTCCCAGAAGTAATAAGAGTAGCAGTGGTACAATGCCACCATGAAATTAAATTGGGTGGTCATAGAGAAGATTGTGGGAAAAGAGATTTCTTGGTAGCTAAAAAAAAGTCTCTTCTGGAATTATAGCTCATAAGTATTTTTTTTCTCTTATTGTACCTTCATAAAACAAGCTAAAGTTTCTCACATCTTAAAAAAAAGTATTCTTCCATTATTCCTTCATTTCCAAACTATCTACTGTATAATGTTCATGCTTCTTTTCCTAACCAGGCTTCCAGAAATAATAAACTAATAAACTCTTTTTATCTATTTCTTCTTCCATTCACTCTCCAATCACTAATGTAGGGCTTCTATCACCATTATTTTTTTGGAACTGTTTTCTCCAAGGGTTTCAATGACACAGTTATTACTATACCACCTATATGTATTTTATCTATTTGTAGGTTTTGCCTCTGTTAACCACTAAATCTTTTTAAAATTATTTTATCATTTTTTATCATGTACAATTTTTCTGATTTGCTTCCTACTCTTTCTATAAGCACCCCTTGAATAATATTCTCATTTGTACCCCGAGGAACCTAATTAAACTATTTCTTCTCATTATGTAATTTTCTTAAACAACATATTAAAATTCTACAATGTTAACTACCACATGTCTTTAGATAACTCATTCATATATATATAACACCTGTGACACTTCTTGGTATTAAGAAAGTATTTAATTAATACATTCTGAATAAATAAATGGGTGAATGGATGGTTCTATGTAAAAAACCTGTGATGAATGGGAACCACACAGACATTTAGGAGGATTAAATAATTAAGAAATTACTGCATACTAGTATTTAGAATTTTTAAAACCCAGATTGTATATTCTCTATTTTTTAAATTTTATTGGATTTATTGAGGTGACATGGGCTAATAAATTTATACAAGTTTTAGTTGTACAACTTTATAATATATCATCTGTATATTGTACTGTGTGTTCCCTACTCCACATTAAGTCTCTCTCCATCTCCATCTATCCCCCTTTAGCAACACTGACCTAACATTCTAGCACAGCAACAACCAATTAGAGCTGAGTCATATCAACGCCCTTTGGAGGAACATGTGTTGTCCAATTTGGCACAGTCAGACCAATCCATCTCCCTCACTTACAGGTCTCAGTAAGCATTTAATTAAATACTTCAACCAAAACAGCCTGCAGATACATAATTCAATATTATTCAGACTATTTTAGTAATTTCTCCTCTGGTTTTCTCACCAATGACCTCCATACCTCTGAACCAAATTTCAATGAAGAAAGATATTGTCCAGGTTACATAAGCCAGAAAACAGGGGTCTTTTATTTTCTTCTCATTTACTTACTGCAAATCCTATCAACCCTACAACAAATTAGTATACACAGTAACAACTTATCTTCTCCCCTTATATGAAGGCGGACATTACCTTTCCCTTACAAATGACATGCTAGGCTTCTAACTACTCTCCAGCTTGTTCTTGTCGCCTATTCATCCATCTGAAATCTCCTGTATATCTTTCAAGTCTCAGCTCTAGTGCTATGCTGTCTGAGAAGCTTATCTGTGTTAGGAGAAAGTTTATTTCCCCCTGCATCTAATAAATTATTATTAATGTAATATTTTATTAGAAAAAATAATGAAAATGACAATAATTATAGCCAAAATACATTAAGCACTTTATAAAGAATATGCAGTAATCTAATAACTTAATATATGTTCTCATTTTATCTAGCAATATTATAAATTAATAAAGTTATTATCAATATATAGAGAAAAAGAAGCAGAGGTACAGACAGATATATTAATTTGACCAGGGTAGGGCTGGGGTTTGAATTTGGTTGTTCATTTTAAGCATGTAATCACTCCCTTCTAAATTGTATGTGAATGTGCAGCTATTCAACAACATCAGTTTATTTTAAGGCTTTTATCCCTGGCTGAGTAGCTCAGTTGATTAAAGCATAGAGCTGAAATGCCAAGGTTGTGGGGTTATCCCTGTTCAGGTCACATATAAGACTGCATAGATAAGTGGAGCAACAAATCAACGTTTCCCTCTTGCTCTCTTTCACTCTCATTCTAGCTCCCTTTGTCTCTCTCTGTCAAATAAATAAATAGATAAACAAATAAATAAATAACTGTGTTAGGACTTTGACAATAGTTTCATAGTTTTTGTAATCTGTGTGCTTTGTATAGTGATTGATATCCAAGAGAAGGTCAAAGAAATTTTCTTGAATAACTGAGTGAATGACATGGCTGACTGAACTAGTAAAATGCAACAATCTCTTTGTTTTGTTGTCTAAGACTCCCCATAGATACCACTTAGAAGTGAGAGTTTTTCTTTTGTTGTAAAGCTGTCTTCTAATATAGCTGAAGCCTATTGGTCCTAGATAGTAAACATGCTTTAGCAGATTATGATGAAGGCGTTTGCATTTAGGCTTCAATGCTCTGTGTTATTGGCTTTCTCTACCTGATGTTAGGGCAGCACGGGCTCTGATGTTTTAGTTGGTAGCTTAGCCATTGTTCGTGAAGTTTTTTTAGTGTAAGAGAGTAAAAATAATCTGTTTCTGGCTCCTCATCAATATAGAAAAAATTTTCTTTGAGTAGATTTACTCACCGACTATGAGATCCAAGTACAATAAGGAAATGCACATAGCCAAGAAGAGGCAGATGAGTTTTGGAATCAGTGAAGTTATAGGGACAAAAACAGAAGAACATTGTACATTCAAAATATTGTAGGTTAAACAGAAATGTTGATATGTTGCCAGTTTGAATCTGCTGCTTAAGTGAAAAAAAAAATTGAAGAGGGCCCTGGCTGGTTGGCTCAGTGGTAGAGTGTCGGCCTGGCGTGTAGGCGTCCCTGTTTCGATTCCCGGCCAGGGCACACAGGAGAAGCACCCATCTGCTTCTCCACCCCTCCCCCTCTCCTTCCTCTCTGTCTCTCTCTTCCCCTCCCGCAGCCAAGGCTCCATTGGAGCAAGGTTGGCCCGGGTGCTGAGGATGGCTCTGTAGCCTCTGCGGCCTCTGCCTCAGGCACTAGAATGGCTCTGGTTGCCACAGAGCAATGCCCCAGATGAGCAGAGCGTCGCCCCCTGGTGGGCATGCCAGGTGAATCCCGGTTGGGCGCATGCGGGAGTCTGTCTGACTGCCTCCCCATTTCCAACTTTAGAAAACTACAAAAAAAAAAAAAAAAAAAGAAAAGAAAAAAAAATTGAAGAGGAATGAGGTCATACGGTTAAATAGCTTTGGGAAAATTTAAGATCAAGATAATAGCTGTAGATATAAATGATGAAGATACAGCACTTGTTGCCTTCCACAACATACTTGACATTAAACATGCTATTTCTTTAAGATATCTGCTCTCTACTACATAAATTTTAAATTAGCCACATCCTTTCATGTTGTTGTCATTAATGAAATTATAGGTACCTCAGGAGAGGTGCTAATTACTATATCACTTCACCTATCCTGGTGCTTAGCCCAGGATACTCATTGAATCCTGGAAAATCCAAGTGAACTATGCATCAGCCAACTGAGAGGAAAGCATTTTAAACTCAGTAAGATTCAATGCAAGTTCTCAACCTGATAATCTATTATTTAGGATTTGTTTGTCTCTGAGATTTTACTTTCCCTTTGATCTTGTAACTCTGAAGTAGGAATTTAATGATTCTAAATAACTCTAGTTGAATAATTGTATTTGAAATAAATTAGATTTGAGAAAAGCATTGGTTAAGCCTTAATTTTTATTTCCTAGAGAAATATGTATTTAGACTGTCAAAGCAAACTAATAATTTTCCTTCAAATTTGTATTAATTTCTCACAGAGGAACAAGAGAAAAAATCTTTGTGATAGCACTTCTTTTGTGTTGGTGGAAATATTCATTATCAAAATGCAGTTCCTGTCAGATATGTCATTGTAATGGAAGATTTTACAGTTCTTTTTGTTAAATTTTAACCTTATAATATGCAGTGGTGTTTTAAATTTTCTTAATGACAACATAGCCTTGTAAAACATTATTGTTATTAAGAGAATAAATTGATGCATTAGGAAGTTCATGACACATTTTGAAAATATATATGTTATGAGTCACATATACTCTAGATTAACCTCCAGTTAGAGTTGCACAGTTAAATTCTAAAAATATTTTATTTATCATCAATAAAACACTGATTCCACAGATAAAAGTTAAAAGAGTAACATTTAATAAAAAAGCTCATTTTGATGATAATTTTGATTTTAAAAGGATTTTAGGGTTATTTTACAAATGATGAAACTGAGCCTTAGGTGATATGTATGCCCAAACTCACAACTTTAGCAGGTGCTACAAAATGGTTTAAGAACTGACCTGTAATTTTTTACTACTCTCTGTGATTGCTAACTACTACTGGACTAGTCATAATGCAAAAAAAAAGAGAAAGAAAGAAAAGAAAAGAAAAGAAAAGAAAAGAAAAGAAAAGAAAAGAAAAGAAAAGAAAAGAAGGAAGGAAGGAAGGAAGGAAAAAAGAAGGGAAGAAAGGAAGGACAGAGGGAGGAAGGAAAGGAAGGAAGGAAGGAAGGAAAAAGGAAGGGAAGGAAGGAAGAGAGAGAGAAGAAAGAAAGGAAAAAAAGAAGGAAGGAAGGAAGGAAGGGAGGGAGAAAGAGAGAGAGAAGAAAGAAAGGAAAAAAAGAAGGAAGGAAGGAAAGAAGGAAGGAAGGAAGGAAGGAAGGAAGGAAGGAAGGAAGGAAGGAAGGAAGGAAGGAAGGAAGGAAAGAGAGGAGAAGACAACTATTAAAGAAAGGGGAAAAGTTATGAGCCAATTGTTTTTAGACATTGGATTGGAGGTAGCAGAACACTATGGTCCCTGAGAAAAGGAGACTCAAAGGTGGATACTACAATAGTTAAGACTTTATTTTTGGACCAGGAGGGAGGTATATTATTGGAGCAACAGAACTCCATGTAGGGTATTCTCTGAGGAATTCTTGGTTACAGACTGGGCTATAAACACATAGGGTGAGACTATAAAAAGATTATGAAAAAATAAATGATCTAGAGTTGAGAACAAAACAGAGATACTAGAGGTGAAACACTGCTGGAAAATGTTGGAATTCTGAACCAGATAGAGAGACTTTAGTGATACTTTGCTTTAGTTGTTGCTTTTGGACATAATCATAGGTTTATTTATTTTTTTAATTTCTATTTTACACAATTATAGATTCATTTGCTGTTGTAAAACAATACAAAGAGATTTTGAAAACTCTTCACCCTCCCTATTGGTTATAATTATAAATCAATATCACAATGAAGGAATTGGTATAGATTCAATCCACACACCTTATTCAGATTTCACTAGTTTCCATTGAACTCAGTTGTGAGTATGTATTTTTGTTCTATGAAATGTCATCACATATACCAGTATATTTAATCACTCACTTTTTAAAGATCAGATATGCTACTGGGCATGTAGACACCTGACATAAGGTATATGTCAACCAGCCCTGATTCTGGGTGTCTTATTTAGTCCTGTTGCTGCCAAGTGAGGGTGAAAGCTCAGATAACTGTTGGACCCCACTGACACTACCTTCGTGAGTAAATTGGGACACAGCCTGCTTTCCCAGAATGGAGAATAGATGATTAGCTCCCTACTCAGCTCAGCAAACACTACATTGGCAGAGAAAAAGGGGCGCTCCCTGATTCTTAGGGGTGAAGTAGGGAAAATAAGCCCTTTGCGCAGCAAAACTGTGTGGAATGTGGAGGAAAGATTTTGGTTTTTGGGGTGTTGCAGCTGGAGGTGCAGGTTGTTAACAACAATTATCGGACTTTCGATTAACCAAGATAGAGTAACCCCATTTCTATTAGGCTTTCCTCTGACAACTTAAAAACATTGGCATAACAGATCAAATAAACATAGTAATACTTTGAACAATGAAAGAAGGAGATAGGCTTCCCAAGACCTCAAGAGTTTAGGATCAGATGGTGATGCATTCTCTGGGTTTCCTTGTTGGCTTTCATACATCCTGGCCTGGAAGAGGAGAAGTCTCTATTCTAAAACTGCCAATGGAAACAAATAAAACTCTCGAAGGAAAGCCTCTTCCCCCTTAGCCAAAAGACAGGGAAAGGGTGGTCTAACTACAGAAAACTATTTTGGCAATACCCACCCTACTCCAGCCAAAACTGGGTGAGTGCATAGAAAGACTGGATAACATTAACAACTTGCTGAAATTAATTGACATTTATAAAACAGTACACATCCAGAGAACACACATAGAACATTCTCCAATATAGAACGTGCCAGACCAATAAATTAGTTTAAATGTAATTCAAGGGTTAAATCCTATAATGTATTTTTTCTGACCACAACAAAATAATATTAGCAAATAATAGCAGAGATACTTGGAAATGAAACAACAATATATTTCCAAACAACCTAATGATCAAAGAAAAAACCCTAAGGTAAACTAAAAAAATATTTAGAAAAGAATGATGTAATTCCAAGCTTTCACAAACTTTACCAGAAAACAAGAGAATTGATTGCTTTACATTTCATTTTATGAGACCAACATAATCAAATACCAACATCTGACAAAGAAATTAAAAGAAAACAAATGATTGACCAATATCCCTAATAAGGATAGGCACATAAATCTTCAAAAATATCAACAAATCAAGTATAGAAATAGATAGAAAAACTACTCCATTATGAACCATTAATCTTGTCTTCTGGATTACAAGATTGATTTGATATTTGAAAATAAATCATTGTAATTTACCATAATAAAAGAAAAATCGCCTGATCTCTGGTGGCGCAGTGGATCAAGCGTAGACCTAAAAAGCTGAGGTTGCGGGTTCAAAACCCTGAGCTTGCCCGGTCAAGGCATATATGAAAGTTGATGTTTCCTGCTCCTCCTCCCTTCTCTCTCTCTCTCCTCTCTCTCTCTCTCTCTCCTCTAAAATGAATAAATAAATAAATAATAATTTTAAAAAATCAAGTTATCAAACAAGAATGACCATTCTCACCATCTATTGTATACTTAATGGAGTATTAGCTAGTCTGATAAGGCAAGACTTATATTTCTAGAAATTAGAAAGGAAGGATAAACATTATCTCACAAAACAGCCTATTTAGCTAGGATATAGTCAGGACTATCCCAAAATATTTCTTGAATTTAGTAAAATCACAAGATGAAAGGTGAAGTGCATTAATCAATTTTATTTCTGAGTACTAGCAAAAAAAATTGGAAAATAAAAATTAAAAAAATTAATAGCATCAAATATGTAAACTGCTATGGAAAGTCTAACTAAATATGTGGAAGGCCTTATTCATGGATTGAAGATTTATTATTTTCATGATATTCTTATGCTCAAACTATTTTATGGATTCAACAAAATAGCAATGAAAATATCAGTGGATACTATAGAAATTGACAATTTGATCATAAAATTTATATGGAAATGCAAAGAGTATTGAATAGAAAGCATTTTGAAAAAGAATGACAAAATTGAAGAACTTACAGTACCTCCTTTTTAGACTTATTCTAAAGTTACAAAAATAATATAGTCTGGACTTTGTGTTCCATCAGAAGTATAGATCAATTAAATAGTATTGAACTATTGCCAATTAATGATATATAGCTAATTGATTTTTGACAATGGCTACAAAGTCATCCAGGGTACAAAGTATAGTCTCAGAAAGTGACTACATTAACTGCATACATACATTGAAAAAAAAGGAACCTCAATCCCTAACTTTATCGTCAAATAATTTGAAAATCTTTACAAACTTGGTATAGGCAGATACTGCATAGATAAATATCAAATACCACTAACAATAATAACCATAAAAGAGTTAAATATATTTCATTAAAATTTAAACTATTTTTCTTTTAAAGAAAGAAATTTAAAATCCAAGCTAAAGAGTCAAATAAATTAATTATAAATTCATATATATATATATATATATATATATATATATGTACATGTAAGCCCCAGAAAAATGGCACGAGGTGTTAATCTCATTTCAGCAACCTCAGTTCTTGAGTTCTGCCCAGCTAAGAGAAGAATTCAGAGCCAAGACTCAAATTATAAGAAAATGTTTATTTAGAAAGTCAGAGGTAGAATTGAGCTATAGAAGAAATGGGCTCAGGAAACAAGTTACAACCAAAGAAGGGCCATTGAAACTTTGGGGCTGGGGTGGGAAGAAGAGAGAGAGAGAGAGAGACTCCCTGAGAGATGAAAGGGAAAAAAGGTGATTTAGGAGAGCTCTGGTGGGGGTTAGGGAAGAGAGAGAGCCCTTGAAAAGAAGGGGATGGGGAAAGATGCAGGTTTTGTTCTATAGAGAAAGCCACTCTGGGTCCTTCATCCTGAGGGCTTTTATCTGAGGTCTCAGGGGACAATATCAGTAAGACTCTCAGGGCTGTGGGCTCCACTGATGGGTTAGCACCAGGGGAGGGGGTCATTAGTCACTGTAGCTGGTCCTGTGTCAGCCATGGTGTTACTATCTTCTGATTTTGCTGTTTTTCTGGGCCTGGAGCTGACACATTGCTGAGGCCTAGATGTCATCTCCAGGGATTACTGCTTAAGGGGGTGGTCCTGCAAATCTCGTCACTTTGCCCATTGCTAGGCACCCAGGGCTATCTACCCTAGTGACCCTCTGCACCTGCACCTGCACCTGGCCCAATGTTACTGCTCTGCTCATACCCATCAAACTGCCTACTATACACACACACACACACACACACACACACACACACACACACACACACAAAGAAGACTGTGCCTGAAATTACTAAGAAACATTTAAATATTTAATAATAAAAAGGCAAATAACCACATAAAACAATGGGCAAAAATGTCTGAAAACACATATCTTTCACAGCATTAAGATATGCAAATAAGCTCAACCTCAGCCATCAGAGAAATGTAAATTAAATTCATACTGAGAAAATTTTTTTCATACTCACTAGAATGAGTAAATTATAAATTAATGACAATTATTTGATAATTTAATGGCAATTTAAAATTAAGTGCTATCAAAGGTGTGGTAGGACTAGAAGATTCACTCGTGCTGGAAAGTATTCAGTAGTTTTAATCTTAGGTATTTACACAAGACTAATAAAAATATAAATTCAGAATAACAAAGCCTTAAATTGGAACCAATCCTAATTTCCATCAGCAGTAGAACGGAAAACAAATTCTGGTATAATCTTACAATGGTATGCTACTTGGCAATAAGGGACAAACTACTAATAAAAGGAGAGAAATGCAAATCAAAACTACAAGGACATACCACTTCACACCTGTTAGATTAGCTATTATCAATAAGATAGGTAATAACAAGTATTGGAGAGGCTGTGGAGAAAAAGGAACCCTCATTCACTGCTGATGGGAAAGTAAAGTGACTGGTACAGCCATTATGAAAGAAAGTATGGAGTTTTCTCAAAAAATTAAGAATGAACTACCATGTGACCCAACAACCCCTCTACTGGATATATACCCCCCCAAACTCGAAAATATTGGTTTGTAAAGACTCATGTACCTCATATTCATTGCAGCATTATTCATAGTGGCCAAGACATGGAAACAACCAAAGTGTCTCTCAATAGATGATTGGATGTGGTACATATACACAATGGAATACTACTTAGACATAAATGACGATATACTGCCATTTATGACAACATGGATGGACCTTGAGAACATTATACTAAGTGAAAGAAATAAATCAGAAAAAGCTAAGAACTGCATGACTTCATACATTGGTGGGATATAAAGATGAGACTTATGGACATGGATAAAAGTGAAGTGGTTACCAGAGAAAGGGTGTTGGGGGAGGGGAGTAAAGAGAGACAAATATACAGTGATGAAAAATGATTTGACTTTGGGTGATGGGCACACAATGCAATCAACAGTTCAAATTCTATAGATATGTTTACCTGAAATCTGTGTACTCTTACTGATTAATGTCACCCCATTAAATTTATTTTCTAAATTAAAAAAAAAAAGCAAATAGGGTGAATGAATCTCAAAAATAGTATACTGTGTGAAAGACATTACAGACAAAAGAGCACAAATGATATTTTTCCATTTATATGAAATTCTGGAGCAGTCAAAATTAATCAACAGTGATAGAGCAAGTAAGTGATTGCTTGAGGTAGGACAGGAGGGGGTATGACCACTTGACTGTAAGGAGGAAAGAGAAGCTTTCTGGAACGATGGAAATGTTTCATAGTAGGTGCTGGCTACGTGAGTGTACACGTTTGCCAAAATTTATCAACCTGTATATTTATAATGTGCACATTTTATGTTAAGCATTTTAGATTCCAATAATTTTTTTTTGTATTTTTCCAAAGCTGGAAATGGGGATAGACAATCAGACAGACTCCCGCATGAGCCCAGCCGGGATCCACCCGGCACACCCACCAGGGGCGACGCTCTGCCCACCAGGGGGTGATGCTCTGCCCCTTCCGGGCATCGCTCTGTCGAGATCAGAGCCACTCCAGTGCCTGGGGCAGAGGCCAAGGAGCCATCCCCAGCGCCCGGGCCATCCTTGCTCCAATGGAGCCTTGCTGCGGGAGGGGAAGAGAGAGACAGAGAGGAAGGAGAGGGGGAGGGGTGGAGAAGCAGATGGGCACTTCTCCTGTGTGCCCTGGCCGGGAATCGAACCCAGGACTTCTGCACTCCAGGCCGACGCTCTACCACTGAGCCAACTGGCCAGGGCCCAATAAATTTTGTTTTAAAAAAACAAACTAACCTCAACTGATACTATTGCCTGTAAGAAAAATGATCTCTGGCATAGTTTTCATAACATGCAAAATTTTTAATTAGAGGGATTCTTGCATGTTATGGCATCTTAATTTTTAATATACAAAGAAGGACTAGTAAATCCTTAAAAACATTAAAATTGCCTCTCTGTTCAGAATTTTTAACAGAGTTGGGACTAAAACCCAGGTTCCTTAATCATTATTCTAGTGTTATCTCAACAATATGATGTGGTCCTCCCCAAAATTAATGTAATTAAGAATATGGAATACTTTACTACAAATATTTTACTACAAGTAAGCACATACTAAACAGAAAAAGGCTCATTGTGGGTTGGTCTGTCTTCTTAGTTTAAGAAAAATACTTAATCTGTGTATTTTTTTAATCTTACATTTAGAAAGTTGCCAATTTTGTAAAAGCTAAACAGGTTCCCATGACAAAAAAACAAACCAAAAAATACCAAATCCCATTCAAGTGTGCAGCATTAGCCCCTGAGTTAGTCTGCTTTCCGACCTTCCCTCCTGTGTCCAAGTTGATCCAAGAAGAAAGCACCTAAGTCAGTCTGTTTCATTCTCATAGATCTTGATCCTTATTTTCCTTACCGTGCACAAGAAAGACATGACTTCAAAGCTATACAGAATGAGACAAATATGACTGAGTGAATTGAGAAGATAGTTCTAAGCACTTTTTACAGACATGTCACTTCATTTACATACAGACCATTAGAAACAATTATTACATTTTCCCTAAGGAAATCTTTGCTTTTTTTCATAACTTTGATATTACCTTCTGTTTTTGACATAATATACAGTTATTCAACCTATAACAATGTTGTCAGCTAATTCTTTCTAATATAGAATATCCAATTTAGCATAAAAAATAAGTTGTGGGAATATTTTTTTTAATCATTGATTTTTTTTCTTTATCTGCTGCCTGATTCATACAATAACTCCCAAGGTAAATGAAAAAAAAAAAAAGAAACGTAACTGATATTCATTATTTTTAAGTTTTGACTAATATTTCTGAAAGTTTAACTTTCATTTATATACTTTATATGCTTATATATTTTAATCCATTGCAATTTTTTTCTTCCTACCACTTTGGAAATGCTTTTCCTAAGTTTATGATGACGTCCAAATTGCCAAATCTAATGCTTTATATTCCATCATTAATGTATTTGACTCTTGTTAACAAAATTGTCCCTGTTTACCATTCTAACATTGAAATTCTCCCCTCCTATGAATCTGGACATCATGTTTATCTAGCTTACTTCCCATCTATCTGAAAATCCCTTTCTTCTATTGCCTCCACTTTAACATTCATAACATTCATTGCCATATTTTAGGATTCTCTGAGATTTTGTCCCTGGTCCTCTTACATTTCCCTGAGATAATTTTCTAAGATTTTTCTATCAAAACATGACTGGTGACTCTCAGATTTTATTCTCTCTTTTGTTCTCTCTCCTGAGTTCCCAAACCAGTTACCATCTAAATATCTCCAATTCAACAAGTCACTGGCAATCAAATTTTAAGTTATCAAATATAAGGCTCAGTATCTTCATTCTCACTTCAATCTGTTTTCCTTGTATCAATTATCTCAGTTACTGGTGTTCAGATGTCCATCCAGACATGATGGTATCATTCTTTGTTGCCTCTAAGCTCATCACAGACGATGTAACTTCAGCAAACAGTCTCATACATTCAACCATTAAAACATCTGTTATTTTGGCTTACTCCCCCATCCCCACTGCTACTGCCTTTGTTTAGTTTCTTATCTGAATCAAAATAGTAACATTCCTTTTTGACTTCCTGCTGTCAATATTACTGTCTTATGTTTATTTCTTCTTTTTAATATTCCACCTGGAATCATATATTTACTTCTCAATACTTAATTAAATGTTTTTTCCTCCAAGACAAAGTAGACTTCAAAGATTCTAATATATACTATCTATCTTTTCTATCACATATATACACTTAAGTTCACCAGAAAGGGAGAGATCTGAAACACTGTATTTTCTGCTTCTTACAAAAAAAACACAACATTTTCTAGAAAAAAAAATCCCTTCTAAAAATAGTCTTGAGTGGGAAATTTTCGCACCACTGTTTATCAGGTCTCTACTTTTAAAATACAAGTGCAATACTTACCTAATTTCTGTTATAAATTGTTTCTATGACAGATGATAGATGATGATAAGATAGATAGATAGATAGATAGATAGATAGATAGATAGATAGATAGATGATAGAGATAGATAGATAGATAGATAGATAGATAGATAGATAGATAGATAGATAGATAGATAGATAGATAGATAGATAGATAGATAGATAGATAGATAGACAGATGTGATATAGTCTTTGGTAACTCACTTCACATTTCTGGATCTTAATTTTCTCTTCTGTATAAAGAATGTTTATACTATATTTTGAAGTTTGCTTCCACACAAAATTTAAACTTAAATAGCTCTAAATATATCCCCATGTTTTTCTCCAAAGAAACCATTTACATTAATTTGATCACTCAGATTATGGTCATTTTCATGTGCATTGATTTGATAGTCAAATATATACACCTCATGTATACTCAGTATATTTTAGTATTTAATTGTAATAAGATTTTAAATCTGAGCTTATAACAAGAGAGAAAACATGGATATGGAAATGCTAGCAGAGTACATCCTCATCTACAGTGAGATGAATTGTAGTCACTCCATGTATGCACATCTATCTGGTTTCTAAAGTGTGTCTCTGCCTTTATAAATATGCCGTCAAAAGGTTAGGTTAGATACTCTATTCTGTGCACTACTGTTTAGCCTCTTTTGACCTTTATTAAGTTCTTACATGTTATTGTTTTCCTGGATTGTAAAAAATATTTATATATATTAGGAGGCAAAATTGTTTAGTGTCAGGACAAGCAAGCTGAAAACCCAAAGGTTTGAATTCCTCTTTTGTCATCATCATACACATGCTCCGCAGTGAATTCCTTATCAGCCAGGGCCTCTATTTCCTCATGTGGGCAATGGAGTCCAAATAATATCATTTCTTTTGTTCTCTCTAAAGGATGTTGCAACAATAACTAAGGTAATAGGTATAGAAGCAAAGTGACCTCTTCAGGGAAAAGCTACTTTATCATTCGGTACAATGTAATTTCATATTAAGGTGTACACACTCATTTATTGCTTTTTATCATCTTTATTTCTTTTTACCTGTCCAGATGTAAGCTAAAAGATAGGAATATGGGAGCTGGTATCCTTGTTTGTCCTCTGCTATCAAGGGGACAAACTGTTCTTTCCAGTTGCTGTAATATCCTTGGTGAAGAAGAGGGGAGAAGGAGCACAGACAGAGGGAGGCTTACCAGAGTTATTTTTTTTAATTGTTAGAAAAGTAGTAGATTACTAGTTCTGTCGTATCACACTCAAGAGGATAAGAGAGAAGAAAGAACAATCTTGTTCGGATATTGTTCATTGGATAAAACATCCTGCACAGAACAACAAACAAAACCCAAGACAAAGAGGTGGAGTAAGTAGAAAATGATCTGTGGGAATTGTTGTAATTACTAAATCTCCAGCTCCTTTATCTCATGCCAGCTATTGAGACTGACATCACTGTAGCAGGACTGAAGTAGCTATCCAAGACCACACTGGAAAAGAGTTAAGAGTAATTTCATATGAGCAAATAAATTTCATGCTTCTCTCTGGCATGAACTATGGACCTTGTGGTAGGTCTTGATAAACAAGCTTTGCCCTAACTAGACATCCTGTTAATATAATAGTATTTACCAAGAAAAATTATACTCATCTACCTCCTGAAGCACTTCACAGTTCTTTTAATTACAGTAGAAACATTTAAACACACGAATCCTGTTCACTGACTTGGTGGTGAATACTGCATGGCATGAAACAGAGATCAAAGTCCAAAAGGCAACAGAGTCAGGAAGGACAGCCTGCCCTCTTTATTCTTATTTTTAAATATTTCATTTAACCACTTAATCATGTCTAGTTTCTCTGTATTGCCAGCTTTTCAAAGATTCAGGCAGTGCTTCTGCTACACTAGAGTGACAGGCTTTAAAGTACTGTTTCCCAAGTGTAACTTTTTTCTTAATTTTTCAGTGAAGAGCTAAATCTTAGTGTGGAGGTCTTCTGGAAACTGGTTGTTATGAAAACATTCAGTCAATAAAATTTGGAAGCTCCTAAAGCTCCTAAATTATAATAAATAGTCATATATACTTTGTCTAACAAAAGATCCTTGATTTTACAGTACCAACTAAATAAATCACAAAATCTGAGAATAATAATTATTGTAAAAATAGAAAATTATAGTTTACATTGGTAGTAGCACACAAAATAATTTTCAGGGTTAAACCCCAAAATGAATAATTCAAATTACCTACTTTAATCAAATATCTATTTTTTTAAATAAAATAACACACACACAGCAAAGAAATATCTCTAAAAATACTACTGCATTAGGTAATATTCCCTAAAAAGAGGTGAGTAATAAGGATAAAACTGAAGAAACTGTATATTTATTTCAAAAATAATTAAAATGTGATATGAATAAAAATATAGCACGTTTCTGTTTTTAATTTCTCACCTTTCTACCTTTATTTATAAATCTACTCCAGTGTATTTAGAAAACACCAAATGGAAGTGTTTTTATCACAGAAATAATTGAAAGTTTCAAACCACCTTAAGGTGGTAGATCTTGTAGATTAGATTGAATTTACTCTTTAAATTTTTCTTTTGCCCAATCTGTTGTTCACCCCTATGTGGAAGTCTAGCAGAGGTGTGATCTGAGATCCCACCATTGCGCTGCAACTTCAGAGCCAGGGGTGAGCTTAGTATATCAAAGAATTGATAAACTCAGTGTCGATGATACTTACTGAACAAACAACTGAACACAATTTTGGATTTGGCATTATGGGATTTACCAGATGCGGATAAAACATAATCACTACCCCAGGAAAAAGAAGAAAAAAATACTATGAAAAATAATATACTTAAGAGACTACCAGTGGGCACTTTCCTGTTGATGTTTCTTGACTAAGTTCTGCCATTTACCATATGGCTTGGATTACAAAGTAATTTCCTTCTGGCTCCATCTTTGGGATAATTTTGTGATGGAGGAGAAAATGGTCATAAACATATATGAATATGGAATGAAATTCAAAATTTTAAAGCCATTTTGGAAATGTTCTAAATATTTTACATACAAAAGTGGAAACCTGCCAAACTATCTCTTTCTCAGCCAAATTGTTAAGTTGTATCTCTGGAAAGCATGTATCTGTGACCTACAGCTAAGTCCCCAAAGAGAAGAACATCTATTGGTGTTCCTCAAGGACCCTTGGAAGCTAGTATCATTAGCACTATCTTTATCTGACCCTACTCCATCTTCAAGCCTCACCTGAGTACAGATGTAAGATAGGTATCATATGATTTCATTTATATGTGAATCCAATGAACAAAATTAACTAACAAGCAAAAGAGAGACAGACTCATAGATAGAGAGCAGGCTGACAGCTGCCGGGGGGAGAAGGATAAGTTGAGAAGTTGAGGAAGGGGGTTGAAGGGATTGAGCAAAAAAGAAAAAAAAAGAGAAAAATTCATGAACAGGGACAACAGTGTGGTGATTGCAGAGGAAGGGGATGTGTGTGGAGATGGAGGAGGCTACAGGGGGATAAATGGTGCTGGAAGGAGACCTGACAGGTGGTGAACACACAACACACTATCAGATGATATGCTGTAGAATTGTGCACTTGAAACCTGTATAATTTTGTTCACCAGTGTCACCTCATTAAACTCAATAAAAAGGGGGAACAAAAGAAAACTTTTCTATACACTTAAGTACATACGCTGTTATGTGATTTCATTTTAGAGTTGTTTGTATATGTGTGTGTGTGTTGGTGGGGTGTTTTTTTTTTTTTTTTTTTTTCTTTTATTTTTTTTTTGCTATTTTCTGAAGCTGGAAACAGGGAGAGACAGTCAGACAGACTCCCGCATGCGCCCGACCGGGATCCACCCGGCACGCCCACCAGGGGCAATGCTCTGCCCACCAGGGGGTGATGCTCTGCCCATCCTGGGTGTCGCCATGTTGTGACCAGAGCCACTCCAGTGCCTGGGGCAGAGGCCAAGGAGCCATCCCCAGCGCCTGGGCCATCTTTGCTCCAACTGAGCCTTGGCTGCGGGAGGGGAAGAGAGAGATAGAGAGGAAGGCACGGCGGAGGGGTGGAGAAGCAAATGGGCGCTTCTCCTGTGTGCCCTGGCCGGGAATCGAACCCGGGTCCTCCGCACGCTAGGCCGACACTCTACTGCTGAGCCAACCAGCTAGGGCCGGGGGTGTTTGAAATATATGTTTGTTCTAATTTCCAGTGTGTGATTTTGTTTCTCATTATGATAATACTTTTGCATTAGCCCTTGGTTTATTTTCAGTGTCCCTCTCAATTACTGTATTATCATCAGACATATACTTCTAACTATTTCACATAAATTAACAGTATTCTTCATATTTTAATTTATTTATTTATTTATTTTTTTATAGAGATGGAGAGTGAGTCAGAGAGAGGGATAGACAGGGACAGACAGACAGGAATGGAGAGAGATGAGAAGCATCAATCATCAGTTTTTCATTGCGCGTTGCAACACTTTAGTTGTTCATTGATTGCTCTCTCACATGTGCCTTGACCACGGGCCTTCAGCAGACCGAGTAACCCCTTGCTGGAGCCAGCGACCTTGGGTTCAAGCTGGTGGGCTTTTCCTCAAACCAGATGAGCCTGCACTCATGCTGGCGACCACGGGGTCTCGAACCCGGGTCCTCTGCATCCCAGTCCAATGCTCCATCCACTGCGCCACCACCTGGTCAGGCCATATTTTAATTTAACTATATTATTAATTAAGATGCCTTTTTCTTCAAAAGATAGTAGTCTAGTTAACTTTCCATATTTTAAATAAAAACTATATACATATAAGAGTTGTGCTAGATACATTTAAAACCCCTTTCTATCCCTCAATGCTTTAAATCGATGAAATTCTGTCTGTGGTATTTAGATGTTTTCCTGTATAACCTTACGGTGCCTGCATAAATCATACCTAGGTACAGACTGTAGCAGGAAAAGTACAACCATCAGGACATTTTCCAGGCATTTATTTCTGTGCTTAAACAAGAACTGTGCTAATAGTGGATTTAGTAGCCTGGAATATAGAACATGTTAGCAGTTCTGAATTTGGGCCCATTCATGTATTTTTTTGTGGCAGAGACAGAGAGAGTCAGAAAGAGGGACAGATAGGGACAGACATACAGGAAGGGTGAGAGATAAGAAACATCAATTCCTCATTGCGGCTCCTTAGTTGTTCATTGATTACTTTCTCATATGAGCCTTGACCAGGGGACTACAGCAGACTGAGAGACCCCTAGCTTGAGCCAGCGCCCTTGGGCTCAAACTGGTGAGCCTTGCTCAAACCAGATGAGCCTGAGCTCAAACTGGTGACCTCGAGGTCTAAAACTTTATGTCCCAGTCCGATGCTCTATCCACTGTGCCACCACCTGGTCAAGCCCATTCATGTATTATTACTTACATGAAAGCAGCCCCATAGAGGCAGGGTGTGGAAAGGCGTGAGGTGTCAAATGTAGAAGCAGCAAATTTCATTTTCAAGAACAGGGTGATGGTGACTGTTGGTCAAATAAGTTTGCAAATATAATGTATATGTTTGCTCGCTTATAGTTTGCATTGGGTGTGGGAATAGGCTGTAAGCAGGCAGGGTTGTTATACCCTAAGGCTTGGTTTTAAAACTAAGCCTTTCCCACCCTAAGTGACTTTGTATCAGAGACCTCCTTGTTTGTATACTGGATTAAAGGTTTTGATTTCTACACCATAAAATGGGGCAGACGGGAGCTTGCTTTCTCTCAGTTCCTGAGATTAGCATTAGAAGAGGGATTACATTCTAGGAGGAGAGCAGAGAGGAGAACAGATAAAGGCCATATGGAGGAGTCCAGGAGAAGCAGCCAAGATGGCAGAATGCTAAAGGAGAAGCCAGTTTGTGCAAAGAGAAGGAGATGGGAAACAGGTGAATAAGGCTGGTGAGTTAGAAAACTTTGATTCTAGGGAACTCGGATAAGTCAGTGGCTTTGGGAGCCCTAAATGGAAAGGGAAGTATTTTTCCACTGTGTGTATTTCTTGCCGACCAGGTGCAAGCTAGGATTAAAGCTAATTGCCCACCAGTTCTTGACTCTGTTGTTTCATTACCATGTGTCCGAATCTAATGTGAACCTGCATGGGCCAGGTGGCTGTGATGGTGGTCGTGGCTACTGGCCTTACACTGACCACATAGTTTCACTCTTTCTCCTGGATAATCTTATAATTCTAAGATTCACTAAGAACAGTCTTTATGGTGGCTGCAAATAATAGCTCTAGGCCAAAATTTTGTTGTATTCTTCCACAGGACAGAAGGGAATTTCTCTCCGTATTCTGGTGAGTCCCATTCCATAAAATTCTGGACAGATTTAAAAAATGACCAGTGGACAGTGGATAGAACATCAGACTGGGATGCGCAGAACCCAGGTTTGAGACCCCGAGGTCGCCAGCTTGAGCGCGGGCTCATCTGGTTTGAGCAAAAGCTCACCAGCTTGGACCCAAGGTCACTGGCTTGAGCAGGGGGTTACTTGGTCTGCTGTAGCCCCACGGTCAAGGCACATATGAGAAAGCAATCAATGAACAACGAAGGTGTCGCAACGAAAAACTAATGATTAATGCTTCTCATCTCTCTTCGTTCCTGTCTGTCCCTATCTATCCCTCTCTCTGTAAAAAAACAAACAATCAAAACTAGAAACAATCTCTTTCAAAAATCTAAATTCATATGCATCCAAACCCAAAAAATGTGAGGCATGCTGAAACATCTCATCTCTGTGATTCAATTATTTAATCTACTCAGAATCTAAGAAGTTCTAAGTATAGCTCGTCTGGATAACCTTGATGAAGTCCCTGAAGTTCCTTGAATCTGTTCTTCCTTAACTTTTAAATAGAACTGCTAAAGTCTTCCAATTATCAGAGATTTCTAAAATGAAGTGCTAAGGTGGCTGGCACCCGCAAGTCTGTAATAGGACACCATTTTAAACTCATCATGAACATGTGTCTTTAGGGTATGCAGCTCTGGAACCAGCAGTCCTTAATTGGACTTTATTAGACTTAAAGGAATCCAGGGTTCTCTCCACAGTAAGAACCGCTCAAGTGAAAATCATGGAGTCAGAGCAGTCATGGAGAATGTCAGTAGAAGGACAAAGTAATATTCTCAGGGCTCTAGGAATAGAAGTGATTATTTTTCTTGTTTTGATATCATCAACATGCTTTCACAATCCCATTGGCCAGAATCACATAATCAACAATTATGTGGGTGGCCTAAAAGAACTTTTGAACTTATAAAATAAATCTGTAAAGTTCACACACACACAAAACACAACTGAAAATGTCCCAGAAAGAAAAAGGATTATGTTTTTGAGTAAATGAGCAAATGTGTACAATATTTCTGAGTTTGGTACTTAAACCATAACGTTATAACTGTTACAAATAAACTTAGCATTTGTTTAGAAATGCTGAAAGTATACCAGAATATAGAAAAAATAATTTTATTGAATATAAACTTTGTGACAATATACTGATGGCCTGAATGAAGGAGAAACTAATTGAGTAGAAGCAAATAGTGAATTTGAAAGAACCCTTACATTTAAGTTAGTGAATTTTATCAGGACAAGGTAAGAAATAGATGGAAAACATAATAATTAGACCAGAACAATCCTTTACTAAAGATGTTGTGGTCACAACTTAAATGAGCAATTTTTTTTGACAGTGTTGGTCAAATAAGTTTGTAAAGATGATGATATATATGTTTGCTCGCTTATAGTTTGCATTGGGTTTGGGGACAGGCTGTAAGCAGGCAGCATTGTTATACTCTAAGGCAGGGGTCCCCAAACTATGGCCCGCGGGCCGCATGCAGCCCCCTGAGGCCATTTATCCGGCCCCCGCCGCACTTCCGAAAGGGGCACCTCTTTCATTGATGGTCAGTGAGAGGAGCATAGTTCTCATTGAAATACTGGTCAGTTTGTTGATTTAAATTTACTTGTTCTTTATTTTAAATATTGTATTTGTTCCTGTTTTGTTTTTTTACTTTAAAATAAGATATGTTCAGTGTGCATAGGGATTTGTTCATAGTTTTTTTTATAGTCCAGCCCTCCAATGGTCTGAGGGACAGTGAACTGGCCCCCTGTGTAAAAAGTTTGGCCACCCCTGCTCTAAGGCTTAGTTTTAAGACTAAGCCTTTTCCACCCTAAGTGACTTTGTATCAGAGACTTCCTTGTTTGTATATTTGATTAAAGGTTTTGATTTCTGCACTATAAAATGGGGTAGACCAGGAGCTTGCTCTCTCTCAGTTCCTGAGATTAGCATTAGAGGAGAGAGCAGAGAAAGGCCACGTGGAGGAGAGGAGAAACAGCTAAGATGGTAAAGTGCTGAAGGAGAAGCCTGTTTGTGGAGTTTGTACAGAGAGAAGGAGATGGGGAACAGAGGTGAATAAGACTGTTTAGGTAAAAAAACTTTGATTCTAGGAAACTCAGGTAAGTCAGTGGCTTTGGGAGCCCTAAATGGAAAGGGAAGTATTTTCCCACTTTGTGTATTTCTTGCCTGCCAGGTGCAAGCTAGGATAAAGATGATGGCCCACCAGCTCTTGGCTCCATTGTTTCATTACTGTCTGTTCGAATCAAATGCGAACCTGTATGGGCCAGGCGACTATGATGGTGGCCGTGGCTACTGGCTTTACAGACAGAGACAGAGAGAGGGAGAAATAGGGACAGACAGGAAAAGAGAGAGATGAGAAGCATCAGTTTTTTGTTGCAGCACCTTAGTTGTTCATTTATTGCTTTCTCATATATGCCTTGATGGGGATGGAAGGGGCTACAGCAGAGCAAATCACCCCTTGCTCAAACCAGTGACCTTGGGCTCAAGCCAGTGACCTTGGGCTCAAGCCAGAGACCTTTGGGTCAAGCTAAAGACCAAGGGGTCACATCTATGATCCTTCTCTCAAGCCAGCAACATCACGCTCAAGCCAACAACCCCTCGCTCAAGCCAGTGACCCCGCATTCAATTTGGGGACCTTGGGGTTTCAAACCTGGCTCCTCTGTATCCCAGTCCAATGCTCTATCCACTGCACCACTGTCTAGTCAGGCTTAAATGGGTGACTTTCTGTTTTTACTTTGGTCTCTAACATGTTTAGAGGATATCTTATAAATATAAGTATTTATATTTGCAAAGATAATTTAAACAAAGAAGAAATATTTTAGTGTTGCCAATTTACCTGCTGTCTCTGAATTACCATATTTTTCACTCCATGAAATGCACCCCCCCCCAAAAGTGGAGGATAAAATGCCCATGCATCTTATGGAAAGAATGTTTATTTTTTTTTAGCTGCTGCAGGGTGCTGCACAGGAACATATGTTCTGGTTTCCACAGTTTCATGCAGTGCAGGAGGGAAGGCGAGCGACATTGTGTGGGTGCATTCACCTGGAATCGTCCAGGGCAGACGTGGGAGGCACTGCAGCAGTGGAGGGCTGCGCTGCAGCTGCTGTAGCTCTGTGTGAAGTGCTGACATCACTTGTTGCCAGCCTAATAGCATTTCATTGGCCCACTAGCTGGCAGAAGGGGGAGGGGCCAAGGGTGTGAGGCACGTGCAGTGAGCTGGAAAGCCAGTGTAGCACAAGCAAAGCAGCAGCAGACAGAGCAGGCTATGCTGCTCATCTCCATCAGTTTATTCTAACTGTAATCCAGGTAATTTACCTGTGTAGTGACATTAGAGTAAAAAATAACTGGACTTTCCCTAGTAAAGCGGCAGGGGGATATCCTGAATTAAAGAAGAACAAATAAATGGCTGCTGGTAATCATGATCTGACACCAAATGGAGGAATGAAGAGAGACCCACTATCACTCCAGTTTGTGAATGGGTGAAAACATCATGGCAGTCAGTGAAGAATAAAACAGTGGTATGGTCATTCAAAAAATGTGGCATTAGAAATGCCTTAGATGGCACTGAAGATGGTACCATATATGAAAACAGCAAAGAAAGTGATATCAGTGATTGTGAGCAACTGAGCTTCTTAAATTCTGACACTAGCAATGATGAGTTCCCAGACAACTAGAAGAGTATTTGAACATTAAAGTCTCTTCTCATTTGCTAATAACAGTGCTAATGGTTATCAATACTGCTGATGAGTTTACATTGTTGAAATATTATTGTGGTATGTTTTATTAAATATTTTTAACACACCATTTGGTTCAGAATATTTTTTTTTCTTTTTCTCCTTAAAACCCTAGGTGTGTCTTATGGTCAGGAACATCTTATGGAGCGAAAAATACGATACATACTTCAACCCTTATGTGTGTCTCCTTTAAGCCTTTCTATCTGGTGTCTCTAACCAGAGATGGCTCATGTTCACCAGTATCTTGTTGCCTTTTCTACCTGAGCACACATTTCCCAGCTCCCATGCATGTGGTTATATAACTAGAATCTTCAGACTCATTTCTTATTTTCTGATCTTCTGATTGTTAAGTGAAATAAAAATTGATGTGATTTATGCAAAGGTTAGGGCCCTGGCCTTAACCTTTCTCACACCAACTCTCATGGTATGGTATTTCTTCTTACCCACTCATGCAGCTGCAAGGAAAGAACTGGAAGGCTTTACAATTTGGGAAAGTCACATGATGTAGAGACCTGGATTCCCGAGTAACCACATAGAGCAGAAAGGCTCTGGAGAGACACCAGAGCAGGAACATTCACATTATGTTTTCAGATCTATAAAAATAAGCTGTCATTTAAAACATTGAGATTTTTTACAATTATTATAGTAGTCTATTCTAAATAATGCTAATATTACTGTCAAAACAATTTCTCATCCCAGCTTACCAAAGGTTGTTAGTAGTGTAATTCTGTAATCTAGCTATACTATATACTTTGATGTTATCTTTTGTTTCTGTATTTTATTCACTAAGGTTTTCTGCAGTTTCTTTCCCAATATTGGTCAGATTTATCAGTTCTTATTTCCTAACAAGACTTGCCAATTCAGGTTCCAGTCCTTTTTCCTGTAATACTGCAACAGGATTCTTTTGCCTCAGTTTGTTCCTTGCAAAGTATATGTAGTACTAGGATTTGGAACTAATTCACCTGCTTGAAAGGCTCTTGGTTATCTCAGCTCTTTTACCATATACCTCTTTGGCATGGATAGCCTGTTTTGGTCAACAATTCACCTACCTGTCCCATGACGACTCATTTCAATGACTTCACTGGTTTAGAGTGACTTTTATATCTTCAAGTTTGTTTTCTTCTTTTTATGTATTCACTTTAGAGGGAGAGAGAATGAGAGAGAGAGAGAGAGAGAGAGAGAGAGAACAAGGGGGGGAGGTGCAGGAAGCATCAACTCTCATATGTTACTTGACCAGACAAGGGCAGGGGTTCGAACCAGCAACTTCAGCATTCCAGGTCGATAATTTATCCACTGTGCCACCACAGGTCAGGCTTATTTCTTCAAGTTTGAATACACATATTTTATATTTTAGAGTATTAATAACTACCTAATATGCACTTTATATTTTATAGTATTCAGAAACTATCCAATACACATATAGTGAGATAACTTTCTGTTTCTGATATCTTCTGTGTCCTGCATGCATATGAATTATTCTCAGATTGTTTCACATATGCATTATAACAAATCAATCCTTTATTCCTAGTATCATCATCATAGATAATGGCCAGTGTTATTTTCAATAAAGGATCTCAAATTATTCTTTGTTTTTTTATTCACTGAAAGAAGAGGAGGCAGAGAGACAGACTCCCACATGTGCCCTGACCAGGATCCACCTGGCAAGCCCACTAGGAGGCATGCGGCATGCTCAGCAACCAAGCTCTTCTTAGTGCCTGAGGCAGAGGCCATGGAGCCATCAGCGCCTAGGGCCAACTTCTCCGATAGAGCCATGGCTGCAAGAGGGAGGGAAGGAGAGAGAGAAAGAGAGAGAGAGAGAGAGAGATAAAGTGAGAGGGGGAAGGGTGGAGAAGCAGATGGGTGCTTTTCCTGTATGCCCTGACCAGGAATTGAGCCCGGAACATCCACATGCTGGCCAATGCTCTCCCGCTGAGCCAACTAGCCAGGGCCTGATCTAATTATTCTATTAGTTATATGCAGAATTTATCATTTGAGTATCAAAAATTCAAGAGATAGTCAATGTTTTTGTAAGAAAGAAAGAAGTAGAGGGCAAAGTTGAAAAGCTAACACGAATTTGAAGGAAAGGAAAATAAGACTTGTTTAGGTTTAATGTCCAGAGCATCTTATCCCTACTCTATTTTTTATGAAGATTATCAAACTACAGATTCCTAGGTCTACTTATATTGAGTCCCCCATACTTGTATATTTTCAAGCAGTCTTTTCAGACAAATCTTATGAACAGATGAGTAATCCTAAATGACTCCAGATTATTCTCAATATTCTGCTATTTCAATTCCTTAGTAATTTGAATTAGTAATACATACATAAAAAAGCAAATGTTCCTTACTATTTTATAAACACTAGGCTGAATTATTATATTTAAGCATCTTTAATATGTTTTATAGTATAGAGAAAATGTTAGAAAAAGTGGAATCAGATAGATATGGGGTCATAATTAAATCTCTGCCACTCAAAGAATTTATGACTGTAGACAAATTATTTCATATCTTTAAAGCTGCTTCCTCATATATAAATTGGGGATAATATATTGCTTCTAGAATTTTTGCTAAGATTAAGTAAGAGGCCCTGGCTGGTTGGCTCAGTGGTCAAGAATTGGCCAGATGATTGGATGTTCTGGGTTCAATTTCTGGTCAGGGCACACAGGAGAAGCTCCCATCTGCTTCTCCACCCCTTCCCCTTTTGCTTCTCTCTCTCTCTCTCTTCCACTCCTGCAGCCATGGCTTGATTGGAGCAAGTTTGCCCCAGGCACTGAGGATGGCTCCATGGCCTCTGCCTCAGACTCTAAGAAGATTTTGGTTGCTGAGCATTGCCCCTAGTGGGTTTGCCACATGGATCTCGGTTGGGGTGTATGCAGGAGTCTATCTCTGCCTCCTTTCTTCTCACTGAACTTAAAAAAAAAAAAAAAAAGATTAAATGACAAATGTTAATGAAGATCATAATAGAGGTACCTATCTGTTTTGCAGAAAAAGTCAATATCAGGGCCCACCATACCACCTGTGTCTTAATTTGTTCATGTAAATTCAAACATTTTTACAATAACTTTTAACATATAATCAAACTTTTCACTGAGAAAATATTAAAGTAGTTAAAGTACTATGATTTGTCTTTACATTTTTTTCTATATTATATTTCACCTACTCATCTTCAGTTTTCTCTTCCAGCAAATAATTAAGAAGTAATTATTCAGCAAAAAATATAGTGGTTAACAAAAGAATTATATTAGTTAATTCTTTTTTTTTAAATATTTTTTTAAATGTTTCCTTTATTTATTTATTTATTTATTTATTTATTTACAGAGACAGAGAGAGAGTCAGAGAGAGGGATAGACAGGGACAGACAGACAGGAGCGGAGAGATGAGAAGCATCAATCATCAGTTTTTCGTTGCAACACCTTAGTTGTTCATTGATTGCTTTCTCATATGTGCCTTGACTGCGGGCCTTCAGGAGACTGAAGAACCCCTTGCTCGAGCCAGCGACCTTGGGTCCAAGCTGGTGAGCTTTTTGCTCAAACCACGTGAGCCTGCGCTCAAGCTGGCGACCTCGGGGTCTTGAACCTGGGTCCTTGGCATCCCAGCCCAACACTCTATCCACTGTGCCAGTGCCTGGTCAGGCAATATATTAGTTAATTCTTGTATTACAAATTAACACAATATCAGTGGTATACTCAAATATTTATAGTGTTTCTGAGGTTCAGAAATATAAAAGCAACTTACTGGGTGGTTCTAGCTTGGGGTCACTCATAAGGTTAGAAGCAAGATATTAACTGGAGCCTCAGTCACTTTAATACTTTCTGTACTAGATGATATACTACAATGTCAGCTCAATGACATAGCTATTGGACAGAGGCTTCAGTTTGTCACTGGTTATTGGTAGTTTCTTAAAATGTGGACTTTATATAATTGCTGAAATAACTATACCATAAGCTAGGCAGCTTATCCAATGCATACACGTACTTTGAAAATCAAAATCGTATTGACAAAATTAACACCAGTTAAGATTGGTCTTTTCAGTCCACGCTGGCATTGTTCCCACCAATATAATTCTTTTAAAAGTTGTTGGATCTCCTGTTGACCTTAATGCTCCAAAATCATACTGACAAATCTCTCTAATACATGCCCTTTTCTACTTTGGACTTTTGCAAATGTGCAATTTTCCTAAGCTTCTTAGTTACTATATTATTTAATTTAGAGGATCTGTGAGGCACGCCCTTAAAATTATTAATCTTCCCCCACCTTCACCCCATGACTGAATGGTGCTCTGAGGCATCACCTTAGAACTTTATGAGGTCTTAACAAAGATTTCACAGTCTCAACCTTGACTTCACCTGGAGAGCATGTTTTCTTGGCAGTGTTTGCAGTTAGGAGTAGTTGAGCATTTGCAAAGCAATCAAATACTTGCACCTTTGTATTTAATAATACTTATTTTAGGTCATCTCTCTCTTCTCACATTTTACCATAAACATCAAGAAGAAATCAGGTGACACTTCCAATACTTGGTCCAGAAAGCACCATCGTTAGACCTCCTGATTCATTAGGTACATTTTCTACTTTCCACCTTTTTTTTTTTTTTTTTTTAATTTTTCTGAAGCTGGAAACAGGGAGAGACAGTCAGACAGACTCCCGCATGCGCCCCACCGGGATCCACCCGGCACGCCCACCAGGGGCGATGCTCTGCCCACCAGGGGGCGATGCTCTGCCCATCCTGGGCGTCACCATGTTGCGACCAGAGCCACTCTAGCGCCTGAGGCAGAGGCCACAGAGCCATCCCCAGCGCCCGGGCCATCTTTGCTCCAATGGAGCCTTGGCTGCGGGAGGGGAAGAGAGAGACAGAGAGGAAAGTGCGGCGGAGGGGTGGAGAAGCAAATGGGCGCTTCTCCTGTGTGCCCTGGCCGGGAATCGAACCCAGGTCCTCCGCACGCTAGGCCGACGCTCTACCGCTGAGCCAACCGGCCAGGGCCACTTTCCACCTTTTTGCAGGCATGATTGTTGCTTCACTTTTTATGTTTACATCAAAGATCCCCTTTCCAGTAAGATGTTGATACTCTATTTTTAGCCATTAGACACAGCTTCATAAATTTTCATAATTTTTTTTGAATAGAGTTTTTTCAAATCTTTGAAGACCTTCACTACTTTTCTTTTTAAAGTTCTACCTGTTTTACCCACTGCCTGGATCCAAAGAGTTTATGTTTCATTCACGGAAGCCTGACGAACCACTTCTAAGTACTAAAATTTGTATTGAGTGTAACCTAGCCTTGGAAGTTATACTCTTTAATTTTAACTGTATTCTATTTGTTAGAAGATAGTCATAAAGTACAGCCCACACTTGAGGGAAGTGGATCTAAACTCATTTTTTGGAGAGAAGAGTGTCAATGTATTTGATTTGTGGTCATATTATAAAACACTGCAGGTCTCTCTTCCCCTCCCGCAGCCGAGGCTCCACTGGAGCAAAGATGGCCCGGGCGCTGGGGTTGGCTCCTTGGCCTCTGCCCCAGGCGCTAGAGTGGCTCTGGTTGCGGCAGAGTGATGCCCCGGAGGGGCAGAGCATCGCCCCCTGGTGGGCAGAGCGTCACCCCTGGTGGGCGTGCCAGGTGGATCCCGGTGGGGCGCATGCAGGAGTCTGTCTCTCCCTGTTTCCAGCTTCAGAAAAAATACAAAAAATAAATAAATAAATAAATAAATAAAAATAAAACACTGCAGGAAGAAAAACTGAGTAAGACATATTCTTTTTTCTGCCAGGGTTATCATAACTAGAAAAAGTAACAAATATATAACTAAGCATGATACAATATAAAATATACTCAAATAGATTTATGTGGAATAATTTTTAGATACAGAGAAAAAGGAATAATACACTTAGGTAGTATAGATGAGTTTGTAAACTTTAAGGATGAATAGCAATTCACAAATCAGAAGTTGGGAAATGCTATTCTAGGCAGAGAGGACAGCAGGAGAGAATTTGGAGATTCATGAAGAGTGTGGGCAGCTTGGGAAATGGTACTAAGTCTACGAGAGATATCACATAAGAATGCAAGCAGCAATGACTCACAGGATTTGGTATTAGCTAGTGTCCAATTGTAAGAGAATTATTTACTAAGATAAGGAATTTGAACTCAAATTCCAAAGAAAATTGATTTTACAAGGATGACATTTCTTTGAGGTTTCATATTTTATTGTAAAATTCATATGGCATTTCATGCTATTCTATAATAAATCAGTATTTTTTTAGTTTAAAATGTTTACCCAAATGTTAAGTAAAGTTGACATTCCCAGGGTACAGACAATTGTTATGTTCTGGTTTCATATATAGTTCACATGTTGCAGAGTAATCCTTGAGCCACCCAAAGTAAAGATGCCACCTATGGCACAGGCGGCAATGAGGATATGTTATGAGGTCATTTTAAAAATGGCATCATAGCAAGATCTGTGTTTTAAGAAAGTTAACTCTGGGGATAATGAAGACAACAATTCACATTTTGGGAAATTAGGAAGGGCATGTTGCAGGCTGTTGTAAACGATGATAGATGTTTGGACAATAACAGTGTAACTTGAGAGAAAGAACAGCTTCGAGAAGAGTTTACAGAATAAGACTTTCTTGGAATTAACTAAGTTATTTATATTACATAAGATGTTTGTTTTCAAACAGCTGGTTCAGATAACTATGTGCATAGGATGTGTTTCCTTTGGGGAGCCACTCATTCACTTCTGGGTCCATCTCATAACAATCACCATAGAGGAGAGAACTGTTTATAAGACAGTGCAGTCAGAGCACATTCTACTCCAGACAGCCCACTTCGCTTTGAGAAATGACCAGTTATTTCCATAGCTGAAATAAGTTTAATTTAAAGACCTTATTGTAAGGCCAATGACCATGGCCATGCAGGCTCATATTGGATTCGGGCAGATGGTAAAGGAACTGTGGGTCAAAAAAAATGGTGGGCCATTTCATTTATTAGAATCTCACAAGAGTGGATGAGCAAGCACGCAGGGAAAACCACTTCTTTCTCTCTCTCTCTCTCTCTCTCTCTCTCCTCTTCAGCAAAAAGCCTTCTCCAACAAACAATGGCCCCTTCCAATGGCAGCAGGCAATTGGCAATTTGCCATCTGCCACCCTGAAGGCAAGCACAGCAGCGTTACATAGGCTATACACACAGGGTGCTACTCCTCCGGGATCATGCACCAAATAGGCAAACTGCAAGCCAGCAAACCTAACACACTTGTTTGCCCAACACTTATCTTTATTTATTCACTTTGCAGGAAACTAAAGGGTAGAATTTGTAACCTTAAAATTGTTACTGTGTTGAGGAAACCAAAAGTTGGTTCATATATTAAATGTTATGTTTGAGACTCCTAAATCTACCAAACTAGTAATCCACAAGTTAGTTTTCACAAAAAGGAAATTAAAAGCTTATGTTGCTAACACTGATCTTTTTCCAAATAAAGTACATATTAGTTACTTTAAAAAAGAAAAACAGCTCTCCTTATACTCGTATTTCTCCATCTTCAGCAGTTCACTACTGACCCTGAAAGAACGCAAGTCAAAAATAAAATCAGTCTTTGTATCCATCCCAGAAACCCAGTTTCTGATGTGACAGGAAAACCAGGGAGACTGCTGCTCAAATCCTGTTTTTTAAGAGAGTGACATAAATCATGTATACTGAGAAGGTGTGAATGTTTAAATGCCTTACTTATCTTCCATTAACAGTCAATTAGCCTGAGGAGAAAACTTTTAGTAGAAAGTGTGGGAGGAATTGTCAGAATGCTTACCAGAGGCGGATCAAAAAGTAATAATGATCTCCATGCCAAAATGCCTCCTACTCCCCAAATCCCCATGAAATCTCAACAATCCCTGAGTTATGCAGCAGATGTGATTCTATATGCTTAAAACAGAGGACGAAAAGGAAAAAAAAAAAAAAAAAAAAAAAAAAGAACAGCACTAGCAATTTGGAAATAATTCACTTAGGGAGGAAGAATCAACTTGAAACATTTTAGAATGGAAAAAAATTGAAACTACACCAGAAAAAGGTCTTCACAATAGCGATGACTCAAAATCGTAGAGTCAGGGAAATAGTGCTGTCTCCTAAAAACCTATCAGGAGGGCAGAGTGTGTAAACCATTACAAAGAAAATATGTGAATAGGTACATTGGAGGTTTCCCCCTAGAATTCTATTTTCACACAATTTATACTGAGAATAGTAAATGTAAGTCAGGAGAGAGAAGAGGAAGTGATGTTTTACTGAAGTTAAACATTTAACTTTTCACATAAGGAATGATAAGGTTGCAGGTGGGGGCCATGATCCCCTCCTCCCTTAAGTGGAAAAGGGATTTAAAAAAAACTGGACATTCCAGATCACCTCCCCCCAGGCATCTGGACTGACTCACCCTGGTGGGGACAGTCCCCTGGCTTACTTATAATTAATCCTTTTTTCCATAATGACCCCACCTCGAATCCTCTATTTAACCCTACCTGTTGGAGAACTGGTCACTGACCTCTGCCTTAGGAGTCCGCCTGGCAGATGACTCCCTAATAAACTTTTCTTACCTAAACTTGGGTGTGCTCCTTTGGCCGACCTTACAAGGAGGTTTTCTCAAGTAGCACATGAGGCTATATCTGAAGTGATAGAATTCTTATACCTTATATTAACTTTTATAATATCCTCCTAACCCCACCTCAGAATGTCACTAGCCAGAAATTAGGAGATATGGAGCAGGATATAAAACTGCTTCTTGGAATTAACTAAATTATTTATATTTCATTACATGTTTGTTTTCAAACAACTGGCTGAAGTACCTATGTACATAGAATGTATTTCTCTTGGGGAGTGTTGGGCAGATAAAATGTATTATGCTCACTTTGTTAAAGAGGCCGTTGCCCAGGTGATATTAATGTGTGTTGAGAATCCTTGTAGCCTGGGGCTTGGTTTTGGGATTAAGCCTTTCCCACCCTTTTTGATGTGGGGCGGTACAATCCAATCATGCCTCAGAGAAGTGATTTTGTATTAGAGACTTCCCTATTTTGTATATTGGATTAAGGGTTTGGATTTCTACACTATAAAATGGGGACGGAGCGGGAATTTGTGCTCTTGGTTCCTGAGATTATCATTAGAGGAGAGAGCAGAGCAGAGAGCAGAGAAATGCCACGTGGAGGAGGCCAGGAAAGCAGCCAAGATGGCGGAGTGTTGAGTGAGATGCCAGTTTGTACAGAGTTTGTATCTGGGATAAGGAAGGAGATGGGGAACTGAGGAGAATAAGGCTGGTGAGCTAGAAACCTTTGATTCTAGGAAACTCGGATAAGTCAGTGGCTTTGTGAGCACTGAATGTGATTGGGTTTTGGAGCCCAGTGTGTGTTTTTACTTGCCCGCCAGGTGCAAGCTAGGATTAAAGACTATGGCCCACCAGTTTTTGGCTCCATGGTTTCTTTGCCGACTGTCCAAATCCAATGCGAACCTGCATGGGCTGGGCTGCTCTGATGGTGGCCTTGGCCCTGGCTGCTGGCTTTACAGGGAGCCAAGTGTGGAGCAGGGAATAAGAGCTCTAGCTCTGGAGGGGCTAGAAAGTTAGCACATGTTCTTCAAGCTCTGAAGGATCTTAAATGAACTAATGACAATTTAAATTTTTTTTTAATTTTGAAATAATTATACAGTCACAGAAAGTTGCAGAAGAATCTAAAAGAAGTCCAGTTCACCATGTATACAGCTTGTCCCAATGTTGACATATTGTATAATAATAGCACAATATTAAAACCAGGCAAATACATGCCTGACCAGGCAGTGGCACAGGGGATAGAACATCACCTGGGATGCAGAGGACGCAGTTTGAAACCCCGAGGTCGCAGGTGTGATAAGGTGCCAAGGAACTGTAAAACTTAGTATTAGCAATGCCAAAGAGAAAAAGTCAGGCCTCTTACCCCTTCTTTCTGTGTAGAAAGGAAAGAGAAGAATGCAGGAGCTTCCTGGCTTACAATGGCAACTGGGTCATCTATTCATAGTTTAGCTAATTTCTATAATTCTCTGAAAAGTTGCCTGGGGCCACTTGCCACACAGAGCAAAGAAGATAGAACTTATCTGAAAACCTTAGAAAACAATGTTTATATACCTTAATCAAGAATACCTATATTTGGACTCACCCTAAAGTCATGAGAGTAACATATACCTCTAGACAAAGGGATCACAAGCCCCTCCTTACCTACCCCAACCGGTATGTGATTTTGTCTATAAAATCAGCCTCAGCCTGACCAGGCGGTGGCACAGTAGATAGATCGTCGACTGGGATGCGGAGGACCCAGGTTCGAGACCTGAGGTTGCCAGCTTGAGCGCAGGCTCATCTGGTTTGAGCAAAGCTCACCAGCTTGGACCCAAGGTCACTGGCTCACGCAAGGGGTTATTCGGTCTGCTGAAGACCCACGGTCAAGGCACATATGAGAAAGCTATCAATGAACAACTAAGGTGTCGCAACAAAAAACTGATGATAGCCCTGGCCGGTTGGCTCAGCGGTAGAGCGTCGGCCTAGCGTGCGGAGGACCCGGGTTCGATTCCCGGCCAGGGCACATAGGAGAAGCGCCCATTTGCTTCTCCACCCCTCCGCCGCGCCTTCCTCTCTGTCTCTCTCTTCCCCTCCCGCAGCCGAGGCTCCATTGGAGCAAAGATGGCCCGGGCGCTGGGAATGGCTCTGTGGCCTCTGCCTCAGGCGCTAGAGTGGCTCTGGTCGCAATATGGCGACGCCCAGGATGGACAGAGCATCGCCCCCTGGTGGGCAGAGCGTCGCCCCATGGTGGGCGTGCCGGGTGGATCCCGGTCGGGCGCATGCGGGAGTCTGTCTGACTGTCTCTCCCTGTTTCCAGCTTCAGAAAAATGAAAAACAAACAAACAAACAAAAAAACAAAAAAACAAAACTGATGATTGATGCTTCTCATCTCTCTCTGTTCCTGTCTGTCTGTCTTTATCTATCCCTTTCTCTGACTCTCTGTCTCTGTAAAAACAAAAACAAAAAACAAGACAACAACAAAATAAAATCAGCCTCAGAATTGTATGGGGGGGAGGGCTAAACAATTTGGGATTGTGCCCCATGTAGCTAGCTGAATAATTAATAAATGCCTCAAAAATTCATCTGGACTTCGTGTCTTTGGGGAACTCGCTGGTTACATTACAACACAGGCTTGAGTGCAGGGTCATTGTTGGTCAAATAAGTTTGTAAATATGATATATAGGTTTGCTCACTTATAGTTTCCATTGGGTGTCGGGGACAGGCTGTAAGCAGGCAGGGTTGTTATACTCTGCCTAGTTTTAAGACTAAGCCTTTCCCACCCTAAGTGACTTTGTATCAGAGACTTCCTTATTTGTATATTGGATTAAAGGTTTTGATTTCTACACTATAAAATGGGGCAGACTGGGAGCTTGCTCTCTCTCTTGGTTCCTGAGTGTTTCATCCACCGGGTACAAGAACAAATGTCGGAGACTTTCAGGAGTTTAGATGTTACTTTATTGGCCAGTTTAACCTGCGCAGGGGCGAACTCCCAAGATGTCCGGAGACACCATGCTCATGAGGAGCTGCAAACGGAAGCCGCGCCTGGTGCTTACAGTCAGGTCCTTATATATCCTAAGTGAGCAAGCATTACACAGAAGCAGATGTGGCAGTTTAGCTATTGGCTAGGGAGGTCGCACACAGCATAGCAACAGGGGCCGGCATAGCAACAGGGGCTGGTTTTAGCTTAGTGGCGAATTTCAAACATAAACTTCTGATAAGGGTCTCTGACTTTCTTTGTTCTCAGCCTCACAGGGGCCATATCAGCACTCCCTGTTCCTTCAATAGCTACACTCTTGGCAGCCCCAGCATATCAGTACTCCCTGAATCTAACACTGAGATTAGCATTAGAAGGGAGAGCAGAGAAATGCCACTTGGAGAAGGCCAGGAGAAGCAGCCAAGATGACAGAGTGCTGAAGGAAAAGCCAGTTTGTGCAGAGTTAGTGCAGGGAGAAGGAAGGAGTTGGGAAACAGAGGTGAATAAGTCTGGTGAGCTAGAAACCTTTGATTCTAGAAAACTCGGATAAGTCAATAGCTTTGTGAGCACTGAATGAATGAGTTTTGGAGCCCAGTGTGTGTTTTTACTTGCCTGCTAGGTGCAAGCTAGAATAAAGATGATGACCACCAGTTCTTGGTTCCATTGTCTCATTACCATCTGTCCAAATCAAATGCAAACCTGCATGGGCTAGGCAGCTGTAATGGTGGCTGTGGCTACTGGCTTTACAGTCATCCAGCTTGAGCACAGGGTTGCTGGTCTGAGCATAGCCTTGAGACCAAAGGTCACTGGTTTGAAGCCCAAGGTCCCTGGCTTGAGCCCAAAGTTGCTGGCTTAAGCAAGGGGTCACTGGCTTAGCTGGAGCCCCCAGTCAAAGCACATATGAGAAAACAATCAATGAACAACTAAGGAGCTGAAAAAAAGAATTGATGCTTCTCACCTCCCTCCCTTTCTCTCTCTCTCTTTTTCTCTCAAAAATAAATAAATAAAACCAGGCAATTACCATTGGTACCATTCAGAGTTAATTCATATTTCACCCTCATTTAGATGTGTATGTTGTGTAAATTTCTGTGCAATTTTTATGTAACTACACCAATATGGCAGAACTACAGCATTACTGCAGGGCTTCTCTGTGTTAGCCATTATAGCCACACACTCCCCCTTTCTCTCCATCCCTTATCCCTGCTTACTACTAATCTTTTCCCCCATCTCCATTATATTGGAGACAAAAAATTTCTCCTAGCCTTCTATATTCTTTTTGCTTGTTTAAGAATTAAATTGACATGAGACAGATTAGCAGGAGAAAATCAATGGTCTCCAGCTCAAAAATAATCTATATGCCAGAGGGATTCATTCTGGGAAGACTCGTTCTAGACCCCTACAGTAATTTCATCATTTCAAAAATATTATAAAAGTGAAATAAAATGTTAGATTTTCTTTTTTACAGGGACAGAGAGAAAGAGTCAGAGAGAGGGATAGACAGGGACAGACAGACAGGAACAGAGAGATGAGAAGCATCAATCATTAGTTTATCATTGGGTGTAGCAACACCTTATCTCATTGATTGCTTTTTCATATGTGCCTTGACTGCGAGCCTTCAGCAGACCGAGTAACCCCTTGCTCGAGCCTGCGACCTTAGGTCCAAGCTGCTGAGCTTTTGCTCAGACCAGATGAGTCTGTGCTCAAGCTGGTGACCTCAGGGTCTCAAACCCAGGTCTTCTGCATCCCAGTCCAACACTCTATCCACTACGCCACCGCCTGGTCAGGCAAAAATGTTAGATTTTTATAAATCTTTATATAGTATGTACACATATATAAAGATGGATTTGAGGTTTGATTTTTTTTAAGTAAGTATAATTTCTTTGAAGTTCATCCACATTGTTGCATGTATCAGTAGCTTATTCCTTTTACCTGCTGCGTGGTATTCCATGACATTGTTATTTTACAGATTATTTAACTATTCATCCATTGAAGGACAGGTGGGTAATTTCCAGTTTGGGCCTATTGAAAATGAACATGTTACAAACAAGTGTGTTTCAGTTTCTGTGTGACTCTAAGTTTTCATTACTCTGAGATAAATGCCCAAGAGAGCAATTGCTCGGTCCTATGTGGTATCATTTTTAGTTTCCACACTATTTTCCAGAGTAGCTGTACCATTTGACATTCCAACATGATCCAGTTTCTCTATATCCTCACCTATATTTGATGTTAAGAGTATTTTTTTAATTTATTTTTATTGTTTCAATAGGTTTGCAGTGTTATCCCATTGTGGTTTTAATTGTATTTCCCTAGTGGCTAATGATGTTGAACAATGTTCTCATGGCATTATTTAATGTCTGTGTTTTTTTCAGTGAAATATTTATGTCTTTTTCCCATGAAGGTGTTCATAACAAGTGTCCCAAAAATATGTTATTTTGGCATAAGAATGATTTTTTTTTTTTGTATTTTTCTGAAGTTGGAAACCGGGAGGCAGTCAGACAGACTCTCACATGCACCCGACCAGGATTCACCCGGCACGCCCACCAGGGGGCGATGCTCTGCCCATCTGGGGCATTGCTCTGTTGCAACCAGAGCCATTCTAGCACCTGAGTCAGAGGCCACAGAGCCATCCTCAGCACCCGGGCCAACTTTGCTCCAATGGAGCCTTGGCTGCAGGAGGAAAAGAGAGAGACAGAGAGGAAGGAGACGGGGAGGGGTGGAGAAGCAGATGGGTGCTTCTCCTGTGTGCCCTGGCAGGGAATCGAACCCGGGACTCCTGCATGCCAGGCTGATGCTCTACCACTGAGCCAACCAGCCAGGGCTGGCATAAGAATGATTTTGACTGAAATCTACAGATTCAGGAAAAGCCCTTTTACCACTCCCTTGGCTGTGTAAGTTTACATTGAGAAGGGGACATGAGGAAGAGAGCTATTATCTGAGATACTTTATGTGCATAACTTGACAACCTTTTTTTCAAGTGTCTCTTGTCTTCCTGTGAAAGGTCTTCTCACCATTTTATCATCAGATTCTTTTCTTAGTTCTGGGTGTTATTTATAGTATATAAACCTAATCAACAGTGTTGCCCTTTAGCTCTTCATGTTTATGGGGCCCCCATTCACAGATAATTAAATTTTACTTTTCTCCAGTTAATCTGTTTTATGTTAATTTAATTATTACATGAGCCAAAGACCCTACAAGGGAAGAAGTGAAAAAATTTCCCCCCATACACCTATTTTCTAATTGGATTATTTGTTTTTTAAATGTTGACCTTAAGAGTTCTTTATATATTCTAAACTAAAATCTTCTGTTGGATATATAATTTGCAAATATTTTCTCCCAATCTGTAATTTTTCTTTTCATTCTCTTAACAGGATCATTAGCAGAACAAATATTTCTATTATTTGATAAGGCCCAACTTATTAATTTTTTCTTTTAATGATGTGTTTATGGTGTAAAGTTTGAGTATGCTTGACTCAGTTCTAGACCCTGAAGATTTTCTCTTTTTCCTAAAATTTTATATTTTCATATTTTAATTTAAAGCTGTTGTTGGTCAAATAAATTTGTAAATATGATATATATGTTTGCTCGCTTATAGTTTGCATTGGGTGTGGAGGACAGGCTGTAAGCAGGCAGGGTCATTATAGCCTAAGGCTTAGTTTTAAGACTAAGCCTTTCCCACCCTTTTAATACAAAAATCTTTTCAAAACTAAGCTTTTCCCTACACCCTTGACTGTTTTCATGATGTGGGGTGGTGCACTCTCATGAGGAATCCCATTATGCCTCAGATAAGTGACTTTGTATCAGAGAATTTCTTGTTTGTATATTGGATTAAAGGTTTTGATTTCTACACTATAAAATGGGGCAGAGGAGCCCATGCTGGAGGAGGGCAGAGAAAGGCCATGTGGAGGAGAGGAGAAGCAGCCAAGATGGTGGAGTGCTGAAGGAGAAGCTAGTTAGTGCAGAGTTTGTGCAGAGAAAAAGGGTTGAGGAACAGAAGTGAATAAGGCTGGTGAGGTAGACACCTTTGATTCTAGGAAACTCAGATAAGTCAGTAGCTTTGTGAGCACTGAATGAGTGGGTTTTAGAGTCCAGTGTGTATTTTTACTTGCCCGCCAGGTACAAGCTAGGACTAAAATAATGGCCCACCATTATTGGCTCCATTGTTTCATTACCGTCTGTTGTAACCAAATGCGAACCTACATAGGCCAGGTGGCTGTGATGGTGACCATGGCTACTGGCTTTACACAGTGGATGTGTTAGATTCAGGGAGTACTGACATGCTGGGGCTGCCAAGAGTGTACAAGGTCCCTGTGATGCTGAGAACAAAGAGTTCAGCAACATCCTGTATTGAGTCAGAGACCCTTATCAGAAGTTTATGTTTGAAATTCTCCACTGAGTAATACCCCCCCCCCCCCGTAACTGCGCACGACCTCCCTAGCTAATGACTAACAGCCACATCAGCTTCTGTATGAACCGCTTGCTTGCTACGCTATAAAAACCCCTAGACTGTAGGCGCTCGGTGTGACTCTGGTGACTGCACCTGAGCTCACCCCTGCGCAGGTTTGTTTTTTTTTTTTTCTTTCTTTTTCTTTTTCTCTTGGCCATAAAACTTTGTCTGAAACTCTCCAAATGTCTCCAGTGTTTGTTTTACCTGGCGAGTGCAACATTTATGGGGGCTCGTCCCGGGGTTCCCATTATGGGAATTTTGGCTGGGGATAGGCGGAACAGCTCGAGCTGGTGAGTATTTTGTTGTGGAATTCCTTGTTTCTGTAATCTGGCTCCGGAGCATTTGCAGTCTGTGGTGGCAGACAGGACACTGTCAGAGACCCGCCCAGACACTCGGGCCAAGGGCAGGATGCTGCCGGCCGAGGTTTCTGTTTCTGTCTGAAATCGATTGATCGTTTTGAAGTAGTGAGCTCACTCGCGCCGCGCCGCGCTGCTGTCTGGTTGTTTGTTTAGCCTGAATGACTGTGTGGGAAATTTTGTGTATTGCCCTCCTGGGATTTGCTGCACTGTTGTGTTTGGTGTTAATTTGTTTGCCAGTACAGTGTGATCAACGTTCATCTATCTGGATCACCCTGCTTATAGGGTGGGGAATCCTGTGTGTTGTCTTTGTAGGACTAGAAGCATACCTGGCTAAGAAGAACAAATACCGCGAGATGGGACAGCAAGAATCTACACTTAAATCCCCTCTTGATTGCATTTTAAGTAACTTCTCTGATTTTCAGAAGAGAGCTCAGGGTTATGGGGGACCTCCACCCGATCGAGAAACTCTCCGGACCTTAAGCCAAGTGGAGTGGCCATCTCTTAAGGTTGGATGGCCATCTGAAGGAACCTTTGATCTGCCCATAGTTTTTGCAGTAAGAGTCATTATATATCAGGTGCCTCATCCAGATCAATATGTGTATATAGATATTTGGATAGATATAGCTACAGACAAACCTGGGTACATTAAGAGGTGCATAAAAGCTAATCAAAAGGTTAAGAGAGCTATTTGTGTGAGCGCAGCAGACATTAAGCCTTGCCCTCCCTCCGCTCCACCTGCACCTGAAAAAGAGCCTCCCAAATCATATCCGGTCCTTCCTGACGTTACTGAGGATATAGTAGACCCTGTAAATTATCCTCCTCCTTATCAGAAGCCCAGGGAGCCGGATTCAACTGTGCCCAAGAATGTCCAGAGTCCTCCCCACACTCGGGGGGGGGAACCCCTTATGCTCAACCTCCCTTTGCTGGAAGTGCCCCAATGTTACCTCTTAGGGAGGTGCTGCCCCCACTAGATGAAGGACCACACACACCGTCCCGAATGATTTATATTCCTTTCTCTACTAGTGACCTTTATAATTGGAAACAGCAGACCCCGTCGTTTTCAGAGAAACCCCAGGGGTTAATTTCTTTGCTTGAGACTGTTTTCAGGACCCATCAACCAACTTGGGATGATTGTCAGCAGCTTTTGCACACTCTGTTCACAACGGAAGAAAGAACCCGCATCGGCCAAGAAGCTGAAAAAGTATTTAAGGAAGATGGAGGCCCCAGCGAGATTAGCCGTGTAAGACCCCTCCTCACGGAGTGGGCTGCAGCAGACATTGGTAGCTGGCCAGCCTCCGGCAGTTGCCGTTTGGAAACTGAATTTGACTGATTTGAAACATTTGGAGTCTTGAGACTGTTTGGTAAGGAAGCTTTTGGTAAATAAGCTTCCTCTTTGAATATTTGGAAACAGAGCTCTGGTTAGAAAAGGGTGTGCCTGACCTATGGTGGCGCAGTGGATAAAGTGTTGACCTGGAACACTGAGGTCACTGGTTCGAAACCCTGGGCTTGCCTGGTCAAGGCACATATAGGAGTTGATGCTTCCTGCTCCTCCCCCTACCTTTCACTCTCCTCTCTAAAAATGAATAAATTAAAAACAAAACAAAACACATAGAAAAGGGTGTAATAGAGCAGGCGGGATGCCACCTGATTTCTCCCCACCTGGTCAGTCGGGGAACGCAGGACGCTGCCTTCTCCCTTTGGTTTTGGTTTAGAAGTTTGGTTTGTTTTGTGTGCATATTTGGTTTGTTTGTCTGCTACTGGAATGGCCAACTTAAGAGCAGACTGGCCAAACCAAGGATTGCTAGACCCATAGAAAACATAGAGAGTTTAGCGTACTATCACCAGCACCCACCTGCAGGCAGGTGGCATGGTCAGTGTGCAGCCAGTATAGCAGCAGAGGTAGAGAAAGAAAAGGCAGCCAGGTTGCAGCTGGCTGCAGGAGAAGCGGCAGGCTCCCCCCACAGTTTCAGGCACTTGCCCCTCCCTCTTGGGCACCAGCTCAAGGGCTGAGCCACTGCTTGGTCAGGCAAAAGATAACAGCGCAGTAAGCTAGAGGTTATCATCACCTTGCTACAGCCCCTGCCCTCCTCTGCTTTGGCTCCGGGGAATCCCCACCTCCTATCTGGAGCTAGACCCGAGGAGAAGATTTAGGGAATACGGCCCCTTCTAAACCCACTGCCTTAGGGTTCTTTAAATACAGGATTCCCAATTTTGCTCTCTTAATCAAGCCCCTCAGTGAGATCTTCTGAGCATGGCTTTTAAGGTCTATAACGACCAAGGAAATAACAGAAAAGGCAAATAAGGCCCAAAAGAAGTCAGGAAATACCAACTTTTGGCTCCAGCGCCCTAAGGGGCTTGCTTCATAGCATTTCATCAAGGCCCTGCTCCAGAGTGGAAAGAAAGGTCATTGAACTGAAGCCTGCCAGGCTTCCCGGCCCCATCAAGGGACACGTCTGTGCTGTGGAAAGAGGGACACGAGAAGGTAAGCTGCCCCCTTGCTCCATGGAGGGAGGGTTCAGTCTCTTCTAGCCCTGCTCCAGCTACCTGTGACCTGACCTTGCCCAGCATGCTGGGAATTGCCACTGAAGGCCTAAGGACATGTTCAGGAGCCTAAGGTATTTCTTCCAAGTAGCAGATAAGCTAATAACACAAGGGCCATCTACTATGCCTTGCTTGAATATTTAAGTTTTATTTATCCCTCAAAGATCTCTACTGTGGGTATTGACAGTCTGGTTTTATTGCTTTATGTTTAGTGTCTCCTTTATTTCTCTTATCTCAATGCCCCATGCCTATTATAGGCTAGGACCTGCTGCTAATTCCAGCTAGAAGCAGTAGTCACTAGGACTTAAACTCTAACTGCAAAGTGTAGAAATGTAACACCCTTTCCCTAAGTACTTACAGGTTTTATAGGTTACTCAGCAAACTGTTCAAAGACTGTCCAAGAGGCACTTCTAGCAGTACACCACCCAAGGACTGACTCCCATGTAGATGGGTCCAGACACCATGATCATACCCGCCTGGGTCCACCACAGCTGGCTGAAGCTTGCAGTCCCAGCAGAGACACCTTTGTGGACAGCGAAAACTGACCCCACCAACCTTGTAAGCTGACCCTGAGAAGGACAGCATGCCCTGCTTCAGCCACAAACCAGAAGTTAACTGGTCCACGCATGGAGACTTTGGGGAGGGAGGGAAACTAAGGTAAAGGAAAGCCAAGTAAGTCATCTTAAGGTTTGATGCATGTACTGCTATGAGTCATACAGAAAGGGAGTGTAAGTCCCTTGGCTGAGAGAGAAGCTATAAGGTAAATGAAAGTTATGTATGTGCTCATAGCTACCACTATAGAATAACCTGTGAATATTGGTCATGTGTCCAATAGGCTACTTATGAAAAGGACACCTCCAAAAAGCAATCTTTAAAAGAGGATTACTTATTGCTAACTTAGTCTTTGCTGAAGGTTAAGGTTTTTAGGAATTAAGAATTCTGATAAATTAGAAAGGAATTGTATGGTTTTGATAATAGAAGGTATAAGGTGTAGAGGTACCTTTGAAAGGAAAAGGAAAAAGTAAGTTGTTATGAAAGCCAGTTATTCCTGGATAAGAAAGTGCATAAAAGTTGAAGGTTTATGTAAGTTGAAGAAGGTTTGTGTAAGTTGCAGAAGGTTTGTGCAAGTTGTAAGAAGTTAGTACAGAGAAGAAAAATGCAAGGCAGAAAGAAATTAGTCCATAAAGCTTGTAGTACTAAGGGCACACTATCAGCGTGCCAGCACATACTAGGGAGGACCCCTGACCTAATTAGCTTATAGCTACAGCTAAAGTAGAAAATTCTCATGAGCCCCAGCCTTATACCATTCTCCCCACTGATGAAGAATCAAGGATTTGATTTATGCCCAAAAGAGATGGGGGAATGTTAGATTCAGGGAGTACTGACATGCTGGGGCTGCCAAGAGTGTACAAGGTCCCTGTGACGCTGAGAACAAAGAGTTCAGCAACATCCTGCATTGAGTCAGAGACCCTTATCAGAAGTTTATGTTTGAAATTCTCCACTGAGTAATACCCCCCCCCCCGTAACTGCGCACGACCTCCCTAGCCAATGACTAACAGCCACATCAGCTTCTGTATGAATCGCTTGCTTGCTACGCTATAAAAACCCCTAGACTGTAGGCGCTCGGTGTGACTCTGGTGACTGCACCTGAGCTCACCCCTGCGCAGGTTTGTTTTTGTTTTTTTTTTTCTTTCTTTTTCTTTTTCTCTTGGCCATAAAACTTTGTCTGAAACTCTCCAAACGTCTCCAGTGTTTGTTTTACCTGGCGAGTGCAACAGATGTAGATTTTTTAACTTGCATTTTTTGCTTTTTTGTGCTTGTTTTTGCGCTCATTGTTGAAGACAGTGACATCATCAGACACAGATGAGGACAAGTTAATAGATGGGAGTTTTGACAGTGATGAGGTATTGTATGAATTTTATGATGAATAAATCTTGAGTTCAATAAGTTTATGTAATACATTTTTTTTTTCAAATTTCAGGCCCCAAAATTAGAGGTGCATTTTATATGTCAAAGTGTCTTATACATGGGGAAATACAGTATATTTAATTTAGCTTCTTCCACTTTCTTCATTGTCTTCTGCTTGAGTTATTGCATCAGTGGTTCTACGGGCTTATAGTTTAGAAAGAAAAGAAACCAAGTTGATAAACTTACTGCTGAGCTATATAGGCCTTCTTTAATTAAGTATGTGATTATCACAATAATAGTATTTGTGCTTTGAAACTCAAGTACAGTGTTAAAGTCTCTGTTTTAAACTTAACAGTTTATAAAATTACTTGGCAAATACTTGGTATTTTTACCTCCAAAGAAATGAACACAAGGACTGAAGTTGTTATTCTGCTCTTTACCATAATCTGTGCCATTGAGAGTCATTGTAAATTAGCCATTTCAAAAGAGTGCTCCTTTTAGGTTTCCTACTCTTCATGAATGAGGCATAAAAAGGAGAACTAGGGAAGGAAAATATTTACATCTACCTGTTGTAAAGTACCCTACCCCAAATGTTGTAAAGTACTATACCCCAGATGCTGAAAAGTACCTGTTGGGCAGATAAAATGTATTATGCTCACTTTGATAAAAATGGTGCTGCCCACGTGAGGCCGTTGCCCAGGTGATATTAATGTGTGTTGAGAATCCTTGTAACCTGGGGCTTGGTTTTGGGATTAAGCCTTTCCCACTCTTTTTGATGTGGGGTAGTACAATCCAATCATGCCTCAGAAGTGACTTTATTAGAGACTTCCCTATTTTGTATATTGGATTAGAGGTTGTGAAGCTTCAATATAAAATGGGGGCAAAACAAGAGTTTGCGCTCTTGGTTCCTGGATGATTAGCATGAGAGAGCAGAGGGAGCAGAGCAGAGAGCAGAAAGAGGCCATGTGGCCAGGAGAAGCAGCCAAGATGGCGGAGTATTGAGTGAGAGGCCAGTTTGTGCAGTTTGATGCTGGAGAAGAAAGGAGATGGGGAACAGAGGTGAATAAGTCTGGTGAGCTAGAAACCTTTGATTCTAGGAAACTCAGATAAGTCAGTAGCTTTGTGAGCACTGAATGTGAGTGGGTTTTGGAGCCCAGTGTGTATTTTTTACTTGCCCGCCGGGTGCAAGCTAGAATTAAAGATGACAGCCCACCAGTTTTTGGCTCCATTGTTTCTTTACCGACTGTCCGAATCCAATGCGAACCTGCATGGGCCACCGGACTGCTGTGATGGTGGCCCTGGCCCTGGCTCCTGGCTTTGCATTTGGCGTAGTCTGTGGCAGGATTCAATACAGATCGGCAAGGAGCCTTTGAGTGGTGGAGTAGAGGACTGGCTAGTGTTAGGGTTCCCCATGGCTGTCCTTTTGGGGATTGTAGGCTGGCTGACTTTTACAGCCATGTGTGAGGAAACTGAGAGCTCTGTGGAAGAGGTTGCCCAGGACCTGCAAACCGAGCAGTGGAAGGAGCTGGAGCAAACGCGGGAGAAACAGATGCTGACCCTGGAACTGGAGGAAGTGCTGGAGGAGGAGGCCGATCAGGTTCACGAGATTTGCCTGGAAATGGAGCAGCTGCTGGAGGAGGATTCACAAGTTCGTGAGTTGCAGATTGCCCTGGATGTTGTGGAGAGCCAGCAGCGGCAGGAGGCCAGGGCTGAGGCTGAAGCTGAGGCCGAGGCCGGGTCCGGAGCTGCAAGGTCTGCAGAGCAGAAGGCAGCAGCAGCCCGGGGTTCGAGCCAGGCAGCAGGAGCTGATGTTTCCAGTTCCTCTTTGGAGGATGAGGAGAATCAGGCTGGAGTTGCAATCCGCAGTCTCCATAAGATGAGAGCCCAGCTGGAAGGAGCACCTACTATGGCCCTGGTAGGTCTGCGATTTTGGGACATAGGGCTGGACATGCTTTCCAGAGCAGAGATGGAAATGCTGACTGCCATTGCCATATGGCCCTCTTTGGGACAGTGTAAGACCTGCCAGGATGGCAGGGATGAGGGGGGTGGCTGACGCCCCATGTGCACGGACTGATTTCCTGGACTACGACCGGAGTGGGCATTGGCTCCTTTGTTGGATGGATTTACGGATTACGGATTTTGGACAATGTGAAATACCCTGATGGGGGTGAGGGGTGGCTTTGATGGAGGCCCTTCCCCTACCCCGGGAAGCTTTTCCCGTGGCTAGAAAGAAGGCCGAGGACATTTTGCGCTTTTGGCAAAGTGCTCAGAGACTGGTGAAATGTACCTTTGTAATTGTTGAAACTGTATGATTTGTGCTGTTGTAACTTGTGTAATGTGCTAATTTCCTTGCACAGGAATTCCGGTGATATAAATTGTGGATAGTAAAGTGAGCATAGGGGTGGATTGTTGGGCAGATAAAATGTATTATGCTCACTTTGTTAAAAATGGTGCTGCCCACGTGAGGCCGTTGCCCAAGTGATATTAATGTGTGTTGAAAATCCTTGTAGCCTGGGGCTTGCTTTTGGGATTAAGCCTTTCCCACCCTTTTTGATGTGGGGTGGTACAATCCAATCATGCCTCAGAAGTGACTTTATTAGAGACTTCCCTATTTTGTATATTGAATTAGAGGTTGTGAAGCTTCAATATAAAATGGGAGCAGAACGAGAGTTTGCGCTCTTGGTTCCTGGATGATTAGCATGAGAGAGCAGAAAGAGGCCATGTGGCCAGGAGAAGCAGCCAAGATGGCGGAGTATTGAGTGAGAGGCCAGTTTGTGCAGTTTGATTCTGGAGAAGAAAGGAGATGGGGAACTGAGGAGAATAAGGCTGGTGAGCTAGAAACCTTTGATTCTAGGAAACTCGGATAAGTCAGTAGCTTTGTGAGCACTGAATGTGAGTGGGTTTTGGAGCCCAGTGTGTGTTGTTTACTTGCCCACTGGGTGCAAGCTAGAATTAAAGACTATGGCCCATCAGTTTGTGGCTCCGTTGTTTCTTTACTGACTGTCCGAATCCAATGCGAACCTGCATGAGCCAGGCGGCTGTGATGGTGGCCCTGGCCCTGGCCACTGGTTTTACAGTACCATACTCACTTCTGCGGGTTTACGTAGAGACACCAAGTCCAGATGAATTTTGAAGGGTTTTATTAAAGGAGGAGATTTATTAAATATGCTGGCACATATGACTGAATGGGGCATATCTGACCCAAATCATGCAGCCCCAAATATATCTCAGAGGCTGGTTGTAAGGCCAGGAGCCGCCATCGTGGCCATTCACATGCAGGTTCCCATTGGATTCGGGCAGACGATAAAGAAATGGCGGAGTCAGAGGACGGGGGGCCATCCTATTTATTGGTGTCTCACCAAGACAGGCAAACCATAAAAGAAGACAAGGGAAAAGCAGAAAACCAGCTCTTCCCATGAAGGGCAAGGGATCAGGGAAGCCCCTGCAATTGTGATAGCAGGAACTGTGTGTCCAAGCTCCTGGTCTGTCCCACTTTATAGTGTAGAAAACCAAAATCCCTTAATCCAATATACAAACAAGGAAGTCTCCGATACAAAGTCACCCATCCAAGGCATAATTGGATTCCTCATGAGAGTGCACCACCCAGATAATACAATCATTCAAGGGTGTGGGGAAAAGCTTAGTCCCAAAACCAAACCCCAGGCTACAACGACCTGGCCTGCTTATAGCCTGTCCCCCACACCCAATATAAGTCACAAGCGAGCAAACATATATATCACATTTACAAACTTATTTGACCAACACTGGTTATATACCCTTTGACCACATACAGGTTGGGGGGAGCATGACAGAATGACAAAATCATTAACAAGATTATAACATTTGTCTAGGGGGTTTAAAAAAAGTTTAAAACTTTCAAAATAATATAATCAAAGACATTCACAAATCTTTTAGTGTTTATCTCCCCTCCTTTGTCTAGAGGTATACATTAATCTCAGGATTCCAGGAAGGGAGGGAGAGCTAAAATCAGTGTAGGGTGGTATGTAAATTTTGTCTCTTATTGAAAAGGTAAGGAAGCTCTTCAGATAACTGTATCCTTTCAGAGAACTAAAACCAAATGACCCAGTTGTCCTTGTAACTCAGGAAACTTTCATATCCTTCTCCCTCCATTTTTCAAAGAAAGGACAAGACAGAAAGCCTGACTATTCCTTTTTAAAAGATGTTGCCAGTACTACGTTTTACAGTTCTCTGGCACCTTACCACATACCCATCTAGGTTTTTGACTGAGAACACTCTGTAACAAAAGATAGATTTATAGGAGAAAAACAAATGGAAGTTTAATAACATGTATTCCTACTGTATACATGAGAGAGACCCCAAAAAATTGAGTAACTCCATGGAATGGCCCAAGCCACCATCTTAAATACCATCATCAACTAGAGATAAATGGAGATATTGGGGTTAGGGAGCCAGTTGTGAGAGGTTTTCAAGCAAAACATAGTAAAGAGTATGGTTGTTACACTGATTTAGGGTGTCTTCTCCACTGCCAAGACTTTATAGAGAGATCTAGTCATCCTCCTTTTCCTGCTACAAATGGAGATTTCCCTACAAATGTAAATGTCTCTAACAAAAGAGTAACTTCTCCTTGGTCTACCAAGCCTCTCCCATGTCTGATGTTTTTTTAAAAATAACCAGCTTGTAAAGCCAGTAGCCACAACCACCATCACAGCTGCCAGGCCATGCAGGTTCGCATTAGATTCAGACAGACAGTAATGAAACAACAGAGCCAAGAAATGGTGGGCCATTACCTTTAATCCTAGCTTGCACCCGGTGGGCAAGTAAAAACACACACTGGGCTCTAAAACCCACTCATTCAGTGCTCACAAAGTCACTAACTTATCTGAGTTTCCTAGAATCAAAGGTTCCTAGCTCACCAGACTTATTCACCTCTGTTTCCCATCTCCTTCTCTCTGCACAAACTGGCTTCTCCCTCAGCACTCTGCCATCTTGGCTGCTTCTCCTGGCCTCCTCCACATGTCCTTTCTCTGCTCTCCCCTCCAATGCTAATCTCAGGAACCAAGAGAGAGCAAGCTCCCGGTCTGCCCCCATTTATAGTGCAGAAATCAAAACCTTTCATCCAATATATAAAACAGGGAAATCTCTGATACAAAGTCCACCCCACATCAAAAAGGGTGGGAAAGGCTTAGTCCTAAAACCAAGCCCCAGGCTACAAGGATCCTACTTCCCACAGCCCGTCCCTAACACACATTAATATTACCTGGGCAACGGGCTTCCATGTGGGCAGCGCCATCTTTAACAAAGTGAGCATAATATATTTTATCTGCCCAACAATCCACCCCTATGTTCACTTTACTACCCACAATCTACATCACATTACACAAATTACATTACACAAATTACAAATACATGACAAATCATACAATTTCAACAATTACAAAGGTACACTCCACCAGTCTCTGAGCACTTTGCCAAAAGCGCAAAATGTCCTCGGCCTTCTTTCTAGCCATGGGAAAAGCTTCCCGGGGCAAGGGAAGGGCCTCTAGCAAAGCCGCCCCCCACCCCTATCAGGGTATTTTACATTGTCCAAAATCCATAAGTTCATCCAACAAAGGAGCCAGTGCCCACTCTGGTCATAGTCCAGGAAATCAGTTCACACACATGGGGCCTCAGCCACCCACCTCATTCCTGCCATCCTGGCAGATTTTACACTGTCCCAATAAGAAGCACATGGCAATGGCAGTCAGCATTTCCATCTCTGCTCCAGAGAGCATGATGGCATTCACCCCTATGTTCCAAAATCGCAGACCTACCAGGGGCGTAGTAAGACCTACTTGCTGCTGGGCTCTCATCTTCTGGAAACTGTGGATTGTAACTCCAGCCCGATTCTCCTCATCCTCCAAAGAGGAACTGAAAACATCAGTTCCCGCTGCCAGGCTTGAGCTCCAGGCCGATACCGCTGTCTGCTCCACGGGCCTTGCAGCTCCAGCTCTGGCCTCAGCCCCAGCCTCCCACCACTGCTGGCTCTCCACAACATCCAGGGCAATCTGCAACTCACGAACCTATGATTACTTCTCCAGCCTCTACTCTATTTCCAGGGGAATCTCGCAAACCTGGTTGGCCTCCTCCTCCAGTGCTTCCTTCAGCTCCAGGGTCAGCATCTGTTTCTTCCACATTTGCTCCAGCTCCTTCCACTGCTCAGTTTACAGGTCCCAGGCAGCCTCTTCCACAGAGCTCTAGGTTTCCTTACTCATGGCTGTAAAAGTCAGCCAGCCTACGGTCCCCAAATCGACAGCCATGGGGAACCATAACAGCAGCCAATCCTCTACTCTACCATTCAAAGGTGGTGGTTGCTCACCCTACCAGGTGGTGGCACAGTGGATAGATCATCGGACTGGGATGCAGAGGACCCAGGTTCGAGACCCTGAGGTCGCCAGCTTGAGCATGGGCTCATCTGGTTTGAGCAAAGCTCACCAGCTTGGCCCCAAGGTCACTGGCTCGAGCAAGGGGTCACTTGGTCTGCTGAAGGCCCGCAGTCAAGGTACATATGAGAAATCAATCAATGAACAACTAAGGTGTCGTAATGAAAAACTGATGATAGATGCTTCTCATCTCTCTCTGTTCCTGTCTGTCTGTCCCTATCTCTCTCCCTCTATCTCTGTAAAAAAATAAAAATAAAAATGTGGTGGCGGCTCCATACTCATCTGGATTGAATCCTACCACAGACTATGCCAAATGTATAGCCAATACCCACGGCCCCCATCACAGCCACGTGGCCCATGCAGGTTCACATTGGATTCGGACAGATGGTAATGAAACAATGGAGCCAAGGACCGGTGGGCCATTACCTTCAATCCTAGCTTGCACCCGGTGGGCAAGTAAAAACACACACTGGGCTCCAAAACCCACTCACATTCAGTGCTCACAAAGCTACTGACTTATCCGAATTTTCCTAGAATCAAAGGTTTCTGGCTCACCAGACTTATTCACCTCTGTTCTCCAACTCCTTCCTTCTCCCTGCACAAACTCTGCACAAACTGCCTTTTCCTTCAGCACTCCTTCATGTTGGCTGCTTCTCCTGGCATCCTCCACATGTCCTTTCTCTGCTCTCCCCTCTAATGTTAATCTAAGGAACTGAGAGACAGCAAGCTCCTGGTCTGCCCCCATTTGCCGTGCAGAAATCAAAACATTTAATCCAATATATAAAATAGGAAAGTCTCTGATACAAAGTCCACCCCACATCAAAAAGGGTGGGAAAGGCTTAGTCCTAAAACCAAGCCCCAGGCTACAAGGATCCTACTACCCACAGCCCACTCCCAACACACATTAATATCACCTGGGCAACGGGCTTCCACGTGGGCAGTGCATCTTTAACAAAGTGATCATAATATATTTTATCTGCCCAACACAGCTCAAAATTATTCTTATGCCCAAGAGATATATTTTGCTCCTCTTTAGAGTTCTGCAATCTGGGGGATAAAAAATTGTGAAGAAAAATATAAAGATACAATTTTAACTGTAAAATTGACATAAATGGAGCATAAATAGAGCTGGAGCAGGCATTCCAGAGAAAAACTGTATTATTTATGCTGCTCCTTGAAACTTTGGACTGAGTCAACCCACAATTGTTTTACAATTGCTCGCGAAGTCAGAAGAAAAGCAGGTATCTTGATCAGAAGGACTGATAATCATGGACATTTTACTGCAGATAAAATCAATAACCAATCATGTACAGACAAGTAATTTAGCTTATAGGCACCAATAGGATTTTTTTTCTTCTTTTCATGTAACAATTCTTTTTTGTTTTCTTATGAAAACACCCTGTAATCAGAACACTGGGTTTCTTCCTGAATCTGTGCTTTCCAACTAAAAGCTTTGCCTCTTGAACTGGTTTCTTGTTTGTTAGAGTCGACATAACATTTTCAGTCAAAGATCCAAAATACTGATCTAAGATTCTTACCTTTAAAAGATGTAGGATTAATTTAATTAAATCACTATTGGAATAGCTTGTAAAAAACAAACAAACTACAATTAAAATGTATAAATTTTAGCCCTGGCCGGTTGGCTCAGTGGTAGAGCGTCGGCCTGGTGTGCAGAGGTCCTGGGTTCGATTCCTGGCCAGGGCACACAGGAGAAGCGCCCATCTGCTTCTCCACCCCTCCCCCTCTCCTTCCTCTCTGTCTCTCTCTTCCCCTCCCGCAGCCGAGGCTCCATTGGAGCAAAGATGGCCTGGGCGCTGGGGATGGCTCCTTGGCCTCTGCCTCAGGCGCTAGAGTGGCTCTGGTCGCAAAAGAGCGATGCCCCAGAGGGGCAGAGCATTGCCCCCTGGTGGGCAGAGCGTCGCCCCGGTGGGCGTGCCGTGTGGATCCTGGTCGGGCGCATGCGGGAGTCTGTTTGACTGTCTCTCCCCGTTTCCAGCTTCAGAAAAATACAAAAAAAACAAACAAAAAAAAACAAAAAAATGTATAAATTTTAAAATGAAATAAACTGTTATAGAATAAACTGCATTTTCTCATGGGATTTTCTGTTTCAAATATAAACTTGTCTAATTAAAGTGGAATTATTGTTCAGATTTTCCATGCTCTCTTTTTTAATGATCTTTTTCACACTGATCTTATAGTGGTCACTGGGAAATAAGAATAAGAGTAGCAAGGTTTTTCTAACTTTTTATGCTAGAATTTTGATGGAATCAACTGGTTAAACTTTTAGAAGAGTGAACAGCTAAAATACTTTATATATCTGTGTGCTGTTTGTGTCTAGGGAATAGTGTAGAGTTAGTGTCAATTCTTTAACTAACTAGCCATAACTCTGAAAAAGGCTTTACCTCTGCAAACTCAACTATTTTGTTTTTCAAATTCCTTTTCTGTTCAGCAAGTTTGTAAGGGTCTATTTCTGACTATACAATATTTTTGTAAATGACCCTAAAAATATTTGTGTGTCAGTATCGCTTAGCATTTCCAACCTCAGCCTCAATAATGTGCTGCGTGTTGATGGGTTTTTAATAGTAATGAAATCTTTTCCATCCTTCAGGGAATCAAAATTATACATCTAACTCCCATCCTCTGGCAGACTTCTCCGTTAACTAAAACAAGCAATGTATGTCCCAATAGACTTTCTTTTAGAGATACAGTATTTTGGTAAGACTATATGAGAATTGAAAAGGTTGCACCTTCAGCTTAGCATAATTTGTGTCTTTCTTTAAATGCAGACCTTGCAGTAAAAACAAAATGTGACAATAACACTTCAGTGTTGTATAAAAGTATGCTAATTTTAATACTGTATAGACTGCTTGCTTTATTTCTCACAAAACTCCTGTTTCTTTGTAATTGAAACCCAAGTTACTTAAATTTACTATATCCACAATTACCCTTTCCCCCCAATTTTCTGCTAGAAGTGAGCCAATATTCTTTTAGAAAACGAAAGCATCCATGCTAATAATAATGTAATGATAGAGTCTTGAGAAGGATACCAGAAATTGTCTTTTGAGAAATTCAAGCAGCATTTTCCACATCAGATTGAAATCCGCACCAGACAAGAACCTAGCCTGTTTGATCAGAAAGAGGTGGAGCCCAAACTGAACCAGGCATCCCACTCTGTTGATGAGCAGTTTCAATGAATAGAAAGTATCTCTTTTTATCAAATGCTTCTTGTGCCTTCAGGTCACTGGTCCTTATCTCTTAGAAGTAAATGGAAAAGTATAATCTCTTTTCTGAACCACAGACCCTGAAATATTTTAAATTTTTATAGGTTTCTCCCTCCTGGCTTAAGATCTCTTATTTATTATTTGATCAATCCTCCTCAGTGGACAAAGTCCCTGGCACATAGTAGGCGGTTAACAAATAATTTTTGGATGAATGCCAGCTAATCAGAGCATGTAAAGTGAAAATCAAATCCCCTTCCTAGCTTACAATGTTTTTATTTTGTACAATACATTTGAATTTGGGTCATCTGAATATCCTTGAATTTTTCTGTGTTCTTTATTTCAATCATTCCTTATTCCAATAAAGGATTCAGTATTTCAGACCATTAGCATGATTTCTGAACTGTGTCATCATGAAGTTCAATAAGAATACTTTTTGTGCTTCATCAAAATCATGATAAAAATTGTAAAAGGGTCAACTGGGGAACAATGAGAAAATAGACATCTATCCAATTACTCTCTTACTAACCAGTATTTGGCATAGTGGTCAGAATCCATGTGACACCATCCACTCATCAATGTTTTTTCTTTTTTTCTTTCCAATTGTGTCACTGTTTATATTAAATGAGAATATATTAAACTTTTTCTAAAATTCAGAAATATAATACAAATAAGTAAAAACAGTTTAGTAAGGCTTATTAATATTGAATTAGTGCTGGTTCCTAGTACTCCCAATAATCCCTCATAATTTCTCTAATAGCTTTTGTTCAATAGTCAATTTTCTAAAAATATTTTATGGAGATACTCATTGTTCTTAATTTATAATTCTCAGGATCTATATATTATTTTTTAAAGCTGTAATCTGTAGCCCATATTCATTTTTAGGTTCTATTCCCATTGTTCATGATTTCTCAAATATTTCCAACAATTGCTCTGTGATGTGAGAGAAAGACACAGATAAAAGTATAAATATATCTATATTTCTTACACTATTCTATTAGTTAATGTATGTAAGCTTGATGTATATGATGAAATTAAACTTTATACGTAGGTAGCTTCTTTATATATTCTTACCCATTTGACTTATTTTTCTCATTAAAGCAAAACGTTCTATGGTTTTCAATTTCCAGACTTTCTTCTTGGATGTAGCAAAAGAAAGCTGAATTTTATCATTTTGTTTTCTATAAACACTGCCACAATTGAGTGTATCTTTTTTATGATAAAAATATTAAAAATATTCTCTGTTTCTGGTATTGTTGGTTCTTCTAGGTCTAAGCTCATTGTCAATATCCTTAGAAGTTGAAGTTTGTGTTTTTATTTGAGCATATATTTTTTGTTCTTTTTTTTTTTTTTTTGTATTTTTCCGAAGCTGGAAACTGGGAGGCAGTTCAACAGACTCCCGCATGCACCCCACCGGGATCCACCCGGCATGCCCACCAGGTGGCGATGCTCTGCCGCAATCAGAGCCATTCTAGCGCCTGAGGCAGAGGCCACAGAGCCATCCTCAGCGCCCGGGCAAACTTTGCTCCAATGGAGCCTCGCTGCAGGAGGGGAAGAGAGAGACAGAGAGGAAGGAGAGGGGGAGGGATGGAGAAGCAGATGGGTGCTTCTCCTGTGTGCCCTGGCCGGGAATTGAACCCGGGACTCCTGCATGCCAGGCCGACGCTCTACCACTGAGCCAACTGGCCAGGGCTTTGTTCTTTATTTTAAAATATAAACTTACAGAGTAGTAACCTATATGCTTATGGTAATATTTTTAGCTACTGGTTTTTCCTTTTAATATTTCTTAAATCTTTTAATTTTTTAAACAAGCATTTGCCTATCTTCAGTCTATCTCTTTTATTATTTTCATTCATGGTTTGATGTTTATTATTTCTGTAAAGTTCCTAACATATTTTCTTAAGTTCACATATCTGATTGCCCATCCTAATTCCTATTATTTTTGTGATAATGATCACTTTGTGCCAATAACAGAGTTCCATGCTCTAACTATGCTTTAGTAATTGCTAATTAATAATGGAGATCAGTTCTCCAAACTCTTAACTTTTCAGACTTGCAAATAAAAAAGGATCACATTTTTGCTTCAATTGAATAAAATGTCCACCCAAAGTGTGAGTAAGATTTCCTCATTTAACATGTGTATTTTCCTTCTTTGCTAAAATTTTGCTAAACTGTGCTTTCTATCCCTCTAATAAGCATCACTAAATTCACTAATGTATTTATCTTGACTAGGTAGTTATGCTGCATTAGTAAATTAACCATAGCATATAAATTGCTCAAAAATAACAACATAGAAAGTTTATTTCCTGTTCATGATTTATGCTCCAACAGGCTTTGCAGTTGGGAAACTCTTCTGTTCCATGTAGTCATTCAAATGCCAGATGGATAATATCTCTACTACCTAAAATATCACAATTTGGGTGCCAGCTAGAAAATTATGTACAGATCTTCAATGTTCTGTCTCAAAAAAATTGTTATACATCAGTTCTTCTCATAATCCATTGCTAGCACCAGGCATATAGTCTGCCTAATTGCAATAACTGGAATATAAAGGGGATATTTGGTGAGTACTATTGTCCCTGCCTGGATTGGTGGATTACTTTGCATCTATGTACTTCCTAAAATCCAACACCTTTGAATAGAATTGTTTCTTAAAAGCGAAGGATTTATTACATTTATAAGTCCTATTCCATTGAATTTCTGGTATGACCACGAGGCTATAACTACCTACTTTTATTAAAATATCAGGTCTTTAAAAAAAAAATCAGGGCTTTACTAAATTTGTGTAATTTTGATAAACAGTTGCTGAAACTCTATATACTGATATCTTTATATCTCTACAAGTAATTCCTATACATCTTCTCTGCAATGATTATTTTTATGACTTACATTCTTTTTTTTATAAAATCCATTTGTGTTTTCTTTGAGAATTCCCTCCTCTGATATTTCAGTTTACTAAATTATTTTGATCAGATAAAAATGTTTTGCTAACTACATATTGAGTACTGTAAGAGCAAATGTCTTTCACAATGAGGATTTTAAAATCCTATTTTTAACTTCATATGCACAGCCATCTGTTCACTGCTCATAAATACTTGTTCTTCCAAATTTTAACCTTCAATTCCAAGTGGTGAATATTCCACATATGTTCCCAAATGCTTCTATTTACTATTCTATTTACTATCAATATCACTAGGAAGACAGTCAAGTTTTCTTTATTCATTTGTTCTTCATGTATTAGTTAATTTAACAAATATATATTATTGAGTGTTCACTTTGTGCCACACATTGTAATGGAGTTAGTATAATCTTTCCAATATATTTTTTAAAAAGCTGAAGGTGAATAAAAATTAAGGTAAAAATAGTTGACTAAACACATCTATTTTGTTGCTTAATAAAATTCTGCCAGGCTGACAATAATGTGAATTTTTAGATCATTAACCCACAAAAATGAAAAGAAATAGCATCACAACTGTGGAAGCTGGAAAGCACATGAATGATTGGAAATACCTAACATAAACAAGAAATCTGAATCATAAATCCATAATGAGTAATTCAGAACCAACTCATTTTTTTTTGCATAGAACCCTGATGTCACCAGCAAATCCAGGACATGGGGTAAGAGACAAGTCTAGAGTAAAGAGGATTAGTTGGAAAGCTACTCAAGAATCACTCTAGTGATCAAATCACTTTCTCCACTTTGATCAACAAGACTATTTCCCTCCTTCATTTTGCAAAAACAATTGACATTTATTCTTTGCATGAAAGAGTTTAAAAGAATAAATAATAATAGAGTGTTATTTTAGGCAAACCAGGCACCATACTTCAGACTGAAGAAAAATATGAGCATGCATATAAAAATATGAACATGCATAAACTTAGCATCCTTCTTTTCCTGGATTCCCTGGATTCCCAAGCACTGAAGCCAGGTCTTCACTCTCCAAGAAAAATATTTAAAGAGTCTTCTATCAGAAATCTCAGTAGCCTAAGAAAAGAGAAAGAGAGAGAGAGAGAGACAGGCAAAGGAAAGAAAGTCCATGATAGCACATCCTCAACTAAAATATCCAGTTAGATCACCCAGTAATAAATCGCTCATGTCTGCACTTTCTACTCACATGCTCAGCACTTTCACAAGCTTTGTAGTATGGCAGTGTTAAACATGAGCAAACAAGAGATAACTAGCAAGACTGAAAGTCACTAATATGAAAGATGCTGACCAAAACAAGCAAAACAAAAGAAAACATTTGAGGAAAGTCACTACATACAGAAGAAAGAACACAAAATCTACAGAGATATTAAAGAAAACATAGAAACTTTGAAAAAAGAAAAGGTTTTCTAGGCAAAGAAATATTCAGCAACTTTAAAAAGATGTTTCAGATATTAACATTTTAGTGCCAGTGCTAAAAACTCAATAGGCATTGGAAGAAAATGCTAAAGATACTTCTTAGATATTACTGCAAAGGGACAGGGACTTGAATTAAAGGACAGAAAAGAGCAAACATTAGAGGGCTTTTCCAAAAGGTACAAATAATATCCAAATAACTGAATTTCTGGATAGAAGATAAAGAATAAATATAAGGAACTGAATTAACATTTATAAAGAAAATTTTCCTAAACTTTCTGGGGCATAAGGTCTAGATTGAAGGTGCCAACCAATTGTTCTGCTCAAGTGAAATGGACACTAAGGCACATTATTCTGGAATTTCTGGAAACTGGGGACAAAAGGAAGCTTCTAAAAGACTTTAGTAAATAAGTCACATGCAAATAATCAGAAATCAAATGACATTACTCTAAAACACTGAAAATTATTTCTGAAAGGAAGTACTACCTAAAATTCTATAAGGACTCAACTTATCAATTAAGTGTGTCTAGAGAATCAAGATATTTTATTTTTTAAAAATTTTTAAAAATTTATTTTATTTTATATTCTTTTAAAGAGACAGAGAGAGAGTCAAAGAGAGGGATAGATAGTGACAGACAGACAGAAACGGAGAGAGATGAGAAGCACCAATCATTAGTTTTTCATTGCAACACCTTAGTTGTTCATTGATTGCTTTCTCATATGTGCAGACCAAGTAACCCCTTGCTTGAGCCAGTGAGCTTATGTCCAAGCTGGTGAGCTTTGCTCAAACCAGATGAGCCCGCGCTCAAGCTGGCAACCTCGGGGTCTTGAACCGGGGTCCTTCTCATCCCAGTCTGATGCTCTATCCACCACCTGGTCAGGCGAGAATCAAGATATTTTAAAGGGTACAAAAATTTATCTGTAAATACCCTTTCTCAGAAAGAATCAGAAAAATATATAAGAAACAAAAGAGTCCATTTCTAATATCATATTTTAGCATATTTATTTAGGAAAAAATAAATATGTAAGGTATCTTACCATTCTCTTCAATCCACATTTATGTTTAGCTGTTAGAGTTTCGATTTTTGATTGCAAAGCTACTTGAAGGTAAAGAGTATTAATGGCATTTTAGTTTCTTTGTGTTTTTATTTTCTATTTATCTTATTAGTATTTTTTTTACTTCAGTAAGTATATGTAAGTAAAATGACTTAAATAAATACATGTTTTCCATGATCTTCAAAGTCCACATAAATTAGAAAAATTTATTAATTTTTTTTTTTTGTAACAGAATCTTACTAAGTGGCTTCCAAAATTTCTAAAGAGGTTTTACCTTGAGTGCCTCTCAAACACTATTTAAACAGTGGAGTAAACTAGAGAACAGATTAGTAAAATGGAAAGAAAAATTTCATTAGATTTCTCAAACTGTTTTTAGACAGTGCATGATAAGTTACAATCAAACACTTATTTTTCCCAAAAATACAATAAGTATGAGTCACCTTTGTTTATTTAACATTTTTATACTTGATGTCAGGTATCCATGGAGAATATTATTGAAGGGAATACTCTTTGAATTATCACTATAAGGCCTATGAGAGCAATGAATGTGTTTCTCTTTTCCCCTTCCTGGCATATAGCGAGCACCTAGAACTGTGCCTAACAAATTACACACAGTCAATAAATATGAATAGATGAGATAATGGGTGAAAGAATGAAAGACAAGTCACAGAAGAGTGATGGAAGGTTCTCAGGATGATGTGGAGGAAAGATTCAAGGATGATGGTTGTGTGCATATATGAGGAGGTATCCAGACTATGGTGGAGGAGATGATTCTAAAAGAGGCTTTTCATCCAGATTGAATTGAATCACTACCTGATGCACCAAAATGTTGTAAGAGATGACATAGGTAATAAGGCAACAAGCAAAAGTTTCTATTAAATTAAAGACATGCATATATGAAAACTAAGCAAACATGGAAGCAAAACTGACTCCAGAAGAAATAGTAGAGAAAATGGGAGAGAACAAAGGGCTAAGCAATTATTTTCCACAATGTTCCCAAACTACAGTAAGCATATATAATAGAAGGCCATTATCTGGGCCACTGCTAATTGCTTCTGGGCAAAAAATTGCAGTGGAATGCTGTTTATCAAAATAAACCTTATAGGAATACTTGACACTTTTTACTATGTGCCAGTATAACTGCTAAAAGTAGAAACTAATAAAAAAATAATTAAGAGGATTGATAGGCTTGAGGATGGCCTTCATTTGCCAGGCGCAGGCCTCCACCCATTCATTATCTCGCCCCAGGAAAGTGTCTGCATCCATCTTTCTTTGGTACCAACACTACTCGTTATCTTTTCTTCCTGAGGTTAACGTGATTCTTCAATCTTCTTATGACTGCAGAACCTCTGTAGTGTCTCATTAAAATTTGAAAAGCTAGTTCTTTTTAATTTTGAAAATGTCTTATAATTTGTGAGGAATCTATGCCAGTCCTTGACAATTTTGTTTCTATCTTTCTTCAGTTTTTCACTTTTTATGTTGCTGAGGATTATCATTAACCCTTTTAGCATAGCATTCTTTGGATTTCATCCTGAATTATTGTATCCACTCTAGGAACTTGAGATTGAAATAAATAACTGGTTGCTCCTATCTTCTAAGGTTCATAATTTCAAATCCCTCCTCCGTATGTTTTCCTTCCAAGCAGGCTACATGGATACTACATTAAAATCATTGTTTAATCTCTCATCTTTCATTCACCTCTCTATATCCAGATTTGCTAAAAGTCGTCTCACTATTTGTAAGTGTGTGTGTGTGTGTGTGTGTGTGTGTGTGTGAGAGAGAGAGAGAGAGAGAGAGAGACAGAGACAGAGAGAGGGACAGATAGGGACAGAAAGACAGGAGGGAGGGAGATGAAAAGCATCAATTCTTCATTGCAGCACCTTAGTTGTTCATTGATTGCTTTCTCATATGTGCCTTGACTGGGGGGCTACAGCAGACTGAGTGACCCCTTGCTCAAGCCAGCAACTTTGGTTTCAAGCTTGTGAGCCTTGATCAAACCAGATGAGCCTGTACTCAAGCCTGCAACCTTGGGGTTTTGAACCTGCGTCCTCTGCATCCCAGTCCGATGCTTTATTTACTGTGCAACCACCTGGCTAAACTAGTCTATTTTTAAGTGCTCAATTAATATTCATTTATTTTTTTTCTATCATGAAAGTTCTAACTACCTAATTATTTAATAAGGTGGTAATATTCAAATTGTATAACTACTTTTCAACACTAACCTTTACTTGACTTCTCTGTGGCATTTAACACTAGTAACCACATCCTTTTACTTTAGATTCTTGTTTAATACTTTCTAGAACATTGATTCTTTTGCTGTCACTACAGTTACTTACTCTCAGTATTTTTGCTGGCTCTTTTCCCACTTTATTTAAACTTCTTATTTTTTCATTCACTGATTCCATTGATTGATTCATTCGTTTTTGCTAAATGATCTCATCTGTCTCCACATTTCTAACTAACACATATATTTTATTTACCCTCTTGTCTGTATAATTTTTTTAACTTTTTAAAAAATTTTATTTATTTATTTTAGAGAGGAGAGAAAGTGAGAGAGAGAGAGAGAGAGAGAGAGAGAGAAAGGTGGGAGGAGCAGGAAACATCAACTCCCATATGTGCTTTGACCTGACAAATGCAGGGTTTCGAACCCACAACCTCAGCATTCCAGGTCGATGCTTTATCCACTGTGCCACCACAGGTCAGGCTTGTCTGTATCCTAAGGCCAGGGATTTCTCATGACCTGCAGGTGAGAATTTGGCTGTCTCACACAATTCTCATTCTTAATTCCTCATTTTATCCATGCTCTTTATCTTATTACAGAAATCCCTAGAGATGGGAGTCAATCTGATCTGCTCCTTTCCTCACATCTCTCTTTACAGGGCACCTGCATCCTATCAAGACCTAATCTCATCTTTTTTCCAAGTCTACTTCTTTCCATTCTTACCACTAATGCTGTAGGTTTTGCCTTAAGAGAGACATACCAGCTCCACACTTGGTATATTAGCTCCACACTAATTAATGAATTACTGAAGCAATCTATTTGATTTCTTAAATCTCAGTTTCCTTATAACAATAGAATCTGAGCCATAGAATAAAGTGTTAATTGATATAATATATGTAAATGTTTTTAGTTTATTTCTGATTCATACTCTTTTTATTCTTAAGGAAATAGAAGACGAGCAACCATCTCTGTAAAATAAAAAAATGGAGTGAAAAGAAAGAAAAAGACAAGGAAAGAAAGAAAATTAGTGGGACTTTCTCAGGATATTTATAATCTCTTCCCCCTTTTAGAGGAAACTGTATAAAAATTACTATTTTTGCAGGCAGTTGACCTTTAGTAATATTTTTAAATAGTGCTGAAATAACTTTTATAACAGTTGTATGTCTACAGATTAAAAAGAAAATTTCTGTAAAACAAATCAGATTTTCGCATTGAATTCTAATTTGATTCGGGGATGTGTTCCCCGCCTTGCGATGACGATGTGTGGTGGAAGAGGCCAGGATTGCAGTTTGTGCTATCATCAGCACAAATCAGGGGGAGTCAGCATTGCAAGCATCAGCTCTTCACATAACATTTTTTTTTTTTTGCAGGATGCAACAGATGTGAACAGCAGGGAAACAACTTTTATGTCTCTAGCAGAATTCCATTAATTTAAGTCTTCTGAAACCAAATTCCAACATTGTCATTGACTTTCTAATTCTTTTTGGCAAGGATCTATAATGTGCATTGTCAAATATTGAGAATATACATACAGGTATCTATCCCATCAAAATGTATAATGCTGTGGAGAGTTACACCTTTAAACTCCCTCATTATAAAGAAATCAATTTAAACACAGAAAAATCACTATTGGTAAAAAAAAAAAAGAATTATACTGTTTTAAATACTGTTATTTTGATCGTGGGTAGAAATACAACTTTTTATATTTCAGTTTTGCCAGGCACTTTCTTATCTATTATCTACTAGGACAAAAAGAATGCCAAGAAGTACACACTCTAAACCTGTTCATGTACATGTCAGTTTAGCTTAATTTTTCTCTCAGTTCAGTGTTTTAATTGAAGCTGGTTTATCTTTCCAAAAATATAAATGGTAAGAGCCTCAACAAAACCAAGGCTCTATATAACTTTTCGCAATCCCTAGAATGTTTTAAGCTTTTCTTAAAAATAAATAAATAAAAACAGAAATACTGACTACTCTGCTCACACATAAGCATATGGACCTCCCCGGTGTCTCAAATCATAAAACATTTTTAATTTTGCCCCTACAGCTTCAGTTAATGCATGTAATAGAAATGGATATTAAAAATCTATTCTCATTTATGGTGATATGAACGCAAGCAGAGAAAACAGTAAAAATCTGCAGTGTCTGCACATTTCCTAGCACTCTGGTTTGTGTGAGAGTAGAAATTATTTATGGATATTCTGGCACAGCTCTAATATTAAAAGGGCTACAAGTCTTTCTCCATCAAGAACTGAAGATTTTAAAATTTCCTAGAGAGATTTCCATGATTTAACCTTCTTAAAATTAAAGAGAACAAAGTCTCTTTCTACATAGATTAAAAAGGGCTTAGATGTGTGAGGTTGGTATAATGTCTTTTTACTGTGCATTTCTTTATATTAATTTACCATGTAACTTTATTTATCAATAAAAGAAAAATGGTAGTTATCATTAGTAGGAAAAATTAGAGAAGAAATGACTCTAGCATTTCAGAATTCCTGAAATCTTGCATTTATACCCATAGGTCTGGGTTATTTGTTCTCCACATATACAGAAACCTGTAAAAACAGGAAAATCACAAAATTTTCAAAAACTAGCCTAAATTGAAAAAATATGCTATAGACAGTCGAGTTCATATACTTTTATAATGAAGGAATATGCTCCCTAGTATATTAGAATAAAAAGTTGTTAAATTTATATAACCTGCTTTTCACTGATTATAAATTAGATTAATTGCTATATTCTAATACCAATCACCAGTAGTACTCACTAACAGCTTTTCTCATATTGAACTCTAGGTCGATATAGTATTACCAAAAATAAATCTGCCTAATCTCTTGTGCTCAGACACAGAGCCATATGTTTCTATTAAAGAAAAAAAGAAAGCTAGTGAGCTTTCTAATGTAATTCATACAGTTGAATATTTGTATATCAATATAATTTTCATAAGGAATAAATTAGATATCTATGTAAAACAGGATATAAAAAAATAGAACAGGTACATGAAATATTTCACAGTACTCGACAGTGCAGAGTTGGGAAGGAGCAACAATCTTGCTAAAGAAGATTCTTTTTCTCCAGATGATGGAAATCCATGTAGACTGCCATAACTTCAGAGGTATGTGAGGAGGGATTTTGGGATGAGCAAGTGTCCATGCTAAAATCTCAGTTTTCTATGGTCCTTGAGAAAGGGTAACTGCACTTATTGTAAATATCAACTTTCAGAGGAATTTGTATAAAAGGAAGACTTCCCAATAACAATCTTTTACCTATATATACTTTATATTTATAGCATGGGCATTTTACTTAGTATATGCAATAGAAATATGAAGTATAGATATAAGTTCTTTCAAGAGATAGTTTAAATAAAAAAAGACTTAGAAGAGTAACAAAAATATAGTCCAAAACATTTTTAGTGTTTTGCTTACCTACTCCTTTCTTCTTTTCACAATACAACCCACAAAATAAACTCTATTTAAAAAAGATAGGGTTTTTATTGCCTCTTTATACTCAGTTACTCCAAATGGTCCTACATCAAGCTGGCAGCATACATGGAGAGCTATCTAAACATATTTCTGTCTCAGATTCTGTAGTTACATCATAAGGCAAACTCTGTATGGTATTCCAATAAAATATTATCTGAAGAGATCAGTGTGTGATCTAAAATATCATATGATTGTTTTGAAGGCAAGTTACTTAACCACGCTGCTCAGCATTTTCCTCATATGTAGTTATGTACCTGTTTAACAAGGACAATGGAAATATTTAATGATTGCCTTTAGGATCAAATAAACAAATAAACTACATTCTTAGAAAGATATGTGCAATATAAGTCAGAAACAGAATTATATATATTTAATGCACAAATAAACATATATTTGAAGAGTATTTGAATTTATATTTGACATTTGCAGAGTCAAAGTAAATACAGGTGAAGTATCAGTGTTTTTGCCTCTAAAACAAGCATTTGGATTTGATAATTCAAAACAATTTCAGCTTTACCTTTCTATGAGTCTCTGATTACATATTTTCAAAGTGTAAAAAAAAATTATAAGCAAAGAGTAATAATAATAAGGAAAGCTTAATGTGATAATAATTTGTAGTTAATCTTCTGAATTCAAAGTTCTGGAAGATACAGTTATAATTGGATATTTAAGCTGTTTATTCCATACTATTAATCTCAGCTGTTAAACTTAAAAGAACTGACCTTTACTAAGCAATAGTTCCATCCAGTGGTGGGATTCAAATAATTTTACAACCAGTTCTCTGCCCTAATGGCCATTTTAGTATAAAAAAATGATATACCAAAAGATAGTTTATTATTTAATGAATTTAATACTTAAATAAGAACAATAAAAGAGGTACGCAAAACTAGATTATGTTATAAGAACAAGATTTAAAATATTAATGAGAGAATATTAAATAATACCTGACAAAACACAATAAAACTGTCATTTAAGATATTTCCAATGACAGCTTGTCACCCCCTGGTTGTTTGGCACTTTTTCTCTTTATATTATATGTTTGTTTTTTGAAGTGACAAACATGAGGGAATTAAAATGTAGTATTTCGTCAAAGGTACAATGAGTTTTATGAAATGAATAAATAAATATTAAAGCATAGTTCTGTCAAGTTTTTTTCACCTATGGATGGAATGAACATTAATTACTATGGGTGCTTAGTATATGCTGTTGTACAGATGAACGTTAAAGAAGAGTAAGGAATGTAAATTTGTGATTTCCACATTGGGCGGCTGCCCAGGCACTCACCTTAGAGAGAACTCTGATTACAAGTGCCATCTTAATAACCAGTTCACCGAAGTCAACAAAAAATTAAATATTGGTTCTGCTGAACCAGTGTGAACCAGCTGAATCCCACCGCTGGTTCCATCCTCATGTGGAGTCCAGAGCCTCATTTTCCTTCCACATATACTTGCATTGGTGTTATCCAAAGTTTCCAATGGAAAAACTTCTGAGCTAAACAATTTCTATGCTTTGCTAAATAATTTATATGTATGCATTTATGATTATGAAATTCACTTGCTAAGCTAGTTTCTTCCTAAACAGTCTATATTTTTATGTTGTCCTGACATTGATACTATGTCACCTTGAAGTTATTTTTTTCTGTCATGAGGAAACAAGTAGCTCCATGTAAAATGCTTTAATATATGGAGCCATACAAAAACTTCAAGTAAAAAGTAATACAAATAGACTTAGTCATTTGAAAGAGTAGATGAAAATAATTAAGAACTTTTCCTTATTTCATCCATGCTCTATTTTGGTCACTACTGCTTTCTCTGCTCAATGAGTTTAATATGATCAGATATGGCAAAGATGTGAATTGTACAAACTTCTTTGTGTCTCTCAATAAACGAAAACCTATGATAAGCAAAATATTGTTAAAAATAGAAATACAGTTCAGAATAATATAAAATATCATATAACAAAGTGTATTTGGAGTAACTGTAAAACTAATTATGTTGTATTTTTCTTGAGCTGTGAGTCCTTTGGAAATATCATTAGACAAATTAGCAATAAACAGTTCCTTCATGGGAGATGAGTTTTTAGTAATGTAACAGTATACTAACGAATATTCAGGGGCTATTCATAGAATTAATCAGTTGTATCTCTTTAGGCATTAAATTGGCATCTTTAGTAAAAATCTACATAACCTATACTGGAATTGAAGTCATTCTCAGGTGATGTCACCACCCTTCAGTAAATATGTAGAGGGAGGACAAAGTTACAGCCAGTAAGAAATGTTCCTTGGATAGCTTTAACAATTTCCATAGCTCTTTCAAATTACTGGAAACATCATATGGTACAAATGACTAAATTAGGGATAACTCAATCACAAAAGGCAAGCATTGGCAAAGAGAGAGGATTTGAACTAAGAAAGTATCATGAGCTATTTATTCTGAAAACATAGATTGGGCTAGAAAAATAGCTTTTTTTTTCTTTTTTCCAAGTTCTTTAGTCTAAAATATATATGCTACTCTTCATATATTTTAGGATTAGACTTGGGCCTTGTGTCTGTGCCTTAGATTGACACTGGAATGAGAGTTATTAGAGTAGTTGAAGATGGAATGGATAACTGATGAGGCAATTTGCCCTTCCTATATCCACAACACCTTTCTTGAATCTAACGTTCTATCCTGAAAAGACAGGCAGCAAAATCTTTGAAATGTATCATTTTCCAAATAGAACAATCTGAGAAACCCAATTATCATCTCATTCCACTCATTCTTTCACTCCTTCTACTCCTCTCTACTTGACAGTAACTAAAATCAGAAGTTTAGTTACAGTCTCAACAAAATAGCATGTTTCTAAGTGTAGTAATTTCCCATTAATATTTGATGAAGCAGATTTCTTCAAACATCTATCCAGCCTGTGTAAAAACCAGTTGCATTTGATCTACACTTTTAAATTACAAAATTCTGTATTGTGCTAAAGTTTAGAGGCAAATAGAGCAGCAAGAGAGAGTAGTTCTTGGTTAAAGAATATGCAGGATGAAAATGATTTGCCCCAAGAGTTGAGCTAGAGTAAATATCCATGAGATGCTCATCAGTATTTCTTTTTTGCTCAGCCTCTGAAAAATGCAGATACTATAGTGTGAACAGGCTCATTTTCCACCTGACCTGGTCAGATACTTGGCAATGGCAATGGCTAACATTTCTTCGAGAAAAATGTAACCATGTAACATTATGTGACTGTAGTACAAGATAGTCACCAATATGATTTTATTTTTTATAGATTTCCCAGGATGGGAGAATGTTCCTGGACCTGACAGGGATAGTGATTGTTTTTCCTCTGGGTAATAAAACCAGCTACTTTTCTCTCACTTTTTGCCTGTAGTTTCTAAATGCAAAAGAAAAGCAATTATCACATGAAATATGTGCCTGAGGGGTTCTTCCTGCATTAGTCAGTAGATATCTATTTCCCTTTCATTTCAAGATCTTTTGGAAGGAAAGAAAAATTCCACACTATATAAGATATGTCCTCAATAAAATATTTGTGAAACTTGAAGGGTTACTTTTTAATCTGTTTTATTGATTCTGCTCTAGACAGAAGTCAGTTTTTCTCTAATTATAGCAAGAGAGATTCCGCCAAGCCTCTTATTTTAAAGAATAAATGCTTAGAGAAACAGGAAAAGTTCTCACAGTCACGTTCTTCACAGGTAACCCCCTCCCTTTCTTAAAGCTTTAATGTAAAACAATTATTTGAGACAGGTAACCAACTGACTTGAGGTATATATAAAAATTCTTATACTCTTTAAAAATTGTATTTATTACCTATAGGTCTTTCATGAATGCGTTTTCTCTGCTTTAAGCATGGAATTTAACTTAGTGTACCACTATTTTCTAAATAATATTCATAAATAATAAAAAAATATTATGACCTAGGTGGTGAATATTCTATACTAAATTCTCAGGCTTAGAATATAAAAAATAAAAAGATATCTCAAGTTGAGAATAAAAAGAATATCATAAAATTGGGGGGGGGGAGAAGTGAGTTTGACAATTTCACTTTGGCATAATCTATCAATAACTATTTTTCACTCATGTTTGGATAGCATCCTTACTTAAATGTAGTATAGATTTGGAATCACAACATCAAACACAAGTTCAGGCAAAAAAAAAAGTGCCCTCAATAAACATGTGTTTAATGAATAAATACAACAGTTAATTAATTTTTGAAGAGTCCACCCAATATTTATCCAAATACCCATACATTATCAAAATCACAACTACACACATATCAGTAATGGTGCTAAATGCAGAGAACATCGTGATGAACAAAATAGACATTACCTTAGCTGTCATGAAACTTAAACATTTTAGTGAGGGTAAAAATTTGTTAGCACAATTTTTTAAAAGAAATAAAACCTGGAACTTCTGATAAATTCAATGAGAGCAAAAATGAGAATGGGGAGGTGATTGGGTACCTTGCTTAGAGTTAGAGAAAGTCTTACTGAGGAAGTGACTCTAAGCAGGAGCCAACAATTGTATGAACTGAGAGGAAATAGGAAAAAAGGAAAGAAGGAAGGGAGGAAGAAGGAAGGCTTGTTAATCCTGGAGTACTGTTTTTCTAGAATTACTCTTCCCCAGAAATATTATTCCTATGCAAAGATCATGAGCAGAAAACTAAAAAGGAGTCAGAAATGGAAAGGTGAAACCCTTGGCCAGATAGTTCAGTTGGTTGGAGCGGTTGGTTGGAGCGTCCTCCTGGAGTGCAGAAGTTGCCAGTTCGATTCCCTGGTCAGGGCACATACAAGAGCAACTCGATGTTCCTGTCTCTCTTTCTCTAAAAAAAAAAAAAAAAAAAAAAAAAGAAAAGAAAGAAAGAAAGAAAAGAGAAAGAAAAGGATTTAAAGGTGAGAAAATGCTCTGGGTTTCACAAATAAAAATATATTCAATTCTGAAAACTAAAGTTGAATAAATGGGACAATGGATCCGAAGAGAAATTAAGCAATACATTCTAAATGTATTGCATATCACTTAGAGAAAAAATAATCACTTGTAATTAGTATCTGTTTATTAGTAACAAGTATAACCAGATTTAACTATTTTTCTGGACTGATAACATAAAATTGCTAAGGACAGATTTCTGGATTTCCACAGAGCATTCAAAATCTTGCAATGCCACCCTTGCAAATATCTGGGGGAAATATGTGTTATGTAGTAAGAAAGCTATGTAGATACATAATTGGCAATTGTTAATAATGTTAAATTAAGAGGTTTTCTTCATTGATGTGCTATGAAAGTCTGCCACTCTATTTTACAGATTACTTAGAAACCCAGATGATGATATAGGCATTATTGGTATAGCATCTAAGATTTCTGGGAGTAAATATTGCATTATTAGTTAGTTTGAATTTCCTTACCAACAGATCTTTCTATAACTTTCATCTTTGAATCCCAGGATAATTATTCAGAGTTATACAGAATACTTCTGATCTTTTTTTTCTATATGATATTCCTTTGACCACTTAAAGAAAAATATGTTCAAGTTCAGTCTTTTTCAAGTGAATCATCCTTTATATCTTCTGCTCTTACTCTTACTCCTGAGAATCTTGGTTTAAGTTTCTATTCATACATTTCAATTTACCTATATGCAAGTTAAACTGTAGTTCTAAGTAGTAAGTTCAGTAAGCCCATTTCAAGGATAAAATCGCCTGCCTAAGGACCAAGTCAGCTCTCTAATATTCAAAACTTGAAGCTAAATGATGACTGGGAGTTCAATCAAGTAGAGGTATCCCATTCAAATGGCCCTATGATCTTTATGTTAAACATCATCCATCAACAATAGTTTAGTTACATAAATTTTCATGTGAACACATGGTTGGACTAAATATTGTATAATGTTTTATCAATAGTTTCAGCAAATAAGTGCTATTCTGGATCCAGAAGTATAGGGAAAATCAGTAAAGGAAAATCAGGTTTTACAAAAAAAAAAAAAAGAAAGAAAAGCTTTTAATCAAAAAGTTCTACCAGTTATCTGTTATGTTGTAGCCTTTCTCATTGAAATTGTTTTATTATTAAGTTGCAAATGCAGCTTCCTGAACAGTGTACCTGTGATTTGTGTTCATATTTTATTTCTATAAAAGAATTTACACTGCCTCATTGACTAGGATGAAAAATCTGGTTTGTGCTGGTTTATGGATGTAGCAAAGCCATTTAAAAAATTAAAAGTCACTGGGCTATTTCTGTGTAAGCTAAAATATTGGATCTTTAATGGTGTGTTATATTAAATGCAGGTGGGACAACTTTTCAGTAATATATTAACAGAGAAAAATTGTGAATTTATATAGAAATAAGTCATGTATCTTGAATTTAGTTTCTAAATTTCTCTTTAATTTCTTCATCTTTGAATTATACTATGATGCATCACACTTTTCTTAGCATAGTTCTGTACATATAGCTTATTTTTAATTGGTGAAAGGATACAGATATGAATGACTGCATGAATAATTGATTGAATGAATGCAGTGAGTGTCTGGTGAGCACTTGGGTTCTGTGAGAGATGAAGTTTAAGAAAAAAAGAGCATTGGATTTTCACTAAAGCAATTCTTACAAATTGGTGATAGCTAAAGTCATTTCAATTTGTAATAGTTACCCACCACCCTTAAAAGAGTGTTTAAGGTTACCAGTGGAATCAGGAGTTCAATGAATCAGAACAGATAGGTACATGATTACTATCTAGTATAGACTCAGCACACATGCTCAGAACCTTAGATTTTTAAACTCTTAGATTCCTGAGAAAAACAAGGAAAGATTCTAATAATCATGTTAAGAATTACAAAAAAACATTCACTGCATTTGAGAATGATTGTGAATTATTTGAACAGCAAACTAATTATAAGATTGTCCTCATTATAACTGTATGGCCAGTAGCTGCAGTCACCATCACAGCCGCCTGGCCTATGCAGGTTCACATTTGATTTGGACAGATGGTAATGAAACAATGGAGCCAAGAACTGGTGGGCCATTACCTTTTTAATTCTAGCTTGCACCCAGCGGGCAAGAAATACACACAGTGGAAAAACACTTCCCTTTCCATTCAGGGGTCCCAAAGCCACCGACTCATCTGAGTTTTCCTAGAATCAAAGGTTTCTAGCTCACCAACCTTATTTACCTGTTCCCCATCACCTTCTCTCTGCATGAACTCTGCACAAACTGGCTTCTCCTTCAGCACTCGGCCATCTTGGCTGCTTCTTGCAATGCTAATTTCAGAAACCGAGAGAGTGAGCCCTTGGTCTGCTCCCATTTTATAGTGTAGAACAATGGTAGTCAACCTGGTCCCTATCGCCCACTAGTGGGCATTCTAGCTTTTATGGTGGGCAGTACAGAGCAACCAAAGTATAAATAAAAAGATAGATTTAACTATAGAAAGTTGTTTTATAAAGATTTATTCTGTCAAACAGTAAAAATCTGACAAAGTACAGTGATACCTCGGTTCTCGAACATAATTCGTTCCGGGAGAACGGTCGAGAACCAAATTGTTCGAGAACCGAAACAATGAAACCCATAGGAAATAATGGAAACTGGATTAATTTGTTCCAAGCCCCAAAAATATGCCTATTTACTGGTGCTTTCTCACAAATAACGACTTCATTGATGCTGTCACCTGCTAACTCTTTTTCTTTAATGAAAATAAGAAGCAGCTTCTCCATTTCCTCCATTATCTGAGACCTTTGCTTTGTTAACAATGTAACACCTTTGGCAACATTGGCAGCCTTTATAACAGCTTTATTCTTAAGGAAAGTTGAGATAGTAGATCTTGGCATGCCATACTCAGCAGACAGATCTGAAACACGTGTGCCCTGTTCATATTTGGCAATGATTTCTTTTTTCAGCTCAATCGTTGTTCTCACAGCTTTCCGCTTACCTTTGTCTGCATTACCACTTCTGGCTTTCTTTGGACCCATGTCTAAGGGTTAAATTCAGTGTACAAAGCGTGCACAAAGCGTGAGTCTCTCCACAAAGCGTGACTCTCTCCACAAAAACGTGATTCTCTCTCTCCACAAAGCGTGACAAAGCGTGACTCACACTGATGACGCAGGCAAGGCGCGCTCGGCCGAATGAACGCCATTCGGCTCAACTCGGCTAATCTCGGACGTTCGAGTTCCAAATATTTGTTCGGATTCCAAGACAAAATTTTCTCGAATTTCCTGGTCGAATACCGATTTGGTCGAAAGTCAAGGCGTTCGAGAACCGAGGTATCACTGTACTTGGTAAGTAATAATTGTTATATGATTTAACTTGCTGTAACTCTGCTTTATAAATTTTATAAAGTAAAATTACTTCCCTACTTTATAAATCACCATTACTGTGGAACTGGTGGACGGTTAGAAAATTTTACTACTAACAGAGATACAAAAGTGGGCGGTAGGTATAAAAAGGTTGACTACCCCTGGTGTAGAAATAAAAACCTTTAATCCAATATACAAACAAGGAAGCCTCTGATACAAAGTCACTTATCCGAGGCATAATGGGATTCCTCATGAGAGTTCACCACCCCACATCATGCAACAATCAAGGGTATGGGGAAAAGCTTAGTTTTGAAAAGATCTTAGTATTAAAAGAGTGGGAAAGGCTTAGTCTTAAAACTAAGCCTTAGGCTATAAGGACCATGCTTACTTACAGCCTGTCCCCCACACCCAATGCAAACTATAAGCGAGAAAACATATACATCATATTTGCAAACTTATTTGACCCACAATAACAATAATTGAGAACAGCTTGATAATAATGCAGTTTGTTTATTTGAAAGCCAAATATATACCATGCATTTTACATATGTAATTGCTTTTACTCATACAAACAATGAAAAAAAAATGTTAACTCCATTTTTAAGGAATACAAAATTGGTAGTATTTCATATTATTATTAGTTGAAAATGCACCCTCCCACACACACTAAAATGCCTTCAAAAGTAGAAATTACTCCTTGATACCAGAAGAAGTAAGTGAAATCTGCCTTGGTACTTCTCCATCAAAGAAACCATTTCTAAGTTTTGGATATATATCATTTCATATTTCTCTCTAGGCCTAAAAATTTATATTTCTTGCATATTTGTAAATAAATTAAGATATATGCATATATATGTTTCAAAGTTTGTTAACACCAGGTTCCAATTTTTATTAAAAAGAAGACTGAAACAAATGCTGCAACATATCTTATATATATTTATCATGCTACTATCTTTGTAGAACAGTTTATTAGGATTGTTGGGTCATAAAGTTTGAAAAATATTTTGTGAATTGTTGGGCAGATAAAATATATTATGCTCACTTTGTTAAAGATGGCTCTGCCCACGTGGAAACCCATAGCCCAGGTGATAGTAGTTGCCCTTCTTGCCTTGAATGGGTATAATTATATTAATGTGTGTTGGGGGTGGGCTGTGGGCAGGCAGGATCCTTGTAGCCTGGGGCTTGGTTTTAGGACTAAGCCTTTCCTACCTTTTTTGATGTGGGGTGGTGCACTCTCAAGGAATCTCATTATGCCTCAGATAAGTGACTTTGTATCAAAGACTTCCTTTTTTGTATATTGGATTAAAGGTTTTAGTTTCTACATTATAAAATGGGGGCAGATCAGGAGCTTGCTCTCTCAGTTCCTGAGATTAGCATTAGAGAGGAGAGCAGAGAAAGGCCATGTGGGGGAGAGGAGAGGCAGCCAAGATGGTGGAGTACTGAGGGAGAAGCAAGTTTGAGCAGAGTTTGTGCAGGGAGGAGGAAGGAGATGGGGAACAGAGGTGAATATGGCTGGTGAGCTAGAAACCTTTGATTCTAGGAAAACTCGGATAAGTCAGTAGCATTGTGAGCACTGAATGAGTGGGTTTTGGAGCCCAGTGTGTGTTTTTACTTGCCTGCTGGGTGCAAGCTAGGATTAAAGATGATGGCCCACCAGTTCTTGGCTCCTTTGTTTCATTACTGTCTATCCTAATCCAATTCGAAGCTGCATGGGCCGAGTGGCTGTGATGGTGGCCGTGGATACTAGCTTTACATGAATAAAAAATGTTCTTTAAAATTTTGTCCAGATACATACTCTATGAAAACTGTACTGTATTACCTATTTCTCCACACCTTTTCTAAAAGTAAATTAAACCTTCCCTATCAATTTTGCTAATTGATCGGAAAAACAATAGTGACAGCCATCATTTTTGTAATTAGTTTTCAGAGAGACAATCCACATTATCAAAAGTCAGAGGCAGTTATGTAAACCTCAGTCCACTGGTCTGTGTTCTATTTATGGCTATAGAAAATAAGAGGCCTCACCAGGCAGTGTTGCAGTGGATAAAGCATTGTACTGGGATACGAAGGACCCAGGTTTGAGATCCTGAGGTCACCAGCTTGAGCACAGGCTTATCTGGTTTGAGCAAAGCTCACCAGCTTGGACTCAAGGTCACTGGCTCGAGCAAGGGATCACTCGGTCTGCTGTAGCCCCACGGTCAAAGCACATATGAGAAAGTAATCAATGAACAAATAAGGTGTCGCAACGAAAAACTAATGATTGATGCTTCTCATCTCTCTTCATTCCTGTCTGTCTGTCCCTATCTATCCCTCTCTCTGTCTCTGTAAAAACAAAGAGAAAATAAGAGTAGACACAATTAAATTAAAAAAATAAAAAATAAAAGAATATTATAAATCAAAACATGTAGTACTCTAATAAAATTACTTATGAAACTAAAAAAAAAGGAGTAGATTTTTCTTTTTGAGATGATTTTGACCTTTTAGCATCAATCCAATTTAATTCCTTTTGAGAGGGTTAGGTCTGATCTTAAACCAGCAAGGTAAGTGGATATAAACTTACTTATTTCTCTCACAACAAAGATAATGATTTTTACCCTTGAGGTGTTTACAACTTAATGAGTTTCATATGAAAAATAAATAAAGGTATATAATTTAAAACAATGCGGATAGCATTGTATAGACTCCCTGACACAGAAGAAGTAGGAGAAGGTTTGATGAGCTGCAAGTTCTAAATTCACAGGGCAACTAAGGATTTGCTTTTGTCTTCAATTACAGAGAGCACCTTCAGAGCTTCGTGATTAACCCTGTTATCATAAGATAGCATTATAGGAAGTAAAAAAGTTGTGCGATCATCAGCAAGTAAGCTGAACTCATTGTGGCTAGTAAATTAAGAGAGATAAGAAAGCAAAGTATACCACACAAATAGAAACTGATAAAAGAAAGAAAGTAATCACTTTCCCTCAACATTGGTCACCAACAAAAGAGAGCAAAGGAAAATGTTACCGACCTGAGCAGCTCCCGCATTGCAGCTGCGCTTACTACCCACTCTATTGCTGCTGCTGTTCTGCAGGCAGAATTTGACCTTATGAACTAACTTTTAGAGATATAAGAATGATTTATACACACTTAAAAATTGGAGAAAAACTTATTTCTCACACAACTGGTCTGTATTTTCAGAAAATTAAGATAATTTTCAAAAATAATGCTATCAAATAGAGGTTACAGGTAAAATGTATAAGTCTTTGTAAAAGTATACCTTTATTACCCAATTTGCCTATTTGGTGAGAAGTAGAATCACTCAAAAGCCTAAGCATGTGTAAGTTTTCACACATGGACATAAAAACACACATATCCACACCTAGTGTTATCCATCAAATCTCTCATCACCTTGATGCCAAATATATACTCACAAATTATATATTGGTCATGATTATTGTTGGGAAGATAAAATATATTATGCTCACTTTGTTAAAGATGGTGCTGACCATGTGAAAGCCCATCACCCAGGTGATATTAGTTGCCCTTCTTGCTTGGGATGGGCGTGGTTGTATTAATATGTGTTGGGGGAGGGCTTTCGCGCCAAAAGGTTTTAAAAGAAGAGATCACATTTTTACAGGGCAAGAGTGATTATGTTCGAGGAGGAGCCCATGCTGTAGGAGAGCAGAGTAAGGCCACGTGGAGAGAAGAGGCAGCCAAGATGGTGGAGTGCTGAAGAAGAAGCCAATTTGTGCAGAGTTTCTGCAGAGAGAAGGAGATGGGGAACAGAGGTGAAAAAGGCTAGTGAGCTAGGAACCTTTGATTCTAAGAAACTCAGATAAGTCAGTAGCTTTATGAGCACTGAATGAGTAGGTTTTGGAGCCCAGTCTGTGTTTTTACTAGCCCGCTGGGTGCAAGCTAGGATTAAAGGTAATGGCCCACCAGTTTTTGGCTCCATTGTTTCATTGCCGTCTGTCTGAATCCAATGCGAACCTGCATGGGCCAGGTGGCTGTGATGGTGGCTGTGATGGTGGCCATGGCTACTGGCTTTACAATGATAATGTATGGATGGATTCACTTACCTCTATGTCAAAACTGAAGTTTCTTTGCTGCTAATCTCTTCCCCTGAATAAATACTCCAGGCACACAACTGAAAAAAATAATCCCCATCTAATGTCTGAAGTTGAGGTATCTGAGTATCTGGATAGAAAATCACAAAATACCAACTCCTTCTGGGATAAAGTATCTGTTCTCTGAACAAGTCCACTTCAAGGATTGAAGTACTGCATCTGAATCTGAATTCTATGGCCAGAACTTCTTAATAGCCCATATTGTCTTAATTCTATAAGGATCTGTGACTATTACTTGCTATGAGATTCCTAAGAATAAAATAATATGGACTTTTGAGGATTTTAAATTTAGGAAATTTAATTAACCTAAAGATTATGTTACTAAACTCATACTCTTTATCAATACAAGCCTTTCTTTTTAAAATTATATGGAGAGGTAGATTGTTTTAAAGGAGGTTAAGCCTGACCAGGCGGTGGTGCAGTGCATAGAGCGTCAGACTGGGATGCCAAGGACCCAGGTTCGAGACCCCGAGGTTGCCAGCTTGAGCACAGGCTCATCTGGTTTGAGCAAAAGCTCACCATCTTGGACCCAAGGTTGCTGGCTCAAGCAAGGGGTTACTCAGTCTGCTGAAGGCCCACGGTCAAGGCACATATGAGAAAGCAATCAATGAACAACTAAGGTGTTGCAATGCGCAACAAAAAACTAATGTGATGCTTCTCATCTCTCCGTTCCTGTCTGTCTGTCCCTGTCTATCCCTCTCTCTGACTCTCTCTCTGTCTCTGTAAAAAAAATAAAATAAAAAAGGAGGTTCAACTTAAAATGTGAAGTAACATATGAATTGTTTATTTCAGTATTCTAAAGCAAAGACCCTTAATAAGAAGCTTCAACCAACCAGAGCTGCTATACAGACTGATGGGCTTATCTATATACAGTTCTGTCTACTGATCTCCATGGAGACTATGAATCCACAGAGCTCTGGAAGTGTCACAGATAGCAGATCTCGGAGGTAAGGATCAACACTTCCCTCATCTTTCTCTCCACTTCCCTTGTTGTGTGAAGAAAATGTTTTCATAATTTCTTTGAGCTCTACCCACCTGTATAACCAGTAAGACTTTTTTCCCAGAAAGTTACACATTTAAATGTCAAGCTAACAGTATTCAGTTTGTAGTGTGGGCCAAACCTAGCAAAACATAAAAGGTGAGGTAGAGAAGACAGCAGGTGTAGGGAAGGGATGCGGGAGTTAGTATTCATAGGTCATTAGCCAGAAAACCAAGTTAGGCCCATGTAGTGTGATACCAGCTTATGTCATCACTGCTATGGACTTCAGATCACTCTTTTCCAAAAAAGCAGAAGTGTGCTTCAAACAATTAAGAGGACTGAATGGAAAGAACATATTCCAAACTTTTATAATACCAGCACATAAAACAGTAAGTGCTTGTAAAGACTATAAATGGTTCCCTAGAATTGAAGCAATTCCACTTTCTCCAAAGCACTTCATTTCAAATGGCTAGTGTAGGCGCATTCTTTATCTTCAGTGCTACTTCATTTATTGTAGGCAGTCTAACAACTGTCAGATATTTTAGAAATAGTGCTAATATGGGCAAATACTAGAAAATCTTTAAAGCTTAACTAGAAGAAAACTTTATAGGGTGTGAAAAATCCTATTCCATTCATATCTTCATATTTCCCCTGGTGATTTTTATGATAGAATGACTGCTGTGACTTTAATATTAATATAATCTATTCAGACAGACCTAGGATAGTGATTAGTGTTTTAAAATAATATACACAATTCCTTACTAGAAAGATTTAAGATTGTCAAAAGATCTTTAAGTTGAACCCATTTCATTCTCTAAAAGTTTTAATCTAAGTATCTCTTCATTCAACTGTAATTAATTGAGGACAGAAATGTAAACAAACACATAACATTAATTTTTCATTACATTTTTTAAAACTTTGGGCAGTAACTAGAGACAGGTTACTTTTATTTCAAGCTCATAAATATTCCCTCATAAAATTTCTATACAATTACAACAGGTTGGATAGAAGAAAAATGAACACAGGTTTTGTTTTAATAATCTGACAAACATTTTAGACTAAGGATATTCCCAATAAAGATCACAGCTAAAGAATAAATTTATTGGTTAAAGAGATAAATTTAAAACTAGTATTATTAATCATTAATCACTGAGTCAATTAAAATAAAATCTCATAGGTGTCTTCATTTAGATGCACATATACTCAAAGTACATTTTGAATATTTGTGATGTACATTGGTGCTAGAGGAAAAGTGGTGCATAGAGTTTTATATAAAACTTGCCTCTGTCTTTCAAAATGTATTCTAATAAATTTAAGAAAACTCCATAAAGAATATATAATCTAGTTGGAGTGTTAAACTTAACACAAGTGAACAAGTGACAGTTCAGTAGAGTGGAGTGGAAAGCATGTGTGCTATAAAAATTCAAATTTGGTTGAATTTTCAGAGAAGGGGAGGGTGAGACTTGAGTCAACTTGACGAATATATAAAATGTGGAAAGGCTAATGTCAATAGAAGGAAGCTTTCTTCAAAACAGGCAGGAAGGAGTGAAAGAATATTACCCAAATAGAGGACAGGAGGGAATTCCAATAGCCTAACTGAAAGATGAGTTAGGGTGGTGAGTGAGAAATAAGGCTGAATTAGTAAAGCATGTATCAATTTACTATTATGTTAGGTTACTTGTAACAGAGACCTGACCACAGGGACTTAATTAAAGAACAGATTGTTTTTTTCACAAAACAAGGAATCTGGAGGTGGACAGCTCATAGATATAATGGCAGCTCTAAGACACCATTAGATGTGGATGTTTTTCTCTTTCTGTTCTGCCAGTCTTGCTGTCTTTCGCCTGCTAGTTATGACATATCTCTGCTCTGCAAGTAGAGTATCTGTGTTCTGGCAGATGAAGGGCAAAGAGAAACTCACCTTTCCTGAAAGCTGCAGGTAAACTCACCTCTCTTATTCCCAAATCATGTCACATGGTCATCTCATATATGAGGGACCTGGGAAATCATGTTCTATTTTATTTTCATCTGGTCATAGTGGCATACTTATGCATCAGAGAAGAAATGGGGAGAAATGGATGTTGGAAAAGCAATATGCATTATCTGCCTAAGATACGGCCAAAATTTTCAAAGAATAAAAAGATCCAATGTGATAAATAGTGATGAACTATTATAAGTTTCTTAACAAGCCAATTTGGCAGAGAATTAGTGCTTCATAAAACTGAGTTTGGCAGCAGTAACATGGAATAAAGAAAGGCAATCACAGAAGGAAGAAGAATGACCCAGAACAAGGCTGCAGTCTCATATAAAATGTAATAAGAGCCTATGTTTATATACTGATAGTAGAAATGTGAAATAATGGAGGAGATATTTACGTATCTGAGCAGGATGCCATTTCATGTAGATGTTCAAGGACAGGGAAAATAAAGATTATGCATTTCCCAGCCTGTGGAAGTTATAAAAAGTACTTGTAAAACCTGTTCCCTGCTTCAAAGACTAAAACACAGGAAAGGTCAGAGACATGTTCAAGGTTACAAAGCACCAGTGACAGAGACACAGCCCTGATCAAACTTATTTTCTAAATTCTTAGACCAGTACTATGCCATTTTCACATATCATTTTCATGATACAGTTTATTGCATATATTTTTTTATATAAATATATAAATTTTAATGAGAATTTATAGTTTTTAGATATAATAAATTTGGAGTTGCATGCATTAGAAATCTAGAGTCTAGGAAATTTTAGATTATTTTATTGACATTTCTTACATTGAAAAATAGTTATAATGTACTTCTGTAAACTGTATTATAAGAATATTGCTAAAATTACACTTTTATTTTGTAGAGACAATAAGTAAATAAGATAAGATGCATAGGCTCCCTATAAAAATTGAGAAAGTGAAGAAAAGTATTCTGTACTGATATAAAGAATATTTTATTTGCATATTTATCATAGAATAGTTGCTCTAACTATATGAATTATAATAGAATAGTTATTTTTAAAGTCATGGTGTTGGCTGTTTGATGTAAAGCCATGTACTCTTGTAATATTTATTTTACTAAATTTTTAACTGTATTCACCAGCCCTACAGTACACTCCCCCCCCCTTTTTTTTTTTTTTTTACAGAGACAGAGAGAGGGATAGATAGGGACAGATAGAAACACAGAGAGATGAGAAGCATCAATCATCAGTTTTTCATTGCGACACCTTAGTTGTTCATTGATTGCTTTCTCATATGTGCCTTGACTGCAGGCCTTCAGTAGACTGAGTAACCCCTTGCTCAGCCAGCAACCTTGGGTTCAAGCTGGCGAGCTTTTGCTCAAACCAGATGAGCCCATGCCCAAGCTGGCGACCTCGGTGTCTCCAACCTGGGTCCTCCGCATCCCAGTCTGATGCTCCATCCACTGCACCACCACCTGGTCAGGCTTTTTTTTTTTTTTCACTCCCCATTTTTAAAACTTTCCAATCCCATTTACTCCAAGAAGAGAAAGCCTTTCACAGAGGACATATCTCACTAGGTAGGTCTTCCTGCTACAGAATCTAATTTCAGTAGGAAAAGACCATTGATTTCTCATCTTCCTCAAATTCTGTGCTCATCTCACACATCAAAACTGACTCTGATATCTATTCCTATTTTCTTAAGTCTTTGATTTCTTCTTAAGAATAGGTCAATACACCCCAGCTGGTTAGCTCAGCAATGGAGTGTCAGCCCAGGGTGTGGATGTTCTCAGTTCGATTCTTGATCAGGCACACAGGAAAAATGACCATCTTCTTCTCCACCCTCTCCCTCTCTCTCTCACTCTTTATCTCTCTCTTCTCTTTATCTCTATAGCTATGGCTAGATTAGAGCAACTTGACCCCAGGCACTGAGGATGGCTTTGTAGCAACACCCTAGATGGGCAGAGCATCACCCCCTAGTGGGCTTGCTGGTTGGATCCTGGCATGTGAGAGTCTGTCTCTCTGCCTCCCTGATTCTTATTTAAGGAAAAAGAAAAAAGAATAGGTCAATACATTTATGTTTTGTATTAACATGTTACTTTAGAAATGACATAATTATCTCCTAGACAGCAATTTCTTTTAATTATATATTTTAATAGAATAAGTAAAAATGAAATTTCACACTTGAGAGGGAAGTTGCAATTGCACATCTCAATGGGTGTAATCACAAGTAACACATTCATTTATGCAATGTTTAATATAACACAAATATTTCTAAAATATCTACTATGTGCCAAACATCAGAGTTACAATTTCAAGACAAATAGATAAGGCCCCTACCCTCATGAAGCTTAAAGTATGATGGGAGACTAGATATTAACCACACACACAAAAATATAAGATTCCAAACTGTGGTAAATTCTACAAATATAAAGCACAGGCTTCTATAAACAATTGTAAAGCTGATACATTGGGGAAATGGAAGAACAGAAGGGCAGAGAGAGATTTATTCATAAAGTATAGGTTTTGTTTGTTTGTTTTACCAAAACTTCCACTGATGTGCACATTTCATCTTTTCTTCTTCACACTTCGGTATTGACTATTGGAAAACTTATACATTGATATAAACATCTTAGATTTCCAGCTAAAACAGTCTTTCCTCTAAATATGTAATTCATTCTAAAGACTGGTTATAGGTGGAAGCTTCTGGAATTTAGAAGAAGATGACAAATAGTAAAAGTACAGAGTATTTTTTTAAGCTTATGCTGGAAAAAATTATCCTAGAATTGATGTAGCATACTTTAATTTAGAGTTTAGAATTTTTCCTGAGATTAAACTCTGGAAAGCATAATTTCCCCATATATTCATCAATGATGACTATTATTTTTAGAAAACCAAGTGTGAAGCCAGTTGCCATGGCCACCATCATAGTCGCCCTGACCATGCAGGTTCGCACTGGATTCAGACAGACGGTAATGAAACAATGGAGCCAAGAACTTGGGGGCCATCATGTTTATTCCTAGCTTGCACCTGGAGGGCAAGGAAAAACACACACTGGGCTCCAAAACCCACTCACTCAGTGCTCACAAAGCTACTGACTTATTCGAGTTTCCTAGAATCAAAGGTTTCTAGCTCACCAGCCTTATTCAGCTCTGTTCCCCATCTCCTTCCTTCTCTCTGCATAAACTCTGCATAAACTGGCTTCTCCCTCAGCACTCCACCATCTTGGCTGCTTCTCCTGGCCTCCTCCACATGGCCTCTCTCTGCTCTCCTCTCTGCTCTCTCCTCTAATGCTAATCTCAGGAACTGAGAGAGCAAGCTCCCAGTCTGCCCCACTTTATAGTGCAGAAATCAAAACCTTTAATCCAATATACAAAATAAGGAAGTCTCTGATACAAAGTCACCTATCTGAGGCATGATGGGATTGCACCATCCCACATCAAAAAGGGTGGGAAAGGCTTAGTCCTAAAACTAAGCCCCAGGCTACAATGATCCTGCCTGCCAACAGCCCGCCCCCAACACACATTAGTACAATCACGCCCATCCCAAGCAATCACCTGGGTGATGGGCTTCCATATGGGCAGTGCCATCTTTAACAAAGTGAGCATAATATATTTTATCTGCCCAACAATCCACCCCTATGCTCACTTTACTACCCACAATCTACACCACCGGCATTCCTGTGCAAGAAAATTAGGCACATTACACAAATTACAAATACATGACAAATCATACAATTTCAACAATTACAAAGGTACATTTCATCAGTCTCTGAGCACTTTGCCAAAAAAGCAAAATGTCCTCGGCCTTCTTTCCAGCCACGGGAAAAGCTTCCTAGGACATGGGAAGGGCCTCCAGCAAAGCCGCCTCTCTCCCCCATCAGGGTATTTTACATTGTCCAAAATCCATAAGTCCATCCAACAAAGGAGCCAGTGCCCACTCTGGTCATAGTCCAGGAAATCAGTCCATGCACAAGGGGTGTCAGCCACCCCCTTCATTCCTGCCATCCTGGCAGGTCTTACACTGTCCCAAGGAGGAACATGTAGCAATGGCAGTCAGCATTTCCATCTCTGCTCCAGAGAGCATGATGGCATTCACCTCTATGTCCCCAAGTCACAGACCTACCAGGGGTATAATCCTTGCTGATGGCCTCTCACCTTCTGGAGACTGCAGATCGCAACTCCAGCCTGATTCTCCTCATCCTCCAAAGAGGAACTGGAAACACCAGTTCCTGCTGCTGAGCTCGAGTCCCGGGCCGCTGCTACCTTCTGCTATGCGGGCCTTGCAGCTCCAGCTCTGGCCTCAGCCCCAGCCTCCCACCACTGCTGGCTCTCCACAATGTCCAAGGCAAGCTGCAACTCACGAACCTGTGATTTCTTCTCCAGCATCTGCTCCATTTCCAAACGAATCTCATGAACCTGGTCGACCTCCTCCAGTGCTTGCTCCAGCCCCAGGGTCAGCATCTGTTTCTCCCACGTTTGCTTCAGCTCCTTCCACTGCTCAGTTTGCAGGTCCCGGGCAGCGTCTTCCACAGAGCTCTCAGTTTCCTCATGAATGGCTGTAAAAGTCAGCCTGCCCATGGCCCCCAAAAGGTCAACCATGGGGAACCATAAGAGCAGCCAGTCCTCTACTCCACCACTCAAAGGTGGTGGTGGCTCCTTGCCAATCTGTATCGAATCCTGCCAAGTATGCCAAATGTGAAGCCAGTTGCCCCAGCCACCATCACAGCCACCCAGCGCATGCAGGTTCGCATTGGATTCGGACAGACGGCAATGAAACAATGGGGCCAAGAACTTGGGGGCCATCTTCTTTATTCTAGCTTGCACCCAGAGGGCAAGTAAAAACACACACTGGGTTCCAAAACCCACTCATTCGGTGCTTACAAAGCTACTGACTTATCTGAATTTCCTAGAATTAAAGATTTCTAGCTCACCAGACTTATTCACCTTTGTTCCCCATCTCCTTCTCTCTGCACAAACAGGCTTCTCCTTCAACACTCCGCCATCTTGGCTGCTTCTGGCCTCCTCCACGTGGCCTCTCTCTGCTCTCTTCTCTGCTCTCCCCTCTAATATTAATCTCAGGAACTGAGAGACAGCAAGCTCCTGGTCTGCCCCCATTTATAGTGCAGAAATCAAAACCTTTAATCCAATATACAAAATAAGAAAGTCTCTGATACAAAGTCCACCCCACATCAAAAAGGGTGGGAAAGGCTTAGTCCTAAAACCAAGCCCCAGGCTACAAGGATCCTGCCTGCCCACAGCCCACCCCCAACACACATTAATATACAATCATGTCCATCCCAAGCAATCACCTGGGTGACAGGCTTTCATGTGGGCAGCGCCATCTTAACAAAGTGAGCATAATATATTTTATCTTCTCAACACCAAGTCTTTTTAAAGTTCCGAATATTAATTGAGTTTGGAGAAGTAAACAGTAGGATACGCACAAGGCACAAAAATGATTAAGGATTGGCAAGTTGATATTTTGTGTAATGCTAGGATTGAAAGAATTGAAATAATTTAGCTTGCAGGAGAGAACATTTAGTGTTAATTTATTAATAGTCTTCAAATGTAAAGGATTAGTAGGGAGGAGACCATAACCAGGTGTTCTTGATCTCTCCAATGGAAGGAACGAGATTAAATCAGTAGAAAGTACAGCTAGAGAGACCAAGAATAGATCTAACTTTCAGAAAATAAGGCAAGATAAGCACAAAGATTTCCATAGGAAACTGTGCAGTCTCTGACATCTGCCTGATACTGTTTATATACAGATCAGTTGGAGGGGCCCTCTCATCTTATATCTTTTTAATTATTTACATACAATAGTGGGGTGTAAGGCCAGTAGCCAGGGCCACCATCACAGCAGCCTTCCCCATGCAGGTTTGCATTGGATTCGGACAGTCAGTAAAGAAACAACGGAGCCAAAAACTGGTGGGCCATCATCTTTAATCCTAGCTTGCACCCGGCGGGCAAGTAAAAACAAACACTGGGCTCCAAAACCCACTCACATTCAATGCTCACAAAGCTACTGACTTATCCGAGTTTCCTAGAATCAAAGGTTTCTAGCTCACCAGCCTTATTCACCTCTGTTCCCCATCTCCTTTCTTCTTCCTGCACAAATTCTGCACAAACTGGCTTCTCACTCAATACTCCGCCATCTTGGCTGCTTCTCCTGGCCTCCTCCAGTGGCTTTTCTCTGCTCTCTGCTCTAATGCTAGTTTCAGGAACCGAGAGAGCAAGCTCCATTTTATAGTGCAGAAATCAAAACCTTTAATCCAATATACAAAATAGGGAAGTCTTTAATACAAAGTCACTTATCTGGGGCATAATGGGATTGCACCACCCCACATCAAAAAAGGTGGGAAAGGCTTAGTCCTAAAACCAAGCTCCAGGCTACAAGGATCCTGCCTGCCCACACCCTGCCCCCAACACATATTAATATCACCTGGGTGACAGGCTTCCATGTGGGCAGCACCATCTTTAACAAAGTGAGCATTTTATCTGCCCAACATAGGGACAAGATTTCTCAGGAAGAGATTGACTAGAAACCAAACTGGTAAGACTTAAGCAGTCAGATGAGGAAGAAAAGCAACAGATTTCAAAACAACAGTTTCATATTTTTCCCTCAGGGGGTGTTGGGCAGATAAAATGTATTATGCTCACTTTGTTGAGGATGGCGGTGCCCACATGAGGCTGTCACCCAGGTGATATTAATGTGTGTTGAGAATTCTTGTAGCCTGGGGCTTGGTTTTGGGATTAAGCCTTTCCCACCCTTTTTGATGTGGGGCGGTACAATCCAATCATGCCTCAGGGAAGTGACTTTGTATTAGGGACTTCCCTACTTTATATATTGGATTAGAGGTTGTGAAGCTACAGTATAAAGTGGGGGCAGAGCGGGAGTTTGGGCTCTTGGTTCCTGAGATTATCTTCAGAGGAGATAGCAGAGCAGAGAGCAGAAGGAGGCCACGTGGAGTAGGCCAGGAGAAGCAGCCAAGATGGCGGAGTGCTGAGTGAGATGCCAGTTTGTGTCGAGTTTGTATCTGGGATAAGGAAGGAGATGGGGAACTGAGGAGAATAAGGCTGGTGAGCTAGAAACCTTTGATTCTAGGAAACTCGGATAAATCAGTAGCTTTGTGAGCGCTGAATGTGATTGGGTTTTGGAGCCCAGTGTGTGTTTTTACTTGCCCACCAGGTGCAAGCTAGGATTAAAGATGAAGGCCCAACAGTTCTTGGCTCCATTGTTTCTTTACCGACTGTCCGAATCCAATGCGAACCTGCATGAGCCAGGCGGCTCTGATGGTGGCCCTGGCCTTGGCCACTGGCTTTACAGGGGGGAAAAAAAAGAGTTGAATCCAAAATTAGCTGAGTTCCTGTCTTAAAAGTTAATTTTTTTTATTGTAGCACCCAAGATTATTTGGGAGTTAACTCTTCCCTAGCCACCAATATAAAATAAATCTGAAACATGAACCCTGGATATCTGAACAATTTTTCAACAGATCTTGCATCTTGATAACACATAACATATGCTCTTAAACATAAGCCTTAAAAATAATTTTGAAAACATAAAACTGATTTATTTCTGATTTCTTTATAATTTGGTAGTTAAGAACTGAAGTAAAGGGAACAAGATAGGACTATGAAGAACTCAGGTACAAAAAATATGAAGATTATCAACCATCATTTGAAGCTTAATGTTAATGATAACAGTAGCAATTACAATATGTGTAACAATTATAATATGGTATACTATTATAATAGTATACCAGGCAAAGTGATATATATATGATATTTGTGAGTTTGATAGGAGAAGCTCAAGAGTCAAAATTTTACTTTGAATAATGGCAGCTTTGGTTATGATCAGTGGGCATAACAGTTAATGCAAGTAAAAGCTTTGTTCCAGGAACTGGGACACCTGAATAGGCCTACAGGATTTAATGAGATCTGCCAGTGACCCACCTTTTCGCCCCAGGGAACTGCAAGCAAAGCCTTTGCACTCTAAGGACAAAACTCTTGCTGGCTATGATTCAATTAACTTTGACTATGATCTGATTAACTCTCCCTTCAAATCCCCAAACTCTTACCTACCCTTTTCTTCCCCTTGTAAAAAAAGGTTAGCTGGGAAAAGGGAGTTGAGATAATTTGGGAATGCATCCCTATGTTCCCAGATTGCTGGCCATCTGAATAAAGCACCTAGAAAGATCCATTTCTGTGTCTGAAATGGTGACAAGCAGCAGAAACTCTGATATATTTTCCAGTTTCAAGTTGAGTACTTTCATTAGCTCTAAGTAACAGATAAATAAACTGAGACTTAGATGAATAGGTAATTTTCCCAAGGTTACACATATAGTAAATGACATCTCTATATTGAACATGGGTTCTCTGGAATCCTGAGTACAAATTTTCAACTGCTATAAAATGGATTTACCAAAATTCAAAAAAGTTTACATCATCACTCTGTTATAGAGAACTTTTCAGGACAAATTTCTCCTGCCATCCAGGTGCTAGAAGTGACTATTTCTTGAAGGATTGGAAGGTAAGTAAAATTGTAATTTATTATGATCTATGTGTTTAATATGTGTTCTAAATTAAATTCTGTGAAACTCAATTATTCAATTGATAGGATTATTACTTGCCACATGCCAATTTTTGAAATGCCTTATGGAAAAGTAATTAGATGAAGGTTTTAATTATTCTAATGCATAGCACAAGGGAGAGATGGTGTGAGTCAAAGTGGTGATCAAATATTTTGTAAAAAAATAAACAGTAAACAAAAATAACTGGATTAAAAAAATGAATTAAAGACTAAATACCATATTTTTTGCTCCATAAGATACACTTTTTTCCCCCAAAAAAGTGGAGGGGAAAATACCCGTGCATCTTATGGAGCGAATGTTTATTTTATTTTTTTACCTGCTACAGGTTCCTGGACAAGTAAAAGAGTATTTGAACATTAAAGTCTCTTCTCATTTGTTAATAACAGTGCTAATGGTTGTTAATACTGCTGTAGAGTTTACATTGTTGAAATATTATTGTGGTATTGTTGGTCAAATAAGTTTATAAATGTAATATATGTTGGCTTGCTTATAGTTTGCATTGGGTTTGAGGGAAAAGCTGTAATCAGGCAGGATTGTTATAGCCTAAGCCTTAGTTTTAAAACTAAGCTTTTCCTCACACCCTTGACTGCATTGCATAATGTGGGGTGGTGCACTTTCATGAGGAATCCCATTATGCCTCAGATAAGTGACTTTGTATCAGAGACTTCCTTGTTTGTATATTGGATTAAAGGTTTTGATTTCTACACTATAAAATGGGGCAGACGGGAGCTTGCTCTCTTTCGGTTCCTGAGATTAGCATGAGAGAGGAGAGCAGAGAAAGGCCACGTGGAGGAAAGGAGAAGCAGCCAAGATGGCAAAGTGCTGAAGGAAAAGCCAGTTTGTGCAGAGTTTGTGCAGAGAAAAGGAGATAGGGTGTTGGGCAGATAAAATGTATTATGTTCACTTTGTTAAACATGACGCTGCCCACGTGGAGGCCGTTGCCCACGTGATATTAATGTGTGTTGGGGTGGGCTGTGGGCAGGCAGGATCCTTGTAGCTTGGGGCTTGGTTTTAGGATTAAGCCTTTCCCACCCGTTTTGATGTGGGGTGGTACAATCCCATCATGCCCCAGAGAAGTGACTTTGTATTAGAAACTTCCCTATTTTGTATATTGGATTAAAGGTTATGAATCTACACTATAAAATGGGGACAGAATGGGAGCTTGCTCTCTCGGTTCCTGGGATTAGCATTAGAGAGCAGAGAAAGGCCATGTGGAGGAGGCCAGGAGAAGCAGCCAAGATGGTGGAGTGTTGAATGAGAGGCCAGTTAGTGCAGAGTTTGTGCAGGGAGAAGGAAGGAGATGGGGAACAGAGGTGAATAAGTCTGGTGAGCTAGAAACCTTTGATTCTAGGAAACTTGGATAAGTCAGTAGCTTTGTGAGCACTGAATGTGAGTGGGTTTTGGAGCCCAGTGTGTGTTTTTTACTTGCCTGCTGGGTGCAAGCTAGGATTAAAAATAACGACCCACCAGTTCTTGGCTCCATTGTTTCTTTACCGACTGTCCGAATCCAATGCAAACCTGCATGGGGCCAGGCTGCTGTGATGGTGGCCCTAGATACTGGCTTTATATAGGGAATAGAGGTGAATAAATTTGGTGAGCTAGAAACCTTTGATTCTAGGAAACTTGGATAAGTCAGTGGTTTTGGGAGCCCTGAATGAAAAGGTGTTTTCTCACTGTGTGTATTTCTTGCCACAGGCTGCAAGCTAGGATTAAAGCTAATGGCCCACCAGTTCTTGGCTCTGTTGTTTCATTACTGTCTTTCCAAATCAAATGTGAACCTGCATAGGCCAGGCGGCTGTGCTTGTGGCCATGGCTACTGGCTTTACAGGTATATTTTATTAAATATTTTAACACATTATTTGGTTCAGAATATTTTTTTTCTTATTTTTCTCATTAAAACCCTAGTTATGTCTTATGGAGCAAAAAATACAGTAGATATAATATATAAAACTTCACTATACTGAGAATGAAAAACTTTTATATTCTTCCCCACATCTGTTCTTCATTACCATCACTATCCTTAAATTAAGCCTTTTAAAACATATCTGTAATAGCCTGGCCAGATATCTCTGTTAGTTGGTGCATCATCCCAAAGAACAAAGGTTGCCAGTTTAATCCTTGTTCAGGGCACATACAGGAACAGATAGTTTTGTCTCTCTCTTGTTCTCTCCTTTTCTCCCTCTAAAATCAATAAAATATACATTTAAAAACATATAGGTTATTTGTTTCTCTTAAAACTAATTTCCTTTCTATCCATTGTTACATTTGCTTCCTATTCTTGGATTAATCATTTGAAACATGGTTATAATCACACTTTACTGCTCAGAATTTCTTTTCTTTTTTTGGATTTTTTTTTTTTCCCTGAAGCTGGAAACGGGAGAGACAGTCAGACAGACTCCCGCATGCGCCCGACCGGGATCCACCCGGCACGCCCACCAGGGGCGATGCTCTACCCACCAGGGGGCGAAGCTCTGCCCCTCCGGGGCGTCGCTCTGTTGTGACCAGAGCCACTCTAGTACCTGGGGCAGAGGCCAAGGAGCCATCCCCAGCGCCCGGGCCGTCTTTGCTCCAATGGAGCCTCAGCTGCGGGAGGGGAAGAAAGAGACAGAGAGGAAGGAGAGGGGGAGGGGTGGAGAAGCAGATGGGCGCTTCTCCTGTGTGCCCTGGCTGGGAATTGAACCCGGGACTTCTGCACGCCAGACCGACGCTCTACCACTGAGTCAACCAGCCAGGGCCACTGCTCAGAATTTCTTAATGGTTCCCTATTGCCACCATAAAATATTATTATAATTGTTATAATTGACATCAACTTTCTTTTCTTTTACTAAACACTTTCTATGTGCCAAAAACTATGGTGAACACTTTTTACATTGTCTCACTATATCCTCATAAATATGTTGAAATCTATGTCATTATCATGATCTTACAAATGAGAAACTGTGGCTTAGAGATATGTCTGTAGATTGAACAAAAGCCCTAAGACAGAGCTTAGATTCAAACAAGCTTTGACAGTAAGAATAGACTTCAAGCTCTTTATTCCGGCATTTGAAATCATAAATACTATGTCCCAATGCCTTAGGTTTCATACTTCTCTTCTTCAAGCACTGACATGTCTTTAGCTCAGCTCTTTTCAAGAGTGTCCCTGTCTCTCTAACTAAAGAAACTGAACATTTCTCTGAAGAATAATACTATTATGTGCATATTTTTTATTATTAGTGACTTTTCATAGATGTTTAATTACTTATCTCTTTTAAGAAGCTAAAGCATTTTATAATAGCAAGATCAGTGTCTAACTTAAATATACATGCTTTACAGAGACTACCATTGTGACTTCCTGAAAATAATTTGTTATATTTGCTTCTGAATGAAAAATGAAATAGACTTAAGTTATTATCCGAGTTTTAGGTAGGCCTTAGAAAATACTGACAGTAAGATGTTAGAGATGTAGAATAGTTAATAAGGAAGGAAGTGGACTTTTCTCCTCTGAGGATCTTAAACAAAGGATAGCTTTTTATCTTCCATGACAATTTCAAAGTGGTTCTATCTGAAGAAAAGGGATAGGATTTAAAGCCACCTAAAACTGTTAACTGTTTTCCAATTATTTAACTTCATGAACGAATGAAGGAAATTGGGCCCACTGGAATTAACTCAGCAGAAAATTTAGGAGGAAAAACCTAGCCACTAAGAAAATATTTCAATATTCTTGGGGGGGGGGGGGGTTGTTTTGTTTTGTTTTTTTACTTTTCTTTTGGTGAGTAATATGAGAGCCTTAGTCGATTTAGAGAAATTCCCAGAAGTCTGGCGGAAGTTTATGCACTCACTTAAATCTTCAGGGATAAATGTGACATTTCATAAAAATTTTATATCTATATTTGAGTTTGGAAAGATAGGATGAGAAGAAAACTGCTCCTACCATTTTATCACTTTCCCCCTTTTTTGTTCAAGGCAAAAACATAACCATATGAAATATAGGACACAGGAAATAAATGAACTATGTTAATATAGGTTGTAAAATTCTAAAAGCATTTGAGGCACAGGCTGAGGCTATGAGAGTAAGCAGGAGTTATTTCATGGAACTATATTTAACCCATAGACTATTTGCCTCTTTCTTTGTGTAGAGATATTGCTGAGAGTATATTGCAGAATGATGATGAAGTAATACTCAATGCAAAGCTCTGCTGGGTTCCCACAGGAAAACATGCCTTAGTCACAAGTAATAAAGTAAATACAGAAGCTGCAAAAATCCATCACCAGAGGAAAACAATAATTTAAATGAGTGATAAAAAAAAGGCTTTTTATCTATGCATGATAAAAAACCACTGAATAAAACAAATTACATACCACACCAGAATGACTCAATGCCCACAGAAATTGAAAGCAACTCAGGATGAGAAAGAAGAAAAAATCACAGAGATTCAGAAATGATAGAGCCTCTCAGATAAAAAATGCAAATGTCCTGTTCTTAAAAACCCCACCGAGAGCATCTACTGAGCCATGGCAGTTGTACACAAGGAGTACATAGCCGTGAGTGACCACAATTTGCCATTGAATGGCATTTTGAATAAGAGAATAGTACCAACAAAGAGAAATAATTTTCCATACACAAACACACCAGGCAAAGTACCACTTATATTACACCTGTGTCTTCAAGTTCCTGTTTCCTTCAGGTAGAGTTCAAATAGTGAGACAAATATAAACTGCCTTTGCTATTTAGAATAATATTTGTTATTCATGGCTTAATGCAGATGATTTATGTCTAATATATTACAGCTTCCATTCTGAAAACTGAAGAATGGAAATATCTAGTGTTTTTTCAATGCTATGTAGTAAGTAAATTCTGTCCCTGGACAAAATTCAGATCTCATGAACGCCTCAAATATTAGTTGTTATAAAACATGTTTATGTTGTTGTTTATGTTACTTTGTTGTTATGCAATAGCATATGTTATGCTATTGTTGTTATGTTAGTATTTATAGAGATAGTCTCACATACTCACCATCTACACTAAGAAGAAAGTTTAGAAATTGAAAAGTTCTCATGTGATCATATGTTTAAAATAAATTCTCAGGATTAACAGATAATAATCTAGAATATGTACTGGTTGGAGGGGTTCAGATGATAATTCATGTGTATTGAGTGAATCACCATGGATTGAGCATGAAAAACAATGAAATCCAATTGAAGAATAAAATTCTGGGGATTTTTGCTTTATCATTTATTAACATGGAGAAAAATGATGAGAAAAAGCTCTGAGAAAAAATTAAGTGATTCAAAAAAGCTGTCCTTAACCACGACCTCAAAGTTGTTTTTTTTGTTTGTTTGTTTTTTTTTTTTTTAGAGACAGAGAGAGTCAGAGAGAGGGATAGACAGGCAGGAATGGAGAGATGAGAAGCATCAATCATTAGTTTTTCATTGCACGTTTTGACTTCTTAGTTGTTCATTGATTGCTTTCTCATATGTGCCTTGACCGCGGGCCTTCAGCAGACTGAGTAACCCCTTGCTGGAGCCAGGCAACCCTGGGCCCAAGCTGGTGAGCTTTTTGCTCAAACCAGATGAGCCCGTGCTCAAGCTGGCGACCTCGGGGTCTCGAACCTGGATCCTTCCACATCCCAGTCCAATGCTCTATCCACTGCGCCACCATCTGGTCCGGCAAAGTTTTTGTCTCTCTCTAAACCCTGGAAATTACATCTACTCTTTGTTTCCATAAGTTGGACTAGTTTAGATTCCACATATAAGTAAGATCATACAGTGTTTGTCTCTCTGTATCTGACTTATTTCACTTAGCCTATTGTCCTCCAGGTCCATCCATGTTGTTAAAAAGGCAGAATTTCCTTCCTTTTAAAGGTTGAATATTATTTTTCCAAAAGTATACACCATATTTTCTTTATCCATTCATCCACTGATGAAAACTTAGATTGTTTACTTATCTTTATTAATAATGCTGCTGTGGTCATGGGAATGCATATATATCTTCAAGATTTTGATTTTATTTCCTTTGAATGTTTACTCAGAAGTGAAATTGCTGGGTCACATGATAATTCTATTTTTAATTTTTAAAAGAACCTCCATATTGTTTTTTGGGTTTTTTGGCAATGGCTGCACCAATTTACATTCTCACTAACTGGGAACCAGGGTTCATTTCCCTTTGTTCTGTATTCTAATAAATAATAGTCATCTTAACAAATGTGAGGTGATATTTTATTTTGGTTTTGATTTGCATTTCCCTATTGATTGTTGATGTTGGGCATGTTCTTATATACCTGTTAGTCATTTATATGACTTTTTTTGAGAATTGTCTGTTTAGGTCATTTGATTCTTGGTGTTGAGTTGTAGAGGTCTTTTATTTATTTTGGATAATAATTCTTTGCCAGATATATAGTTTACAAATACAGTTGACCCTTGAATAATAAGGGTTTGAATTGTACTTGTGCACTTATACATGAATTTTTTTTTTAATTGACCAACACAGTGCATTTGATCCATGCAGTTCCAACATGTGTTGTTCAAAGGTCAACCCCAAGGTTGGGAAAGTAGATTTTAGTTATATGTAGATTTTTGACTGCACAGTTGACCTATACCCTTTACCTCCACATTGTTCTAGGGTCAATTGCAATTTTTTTCCCCATTCTGTAGATTGTTTATTTTGATGATTGTTTCCTTTGCAGTGAAGAAGATTTTTAGTGATGTAGTCCTACTTTTCTTTTGCTACTTGTGATTATGGTGTCATATCCAAAAACTCATTGATAAGACCAATGTGAAGAAGGTTTTATCCCTCTTTTTTTTTTTTTCCTAAGAGTTTTCAGGTCTTACATTTAAGCCCTTAATTTATTTTAAGTTGATTTTTATGTATGGTAAAAGACATAGGTCCAATTTCATTTTTTCCAACGTGGATATTCATTTTTTCTAATAATATTGAAAAAATTATTATTTCCCCATTTCTTATTTTTGGAGTCCTTGTCAAAGATTAGTTGACAATATATTTGTGTGGATTTATTTCCAGGATCTTGATTCTGTTCCATCAGTCTATTTGTCAGCTTTTTTTTTTTTTTAAATTTTATTTATTTATTACAGAGACAGAGAGTGAGTCAGAGAGAGGGATAGACAGGGACAGACAGACAGGAACAGAGAGATGAGAAGCATCAATCATTAGTTTTTCATTGTGCGTTGCAACACCTTAGTTGTTCCTTGATTGCTTTCTCATATGTGCCTTGACCACAGGCCTTCAGCAGACCGAGTAACCCCTTGCTGGAACCAGTGACCTTGGGTTCAAGCTGGTGAGCCTTGCTCAAACCAGATGAGCCCGCACTCAAGCTGGCGACCTCAGGGTCTCAAACCCGGGTCCTTCTGCATCCCAGTCCGATGCTCTATCCACTGCGCCACCGCCTGGTCAGGCTATTTGTCAGCTTTTATGTGCCAGGATACCATACTGTATTTATTACTACAGCTTTGAAATATAATTTGAAATCAGGAAGTATAATGCCTCCAGCTTTGTTATTCTTACTCAAGATTGCTTTGTTTTTTTGTGGTTCTACATCAATTTTAAAACTGTTTTCTTTTTTTTTTTTTTTTTTTTAAGAGAGAGGGGAGGAGATAGAGAGACAGATGCCCACATGCGCCCTAACAAGGATCCACCAGACAACACCCATCTGGGGCCAATGCTTGGATCAACCCAATTATCCTCAGGTCTGGGGCTACTGGGAGGGGAAGAGGAGGAAAGGAGAAGAGGGTCAGGAAGAAAAGCAGATGGTTGCTTCTCATATTTGCCCTGACCGGGCAACAAACTGAGGACATCCAACACTGGGCTGATACTCAATAGACTGAGCCAACTGCCAACTGGCCAGGGCCAAGATTGTTTTTTCTATTTCTCTGAAAAATGCCATTGGAATTTTGAAAGAGATTGCATTAAATCTATAAATCACTTTGGATATTATGGGCAATTTAACGATATTAATTCTTCCCATCCATGAACATGTGTATGTTTCCATTTACTGTATTTCAATCTCCTTCAATTTTTGCATCATAGTTTTATAGTTTTCAGTATACATATCTTTCATCACCTGGAGTAAATTTCTTCCTATGTATTTATTTATTTTTATTCTATTGTAAATGGGATTTATTTCCTAATCTTTTCCAGACAGTTCATTGTTAGTATATAGAAATACAATTGATTTTTATTTCTTTATTGTATTTTGTACTTCTACTGAATTTGTTTATTGGTTTTAACAGGTTTTTAGTGAAACACTTAGGATTTTCTATACATGACCATATCAACTGCAAAAAAAGGTAACTTTAACCTTTCCCTTCTAATTTGATGTTTTTCTTATGCAAATAAATAAATCTAAAGATCTACTCTATAGCAGTGTGTATATAGCTAACAACATATTGTATATTTAAATTTTTCATAAGGTATTTGTAATTTTCACAGAAAATTTAATACTACTACTAATAACAACAATAATAAAAGAGGGGAGAGGAAACTTTGGGAGGTGAAATATAAGCCAGCCTTGATGGTGGTGATGACTTCATGAGAGTACACTTATCTTCAACTACACTGAATTTTATACATTAAATACATTTAGCCTCTACATGTCAAAAATAAATATTTTTTATAAATTAAAAAAATCTGAAATAACCCTAAAATGCAAATAAACAAAGTAATGTGAGAAGACTACAGAGTTCTTGAAAGCATTATTAGCTGAGCTTTCTGAACATCTCTAAGTGTTGGCAACAGAAACATTTGCCTTCAATACTAGAGCAATGGTTACAGAAATTTTCACTGATGGGACAGGCCACAGTGAAAGAGCAATGAGGTCTCATGCCTAGAAATCAAAATATTGGAAAGTGATAGCACATGTCATCATTACTCATGACCATTTGTAATAAGATTAGTGGAACTAATAGAACATCAGAGAATTACGAGTGGAAAACTCAAAAACAAAGATGAACATACAAGCAAAGTTTTAAAAACATTTATTATTAGAGAAGTACCAAACTCGATAATCAGAAGAGTAACAGAGAAAACAGTTATCAGAATAATAATGAACATGTAAAGAAACCGTATTTCTAGTGTTTAAGAGAACATTAAATCCATGATATTGTAGTTATTAAAAAAAAAAAAGATTGTGGACTTTAAAACAAAAAACATTAAATTATTTACATATAAATACCTTAGGAATAACTAAAAAGATTAATGATTTAGAAAATTTAAATGGCAGTTTCTGGAAAAATAAGATGAAAACCCCAATAATTAACACAACTACAAAAAAAATTGAGATTAAGAGATTTTCCCCAAAATTTGACCTACTTTCTGATTCAGAGAAAGTGCATGGGAGAAAATAAAGTTGTAGCAGAGCTTTTAAAGATAAAGATATTTTTTCCCAAATCAAGAAATCTTATGAGGTAGAGAAGGAAGATAAGGAGATAGAGCACCTTTAGTTTTAGATCTTGTAGGAAAATCAAAATAAAATCTAGACATAAAAAACATTGGTTTAAAAAATTTTAACTCAATAGCTGGGTGACACAGCAGATTAGAAATAACTAAAAATAGAAGTAATATAGTAAAAAATGAATCTGAAGAATTTTCTCAAATGTAATATCAAGATATATGTATATAAATTTTTAATTTTTATTGAATTTATTGTAGTGACATTAGTTAATAAAATTATACAGGTTTCAGGTGCACAATTCCACAGTACATCATCTATGTATTGCACTAAGTATTCACCACCCCATGCCAGGTCTCCCTCCATCACCATCTATGGCCCCTCTATTCTCCTTTACCTCCCCATATCTGCTTTTCCCTCCTGCAATCCCCACGCTGTTGTCTGTGTCTACACGTTTGTCTTTGCTTAATCCTTTTACCATTTTTACCTAACCCCGAACCCTATCCCCTCTGACAACTGTCAGTCTGTTTTCTGTACCTATGAGTCTGTTTTTATTTTATTATTTTATTTTGTTCATTAAATTCCACATTTAAGTGAAATTATATGGTAATTGTCTTTCTCTGACTAGTTTATTTCACTTAGTGTAATAATCTCCCAGTCCATCAATACTGTTGCAAAATGTAATATTTTCTTTTTTTATAGCTGAGTAGTTTTCCATTGTCTAAATATACTATAGCTATTTTATCCACTCATCTCTTGAATGGGCATTTGGTCTTCTTCCAAATCTTGGTTATTATAAATAATGCTGCAATGATAATGAGGGTACATATATGCTTTCAAATTAGTGTTTCGGGTTTCTTTGGATATATTCCTGGAAATGGAATTGCTGGGTCATAAGGTGGTTCCATTTTTAATTTTCTGAGTTAACTCCATTGTGTTTTTCACAGTGGTTGTACCAATCTACATTCCCACCAACAGTGCACAAGGGTTTCCTTTTCTCCACATCCCTACTACTACTTGTTGTGTGTTGATTTATTGATGAAAGGCATTCTGACAGATATGAGATGATATCTCATTTGATTTTAATTTTCATTTCTCTGATGACTAGTGATATCAAGCATCTTTAATATGTCTATTGGTCATCTGTATGTCTTCTAAATTAAATTTTAAAAAGATTAAGAAATATTGAAAACAGAATAAGAAAATGTAAACAGATTTCAGAGAAACTAAGGTTGAGATAAAATAATTACTTTTAGAAATAATGACTAAGAATTATTCATAATTGAAGAAAAACATGAATTCTTAAATTTGAGAAAAAAACACACAAGCAAGCCTGACCAGGTGGTGGTGCAGTGGATAAAGCATTGGAATGGGATGAGGAGGACCCAGGTTCAAGACCCTGAGGTCGCCATCTTGAGCATGGGCTCATCTGGCTTGAGCAAAAAGCTCACCAGCTTGGACCCAAGGTCATTGGCTTGAGCAAGGGGTTACTTGGTCTGCTGAAGGCCTGCAGTCAAGGCACATGTGAGAAAGCAATCAATGAACAACTAAGGTGTCCCAACAAAAAACTGATGATTGATGCTTCTCATCTCTCTCCATTCCTGTCTGTCTGTTCTTGTCTATCCCTCTCTCTGACTCTCTCTCTGTCTCTGAAACACACACACACACACACACACACACACACACACACACACACACAAGCAGGATAGCTACCCAGAGGGATATTAATATAATTACAGAAACCAAAGACAATGATTAAACTGTAGAAGTAGCTAAAGAAAAAAGACAGATTATCTATAAAAAAAATTGATAAACAAATGAAAATTGACAATGGAAACATATTTAATACAAGGGTTTGTGTATAAGAATCTTTACAAATGAGTGGTTTTTTATAATCAAGGAAGGGAAATGTCCGAAATATCCATATTCAACAAATTTAGTAAATGTATATTTGAATACACATGCTAGCTCAAAGTATACAGCCATAAAAATGAAAAAAAAATAGAACTAAGAGTATCAATATAATAATGAAAAATTTTATGCAGAATTATAGGCATTCATAAAGGTAAACTGATGAGTATCTATAAATATATAAGCCTGGACATTTAGGAATTCTCAAGTTTGTTTAATGAGGTTTCAAACTATGCAAGCATATGTTATCTGGAGAAGGGGTGGGGTTATAAAAGGTTCAGCCAAAAAGCAAGGGTTACTCTGTTTTCCTCTAGCATTGCCCAGGGGAGGTGGGTGCTGGCCAGCAGACACAAATTTCTGGTCAGCCTAACAGACTCCACCCTGAAGTGACCACAGAAGCATCTGGCTTCAGCACACCATAGTTTCAGGCATTAAGGTCACTCAACAAACAGTCCTCTCAGTTCCATTTAATTTGAAGGAGAAATAAAGAAGAAGAAAGACCAAAATTAGATGGGACTAAATGTTGAGGATTTAATTTTCAATATTATTTATGTTTGGAGAGTAGCACAGGCTATATGTACTTGTTTAGAAGAAAAAGTTACACAGTGGATGAGGAAAGGCCTGTGGAAAGAAATACAGTAATGGGTATACAGTATAAGAAAATTCAAATAAAGACAATGCTTAGTCTAAATTTTGCAAAGCAGACACAACAAAGGAAATAAAAAATTGAAAATTTCATTGACGTTAGAGCATACCATTGAGAAAGTTTACATGTTACATCAATATTTTTAAAGTTATGTAGGAAAATTATCAGTTATTTTGAGGAACAAAGGTAGATATTATGAGAAAAGCAATAGAAGGATTTCCTGCTTTCCTAAATTTCGTTCACATTACACCATTCTGGGAAGTGGTCATAACACAAAGTTTTGGAAAGTGGGAAATACTCTGTTTTATGTCATTTTGCTTATGATAGGTTTCATAGGGATGCTTTACTTTTGGATAGCAGGAGACACCTGTGATATTGCTCAATGGCTGGCTATATGAGGACAAGGGACAAAGAGCTGGTCAGGGACAGATACAAAGATAGTTGAGGAATGCTAAAAGCCTAGCTGAAGATAGATATAATATATTTGAATAGCTCAATGAGCATGATATAATTTTTCTCTAGAAGGTAATTGCTCATTTTAGCCCAAGGTTAGGTGTGAGAAGGGCAAAGAAAAAAGGAAAGAAAAATAATGGGGGTGAGGAGATAACCAGTTAGCCAGAAAGTGGTTTACATACTGAAAATATGTGAAATATGTGAAAACGGGTAAGAGGGGATAAAGTTAGACCTTGAAAATGAAAATATCTAGGAAATAATGTCCTGATGCTATCAAAGTAATAAAAAGAACTGAGAAAGTCATAAGAATAGGAGAGTATAATTAGAAAAAAAAATTTTTTCACACATAGTTCTTTTCTATCTGACTATTGTGTTGTTTCCAGCACCTATTAATATATGGTATTTTCTTTCTTCTTGAGGACTGAAATCTTGTTTGTTTCATTTACTGATAGATCCCTACCACCTGGAGTGGCTACTGGCAGACTGTTCAATAATTATTTTTGAATATCTGAATAGTTACTAGAATTTTGTAAATATTTAAATCTTGGTGTGAGTGATTAAGTGGATGAAAAGGTTTACAAAAATAAGAATCCTTCACCTGAGAGAATGACATGAGTAACATATGGCAGAGTTCATGTATTTCATTCCTAACAGATATAGTGTGCTGTATTGGTTTACAGCTAGGCCTTTAGAATAAAATTAAAACAATGGATTTGGTGCTGGCTCCACAATGTATTAGCAGTAGGACATTGTAAAATAAACTGAATTATTGAGAATCTCCATTATCTAATTCATTGAAAAGGTATAACACTTTCATAATATTTTTGTAGGATAGAATCAGTTAATAATACACATATGCCTTGTGCCTGGCATACAGGATGTGTTATATGTTTTTAAATGGTCCTTAAATCACTGTGATATAACCTATATGCCCTTTTAATGCAATAATATTATTTTACCAAGACATAAAGATCCTAAGTAATTTGCCAGCTCTACAAGTCAAACAACTGCCCCTGCTGAGAATTAATAATATAGATCTTTTTATAATTTTTATTTTTGTCAAGGAGCAAATCACTATGGCAATGATAGTGATGGGCTCAACTAACTGTGCAGTGTATATAAAGATGAACTTTGCCCTACAGAGCCGGTGAGGTACTCACTGTCAGTGTCAATGTTAGTTATAACAAGTTCACCAAACATTTCTGAACATAACTCTGTATCTCTAAACTCTGAGGTATCTCATCACATATGGACCATGGTATGGTATACTTTCATTGGCTTTTCCAATATGCTTACAGTCATTATATACAAAGAGATGATGTCCTGACTCCTGCTACCGCCTTCAGTGAGGTCTGTTGTATTGAAAGAATAAGTTCTAGTCCTAAAAGACCAAAGTATGAGCGTCAACTTTGATGGCTGAGCAAATGTTCATTTTAAACTTCCTCGTAAGTTTCTGATAAACTACCCTGGCTTTAAAAAACAAAAGGATGTAACATATCATCTAAAAGATGTTAAAATTGTATTCTGCCTTCTGCTTGGCTAATCAAAAATGATGTGTCTAAATAACTCCATGTAAAAAGGCATGCATGCAAGTACACTCACAAATTCTTCATCAAAGGTGTTTCAGACTGTTAAACAAAGTATTATTCTAGATTTAAAAATGAATAAAAATCTCTCCACCATGACAATTGAAAATTCACCAGTCCCTTGCTTACGGGCCTCATTAATTCATTACTAGAAATCCTATCACTATATGAAAAGCTTTTTAAAAAATTGTATATACATACACTCACACAAACATAAATATATTCATAAAGACATATCAATTGACAAGAAAACATGTTGATATAAGGAACAATTTTCAAAAGAATAATTTTTTTACATAAAATTAATGTAATAATAAATTCATTATTCTTAACAAAGACTTGATAGTTATGGTGGAAAAGAAATGAGAAACAATCATTTTTTGGATGGTTCATTCTTTTCCTACACCATTTTCCACTAAGTTTTCACCCTTTCTGGAGCTCATGGTTATCCTGCACTCAAATGTTACTTAATATATTTAGAGCAAAATAAAAAAAAAACCCTAATCTATCATTAAAGCACTTTGAAATACATAGATATTGTTCATGTACAAAAGAGATGCAAGAATAAAAACAGATGCTATTTCTCCATCTCTTTTTACTTGGCATACACACAAAAGAAAAGCGCTTTGGGTTCATCCAAATATAAAAACAAAATTCAAGTGTTGTTTTTTTTTAATAATTTTTCTAGAAACTGTTTGGTCAAGTAAATTATTGAGTATGTCTTTGCTTGAAATTAAAATGTCACAATATTACTTTTATAGCACATTAATTCAGTGTGTCTTTAACTAAGAAGTCATCATACTGGAACAAAAGCGATTTTGTTAAAAAACAATACAAATATTCAAGAGTATTATGGTAAATAGTGGCTAACTGAGAGGGCATTATGTTATGTTTTTCTCCCCTATTCATTTTTAGCTCTCTATATTTTTATGAAAGGGATAACTGAGCCAGAGACATAAAATATCTGCAACGTTTTGTCAGGGAGTACAGATTTCACAACACTGAGTTCTCTGAAGACAACTTACAGCAACGTTTTCTTAATAAAAACACACACATAAATACTAATGTAATAGTCTGTTCATGATAGAAAAGCAACTGTTGTATTACATACTTACCATATCGTCAGGCATCAGAATTGTAGACATCAAGGATGTCTGCTTTCAGACTCAGAAAGTAGTGAACAAAGGCTCAGGTTTTGATTACTTTGTGGACTATTGCTGACCAAGGTGCAATTACTTTTTGTAAAATGTATCTAAAGATTAACTGTGCTGTTTCCCTGATGCCAAACTGTGGTATGATATGCTTAGTGATAATGACTGTGAGACAGAATCATTTTTGCTTCATTGGTTTATTATCAAGAACACCAAAGGGACAAGATAAGAGATTTTACCTAATTTAGCCTTAAAGAAGATGTGCACAGTGTTGCTACAGGCAGGACACAGTTTGGTCCACTGACCTATGAGGTAAATATGCTGTTTTTCTTGGGCCCAGAATACTTTTAGCATCATCACTGAAAGTACAAAATCTGCATATCAAATTAATTTGTTCTCTCTTCCCCTTACATTGATAAGCACAAATTAAGTTTCACACTCATCACCTGGAGCACTTAACAAGTATTATTATCAAATTCCATTACTTTTTCCCACTATAATTCTTTAAACTGCTCTTCCTGCAGTTTCTATTTAATAGAACCTGATAGTGTTCATTTCAAAATAATCATTTGAAATGAAAGTTCTCAAGTATGTGTCAGATTTTCTCAGTGTTGAAAGATAGAATTTGAAGACACTTGTATATTTTAGTTTCAAAGTATATTTCATGGTTTTACAGGATAAGCCCAATAATTATTTAAACAAGTATAGTCTTAAACATCTTAAATATTCTATGAATTTGCATCAAGAAAACCCAGAAGTGTATCATCAATCCCTGGGTTGTATTCATTTACATAAAAAAGTAAATGTAAAGGTATCACATAAAAGTAAATCCTAAAATGAAAAAAAATGTGAGGTTTTAAACTGCTCTACTTATAATATTATGTTTTCTATTATCCCAAAAGGGAGTTAATAAAGGAGGAATTTTGCTGAGAGTCTATATTCCAGGTGTTCTTATAGAAACTCCCTTTATATTAAAATTTCATAAACTTAAATACATAGAGAGATAACATGAGAGACCTATAATAAAGCATATGTTAAATAACACAGGGGAAATATGTTTTATTGATACACAATATGGTTCTGTATTTTATGAGCATTCAGAGAACATAGAATGATATAGTCATAAAATGTCAAATTAAGTAGTTTTGTAAAGTTATAAAAATTATTTAAAAACTACATAAAACAAGACTGCAAACAAACACTCTTTGTGTTTGATATTTAGAAAGTATTCGCTAATTCATTTTGGACAATATGTTATCCTATAAGCTGATAAATTTTCTTTTTAAGACATGGTATGTGTATGGGAGGGGAAAGATCAGTTAGAAAGCTTTTCTTCAACATATCAACGGTAAACCTAAAAAATGGGCTCCAGTATACCCATATCAGAAGCATCACAATATTGATATTGCTGTTGATATATGATCTTGTTTTATAATTGCTTTATCTTTTCAAGTGGAAACTAAACTCCATGACCCAGTTTATTCTTTAATTTGCTTGTCTGATTATCTTTTATTCCCCTCAGTGTCTTATAAAATGTTGAAGCTCAAGAATTATCCTGTGCATTCAATTATAAAACTAAATGTTCATTTTCCTTATGCTTTGTTATGACTGAATGTATGTGTCTCCTTTAACTCATATGTTGAAGCATTAAGCTCAATTGTGGTGGTATTTGGAGATGGAACCTTTGGGAGTTTATTAAGATCACATGAGGTCATAAAGGAAAGACCTTATTGTGAAATTTCTGTTCTTAAAATAAGAGAAAAAGACCAGAATTCCCTTTCTCTCTAACATGTTAAGGTACAGCAAGAAGGTAGTTACTTTCAAATAAGAAAAAGGTCTACCACCAGGAATCAAATCTGTCAACAGCTTGATCTTGGACTCTCCAGTCTCCAAAGTTGTGAGAAATAAATGTCTATTATTTAAAGCCCACAGTCTGTTACTGCTGCCTGAGTTAAGACATAAAATTCATTAAGTTCTTAACCATTTTGTTTTTCTTCAAATGACATTAATTTCATGTACTCAACCACAATTTTTCATACCCATAAGGATGGAATATAAAATATGCCTATTGTCATGAAATGCTAATTCTGATGACTACTTTTGGAGAAAAGACATAATAATGTCAATACAAAATGCCATGAAGTTTTCTATCTTTTTCAATTGCAGAACATAATTATTTACATGTAAAGTAGGTATTTTTTTATTTTACTTATTAATTGCTTTTAAAGAGAGAGGAAGGGAGAGAAAGAAACACCAACCCACTGCTCCACCCATTCATGCACTTATTGGTTAATTCTTGTATGTGCTATGAGTGGGGATTGAATCTATAACCTTGGCATATAGGGGCAACACTCTAACCAACTGAGCTATCCGACTAGGGCTAGGTAAGATATTTTTAACAAGCAAATTTTCCCTGGCCAGTTAGCTCAGTGGTAGAGTGTAGCCTGGCATGCGGAAGTTCCAGGTTTAATTCCCAGTCAGGGCACACAGGAGAAGCAGCCATCTGTTTCTCCACCCTGCCACCTCATCCCACCCTTTCTTTCCCTCCCACAGCTATGGCTTGAAATGGTTCAAGCAAGTTGGCTCCAGGTGCTGAGGATGGCTCCATGGTCTCACCTCAGGCACTAAAATAGCTCATTTGCTAAGAGCAGCGGCCCTAGATAGGCGGAGCATTGCCGTGGTAAGGATCTTGCTGGGTGGATCCTGATCAGTTGGGGTGTATGTGGGAATCTGTCTCTCTGCCTCCCTACCTCTCACTTAATAAAAATAAAAAACAAAAATAACCAAATTTTTTGAAAGATGCCAAAATATTTCTCTTAATTTATATTTAATACCTCTTAAATTACATTTCATTTCCTTGGCATGTTATTTTATTTATTTATATTTAAGTGTTCATAATATTTGAAATAGTAAAAAAAAGTCTAACTATTGTTATTCATGACTTTGCAAATCGATTGGATCATTTCAGCTGAATATAGTAATAATTTTAATGCCTGGAGCCAATGTTTTTATAAATCTCTAAGCAATGTATAAATTTTCATTAAAAATAAAACACACTGTGATACCTTACATTGAATGTTTTGTTATGGTCTCACTCAGTATCTCTCTCTGATTACACTGGGGAACAATTTTTTTTTTTCATTTTCTGTTGCATGAGGTTTTAGAACTGTTTCTATATATTTCTGCAGCAATGATTCCAAATCTGAAATTCGTTTTTTGGTGCATGCTCTAGTTTTTAGGCAATTTTAATTTTTTTGTTACAGTTAATGGCATGCATTGGTTTTTTGTTTGTTTGTTTGTTTGTTTTTTTGTATTTTTCTGAAGCTGGAAATGGGGAGAGACAGTCAGACAGACTCCCGCATGCGCCCAACCGGGATCCACCGGGCACGCCCACCAGGGGCGACGCTCTGCCCACCAGGGAGCGATGCTCTGCCCCTCCGGGGCGTCGCTCTGCCACGACCAGAGCCACTCTAGCGCCTGGGGCAGAGGCCAAGGAGCCATCCCCAGCTCCCGGGCCATCTTTGCTCCAATGGAGCCTTGGCTGCAGGAGGGGAAGAGAGAGACAGAGAGGAAGAGGGGGGTGGAGAAGCAAATGGGCGCTTCTCCTATGTGCCCTGGCTGGGAATCGAACCTGGGTCCCCCGCACGCCAGGCCGACGCTCTACCGCTGAGCCAACCGGCCAGGGCCGGCATGCATTGGTTTTTACATTGGAGTTAAAGGGCAATGACTCTTGTATTGAACATAACCACAAGCCAATTAATGTTTTACAAACATCACTTTTACATAATTGTAGTTGTATTTAAATGTAAAAAATTATTATCTGGTAAAAAAAACACCCTCTTAGTTTTAAGATTGAATCATGGCTTCTTTGAGTAGGCATAAATGTAAGAATAGTCCTGACACCTTCTGTTATATATGTGGCTGTTACACACTTCAACGTCAAAGGCACAATATTTCATCATTTGTGACACGTGCATATATTGCCTATTTTCAAGTTCCCCTTGGTGATAAAGACAAGAATTGGGCTCCTTATATTGTGTGTAATAATTGTGAGGAAATGCTTTGTGACAGGACAAAAGGAAAAAGCAAAGGAATGCCTTTTGGTATTCCCATGGTTTGACGTGAACCTCAGGACCACAGCAGTGACTGTTATTTCTGTCTGATCCATACAAAGGGCATCAGCAAGAAAAAATGGCATATGATCACATATCCTAATATTCCTTCAGCAATATGACCTATCCCACACTCTGAGACACTCCTGATTCCAGTTTCAATGGTTTTATTTCTTCTAAGGACGAAGAAAATGAACATGGTGATCAAGTGTATTTTGATAAGATGCATTAAGAAATGGTTGTAGAATCTGAAGGGTCTTCTTCTGATGCCAGCAGTTTAGCCAACCTGAATTGAATGACTTAGTAAGAGATTTGGGCCTATCAAAGGAAGCAGCTGAGTTATTAGCCTCCAGGCTTCAAGAAAAAAATGTACTTCACCAGTCAGCTAAAGTATCCCATTTCAGGAAGCATGAACAAATTTTTGTGTACTTTTTCCCGAAGACAAACACTTTGTTTACTATCATAATATCAGTAGTCTTCTCAGCCAGCTAGGTGTTACCACTTACAATCCAACAGAATGGTGGCTATTTCTTGACAGCTCTAAACGGAGTCTGAAATGTGTTCTTCTACACAATGGTAATATTTACGCAGCGGTTCCAATTGGTTATTCAACTCACCTGCAAGAAGATTAAAATGACATAAAAATTATCCTTGACTTTCTGAAGTATGAGGAGCATAACTGGATCATTTGTGTGGATCTGAAAACAGTAAATTTCCTGCTAGGACAACAGAGAGGTATCACGAATTATTCTTGCTTTCTGTGTTTGTGGGACAGCTGAGCTCAGGAGAAACACTGGACACAGAGGGAGTGGCCAAAACTTGAAGCTCTTGAAGTAGGGATGCAAAATATTGTGAATAAACCTGTAGTTAATTGAGACAGGATCATTTTTCCCCCACTTCACATCAAACTTGGCTTAATGAAGCAGTTTGTTCAGGCTTTCAATAGAGAAAGTGAATGCTTTCAACATATTATTTCTGCTTTTCCTGCCTTGTCTTTGGAGAAGATAAAAGCAGGTGTATTCAATGGACCTCAAATTTGAACCCTCATACATGATGAAGAATTTGCCAGGAAGATGAATAAGGAGGAGAAAGCAGCATGGCAGTCTTTTGTGGCAGTTACAAAGAACTTCCTTGGCATCAAAAAAGCAGAAAACTGAACTTGTGGTTCAAAGGATGCTGTTGGCTTTCCATGACATTAGATGTAACATGAGCGTTAAGATTCACTTCCTGAACAGTCACCTTGATAAGTTTCCCAAAAATCTTGGAGCTTTAGTGATGAGCAAACTACTGCTAGAGCATCAAATGAGATTCTCCTCAACAAGTACACAAATGCAAGTGCTACAAATGTAAATTTTTGCCTGAATAGAATTTAAATAAGTTTTGTGCAAATTTTATGATTAAAATAAATCTTTTAATATGTTCTATTTCAAAATTGTAGACAATTCTAATGCAATTATATCTTTTAGTGTATTAGTGTATTTACTGTATTATATAAATTACTATATTTTCACAAAGATAATGCCCAGAAGACATTCTACTTCATTATATTAAACTAAATGGTTGACAATTTTACAATAAGATGAAAACCTAAAATCTTGAATTGCAAAAAACTGTAGCTTACAGTGAAAAACTAATGTCAGATTTGAGATCAGCACACTTGAATTAGGTAAGAACAAGTGTTTTTGTGGATGCAACAAAAATTTTCTTCCCCTGTGTTATCCATAATAGTCAGTAAGATGCAGGAAAATTAAACATCTCATACAGGAATGAATGTGTTAATAATATACATGACAACTATTTATTAAATTTCTAAGAGACATGTGGTCATCAAGAGTAGACTTTTTCTTATCTTATATCCCTTATATCAATTGGTATCTATATATACTAAGTTCTTAATATATTTTCTTTTTTTAAATGTTTATTGTATTGATTTTAGAGAGAGAGGAAGAAAAAGAGGGAGAAAGAGACAAAAACAGATCTGCTCCTGCGTGTGCCCTGACCAGGGATTGAATCACAATTCCTGCGCTTTGAGAAGACGCTCTAACCTGCTGAGCAATCCAGGCAGGCCTTAATATATTTTCTAAATCAGTTAATTAACAAAAATAACCAGGCCCTTTATAAGACATGTGGTATTAAAAATTGAATATAGGAAAGCTCCTCAAGGAAATTTTAGTCAGTTGGAGGAGCCCATAGATACTGAAAAATAACCAAACTGATTAATAATGAGAATGAAATATAGATGTATACGATTCATTTCAATAAACAAAAGTCCATATTTTACAGTACTAAAATGATGGGCCTATAAAATTCTACCAAAAAGGTCAAAGCTATTAATTATAAACTTTGAATATTCAATGCAGTTCTTATGTGGTAGTCTTTAATGTGTGGAATTGTAAAATTATAAGCCAATAATGTGTTCCTGAACTAGCTCAGTGCACAAAGAGGTTTGCTTTACTGCCCAACCCTGAGAATAAAGCTTACTCTAAATCATTGACCAAGGTCTTTCCTATCATTATAACTGGAGTGATAATCTCAAATCCCTACATGTAGGGAGAGATTTATCATTCTTTAGAAATAGGTTAGGGAGATGCAAGAATATTTAAAATAGTAGAGTAAGGACCTTTGGAAACTGTTCTTTTGTTTAAAAAAAATCAGAGCACAGAAAAAGTTTGTCAAAATCTACTTTTTCAGATTTCTGAAAACTTACAAAAAGCTTTCAAAATCCAAGATGAATTTATGTAAGAAAGGTGGCTCACTCTCATTAAGACAATGAATTTTGTGGTATTTTCACTTTCCCTACCACATTCTCCTCTTGCCAGCTCTGTGATAGCCTTAAAAACCAGAAGCTTATCAAAATGTAAAAGGGAAGAATACATTTGGAGCAGCCATAAAAGTTCAATTGCTAAAGAACTGTCACTGACCACTGTATTGAAAGGCCCCCTTGCCTGACTCAGAGCTTGCTCGGTGAGAAAGTCCTATCCCCAGGATGTTGGTCAAAAGCAATCAGCATCTATTGTTAAATCTTGAAGCTGCCAAAGTTAGTGATATCAGTTATACCAAACAAAAGAGTAACCAAAAATACTTGAAAGGAAGATATATATCATGAGATGCCCATATGGGGCTTTAATAGGCTCCAAAATATTCCTAGGTTTGTGTGTATGCCCCAGAACACCTGAGAGTTCCCTAATCTTTCATCTCTAGTTGACGTTCAAGATCTACACAGGCTGTAAATAAAGAATAAAGAATAATTGTAAACTCCTAGAGAGTTGAAGGCACACCTCATCACACACAGAAAGCTCCTCTATAAAGGTTGGGAGATGTACTAATTCAAGGCATTTAATAAAATATTAGTCCAATTATTTACCACTATGTTAATTGAAGCAGAGCCATCAGCGGCCACACATGACAAAAAATAGAGACTTTATAGAATTAGCCCAGGAAAATCATTACACAAACAAAACAGCAACAATAATAAACCCTGTTATATATAGGAATGTGTTTTCTAGAGTACCCACATTACAGTTCAAATGTTCAGTTTTCTATGGAAAACTATGATGCTCAAAAAACAAAAAGTATGGCCCATATGCAATTAAGAAAGAAAAAAAAGAAGCCAATTAAAACCACCTTTTTGAAAAACTATTATAGATGCTGGCTGGACATACTGAACACATTTTTTTTTTAAATTAAGTGAGAAGAGGGGAGGCACAGAAACAAACTCCCGCATGCACCCCAACCAGGATCCATCTGGCAAGCCCCTTACCAGGGCAATGCTCTGCTTTTCTGGACAACTGCTCAGCAACCAAGCTATTTCAGAGCCTGAGGCAAAGCCAAGGAGCCATCCTCAGCATTAGGGGCCAACTTTTCTAGAGCCATTTGACCCATGGCTGTGAAGAGGAGAATAGGGAGAAAGAGAAAGGGTAAGGGTGGAGAAGCAGATGGTCACTTCTCCTGTGTGCCCTAACTGGAAATTGAACCCAGGACTTTCACACACTGGGCCAACGTTCTACCACTGAGCCAACCAGCCAGGGTCCTAAACAAGTTTTTTAAATTTAGTATTATAAACACTAAAAGAAAAAGGAAGCCATGTCTGAAGAATTCATTGAAAGTATGAAAAAAATACCTCACTGCACACAGAATATCAAGACACAGATACAATTTTAAATGTACCGAATATACATTCTTTATTTGAAAAGAAAAATTACTGAAAAGAAAACTCACTAGAAATGCTCAAAGTCAGATTTCAGCTGACAGAAGAATCAACATATTGAAGATGGACTAATTGACATGTATTAATTATTCATGAGAAATAGTAAGAAAAAATAATGCATGAATTTGCCTGACCTGAGGTAGTATAGTGGATGAGGTGTGAACTTGGAATGCTGAGGTCTCAGATTTGAGAGCACAAGCTTGCTGGGTCAAGCAAGCAATTGCAACTTGATCCACCCCCCCTCCCACCTTTCTCTCTCTCTCTCTCTCTCTCTCTCTCTCTCTCTCTTCTTTCTCTAAAATTAATAAATAAAAATCTTAAAAGAATGCATAAAGTTAATCAAGTCTTACAGAGTTACTGAACAACCTCAAATATATCAAAGTATACATAATGGTAGTCAAGAAAGAGATAAAAGTAGAAAGAACATTAGAATAAATAGTGGCTGAAAACTTCCCAACTTTGATGAAGAATATTAACATATCTGAGACGCTCCATAAACTCCAAATAGGTTAAACTAAAAAATATCCATACCCAAATATATCCTAGTAAAACTGAAAAAGGTCAAAGAAAGAGAGAAGATCTTGAAGTCAGCAAAACAAAACAAAGAAACATAAAAACAACAACTCATCATATACAACAGACCCTCAATAAGACAGTTGCCTTCAAATAAGAAATAGTGGAGGCCAGAAGGCAGTGGACTAATATATTCAAAACTGTCTATCAGAGTTTGGACAAAAAATTTTTAATTATTAAAATTAAATTGACATTAATCTTAGATAAATTGTTTTAATTTAAGATGTTACTCTGTCATCTCGAGGGCAACAATTTAAGAATATATCTCAAGCCTGGCCAGTGATAGAACAGTGGATAGAGCGTTGACCTGAAACACTGAGATTGCGGGTTTAAAACTGTGGTCTTGACTGGTCAAGCAAGCGATGGACAACTAAAATGAAGCATCTGTGATTTGATACTTCTTGCTGCCCTCCTACTCTGTGAAATCAATAAATAAGAATATATCTCAAAAATATAGAAAAAATAAACAAGGAAATTAGTATGGTACACTAATAAAAGTATCTATTTAGCACAAAAGAAGAGAATAATAGAGGCCAAAGAAAACATATAAAATGTAGAAACAAATAGCAATATGTTAGATCTAAACCTTACCTTACCAGTGGTTACATCAAATATAAAATGAATAAGCATTGCAATCAAAAGGCAGGAATTGGCAGAATAATTTGTTTTTAATTTAACTTTGTTCTGTCTAAAAGAGCTATAATTTTTATACAAAAACACAGAGATTGAAATAAAAGAATGGAAAAGAATATACCATGCAAACAAAAACCAAAAAAAGAGACGCAGTGACTATGTTAATATCAGATACGATGAAATTTAAGACAAAAATTGTTTTTTATCTTAAAACAATTTTTAGATGAAAGAAATTAAAAATTAAAAAAAAGAAATTAAAAACTAGAAAAAAAAACATTTTCTAACAAATAAAGGGCCAAGTCAGCAAGAAGACATAATTATTAGTATATATGCACTTTGTACATTACTACATTAGCTGACTAAAGGCTTAAAAATAGTCTCATTTGTTCTCTAGTTTGAATAAGATAGTACATGTTAAAAGGGCATAAGTGAAAAAAAGGGATGTGAAAAAAAGGCATTTATTAAATCAACTTACATAATATTTTACAATAAAGTTAACCTAATTTATATTATTTTAATTACTTTATTGTAAACACAAAATTTTAACATTTAAGATATTTCTTAGAAGTGAGTCTTGTGGATTATATAGCTCAATTTTCAAGGGCACAGGTCAAATTGAGTTTTTAAGGATCAGATGAAGAACTTACAGTTTTCTCCAAATGGGCCTTTTTTGACAGATAAATGTTAATAAAATCTACACAGAAGTTTCAGGTTTCTTTCATAATTAGCAGCAGTAATTTCTACATTTTAGATTAATTACTAAGAACTTTTATTTCCCATAGGTGGCACCATAAACTACAATAGAATATTCATTACTGCCTAAATTTGTTCAGATTGTAGTATATCATAATGGAAGGGTACTATTTTAAGGGTTTTTTTTTCCTTTTTTTTTTGTGGCAGAGACAGAGAGAGTCAGAGAGAGGGACAGATAGGGACAGACAGACAGGAAGGGAGAGAATGAGAAACATCAATTCTTCGTTGTGGTTCCTTAGTTGTCCATTGATTGTTTTCTCATTTGTGCCTTGACTGGGAGGCCACAGCAGACCAAGTAACCCCTTGCTCAAGCCAGCAATCTTGGGCTCAAGCTAGCAACCTCAGGGTCTCGAACCCAGGTCCTTCGCATCCCAGTCCAATGCTCTATCCACTGTGCAACCACCTGGTCAGGCTTAAGGGTTTTCTGATTCCACAGATTCCATCTTTAAATCTATTTAAAATGCTTAAGATAGGGAGCAATTTATTTTGTTAAAAATACAAGTATAATTGTAAGTAAAAGTGCAACTATAATTTTGCATCATTTTTGAGGCAGCTTTACCACTTAAAAATAAATAAATAAAAACTAAGATTAAAAGCTAAAATAATAATTTTAATTGATACGTTTCAAAAGTCAATACACCACTGTCAGAATTGACATCATACAGTTATATTACAATGGTCAATGAACTCTCTTATCTTGCATTGAATTCTCTTTTTTGTATATGTACAAGTATGTGTGTGTGTGATACCGTATGTGATATTGTCTGATGGAATCAGCTCTCTTAAATTCTACTATATATTGGAAAAGTTTGCTCATTTCTTTGGATGACAAAGGGATCAGAGTAAAGGTTCACATTTGCCTTTTAAGGAATGCCAAAAAGTTATAAAAGTTTACTTTTACATACTTTTTGAAATAGAAGACATTTGTTCCCTTGCCCAAGTAGAATATTTAAATGTGATTTACCTAAATTCTAAGAAAAGAAAGAAAAAGCACAGTTGGAGTTTACCTTAGATTAATATGTGATTGGAAAGATGTTTTATTTTAAAGTATCTCTGTATTTGTTTCCATTTTTTTGATAGACATCTTTTTTTTCTTTTATGTAACATCAACTCGAGAATACACTGTATTCTGGAGAAATGGCTTGCTTCAGAGAAAGCTTACTGGATTTTAAGAAAATAAAATCCTACATTTGCCTACCTTTATGTGTTTCACTTTATGTTTCAAAGGCATGGAAGTACTTCAACACTCAGATATCTGCCTGTTATAACTTACTTCAAAGAACATGTTCCAGAACAATAATGTGTATTGTTGACAAAGAATTAAACGTAATAATTAGGTAATTAACCAAGGGTACTTGTAGGACTATACAAAAAGATAAATTAAGAAGACTACCATGGCATCCTGAAGCCATCTGTTAACCAATGTCAAATTGATGATAAAGAAAATTGAGTTCCCTTGGCAGTTGGTTTCTCTCCAGCTGCATGCAGCTATAAAAGTACCATCAAAGACAAATCTGCATTTGTTGTTAATTCAGAAATGCAGACAACAAACATTGAGAAACCTCCACTGACAACTTTTTTGTGAAAATTGATGCTAAGATTCTTGGAAAAGTTTTGCAATGGGCCTTGGATCAACATTTAAGGCCACCCTGACAGGGTAAAAAGATGGTCAGCACAATTCTCATCTAAGTGTGCGTACACAGAAATACAACAAAAATCTGTTCAGAGCATGAAATAATAAATCACTAGTAAAATAGTCAACCATATAAAGGGTAGCGGATTACTTATATATGCACCCCAAATACTTACTATTGATCAAATACTAATGTAAGCCTCACTTTAAGAAAATCCTCATGATGGAGCAGACAGAATATAGTAATAAATTTGTATGACAGTCATAATTAAGCCCTGCTACAGACTAATGTCAAAGACTTAACTAAGGGCTCTCCAGAATAGTTATAACACTGTTGTTCAAAGAAAACTTGAAGAATTTAACATAATGCCTTGAAAGAGGTTGGGCTCTAGAGTCAGGCAAAAGTGATGTTTCAAATCCATATTTTATTCTTTATTAGTGATATGATCTTGGACTTATTTCTTAATGTGTACTAGTATGTGTATAAAAATGAGAATGATAATAACCATGCAAAGATTTTGTAAGGATAAAATGAGTTAATGGGTATCAAAACTTATTTTTATTTAATAAAACATTAAATATCCTATCAATAAATTATTGAAGTAATACTAATTGCTAAGAACTTAAAGCTTATAGTGGAAAGATCACTGGGCTGAGGATAGGGAAATCTAGCTTGTTTTTTCAGCTTTGCCATAAATTAGCTGTGTGACCCTGTAAAAATTATTTAAGTTCTCAGGACCTCAGTATACTCTTTACTAAATTGAGGTTTAAATGAGTATTGAATTAAAATGCCTCTATTACTTCTAAAATTCTATCATTCTAAATACTTGAGTTAGATATCAAAAAATAAATGAAGAATATAAAATCACAAATTTATAGAAAAGACTCAAATCATTGCAATCTCTTGCATGTGTTTATTACTGATTTTAAAAAAGAAACAGTGGGAAAAGTCAGCTTTTATAGTTCACGGAAGATTTAAATTTCTTATGTTTGTTTTTATTAGTATGCATTTAACTTTAAGTAAATGTGTTTAATTTATTACCAAACTCACCTTACTTGAACCAAATTTACCCAAAGCTGTGTTTGAATTCTTCTGTACTAGTAGTTTAGAATTTTAGAGTTGCTCAGTGGATAGAGCATCGGCCTGCGGTGTGGACATATTGGGTTCAATTCTCAGTCAGGGAACACATGAGAAGTAACCATCTGCTTCTCTCCTCCTTCTTCTCCCCCTCTTCTTATCCCTCCCCTCCCACAGCCAGTGGCTTAATTGGTTCAAGCCTCATCAGGCACTGGGGATAGCTTGGTTGATTCAAGCATCAGACCCAGATAGGGTTGCCTCATGGTTTCCAGTTGGGGGGCACACGGGGAGTCTGTCTCACTATCTCCCCTCCTCTCACTTGAAAAACGGAAGACTAAAAAAAGTACTTATTCATTCTCCATTTTATGGTTGAAGAAGTAAAATATAAAAAAAGAGATAAACTTTAAGTGAGAGAAAACTATTGACTCCTAGGTCAATCTTTTTTCCACATATTTCACTAAGTACTTTTATTTTTATTTCTAACAATCTTGAAAATACCTTTTACCTCAGTCACTCTCTCTGTTCCTGATAGCTTATTTGACTTTGTTAACTTTAACTGAAACAAACACATTCAGTTTACTAGTGCAATGCTGAAAAAGCATTTTACATTGGATGATATCAAAATACAAATATGTTTGGTTTGGTTTCCTACTGCCACGTTAAAATGCATGTTGTGGAAGAGGGCCCCCCCTACTATATATAAAACTCAGCAATCCTCATCAATTTTCAGTGCATTTCTGAGTACAAAACATTCAACAGTCATTTCAGGTTATAGCATACAGTTTCAATTCAGAAATATTAAGTGGTACTTGAAGGTAGTAACTAATATTTTGATCTTTAAGAAATAAGACTCTTCTCCTGTTAGGCATGGTTGGCTTCTCCGTGCACTTCCATTAGTTTGCTGTTGCATCGAACCTAAACCATCAGTGAATTTAGAATGAGAGAAAAGCTAAAAAGCAGGATTGTTTCGATTTGGCTACTAACTGTTTAGGCAATGGGAAGATTAAATTAATTTTAAATGATAAGAAAAATGTTCAGGAAGCATTTTCAGCTATAAAATATTTAAGTATTTTAGATATAAAGAACAAATAAAGAGAAAATTAAAAGTAAAACATTGCCCTGGCAGTGGTAGAGTGTCAGCCCAGCATGTGGCTGTCCCAGGTTCAATTCCCAGTTAGGGCACACAGGAGAGGAGACCATCTGCTTCTCTACCTTTCCCCTACCCCTTCCTTCTCTCTTCCCTTTCCGCAGCCATGGCTCAGTTGATTTGAGCATATTGGCCCAGGTGCTGAGGATGGCTTGCTGATTTGAGCATCAGCCCCAGGCATGGTTGCCCAGTGGATCCCTGTTGGGGTGCATGAAGGAGTCTGTCTGTTTATCTCCCCTTCTCACATTTGGAAAAGAGTGAAAATAAAAGTAAAACAGTGATCTTTGACAAAAAAGCAAAAGCAATACAGTCTTTTCAAGTGTTGCTAGAACAAGCAGGTATCCACATGCAAAAAATGAATCTAGACACAGAACTTACACCTTCACAACAGAAATTTTAATGTAAAATGCAAAACTATAAAACTTCTAGAGGGTTAGATAAAATATAAATGACTTTGGGTTTGGAGATGACATTTTATCTACAACATCTAAAGCATGATCAATAAATAAATAATTGATGTTACACATAATTAAAATAAATAACTTCTGTTCTGTAAGAGACTCTATGAAGAAAATAAGAAGACAAGCCACAGGGTAGGAGATAATATTTACAAAATATGCATTTATATAAGACTCTTATTCTAAATGTACAAAAACACTCAGCAATTAGAAAACAACCAACCTGATTAAATTACGTCAAAGATCTTAACAAATACCTCACCAATAAAGATGCACAAGGAACAAATAAGTAGATGACAACATGTTCAACATCATATGTCATAAGGAAAATGCAAATTAAAACAGTGAGATATTACCGAATACCTACTGAAGGATGAAAATCCATAACACTGACTACACCAAATGCTGGCAAAGATGTAGATTAACAAGAACTCTCATTCACTGATGGATGGTGGGAATGCAGAACTGTCAAGTAATTTTGCAAGATAGTTTGGCAGTTTCTCATAAAACTAAATATACTCTTACTATATGACCCAGCAATTGAGCTCCTTAGTATTTACTCAAATGAGTTGAAAACCTATGTCTACACAATAATTTGCACACAGATGGTTATAGTAGCTTTATTCATAATTGCCCCAAACTAGAGGCAACCAAAATGTCCTTCAGTAAGTAAATGAATAAATTAACTATGGTACATCCAGCAAGGAAATGAAATTTAGAACTAAACATTAATGAGCTATCAAGTTTTATATATATATAAAGGAACCTCAAAAGCACACTGCTAAGCAAAAGAAGGCAATCTGTAAAAGCTACACACTATATGATTCCAAATATATGACATTCTGGCAAAGGCAAAACTATGGACATAGTAAAAAGATAACTGGTTTTCAGGAGTAGGGGAGAGGGAGAATGTATAGGCAGAGCATGTAAAATTTTTAGGGCAGAGAAACTGTTCTGGTAAATATATGTCATTATATCTTTGTTAATTCCCCCATAGAATGCACAACCTCAAGAATGAGGTCTAATGTAATCTATGGACTTTGGATAATAATGATCAGTTGTTACAAATGTACTACTCTGTGGGGAATGGTAATAGTGAGGAGTCATGAGTGGGAGACGGGGAGTATATTCTATAATAGTTTCCACTCATTTTGATGTGAATATAAAACTTCTCTAAAAAATGAAATCTTTTTAAAAGGTAAAGTAGCAAAATCTAACTTGATAAAAATTAGTTAAAAGGTAATTCCACAAAGAAATGAAAAATTTTGTAAGATAACCGTATAAAGAGGCAGCTTTGGGTTCATTCAGTTGAAGGGGAGAATAAGTTTCAAAAAAAAATTTTTTTTTATTTATTCATTATAAAGGGGGGGGGAGAGAGAGAGAGAGAGAGAGAGAGAGAAGGGGGGAGGAGCAGAAAGCATCAACTCCCATATGTGCCTTGACCAGGCAAGCCCAGGGTTTTGAACCGGCAACCTCAGCGTTTCCAGGTTGATGCTTTATCCACTGCGCCATCACAGGTCAGGCCTCAAAAAATTTTTTAAATAGATGCATGTCACATGTCATAGAAAGAAATAAAAGTAGATCAACAAAATCAGTATCAAGTACAGGCCCATCTTAGAGAGAATAAAAACTTCTGAAGTCATGTCTTCTAAGTTACACAATTAGAAGCTGGAATAAGTTTTTACATTAAAAGAACAAGTTAACAACTATTTAAAAAACTAGAAAAAGAAAAGGCATATTATAACGTTTTTTTAGTACAAGAATGAAGAAAGGATAAAGTTACTTGGATCTTCTCCAAATGAACTTTACACTGAAAAGAGCAAAACAAACATGAAAAATAGACAAATTCCAAGATAGAGAAGAATATAGTATTAGTTCACCTTGGCACTTAGTTTATAGATTTGTGCCATGACTACTTACATAACAGGGAACTGAAAAAATAAATAAGCAATATTGTAGAATCACTGTTCACTACATTTTGGGTGTAATGAAAAATAGAAAATATACAAGACAGATAAATATTACCCTAGAAGTTTTCTTTTTAATCATTTTTATGCACATCTAACAAATGTAAATTTTTCCCAATGGGAAGAACATTTAAAAAGTGGTGGGAAGACACAAGTGCATGCATTTTGCTACCATATATATATACAAAAGTATGTAGTTTTATGATTGTTTGTATGGAAAATACTATAGTAATCAATAAAAAAGAATATAAAAACAAACTGTGTTTCATGTACTCACAACTCTAAACTGACTTTCACCTCACTCTTTCTCCTTCTGCAGATTGTGAACTTCTTTTTTACAAAAGTAGCCAAGAGATAGCTCCCTGCAATGTTGGAATGAGACCGTTTGCAGTGGCTGATAGGTTGAAATAGATAAACTCTAAGGTATCTTTCATATTTTAGCTAATAAGTTCTATGAAATCATCATTGTCAATGCCATCTTTATTATTATAAGGAAGCATATGCCATATGCCATATTCATGTTAAAAATTACATAAACATAAATTTATTATGCAGAAAACTCAAACAGGCAGCTCCGTTTCAGTCTCAGAACAGGCGCTTTAGTACTGGATAACTTTCAATGTCTCAAATCTTTGCTTTTTTCATTCTTGTCTCAACACTTATACGTTAAGCAAACAAGTATAAGCTTTTTAAATCAGATAAATGATGGCAAGAAGGTGGTACAATTACATCACCCTTAATTTTTATATAAAGTATAGATAACTTGATATTTTTAGTATATCAGATGGTTTAATAAGCCATATGCTTGTCATCCATTTTAATTAATAAAATGATATTTAGGAACCTTTCACAAGAAAGTTTAACTGTTGTATTGGAGTATCTCCTATTAATCTCACCCCCCTACACCACCTAAAGAAACACTACCAGCATCAGTACCTTCATAATAATTATATCTTTCACAAGTGTGTGCTTATTGTGTCATTCTGGGAGGAGACTGAATTAGGAGAAGACTGGACAAAGTTGGTTTACAAAAATTATAAACAATCTCTTCCTTCGATAGACTTAAATGGTAATACACATGACCAAGTAAATTTCTTAGTAATCTGTCTAATAAGCAATCTCCTCAGTTTTAAATAAAAGCATCACAGTTAAGGTATATGGTTGCTAAAACATAAATGCTTATTGAAGTATAATTACTTTATAAACACAAAAGGTACTTTAATAAATATTTTTAAAGAGTGAATGAGATCTACCTCTTAGTTATCTACTGAAAGAGCACACATCATTAATTGCAATGTCCCATAGCCAGTGCTCAAAACTATGGAACAAATATACAGGTATAGAAAATAATAAATTGTTAAACATACTGATATAATTATGATGTACAAAATCCAAGTTACAGTTCTGGAAGTGGTCTGTAATTTCTAGTTTTAGGTATATGAACAATAAGAGCAAATTATTAAAATAAGAATATTATCTGTCAACATGAATTATGATTAGGACTTTAAACAGGCAAAATAAGACATAAGTTGTTAAATATGAAGCAGAAAGTACAATCCTTAGCTACTCATACAAGTTTAAGTTTCTGCACAATATGTTGTTGGGTATGATTGATATTCCATGTGGTTTTTATTGTATTAAAACTACAGGAAAAGATTTTTTTTTTTACATTTTTTAATTTATTGATTTTAATGAGAGAAGAAGGGAGAGAGAGAGAAAGAGATAGGAACATTGACCCAATTCTGTGTGTGCCCTGACCAGGGATGGAACCGGCAACCTCTGCGCTTTGGGAGATGCTCCAACTAATCAAGCTGTCTGACCAGGAAAATTCAGGCAAAGATTTTTCTATGCATCCAAAAGCAACATTTTGATACCTACAGATTGAGGACAGTTTCAATAAGAGATGGTAGCTAGAAAAACAGGAACCAACGTAGGCAGAAGAATCTAGGCTAACATCGAGTCAAGGAAACAAGTAACTCAAGGAAAATGAGTAAGAAAGTATTTTTAAAAAATCAAATACAATTAAACTTAAAAAAAAAACCTAACATTTTTTTTTTTTTCTGAAGCTGGAAACGGGGAGAGACAGTCAGACAGACTCCCGCATGCGCCCGACCGGGATCCACCTGGCATGCCCACCAGGGGCGACGCTTTGCCCACCAGGGGGCGATGCTCTGCCCCTCCGGGGCATCGCTCTGTCGCGACCAGAGCCACTCTAGCGCCTGGGGCAGAGACCAAGGAGCCATCCCCAGCGCCCGGGCCATCTTTGCTCCAATGGAGCCTTGGCTGCAGGAGGGGAAGAGAGAGACAGATAGGAAGGAGGGGGGGGGGTAGAGAAGCAAATGGGTGCTTCTCCTGTGTGCCCTGGCCAGGAATCGAACCCGGTTCCCCCGCACTCCAGGCCGACGCTCTACCACTGAGCCAACCGGCCAGGGCCAACCTAACATTTTTATGACAAACAATAGCACAGTCAACATTACTGTGTATCTTCCTAGCCCATTTATATATATTTTTTAATTTATTCACGTAATTGATCCCTGGTATGCTTAAAAATTACTAAAAGTCACACAGCAATTCAGTCAATTCTGCATAAAGTCAGAATCTGAGCAATCTCATATTTTAATTTACTAATTTATTTCCTAGCTTGCATTACCAGTATAACATGTTTTAAATTTCCTCCTCTTTCCGACTGGCTGAACACGTCACTAGCGGCTGGTGTCAGTTTGTTATTTTTGATCAGATGATTAGCTGCTGGTCAAAAACATTATTTCTCTTTAACTTTTGAAAGACTTCAGAGTAAACAACATGCAAAAGAGATATAAGTTAGGATGCTATTATCATAGGCTAGGAACATCCAGAAAACAAAAGACATAATTATTTCTCAACTCTTTTGAAAGGCAAATATTTAACATATGTCTAAACATCAAATTGATGAAATAATAGGTACTGATCTGTGACAATGATTTAAAACATTTCCTAATGCTACTTTTTATATTAGATATTAATTGAAAAAGGACACTACCATAAATCACTCTTTTACAATAAAAGCAAGTGATTTCTTCTCTACCTAGGCAGTAAGCCAGTGTCACTTTGCTTCAATGTGGCAATCACAGGTATGCCCAAGGTACCTATCTCTCAAGTGTCAGGTTGTAGAACTAAATTAAAAAAGATAACACAACTTCATAAGGACTAAAGCCCTCAGGGCAGCTCCACATTAAATCAATCAATCAATCAATTAATCAAACAAACAAATCAATATCTGCCTTTATGTTGAGTAATTAATTTAAGATTGTTAAGCAAAAAACTATGATTTAGATCATTAATTTTTTAGCATCAGCAGAAGGAAAACAAGAAATCTTAGCAGGGAGAGCAGCCTACACATTAAAGATTTCCAAAGTCTGCAAAGGATAATGCTTCTCAGTATTTATTTATTAGCATAGAAGGTGCTCATACTGTTCCCAAAGCTGAACACACTGTTAACATCATGCTTCAACTAAAAACATTCTGGAACAATCTTGAATTATTTGGTTCCTAAGCCAGCCAACCTGTCAACATCTGAAAATCAATGCTATCAGTATCTCTTCTAGTGGGAGAATTACTTAACAGGGGCATCTTCACAGTCATCCTTGGCACACCTGGTCACAGAAATACATGATATGCACCGCTGCACAGTCGGGGTTTGTGTTGAGATAGATTTTAGCAGATGAGGCATAAAATTTGAAAATATGCAGCCAGGGAGTTGGGCAGTATAAAAATCCTCTGTTCCATAAACATCAGTCTGCTTCAGATTTTGTTCTTAAGTCTATCCAACTATCAAGAAATATTCAAGTAACAATAAAGTTCTGAAAACATATATGAGAATGCTGGAAAGCAAAAGACTAGTTTTCACAAGCTGGTATAAATAAATGCTCAACATTTAGACGTGTTATTATATATAATGTTGGGTAAACACATTGGCTAAGATATAGCATTAAAAATCAAAAGACATGGATATAAAATTAGGCACATGAAAACATATAAAAGAGAAATTTTGTAAAGATAAATAAAATTATATACACCTATCTTCCTTGGAAGGTAAAGTGGGAGTTAAAAAAGATATGGGGATCATCTGGAAGAGGTACCTGTCTATGCTTGCCTTTGGAACTGAGGTGCTGTACAAATTTGCTTCATAAAAAAGGGGGAGGAGACTAGAAATCATAAGTTTGCTCATGTGTCTTCTTCAGCTGTGCATGTTTTCAATCCTGCACTGTTGTGCCTAGTTAATCTCAGTTATTAGAGATAAAGGAAAATATGAGATGATAGTGTAATTTTACATCATGGACAGGTATTTTCTAGAGGAAAATGAAAAGAGGCTTGGATAGAATACTAAAGTGTGGCATTCTGGAAAGGGATTCTAGAAAGTAGAAGAATAAATGGAACAGAGACAATGAAGAACTATAAAACCACTTTCTGATGGGCTGTAAATTGTAGCCATGAGCTAGATAAATCAGCCAGATCTTCGATTTCCCTCCTCCTTTATCAATTACTCCAGCCCCTCCCCCTAGCCCACCACACAATGTGCCTAAATAGAAATAGAGGTATGAGAAAACATAATAATAAGTTATTGGAGTTGATCAACCTGTTTCTTTCTTGTGGAGCACTGGACAGTATTTTCATATAGTAACAACAAAGTTGGGATTGAGGTAAAGGAGCATATAGAATATAAGGAAAGATACAATATACAACTATTTCTAATGGTTTCAAAATACCCCTTAACTTCCAGGAACATCCTTGTCGATTCAATTATGGTAATGCATATTTTGAAAAAAAAAAAAAGAATTTTTTGGGGGAACAAATATTGAGTTCACAATAATCCAATCATAACTTTAACAGAAAAACCAATCTCTGTTTCATTTCACTGCACCATAGTATTTAATCTTTTTCTATTGATAGTTGGTGCATGAAATTTTCATTAAAAAGGTTTAAACATCAGAGGTAATATTTGGAGGAAGCAGCAGATTCACAGTAGCTCTTTATTATTTGGCCACTTTATAATTAGATTATAACTTTATGAGAAAGCACATACAAGGCACTAGGTCAGGGCTTTAAAGTTATAAAACCAATAAAATAATTCAGGGCATATTATTATTTTGAAATGACTTATAAATACTTTCATTTTACTGCCAAACACTTTTATAATTCCTTTCCCAAAGACAAACATGTTCAGCTCTTGATTTGTGTTTATCTTTGAATTTAATTATATTTGCAGTCTTTTTTCAAATTTACAATTAGTCCTCTTTACATTTATGTTACACTATTCTACAATTTTTCTCCTTCAGTATTGTAGTAGGTGGTGGCTTATTATATTTGTGTACTGTTGTAATAATTACCTGTACATAAAGATTTGAGCATCCTGACAGAAGGTATTTTGTAATTTAGTTATTTTATTGCTCAAACATTTGCAAATAACATAGTCATGAAGTCTAACACATAGAAATGTAACACAGATTCTAGTGCCATCCAGGAAACCACTAGATCAAAATTATGTTATACCAACGTAAATTAGCATTTTACATATTACTGGACAAACTGCATGTGACATGGGCCTGAAATTAAGTCACCTTCTATCAGATGGTTAGTAGGTCAGGCATTGTGCATCAACACAAATGTACAATAATGGCCAGGTGGGGCTAAATGTATGTGGATTTTTTGTAATTTTTGTTGGTGATATGCTAAATGAAAATAAAGAAAATAGAAATTTTAGAAAAAAATTGGGGAAGAAAATGACAAAATTAAGGCCTAATTATAGTTCTTTCACTTACTGAATTTATTAACATTAAATTTATCATTTAACATCTAGGATTTTTTTTAACATATGTAAAAAAGTAAGGCTGAACTAAGAACCACAGACTTATTCTTTCTAGTTCTGAAAATATAGGAGTCTATGGATTAAAGTTTGTTCTCTCTGTCCTTATATTATTATCTCATTATTGATACAGAAAACTTGGCAGAAAAACTAACTCCTTTAAAACACTAAAATTATTTCAAGTAAAACTATACTCAATAATGATAAATAACGCAAGCTCCCAAGTTTGTCTTTCTCCAAATTAAGTTTACCACCTTAAGTAGATTGACTAATTTTACTGTTCCATTCAATATAAGTGGGAATGTTTTGACATAATTAACAAGCAAATTTGTTATCTGAAATGAGAACATTAAGAAATAATAACTAGAAAAATATTAAATGTTTATGCAATTAGTAACAGAAATTCTGATAGGAGAAATGAACATAATCAACATACTAGTCTGACAGTTGGGAGACTTGAAAAATGAGAGGTAGAAAAAAATTAATGTAACATAAAAATTGAGAAAAGTTTACCCTTCAGAGAGGATTTGTTTGCCAAACCTGCCCAAAGATTTTCAGTAATTCCTGGGAGCGGCAAGATGGTGATGGAATAGGCGGACGTACCAACTTCCACCTCCCAGAACCAAAATGGATTACAACTTAATTTTAAGAACCATTATCTGGAAAAACCAACTTTGGACTAAACTAAGAGGACTCTTCAACCAAGAAACACTAAAGAAGCCACTGAGACTGGTAGAAAGAGCAGAAACCCAGAGAGGGCTGCCCAGCTCCCGGGTGCGAATGGCAACCCAGAGAGATTCGCATGGAGTTTAGCTGAGAGGGGAGGGTCCTAGGCCCCAGGACCAAAGCCCCAGCCTGCAGCCCCAGAGACTAGAAGAGGCATATGGACAGTATTTAGCTGCAAAACAAACCAGGATACTGTTTGTGAGAAAGAGAGAGATTTCTCAGACCCAGGCATCTTCTTAAAGGGACCGTGCAGAAAACCTCTTTCACAACTACTCACCCGGGGCTCCGTGGGACAGGAAGAGATGAGAAGACCAGAGTAACAGGAAGAGAGAGTAATCTAGGAGGCACAGGGAGAAACACATTGAGGGACAGCCACCCTAAACCCTGGGTTGAGTCACTCCCCAAATCTAAAGTGAATATTTCCCCTGGAACCAGCAATACCAGCAAAGGGAATCAAGACACCAGCCAAACAAGCTCTCCCATGCACTCAGAGCAGAGTCTATTAGAAGCAGGGAGTCAGGAATACAATTTTGAGTGCTAGGGTCTGAACTGCATTGCCCTCACCCACACTGCTGAGGGCTTGGCTGGAGGGCGGGCAGTGGTGGGACATGGAAACGCAGTCCTCTCGGCTGGGGCAGAAGCTGGGCCAGCCACAACTGAGGCCCGGTGTGAGCTCATTTTGACCCTGCGAGAACAGAAAGGGTGCATGAAACTGTACAACCTGGCTGTGCGCCAGGTGAGCAAGAGCGGTACTGCCTGCAATCCTGCCCTCAGGGGCAAAGCAAAAGCCAGGCGAAAGTGGGAGAACCAGCAGAGAGCCACGGCTGAGCGGGGGCGAACACCCTGCCCAAGAGCCGGGGCTTGCGGGCAGGCCTGCAAATAAAGCCCCACCATTGTGGGCAGAGTGAAAGCCAGGGAACAGGCAGAGACCCGCAGCTGAGTGAGGGTGCACAGCCCCCACCCCTGGAGCCCAGTCTTGAGGCAGTGGGGAACACAGCCCTGCCTGCGGTGCTAAGGCTTCTAGCACCAGTGCAGAGTGTAGCCCCACCTGAGAAGGTGGGGCAAAAGCTGAGGCCTGCCAGGCCTTTTTGCCTGGGCATGTGAACACTGCCTTGCCCATGGAGAAGAGTTAGAAACTAGAACAGAAATAGATGGACATAGCAAGCACCTAAATAAAGAGATAGCAAAAATAAAAAATGGCATTGAAATAATATAAATAAAAAAGAATCAGTCAGAAATGACAAATACAATATCAAAAATGAAGACCACAATAAAAAGAATTAAAAGCAGGATGGATGAAGCTGAGGATAGAATCAGCGAATTAGAGGGCAAGATAAACAAAGGCACGGAAGCAGACCAGCAAAAGGAAAAGAGAATCTAAAAGTCTGAGAAACAGTTCTATGGTGTTCTTAGGGTATATTCCTAAAAGTGGGATAGCTGGGTCAAAAGGCAGTTCGATTTTTAATTTTTTGAGGAATTTTCATACTGTTTTCCACAGAGGCTGCACCAGTCTGCATTCCCACCAGCAGTTCAGGAGGATTCTCTTTTCTCCACATCCTTCCCAGCACTTATTTTGTGTTGTTTTGTTGATGAGCACCATTCTGACTGGTGTGAGGTGATATCTTATTGTGGTTTTAATTTGCATTTCTTTAAAGATTAGTGATGTTGAGCATTTTTTCATATACCTATTGGCCATCTGTATGTCCTCTTTGGAAAAGTGTTTATTCATTTCTTTTACCCATTTTTTGATTGGATTGTTTGTCTTAAATTTTAGTTATTAACCCCTTATCAGACATATTGTCAAATATGTTCTACCATTGTGTAGTTTATTTTTTTATTCTGTTCTTATTGTTTTTAACTATTCAAAAGCTTTTAGTTTGATATAGTCACATTTGTTTATCCTGTCTCTTATTTCACTTGCCCAGGGAGATAAGTCAGCAAATATATTGCTGTGAGAGATGTCAGTGAGCTTACTGCCTGTTTTCTTCTAAGATACTTATGGTTTCACAGCTTACATTTAAGTCTTTTATCCATTTTGAGTTTATTTTTTGAATGGTGTAAGTTCGTAGTCTAGCTTCATTATTTTTCAGGTAGATGAAATGCACCCCTATGTTTATGGCAGCATTGTTCACAATAGCGAAGATCTGGAAACAACCCAATGTCCATCAGTGGACGAATGGATCAAAAAGCTTTGGTACATATATACTATGGAATACTACTCAGCCATAAGAAATGATGACAATGAATCATGTACAATGACATCTCATCCTTGATAACATTATACTGAGTGAAATAAGTAAATCAGAAAAAACTAAGAACTATATGAATCTATACATAGATGGGACATAAAAATTAGACTCAGAGACATGGACAAGAATGTGATGGTAATGGAGGGAGGAAGAAGGAGAGAAAGGGCGTGTGGGGAGGGGAGGGGCACAAAGAAAATCAGATAGAAGGTGACAGAAGAAAATTTGACTTTGGGTGAGGGGAATGCAACATAATCAAATGTCAAAATAATCTGGAGATGTTTTCTCTGAACATATGTACCCTGATTTATCAATGTCATTGCATCAAAATTAATAAATTAAAATTTAAAAAAGTCTGAGGAAACTCTAAGAGAGCTCTGTGACAGTATAAAGAGAAACAAGATCCACATTATAGAGGTTCCTGAAGAAGAGAAAGAGCAAGGGATAGAAACCTTGTTTAATCAAATAATAGTTGAAAAATTTCCTAAATTGATGAAGGAAAAAGTCACACAGGTTCAAGAAGCACAGAGAATTCCATTAAAGAGAAAACCAAAGAAATTCACACCAAGACACATCAAATTAAAATACCAATGCTAAGAGATAAAGAGAAAATATTAAAAGCTGCTAGAGAAAAAAAGACTATCACCTACAAAGGAGAACCCACAAGGATGACAACCAACTTCTCAACTGAAACACTTGAGGCCAGAAGGGAATGGCAAGAAATATTCAAAGTAATGCAGAACAAGAGCCTACAATCAATACTACTTTATCCAGCAAGGCTATTGTTTAAAATTGAAAGAGAAAGAAAAGCTTCCCAGAAAAAAAAAACCTCAAGGAATTCATTACAACCAAACCAATGCTGCAAGAAATGTTCAGGGGCCTATTGTAAACAGAACAAAGTGGAGAAAGAATATAGCAAAAGAGGAATTCAGCTTTAAAGAATTAAATAGCAATAAACAACTACATATCAATAATAACCTTAAATGTAAATGGTTTAAATGATCCAATCAAAAGACATAGGGTAGCTGTGTGAATAAGAAAACAGGACCCATACATATACTGTCTACAAGAGACACATCTCAAAACAAAAGATACACATAGACTAAAGGTAAAAGGATGGAAAAAAATATTTCATGCAAATGGAAATGAAAAAAAATGCTGGGTTAGCAATACTTATATCAGACAAAATGGACTGTAAAACAAAGGCTATAGTAAGAGATAAAGAAGGTCACTACATAATGATAAAGGGAGTAATCCAATAGGAAGATATAACCATTATAAATATCTATACACCTAATATAGGAGCACTTAAATATATAAAGCAGACTTTGATGGATATAAAGGGCAAGATCAACAGCAATACTATAATAGTAGAGGATTTCAATACCCCGCTAATATCACTAGATAAATCCTCAAGAAAGAAAATTAACAAAGAAACAGCAGACCTAAACGACATACTAGATCAACTGGATTTAATAGATATCTTCAGAACCTTTCACTCTAAAGCAGCAGAATATACATCCTTTTCAAGTGCTTATGGTACATTCTCTAGGATAGACCACATGTTAGGGCACAAAAGTGGTCTCAACAAATTTAAGAAGATTGAAATCATATCAAGCATTTTCTCTGATCACAATGGCATGAAACTAAAAATCAACCACAACAGAAAAACTAAAAAATACTCATATGGAAACTAAATAGCATGTTATTAAATAACAAATGGCTTAACAATGAGATCAAAGAAGAAATAAAAAATTTTCTTGAAACAAATAAAAATACATACAACTCAAAATTTAAGGAATACAGCAAAAGCAGTTCTGAGAGGGAAGTTCATAGCACTGCAGGCATATTTTAAAAAGCTAGAAAAAGCTCAAATAAACAACCTAACCTGGCATCAAAAAGAACTAGAAAAAGAGCAGCAAGTAAAGCCCAGAGGTAGTAGAAGAAAGGAAATAATAAAGATCAGAGAGGAAATAAATGACACAGAGGCTAAAGAAACAATACAGAGAATCAATAAAGCCAAGAGCTGGTTCTTTGAAAAGGTAAACAAGATCGATGAACCTTTAACCAGACTCACCAAGAACAAAAGAGAGAGGACTCAAATAAATAAAATTAGAAATGAGAGTGGAGAAATAACAACTGACACAACAAAAATAAAAAATATTGTAAGAAAATACTATGAAGAACTGTATGCCAAAAAATTAAACTACCTATGTGAAATGGACAAAATCCTTGAAACAATTTTTCAAAAATTAATCTGGAAGAATCAGAAAATCTAAATAAACTGATTACAACAAATGAGATCGAAACAGTTATCAAAAACTCCCAGCAAACAAAAGTCCTGGGCTAGATAGATGGCTTCACAGATGAATTCTATCAAAGATTCGAAGAAGAGCTAACTCCTATCCTTCTCAAACTATTTCAAAAAATTCAATAGGAAGGAAGACTTCCAAGCTCCTTTTATGAAGTAAGCATAATTCTGATTCCAAAACCAAGCAAAGACAACACAAAGGAAGAAAATTATAGGCCTATTTCCCTGATGAATTTAGATGCTAAAATCCTCAACAAAATATTAGCAAATTGGATCCATCAATACATGAAAAAAATCATACATCATGATTAAGTGGGATTTATTCTGGGGAGGCAAGTATGGTACAGTATTCACAAATCAATCAATGTGATTCATCACATAAACAAAAGGAAGGAGGAAAACCACATGATAATTTCAATAGATGTAGAAAAAGCATTTGATAAAATCCAGCACCCATTTATAATCAAAACTGTCAGCAAAGTGGGAATACAGGGAACATACCTCAACATGACAAAAGCCATCTATGAAAATCTCACAGCCAACATCATAATTAATTGGCAAAAATTAAAAGCAATCCCACTAAGATCAGGAACAAGACAGGGGTGTCCTCTTTCACCACTCTTATTCAACATAGTGCAGGAAGTGCTAGCTATAGCAATCAGACAAGAAGAAATAAAAGGCATCCAAACTGGAAAAGAAGTAAAACTATCATTATTTGCAGATGATATGATACTGTATATCGAAAACCCTAAAGTCTCAGTCAAAAAACTACTGGACCTGATAAATGAATTCAGCAAGGTGGCAGGGTATAAAATTAATACACAGAAATCAGAGACATTTTTGTACACAAACAATGAACTGTCAGAAAAAGAAATTAAGGAAACAATCCCCTTCATTATTGCAAAAAATAAATAAATAAAGTACCTAGAAGTAATTTAACCAAGGAGATTAAAGACTTGAACTTGGAAAATTACAAAACATTGATAAAAGAAATCAAGGAAGATACAACAAGTGGAAGCATATACTGTGCTCATGGTAGGAAGAATAAACATAATCAAAATGTCTATACTACCCAAAGCTATTTACAAATTCAATGCAATACCAATTAAAATACCAATGACATACTTCAAAGATATAGAAAAAATATTCCAAAAATGTATATGGAGCTAAAGAAGAACACAGATAGCCTCAGCAATCTTGAAAAAGAATTATAAAATGGGAGGTATCACACTTCCTGATATCAAGTTATACTACAAGGCCATTGTACTCAAAACAGCGTGGTACTGGCATAAGAATAGGCATATAGATCAATGAAACAGAACAGAGAATCCAGAAATAAACCCACACCTTATGGTCAATTGATATTTGACAAAAGAAGTAAGAGCATAAAATGGAGTAAAGACAGTCTCTTTAACAAATGGTGTTGGGAAAATTGGACAGCTAACCACAAAAAATGAAACTAGAGCACCAACTTACACCAGTCACAAAAATAAACTCAAAATCGATAAGACTTAAACATAAGTGGTGAAACCATAAGCATCTTAGAAGAAAACATAGGCAGTAAGCTCTCTGACATCTCTTGCAGCAATATATTTGCTGATTTATCTCCACGGGCAAGGGAAATAAAAGACAGGATAAACAAATGGAACTATATCAAACTAAAAAGCTTTTGTACAGCTAAAGACAATATGAACAGAATAAAAAGGCAAACCACACAATGGGAGATCATATTCAACAATAGGACTGATAAGGGGTTAATAACCAAAATTTATGAAGAACTTGTAAAACTCAACATCAGGAAGATAAACAATCCAATCAAAAATGGGCAAAAGAAATAAATAGACACTTCTCCAAAGAGAACATATAGATGGCCAATAGACAGATGAAAAAATGCTCAACATCACTAATCATTAAAGAAATGCAAATTAAAACCACAATGAGATATCACCTCACACCAGTCAGAATGGCACTCATTAACAAAACAACACATGATAAGTGCTGGTGAGGATGTGGAAAAAGGGGAACCCTCCCGCACTGCTGGTGGGAATGCAGACAGGTGCAGCCACTGTGGAAAACAGTATGGTGATTCTTCAAAAAATTAAAAATGGAACTGCCTTTTAACCCAGCCTTCCCAATTTTAGGAATATATCCAGAGAACACCATAGCACTGATTCAAAAGAAGAAATGCACCCCCATGTTTATGGCAGCATTGTTCACAATAGCGAATATCTGGAAACAGCCCAAGTGTCCATCAGTGGAGTAGTGGATTAAAAAGCAGCGGTACATATATACAATGGAATACTATGGGGCCATGAAAAAGAAGGAAATATTACCTTTTGCAACAACATGGAGGGACCTGGATACTATTATGTTGAGTGTAATAAGCCAGGCAGATAAAGAAAAATATCATATGACCTCAGTCATTTGAGGAATTCAAGGAACAATGTGAACTGAGGAATGGAATTAAACCTGAAGGGTGGGTGAAGGGAGCTGTTGGGAGGGGTGCAAAGGATATGTTGAGGGGAGGAGGGATGCAATTTGGGCAACACTAGAATCTATGTAAACACAATAAATTAAATAAAAAATAAAGAAATAAAACAGATATTCAGTAATTTCTTATTAAAAAGTTGTTACAAGTCCATATCAGAACTCCTGTACATATTTCTGGTTCAATATAGTGATCTCAGAGAGAGAAGCATCAACTCATTTCACCTAGTTGTTCTACTAAGTTGTGTACTCATTCATTGCTTCTCATACATGTCCTGACCAAGGTTAAACCCGCAACCTGCAGCACACCAGAACGATGTTTAATCCACTGAGCTACTCAGCCAGGACCCGTTTGTCCGTCTTTTCTTTGTTGTTGTTCAGGCGCATATGACTCTCCTGTTTCATTTGGGAATTTGTTACTTTTACTCTTGGGCAATCAACAACTTTACAAGTCATTCTACTAGTGGTAATATGGTATCTACTATCTAATGGCAGCAATGTCAGTGATATATGTTGTTCAATGGTGATTGGGTTGACATCAGTGTCCAATTTAAGACTGTAGTAGCTCTCTAATCAATGTGTTCTGGTGTCATTGGCTGTGTTTTCCATCTTCCTGGTTCCTTTTGCTTCCTGCATAGTTTCATACAATGAGTCACTAATTTTGTGAGCTATACTTGCCCAATATATCTATTCAAGCTTAAGTTAACTAGAGTCTGTTTCTCTAGTTTTCAATCAAGAACTTTGTTTGTTATAATGTCTTCAAGACAAAAGAGAAGATACATTAACAATGGTATGATTAAGAAGTTTCTCCCCCTTCATGGGGTGGATGCATTCGGGGGACACAAAAATCTATGTAAACACAATAAATTAAAATCAATTAAAAAAATAAGTTTCTCCCCTTAACTTATCATTCAAACACACACACACACACACACACACACACACACACACACACACACACACACACACACACACACACACAGCAGGCCCAGGCCAGAACACAATAAAGTTCTGCAGAGCAAACTGTTTTCCTGTTTCAGGTGACTGTGGGGGAAGTCTGGACCAAGCTCTCGTTTTGTCTCTGGAGAACTATCCCATGATAACTAGCAACTCATTTTATATAATAGTTATTCCTTTTCCACTATCCTGCATGGCCATATCTGAAGTAAATGTTGGATAGTATGCTCCCCTTTTATTACCTACTCCTTGCCTATTCAATTTTGCAGCATTGAAATTGTTTTATAGCTGTAGTTTTGGCTTTTAGTGTAAGTTTTTAGTTTCTCTGGACGTATACTTTTCTTGGACTTTTTTCAAGTGTCTATTCTCAGATAACATAATTGTTTATGCCATAAATCCTTTAGATTATACAATAAAAGGGGATAGAAATAATAAAATAAATAACATTAATGGATACAAAGTCAATATACAAAAATCAATTCTATTTCTACGTACTAGTAATAAACAAGTAGTAGCCAAAAATTTTAAAGTAACACTTAAAATAGTACAAAAAATAATAAAATAGCTAGCAATTAAATTTTAAAAATATGTACAGAATCTGCGTATTGAAAATTACAAAACATCAACAAAGAAAGCAAAGAAGGTCTAAATTAAAAGAGACAAATACGCTTTTCATGAATCAGAAAACTCAATATTCTTAAGATATTAGTTGTTTTTTTTTTACATGGGTCTATGTATTTAGTATAATTAAAACTAAAGCCACAGTGGAATTATTGTAAATATTGACAAAATGATTCTAAACTTTATATAAAAAGAAAATAATTAGAATAACAAAATATTTTGGAAAGAAGAGTAAAGTAGGAACACTCATACTATTTTATAGAAAGCTTCAATAATCTGAAGAGTATGGTATCAGTGAGATCTCTTATCTTATATGATAATTAACTCAAAACAATTAAGTAAAAAACTTGACTATTCTAAAGGGAAACACAGAGGATCTTTTTGGTGACTCTTGTAATACACAAAGGGTTTTTAGATATAATATCAATAAAAATATTTTTCTTTAAATGACACTGTTAACAAGAATTGAAAGACCAACTACAGACTTAGGTAATATCTCACAAGAATGTTGTATGTATAGAAGAATATAAAGAACTTTCAAAGCTCAAAAATAAGAAAAAAGCTCAATCAAAAAAAATGAGGAAAATATTTGAAAGAAGATATATGAGTGGCAAATAAGTATGTGAAAAGATGTTAGTTATCATTAGTCATGAATGGTAATGTGAACTAAAACCATAAAAAGATACAACTGCACATCTAGTTTGACAGCCAACAACTACAACACAACCTGATAAAACCACATCTGCTGACCAGTAAGCAGAAAAATCATAAATGTCATACATTGTCTGTAGCAATACAAAAATGATACAATCAAGTATTTGGCATTTTCTTATAACATTAAATATATATTTACTCTTCCTCCTACATATTTACCCAAGAGAAATAAAACTTATCTTCATAAAAATCCTGTACATGAATGTTTATAATAGTTTACTTATATACTCCAAAAACTTGAATCAACCTAAATGCCCTTCATCCAGTGAAAAGATAAACAGACTGGTGTATCCATATAATGAGATATTACTCAGCAATAAGAAGGACCACATTATTGATATAAGCTGCAATACATAAGGCAAACTCAAAAGGCTACCTGCTTCATGATTCCATTTTATGGCATACTAAAAAAGGCAAAACTTTAAAGGAGAACAGACGGAGATGCCAGGTTTTAAGGAATGGAGAAAGGGGCTGATTACAAAGGGGCAACACTGGGGAATATTCTGAGTGATATAATCTCCCCATATTTTGCTCACTCTGGTAGTTACAGAACTACTATACATTTGTCAAAACTTACAGAACTGTATACCAAAAAAAGTAAATTTTATTGTGTGTACATTTAAAGTATTAAACATTACCAATGATAGAATTGGAGAGCAGGAAAATCACTGAGGAAATAGTATAATAATAATAATAATGTCAACAATTATTTATATTTGATTTAGATGGAGAAACAGTAAAATTATAAAGGGAGATTTGTGATCCCTGAGTAATGTTATGGAGAGAATTCCATACTTGCCACATCACTTATGATTGAATTTTTTAAACTTGTATATATGTATATATAATTTAATAAAAGTGAGTTATGTAGTTAACATTTTTAAAAATGTATTTATAAGATTTATATTGAGTTAAGATGATAGATGGTATATGCTCAATTGATCTTATTTAATGATGTAATATTAATATAATCCTTCTAGTGTATTCATAGTACATAAAGATAAGCCCCTTTTTATCTGTCTAAAGTTGACTTTTGGATCTGTTAGACCTCAAGTAACAATTATTTATGAATCTATGAAATAAAGCAAACAGACAGTTTAAGCAACATTTCTATACACCAGGGGTCGGGAACCTATGGTTCGCGAGCCAGATGTGACTCTTTTGATGGCTGCATCTTGCTCGCAGACAAATCTTTAATAAAAAATATATAACGTCAAAAATATAAAACATTATCATGTATTACAATCCATTTATTTCCTACTGCTCAGGTTCATGGTTACAGGTGGCTGGAGCCAATTATAGCTGTCTTCTGGGACAACACCAAATTTTTATTGGATAATGCCTAACATACATGGGTCATTGTATGGCTCTCATGGAATTACATTTTAAAATATATGGCGTACATGGCTCTCTCAGACAAAAAGGTTCACAACTCCTGCTATACACCCATATTCCAGTCTTATTTTTGTCAGTGTGTGTTGTATTCTTCTTTGCAGTCTATAATGTAGTCAAGGTGGGTATTTGGAAAATTCTAAAAGTTCTAAGAAAAAGTAGTTAATCCACTGAAAGATGTGTGTCTCATTGAATTTGTACATGACATAAAATTCTTAACAGAGCAAAAATATTATGGATCCTACCTACTATAGGGCATAGCTCTCCAGAGCAGGCTAGTAAGAACAGCAGCTGTTTGGAAGCACAATATATGTCTTTGTCCAACTTTTTTAGTAAATTCTTTCCTTTAAACTCTCAGGAAACCCTATAATATATTATTCTGACCCTGATAATATGTTCTTGCCCTTTCTAAATAAAATACCATTTTTTCCCATGGCAAAATATATTTTCCATCATAGCATAGTATTAAATAATATACCACTGTCATCACAAATGTTTAGAAAAATACCTATATCTCCTTGGTATTTATTTTGCATATTTCAACCCTATCAAAACCAACTGTCTGTTGACTTTTACACTCGGAAACTGAACATTACCTGTTGATTCTGAAAAAGACAGCTTTGACCACTAAAACAAGCAAAAATTGTAAACTCTGGTCTTACAAAATTTTTAATTCTGTTTTGGGGAAAGGTACTTTTTATTTGACATGAATTTTTTACATTTAATATAGTTTCTACATATATTTCCTTAATCTTATTAATTTCATGATAAAACCAGAAGGAAGATCCCAAGTGTGGCATTATGTAAACAAAACATTTACTGAGAAATAATACTCGGCCTTCTTATTCTATTTCTGATGAGATCGGGCGCGTTCAGGGTGGTATGGCCGTAGACTTATTCTATTTCTTATGGTATAAGGCATGCTGACTAAACTATCATATTCTGAATCTGTCTTTTCATTTAAACAACAATGCAATAATAAACCAGAGATAGCCTGACCAGGCGGTGACACAGTGGATAGAGCGTCGGACTGGGATGCGGAAGGACCCAGGTTCGAGACCCCGAGGTTGCCAGTTTGACCATGGGCTCATCTGGTTTGAGCAAAGCTCACCAGCTTGAGCCCAGGGTCGCTGGCTCGAGCAAGGGGTTACTCGGTCTGCTGAAGGCCCGCAGTCAAAGCACATATGCGAAAGCAATCAATGAACAACTAAGGTGTTGCAACGAAAAACGGATGATCAATGCTTCTCTTGTCTCTCTGTTCCTGTCTGTCTATCCCTATCTCTCTCTCTGACTCTCTCTCTGTCTCTGTGTAAAAAAAAAAAAATTAAACCAGAGATAAAACACTTATTGAGGGAGGGGGATGATTTAAATTTCAACAAAGAAATAGATTTAATTTTAATTATCAAGGGGGTTATTTTACAAGACAGTATAAATATACATATATATCTATATCTATCTATATATATTTATATCTATCTATATATATATATGGCTTAATAGTGGCCTTTATGTCTAGAATATTGTTTTCTCAATATAACCCCCATTGAGGCAAAAATAATATCTACAAATGATAAAGTTTTGCTGTATTTCTTAAGTGTTTTAATAAACATAGTTATAATATGGCAAGTAAATTAAACTCCTTAATCTTTTCACCCTACTTTACTCTCTAACACTGCATTGCTATACTTGGAAAATGATCTTTTCACAAAGTCACTAATCATGCAAGACTGATTAAAAAGAAAAAGTTTTCTTGATTCCTGTGACCCCTAAGCTGCAGTCTTTGAATAGGAGATTAAAACTTAATTATTTTGATGTACCATTTCAGTGTTATCAATCAGGCCTCTTCACCACTTTGAAAATGTAAATTGTTTGAGTAAAATAGGTGAACGCTCTGTTCTTTCCCTTCTTAAAGAATTCACATTTTCACTTTCTAGATGAAAAATAATAGCTTGACCAAATGCTAATCATACTTTCTGCTGACAAAGATAAAATAAACCGAGAGATTATCTAGAATACTAAGGGGATAGCAGTATGCATAAATCAATACGGCTTCTACCTACATTACTAATCTTCTTTCAGACATAAAACACAAAGTTTTTGAAAAATGTAGACCGCTCTGAGATAAGGTTTGAAGTGCTCTCTCAATCATAAGGCATACTTTTCTTTGCTAAACTATTTTAAGTTAAATTATTTTAACATTAAAAAAATGAATCTAAAAAAAGTCAGCATTTTGTACCCCATCACTATTGTCTAACTCAGTACAGGTCTACACAGGTAATCATATCAATTTCATGTATGAAATTTACATAAATATTCTGTGCTTTGTAGAGCATTTAACTGAAAGTACATCTTGCATTTTCTTTGTTGTTGAAAATCATAGTTTACATACTGATCCATATCAATACATGCAGAGAAGGTGGTTTACTCTATTATGTGAACACTTCATTATTTAAATTGTCATTTAAGATGTGTCCAGATTTGGACACATTTAAGTCCTAATTTTGATCCCAGTCCACTTTTGTTCTTCATTATGTTGAATTTCCTTTCACGGCCTTTTGAGTCCTTTCTTGCCAGCCATACACAAGGGAAAGGAACCTCATGAGAGGTTGCCTGAGTTCAAATTTTGGCTCTACCAGTTTTTCACTGTTAATTTTAGGAAAATTATTGAACTTAATTAAGCCTCAGCTTATACTTCTATAAAAATTATATGATAATGCCTCATTGGTTTTTAGAAATCATAAAATTCATGAAACATATGTAGCTAGCCCTGGCATATTCAAAATGTTTTATAAACAAACTGTGAGTATTGATACCCTTATTCCCAATAGCCTTCTGGGACAGGAACATCACTATATATGATGTTACAAATATATCCTCCCAAAATACCGATAGCCATGGGCTTGATCCTACATCGTCCACAGATTGTATTCTTTTATTACACACTAAGCATGTGTTTTTCTAACATCTCCATAACTACAATGAGCAGTTGGGTCTTGTCACACAATGAGGTACTGTTCTAAAAATGATTAGATATGTCCGATTTACAATCAGTAAGTTGACAATATCTTTCAAATGGCACACTCAAACTCTAAGACCCCCACATGCCTATTAACAATCTCTATATAAAAATTCATTTACATGGATCAAGCAGTCCAACTGGCTAACACTCATATAACTTGTGTGCCTAACAGTTAATACCTCTTCTTTCTTCCTGCAATGTGGATTCAACTATGCCTTGTAAAGTGATATGTCACTTCCTTATCCCCAGAACTAAACAGTCAAACCCCACTGTGCTTGCATTTAACTGCTCTATAAGTAAAAGGGAGTGGTGTTCGTAGTGGTGAAATTAGGTCCACTACTCCCTTCTGTATGCATATAACTTGGACCAAAGATGAAATGGAATCTGATTCTCTTATTCTTTGAGTAGTGTTGGTTCCTATGCAGCACTAATGTTGAACTGTCTCAATATTATTGAATTTATTTCCACTATTTCTCTGTGTAAGGTGGCTATTATTATACCCACACTACAGAAGAAGCAGGTTATAGAACAAAATTTTGCATAAAAGAAATTAAATGTATAAAATTGTCCTCATTAGAACTTTGTCCTCAAATAAGTACTTCCAAGTTATGGTCTAACCTTAACAATAGTAACTTATCATGCCCAAATTGCCTTCACATTAATTTACTCACTAGGTCTCACAAGAACCTTTTCTGTTGATGAGGCAAATACTATTATCCTCTTTTTTTTTTTAGATAATAGCATTGAATTTGAAGTTAATGCATTTGCCCACAGAATCTTTTCTTCCATTTTTGAGAATGACACAATTTATTTTCTCTTATTCAAATGTTCTTCTAGTAATAATGGCAGTGATGATGATATAATAATATCTACAATAATACAATAACAATTATTAACAGTCTTGAGTTTCTAAACATGTATGTGAAAATCTCAATGGTTTGAGATTAATGATGATATATTACCTCATCTAATCCTATGAATGTTATAAAATAAATATTACCTTAAACAAATTAGGAAGCTGATTTTGGAAGATGTTAAATGTGTCCTAGATAATTTATATAACAAACTAAGATACTTCTTAAGGTAACTCTGTTTATTAGGAATATAATTCAAAAAGAGCCCATGTGTTGGTCCCCTCTAGTTTTACTATTCAAAATATAATAATGTATGTGCTTTAGTTAGGACACAAATCATTGCTTCATAAGTTTCTAATTATAAATTCCCATATCATTATTCTTTAAATATCATATAGAGAGTATTACCACCTGACTAGTGAAGGTGCAATGACTAGAGCATTGACCTGAACATTGAGGTACCCAGTTCGAAACCCTAATGTTGCAGGCTTGAGAGTGGGATCACTGACATGAGCCCAAGTTTACTTATTTGAGCCCAAAAGTCACTGGCTTGCCTTGAGCCCCGAGTCAAGGCACATATGAGAAGCAATCAATGAACAACTAAAGTGAAGCAACTACGAGTTGATACTTTGATACTTCTCATCTATCTCCTCTTTCTCTCTCTCCTTCTGTCTCTGTCTCTAATAAATAAATAAATAAATAAATAAATAAATAAATAAATAAATAAATAAATAAAATAAAGTATTATGTGCTTTGATATAGTAGCTTTGGAGCATCTCCTGCTTTGGTTGCAGTAAAAATAAGTGTGAATTTTTTATAAAACAAAAAAATGTACTTCTCTGTCTCCACCAATTACATACTCTTGACATGATTCTGTATATAGAAAAACCCCAAAGTTTCCACTGAAAAACTATTAGAAACAATAAATCAATACAGTAAAGTCACAGGATATAAAATCAATATATGAAAATCTATTGCTTTCTTATATGACAATAATAAATCTTCAGTAAATGCACTAAAAAACAATTCTTACAATTGCAACAAAAATATGTAATAATAAACTTAACAAAGGATGTAAAGGACCTATACACTAAAAACTATAAAGCATTATTGAAAAAAAAACCTAAAAAAGACACAATGAAATGGAAAAATATTCCATGCTCATGGATTGGAAGAATCAACATAGTTAAAATGGCAACACTACTCAAAGCAATATACAAATTTAATGCAATTCCCATCAAAATCCAATGTCATTTTTTAAAGAAATGGAACAAAAATCACCAGGTTTGTATGGAACCATAAAAAACCCCAAATAGTCAAAGCAATCCTGTAGAAAAAAATGAAGCCAGAGGTATCAAACTACTTGACTTCAAATTATACTATATAGCCATAATAATGATAATCAAAACAGCGTGGTATTGGCAGAAAAATTGATATACAGACCAATGGAACAGAATTGAGAGCACTCCAAAAAAATCACATATATAGAGAGAAATAGTCTTCAACAAAGGAGCAAAAAACACATAGTGGAGAAAAGAAAGCCTCTTCAATAAATGGTGCTGGGAAAATTGGAAAACCACATGCAAAAGAATGAAATGACTACAGTCTGTACCATTGCACAAAAATTAATTCAAAATGGATCAAAGACCTAAATATTTATATAAGATCCAAAATAATAAATTACATAGAAGTAAACATAGGTACTAAACTTAAGGACCTTGATCATAGAGAATAATTTATGAATTTGACCCCAAAAGCAAGGGAAGTAAAGGCAACAATAAATGAATAAGACTATAACAGACTAAAACGCTTCTGCACAGGAAAAGAAACTGACAGTGAAACAAATAGGCAGCCAACTAAATAGGAGATTATATTTCCAAACAACAGCTCTGATAAGGGGTTAATATCCAAAATATACAAAGAACTCACAAAGCTCAGCAACAAACAATCCAATTAAAAAATAAGGAGAGGACCTGAACAGACACTTCTCCCAAGAAGACATACAAATGGCCAACAGATATATGAAAAGATGATCATCTTCACTAGCTCTTAGAGAAATTCAAATCAAAACTACAATGAGATACTACCTCTCACTTGTTAGATTGGCTATTATCAACAAGACACATACAAACAAGTTTTGGAGAGGCTGTGGAGAAAAAGGAACCCTCATTCATTGCTGGTGGGAATGTAAACTGGTACAGTCATTATGGAAGAAATTATGGTGGTTTCTCAAAAAATTAAGAATAAAACTACCATATGACCCAGCAATCCCTCTATTGGGTATCTATCTCCAAAATTCAAAAACACTGGTATGCAAAGACACATGCACCCCCAAGCAATTGCAGCATTATTCATAGTGGCCAAGACATGGAATAACCAAAGTGTCCTTTGATAGAGGACTAGATAAAGAAGATGTGGTACATATATACAATGAAATACTACTCAGCCATAAGAAAAGATAATATATTGCCATTTGCAATATCATATATGGACCTTGAGAACATTATGCTGAGTGAAATAAGTAAATCAGAAAATGGCGCCTGACCAGGTGGTGGCACAGTGGATAGAGCATCGGAATAGGGTGCAGAGGACCCAGGTTCGAGACCCTGAGGTCGCCAGCTTGAGCGTGGGCTCATTTGGTTTGAGCAAAAAGCTCACCAGCTTGGACCCAAGGTCGCTGGCTTGAGCAAGGGGTACTTCGTCTGCTGTGGCTCCATGGTCAAGGCACATATGAGAAAGCAATCAATGAACAACTAAGGCGTCGCAATGAAAACCTAATGATTGATACTTCTCATCTCTCTGTTCCTGTCTGTCTGTCCCTATCTATCCCTCTCTCTAATCTCTCTCTGTCTCTGAAAAAAAATGCTAAAAACTACATGATTTCACACATAGGTGGGATATAAACATAAATAAATGTGAAGTAGTTACCAGGGGGAAGGGGAAGTAAGGAAGGAGGGAAAAGACTAAAGAGGGACAAATATATCAAATATAGGGTGACAGAAAATGATCTGTCTTTGGTTGATGGGTATACAACATAATCAACAGTTCAAATACTATAAAAAATATTTACTGAAACCTAAGTACTCTTATTGATCAATGTCACCTCATTAAACTTAATTTTCTAAAAAAAATTTTTTTTAAATTACATTCTATCTGTATATTTCTCCATATTTCCCTAGGCCTTGCCTTTCTTTATCTCCTACCATAATCTCAGTCCAGATCACTTATATGTCCAATAGAAAATATTTATTTCCATCACAGTCCATTCAAGTTATTAAGAATTTAAAATACTCCAGTACTTTATTATGTGCTATAATTACAGAAATGAATGAACATGGCATCTTCCCTTATGGATAAAAGCATTTATATAAAGATATTGACATTAAATAAATGCATTTATAATTGAATAATGGGAAAGGGAGGACAAAAAAAATGTCAAGATGAAGGATGACATGTGGCCTTTAATAAAAGAGCTTTACCTAACCAGTAAACTCAAAAAGGATTTCCATGATAAAGTAATTTTTAGTAGAAATTTATAATGTGAGTAGGAATTATATATTTAAATAGGGTAGGGAGGCCCTGGCTGGTTGGCTCAGTGGTAGAGCGTCGACCTGGCGTGCAGGAGTCCTGGGTTCGATTCCCGGCCAGAGCACACAGGAGAAGCACCCATCTGCTTCTCCACCCCTCCCCCTCTCCTTCCTCTCTGTCTCTCTCTTCCCCTTCCGCAGCCAAGGCTCCACTGGAGCAAAGTTTCCCCGGGTGCTGAGGATGGCTCTGTGGCCTCTGCCTCAGGTGCTAGAATGGCTCTGATTGAGGCAGAGCGACTCCTCAAGATGGGCAGAGCATCGCCCCTGGTGGGCATGCCAGGTGGATCCTGGTCGGGCGCATGCAGGAGTCTGTCTGACTGCCTCCCTGTTTCCAGCTTCAGAAAAATACAAAAAAAAAAAAAAAAAAAAAAAGGGTAGGGAAATTATCCAAAGGCCCTGAGGCAGGAAGGTACTAAAGGAAGATAAAAGAGACCACTATGCTACTGAGGTAAAGAAGAGTTATGTATACCTTATTCATGATTTCACTCTCTTCAATAATTAAAAGATTGGAATCAGGGGAAGCTTTTATGTTTAAAAACACACACTGATATATGGGTAAAGAACTGATTAGAGACTCCAACACTCTATTTGAGGAGAAGGGTTATATAATAGTTACAAAATCTTAGACAAATGTTAGCAGTTAAAATTAGAATTGCAACAGTAAATATGGAGAAATAGACTCCATGTTTATGACAGTTGGGTTTAGTCTACACAGTTGGTAATTTATCAGAAGAGTGAAAGAGCAAGAAGAGTCCAAAAGTAATTCAAATATTTTCTCATGAGAAAGCTGGATACAAATTTTGAAGTTTCTGAAAGATTAGGAATCAAATTTAAAACATGATTACTTTAAGATACCAAGGAGAAGCAAAGAAATTGAAAAATAAGAGAAAAAAATTTAAAAACTATATGAAACAGAAGAGAAATAAGAAAAATCAAATTGTAGTACATTTAAATTACTCAACAATTAAAAGGAAAAATCTTTGGATTATGCAAAAATATGGATGAATCATAACACATTATGCTCAGCAAAAGTAGCCAAACACAAATTACAATACTATGATTTTATGTATGTTCCGTTTAGAATAGGAAAATGTAATCTATAGTGATAGAATCCAGATGAATGGTCTCCTAGGGCAAAAGAAGTGGAAAAGGAGGTCAGAGAGACATTTTTGGTACAACATGAAGCTTTCTGAGTTGGTGGAGTTTATCTAGATATTGATTAATTAAATAGTTGTATCAGTATTGATTGAACTGTACACTTAAAATGGGTGCAAATAATACCAGTACAACTAATTTTTTTTTTTTAAGTGAGAGGAGGGGAGATAGTCTCCCGCATACTCCTTGACTGAGATTCACCCAGCAGCCCTGTCTGGGGCCGATGCTCACAACTAAGCTATTTTTAGCACCTGATGTGGAGACCCATGGTTGCGAGAGGGAGAGAGAGAGAGAGAGGGGAGAGTGGGGGGGAGTGGAGAAGCAGATGGTTGTTTCTCCCATGTGTTCTGACTAGAATCGAAACTGACTATACTTTCAACTTCTATCCAAAATTTGATAAAGAAAGAATTAATTTTAAGGTAGAACTAAAAATAGTGTTCAAGTAATTGAGATTTCACTCTTTGCAATAAAACTCTCAAATAATACATAGATATAAAGTAAATTATATTAAAATGGTATTGAATTGTTCATTTAAACCTACCTTATGCATCCATTTAAAATTGAAGTTTCTCAAATGTCACTAATTGTAAGAGAAATGCAAATTAAAACTACAATGAGATATTACTTCACACCTTTAGATGGCTATCATCAATAAATCAACAAACAACAAGCATTGGTGAGGATATAGAAAAAAGGAAACCCTACTGCATTATTGGTAGGAATGCAGATTGGTGCTGCCACTATGGAAAACAGTATAAAGTTTCCTCGAAAAAATTAAAAGTGTGTCTACCTTATGACTCAGCAATTCTACTTTGTGAGCTATAGCCAGAGAAACTCAAGACACAAATGCAAAAGAATATATGCACCGCTATGCTAAATGCAGCATTGTTTACAGTAGCCAAGATCTGGAAGCATCTCAAGTGCCCATCAATAGACAAGTGGATAGGAAAATGTGGTACATATACAAAACAGAATACTACTAGGCCACAAAAAAGAATGAAATCTTACCATGTGCAGCAGCATGGATAGAACTGACAAGTATTATGCTCAGTGAAATAAGTCAGTCAAAGACAAATTCCATATAATTTCACTTATATGTGGAATTTAAAGAACAAAATAAATGAACAAACAAAACTGAAACAGACTTATAGACACAGAGTGAACTGGTTGTTGCATCAGGAGAAGGGGGTTGGAGGACTATGTGAAAGAGGTGGAGGGAGTAAGAAATATTAATTGGTAGTTACAGAGTAGTCATAGGGATTTAAGTACAGCATAGGGAATATAGTCAATAATATTGCAATAACTATGTGTGGTGCCAGTGGGGGCACTAAAAATATTGAGGGGAACACTGTCAAGTATATGGTTGTCTAACTACTAAGCTAAACATCTGACACCAATACAAAATAAAACAAAGGAAAAAGCAATAAAATGGAGGTTGATCGTTAAAACTAATTTTTTCTGCTTTTGAAAAACACTATAAAGAGAATGAAAATACAATCCAAACATTGAGAGAAAATATTGCAAAAGACACAGCTGGAAAAGAACAGTTATCCAAATATAAATAAGACCCTTAAAACTTAATAAGAAAACAAAATATTCAGTTAAAAAAAAATGAGACACAGACCTTAGTAGACATCTAACCAAATAAGATACAGAAAAGGCAAACTTTATAAAAAAAATGCTCATATGCCATCAGGAAAATGCAAATTAAAACAACAATGATGTATAACTATACACTTATTAAATGGCTAAAATACAGAACACTGACAATTCAAAATGCTTGCAAGATGTGGAGCAACAAAAACTGTTATGTATTGTGGTGGGAATGTAGAATGGTACAGCCACTTTGTATTCCCACCAAAGTTTGGGGATTGAAAGAGGAAAAGTGAGTGGGGGGAGGTAGAGGAGGGATAGATGGTGATGGGAGGAGACTTGCCTTAAGGTGGTGAACACACAGTGATGTATTATAGAATTGTTCACTTGAAACCTGTATAAATTTATTAACCAATAATTTTTTTTAAAAAATGACAGTTTGGCTGTTTCTTTTTTCTTTCTTTTTTTTTTTTTTACAGAGACAGAGAGAGAGTCAGAGGGAAGAATATATAGGGACAGACAGACAGAAACGAAGAGAGATGAGAAGCATCAATCATTAATTTTTCTTTGAGACACCTTAGTCATTCATTGATTGATTTCTCATAAGTACCTTGACCATGGGGCTGCAGCAGACCAAGTAACCCCTTGCTTAGGTCCAAGCTGGTGAGCTTTGCTCAAACCAGATGAGCCCACGGTCAAGCTGGCAACCTCGGGGTCTCAAACCCGGGTCCTTCACATCCCAGTCCGACACTCTCTAGGGGTCGAGAACCTATGGCTCACTAGCCAGATGTGCCTCTTTTGATGGCTGCATCTGGCTCGCAGACAAACCTTTAATAAAAAAATAATGTTAAAAATATAAAACATTCTCATGTATTACAATCTATTCATTTCCTAATGCTCATGTTCATGGTTGCGGGTGGCTGGAGCCAATCACAGCTGGAGCCAATCCTCCGGGACAACACCAAATTTTTATTGGATAATGAGTAACATACATGGGTTGTTGTATGGCTCTCATGGAATTATATTTTAAAATATGTGGTATTTATGACTCTCTCAGCCAAAAAGTTTCCCAACCCCTGCTAGTCTATCCACTGTGCCACCGCCCGGTCAGGCAGTTTGGCTGTTTCTTACAAAATTCATCATACTCTTGTGATGCAGTTCTGCAATTGTACTCTAATACTCTTTAGCATTTACACAAGGAGATAACAATGTATGCCCACATAAAAGCCTACCTAAGGATGATTATAATAACTTTATTAAAAACTCCAAACCCTTGACAAACCAAGATATTTTTCAGGTGAATGAATAGTTGTGGCACATCAAGACAATGGATATTTTTCAGTGCTAAAAAGAAGTGTTTTCAAACCATGAAAAAAAAATTAAATGCATATATACTACTGACTGAAAGAAACCAATATGAAAAAAGCTACATATTGAATAAATTCAAGTTTATGATGTTTTGGAAAAGGCAAAACTATGGAGATGGAAAAAATCAGTGGGTTCCCGAGGTTAAAGGGAAAGAAGGGATGGATAGGCAGAGCACCTGAAATTTTTAGAACAGAGATACCATTCTGTATGATACTATAATGGTGTATATATGTCATTATACATTTGTTTAAAATCATAGAATGTGAAATATCAAGAGTAAAAGAATTTTTTTTAAGAAAATAAAGTGTATTAGAAAAAATCAAGGCTAGAGATATATTTCAGATCATTAGATATACTGTTGCTGCTAGCACTGCAATAAATGATCATTACTAAATATTTTTAAAAGTTGTATTTTATATATGTCACTCAAGTCATCACTTACTACCTCTGAAAATGTTCCATATCTTTACAACTGTTTCAGATTATTAATTTCTCCTATGTATCCAGTACTATTCAGGGTTTCACTGCCCCAGTGAAGGGGTGCGCTTGTTTTCATGTAGATATCACAGGAGATAATTTTATGATCTTTTAACTCAATTTAAATTCATTTTATTTTAGTTAATAAATATAAAAAGTGAATATTAAATATGATATTCAAACAGCAGTATTTAAATAATTTTATGAGTTCAAAATAAATAATATTGCATTTGGAATACTTCAGAGTGTTTTGAACAGTTTTGTATAGAATCAAATGGTTTGAACTTATTTAAATAATTGTTTTAGTGTTTATACTTTAGGTAGAAATTTTTATCATGCAACTCAACACTGTAAATTTAGGAGTGGCTCCAACATACTTTGGTTATCTGTTGAAACACAAGTCATCAAAGTTGAAAAGGGAAAGAGCAATTTATAATATGTCTGACATATAACAGACTGCTACAAAGAAGGAGCAAATTCCAGAGCTCAGTCCTTGATTAGAGCACAAGATGGATAGGATTTATCTCATTTTAATTTTTAGACTCTAGAGATATTTTGCCCATATTTACCACTATGAGTATTCATAAACTAAAACAATGGAATCATGCCCAGAAAAGAAAATTAAAAGTCCAGCTTTAATTATTCATAAAAATTAACATGGAAAATGAAAAAGAATGGTAGCTGGAAAATGAAAAGAATGAGCTAACAAAGATGTCTGTCCTTGTTAAAAACATGTTTGGTGGAAAACAAGAGAAAAATGAAAATTGCTTATATAAATATAAGTATACATAACCTTTTACCATACAAACCAATTCAGAAAGATCAATAAGTTAAATGACAATCACAATGAAAATTGACAATAAAGATTTAAATAACACCAGAAGATTTTGTGGTTACGATACTGTTAAGACTTAAAGATAACTTTAAGAAATATAGAGGCACAGTCTATCAATATCTCAATAAGATGATGATTGGTCTTGAATAAAACAATGAAAATTCACATCCACAAAAGAAAATGGTATAGCTGAGGACAACATAATCTGTGTAATCACAAATCTGAAAAAGCCACAGAAAAAGAAATCCTCTACAAGTCTTTTCTTCTTTACTTCGAGTAGTATCTCCTACTTCTATTCACCTCTATCAATAGTTACCCAGTATAATTCAAGAGAGAGGAGAGAATAATTACACTCCTAAAGGTTGGAGGTATCTCGTTATGGATTGGTTCTATGTCCATTAGACTGTCTAACCCTGCAAATAAATGTTGAGTAAATCTATATGTGACTCAGACAAAAAGGAAAAAGAATATGCAACTTCTGTTCAGGTAAAATTCATTCAGTCAGTATTTTTAGGGTTCATTCCTTCATTCAAAATATCTATCATTTTATTATATTCTAATGCTTAACTACCTTAAATTTTCTGCAAAAACATATAGATTGTAACTTCATAAGAGTAGACAAAGTGTCTATTTTGTTTAGATTTGTCACATCTGTAAGCCTGGAAAAATAAAAAAATGTATATATATATTTATATTATATATATAATTTATAATATATATATTTATATATAATATATATTTATGTGTTTTTTTCCTTCAGGCTTCATGGAGGCCATCAGGGAAATGCAAATCAAAACCACACCTCACATCATATCACCTTGAATCTGTTAGGATGATGATTATCAAAAGATAAGAGAGAAGGCCCTGGCCGGTTAGCTCAGTGGTAGAGCGTCGGCCTGGCATGCAGAAGTCCCGGGTTTGATTCCCAGCCAGGGCACACAGAAGAAGCGCCCATCTGCTTCTCCACCCCTCCCCCTCTCCTTCCTCTCTGTCTCTCTCTTCCCCTCCTGCAGCGAGGCTCCATTGGAGCAAAGATGGCCCGGGCACTGGGGATGGCTCCTTGGCCTCTGCCCCGGGCGCTAGAGTGGCTCTGGTCACAACAGAGCGACCCCCCCCCCCCCGGAGGGGCAGAGCATCGCCCCCTGGTGGGCAGAGCGTCACCACCTGGTGGGCGTGCCGGGTGGATCCCAGTCGGGCGCATGCGGGAGTCTGTCTGACTGTCTCTCCCCGTTTCCAGCTTCGGAAAAATACAAAAAAAAAAAAAAAAAAAAAGACAAGAGAGAAATGCTGGTGAGGGTATACAGAAAATGGAATCTTGGTACATTGTTGGAAGGAATGTAAATTGGGATAGCCACCATGTAAAACTGTATGGAGGTGTCTTAAAAATTTTTAAATACAACTTCCAGCTGATCCAGCAATTCCAAGTCTGTATGTATGTGTGTGTATACATACACACATATACACAAAGGAAATATAATCACTATCTCAAAGAGATGTCTGCCCTTCCATGTTCACTGCTGCATCATTCACAATAGCCAAGATATGAACACGATCTAAGTATCTGCAGATGAAAATAATCTAAGTATTGGCCAATGAAAATCATAGTTAGAATTCTGTTCAAAAAACACACTCTGACAATAAAAGCTAAAATAAACAAGTGGGACTACATTAAACTAAAATGGTTACGGGGGGGGGGGGGCGGGGGGGAGGGAGGGAGAGGGGAAGGGGGAGGGGTACAGAGAAAACTAGATAGAAGGTGACGGAGGACAATCTCTCTTTGGGTGATGGGTATGCAACAGAGTTGAATGACAAGATAACCTGGACATGTTTTCTTTAAATATATGTACCCTGATATATTGATGTCACCCCATTAAAATAAAAATTTATTTATAAATAAATAAATAAATAAAATGCTATAGGAAACCATCAAAGAAAAAAAAAAGGCAACCCACAAAGAAAATATTTGCGAACCTTGTATCAGAGAAGAGGTTAATACCCAAAATTTGTATAGAACTTATAAAACTCAATACCAAAAAATCTGATTAAAAAATAGGCAAAGAAACTAATTAGACATTTTCCCAAAGAACACATACCAATGGCCAATAGGTCAATGAAATGGTACTCAACATCACCGATTATCAAGAAAATACAAATCAACACCACAATGAGATTATCTCATACCTGGTAGAATGGCTAACATCAAAAAGTAAGGAGATAACTATAATAGTAGGTAAGTATTCAAGAACAGTGCACCTGTATAAAATGAATTTATTCTTTGGATGTAATGTAAAAATGGTTACAATAGTTAACAAAACTATTGTATATTTGAAAGTTGCTAAGAGAATAGATCTTAAAATATCTAACTACAAGAACAAGAATATGTAACTCTGTGAGTTGATGGACATTAGCTAAACTTATTGTAGAATCATTTTGCAATATATACATATATCATATCATACCATTTTATACACCTTAGGTTAATACAATGTTATATGTCAATTATATAGTTCACTAAACCTGGAAACGTATTCTGGATTAAAACCCATTCAAAAAAATGTCTCCAATTTAGTCAGGCAAAACAGGCAACTGTGAAATAATTATAAATTAGACTACCACAGAATACAGTATAGAAATTGCTGAGTAGAGCACAGCTGGATTTCGGAAGCCATTAACAAAGTCAGCTTAACAATTTTGTGCACTGAAAAACTGCACAATCACATGTTGCCCTTAGTTGCATTTCTTACCCTTTTCTTCATGATTAACAATTCACAATTCACAATAGCATACACAAGATTTAGAAGCTTTAATAAATATATCAATTTCACTGTTTTCAACTAACCATTCCCAAACTTTAGTTTATGGAATATAATAGCTACTCAATATACTTATTAAACAATATAAAATAGACTTTTCTTTTCTTACAACACTAATGAACATACTATAAAGATGGCATTCCACACAGCTTTCCTCAGCTCTCTTTAACAGCACTAAGTGGTCCTGTCCTGGTAGAAACACTTTTTACATCTTTCAAGATGAAAGTAAGTCTCTGAATGGTCAATATGACCAGCAACTTAACTTTTAGATAAATGGCACCTGATGATATACTGTACTTTAAAACAATAATAATGACATCGTATGGTGATTTATTTATATATCTTTTGTCTTTGTTCATAAAATTAGAGAGTGACAAATGTTCAGTACTTACTTAAAAGAGTAGAAGAATGAAGAATACAAATAATTTGCACCTTTATACATTATCAAAATTTTCATTTTTCTCACCAATTTTTTCAATATTGAATAACAATGTTAGGAGATTTAAAAATAATTTGAATTATGTCACAAAACATGGAAGCATATTTTTAGTAAAATTTTATATTTGTATTTATATAAGAGAAGAAAGTGTCTTTGGTTGCTACCCCTATGTCATTGATAGCCTTTTTTTTCTACCTAAATTTATTTATTTTTATTCTTTTCCTTTTTATTGAATTTATTGGGATGACACTGGTTAGCAAAATTATACAGGTTGTAGAACACATCATCTGTGCACTGTATTGTGTGTTCACCACCTCAAGTCAAGTCTTCATCCATCACCATTTATCCCCCCATACATACGCTCCTCTACCTACCCTCCTCATTCTCCCCCTGGCCATCACCACAATGTTGTCCCTGCCCATGAGGGTTTTCCCCCCCATTTTTTGCTTAATCCCTCCATTCCCCTCACCAAGACAATATATACACCTCAATATTACTTGCAGTGTTATTTACAAAAGCCAAGATTTGGAAGCAGCCCAGGTATTCATCAGTAGATGAGTGGATGAAAAAACTGTGGTATATTTACACAATGTAATACTACTCAGCCATAAAAAAGGACATCTTACACTTTGCAACAGCATGGATAAACCTGCCTTTGTATAGTCTTACAACTACAATATCTTTCTCAAATTTTGATATTAGGGCTCTACCAGCTTTAAAAAATTAACTGGAAAGTGTTCCCTTCTCTATTTTCTGAAAATTTTAGTGTGAAATTGATATTATTTATTCCTTAAATATCTGATACAGTTTATCAATGAAAGTATCTAGGTCTATCATTCTTTGTGAAATACTTTTGATGATTGATTCAATTTTTATTATAGATATGGAACTATTCTGATTTCCTATTTCATTGTGCATCAGTTTTTGTAAGTTGTATTTTTTAAGAAATACATACGTTACATCTACAAATTTATTGCTATTAAACCATCCCTTATTATTATACTATTTAATATCTATGTGATATGTAGTGATATATTTTTGAAGTATTAAATTTGAATTTGAGACCATTATATGATCTAATATATGAGATCAAATGAAAAGAAACTTAATTAATTCAACTATTTTTAGTTTCTAGCCATTATCATTCCAAATGAAAAAAAATTAAGACATGGATAAAGGTGAGTATATGATATATATATATATATATATATATATATATAATTTTTATATAGTATTTGTTTACTGGGTGAGAAAAAGTTGTGATATGAATAATTAATATAATCATTTCAATTAAAAATGGGGTCCCCCAATCTCATGTTTGAACTAACTGGCAATGATAATGTGTAGATAAATAACCAATGCCAGTATGATAACTCAGTATCTACTTCTTTTATATTGACTTAACTTTTAGAAATCACGCTAGGTCATACAAAGTGTTACAATCACTTACTTAACTAAAAACAAAACAAAAATTAAGTAAAAAAACTTGTATAATTTATCCTAAATGTTTTATGATAATTCAGCTATTATCTTGTTGACTTTTTACTATCTTAGCTGGAGAAAGAGAGACAGAAGACATCAGCAGGTTGCAAGAAAATGATAATAAATTATTTAAAAATAATAATAATAAGACCCTGGCCAGTTGGCTCAGTGGTAGAATGTTGACCCTTCGTGTGGATGTCCCAGGTTTGATTCCCCAGAGAGGGCACACAGGAGAAACACTTAGAATCCATATGATCTTAGCAACCAAAGTCAACTCAGTAAATTTAACTAAAACAAAGAATAATATATATAAAAGAAAACATGTTTCTGTCTTCATTGACTTAACACTTCTGAATAAACATAGAACTGAATCATACAAGGCAGAAAACTTTTCCTTATGCCACAGCATCCTCTGATTTTTTTTTTTTTTTTTGTATTTTTCCGAAGCTGGAAACGGGGAGAGACAGTCAGACAGACTCCCGCATGTGCCCAACCGGGATCCACCCGGCACGCCCACCAGGGGCGATGCTCTGCCCACCAGGGGGCGATGCTCTGCCCCTCCAGGGGGTCGCTCTGCCGCGATCAGAGCCACTCTAGCACCTGGGGCAGAGGCCAAGGAGCCATCCCCAGCGCCCGGGCCATCTTTGCTCCAATGGAGCCTTGGCTGCGGGAGGGGAAGAGAGAGACAAAGAAGAAGGAGGTGGGGGATGGAGAAACAAATGGGTGCCTCTCTTATGTGCCCTGGCCGGGAATCGAACACAGGTCCCCCACATGCCAGGCCGACGCTCTACCGCTGAGCCAACCGGCCAGGGCCCATCCTCTGATTTTAAACTCTAGATAGGCCCATTCTTTTAATATTTTTGTGAGAAGGCTTCCTGGAAGAAATCTTGAGTGTTTTCTCCTTTGTTCTCATTTCATGTGAACAGTAGATCCAGTGATAACACTCAGTTTTAGAGTACATACCATTTAGTTGCTTTGTTAACCATCTTGCAGTAGACAAGAGCAAAGACACTTTCAAGTATAGTCTTTTAAGCTCCTACTCCTTTATAATTTATAATCATGTTTTTTCTAAGATTTAGTTTGCTCACCTACCAGAAGGATAATATAAGGGCACACAAGAAAAATTTAAAGGGATACACTGTTTCATTATTTATCACAAAATAAATTCACCTAGAAATGTGAACTTTTGTTGTATTTTTTGTTTTTGAAAATCTGAAAAATCATTCTCCACTACAACCGAGACTCTAATCACATGCAAACCAATAGATAAAATCCTAAAATGTCACCTTTATTAATACCATTCTGAAAATAGCATGACATATATATTGTGAATCATATAGAGATGATTTTTCAATCATCCTTATAATAGAAAATTATTTAATCTTAGAGATATTAATAGGCCGCCCTTTTCTTTATCCTATGGAATATTGAATGCTTCTGGGAACAAAAGTTATAAAAAATGCCTTTTTTAGATATTTATTAATAAAATAGGGTGATTGCTTAGGCCTAGTAGTGAAAATATTTAATTTAATGGTTAATATAAATACAGTCTTTTGATGTTGTATTCTAGGTTAGACACTGAAGATAAATATAATGCTAAAACATCTCTAACACTTGCTTTACCAATTCGAATGATATCAGTTTCAAGTAACAGAAATTCTAATTAAAATACCTTAAACAATAATGATTCTATCTCAAGATACAAAAAAAGCCAGATGACAAAAATATTACAGTACTGGTTAACTTATACTCATCATCAAGATTAAAGGTCCACATTTCTTTCATATTTTTGTTTAGACACAGTTAATGTGAAAAGAGGGTATCCAAATCACAAATAAACTTTAAAAATGTAAATTTTAAGCAAAATTCCATAGCACTGCAAACCTACTGGAATGGCTAATTATTTTAACTGAGCAAACCTAACGTTGTTGAGAAAGTGGAGCAAGTGGAATTCTTGTGAACTATTCGTGGGATTGTGACTTTATAAAATCATTTCAAAGAACTGGTATTTTCCAATTAAGCCAAATGTACCTATACTCTTGGACCATGGAGTTCAACTATACTGCTCACAAAAATTAGGGGATATTTCAAAATGAATATGAAGCGATAAAATATCCCCTAATTTTTGTAAGCAAAATATACATATTTTTTAACCTCAGGTGACACACTGGAAAAGATAATTAAATAAGACTCTAAATATAAGAAATCTTGCCCAGTATCAGTATTGACTAATAATTCAAATGTTAGAAGTAACTGCAAGAGTCAAGCAAAACAAGAACCTCAAATCATCTTGAACTTAGTGAATCAGTTGTTGGTGCATAACTCCAAGGATTGAAAATGTGCTCAGAAAAAGAAAATAACCAGACACAGATGCATTTTAGAAGTATTTGTAGGATCTGACAAAAAGCAATGTCGCTAGTCCTTGCACAGTCTGAGTAAACTGTGTTGATTTACTTTATCATCATTATTAAAGAGAGAAGAAGACCATAGGAAAAAGGGTCAATATAACCTCCTTAAACTTTTAAAATTTATTACAAAAACTCTTTTAAAAGTTTTTTTTGTTGTTGTTGTTGTTTTTACAGAGACAGAGTGAGAGTCAGAGAGAGGGATAGACAGGGACAGACAAACAGGAATGGAGAGAGATGAGAAACATCAATCATCAGTTTTTTGTTGTGGCACTTTAGTTATTCATTGATTGCTTTCCCATATGTGCCTTGACCGTGGGGCTACAGCAGACTGAGTAACCCATTGCTCAAGCCAGTGACCTTGGGTCCAAGGGTGAACTTTGCTTAAACCAGATGAACCCGTGCTCAAGCTGGCAACCTTGGGGTCTCGAACCTGGGTCCTCCACATTGCAGTCTGATGCTCTATCCATTGCGCCACCACCCAGTCAGGCTAAAAGTTTTTAAATACATTATATAAACTCAGGATTAGGGATTGACTATGAGAAAATAAGAAGAAATTCAAACTTTGACAGAACTATTAAATATTTTTCTATTGTTTTTACTTGTGATTGCATATGGAAATAAGGGTGTTTCATAATCTTTTCAACCAATAAATTCTCTTAGATTTGAAATCTTCAAATTACTGGATATGAAACATTTTTTACAAGTGAAGATGTTGATGAAATAAATTATAAGGTATCACAGTTAAGTGCAAATAAGCAGAAAAGTGGAAGTCAAAATCTAGAGTAGTTAAATTTAAAGAAAAGATTATAAAAGCACAAAATTCATAGTATGTATTGTTACCCACAACCCAATAAAAAGAGAGAGAATAACAACAGATTTTAGTGTTATTGCTGTTTATTGTTCCTTGACATCCTTCTCCCACCACCAGGTTATTAACACTGTACTGGCATGACCAAAATATCTAGTAAATTCTTATGCATTATAATGGCAGTGGTGAAAATCAACCAAAATACACTGTCCTGCATTGATATAAAACAATATGCTGTTATAACATTATGTGCAATCATATAATACAATCACATGGTGGTAATCTTAATTTGAGAGGGTGATGATATGGAAAAAAATATAATCAAAATCTATTTAAAAATAAATATAATTGTTAAACTGCCAATGTATTTATTTGCTTAACCCTGATCAGTGGATAAGAGGTACAATATTAAAACTGTGCAATGTTATCTTAGAATAAAAATCAGGAAGCCCTTACTCATAGTCAACAATAAACTTAAAGAATTATTTGTTACAAAAATTGGCAGTAGTAGAAAATTAACCTCTCATTCAAAGTGACTATCATCCAATTTTGAATGATAGAACTATAAAGAGTTAATAATGAGGAAAATATACAGTATGACTTCTTTTTCTAAACATCATTCTGGTTTATACCATTAATGTAAATTGTAAAGAAGAAATACAAATGACAGATAAACATATGAATGTATATTAAATATAATCTCTGGGTTAAAATTTCAATTAAATAACAATAAGGTATACTTTAACTGATCAATTCTAAAATATTTTAATAATGAGAATAATACTTAATGTTGGCTACTGCACCATGAACAAGTCCTCTTAGGTATTGCAAGTTGAAATTAAATTAGTACCTCTAGATTGAAATCACTTTGGCAATTAATAAGAAGGGCCTTAAAAGTAGATATTTCTTTGTGACCAAGGAATTTCATCTCTAAGACCTCTACAAAAATAAAACTGTAAAGAATGGGTCATAGAAGTGTGAAAAAAGAGGTTTATAAAAAAGATATCAGCAAGTGACAAAACTGGAAATAGTAAGTATTTGACTATAAGTAAACTGATCAATACATAGTATACATCTTTATAAATAATTCCATAAAGCTATCTAAAATTCTATTTTACAAGAATATTAATGATATGAAAATATGTTCACAATTATGTAAAGTGCCTAAAGGAAAAAATAAAATTGTACAAATTGTATAATCCAATTTGGTAAAAAAATTAAAAAATACACACACACACACACACACACACAAACTTAGAGCTACACTTTCTTACCCTGCTAGGTGAATATGTGTTAGTTTTATTACTTTTAAGTAGGAACATGTAAACCTCAGGGACATGCATTTTATTACATAATTTATCACATTTAATTGTTTCAAAGAGTAACAGCTCTAATTCTAAAATTTAATATTTTATTTGTGAAAAATCTGATTCCTTCATTTTGTCCACTCATTTTTGGATGTAGCTTCAGAACATGATCGATAAAGAAATTAACAGAGTATAACTATTAAATAATATCATTGCTCTCACATGCACTGATTCAAAAATAAAATGTAAGTTAATAAATTCTTCATAAAAATAGCACCATTCACAGAAGGCCACTACCTGGGGTTGCTAGTTGATTAAACCTCCAGCAAGGTACATTTGTTTTCTACTTCTATACTTATTGATTCTGTAGTAATAACTGCAATGCAGAATTACTGCTTGCACTAACCTCAGCGCAAGATGCCCTGTTGTTTTTTAATCAGAACATTATGTTTCCTATTTTACTTCTCAATTTCTTGGATATATCAAGGCAAATAAAATGTGTTAAAAAAAAAAACTGGCACCTGAGACTTTTTAATTTAGATCATCTAAAAATACAATAAGAAATGTAAAAAGAGTTTCCATGAAAACAACGACAATTTCAGCATATCAAAAATTGAAATTACAAATGTGTATTCTGTGATGTGAAACTAGACATTTTAAATATTTTATGTCTGTATTAGAATGATGTGTAATATTTGGCTACATTTACCTCTTTTCCATGTTATTGCTTTTCTATAATGATATATATAAGAAAAAAAATGTTTCTAGCTAGTAATAATGGTAAACTCTGTATAACAAATTTTTATTTGTGAAAAAGATACTGCTATGTTATATGTTCTGAATCATAGAAACAAAATTTTGTGTCCACAAACATGAAGATTCAATAGTAAAAAAAAAATCATTTTCAAGTGACATAAAAATAGAATTTTTCCTAACACTTCAGTATCCTAGACTACAACAGCAATGTGACAAGCAGTAATAGTGTTTCACGCTCATTCTAGATATATTCACAAATTAATTTAGTGATAATTTTCATCTTTTCTTTTTTTAAAACAATTTAGGACAAATACAAACTCAAGATTTTTTTTTTTTTTTTTTTTTTCATTTTTCTGAAGCTGGAAACAGGGAGAGACAGTCAGACAGACTCCCGCATGCGCCCGACCGGGATCCACCCGGCACGCCCACCAGGGGGCGACGCTCTGCCCACCAGGGGGCGATGCTCTGCCCATCCTGGGCGTCGCCATGTTGCGACCAGAGCCACTCTAGCGCCTGAGGCAGAGGCCACAGAGCCATCCCCAGCACCCGGGCTATCTTTGCTCCAATGGAGCCTTGGCTGCGGGAGGGGAAGAGAGAGACAGAGAGGAAAGTGCAGCGGAGGGGTGGAGAAGCAAATGGGCGCTTCTCCTGTATGCCCTGGCCAGGAATCGAACCCGGGTCCTCCGCACGCCAAACTCAAGATTTGTTTTAAGTGTTATTATTTCAGTGTTAGGAAATATAGAGAACTTCTCATTTATAAAGGCATTCAATATACAAATTTTGAACTATTTTGGAAGTAACTTATAGTTTTAAAATTAATTCGTAAACCTGTTTAGATAAGTTTAGATCATATATTTCTTAGATCTTTACAGTTCCAATTAGATTTTATAGATTTTATTCTTTGTGTAAACTACAGTAGGAAAAACTAAGAAAACAACTGGACCCAAATATGTAACAAATTAGAATAAAATGTCATTTCTTGCTCCTGTAGTTCATGAAACTTCTAAGTTTACAGGGAATGGGGAATATGTCCTCCCTAAAATCATTAAAGAATCAAAATTGAGGGCAATTTCTCTAAATTCAGTATGTAGTTTCCAAGGCTACTGTAGGGATTATATTCTCATTCAGTCAAAATTGAAAATAAGCATGGAGGAATACCTTTAAGAGATTGGGTGGGTGTGAGGTTCATATTTCTAGAAGAAAATATAATCACATGCACATATATTCTTGAAAGAAAAGTTGGAAAATGTAGTACAGTAAAAAGAACGTTTATTAGAAGACTACAGTCTGACCACCGGTTGTACAGTAGATAGAGTGTTGGACTGGGATGGAGAGGACCCAAGTTGAAAACCCTGAGGTGGCCAGTTTGAGTGTAGGCTCATCTGGTTTGAACAAGACTCTCCAGCTTGAGCCCAAGGTCGCTGGCTTGAGCAAGGGGTCACTCACTCTGCTGGAGCCCCCGGGTCAAGGCACATATGAGAAAGTAATAAAAATTGATGCTTCTCATCTCTCTCCCTTCCTACCTGTCTGTCCTTATCTGTCTCTCTCTCTCTGTCTCTCTCTGTCTCTGTCACAAAAAGAAAAAAGACTACAAATAGCCACCACCCAAGATGGTCTCTCCACTCATGTACAGAATTCAATTTTTTCCACAGAGAACATCCTTCTTCCCAAGTAAGGTAACCTAATAACCCTCCAGTTACAGAAGTCTGTTCAGTCTGTTAGGTTTGTAAGGTAAAAATCTGTGAATGAAAGACAAGTTATACCCTGCCCAGGCAGTGGCACAGTGAATAGGGCATCAGCCTGGGATGCAGAGGACCCAGGTTTGAAACCCCAAGCTTGAGCATGGGCTCACCAGCTTGCATGTTGGGTCTCTGGCTTGAGTGTGAGATAATAGACATTACCCCAAATTCACTGGCTTGAGTGCAATGGTCGCTGGCTTGAAGCCTAAGGTTACTGGCTTGAGCCCAAGGTCGCTGGCTTGAGTAAGGGGTCACTGGCTCAGCTGGAGCCTTCCAGTCAAGGCACATATGAGAAAGCAATCAATAAACAAGTAAGAAGCCACAACAGAGAATTGATGCTTCTCATCTCTCTCCCTTCTTGTCTGTCTGTCCCTGTGTGTCCCTCTCTCTGTCTCTTTAGAAAAAAAAAAAAAAGACAAGTTATAAATACTCTTCCTCCATGCTCAACATTAGGTCAAGGGTAGGATGGTTATATAAAAACTCCTATTTAGGAAAAAGGAAAATGCGTAACACATCACAGTCCCTATCTCATGACAGGATAAAATCTTGCAAAGAAAGCACTATGCACAAGTCCCATCCTAGGGACCTGGAGAAAGTTTCTGATTTATCCAGAGTCTGCTATCTAGGAAGATATTTATTTCTTTGGCATATGTATCTTGTGGCCCTTGACTCTGCTGTTGACAAGTTCCTCTTTTTTAAGAGGGAGTTACGTATTTTATAAGGTTTATTTGTATTGCATATATTTTTATTATTATTAAAGTATAGTTGGCATAAATATTAGTTTCAGGTGTACAAAATAATGACTCAACATTTATATTTCTTATGATGTGATCACTATAATAAATTTAGTAGTCTGTCACCAAACAGTTATTGTAACAATACTAAGTTCCCTGTGCTCTATACATATTATATCCCTTCAACTTATTTACTTGCTTATGATTGGCAGTTTGCACCTCCTATTCCTTCACCCTTTACAACCATCCCTCTAACCCTCACCCCTCTGGCAACCATCAGTTTGTTCTGTGAATCTGAGTGTTTTATTTATTCACTTGTTGTTTTTTTAGATTGCTTATATAGTGAAATCCTACACTATTTGTTTTTCTCCGATTTATTTCACTTAGGGTAATACCTTGAAGGCCCCAAATAGCAATATTTTATTCTTCTCTATGGCTAAGAAGTCCCTGCTTTTTTATTGCCTCCAATGACCACATCTGAACACTCCCATTTCTTAAACAGGAGTTTTCCATTCTTGAAAATTTCATAGTTTGGACAGATATTTTCCTGTAGTATTCACTGGTTGTTTGATGATCACAGACTCATTCTGTCACTCTCTCTCAAGCTCTATTTCTCTCATTGGTTGGAAGATGAAGACTTCTTTTTAACTTTTTATTTTAATACCATATCAGACACAGAAAAGTAGCAAGAATAGTGCTAAAATCTTTATACCCATATCATTGAAATTCCCAAATTGTTAATAATTTTACAGGCTTGTGGTTTCAAAAGCAATACAATTCAATTTAAAAATGCATATGCTTCTGACAAGTCTGACGTCCCAGTCATTTCCATGTTCCAGTAAATGCAGCAGTTTTTTCCTAGCCATAGTTTTTGTCAACTATTACGTTGCCTTTATTTCTTTGTTCTTCCTCTTCCTTCATATGTGCACCTCTCTCCCTCTCTCTTTCTCTCAAATCCCTCTAAGTCTATCTGTAACAGTAAGAGTATATGAGAAGACAGCCCTTCTCAAGCTGATTTTAGCACAAGCAGAAGCCCCCTCACTACACTATCATAAGAATGCCTTTGGTCCTCAGAGCCTTTTTCAGTTTTATCTCCATTGTTCAATGTTCAGAGCATTTGGGTTTTCCAGCTCTACAATGGCTTTCTTTATTCTCTTCTCTTTCTGTTTAAAACCAGCTAATTCTTGCTGGAGTTCAGCTCTTTCTCATAATACATGGCTCAGTGCAGCAAATAATAGTCATAGTCACACATTTATTAACATTCTGCCTTTTTTTTCATCACTTCCTCTAGGGTAATAAGTCCAGTAGGCACTTGTTCTACTTTCTAAATAATTGCAGGTAGAGTTCAAAATGTTTTGCTATTATATATACCCAAATCTCTTTGCACTTTGCTGTATATATTTCCTTTCACCATCTACTACATGACTTTCATTATTTTTTTATTGTTAGACCAAAAATTTATGTTACAACAAATTTTATTTTTACAGCAATCTTTCATTTCAGTATCATTTTTCTACTTGTTAGGGTGAACTGAGTTATAGACTATGGAAATAAACATATTGTAATTCAAGATGGTATTATTCTCATGCATTTACCTAGAAATGTTCCAAGTCAATGACCAAGCTTGGGGGATAGACTAGAGGTACCCTAGGGGTTTCTGTTTAAGGAATAAGGAAAGTAAGTTAAAGCATGAAGTCATTCTCTTAGGTGATTTTTAAAGAATGGACCTGAAAATATGCACATCAATCTCTATCACATGGCACTGGACAATACTTGATGATGTGGTCACACCAATCTGCAGGGAAGTTAAAAGTATCATCTCAGTTTTTCACCCAGCACACAAAAGGCAGGTGGGAAGGTAGTGGTCTCTAATTCACTTCTGAATTTCTCCAAAGTGGTTGCATAACTCTTGAAGAACCAAGTATATGTGAAAACATAAAAGTAGGCAAGGAAAAAGAAAAGTAAAATATGTTCAAAAAAGAAAGCAACACTAAACAATAGAGTTATAGTCATTGCATCATTTGCATTATATTCTATTCATAATATAAATTGAGAAGAAAGACTTCTTTCTTGAATGAATGAATATATACATTTCCCTAGTCACTCTCCCTTTGCTTATACATGCTTTGATTTTGATGATTATGAAATTAAAATTAGGCTTGAGGTTTTATTTTTTATTTTATAAAGTAATGTGCCTTTTGGCCAAAAAGGGGGCAGAAAAAGGACTAAATTTTCAAGTTTCAATTATGCTCTAATTTCTGAGCACCTTCTGACTTAGATATAATTACATCTGTCAAAAGGCAATGCTATTTTCCTTTTTAAGAAAAGCATATCTATCTTTTAACAGTAGGAAGAATTTTCTGTGCCTATGTAATTCATTTCTATTAAGATTGTCATGTTTATTTTTTTGATATAACTCAGTATTTTGTTGTGGCAAGAAAAAAGAACACTGGACTGAATAACAGATGCTTAAGAATGTATTTTTAATACTGAATCTACTGCACATTGCATCACCTTTTTCTAGCCTGTATATCTGTAACAAGGTGACTATAATAAATCTAAGTTCAGTCAAGGACAATAAACTACATTAGTGTGGCAATGGTATTTCATTTGTAAATAAAATTAAAGATGATTATATTTATTAAGCGTTGATTATGTATCAGAACTTACCTGATTTAATCTTTACAAAACATAAGATAGAGCCTATCATTATGTCTGTTTTACAGATAATTGAAGCACAATAGTATCATCAATTAGCCAAGACATAAAAACAAAAGCAAAAAATAATAATAAATGTATCGACAGAGATAGAATACAAACACCCCTCTGTGTGATCCTAAAATGCAATGAAAATTGCCAATATAACATATAATAACAAATGCTTTTATAGCAGTTAATCAGTGCTAACATGCTTCTAGGAGCTTTAAATTTATTAACTCATTTAATTATAACAACAACTGAATGGGGCAGGTATTATCTTATTATGGAAGAGGAAAATGAGGCAAGGAAAGGTTAAATAGAGTACTCATTCACACAGCCAGTAAGGAGGAGAGTTAGGCTTCACATCCACTGTTTGGCTCCAGAATCTGAGTATTTAGCTACTCCTTTATGCTATGTATCACATAATACTCAATTCTTACAAGAAGAAAGCTTATTAGAGGATTAAGTGACCTATTGGCATCAAACAGGACAAAGTGATGGTTTGCAATACATGTCTGTAGACTGCTTATATACTATTTCCTTTTGTTTAACTGTTGGTTACTAAACACATAACGTTATTCATCTAAAAAATACTTATTTATCTGTTGATCTGCACACTTCATATATATTAAGGCCCTGAAGTTATTATCTAGAAATAATTAAAATTAACTAACTGTATAAATATAGTATTTCCTTCTATACACATTTATTCTGTATTTTGTTTTCTTTTTTTTTTTTTTCTTAAGTGAGAAGCAGGGAGGCAGAGAGATAGACTCCTGCATGTGCCCCAAGCAGAACACACCCAGCAAGCCCCCTATGGTACAATACTTTGCCCTTCTGAGATTGTTGTTCCGTTGCTCAGCAACCAAGCTATTTTAGTGCCTGAGACAGACCATGGAGCCATTCTCAGTGTCTGGGGCCAACTTGCTACAACCACATCATGGTTGTGGGAAGGGAAGAGAGAGAAAATGAGAAAGGAGAGAGGTGGAGAAGCAGATGGTCACTTCTATGTGCCCTGACCAGGAATCAAACCCCAGACATCCACACACCGGCTGATGCTCTACTGCTGAGCCAACCAGCCAAGGCCTTATTCTGTATTTCAAACCAGGCATGACACAACAATATTACGCTATACATCTACCATGATTTTAGTTATGAATAACAGAATTATATATCATCATATCCTCAAACCTATGATACTCATCTATTTCTCTCACTTAACCAACACTGCAGTGTTATAAATAAAACAGTCCATAACTTCTAATTTAATGACTGAAAGAACATATACACTTTGTTGAAAAATTGGAAATAAGTTATTTTCTACAATAAAAGTAAATTTTAATTGTTAAAAAGAAGAAACTTATGGAGAATAATTTGATTCTAAAAAAAATTTCAGCTGATCTCATTTCACCAATTTATAATGATTGTGATATCAATGGAAAACAAAACAAATAGAAAATTGAAATGCTGACAATGAATGCATACATTGTAATTTATAGGGCTTAAACTAATTTATCTGTGAAATCTGATCTTTCACAATTCTCTTTTACAGGTTATTTTACCATTTCTCCACACCACATGTTGCAAATGCACGTATTACCATCAAACAGAATACAGGCTCTGAGGGCTGAGCTGTTGCTACTATGCAGGGCCCCATGTGGAAAATCCACTGCTGGCAGTTGACCTCTAAAGGAGTAGCATTGCTATTAGGTCAGGCCTGAGCTCTGATGATTACCAAACTCCCACAAGCCCACCTTTAGGTTTATTCTCAGTGAGATCCTTCTCAGAACCTAACCCGGATGTTCCATGTCCAGGCAGTCAGCACTGCCTCCGCTCAGCAGCATGCTCAGTTCTCCTTATGAATCAGTCTTTCCTCAGAGTGATTATCAGTTTGGAGAAAGAGGTAAAGCTGTAACCTGATGATACAACACATCTAGAATTCTACTGAATTGGAAACAGCATTCTAAAAGCAGAGAAAAAGAGTACTCTCTGAGAAGAGAAACAAACAAACTTTAGTATAACTGATAGAGGTAACTAAGCAGCAATACACTCAGCAATGAGCTCTATCAGAAGTCTTTCTCTAATTTAAAAACTCACAGAGGATTCCAGAATGGTGATGGAGTAGGTGGATGTTCCAACTGCCACCTCTAAGGACCAAATTAGATTACAACTTAATTTAAGAACAATCATCTTGAAAAGCCAACTGTGGACTAAATGAAAAGGAGTCTATAACCAAAGGTCACAGAAGCAGCCACAATGAGACTGGTAGGAAGGACGGAGACGTGGAAAAGGCTGCCCTGCTCCCAGGAGCAAGAATCAGCTGAGGGTCCAGAGGGAATCTCACTGTGGGGAGGGTCCTCAGCCCCAGGCTCAGAGCCCCAGCCTAGAGCCCCAGAGCCTAGAAGTGGTGCCCACACAGCATTTGGTGGTGAAAAGAGCCAAGTTTCTATTTGCAAGAAAGCAACGGAGTGCTCAGACATGCAGGCTCTGTCTTTTTTTTTTTTTTTTTTCAGAGACAGAGAGAGGTTAGTCAGAAAGAGGGACAGATAGGTACAGACAGACAGGAATGGGGAGAGATGAGAAGCATCAATTATCAGTTTTTCGTTGCAACACCTTAGTTCATTGATTGCTTTCTCATATGTGCCTTTACCGTGGGCCTTCAGCAGACCGAGTAACCCCTTGCTCGAGCCAGCGACCTTGGGTCCAAGCTGGTGAGCTTTGCTCAAACCAGATGAGTCCACGCTCAAGCTGGTGACCTAGAGGTCTTGAACCTGGGTCCTCCACATTCTAGTCCAACGCTCTATCCACTGCGCCACCACCTGGTCAGGTAACAAGCTCTGTCTTAAAGGGCCAGTGCAGAAAATCTTATTCACAAACACCCAGGGCTCGGGTGCATGGAGGGCTGAGAGGACTAGAGTTGCATGAGCAGAGTATAAAGTTGAAGGCCCAGGGAAGAGACATGATAGGGGATGGCTACCGGAATCCCTGTGCTGAGTCATTCTCCAATACTGCAGTCGCCATCTTTCTTGGGTAGAGCAGTCCCCTCTGAATGGCATCAGCCTGGGAAAAGCAACTGCCCCAGGGTCAGGAGATCTACTTCTTGGAGACTTGGTAGTTCTGAGAAGTCAGCCAGGAAGCAGGGGCCCCATCAGTGACTCAGTTTTCTGGCTTAGAGGCCGGAGCTTCCCCCTCACCCCTCAGGCGGAGCCACATCCACCACCCTTCCTAATCCCTGACTCTACCAGAGGCTTTTTCAGTGGACAAGCACAACAAGCAGCCATCAGACAGAGGCTGTAGGAGGCGGGACTCAAGAAACCTTGGCCCTTTAAGTGGACCTTGCTCCAGGACCAGTGTGGGTAAAAGCTAGCCTACGTGTGCACCTTGGTATTTCCATTTGCACCTGGGTCCAGCAGAAGCAGCCACAAACACTGGATTGCTTGTAGCTCCAAGAAGATTGCTGATGGCCTGTCACAGCCAGTGGCTCCCACTGGTCTACGCTAGTGTCCTGCCAAGGAGGCCCAGGGCTGGCACATCCACTGGCCAGCTCCAAAGAGCATTAGTTCAGTGCCTAACAAACCTTGCTAGAGTGGTATCCTAAGGAAATTCTCCTCACACCTGGCCAGGCTGAGGTGAATTCTACTCTCTGTGATCAGCACAGGCACAGTGGCTCATGTGCATTGGATAGGGTGGAGCTTCAAAATCAGTGGGCTTTGGTGCTGGATATCCTGATCTGCTGGGCTAGATTCCACAGTGGGAAGGGAGAGAGGCTTGGTGCATGGACATTTAAAGTGTGAATCCCTGTGAGCCTATTGATGGGTTTGGTCAAGGAGCTTAGCCACTTCCAGGGGGGGTGGGCACAGTCAGCCCCAGGAGAGAACTCTCTCAGTATTCCTCCCTGAGATGAGGGTCTCACCAGCTGTAAGAACTTCTGCAGAGGGGACTGTTGGCCCCACTTGATCCTAACTTGCTACTCACCTGGTTGAGGAGAAATAGAAATTGAGTATACAGTAATGGCTGAGGGATTAGGCTCTGGAGTAGGGGCCACCTTCCCCATACTGAGCTCCTGACCAAAAGACTCCTGAAGTAGGGGGTCCCACTAACATTGTATTCCCAACCTCAGCTTCCGTAAAGCACCAACCTGTAGAGGGGTTGGTTGGGTGAGACCAATCTGGGCCCACACCACAGTCTTTCTACAGAAGACTCTGTGGGAAGACCAAGAGGAGATAGGGTAGCTGAAAAGTAGAGGCAAATCTTACAGAGATAGGGGCTTCTATGGAGCTGCTATCATCTCTAAGAAGAAGAAAGCTGATTCCTTATACACAGAATGGCCCCTCCCATGCTACCCAGGCAGAGAATATGCAGACATAAACAGTGAAAAGAGCAGTAACTGCAAACAGGTAGCCCACAGCAGGTTACAAACAGTAGCTGACACCAATCCAAGACTCAGTTAGCTAAACAAGCAGCACACCCAAAGAAGGAGTCTAGCAGGCACCACACATTGTGGAGAATAAATATGCCCAACAGGACAGACATTGCACAGTACGTAATACACATAATCAAGGTTGATCCTTAGAGCCAGCCAGCCTGAAGGGACCGTAACCACAAGAAAACCCTGAAGGGACCGTAACCACAAGAAATCCAACTACATTCAATACTCTCATACAACCAGAGTGTTTATAATGAAGCGCCACTACATAGGAATAACATCACTCGGTGGGATAAGCAGTTGAAGTAAACCGGCAGTTTGGTGGAGAAACCCCATTCTGGTAGGCCATCAGTCAGTGATGAGTCTGTAGCGGCTATACGGAATAGCTACCTAAGGAACCCTAAAAATCTGTGCATGAGCCCACATCGAACTGCACTGAATAGGTATGAAACTGGGAGAGTTTTCCTTTTATTTGGTGCAGATTTCACATTTCATCTTTTGTTGCTTTCCTCTGACCGGTCAAAAGTGCACCATGACTTTACAGACACACTGTATTTAACGTGATGGAGAACAAGAACCTACAACCAAGACTACTTTATCTAGCAAGGTTGTCATTTAAAATTGAAGGAAAAATAAAGAGCTTTCTAGACAAACAAACAAACAGAAAAAACAAGGAATCCATTATATCCAAACCAGTACTGCAAGAAATGTTAAGAGGCCTGCTGTAAAAGGAGCAAAGAAAAAAAGAAATATAGAAAAAGAATGTTGTAGATTTAAAGAATAAAATGGCAATAAATAAGTATATATCAGCCTGACCAGGTAGTGGCGCAGAACATAGAGCATCAGACTGGGACACAGAGGACCCAGGTTCAAAAGCCCAAGGTTGCCAGCATAAGCATGGACTCATCAACTTCAGCGTGGGGTAGCTGGCTTGAGCAAGGTGTCACTCACTCTGCTGTAGCCCCCGGTCACATATGGGAAAGCAATCAATGAACCAGCAATCATCAAAAAACTAAAATGCAGTAATGAAGAACTGATGCTTCTCATCTCTTTCCCTTCCTATCGGTCCCTAACTGTCCCTCTTTCTGACTGTCTGTCTCTGTCAAAAAATCAATCAATAAATAAGTATATATCAATAATAACATTTATTGTAAACGGTTTAAATGCTCCAATCAAAAGACATAAGGTAACTGCATGAATAAAAAAACAGGACCCATATATATGCTGTCTAAAAGAGACTCACTTCAGAACAAAGGATACACATAGACTGAAAGTGAAGAAATGAGAAAAAATATTACATGCAAATGGAAATGAAAATTAAGCTGGGGTAGCAATACTTATATCTCACAAAATAGACTATAAAACAAAGGCAACAGTAAGATATAACCATTATAAATATCTATGCGCCTAATATAGGAGCACCTAAATATAAGGTCTACCGGAAAGTTCTGTCCGTTTTTGGAATAAAACAAAATACAAATTTTTTTTTACCATCAATAAACTTATTAAATAATATAATTGCCGGCCTGACCTGTGGTGGCGCAGTGGATAAAGCATCAACCTGGAAATGCTGAGGTTGCCGGTTCGAAACCCTGGGCTTGCCTGGTCAAGGCACATATGGGAGTTGATGCTTCCAGCTCCACCCCCCTTCTCTCTCTCTCTCTCTCTCTCTGTCTCTCCCTCTCCTCTCTAAAAATGAATAAATAAATAAAATTTAAATAATATAATTGCCATTATTATTAATGATTTCTTGCCAGCATGAGGGCAATTTGTATATCCCATTTTTGAAAAATGTTTTATCTTTTGATGCAAAAAATTGAACCAGTGCTTGTTTGATATCTTCTTCATTTTTGAATTTTTTACCTTTCAAAAAATTTTGTAAGGACATAAACAAGTGATAGCTGGCAGGTGCTTAGTCCGGAGAATATGGTGGATGTGACAGACATGCTTCTGTAGCTTTCTTCCTTGTTGAAATTCGTAAAAATTACAGTGGCATAAATTAACTTTATCAGTAGCCATGGGTACACTATTGCTTCACACATAAGACTAAAGTGAATCAACTTTGTTTTAGTTAATTTGCTATGTCAGTATGTATACATTAAGTGATAAAAATAGAGAGGCACACATGCACCAAATAAACATGTGCTTACATGTCAAAAATTGTTGTGATAGAAATGGACAGAACTTTCTGGTAGACCATATATATAAAGCACATTTTGATGGGCAGAAAGGGCAAGATCAACAGCAATATTATAATAGGAGGGGATTTTAATACCCCACTAACATCAATGGATAGATCCTTCAAACAGAAAATTAACAAAGAAACAGCAGACTTAAAGGACACACTAGGTCACCTGGATTTAATAGATCTCTTCAAAACCTTTCACCCTAAAGCAGCAGAGTATACATTCTTCCCAAGTGCTCATGGTACCTTCTCTAGGATAAACCACATGTTAGGACACTAAACAAGTCTCAATAAATTTAAGAAGATTGAAATCATATCAAGCATCTTCTGTGATCACATGGCATAAAACTAGAAATCAACTACAATAAAAAAACTAAAAAACATTCAAACAATTGGAGGCTAAATAGCATCTATTAAAATAATGAATGAGTTAACAATGAGGTCAAGGAAGATATAAAAAATTTCCTTGAAACAAATAAAAATGAACATACAGGTCAGAAAAATGGCGCTGTGAGGAGGGCTACTGACAAATCTCCCCAAAATTTCAACAAGTTCTTCAACCACAGACAGAAAAATCTATCCTTGGAGTGTCTGGAAGTCCTACACACTGAAAACGAAGGTATAATTGAGTGAAAAATTGACTAAATATATAATCAACCCTGAAGGAAATAAGATGGAGAAAGAAACACTCTGCCTTCCTCACTAACCTGAGCAAGGGCTGCTTTCACTTGGAACTGATAGAGAGTGGGGGCTGAGGGTGTGGAGGGAGCCAAGCTGCGACACAGGCGTCCAAGCCCAGGAAAGAGTGTGCCTGCGGTGATTCAGACCATGCGAGCTAACGCCCGCGCCGGCAAAGACAGGTGAGCAGCAGCCATCATTAACCCCGATATCCTGGTCGGTGAGTGCGGATAGTGTGCAAGAGGTTCCTCCTAGTGCCCTGGGAGTGGGTGCCCGTGTTCCTGGAAAGAGGGGCAGGGTCAGAGGCCTTTGCATGGGCTGTGACCAGAGTCTCAGTGTGGTCCCTGCACCCTGAACATATGTGTGCAAGGAGTATGTGAAAGATAACTTCCATATACCTGAACTTCTCCAGGCAGGCAGGGCACCTCATCCAGCCATTTAAGCTAACATCCCCTGGAAAAAAATATATGAAAGCATTAGGGGGGAAGGTTGTGCAAGCAGCTTGCAGTCTGTCTCTGAAGCAGATCTGCGGACCCAATTGCTGAAATTAGCTTAACCCACAGTCTGTTCACCTCCCAACTGACCTACATGGCTCTAACAGACAAGATCTCTCTCAGTAAAGCATTCTAAGACAAGAAGCGTAATATTTCTTAGTGCCTTTTGCTATGCATGTATGGATGGGGGCAACTTCTGATTGGCAGAGCTTTCAAACTCAGGGCTATATGTTAAAAAGAGGGACTTGGCAGCTTTTAAGACCTCCTGTTCTGCAGGCAGTGACTATGGCATCTTCTTCCCAGCCAAAACAGGTTACAAAGCACAAAAAGCCTGGGGAGAGTGGTCCCACAGCATGCTGAGACATACTGGACATGCCTGGAGGCTCATAGAAAGGCACCTTGAGAGCAACTGGCTCACAGCCCTGCCTGATTATGCTGGTGGCTCTGACTGACAGAGCCTTACCCAGAACCCTGCACTGAGTAGGGTAGAGTGGGGATTTGCCAGCTCTTTGAGCCTCTTACTCTCCAGGCAGAGGCAGTGGCAACCTCATAGCTGGATCATCAGGCTGCTAATTCAGGAAGGAGAGACTAGGAGAGAGGCTCCGGGAAAACGGACTCTCTCATTGTCAGAGCCTGCAAATACTAATAAGTCTTGACTAATAATGAGACTGAAGCCTTATATATGAAATCACCATAGAGATTTATCAACTGCAAATCTCTACCTAAGCATGCCACAGGGGCAGAGCCTGGGGTACAGAGTCACCGACCAGGAAGAGGTAGAGGAAAGAAAAAGGAAGAAGATAACCTCTCAAAATCAAGAAAAATCGCAGACTTTATAACTTTTTCCATTTTTTTTTTGTTTCTTTCATCTTCTTGCCTTTATTATTATTTTTTTTCTTCCACCTTGGTCCTTTTATTCTCTGCCCATTTTATTCTTTCCTCTTCTTGAACTACACTACCCATAAATGTTAAATTTCCCATTTTCTTTTTTTCTTCTTCCTTTCTCTCTATAAGGGTTACACTCCAAAAACTTTAACTCTCTCTCTCTCTCTTTTTGTTCTTTTTTCTTTTTTTCCATTTTCCCTTTTTCTTTTTATCTCTCTCTCTATTAGTTTCTTCTTTTCTCTTTTGCTTTTTCTATCATTCAATCCTCAATCACAAACAAATTATTTTATATAGGACTCAAGTTTTTTTCTTTGTGGCATTTTGGGTGCTTTTAACTTCGCTTTTTAACTCATTAGCATTCCCCTCAACCCTGGCTCTCCATTCTATCTAGTTTTTGATCCACTTAATATAATAGTATTTTTTTTCCTTTTTCCTGTTTCCCTCTTATCCCTCTCATTGTATCTCTTAGTCGACCATCACTTACAAGAAAATCATTTAATTCTTGACACATTTTTTTTCCTTTTCTTGAATTTTCTGGGTCTCTACCTCTTTTTTAGCCTCTTTATCACTTCTCCTCAACTCAGGCCCTCCGTTATAGGTAGTTTTTGTTCGATTTAGCACAATATAATTCACAGTTCATCATATATTTTCTCAAGGAAGAGGGGAGAGGAGATGAAGGGGAAAAAAGGGACATAATAAATTTTCTTTTCTTTCCATTTTTTTTTCTTTTTTTACTTTTTATTATTTATTAATTCTCATTAGTGCTATCAACAAAACCATACTCAGATGCCATTAAGGAAAAGGAAATTGAATATCATGGATACAAAAGACAGAGATGTAGCACAGATAGATGAGGAAAAATCTATGGAGAAAAAATTTAATATATTGGAAACCTTGGAGCTAAATGACAGAGAATTTAAAATAGAAATCATAAAAATACTCAGAGATATACAAGAAAACACAGAAAGGCAATTTAGCGAGCTCAGAAAACAACTCAACGAACACAAAGAATATATTACCAAGGAAATTGAAACTATAATAACAAATCAAACAGATTAAAATTCAATTCATGAACAGAAAAATGAGGTAACAAGCTTAGCTAATAGAACAGGCCAGATAGAAGGTAGGATTAGTGACATAGAAGACAAGCAACTTCAGGCACAACAGAGAGAAGAAGAGAGAGATTCAAAAATGAAAAATAAATGAAAAAGCCCTACAAGAATTGTGTGACTCCATAAAAAAGACTAACTTAAGAATAATAGGTATATCAGAGGGAGAAGAGAGAGAAAATGAAATGGAGAGCATATTCAAACAAATAATAGATGAGAACTTCCCAAGCCTGTGGAAAGAACTAAAGCCTCAAATTTAAGAAGCAAACAGAACACTGAGTTTTCTTAACCACAACAAACCTACATTATAATGAAATTGGCACAAACCAACGACAAAGAAAAAATTCTCAAGGCAGCCATGGAAAAGAAGAATACAACATATACAGAAAGGCCTATTACATTATCATTGGATTTCTCAGCAGAAATTCTACAAGCTAGAAGAGAGTGGACCCCAATATTTAAAGTCCTAAAAGAGAGGAACTTTCAGCCAAGAATACTATACCCATCAAAGTTATCCTTCAAATACAAAGGAGAAATAAAAACATTCACAGATACAAAAAAGATGAGGGAATTTATCATCAGAAAACCCCCACTCCAGGAAATACTAAAAGAAGATTTCCAACCAGATACAAAGAACAAAACAAAACAAAACCACAAGTAAAAGCTCCACCAAGGACACAATAAAACCAAATTTATACTGTGATAACAAAAACAACAAAAAAAGGGGGAGAGAACGGAGATTAACAGTAGCAAAGGACAATGGAGTGCAGAATCACTCATAAGATAGTGTACTACAATGAACATGGTAGGTACCCTTTTCATTACTTAATAGTAATCACCCTTGAAAAACTCACCACAGAAGCACATGACTTAAAAAAGGTAGCAACAGAGGAAAGATGTATGGAATATAAACAGACAAAAACAAATGATAGAAAAATAAAAGAGAGGAATCAAACAAGATATAAAACTAACAGAAAGCAATTTATAAAATGGCAATAGAGAACCCACAAGTGTCAATAATTACACTAAATGGAAATGGATTAAACTCACCAATAAAAAGACACAGAGTAGCAGAATGGATTAAAGAAAATCCAACTGTATGCTGCCTACAAGAAAAACACCTAAGCAAAAAGGATAAAAAAAAATTCAAAGTGAAAGGCTGGAAAACAATACTCCAAGCAAATAACATTCAAAAAAAAGCAGTTGTAGCAATACTCATATCTAATAATGCTGACTACAAGACAGAAAAAGTACTCAGAGACAAAAATGGTCATTTCATAATGATTAAGGAAACACTGAATCAAGAAGACCTAACAATTCTTAATATATATGCACCAAACCATAGAGCACCAAAATATATAATACAGCTACTGACTGACCTAAAAACAAAAACTGACAAAAATACTATCATACTTGGAGACCTCAATACACTGCTGACAGCTCTAGATTGTTCATCCAAACAGAAAATCAATAAAGATATATTGGCCTTAAATGAAACACTAGAGCACCTGGATATGGTAGACATCTACAGGACATTTCATCCCAAAGCTACAGAGTATACATTTTTCTCTAGTGTACATGGAACATTCTCAAGAACTGACCATATGTTGGGCCACAAAAATAACATCAGCAAATTCAAAAAATCAAAATTTTACCAAGCATATTTTCTGATCATAAAACCTTTAAACTAGAATTCAACTGCAAAGAAAGGAAAAAACCCCACAAAAATGTGGAAACTAAACAACATACCTTTAAAAAATAAATGGGTCAAAAAGAAATAAGCACAGAGATCAAAAGATATATACAGACAAATGAAAATGACAATACGACATATCAGAATCTCTGGGATGCAGCAAAAGCAGTAATAGGAAGGAAGTTTATATCACTTCAGGTCTATATGAACAAACAAGAGAAAGCCTAAGTAAACCACTTAACCACCTTAAGGAACTAGAAAAAGAAGATCAAAGAGAATCCAAAATCAGCTGAAGAGAGGAAATAATAAAAATCAGAGAAGAAATAAATGAGATAAAGAACAGAAAAAGTATAAAAAAGTTAATAAAACTAGGAGCTGGTTCTTTGAAAAGATCAACAAAATTGACAAACCCTTGGCAAGACTCACCAAGGAAAAAAAAGAAAGGACTCATATAAACAAAATCAAAATGAAAGAGGAGAAATCAGCACAGACATCATAGATAGACATCAGGCATCATAGAAATTCAAAGAATTATTGTAGAATACTACAAAAAACTATATGTGACCAGATTGAACAATCTAGAAGAAATGGATAAATTCCTAGAACAATACAATTTTCCTAGATTGAGTCATGAAGAAGCAGAAAGCCTAAACAGACCAATTAGCAGAGAGGAAATAAAAAAAACTCTTAAAAACCTCCCCCAAAATAAAAGTCCAGGCCCAGACGGTTATACTAGTGAATTCTATCAAACATTCAAAGAAGACTTGGTTCCTATTCTACTGAAAGTCTTCCAAAAAATTGAAGAAGAAGCAATACTTCCAAACACATTTTATGAGGCCAACATAACCCTCATACTGAAACCTGGCAAGGACGGCACAAAACAAACAAACAAACAGAAAAAACTACAGACCAATATCTCAGATGAATACAGATGCTAATATACTAAACAAAACAATAGAAAATTGAATACAACAACATATTAAAAAATAATACATCATGATCAAGTGGGATTCATCCCAGAATCTCATGGATGGTTCAACATATGTAAAAAGGTTAACATAATACACCATATCAACAAAACAAAGAACAAAAACCACATGATCTTATCAATAGATGCAGAAAATGCATTTCATAAAATACAACACAACTTTATGTTTAAGACACTTAACAAAATGGTTATAGAGGGAAAATATGTCAACATGATAAAGGCTGTCTATGATAAACCATCAGCTAACATCATATTAAATGGCATAAAACTGAGGACTTTCCCCCTTAAATCAGAAACAAGACAGGGTTGTCCACTCTCTCCACTCTTATTTAACATGGTGCTAGAAGTTCTAGCCAGAGCAATGAGAAAAGATAAAGAAATAAAAGGCATCCATATTGGAAAAGAAGAAGTAAAGGTATCACTTTTTGCAGATGATATGATCCTATACATCAAAAACTCCAAAGACTCCACTAAAGGATTACTAGAAACAATAAACCAATACAGTAAGGTCACAGGATACAAAATTAATATACAAAAGTCCTTAGCCTTTCTATATGCCAACAATAAAACATTAGAAAAAGAACTCAAAAAAATAATCTCCTTCATGATTGCATCAAATAAATAAATAAATAAAATACCTAGAAATAAACCTTACAAAGAATGTATAGGACCTATATAATGAAAACTATAAAGCATTGTTAAGGGAAATTGAAAAAGATACAATGAGATGGAAAAATATTTCTTGTTCTTGGATAGGAAGAATAAATATAATCAAAATGGCCATATTATCCAAAGCAGTATACTAATTTAATGCAATTCCCATCAAAATTCCAATGACACTTTTTAAAGAAATGGAACAAAAAAATCATCAAATTTATATGGAACTATAAAAAACCCCAAATACCCAAAGCAATCCTAAGGAAAAAGAATGAAGCTGGGGGCATTACAGTATCTGAATTCAAACTATATTATGGAGCCATGACAACCAAAACAGCATGGTATTGGCAGAAAAATAGACAATCAGACCAATGGAACAGAATAGAAAGTCCAGAAATAAAACCACATATACATGGTCAAATAATTTTTGATAAAGGGGCCAATAACACATAATGGAGAAAAGAAAGCCTCTTCAACAAATGGTGCTGAAAAAACTAAAAAGCCACATGCAAAAAAATGAAACTCAACTACAGTTTGTCCCCTTGTACTAAAATTAATTCAAAATGGATCAAAGACCTAAATATAAGACCTGAAACAATAAAGTACATAGAAGAAGACATAGGTACTAAACTCATAGACCTTGGTTTTAAAGAGCGTTTTATGAATTTGACTTCAAAGGCAAAGATAAATGAATGGAACTACATCAGACTAAGAAGTTTTTGCTCAGCAAGAGAAACTGACAACAAAATAAACAGACAGCCAACTAAGTGGGAAATGATATTTTCAAACAACAGCTAAGATAAGGGCCTAATATCCAAAATATACAAAGAACTCATAAAACTCAACAACATACAAACAAACAATAAAATAAAAATATGGGAAGAGGACATGTACAGACACTTCTCCCAGGAAAAAATACAAATGGCAAACAGATATATGAAAAGATGCTCATCTTTATTAGTTATTAGAGAAATGCCAATCAAAACTACAATGAGATAGCATAGCACCTCACATCTGTTAGATTAGCTATTATCAACAAGACAGGTAATAGCAAATGTTGGAGAGGCTGTGGAGAAAAAGGAACCCTCATACACTGTTGGTGGGAATATAAAGTAGTACAACTATTATGGAAGAAAGTATGATGGTTCTTCAAAAAACTGAAAATAGAACTACCTTATGATCCAGCAATCCCTCTACTGGGTATATACGCCCAAAAGTCAGAAACATTGATATGTAAAGACACATGTAGCCTCATGTTCATTGCAGCATTGTTCACAGTGGCCAAGACATGGAAACAACCAAAAACCCTTCAATCGATGACTGGATAAAGAAGATGTGGCACATATACACTATGGAATACTACTCAGCCATAAGAAATGATGACTTCGGATCATTTACAACAAAATGGTGGGATCTTGATAACATTATACGGAGTACAATAAGTAAATTAGAAAAAAACAAGAACTGCATGATTCCATACATAGGTGGGATATAAAAATGAAACTAAGTGACACAGACAAGAATGTAGTGGTTATGGGAGGGGGAGAGGGAGGGAGAGGGGGAGGAGGAGGTGGATAGGGAAGAGCACAAAGAAAACCAGATAGAAGGTGATGGAGGACAATCTGACTTTGGGTAATGTGTATGCAACATAATTGAATGACAAGATAATCTGGACATGTTTTCTTTGAACATATGTACCCTGATTTATTGATGTCACCCCATTAAAATTAATAAAAATTTATTTTAAAAAATGAACATACAACAACTCAAAATTTAAATGACACAGCAAAAGCAGCCCTGAGAGGGAAGTTCATAGCATTACAGGCATACCTTAAGAAGAAAGAAAAAGCCCTGGCCGGTTGGCTCAGCGGTAGAGCGCCGGCCTAGCGTGCAGAGGACCCGGGTTCGATTCCCGGCCAGGGCACACAGGAGAAGCGCCCATTTGCTTCTCCACCCCTCTGCCGCGCCTTCCTCTCTGTCTCTCTCTTCCCCTCCCGCAGCCAAGGCTCCATTGGAGCAAAAATGGCCCGGGCGCTGGGGATGGCTCTGTGGCCTCTGCCTCAGGCGCTAGAGTGGCTCTGGTCGCAACATGGCGACGCCCAGGATGGGCAGAGCATCGCCCCCTGGTGGGCAGAGCATCGCCCCCTGGTGGGCGTGCCGGGTGGATCCCGGTCGGGCGCATGCGGGAGTCTGTCTGACTGTCTTTCCCTGTTTCCAGCTTCAGAAAAATGCAAAAAAAAAAAAAAAAAAAAAAAAAAGAAAGAAAAAGCTCAAATAAACAACTTAACTCTGCATTTAAAAGAACTAAAAAAAGAACAACAAAGTGCAGAGGAAGTAGAAGGAAGGAATTAATAAAGATCAGAGCAACAATAAATAACAGAGGCTAAAAAAATTACAAAAGATTAATGAAACCAACAGCTGGTTCTTTGAAAAGGTAAACCAAATTGACAACCCTTGAACCAGACACATCAAGAAAAAAAGAGAGAAGACTCAAAAAAGTTAGAAACGAAAATGGAGAAATAACAACTGACACTGCAGAAATACAAAGTATTGTAAGAAAATACTATAAACATCTATATGCCAAAATAATTAGACAACCTAGCTGAAATGGATAAATTCTTAGACAATAGAATCTTCCAGGACTTAATCTGGAAGAATCAGAAAACCTAAAGAGACCGATTACAACAAATGACATTGAAACAGTTATCAAAAAACTAACAGCAAACAAAAGTCCTGGACTGGATGGCTTTAGAGGCAAATTATACCATATATTAAAGAAGAACTAACTCCTATTCTTCTCAAGCTATTTCAAAAAATTCAAGAGGAAGGAAGACTTCCAAGCTCCTTTTATGAAGCAAGCATTATCTTCATTCCAAAACCAGGTAAAGACATCTAAAAAAAAAGAAAACTATAGACCAATATCCCTGATGAACTTAGATGCTTAAATTTTCAACAAAATATTACCAAATCAGATCCAGCAATACATGAAAAATATTATACATCATGATTGAGTGGGATTTATTCTGGGGAGGCAAGGCTGGTACAATATTCACAAATCAATAAATGTGATTCATCAAATAAACAAAGAAAGGATAAAATCACATGATTATATCCATAGATGCAAAAAAGCACTTGATAAAATCCAGCACCCATTTGTGATCAAAACTCTTAGCAAAGTGTGAATATAGGGAACAACCTCAACATAATAGGCCATCTATGACAGACTCATAGCCAACATCATACTCAATGGGTAAAAATTAAAAGCAACCCCCTTAAGACCAGGAACAAGGCAGGGGTGCCCACTTTCACCATCCTTATTCAACATAGTTCTGGAAGTCCTAGACACTGCAACCAGATACGAAGAAGAAATAAAAGGCATCCAAACTAGGAAAGAAGAAGTACAACTATTGTTATTTGCTGATGACACAATACTGTAGACAAAACACCATAAAGTCTCAGTCAAAAAAGTAGTAGTCCTGATAAATTAATTCAGCAAGGTGGCAGGATATAAAATTAATAATCAGACATCAGTGGCATTTTTATACATCAACAATAAACTTTCTGAAAGAGAAATAAAAAAAACAGTCCCCTTCACTACTGCAACAACAACAACAAAATAATGAAATACCTAGGAGTAAATTTAACCAAGAAGGTAAAAGACTTGTACTCAGAAAATTAGAATATATTGAAAAAAGAAATCAAGGAAGATACAAACATGTGGAAGCATATACTGTGTTCATGGATAGGAAGAATAAACATCATTAAAATGTCTATATTTCCCAAAGCAATCTAAAAATTTAATGCAATTCTTATTAAAATGTCAATTGCATACTTCAAAGATATAGAATAAATATTGCAAAAATATATATGGAATCAAAAAAACGGATAGCCCCAGCAATCCTGAAAATGAAGAATAAAGTGGGAGATATCACATTTCCTGATATCAAGTTATACTACAAGGCCATTGTAATCAAAACAGCTTGGTACTGGCATAAGAACAGCATACATATCAATGAAAAAGATCAGAGAACCCCGAAATAAACCCATGCCTTTATGATCAATTGATATTTCACAAAGGAGGTAAGAGCATAGAATAGAGTAAAGAGAGTCTCTTTAGTAAATGGTGTTTAGAAAATTGGACAGGTACATGCAAAAAAAAAATGAAACTAGACCACCAATTTACACCATTCACAAAAAAAAAAAACAAAAAAAAACAAAAAAAAAAACCCACGAAACTCAAAACAAATAAAAGACTTAAATGTAAGTCACGAAACCAAAAACATCTTGGAAGAAAACATAGGTAGTAAACTCTCCTATATATGTCGTAGAAATATTTTTGCCTATTTATTTCCACAGTCAAGTGAAATAAAGGACAAAATAAACAGATGGGACTATATCAAACTGAAAAGTTTTGCACAGCAAAAGCCACCATTAGCAAAATAAAAAGACAATCCACACAATGGGAGAATGCATTTCCCAATATGTCTGATAAGGGGTTAATAACCAAAATTTATAAAGGACTTCTAAAACTCAACATCAGGAAGGTAAACAATCCAATTTAAAAATATGCAAAGGAATTGAATAGACACTTCTCTGAAGAGGACATAAAATGGCCAATAGGTATATGAAAAAATGTTCACTAATCATCAGAGAAATACAAATTAAAGCCACAATGAGATGCATCCACACACTTGTTAGAATTGCACACATTAACAAATCACCACACAATAGTGCTGGTGAGAGTGTGGAGAAAAGGGCACCCTCCTGCACTGCTAGTGGACTTGTGCAGCCACTGTGGAAAATGGTATAGCGTTTCCTCAAAAAATTCAAAATGGAACTGCTTTCTGACCCAGCTATCCTACTTTTAGAAATATTTCATAAGTATACCAAATCACTGATTCAAAAGAAGAAATGCCCCCTATGTTTATTGCAGCATTGTTTATAATAGCCAAGATCTGGAGACAGCCCAAGTGTCCGTCAGTGGATGAGTGGATTAAAAAGCAGTGGTACATATACACAATGGAATACTGTATGACCATGAAAAAGTAAGAAATTTTACCTTTTGCGATGGCATGGATGGACCTGGAGATTATTATGTTAAGTGAAATAAGCCAGTCAGAGAAAGAAAAATATCATATGATCTCACTTATGTGTAGAATCTAATAAAGAAAGTGAACTGAGGAACAGAAAGAGGCAGAGGCGGGGTCACAGGGAGCAGAGAGACAGCACTAAGAGGGAAGAGAGATGAGGGGATGAGATCAGAGAAGGTGAAGGAATTAGTAAAATTATATATACATAATACATAGATACAGATAACAGGACAACAAGTCCTAGATGGAAGGGGGGAGGGAGTGAGGAGACAAAGGGGATGTTTTGGGGGACATAGGGGTGCGTGATGAGGGTGTTATATTGAGTGGGACACTTGAATCCATATTAATACAATAAATAAAAATTAATAAAAATAAATAAATTTAGGCCTGACCTGTGGTGGCGCAGTGGATAAAGTGTCGACCTGGAAATGCTGAGGTCGCCGGTTTGAAACCCTGGGCTTGCCTGGTCAAGGCACATATGGGAGTTGATGCTTCCAGCTCCTCCCCCCTTCTCTCTCTCTCTCTCTCTGTCTCTCTCTCCTCTCTGTCTCTCTCTCTCCCTCTCTCTCTCCTCTCTAAAAATGAATAAATAAAAAAAAGAAAATAAATAAATTTAATAAAAAGAACTCACAGCACCAGAATATAAATACTGGTGTGTCCGTAAAGTCATGGTGCACTTTTGACTGGTCACAGGAAAGCAACAAAAGACCATAGAAATGTGAAATCTGCACCAAATAAAAGGAAAACTCTCCCAGTTTTATACCTATTCAGTGCAGCTTGATGTGGGCTCATGCACAGATTTTTTTAGGACTCCTTAGGTAGCTATCCCGTATAACCTCTACAGACTTGTCACTGACTGATGTCCTACCAGAACGGGGTTTCTCTACCAAACTGCCGGTTTACTTCAACTGCTTATCCCACCGAGTAATGTTACTCCTATGTGGTGACGCTTCATTATAAACGTGCCAATATTCACATTGCACTTTGGTCACGGATTCGAATTTAGCAAGCCACAGAACACACTGAACTTTCTTCTGTACCATCCACATCTCAACTGGCATGGCTGTGGGCTGCTCCGCTGTATACATGGTGTTACATCATCATCTGTGCATGCGCACATGCTGCCACATCATCCTACAGGAACTGGGAGGGTTTTCCTTTTATTTGGTGCAGATCTTACATATCTATCATCTTTTGTTGCTTTCCTGTGACTGGTCAAATGTGCACCATGACTTTACGGACACACTGTAAGTTCCCTAAAAGCAGGTAGTGGAGTATCTCATTTACTCCTCCATTTATTGATCTCCAAATTCTCCAGAAAAGTAGCCATGAATAAATAGTACCTTCTCATTCTACAGTTAGAGAAACAGACATTGATGGATTAATTAAACAGATGACACCACTAGTAAGGTGAGAAATGTACCATAAAACTATAAAACTTTCACTTTAGGCGAAGTAAAATAAGGAAATTTAACAAATTTATTATTCTTGCCTCCCCAAGATGTCAGTTACCAAAATGGGGTCAGAATGGGCGTTAGAGTGCCTTACTCAGGTCTTCTACTGCTTACAGCCTTTACATATAGCTTAACAATCCTTCACTAGTGGGTACTAACTAAACTTAAAGTAACATGTTCCCTAATGAGTGGATTAGGCAACATGAATGGACAAGGATTGATCCATACCAAAAACCTCATATGCAGCGCTGAGGAGGAAAGGCCAGTAAGATGTATAAAAGATGTTCATTTCCTAAACTTAACCTAGAAGATGTATTTTGTTACAGTCTGTTCTTTTTCACACTTTGTTACCTTAAGTGGCTCCAAATCCAAGTAATATTTGTAAACAAATTAAACTTTACCTGAAGAGAATAAAACATTTAAGTGTGCACTCTTTTGTTCTCATGATATTTTCCCCAGGCAAAACCCTTCCTAAGAAAAAACATAATTTGAATAGTTGGGTGAGAAATGGTTAATGATTACAGTATTTATTTCTTATCTGTTTATTTAATGACAAAGATTTACTTCAGAAAGTTTAACATATTCTTGTGGTTAATTTTTTTACTGTATCATTAATAATTATTAATGAGCTCCAAATGAAGAATGATGTGTATATCTCTGTTAACACACATTTCTTGACCCATAATCCCAGAGAAAACCATTTCCAGTTCATTCCAAACTTTTTATAGTTACCCTTCTTAAGGTCAAGGACAAGACACAATAATGAGAAACTAGAACAAACAGCAGCTGATGGAAGGAGCAGTTCATAAAAAACTGTATTGGCAGTTCCACCTAGACAGCAAAGGAAGGCAGCATTTTCACTGAGTGCTACCTGACAGATTCAATAATCAAGGGAAAGCCTTAATTGATGACACTTCATTAGCATAATGAGTCGAAGCTGGGAAGAGAGAGTCCCTTATTAATTAATCAAGCAAAGCACGAACTGTTTCAGTCTCCCACACTCTGCCATTTTCCATTAATCAAGAAAATGTGAATTAAACTCATTTGAAATCTCGGCATGTGGATTACCATTCCAAGGAAGAGCAATGGCAAAAAGATTTGCTCAGTTGCACATATCTGCTCTGGATTTGTTCTTGCCTTGAATTCAGATTTGCAAGGCTGGAATTATGCATAGAGAGCACAGAGTAAGTGGTTCTCTAAAACATGTTAAATCACCATCTCATTAGGAAAGTAAACAAAGCCCCATCAACCTCACTAGGAAAAAGAGAAAAAGAAATTAACTTTGCCATTCCTTCACCTACTGTCCAAAACTTCTGTTGCATGAACTCCTATAAAATATATATGAATACAAAATCTTTATAATAACCTGTTCAACATCCATACCTGATTCTAGATTCACTATCTCTGGATCTTCATATTCCATTATGAGAGAAATGATTACTGATGATGGACCCTGGAACAAAGACATCATATACCCCGAGTCCCCAGCTAACCACAGGCACAGGTGTTGAGAACCAATGCTAATGAGGTTAACAAGCCAAGATCAGAACTCTAGAATCCCTATAGCAGAATGAATTTGAGGAGAGATTAAAACCATGACTCTATTATTGTAAGGTCACTTCCCTGTGATGTCTTTTCTAATCTTTAGGTGAGAGGTGGCTGTCAACACATTAACAAGCTAAAGAGAGCACAGAGTTTTGAAAACATATCACTGGAAAGGAAGGCTATAGACTTGGATTTTAGATCTAACTTGGACAACCATGAACAAACCATATGGCTTTGTTCAACCTCTTGATGAGTGAGAGATTTAGCTTACTCCTATTTAGTAAAGACTCTGACCTAGAAGAACTCTTAAGTCAATTCTGGGTTTTGTAGTCTAAGATCAGATGCCATTAAGAAAAAAAAAGGCAATTTGAAGCAGGAAAGTATCTGATTTACTCATTTAATTGACTATGAAAACTTTACACAATTTTAGAATGATTATTTAATCAAACTCCTTATTTGCTTTGTATCTATCTATGCCAGTGACTCTAGGCATCGTTGTGACAATTGTTCACTATCCACATATAGGAGCATCCCTCCCCAAAACAAAAAGTGACCAGTCAGTGCTCCTTAAAGTCAGTCAGGGGCTGACTGCATGGCCATATGTGACCATCATGCAAACCCAGCTATGCAAAATTAAGGGTGATTTGTCCATCTTGTCTTTATATCTCATATTTACTAATACCTGGTCCAGTCCAAAATTGACTTGAAGAACTATTCAAATCTTATTGGTTCTAGGATAAGTGGAAAAAATAAAAACTCCAATCAAACATAACACGATTGTATCCATTGCCTGTTTATCAGCATTGTTTTTAAGTGCTTTATATTTAAAAGACAAATTTGTTTGACAGAAAAGTGATTCATCTAAACATTCAACTGGATGCATTTAGCCCAGTAACAAAATAAATTCACATCTGAAGCACTACTGACATTCTAGAATTTAAGTGCAGTGATATAGAGATTACCAGAAGAGAGCCATTACCACTCCAAGGGCTCTGTCCTGTCAGCCAAATTGGTCCCAAGCCCTGAACATTAACTATTTGGTCTCTGAGTGGAGATAGACATTACCTCCTTGCAGGGCAATAACCTGAATCAATTTGGAAAGAACTCAGTTTGGTGATGAAAAAAATTTTATAGTAATAAATTTTAAATTGTATTTTGCAACTCAAAGATGGCTGAGCCATCACCTATAACTCGAGATAATAACCAGGACTGCATATTCTCAGTAGCTATTTTTTCTTATAAATATTTTATTGATTTTTCAGGCTCACAAATATCCCTGTTGTCATAAAGTTGGTTTAATGCATAGAATATTCTTTGTTCTTCGCATATAAAATGAAACCTTCTTTCAGGTCTAGTACAAACAGGAAAAATGCTTGTTATATGCAGGATATAACTATCGTTGAGTTCCAGCTATTGACTTTTCAAGGAAGACTTTCAGATCTTTCCATTATCTGCTGAATATTCTTTCAACGTGCTGTTTCTGTTTACAAGTAATAGCTGTCCATAAAGAAATATAAAAATGAATTTAAAAATGAGAAAACACACTTTATGCCAAAATCGAAAGTTATCATAATTAAACACAAACAAAAAGGAAAAAGGCAGAGGCAGGGAGTGATAATTACTTCCCCTAGATGTTGAGAAACAACATCAGAAATTAATGTTTATATCAATAAAAATTAGACAGTTCCATTTTGGTAAAGAATGGCTGTGCTCTACTATTGTAAAAATAATAAATTCCTTTTAAAATGTAAAATTTGAGATAAATTAAAGACATGGAACCCATTATCTTGATAACCTGAGAATGTAAAGTAAGACTGAAAGAATTGCTTCACATAAAACTGCAAAATAATGAAGTTTTTTTTTTTATAATTCTATAAATAGAATGGTTATTTAAATAGAGATTTAAATATTTTCAGATTTTTTAGGGCAATAGACAATTTAAAATGTGGCTTAAATTTTGGAGAAGTGTTAAGTTTAATGGCTTGCCTAGCAACTTATCTTAAATATAATTTTACTTCTGAAAAAGGCAATCATAGTCATCAAATATAAACTTAGTTCTTGTTTGAGGAATATGAGTTCTTCTTTCCAAGCCATTTAGAACACTATTTTGTGTGCCATAAGAGCAACACCAAAAATGAATGATTAAATAAAAGCACTTGTAAAATACGTGTTACATCTCAAGTACTTCTAGAGAGAAATTTAGTGAAAATTATGTAAGTTCAAAAAATATTATTAGAGAAAGACAATTTTACAATAACCTTACTGTACAGGAAAATTTGCAATGTATTTTACTATATATTTGCTGTTCTCCCTAAACCTTTAGGAACAGTAGGAAACAGCTAAAGAGAATGAAGAATAGCTTGAATAGTACGCACAGCAAAGAAAGATATAGATGTCCACTATCCCTGAGTATATTTTCCTCTAGTCCAACTCATAATTAAGCAGAGAATAATACTCTGATTTTTTCTAGGAAAAAGAAAAAAAAAGGCCTCATCCTTAATTTCAAAGCCTTTTTTTCAGTCACACAGCATATTCTGTAGTCAACTGGTAAGAGGCGGGTTTCCCATTACCATTAATCATCCTTTAGTATTTCTTGCAAAACCCCTGGATACATTGTTTTAAACAAGATACTTCCTGGATAGAAAAGCTCAGGGTTCAAGGAAGGAGTAATGCCCAAGTGACAAAATGAGTAAGTGATGACTATAGAAACAAAATCTATGTTTTCTAATTGCCAGGTCAGTGTCTCAGCCTAACCCTTCTTTTGTTGCTTTGCTAGGACCAATAAGTACACATGAAAATCCCTGCTGGGTAAACTCTAAGGACAATTCATGCTACTTTACCAGGATGACTGATACAATGGGAATGAATAGGATTTCTATGCTTGATATTTTTTATATGTGCAGATGGGGGTGCAAGAAATTACTGAGCATAACAATCAGTACCAAGAACGACAGCCCTTACCTCTCTTAGAACTTAGAAAATAAATAAAAATTAATCTATTTTAATAAATATAATTATGAAAAATGTGATTCCTTCAACATATTATTATAGTAGAACCTTATGTGATTATAACTAAAATTCTAGCACTAGCAATTTGGGAGTTTTGGGATAATTTGAAATGATTGTTATAATTCATTGTATTTAAGAAAACTTCCAAGGGATTCATATTTTACTTATACCAGGAAGTTTTTCTATGTCAAACCGAAAACTAAAATTTAAGATAAAACATAGTTTTATAAAGACAGAGATGATTGCTTTGTTATTGTGAAAATGTCAGAGAAGAGAAATTAAAGTTAATTTCAAAACTGGAACAATTCATGGCTTCAAAAATTTTATATACATATGTATATAAATTTTAAAATTTTATATACATATATATAAATTTTATATAATTTATATATATAATTAATTATATATAATTTATATATATATAATTTATAATTTTATGCATATAAAATTTAATATATATATATATACATATACACACTCTAGACAAGCCTAAACACTAGTGCCACTCCTTTAGTAATTTTGGTTATATCAAGTCATTTCATTTTTTTCTGTAAGTTTTACAAAGAGAATTGTTCAAATGTTTATAGTCAGGTTTCAGACTGAGAACAGCATACATGGCTGTTTGAGTATAAGGTCATATAAGAAACAGTGCATTCACCATATCTTGGGGACTTTATTAAAGTGTTTAATTCTGTCTAATTGTTTTAAAATGTAAATTCAGAACATGCTTGATTATAGAAACTTTCAAAATTTGAGTCTAGCTCACCTGGGATAGAGTAGATATATATACCAGTACTAAGCAAACTTCAACCAATAATTTGATATAAGAATGCTCATGGGAGAAATGCATACACAATTTTAAACCAATATTGTCCCAGGAAATTAATATGTGCTCATGCAACCATGGAAACATGTCAGTTAGGAGCATGTTCTAAATTTTTAAGTTTTTTTACACTACTAACTTATTACAATACTAACTGTTGGCTTGCCTCCTCTGATTCCTTTCATTGGTTCTTTTCCATTGCACTTTTCCAAGCCAATGATATACAGCTGTTACAAAAAAAAAGTGTGTAAACACAAATCATTATTTTATGATGAAGTAATCTCATGGAACTTACCTTGGAAATCCTATCATTTTGTGACAGTCTTTGTTTATAAAAATGTATAATAATTGCATGTGTGTGTTTGTGTGTATACAAGCATGTTATAGCTTCAAGATTGTTAAGTCAATAGATACTGACAATATGTGGAAACCAACAGACTTAATACTGCTATGTGCTTCAATTCAGAATAGAGATAATGACTATCAATTTCAGAGAAGAATCCAGTTGATTAAATCAGTGAGAATACTTTAAATTTCTTAAATAAAAGTTATGTATTGATAAGTGAAATCTATCCAAACAGAAAAAAAACCTGAAAAAATGGAAAACAAGTCTAATATTTTCATATCATGAATTCAATGAAGAGGGACAGAAATATTATCAAACTATAGTGGAAGAATTAATAATCACTGGATTATGTAAAATTTAATTACAACCATATGTGTTCATCTTAAATTTTAAAAAATATTTCTTCTTCCAAGGCCTTTATTATGACAATGTAGTACAACCAAATAAAACTATCATCATCATAAAGAGGAACCATTAAGACTCCACTATCAGGATGAATATATGAACCACTATAATGCATAGAGTACAATTTTAACTAGAATGTGAATCACATCCTACCAAAGGTAGGAGTGGTAAAAGGGTCCTTCCAGAAATAACATCATTGAGGAATTTATGGCTGTATTAGAAAGTTCCTAGGTGCATAGAACACCACAAGAGCTTCTCCAAGTCCCCAACTGGGAAGATAAGAAAGTAAGTTTTGTGTGCATGTATCAATCTAAGATCATATGATTAATGATCCTCCTCTTATTTCCTCAGGCACAAACTATGCTACAATCTTCAATGTGTCCTCCTTTATTTTCCAAATGAGATCAACTAATGATTTCTATTGATGTTCCTATACCACATCTCTCATCTACGCACTCTTTGCAATCCCATTGATAATCTTAGTTCAGGCTATTTTTATACCTCTCCAGAAGAACAGGAGAGAGGTAAGTAATTTCAGAGGTCATGTTTTGAGAAGGTGGCATTCAGGCCACAGCTGACATACTTAATTAGAAGAGGGATCCTTCATCCAATTTAACAGAGGGAAAATTAGACAGTGTACGTAGTTACAGGTACAGGTTAGCTGAGAGTTTTATGATGAGAAGGTGATGAGAGTCCATGTTTTATTAAATTTGATTTCTCAATTAAGAACAAAGTCGGTCTTCAGTGGAGGGCAAAGTAGAGAGGGAGGCAGGAATAGGACATGGAGGGGCATAAGATGCTATCAATGATTGTTTTGAAACCAATGGGATATTTTACAGCAACAGCAATAAATCTGATAAAATATGTAAAACAAGCCTTTTCTTGTACCTGTTCTCATTCAGATTGGGCAACAAATGCTCTAAAGATCCACTTTGGCCAGCAGGTGTTCTTTCAGAAGACATACATTCAGTGGGCAGAAGAAATAACTGCAGATGATAAAGTTAAGGCCTCATGATAAAAAACACATATTATGGTTTCCCACTCGTCCTTCTAACAAAACACTGGATTTACCACAAGGAAATTTTAAGACAAACTACTTCCTATACATCTGTCTTAATAATTTAGCACAATGACTTTATTTCTGGTCCCAAAAGGGAACATATGCACCTTAATGCAATCTCTGCTTGAGTGCCATAATGTGACTTTGCCTTAGCCAGGCTAAATGTAAATGTCCTCATTCCTCACTGAGTCCTTGACAATGAAGCCCTACATATTTCTTATTGGAGAAAGCATAAAACTCTACTCATAGTCATATCTATGAAACACGTGTCCTACTTTGAATCCTAGGTAAACAAGCCAGCAGTATAAGCTAAATTTATTATAAATATATCAATGATGACTATTAGATTGGAATATAAGAGCAAAACAAAAAACAAAAACCTACTATATACTGTACCTAGAAAGAAAGAACATCTGATGAGACTAAGGTGGTGGAATAGTTTTTAGACTAACCATATAGAGACACAGGCATAAGGGATTCTGGAGAAATCTACTTTAAAAAAAATGAAACACAGGTTAGAATCTTTTTGTTGTTTAAGTTTTTTCAATGTAACTTTAATCTTATTTATTTGAGAGAGAGAGAGAGAGAGAGAGAGAGATCTGTTCCTGTTGTTCCCTGACCAGGGAGCAAACACACAAACTGTGCCTATCGGGACAATTCTCTAACCAACAGAGCTATCTGGCCAGGGCCAGGTTAGAGTCTCGATTCTTGTGGAGTTGAACATAGGCTCAAGACTAGTCTATAAGGAAGCATGATTTGATGCTAAACCAATGATGCTGATATACAATCTCTCTTTCTGTCCCAGGAAAAGTGTAATAATTGAGAGATAAAGACGCTCAATGGAGAACGCAGTTGTCTTCCAAGAATGTTTAGCAATGTCTGCAGAAATCTTTTGCTGTCTTAACTAGGGGCTGTGCTACTTGCATTTTGAGATTAGGCACCAGAGATGCTACTGCACATCCTAAAACACCTGTTGCGGCCCCTCACAACAAAAAATAATCTCACCGAAAATACGAATATCACCAAAGGCAAGAAACTCTTCTAAATAATGGACAAATGGTCACAGTTGCAAGAAGACTGAAGAGTAGGTGAAGGATTAACCATTCCCATGTACTCAGGGTTATTCTTACTGCATTTATGTTGCATTTGAAGTTTCCTGAGAAACAGCCTTGTATTCTTGTGCTTATTTGGTGATTATTTAAAATGTTCTCTCTTCCCTCCTGTCTGAAGACTGACACATTTTTTGGTCATATTGTTCATCTTTCTTTGGAAATCAATATTTTCTCTCCCTACAAAATTGTTCCCACATTACAGCCTGCATCTGACTTCTAACACAGTCCCAGGTTCACCTCTTTTTATCTGACTTCACACTTTGTCCCAATTTTTGCACCTTGAAATACAAGTAAATGCTTTTGATTTGTAGTCACCCTTGCACTGTGTTCTTGCTATACCCCAAGATGTGGTGTGACAATCACAAATGTGTGCCTCATTATCGAGTTTGGATATTTTGGAAAATATTGTTGGAATAACATATCAATGCTTAACAAAGAACTGATTTGAATGAATGCACACTGACCCATATCATTTCTCCCCTCAGACTTCAGAGTGTGAGACCATTTGTCAAACGTAGTTTTCATTCATCAGAGAACAAAAATACCCTGCCACAGATGCCTACCAGCCCTGGAGAACGGCCAAAGGCTGCAGTTCTACAGCTACTTTCCTGGAAACACAAAGGACGATGTGTTTATTTAATTATGTTGTGCTAGAAGCTCACAATATTTAGTTGATTCCAACTCATCTGCATAATAATAATTGCACAGAATCAGTTATAGTGATAAAAACACATTCATACAGGAGGTATTGTTCTCCCCTCTTAAATTATATATCTCTTTATCCATATACATGGTTTAAATTCAGCACATGTTTGAATATAATCCTCTTTGTGACAGTTTCTGTAGCATCTCTGAACAGAAATAAAAATAAGGAGAGAGCTTGGAACATTTTATTCCTCTTAGTATATAAAGAATTGAAAATGCAAAGCACTGAAAATTTAAGGATTTAGAACTCCCGATAAGTATAAAATCTTTTTCAGACACACTATTTCAAATTCTAGAGGGAAATAATAAAATAATAAATTAGTCTGTATCATGTGAAGTAGCTGCAGAAAACAAGCTTGGTTTTTTTTTTGTTATTGTTGTTTGTTTTATTTCTCCCACAGTTTGTCATTGAAAGTACCTCTTCATGATGAACTGTCCTCATTTTTTATTGCACAATGTTAGGTTATTTATTGCTCTTTCAAAATGGACCAGCTCTCATCATATATTTTCTGCATATTTTATTATGAATGATAAAATTTGTTTATGTGAGTAAAGTAAAAAAGCCCACATTTTTCATGATGAACTAGTTTTTAGGAAGAGATATAATTCTCCTTTCCTAAAAAAATACTAAATTTGATTGCTTATTAAAGTTATATCTCTGCTCAACTCTAAATTTGTATTATTATCCTTTGACATAGGCAGTGCATCATTTAGCACATGTTCATGTAAGGAAAACTATAGGAGAGAATAGTCTCTCTGTGGATAAGCTCCCCAGATTCCCACATATCAAAGTACTAAGGACAAGCTTCCCAAAAGAATGGGGATCCATGAGGAATGTCTCTATTTAGAACATTTATAAGCTATTAGTCATTGGGCAAAGAAAATAAAAAATTATTTTCAAAATCTATATTGGTATTTTTATTTGACTTTAAGAATGCAGGGTACTCTAGGTTGATTTGACCTAAATGCTTGCTTTCTTTTCTTCCCTTACTTTTACCCAATTTTTAAGTTAAATATCAAGGGATGAAAAAGTGGATCTGGATGGGAAGATCTGGATCTGAGGGGTTGGAATGAAAAATAAGGCAAAATATGTATATAAGAGTTATAAAATGGTGTGAGATAACCAGTGCTGATGATTCTAAATAAACTTAAATTTCATGAAGAAGTGTTCAGATTGTTCTAAAATGCTTGCAAACACAAAGTCAGTATTGCATGAGGGTATCAAAAAATCTCACATAGCAACTATGTAGATGTTCTATTCCCTTATGTCAGCACTGTCTAGGTAGGAAGTTCTGGAGCAGGTGGATAGCTGATTCAAAAAAAAAAAAAAAAAAAAAAAAAAAAAAAAAAAAAAAAAGGTTGTTCCTAAAGAGGAAGAATAATCTTTTTAATTCCACAAAAAACTTGCTGGAACCAGTCAAGCCTTGGCTGCAGGAGGGGAAGTGGGGGAGGGGTGGAAAAGCAGATGGTCCCTTCTTTTTTGTGCCCTGATCAGGAATTGAGCCCAGGACATCCACATGGCCAATGCTGTACCACTGAGCTAACCAGCAAGGGCCAAATATAATTTCTATTAGAGGTAACCATGCAGTTTCAGTAATTAGCACTAACTACAAAGATCTTGTCACAAACATGGTGGCCAAAAGTATCTATTCAGGATTCCAAAGCAACATTTACAAAATCTTTATCATTATAGATCACTGGCCCCAAAACAGGCAAAAGTAGACTTTACCATGAATTCTACCTAATTTATAGGAGGCACAGACTATATGTGTATAGCTAATAACATCCACCCAGTTGTAGGTTATCAATATTCTACATCTATCTCAGTAAACAATTTGCCCATAAGTTCTGGGGTATGTATTCATGACTACTAGCTAATCAAATCATTGTCATATTAATCTTCCTGTTACTCTAGATTGATAGAGAGCAGTTATGACCACAAAAATTTATTTTTCTGGTGATGATAGTCTAGAAGAAAGGAGTGGTTAATTCAAACTAGTGTGTAATATTCCCCACCACCTCATAATTTGCATTAGCAATATCTGAACATATGAGCACCTTGATTTCCAACTTTATATTGTACCTATCATAAAAATGTACCAAATACAGTTTTCAACTCCTCTATTTACTATTGTTCTTATTTTAAAAAGTATTTACATGCAATACCTGGAAAATTCTCATATCAATTGCTCCACGATGGTGACCACTGCTTTATCCAGAAATATCAAGTCCCAGCTAAAAGGCCTTAAATGCCTGACTTGCCATCAACTGCACAATACTGTACTTAGAAAGGCACACATCATGACATATGGGCACCTGTAACCTCATCTCTTTCTAGACTTCCATCTTATGCTCTAACCGTATTAAATTATTTCAGTTTTGCTTGTGGAGTCAGCCCAGGTTCTCACATCCCATCTGAGGGCTTGTTATTTTCTGCTCAATGCTCTTATACCACTTTCCCTGACTAATGCATTCATAGCTTTCACAATTTAACAGAGATATCACCTCTTCCATGAATCGTACCTCAGCCCTCTCAATATAGATTAGGTACCTCTAAAAATTGTTTCCTATGTGCCTTATCCTTTATCAAAACCTTTGTCCCAGGTTTGTATTTGTATATATGTTTGCACTTTCAGTAAAATAGGAGCTACATATTAAAGGGAGTGCTGTATTTCAAGTACTCAATACTATTTATAGTCATTGGTAGTTGCTTAATAAATGTCTATTAAATTAATAAGTAAAAACATGCAGATGAACACTGTTTCTTCCTCCTTTTACATGAGCATTTTAAAGTTGGTTTAGGAATGCTGGGTTATTTTTCTTCTGTCTTTATTTTGACTTTTTATTCATTTAATTCATGTGTTAGAGAAAATTGATTTTCTTGCCTGACTTCTTAACTCAGCAGTACAGTTTGCAATACTAGAGCCTGGTGTTTTGTTTATTTGTTTTTCTGTGCTCTGAATAGATTTCATTAGTTTGGTCTGTACTCTTTGCTATTGTAATCTGCATTTCAATGAGAGTTTTGAAGTATAACAAGCTCTGTGCATGTATGAATGTGTGTGTATGTGTGTGTGTTGCTTGTTAGGGGAGAAAGCTCAAGGTTAATGGGTTTAATATCCATTATTCTTTACTTTTTTTGTTGGACTAGTTTATGTTAATTACTAGAAATATGTCTCTTTTTTACAATAATATCTGAAATTATAGGATAATCTTATAATTCTGGGAAATTTTATTTATACATTTGGCATCTTGAAATGAGAGAAAAACTATCAAACATCTGTTGTTATTCTGAACAATCTAAAACTGTTTTTAAAATTCTATTATAAAATGTCTTTTGATTTTTGTTTGAAATTTTAACAATTATTAATTATTTCTACCTTAAAATGATTTGAGTCAAAAAAATATTAAACTCAGCAGCAGAGTTTCAGCCCGGCATGTGGAAATCCCGAGTTCGATTCCTGGCCAGGGCATACAGGAAAAGTAGCCTCCACCTCAGGTGCTAGAATGGCTCTGATTGCAGCAGAGCAACACCCCAGAGGGGCCAAGCATCAACCCCCTGGTGAGCATGCTGAGTGGATCACTGTCGGGTGTATGTGAGAGTCTGTCTACTCGCCCCCCCATCCCCTCCCCCGGCTTCTCACCTCAAAAAAAAGTATTAAAGATGTTAGAATAACTTTTCAGAGATCAAATTGATAGTGATAAGACACATTTCTTCTGAATCTCAGCCCTGGTCTCTATTCAACTAAATAACAAAGTAGAACTAACAATTGGAATTTTCTAGATTAATATTTCCAATATGATTGCACAGACGTTTTCGAAGAAATCTTTGCCTTCTAAAATGTCTAGAGAGATTTTTAAAAGGATAAAGAGGTAATACATATTACCAGGTGAAAGTACACATTTTCAAGTCCTTCCTAAATTCCTCAAAGAAGCATAGAGCTATTGCCAACTTCACCTACATGAAGGAAGCTTTCCACTGGATGTGAGGAAGCCCACCCAGCTTTGGCTCTGCCAAAAGCTATCTGTACAGTCCTGTTCCTGAGCCCTCCCATCTTGAATAAGTCAAGATGAAAGCGTAAAATGCCACCAATAACTGTCCTCCAGATTCACCATGGTCTAGTAACAATGTAATAGGGAGAGGTGATTAATTAACTCAATACATTAACCCATAACTCATTCAGTGTGCACTTTCCCCTATTGTTTTAAATATATTGCAATAGAATTTATTAAATGTCTTGAAATTTTTCAGATATATTATGTCTATACTGTTTACCCCTTGCATTACCTTAGTATTGAAAAGCAAAGACCACAAAGTATATCAGATGGCAAGATTTATTCTTATTAAATTCATTCAGGTTCCCTAAATGATTAACAAGTGATTTTCTTTTGTTTTCAAGTTTTTAATTTTAAACATAGGAAAAACAGAAATGTATAACATATACTCACAGAAATTAGTGGATATTTTATCGCTTCATATTCATTTTGAAATATCCCCTAATTTTTGTGAGTAGTATATATAACATAACAATATGTGTAACAAACATGCATTATGGCAGTAACTAATTTCCCCCTAGATTTTATTCTGATGTCCTTTTTTTTTTTTTGTAATGGAAGCCAACTCTGGTTTTCAGAGCAGTGTACATAGCTGCTCAGTTAAAAATTTTATTTCATAGTGTTCTTGTACTGCATATGGGAAAGGACTTAATCTTTGCAACTAGAATACGGGAAGTAATTTGTACTATCTTTTCCTTGAAAGAAAATTGCCTGCTTTCCACTGCCTCTCCAGTTCACTTCCCATAGGCTAGAAATGGAAATGTTCTGATGCGCTAGCTGCAAATATGCAATTCAGGCAAACGCCCACTGAATACTGAGCCTAAAATAGAAGAAGGCCACATTTTCCCTTGAACCTGTAAAACAGAACTGCCTACCTTTACACTATTATGAAGAGTAGTGAAATAAGCTTTTATCTTTTCTTTTAGCTTCTGTATTTGGGAGCCATTTGAAAAACAATTACCTTAACTTCTATAAAATTTGTTTCAAATTTTTAAAACAGAATAAGTATTATAGATACTACAGAATCATTCTTTTCCCAACCATCAAATGTTCATCTCTCCTTTTCCAGAGGTAGTCATCATTCTAAAAACTAGTAGGAAAGACTACACATATTGCTTTCACTCTGATTTGATATTAACTAGCAACCAAGCAGTGAAAGAAATACACAAGAAAATGTTATAAATGAGTAATAAACAGTTTGTCAATGTAAGTCTAGTTGCTTATGGGTACAGTAATGGTTTTGACAGAAATTAGTATGTGCAGAATTGGATATTTGCCATATCGGAGGACTCCAGGGTATTTCAGATGATTAGGCTTGGAAAGGGAAATATAAATCCTTGAAGTCTACCTGACATGTTAAAAGTTTTTCTTTTCTTTTTGCTGTGATACAATGATATATTATTGTTATTGCATCATCAGACTTTAAGAAAACTGGGCCTTGGTCTACTAGTATATATATACATTTTTTAAATCAGATGCTCAGTCTTCACAAACCAGTTATTGAGTTCAGAGATGAAGAACTGTTGAAGTATGAGCATCCAGTTACACTGCACTGTCAATATGTAAATATTTGTTAAATTACACTGAATTCATATTAGAGTATAATCCAGTGAAACCTTGCAAAATGAGATATAAATTCTGAGAAGAGCAATATTTTATTATGAATTTTTGCTGTGACTTAGAGTACTCTGCTTTTCTGTGGATATAAAAATTTATACAGTAATAGAAAACATGTACCATATAATAAATAAAATCATATAAACTAGTTTGATACCACGAGAAATGAGATATTTCCAAATGAAACAACTATGTTTATATGAACAGAATTAAATAGTAGCATTCAATAGCAAACTATCTCACAATTTACTTAGCGTAGTTTCCCACCAAGTTTTATATCTTTATTATCTCTACCACAGAGTCAGTACCACTACATATAGGCATATATAGCTTTTATGTTCCCCTGGTCCCAAGAGTTGGTGATAAATGTTGATTAAATGTTGGTGTTAAAGTTTAAGGAACAAGAAATGCTTCTTGTAGAAGAGTTTAAAATATTTATTAGCTTCAGCAATTCTCAGACACTATGTGCTGGTGACTAGAGCTTGATCTTACCTTACAGCCAAAGAAATCTTTTGATCCTGTACCCAACCAAATACAATTCCAGTATTTTTGCCTTAATTATCTGTTTGGGGAAGTGATCTACTAAAGAATGGGAGGACAAGCATGACACAAGTATAGAGGAAAAGCCAGTTCTAGGGTCCTCCAATGAGCTAGTTTCTATCAGGGACAACCACTGTTCCATTCCACTGGAGAAGCTTTGAATATCTGTGTAGAGTATATCCCAGGATTGTCTGCTGATTATATACAAAAAGATAGGGTTTTTTTGTTTTTTTTTCCTCTGACATGTCTTTAATTCCAAGCTAAGAAGTTTCCATTTCATTTCATAAATAATGTTATTCATTGAGCATTATATATGTCACAACTTTTCTAGATATTATTTAATCCACATTTCAGATGACCAAAATAAGACTCAACAATATTAAATAATTTCCCCAAGTTTATCCAGTAGTAAGTGCCAAAGTCAGGACTTGACAATTTTCCAGTCAGGAAAGAGACTGAAATAATACAAAAAAATGTAATAAATAAATTACCTAAAAAGATAATATGCAGAAAAACCACTGTGCGATGCCCCGGTGAGAGTATTGGGAGATAGGGTAGGAGGGTAGTTCTGTTTCTATGTCTGAAGGAGTACAGGAGAGAAACTGTTACTGGAAACTGGAAGAACACTGCTTGGAAAAGACCACACTGAAGGGAGCTCTGGCTTTTGGCCATAGAACACAGCCAGCCTAAGTCTTCAAGGATAATAAGACAGGGTGAATAAACAATCTACAAGAAGGTAAAGAGAAAGAGGGAAGTGAGTGTAGTTCATGACACTTCAGCCTCTTGCTGCAGGTTAAAACAAGGTAAAAATGAGAGTGGATCTGGATAGAATAGAAAACAAATAGAAGACATCCAGTACAAGAACACTATCAAGTTCCAAAGACACATTCGAAATCACTGTTATTAAACCAGTTAAAAATAGACACTATATGCTGACAAGTCGGTGGTGCAGTGGATAGAACATCGGATTGGGGTGCTGAGGACCCAGGTTTGAGACCCCAAGGTCGCTAGCTTGAGCACAGGCTCATCTGGTTTGGGCAAATCTCGCCAGCTTGGACCCAAGGTCACTGGCTCAAGCAAGGGGTTACTTGGTCTGCTGAAGGCCCATGGTCAAGGCACATATGAGAAAGCAATCAATGAACAACTAAGGTGTCACAACAAAAAACTAATGATTGATGCTTCTCATCTCTCTCCGTTCCTGTCTGTCTGTCCCTGTCTATCCCTCTCTCTGACTCTCTCTCTGTCTCTGTAAAAAAATTAAAAAATTAAAAAAATAAATAAATAAAAATAGACACTATATAATATGAACCTTTGTTCAGAAATTTTTACTTGAAAGCAAATATAAAAAAATATATAGGATGAAATTGATACTGGAAGTGGGAGAATCAGGTTGATATGCAGTGATGAAAGAGAGAGTATCGAGAACCTGCAGCTGTTACTGCAGCATGTATAGACTGATCACAATTAAACTGTAGAGGTAGAGCTGACAGAATATAACAACTAAACTACATACACAAATATATAAGGAGGGGAAGTGAAAAAGTCATGTTTTAAGCATGTGTATCTTGCACAAAATGGCACTATTAAAAGAAACAGGAAAAATAGAGGAGTAGGTTTAAGAAAGAACAGGATTATTTATTGGAGGTAACACTATTAAAATTCTAATGGAATGAACTGGTGAAAACATATGGCAAATTGCTAGAATTTTGCAGAAACATATCTCTAAGGAGAGGTCAGAATTTAGAATACATATGAGGGAATCATCTGCAAAGAACTGATATTTATAGTCATGAGTTAAAATTTAAAAAGATTATATATGTGTGTGTGCGTGTGTGTGTTTTGCACACACAGAGAGAGAGAGAGATGGAGAGATAAATGCTTTCCATAGTATATACAATTTAGATAAAAGGTTAAATTCACTTGAAAGGTTTAACAAATTCAGTGTTGTATCTGATAACCTCATTTCAAGATATATAAAGCCAAAAGTAACCAAAGTAAAAGGATAAAATTAGAAATTGACCTTGAGAGAGAGAGAGAGAGAGAGAGAGAGAGAGAGAGAGAGACTTTAACCTATTTTAGTAGTTAATAGAATAGTCAGTCAAATAATCTATAAATTTTTAGATGAAAATAATGATACAAATGAACATGTTTAGTATAAAGGCCATATAGAATAATACTGTACTCAAAATTGTTCTACAGATTCTTTTCAAGTACACATGGAAAGAAAAAATACTGAATTTCAATGCTTTCTGTGTTAAGGTTTTCCAGAGAAACAGACAAATAGGAGACATACATGTGTAAATATAAATTTGTTGCATGAAATGGCACACATGGCTACCATCTGCAAGGTGGAGAACAAGGAAAGTTGGTGGTGCAATTCAGTCTGAGTCCAAAGGCCCGAGAATCGGGAGCTTCAATGTCCAATGATGGGAAAAGATAAATGTTCTAGCTTAGGAAGAGAGAAGAAAGTTGCCCTTCCTTCACTTGTTTGTTCCATTTGGGCCCTCAAAAGTTTGAATGATGCCCTGCTACATTGATGAGATTATCTTTTACTCAGGCTACTGAATCAAATGCTTCCAAAAATACCCTCACAGATACATCCAGAAATTAAGTTTTACCAGCTATCTGGGAATCCCTTGACTCAGTGAGGCTAACACATAAAGTTCACTGTCATACTTAACAACATATTTTTAAGAAATCAATTCTCATCAGATAAATTGATAAATGTAGTAAGATTATTAAACTTTAAGAATATAAAATATGCCAATATTTTTAAGACTTTGAGATAGGGAAATATATTTTTAAAGACACCATGTGAAATAAGCAAATCAGAAAAAGCTCAGAACTATATAATTTCACACATAGGTGGGATATAAAACTGAGACTCATGGACACAAATGAAAGTGAAGTGGTTACCACAGGGAGGGGTTGCTGGGGAGGGTGGGGTGTAGGCAGTAAAGAGAGATAAATATATGGCGACTGAAAATAATTTGATTTTGGGTGATAGGTATACAACATTATCAACAGTTCAACTGCTATAAAAACATTTACCTGAAATCTATGTACTCTTATTGACCCATGCTACTTTGTTAAATTTAAGTTTCTAAATAAATTTTTTAAAAAGACACCATAAACACAAACTATAAAAATAGAGTGATTAATTAGACAAACTTGGAGTTAGAACTATGTAATTATATATATCAAGAATATAGTAAAGAAAATTAAAAAACAGATCAGTAACAAAATATATTTATTACACTTATACTGACAAAAATTTAATATATAAAATGTATATTTAAAATTACTATCTATTGATTACAAAAAGACCAATATATGAGAAACACATGTAAAATATATGCATAAACAGACTGAAAGTATATAAAGACACTCAAAATCATTATTAAATAGACAATACAAATATTACAAGATACCACACAGATCTTCCAAGTTAGCAAAAATTAAAGGTATGACAATATCATTTGTTGGGTCTAAAGAATAAATTTAACACTATTTGTAGTTACAGAAATTGATGCCATCTTTAAGGAAAACAAGTTGTGATTAGCTAATAAGTTTGAGCATATATACCAGGACCAATGTATAAGAATATGCAGAAGGGTGTTATTCATAACTGAAAAAAATGGAATTTATATAAATGTTTATCAATGATGCAGGTTAAATTGTGTTACTAGTATAAATGAGTACCTTAGAGCTGTCTAAATGCAATTTGATGATAAATTACAACTATACCATCAATTTGAAATGCTCTCAAAATAAAAATATTGAATTACTAAAGCAAGTGTCAGGACAAATAAAGCATAATTTAACATATAAAATTTAAAACCTTGAACAAGTAAATAATATGTTTTTTAGAGGGCACGTATATGTGGTAAAGTATAAAGATAAAAACAAGTGTGCAAAAATTAAAACAGATAGTATAGTAGTTCCCATACAGATAAGGGAGCTATGATAAGTAATGTGCATACTGAGAATGAGGCAAACTGTATTTTCCCAAAATACAATACTGCTACAGCAATATTTCCAGGCCTATGTAGTCTCAGAAATGTGTTATTTTCCCAATATGTGGAATTCATCTACATTTTTTGGAATTTTGTGGCTGCTTCAATGTGTAGACTATGACAGAAATTATGGTGTGTGATTTTCAAGACCCAGTCAAAACTGGTAATTCCACTTATACTCTCTCCCCATTTTAAGATGCTTATAACTGAAACATATTCACAATAGTATGAAAAAGCCTAGAACCCATGTAGATGTTCAGTCCTAGCTAAAGTGACAGTCAAAGCCATCTTCAACAACCAGACATGCAAATGAATAAGTCTTTAAATTGCCCAGCTCTCACTGAGTGGAACAGAGATAAGCTATCTCAGCTCAGCCCTGTTGGGCCCTGAACAATTTGTAGAATCATGAGTAAAACAAATGGTGTCATTGCTGGGAGACATTAATCATGAGGTTGCTTATTATGCAGAAATTGATGACTGGAACAAATTCTGCTATTTAGAAGTAGAATGTCATTAAAACAAAGTTCAGGACATATGGCTTCAGAAGTAAGTGGTGGATTAGAATGACTGGAAGAGAGTGTTGGTAGAAACCCAATGGCCTTCAAGGAGTTTGTAGGTGAGGGCTTAGAGAAAAGTGAGGATTATTGGAAACAGTAAGGAATGAGGTCTTTTATGTAGTGGAGAAAATTTTACCAGCATTCTTTCCTGAAGTAATGTAGATGGGAAACATTCCTAATGAACTGAATAATCTAAAGAAGGTAGAGATACTGCTGATCACTTTCCAGCTGCCTATAGCAAAGCTGAGAGGAAAAAGATAAGTGAACATAAAGAAGCCAATAAGAAGAGATGAAATAGGCCCTGGCCTGTTGGCTCAGATGTAAAGCATCAGCCTGGCATCTGGATGTCCCAGGTTTGATTCCCAGTCAGGGCACAAAGGAGAAGCGACCATCTGCTTCTCCACCCCTCTCCCTTCGCCTTCTTTCTCTTTCTCTCTTTCCCTTCTGCAACCATGTCTCGATTGGTTTGAGAGCATCATCCTGCACACTGAGTATGGCCCCATGGAGTCTCCACCTCAAGTGCTAAAAATAGCTCAGTTACAAGCATGGCCTCAGATGGGCAGAGCATCAGCCCCAGCTGGGAGTTTCTGGGTGGATCCTGATGGAGGCACAGGTGAGAGTCTGTTTATTTCCCCTCCTTTCACTTGGAAAAGAAGAAAAAAAAGAAAAGAAAAGATGAAATACTGCCATTAGCGACAACACGATGGATCTTGAGAATATTATGTTAAGTGAAATCAGTCAGACAGAAAAAGTTAAGAACCATATGACTTCCTTAATATGTGGGATATAAAATTGAAAATAACAAATGAACAAGCAAGACAAACAAACAAAAATTTATAAAGAGAGATAACAGTATGGTGGTTACCAGAGGGCAAAAGGGAGTCAAATACATATATGGTCACAGAAGGAGACTTGACTTTGGGTGGTGAACACACAATACAGTATACAGAGGATGCATTATAGAACTGCACACTTAAAACCTATATATACTTTTTATTAACCAATGTCATTTCAATAACTTTAATAAAATTTTTAAAAACAACCAAAAACTCATTGTGCTTGAAAACAAAATTACTTCTCATTTTCAGGTTTTCCAAAATTCTCAAATTAAGGAGTTTCCAAGCAAAAAAATAAGTCCAGAGAGAAAAGGTAAGATTCTTTGTTATGATCACAGAAAGACGTAAGATTGTGTCTCAGGAACTATTTGGTCATATAAAAGGTCTTCTAAAAATGTTAAAAGATTTCCTCTTTTATAAAGTTGGGGATAGGGAGAAGATGGTGTTCTTGAACCTAATTAGGAAATAATGAGCTTTCTTTTCCTCATATTTGTAATCTTTCACCCAAAGCATCATTAGAATACAATCATCCCATAATACAGTTGTAGTCATTTATTTTTCCACTTATGCATGTTTGTATTTTCCTCTGTGGCCACAAAAACAATTACATACACTTGTAAAATTTGTAATTGGTATATATCAAGAAACAAGCAAATTATAATGATCTGAAACAGAATGGCAACTAAAGGGCTTTATTCTAAAATAATCAGATTAGTAACTGTCTGTCAGAACTATCCCCAGTGAAAATTTGACCAAAAATTTTATTCATTATTTATTAAATAATAACACTGTGTGACTTTATATACTCTGATTGATAAAGCATCCTTACTAAAGGGATTATTAACAAATGATTAGAAATATTGGGTATTTTGTTTATATTTCACACATTCCTTTTACTATGTGAATGTTTTTAAAAAAACAAGAATATATAAATTCAGTTTAATTAGAGTTCCTTTACCTCTCAGCTACAAGGCAAACTGCTTGTCATGCCTAAGCATAATTGAAGTTGAGTGATGAGTACTTGTGGGTTTGTTATACTATTCTCTCTAATCTTATAAATTATGAATTACTTGACAATATCTATAACAACATTTTTTTAAAAGAATGTATCATTTTGGTAATTCAAAACTTGTGTTTTGGGAAATAGTTTTTCTGCAATCTATAAACGTTTACAATTTGATAGTATACAAGTTGTTAATTTCAATTCCTTACTTTATTTTAGATTGTGAAACTTGACTGAAATGCTTCCTTTTACATCTCTGTAGGGAAGAAAAAATCACTAATGCAAATACTGAAAAATAAATTCTAAATAAAGTTGTTTACAAATAAAAATGGGGTTTGCTTATAAAAAATCTTAAAGATGTTGTCAACTTACAGGAAAGGTACAGGTTATGTCTAATGAACTGAATCACAGTAACATTCATAGGCAAACCACAGACTTTAAAGATAATTGCATGAGGGGAAAACACCAGTGTGGTCTGAATTGGACAGATACTACAAAATGAAGTCTTTGTTCTTTCAGTTTCTAGGAGCAGACAGCAAGTTGAGGAAATTATTCAGTGTCAGCACACAGGCTTTTTCTATTGAAAAGAGAGAAAGAGTCCAAGGACCAAACAAAGAGCCTAGATCAGGCGTGGCCAACAGTTTTTGCCCCCGGACCAGATTAGAAAGAAAACTTTTTTCACAGCCGGACAAAATATTAAAATTAAGAAATGTTAAATACAAAAATTATTTGTTTAAGTAAACAAAATTTTATTATGTAATTTGTTTATGAATAAATGTAAGTGAGTGGAAAAAATTTTAATACACAATATTATTTTAATAAAAATATATTTAAATAAAAATATAATTACATACCATATAAATATCCAAACTGTATCGCAATCAACTAAAACAATATTTAATTAATAGAATGAGCTTGAAAAGGTTTTATCGCAAATAAAACAATTATTTCGTTTTATGAACAGCCTGGACACGTTTTCAGTTATCAACTGCAGTTATTGTCTATGCTACAATGCTACTTGATTCAGCACCCTTGACCACAAAAATAATGAATTGTTTGACCTTGGGTGCGCACTGGCAAACTCTGCCTAAAAGAATGTGGGTTTCACATCTCAGCTAAACATCAAACAGTTAATATTGAGTACAGACAAGTACAAAAGTTGTAAATCTTTATAATGGAATTTTTTAAAAAAATAAAGAAGAATTGCGAATCCATTCGACCAATTATTGGAAGTTAACACTAGATTAGTCACAGGCAAAATTCTTTTCTGTGTATCACTACCGTCTTAAATATCTCGATTTCCAATAATTAAAGATGCTTCCACTTCTGAGTAGCTGAGATTTTAAAGTAGCGGAGAATATTAAAAATTTAATCATGGGCTGCATAAACTCATTACGCAAGCTGGATCTGGCCTGTGGGCCGTATGTTGGCCATGCCTGGCCTAGAGGGTCAGAATCAAGAGTTAATCCTATTTTTTTTTAAACAAAAAGGTCTATAATGGTTATTCTTGAGGTTTGATCCCCAACCAGAGCTTATACAGTAATCAACCAAGGAATGCATAAATAAGTCGAATAACAAATTGATGTTTCTCTCTCTCTTCCCCCACCCTCCTCTCTCTAAAAACAATCAATAAATAAAAATTAAAAAATAAAATAAAATAGATAACTTCTTATTAATTTTACATCTTCAGATAGAAAGAACCATAATAGAAACCTTGTGATCAAAGAACCACACCTTAGATTGCTTATCTCCACCTACATTTGATTTAGATGAGATCCTAGACTATTACCCTAAGTTTAAGACTGTGTAATAGGTTGGAAAACCAGAGTACTTTGAGAGAAAGAGTAAATGCATTTTTCACTTGGAAGAAATGTGCTTTGTTAGTCAGAGAAAGGACTGTGGCAGTGGTTTATTGTGTGTACTGGTTTATTGTGAGGGACCAGTGGTACTGGTCCCTCATTTCCCTGATGATTAGTGACATTGAGCATATTTTCATGTACCTGTTGGCCTATGTTTGTCTAGTTTGGAATACTGTTTATTCAGTTCTTATACCCTTTTAAATTGTATTTTTTTTTTTGGCCTTTGAGTTGTGGAATTTATATATTTTGGATAGTAACTCTATCAGATATATGACTTGCAAATATTTCTTCCCATTCCTTAGGTTGCCTTTTCATTTTTTCTGATGAACAGATTCATTTTAATTTGATGTAGTCCCAATTGTGTATTTTACCTTTCGCCACCTTTGCTTTTGATGTCAAATCCAAAAAAAATCACTGCTAAGACTTACTGATATCAAGAAACTTACCACCATGTTTTCTTCTAGAAGTTTTAAAGTTTCAGGTTTTATATTCAAATTTTCAATCCATTTTGAATTGATTTTGGGATATAGTGTAAAAAATAATGGTGCAGTTTTTTTTTTTCATGTGTATATCCAGGTTTTATAACAACATTTATAGAAGAAACAGTCTTTTCCTCATTATATATTCTTGGCTTCACTGTCCTAAATTAATTGGACATTTATGGGTGAGTTTACTTCTGGACTTTCTATTCTAGTCCATTGATCTATTTGTGTGTTTTTATGCCAGTACCATACAGTTTTGAAGACTACAACTTTGAAATATAATTTGAAAACAGGTAGTCGATCCCTACAACTTCGTTACTTTTTCTCAAGGATTGTTTTTGTTATTTGGGGTCTTTTGTGAATCCAAATAAAATTCAGAGTTTTTTTCCAATTCCTTGAAAAATGTCATTGAAATTGTGATAAAAATAGCATAAGTCTGCATATTGCTGGGTAGTATGAACATTTTAACAATATTAATTAGCACAGAATATTTTTCCATTCATTTGCATCGTCTTTAATTACTTTCATCAGTGTCAGTAGTTTTCAGCATACACATCTTTCACCTCTTTGATTAAGTATTTTATTTTATTATTTTTGAGAATATTATAAATGAGATTGTTTTCTTTTTTTCATTTTCTTTTTTTTTATTCTTCTAAAGCTGGAAATGGGGAGAGACAGTCAGACACACTCCCGCATGCGCCCCACCGGGATCCACCCGGCACGCCCACCAGGGGCGATGCTCTGCCCCTCCGGGGCGTCGCCCTGCCGCGACCAGAGCCACTTTAGCGCCTGGGCAGAGGCCAAGGAGCCATCCCCAGCGCCCGGGCCATCTGTTGCTCCAATGGAGCCTTGGCTGCGGGAGGGGAAGAGAGAGACAGAGAGGAAGGAGGGGGTGGGGGTGGAGAAGCAAATGGGCGCTTCTCCTATGTGCCCTGGCCGGGAATCGAACCCGGGTCCCCCGCACGCCAGGCCGACGCTCTACTGCTGAGCCAACCGGCCAGGGCCGAGATTGTTTTCTTAACTGATACTCTGGTATTAGTGCATAGGAATTCAAAAAATTTCTGAATAAAAATTTTGTACCTGACATCTTTACTGAGTCCATTTATTAGTTCTAATAGCTTTCATTGGAGTTTTGGTGGTTTTCTACATATAATATAATGTTCGATGCAAATAGTGATGATTATACTTCTTCCTATCTGATTTGCATGCCTTTTATTTCTTTTTCTTGCCTTACTACATGGACAGTACTTCTGATACTACTATATATTGAATAAAAGTGACAAGAGTGACTATCCTTGTCTTGTTCCTGATCAAAAAGAAAAGGCTTTTAGCTTTTCACCTTGGGTGTATTAACTCTGGGTTTGTCACATAAGGACTTTACTATTTTGAGGTTTATTCTCCCTATACCATGTGTGTTTAGAGTTTTATCATGAAAGGATGTTAAATTTTTTCAAATGCTTTTTCAGGTTCTAGTAAAATGATCATATGAATTGTATCCTTAATTTAGTTAATGTGGCATATCACACAAATTGATCTGCAGGTGTTGAACCATCCCTGTATCCCTGGAATAAATTTCACTTCATCATGCTGTATGATCCTTTAAATATATTTTTGAATTTAGTTTGCTAATATTTTGTTGCAAATACTCACACCTATGTTTATCAGAGATATTGACCTATAATTTTCTTTCCTTTTGGTATCCTTGTCTGGCTTTGATATCAGGGTAATGCTGGCCTCATAAAATAAGTTTGGAAATTTCCATTCCTCTTCAATATTTTTGGAAGAGTTTGAGAAGAATAAGTATTTGTTCTTTTTTTATAATTTATTTATTTTTATTTAGACAATTAAACTTAACAGGGTGACATTGGTTAACCAGGGTACATAGATTTAGAGAAAATATTTCCACATCATTTAGATAGTTGATTATGTTGTATACCCATCACCCAAAGTCAAATAATCCTCTGTCACCTATATTTGTTTTTCTTTATGCCCCTCCCCTCCCTCTTTTTTCTTCCCTCCCCTGGTAACCACTGCACCTTTATCTATGTCCACAAATGATTCCATAGATAAGTGGGACATAAAATTGAGTATTTATTCTTCTTAAAGTGTATGGTAGAATTCACCTGTGAAGCAATCTGGTCATGGACTTCTCTTTGTTGAGACATTTTTGATTCCTGATTCCATCTCCTTATTAGCAATTGGTCTGCTCTGATTTTCTATTTCTTTATGATTCAATTATGGTAGGTCATATGTTTCTAAGATTTATCCGTTTTTTATAGGCTATCCAAATTGTTGGCATTTAACTGTTCATAGTAGTTTCTTATGATCCTTTGTATTTCTATGGTATCTACTTTAAAGTCTCCCTTTTCATTTATAATTTTATTTTCTAAGTCTGCTCTCTGTTTTTTCCTCAGTTGGTCTAGATGAAGTTTTGTCTATTTTATTTATAATTTTTTCTTAATCAGCTCTTATTTCATTAATCTTTTCTACTGTCCTTTTAAGCTTTATTTTGTTCATATCAGCTCTGACCTTTCTTACAATCATGTGTCATATAATAATGTTTCAATCAATTAAACATATACTTAAGGTGGTCCCATAAAATTATAATAAAGTTTACTTTTCTGTAAAAACTGAAAGAATAAGTGGTTCAGAAGAATTTTTCTTTTCCCATATACGAGCAATTATCTGTAGGGCTTGGCGATGAATCCCCTCTCACTCACAGCACCTCAATTTTGAGTGCACAGATTACTTCCTAATCAGTCAGCTACTGACCCGTTTCTCCACAGAAGAGCCTGTGCCTCCAGAGCTACAAATTCAGAGGGCACTAGAGCCTCCCAGATCTAACCTGATGGTCTTCAGAGTCTATTGCTGCAAATTCTTTGTTGATGACCTATGACCCTGTATGAGGACACAGACTCACAGGAGCAACAATAACAGTTCATGTCACTGTCATTTTAGTAAAAGCTTTCTGTGACAGTAGCAGCGCATCTGTCCCTGTCATTTGGAAATTTTCAGGTTGTAATGATATAAAGCATAGTTCTATTTGTTTCATCAATTCAATGTCATAGAGAGTCCTCTGAGCCAGATAGACAATGGAACCTAAACAATTCTTAAAGTCAAAATGCTGAGTCCTCAGTTCTACACCCCCTCCATGTTAACACATTTAAAATTAATATCACAAAGTTCCTTAATCTGCATAATATGTCAAACTGCAAAAGCTAAAACCACATTGCCATGTTAATCCCCTATGTTCATTTATCTCTCCTGATTTCTTATTCCTACAACCCACAGGTCACCTTTCATTCCTTCCTGACAGTCACTATTATGGTGATCTACTTCTAATCAATCCAGCCCACATCCTGGTTCACGGAACAGCACTGAGAGCTTTGCTGTTCTATTACTGACACTGCTAGACGAAAGCAGGGGGACTGCATGTGGGACAGTGTAAAGTCTACCGTGTAGCATAATGATGTAGGCCTTCACATCTACTCACCTCTCACTCACTAACTCACCCAGAGGAACTTCTTGTCCTGTCAGCTCCAGTCATTAAAAGTGCCCTATTGAAAGCTTTAAAAAGCCTAATAAAATGTCTTCCAATTCTAAAAAAAAATAGGTGAGAGATAAACTATCACAATACCAGATACCAAACTATACTGCAAGGCTATTATATTCAAAACAGCCTGGTAGTGGTAAAAGAACAGGTATACAGATCAATGGAAAAATAGAAAGCCTAGAAAAAACTCCATGCCTTTACATTCAATTAATTAATTAATAAAGGAGGCAAAAGCATGCAATGGAGTAAAAACAGTCCCCTCAATAAATGGTGTTGGTAAAATTGGACAGATCCATGCAAAGAAATGAAATGAGACCACCAACTTACACCATTCACAACAATAAACTCAAAATGTATAAAAGACTTAAATGTGAGTAACAAAATTATAAAACACCTAGAAGAAAACATAGTCAGTAAAATCTTGGACATCTCTCATGGCAATATTTTTGCTTATATATCTCTTCAGACAAGGGAAACAGAGGAAAAAATAAACAAATAGGACTACATCAAGTTAAAAAGCTTTTGTACAATAAAAGAAACCATCAACAAAATGAAAAGAGAAGCCACTTAATGGGAGAACATTTTTTCCAATAATACATCTGATAAAGGGTGAATTTCCAAAATATATGAAAAACTTATATAACTCAAAACCAGGAAGCCAAACAACCCAATTAAAATGTGGGCAAAGGACCTAAATAGTTCTCCAAAGAGGACATACACACAGCCAATAGACATATGAAAAGATGCTCAATGTCATTAATCATCAGAGAAACGCAAATTAAAACCACAGTGAGCTATCACTTCACACCTGTAAGAATGGCTATCACCGGCCCTGGCCGGTTGGCTCAGTGGTAGAGAGTCGGCCTGGCGTGCGGAGGTCCCGGGTTCGATTCCCGGCCAGGGCACACAGGAGAAGCGCCCATCTGCTTCTCCACCCCTCCCCCTCTCCTTCCTCTCTGTCTCTCTCTTCCCCTCCCGCAGCCAGGGCTCCATTGGAGCAAAGATGGCCCGGGCGCTGGGGATGGCTCTGTGGCCTCTGCCTCAGGCGCTAGAGTGGCTCTGGTCGCAGCATAGCGACGCCCAGGATGGGCAGAGCATCGCCCCTCCTCTGGTGGGCAGAGCATCGCCCCTGGTGGGCGTGCCGGGTAGATCCCGGTCGGGCGCATGCGGGAGTCTGTCTGTCTCTCCCCGTTTCCAGATTCAGAAAAATACAAAAAAAAAAAAAAAGAAAAAAGAAAAAAAAGAATGGCTATCACCAATAAATCAACAAACCAGTGCTGATGAGGATATGGAGAAAAAAGAACCCTTGTGCACTGTTGGTGGGAATGCAGACTGCTACAACCACTGTGGAAAAAAGTATGGAATTTCCTCAAAAAATTAAAAATGGAACTGACTTTTCCCAGCAGTCCCACTTCTGAGAATATATAAAAACTATATATTAAAAAAAATCAAAACACTAATTTGAAATAATATATGCATCTCTATGTTCATTGCAGTGTAATTTACAGTAGCCAAGATCAAGAAACAACTCAAGTGTCTATCAGTAGATGAGTGGATAAAAAAGCTGCAGTACATCTACACAATGAAATACTACTCAGCCAAAGAAAGGATGGAATTCTTAACCTTTGAAAAACATGAATGGACCTTGAGAGCATTATGCTTAAGTGAAATAAGCCAGTCAGAGAAAGACAAGTACCATATTATTTCACTCGTATGTGGAATCTAATGAATAAAATGAACTACTTTACAAAACAGAGACAGACTGATAGTTAGAAAGCAGGCTAACAGCTGTTGGAGGTGAGAGACTAGTAAGGGGAATAAGGGATGGAGTAAGAAAGAAAGGAAAGGAGGAGGGAGGGAGGGAGGGAGGGAGGGAGGGAAGGAAAGATAAAGAAAGTGATCTTTGACCTGGTCATGATATCTTAATTGTTCCTTCTCTAATGAGTGAGTTTAATAAAATCTTTGATACATGTTCATTAAAAAAACAAAAACAAAAACCTGAATCTCTGCAGCTTCTTTTCATATTATAGTGTTTTCCAATCTTGAATGCAGTATGAAACTAAGAATCCAAGATTGGTCCTGTCAGAGGCCATTGTTGGGGTCAGGGAATGCAGTAGTCATCATGTTGGTATTAACAGAGGATGGAGTGATACAATTGACAGCTTCAGAAACCTCAAACACACAATCAGTTTTCACTTTAAAACTGTCTCTATGACAAAGTTTTATGGGATGGGAAGATAAAAACCTAACTAAAAAGTTCTGAAGGACAAAGCTGAACTGGCATGTCAGAACTGAGCAGACAAATATTCATCAAGTTCCAAAATCAAAATACACAAAAATACAAGAGCAGCCCAGAGACAGAGTCTGTCTTACTCAAGCTGTACTCTAGTTCGCTCACAGTGTACTCCTTGAAAAGACTGAGGTGAGCAAGACAGTGCTCTGTCTCCCCAAGACAGAAAAAGGAATTCCCCTTTCTCTTGGAAGATAATGCCTGCAGTTTATTTTATAGACACCATTTTAGAACAAAATAAAAATTATAAACATGTAAGTAGGCAAGATTATTTGAGCAATAATCAAAATCATACTTAATGGAGAAATTCTGACAGCATTCCCTCTGAGATTGGAAATGAGAAAAAATGACTGCTCTCATTATTTATATTCAAAATTGTTGAGTACTAACCAACTCAATAAAGCAAATAAAAAATATAAGAGTTATTAAAAACTAGCCTGACCAGGTGATGGTGCAGTGCATAGAGCATTGGCCTGGGATGCTGAAAACTCAGGTTCAAAACCCTGAGGTCACTGCCTTGACTGCAAGGTCGCCAGTTTGAACATGGGATCATAAACATGACCCCATTATTGCTGGCTTTGAAATATCCCCTAATTTTTGTGAGCAGTATATTAAAAAATAAATAAAATGGCTTAAGAAATATGAGTAAAAATTTTTAAAAATAAAATTTTCAAAATAGCAAAATACAAGATCAATATGCAAAATGATTTAAATTATTGTATACCAGCAATAAGTAGAAAATAAAAATTTTAAATAGTATCCTGAAACATATTAATTATCTAGAAATAATTTTTTTTTTGTATTTTTCTGAAGTTGGAAACGGAGAGGCAGTCAAACAGACTCCCGCATGCGCCTGATTGGGATCCACCCGGTATGCCCACCAGGGGGCGATGCTCTGCCCATCTGGGGGGTCACTCTGTTGTGACCAGAGCCATTCTAGCGCCTGAGGCAGAGGCCATGGAGCCATTCCCCAGCGCCCAGGCCAACTTTGTTCCAATGGAGCCTTGGCTGCAGGAGGGGAAGAGAGAGACAGAGAGGAGGGAGAGGGGGAGGGGTGGAGAAGCAGATGAGCGCCTCTCCTGTGTGTCCTGGTCGGGAATCAAACCCAGGACTCCTGCATGCCAGGCCGATGCTCTACCACTGAGCCAACTGGCCAGGGCCCTTCCCCTTCCCCCTCTCCCTCCTCTCTGTCTCTCTCTTCCCCTCCCGCAGCCGAGGCTTCATTGGAGCAAAGTTGCCTCGGGTGCTGAGGATGGCTCCATGGCCTCTGCCTCAAGTGCTAGAATGGCTCTGGTTGCAACAGAGCGACCCCCTGGATGGGCAGAGCATTGCCCCCTGGTAGGAATGCCGGGTGGATCCCGGTCGGGCGCATGCGGGAATCTAACTACCTCCCCATTTCCAACTTCAGAAAAATACACAAAAAAATAATAATGATGATGTAATAAACCTTAACAATGAAAAACAGAAAATGTTATTGAGAGAACTTCAATACCTGAACTAATGGAGGTATGTGCTATGTTCATAAATTAGAACACTTAATAATGTTAAAATAAAATCCATGCAAAATAATTAAATAAATAATAAACATTTAGTTATTTTTGTAAAATAAATAAAGTGACTTTAAAATTCACAGGAAATACAAATAGTCAAGTATATACATGGCATTCCTAAAGAAGTCTGTTATTGAGAATTTAGAGTGTTATACGGTATATATCAAGACCTCTTAGAAAACCATAGTAAGACCTATGATATTTAGTGTAAAGATGAACAAACTGAAGAACTGAACAGAATAGTCATCCCAGAAGCAGACCAACACATACATAATCACCTACGTTTATCAAAGAAAGTTAAATTCATAATTAAAGGCTTGCCATAAAGAAGTTCCAGATCAACATGGCTCTATTATTTAAGGAAAAATTAAAACCAATCTTACACAAAAACATAAACTAGAAAAGAAAAAACTTCTCATCTCATTTTATGGCTACTGCCTTATTCTGGTAACAACACAGACAAAAATAATAAAGAAAAACTACAACACAATATCCCTCATGAACTTAGTTGTGAAAATCCTTATGAAAAATTTAACAAATTAAGTGTTAAACAAAAGAATAGTACATTAAATCCATGTGGAGTATACCTAATGAATATAAGGTTGATTTTACATTCTAAAAATCAATGTAAGTCTCTATAAAAATTATGATAAGTGTATTAAATATTTAGTATATATAAGAAAAGCATTTGACAAAAATCAACACTCATTTAAAATAGAGACTTTCACTCCAATATCACATTCTTTTGATTTCTGAGAGAAAATGCTTACTATATGAAATCAGGTAGAGTAAGTCATTTATATTTTTCCTTTTTTCTAAATTATTTTGGCTATATTAAATTTGTTGTATTTCTAAATACATTTTAGACTATCAGCTTATCAATATCTATCCAAAAGCCTGCTAGAATTTTGAGTGAGAATGCATTTATTTATAAATCAATTTTGGAAAAAATGACATCTTATCATATATTCTTTCAATTAATGAACATGACATATTACTACATTTATTTAGGTCTTTTAAATTTTCTCTTAGCAGTGTTTATAGTTTTACGTGGATATATCTTGACATATTTTTTTTTTGTATTTTTTTTAAGTTGGAAATGGGGAATCAGTCAGACAGACTCGCGCATGCACCCAACTGGGATCCACCTGGCATGCCCACCAGGGGGCGACGCTCTGCCCATCTGAGGCATTGCTCTGCTGCAACCAGAGCCACTCTAGCACCTGAGGCAGAGGCCATAGAGCCATCCTCAGCACCCCGGCCAACTCTGCTCCAATGAAGCCTCGGCTGCAGGAGGGGAAGAGAGAGACAGAGAGAGGAAGGAGAGGGAGAGGGGTGGAGAAGCAGATGGGCGCTTCTCCTATATGCCCTGACTGGAAATCAAACCCAGGACTCCTGCACGCCAGGCCGACGCTTTACCACTGAACTAAACCCCCAGGGCCCCTGTCTTGACATATTTTGCTAGATTTATCCCTATGTATTTTTATATGCTACTTTAAATGGTCTTTTTTTTTTTTAATTTAAATCTCAACTGTTTGTTGCTAGAATATAAAAATTAGTCTACTTTTGTTTATTCACGTTGTATCCTGAAACCTTGTAAACTCAATATTTCTGGTTGTTTCTTAAAGATTCCTTATTCTTTTTTTTTTTTTTCATTTTTCCGAAGCTAGAAACGGGGAGGCAGTCAGACAGACTCCCACATACGCCTGACCGGGATCCACCCAGCATGCCCACCAGGGGGCGATGCTTTGCCCCTCTGGGGCGTCACTCTGTTGCGTCCAGAGCCATTTTAGCACCTGAGGCAGAGGTCACAGAGCCATCCCCATCGCCCGGGCCATCTTTGCTCCAGTGGAGCCTTGGTTGCGGGAGGGGAAGAGAGAGACAGAGAGGAAGGAGAGGGGGAGGGGTGGAGAAGCAAATGGGTGCCTCTCTTGTGTGCCCTGGCCGGGAATCGAACCCAGGACTCCTGCACGCCAGGCCGATGCTCTACCTCTGAACCAACCAGCCAGGGCCAAGATTCCTTATTCTTATGTACAAGATTACTTCATCCTCAAATAAAAATAAAGTTTTACTACATTCTTTCCAATATATATTCTTGCTATTTATAAAGACAGAGTAAATTTGCGATGTTATGACAGAAAAAAATTATATATTTTACATATGCCAATATTCAAGAGGCCTTTGATTCCACTAAACACGAGTAAGAGATATCTGACCAGTGGCTTTTAAATATTTTTGTTTTATTGTAGCTCAAAGTAAGACATTAATTTTACATTTCAACATAGTCCCCACACATATGGACATACACACGCATAATTGAGACAACAATTTCACACATTTATTTAAAGATCTGACACACTAAAATTATATAATATTCTACTCTATTGTATTCAAAGTATTGCTCAAAACCCATTAAAATATATGCCATGGGTCACAACTTACTGTTTGAAAAGTTTTGTAAGCTTATAGAGACATCATTTCAATCTCTGCTACTGTCTTCAACTTGTCTTTTTCATGTTGTGTCCCCTCCTCTTTTTCTAAGGATATGACTCATCAGATTTAGAGCCTGCCCTAAATCCAGGGTAATTTCATATTAAAATCCTCCTGTAATTATATCTCCAAAGACCTTATTTTCTAATAAGGTCACATTCTAGAATTCCAGATGGACATGAATTTTTGAGGAACACTATTTAAGTCACTACATTTATACTAATTCTAGGTGTCGTACGAATAATAGATGAAAAATCTCAGCCTTGATTCTAATAAGTGCCCAATATCATTGAACAAAGGTGTCTGTTACCTAGACACTATTCCAAGGGTCATCTAACCAGGCAAGATAAACTATACTATAATTCCAAGGGGAAAACAGAGTGACCAGCCAAAATATGCAAATTGGGATTTTATGTCAATAGCACAAATTCAGAAGAGTTATGAGAAAAAAATATACATACTTAGAAAGTCATTTCAACTAACAATGATTACTATGACTGTGGATATAAAATACAACCTATTGCCTCTGCTCCAAATAGCTGTCAGTCTAGACTTTGCCAAAAGGAAAAAGCACAAAGCTCACCGTTGATTATTCCTTGCTTTTTTTAAAAAAAAATTTTTTTTTAGATTTTATTTATTTATTTATTTTTAGAGAGAGAGAGAGAGAGAGAGAGAAAGGGAGAGAGAGAAAGGGGGAGAGGAGGAACAGGAAGCATCAGCTTTCATATGTGCCTTGACCAGGCAAGCCCAGGGTCTCAAACTGGCAACCCCTCAGCATTCCGGGCCGACACTTTATCCACTGCGCCACCACAGGTCAGGCTGATTATTCCTTGCTTTGATGTCATATTCTTAGCTTTCCCTCACAGATTATTCTATTCCAAGGATATTTTCTTCACATATGTCTCCATTTTTACTATTCTTTAAAATTTCCTGCAATTAGTAACCACAGTTCTTATTCAGTTTGACTATGGTATACATATTGTTTAACTTTTTGGAGTGTGATCAGTATAACCTCTGCATCTTCATAATATTTTATAAAAGGTTATTAAGTCTCCTTCTCAGATGTGAAATACAACTTCATGTAGACACCAGATTTTCTGATGATGTCTGCTAATGGTTATTAATCTTCAAATTGGATTATAATAATATATGTAATCTATTTTAGGCATTAATGATGTCACCTTTCAGAACTGTGTTTAGATCACATGAATAAGAACTCCAAAACAACTGGTACTTTATAAAGGCAGTTTTTGAAAATGCCACCCCTGTTTTCACTTATAATGTTGTCTTTCTCATCACTGTCTTAAAACCTTAAGGAAATATTTAACAAAACTTCTAGTAAGAAAGGCTTGCTTCATGAAGAAATAATTAAATAGATGCCAACTCTTCCAAAGCCAATGCTTGTTGATGCTTGGTCCCTGGCTGGCAGAAGAACCTTTTGCACAAATGCTAAGAGGTTTCTTGGCTCCATTATGTACTATAATTCACCATGTTATGGAGTAAAACAGCTGTTTTGTGATCATGGTCTGGATATTTGCCATATTGGCATACTGAGTTAAAGTCCCAACTTGCCTCTAAGCACTGCAGTTTAGTCTCTGGGCTATTGGGTAATGAATGAAGGAGAGACTCCTTGGACTTCCTCTTTTAATTCATTGCCTTTGATTCTCCTCTGTAATATAAAGTATTTTTTTTATCAATAGCCAAATTTGTAGCAATATGCAGAAGTAAAATATTACTTGAACTTTCATGTTTCCAAATCAAGGTATTCAAAGATAACCACAGCCATTATAAGTAAACCTCCTTGACTGCAGTTCATGGTGACATATAACTTTATGGGCTCATGATAACACCTTATCCCCAAACCATGGACACAGCTCAGTGGCTGGTGTTAGCATTTTGTTGGCATGCAATTTGAAATCAATAAATGACTTCATTATGAGTTACCATATATTTGAAATGTACCCAAATATAGATCACTGCAGAAAAACATTATTGTGAATTCCCTTACCTCCACAACAGTAAAACCTCGTAAAATAATACTGCATTTAAAATGTTTAATCTTAAGGGATTCTTAACGTCAAGTACATAAGACACTTGAGGATTTTGTATAATTATTCTTCAGAATAATATAAGCATATATCCTGAAACAATTCACATGGAGTAGTCCATTTGAAATTTAGATGATACCTTCATTTCTCTTAATAATAGCAGAGACATTTAAAAAGGAAAAGAATATAATGAGACACATATGGAAAAATAAAAAAATCACTTCTTTTTAAAGAAATGTATCAATTTCTAGATTCCTTTGGATACAGTTACTATACTGTTATGAGATTTCACTAATCTAACAATTACACCATGGAACAATCCACTAATAACTCACTAAGGATCATTAAACTTCATTTAAAGCAGTTAGTGGTTTATCAAAGGGACAAAAATGTTAATGCCCTCTCCAAATGGAGTCACAGAGCATGGAGATTCTCAAATCTGTCATCCAGATGAGGAAGACATGTAAATGTGTATGCATTTTGATCACCATGTAATTAATGGCCATTTCACATAAAAATCACAATTTACATTCTGCTCTTGATTCTTTACTTGAAGCCTGGGTTTGTTTGTAGAAAGATAATATTACCAAGCCTTTGTCAATAAATTGTGATGCATTTAAAAATATCTGAAAAATTTGAGAGAGTTAAATACTTCCCCCAAATCTATGATTACTTTCAGACCTGGACAAAGAAACTCTTCACATATTTCTTGCAAATTTGAATCAACATTTCTCCATAGCAATTTGAAGTAGAAGTCATATTACTGAATATTAGTAATAAAAAGATGGTGAAGGGACCTTCATCAAGTTTCCAGGAAGTAACCATCATACAGAAAATGCTGGAGCAGACCACAGCTGACCTAGAACCAGAACGGGTTCCTAGATGCCATAAAGTTGTGGGGACACAAGCATTTCCTTATGTATGTGCACAGCAGCCTGATTCAGGCACACATTCTAAATCCCATTTCCAGCACTTAAAAAAGAGAATTATCAATGAAGAGATGGGCATAAATGGGAATAATTCCATTGATTCTTTTTTTGTTGTTGTTTGTTTGTTTTATAAATAAATTTTTATTTTAATGGGGTGACATCAATAAATCAGGGTACATATATTCAAAGAAAACATGTCCAGGTTATCTTGTCATTCAATTCTGATGAGACACATTTCAGTAGTTATTCATTTTTAAATAATTTTCAGAAAATGTGCTTTGTTGACATTTATTTTGTGATGGAAGACTTTTCCTTTCCTTAAATGTCTGCTGCATATATAGAGAGAAGATGGCGACAAAGTAAGCGGATGTTCCAACTCCACTTTCCATAAATAAAGTGGATTACAACTTAAGAACAATCATCTTGAAAACCCAATTTTGGACTAAACTAAGAGGAATCTATAACCAAGGATCACTGAAAAAACCACACTGAGACTGGTAGGAAGGGTGAAAACTCAGAAAGGGTGGCCCCACTCTCAGGAGTGAGCAGAGGCCTGGAGGGACTCTCATGGTGGGGTAGGTTGCACAGAGAGTTGCGGGTCCTTAGCCCCAGAATCAGAGCCCCAGCCTAGAGCCCCAGAGAATAGAAGAGGATAGTATTTAGCTGAGAAAAGAGCCAGGTTACTGTTGGCAAGAAAGAGACAGAACTCTCAGACCCAGGCCCCATCTTAAAGGGACTGCTCAGAAAAGTTCTTTCACAGCCACTTACCTGGTGCTCTGGCAACGGGGAGAGCTGAGAGGACTAGAGTTTTGAGAGGAGAGCGTAATTTTGGAGGTACATAGACAAACACTGGGGGATAGCCACCCTAACCCCTGTGCTCCTCAAATCTAAAGCGGCCATTTTCCCTGGGAGAAGCAACACCAGCAAAAGGAAGCAATTATTCCACCCACTGAAGGCTCTCCTGCTCTGCTCAGAGCAAAGAGTCACTTAGAAGCAGGGTGATGTCAGGGACACAGGTTTTTAGTGCTAAGGTCTAAGCTACACCACCACCACACACACTGGTGAGTATTTGCTGAAGGGTGGACAGGCCTGGCAGCTTGAATGCCTGAGGCAGTGGCAACATCAGGCCAGTGAGCAGACCACACTTTGGGGACACAGAGGCCACACACATTGGCAAAGAGTAAATAAAAGCCAGCATAGGAGTGCAGCTAATATTTAAGATGGCACTTGGGCCCAGCAAAGGCAGCCACAAATTCTGGATTGCCTGTAGCCCCAAAGAAGTTGCTAATGGCCCATTCATAGGCAGGAACCACCACTGGTCTGTGTCAGGTTCTGGCCAGGGAGGTCCAGGGTGGGCACATCCAGCGGCAGATGTGGAGAGAATCAGTTCAGGACCTAACAACTCTTGTTAGACTGGTATCTTAAGGAAGGGCTCCTCACACATGACCCAGATAAGGCATAGATAATAGTGACACAAATAGCAAAAAGAACAGTAGCAGAAGACAAGTAGCCCACAGTAAATTACAAACACCAGCTGAAGCCAACCCAAGAAGATCTAGAAACAACACAACTAGAAGCTGAAGGTAGACAACACCAACCTTACATTCAGCTAGCCACACAAACTGCATACCCAAAGGAGGTATACACAGACAAAATGGGAAGACAAAGAAATGCAATCCAAATAAATCAACAAGAAAAATCCCTAGAAAAAGAACTGAATGAGATGAAAACACAAAGGGCCTTAGAGAAGAAAATGACGAACATAATGAACACCTAAATAGATAGCAGGCATCAAAAAGGACATTGAAATCATAAAAAAATCAGTCAGAAATGACAAATACAATATCAATAATGAAGACTACACTAGAAGGAATTAACTGCAGGCTGGATGAAGCAGAAAAATGAATCAGTGATTTAGAGGACAAGATAAATGAAAGCACGGAAGCAGAACAGCAAAAAGAAGAGGCTCAAAAAAACAGAGAAAATTCTAAGAGAACTCTGTGACAACATAAAGAGAAATAGCAACTGCATCGTAGGGGTTCCTGAAAGAGAAGAGAAAAAAACAGGGGATAGAGAAGGTGATTGAAGAAAGAAATCATAGCTGAAAATTTCCCTAAATTGATGAAAGAAAAAAGTCACTCAAATTTAAAAAGCACAGAGAGTCCCATTAAAGAGGAACCCAAAGAGACCTACACCAAGACACATCATAATTAAAATACCAAAGTTGAGATAAAAAAGAATACTAAAACCTGCAAGAGAAAAGCAGTCAATCACCTACAAAGGAGCCCACATAAGCATTACATCCAACTTTTCAACAGAAGCACTTGAGGCCAGAAGGGAATGGCTAGAAATATTCAAAGTTATGCAAAACAAGAGCCTACAACCAAGACTTTTTTTTTTATCCAGAGTAGCTATCATTTAAAATTAAAGGAGAAATAAAAAGATTCCCAGAAAAAAAAACAACACCTCACAGAATTTATAACAACTAAATCAGTACTGCAAGAAATGTTAAGGGGCCTGTTATAAACCGAACAAAGGGAAAAATATCTAGAAAAAGAGGAATGTAGATTTAAAGAATAAAATGGCAATAAACAACTACATATCAATAATAATCTTAAATGTAAATGGATTAAATCTTCCAATCAAAAGACATAAGATAGCTGTGTGGATAAGAAAATAGGACCTATACATATGCTGTCTATAAGAGACCCACCTCAAAGTAAAAGATACACATAGACTGAAAGTGAAGGGATAGAAAAAAATATTTCATGCAAATGGAAATGAAAAAAAAAAATGCTGGGGTAGCAATACTTATATCTGACAAAATAGACTTTAAAACAAGGGCTATAGTAAGGGATAAAGAAGGTCACTACATAATGATAAAAGAAGCAATCCAACAGTAAGATATAACCATTATAAATATCTATGCAACTAATATAGGAGCACCAAAATATATAAAGCAGATTTTAATGTACATAGGGCAAGATCAACAGCAATACTATAAAAGTAAGGGTTTTTTTTTGCCTGACCTGTGGTGGCACAGTGGATAAAGCATCGACCTGGAAATGCTGAGGTCACCAGTTCAAAACCCTGGGCTTGCCTGGTCAAGGCATATATGGGAGTTGATGCTTCCAGCTCCTCCTGCCCTTCTCTCTCTCTGTCTCTCCTCTCTCTCTCTCTGTCTCTCTCTCCCTCTCCTCTCTAAAATGAATAAATAAAAAATTTAAAAAAATAAAAAAATAAAATTAAGGGGTTTTAATACTCCACTAAAATCAATGGAAAAATCTTCAAGAAAGAAAATTAACAAAGAAACAGCAGCCTTAAAGAACACACTAGAATCAACTGGATTTAATATATATCTTTAGAACATTTCACCCTAACATAGCAGAATATACATTCTTTTCAAGTGCTCATGGTACATTCTCTAGGGTAGACCACACATTAGGACACAAAACAAGTCTCAATAAATTTAAGAAGATTTAATGGTAACCACCCTTGAAAAAACCACCACAAAAACACTTGACTTAAAAAAGGTAGCAACAGAGGAAAGAAGAATGGAATACAAACAAACAAAAACAAATGATAGAAAAACAAAAGAGAAGAATCAAACAAGATACAAAACTAACAGAAAGCAATTTATAAAATGGCAGTAGGGAACCCACAAGTGTCAATAATTACACTAAATGTAAATGGATTAAACTTACCAATAAAAAGACACAGAGTAGCAGAATGGATTAAAAAAGAAAATCCAACTATATGCTGCCTACAAGAAACACATCTAAGCAACAAGGATAAAAACAAATTCAAAGTGAAAGGCTGGAAAACAATACTCCAAGCAAACAACACCCAAAAAAAAGCAGGTGTAGCAATACTCATATCTAATAATGCTGACTACAAGACAGAAAAAGTACTCAGAGACAAAAATGGTCATTTCATAATGATTAAGGGGAAGTTGAATCAAGAAGACATAACAATCCTTAATATATATGCACCAAACCAGGAGCACCAAAATATATAAGACAGCTACTTATTGACCTTAAAACAAAAACTGACAAAAATACAATCATACTTGGAGACCTCAATACACCGCTGACGGCTCTAGATCGGTCATCCAAACAGAGAATCAATAAAGATATAGTGGCCTTAAACGAAATACTAGAACACCTGGATATGATAGACATCCACAGGACACTTCATCCCAAAGCGACAGAGTATACATTTTTCTCTAGTGTACATGGAACATTCTCAAGAATTGATCATATGTTGGGCCACAAAGACAATATCAGCAAATTTAGAAAATTTGAAATTGTACCAAGCATATTCTCTGATCATAAAGCCTTGAAACTAGAATTCAACTGCAAAAAAGAGGGGGAAAAACCCACAAAAATGTGGAAACTAAACAACATACTTCTAAAAAATGAATGGGTCAAAGAAGAAATACGCGCAGAGATCAAAAGATATATACAGACAAATGAAAATGAAAATACGACATATCAGAATCTATGGGATGCAGCAAAAGCAGTAATAAAAAAGAGGAAAGTTCATATCACTTCAGGCCTATATGAACAAACAAGAGAGAGCCGAAGTAAACCACTTAACTTCACACCTTAAGGAACTAGAAAAAAAAGAACAAAGACAACCCAAAACCAGCCGAAGAAAGGAGATAATAAAAATCAGAGCAGAAATAAATGAAATAGAGAACAGAAAAACTATAGAAAAAATCAATAAAACAAGGAGCTGGTTCTTTAAAAAGATCAACAAAATCGACAAACCCTTGGCAAGACTCACCAAGGAAAAAAGGCACAGGACTCAAATAAATAAAATCCAAAATGAAAGAGGAGAGATCACCACAGACATCATAGATATATAAAGAATTATTGTAGAATACTATGAAAAACTATATGCCACCAAATACAACAATCTAGAAGAAATGGATAAATTCCTAGAACAATACAACCTTCCTAGACTGAGTCATGAAGAAGCAGAAAGCCTAAAAAGACCAATCAGCAGGGAGGAAATAGAAAAAACTATTAAAAATCTCCCCAAAAATAAAAGTCCAGGCCCAGACGGATATACTAATGAATTCTATCAAACATTCAAAGAAGACTTGGTTCCTATTCTACTCAAAGTCTTCCAAAAAATTGAAGAAAAAGCAATACTTCCAAACACATTTTATGAGGCCAACATAACCCTCATACCAAAACCTGGCAAGGATGGTACAAAAAAAGAAAACTACAGACCAATATCTCTAATGAATACAGATGCTAAAATACTAAACAAAATACTGGCAAACCGAATACAACAACATATTAAAAAAATAATACATCATGATCAAGTGGGATTCATCCCAGAATCTCAAGGATGGTTCAACATACGTAAAACAGTTAACGTAATACACCATATCAACAAAACAAAGAACAAAAACCACATGATCTTATCAATAGATGCAGAAAAGGCTTTTGATAAAATACAACACAATTTTATGTTTAAGACTCTCAACAAAATGGTTATAGAGGGAAAATATCTCAACATGATAAAGGCCATATATGATAAACCATCAGCTAACATCATATTAAATGACATAAAACTGAGGACTTTCCACCTTAAATCAGGAACAAGACAGGGTTGTCCACTCTCTCCACTCTTATTTAATGTGGTGCTAGAAGTTCTGGCCAGAGCAATCAGACAAGACAAAGAAATAAAAGGCATCCATATCGGAAAAGAAGAAGTAAAGGTATCACTGTTTGCTGATGATATGATCCTATACATCGAAAACCCAAAGGACTCCACAAAAAGATTATTAGAAACAATAAACCAATACAGTAAGGTTGCAGGATACAAAATTAACATACAAAAGTCCATAGCCTTTCTATATGCCAACAATGAAATATTAGAAAACGAACTCAAAAAAATAATCCCCTTCATGATTGCAACAAAAAAAATAAAATATCTAGGAATAAACATAACAAAGAATGTAAAGGACCTATATAATGAAAACTACAAGGCATTATTAAGAGAAATAGAAAAAGACACAATGAGATGGAAAAATATTCCTTGTTCTTGGATAGGAAGAATAAATATAATTAAAATGGCCATATTACCCAAAGCAATATATAAATTTAATGCAATTCCCATCAAAATTCCTATGACATTTTTTAAAGAAATGGGACAAAAAATCATCAGATTTATATGGAACTATAAAAAACCCCGAATAGCCAAAGCAATCCTAAGGAAAAAGGAGGAAGCTGGGGGCATTACAGTATCTGACTTTAAACTATATTATAGAGCCACGATAATCAAAACAGCATGGTATTGGCAGAAAAATAGACACTCAGACCAATGGAACAGAATAGAGAGTCCAGAAATAAAACCACATATATATGGTCAAATAATCTTTGACAAAGGGGCCAACAACACACAATGGAGAAAAGAAAGCTTCTTCAACAAATGGTGTTGGGAAAACTGGAAAGCCACATGCAAAAGAATGAAACTCGACTACAGCCTTTCCCCGTGTACTAAAATTAATTCAAAGTGGATCAAAGACCTAAATATAAGACCTGAAACAATAAAGTACATAGAAGAAGACATAGGTACTAAACTCATGGACCTGGGTTTTAAAGAACATTTTATGAACTTGACTCCAATGGCAAGAGAAGTGAAGGCAAAGATAAATGAATGGGACTACATCAGAATAAAAAGTTTTTGCTCAGCAAGAGAAACTGATATAAAAATAAACAGACAGCCAACTAAATGGGAAATGATATTTTCAAACAACAGCTCAGATAAGGGCCTAATATCCAAAATTTACAAAGAACTCATAAAACTCAACAACAAACAAACAAACAATCCAATAAAAAAATGGGAAGAGGACATGAACAGACACTTCTCCCAGGAAGAAATATAAATGGCCAACAGATATATGAAAAGATGCTCAGCTTCATTAATTATTAGAGAAATGCAAATCAAAACTACAATGAGATACCACCTCACCCCTGTTAGATTAGCTATTATCAACAAGACGGGTAATAGCAAATGTTGGAGAGACTGTGGAGAAAAGGGAACTCTCATCCACTGTTGGTGGGACTGTAAAGTAGTACAACCATTATGGAGGAAAGTATGGTGGTTCCTCAAAAAACTGCAAATAGAACTACCTTATGACCCAGCAATCCCTCTACTGGGTATATACCCCAAAACCTCAGAAACATTGATACGTAAAGACACATGTAGCCCCATGTTCATTGCAGCACTGTTCACAGTGGCCAAGACATGGAAACAACCAAAAAGCCCTTCAATAGAAGACTGGATAAAGAAGATGTGGCACATATACACTATGGAATACTACTCAGCCATAAGAAATGATGACATCAGATCATTTACAGTAAAATGGTGGGATCTTGATAACATTATATGGAGTGAAATAAGTAAAACAGAAAAAAAAAAAGAACTACATGATTCCATACATTGGTGGAACATAAAAAACAAGACTAAGAGACATGGACAAGAGTGTGGTGGTTACCAGGGGTGGGGTGAGGGAGGACATAGGAGGGAGGGAGGGAGAGAGTTAGGGGGAGGGGGAGGGGCACAGAGAACTAGATAGAGGGTGACGGAGGACAATCTGACTATGGGCGAGGGGTATGCAACATAATTTAATGACAAGATAACCTAGACATGTTTTCTTTGAATATATGTACCCTGATTTATTAATGTCATCCCATTAACATTAATAAAAATTTACTTAAAAATAAATAAATAAATAAATTTAAGAAGATTGAAATCATACCAAGCATTTTCTATGATCACAATGGCATGAAACTAGATATCAACTACAACAGAAAACTTGAAAAACATTTGAACACTTAGAGACTAAACAGCATGTCATTAAATAATGAACAGGTTCACAATGAAATCAAGAAAGAAATAAAAATTTTTCTTGAAACAAATGAAAATAAACATAGAACAACTCAAAATTTATGGGACACAGCAAAAGCAGTCCTGAGAGGGAAGTTATCATAGCACAGGCATACCTTAAGAAACAAGAAAAAGTTCAAATAAACAACTTAACTCTGCATGTAAAAGAACTAAAGAAAAAAAGCAAGTAAAGCCGAGAGGAAGTAGAAGAAAGGAAATAATAAATATTAGAGTAGAAATAAATAATATAGAGGCAAAAAAACCAATACAGAAGATCAATGGAACCAAGACTGGTTTTTTGAAAAGGTAAACAAGATTAATGAAACTTTAACCAGACTCATCAAGAAAAAAAGAGAGAAGACTCTAATAAATAAAATTAGAAATGAGGGTGGAGAAGTAACAACTGACACAGGAGAAATACAAAAAATTGTAAGAAAATACTATGAAGAACTGAATGCCAAAAAATTAAACAACCTAGGTGAAATGGACAAATTCCTTAAAACATATAATCTTTCAAAAATCAATTTGGAATAATTAGAAAACCTAAACAGACCAATTACAACAAATGAGATTGAAACAGTTATCAAAAAACTCACAACAAACAAAAGTCCTGGGCCAGATGGCTTAACAGGCGAATATTACCAAAATTCAAAGAACTAACTTGATCCTTCTCAAGCTACTTCAAAAAATTCAAGAGGAGGGAAGACTTCCAAGCTCCTTTTATGAAGCAAGCATAATTCTTATTCCAAAACCAGGCAAAGACACTATGAAGAAAGAAAACTATAAGCCAATATCCCTGATGAACTTAGATGCTAAAATTCTCAACAAAATATTAGCTAACTGGATCCTGCAATACATGAAAAAATCATACATTATGATCAAGTGGGATTTATTTTGGGAAGGCAAGGCTGGTACAATATTTGCAAATCAATCACTGTGATTCATCACATAAACAAAAGGAAGGAGAAAAATCACATCATAATTTCAATAGACACAGAAAAAGCATTTAATAAAATCCAGCACCCATTTAAGATCAAAACTCTCAGCAAAGTGGGAATACAGAAAACAAATGTCAACATGATAAAGGCCATCTATGACAAACCCACAGCCAACAACATAATCAATGGGCAAAAATTAAAAGCAATCCCCTTAAGATCAGGAACATGCAGGGGTGCCCCCTTTCACCACTCTTATTCAACATAGTTTTGGAAGTCCTAACCACAGCAATCAGACAAGAAGAAGAAATAAAAGACATCCAAATTTGAAAAAAAGAAGTAAAACTATCATTGTTTGCTGATGACATGATACTGTACATAGAAAATCCTAAAGTCTCATTAAAAAAACTACTAGACCTGATAAATAAATTTAGCAAGGTGGCAGGATATAAAATTAATATTCAGAAATCAGTGACATTTTTATACTCCCACAATGAACTGTCTGAAAGAGAAATTAAGGAAACAATCCTCTTTATTATTGCAACAAAAGAAAAAAAACAAAGTACCTAGAAGTAAATTTAACCAAGGAGGTTAAAGACTTGTACTTGGAAAATTATAAAACATTGATAAAAGAAATCAAAGAAGATACAAACAAGTGGAAGCACATGCCAATGTTCATGGATAGGAAGACTAAACATCATTAAAATGTCTATATTACCCAAAACAATTTATAAATTTAATAAAATACCAATTAAAATACCAATGACATACTTCAAAGATATAGAACATATATTCCAAAAATTTATATGGAACCAAAAAAGAACACGAATAACCTCAGCAATCTTGATAAAGAAGAATAAAGTGGGAGGCATCACACTTCCTGATATCCAGTTTTAATGCAAGGCCATTGTACTGAAAACAGCTTGGTACTGGCATAAGAACAGGCATATAGATCAATAGAACAGAACAGAGAACCCAGAAATAAACCCACACCATTATGGACAAATAATCTTTGACAGAGGAGGTAAGAGCATACAATGGAGTAAAGACAGTCACTTTAACAAATGGTGTTGGGAAAATTGAACATCTACTTGCAAAAAAATGAAAGTAGACCACCAACTTACACCATTCACAAAAATAAACTCAAAATAGATAAAAGACTTAAATGTAAGTCATGAAACAATGATCATCTTGGAAGAAAATTTATCTCCAAGGGCAAGTGAAATAAAGGACAGGATGAACAAATAGGACTATATCAAACTAAAAAGCCTTTGCACAGCTAAAGACAATATGAACAAAATAAAAAGACAAACCACACAATGGGAGAACATATTTGACAATACATCTGAAAAGGGGTTAATAACCAAAAATTTATAAAGAACTTGTAAAACTTAATACCAGGAATAGACACTTCTCCAAAGAGGACATACAGATGGCCAATAAGCATATGAAAAATATTTAACATCATTAATCATTAGAGAAATAAAAATTAAAACCACAATGAGATATCACCTCACACCTGTCAGAATGGCGCTCATTAACAAAACAACACATAATAAGTGCTGGTGAGCATGTGGAGAAAAGGGAACCCTCCTGCACAACTGGTGGGAATGCAGACTGGTGTAGCCACTGTAGAAAATAGTATGGAGATTCCCCCCAAAATTAAAATTGAAATTGCCTTTTGACCCAGATATCCTACTTTTAGAAATATATCCTAAGAATACCAAATCACTGATTCAAAAGAAGAAATGCACCTTCATGTTTACTGCAGCATTGTTTATAATAGCCAACATCTGGAAACAGCCCAAGTGTCCGTCAGTGGACAAGTGGATTAAAAAGCAGTGGTACATATACAAAATGGATTACTACACAGTCATGAAAAAGAAGGAAATCTTATCTTTTGTGACAACATGGATGGACCTGGAGACTATCATGCTAAGTGAAATAAGCCAGGCAGAGAAAGAAAAATGTCATATGACCTCATTAATTTGAGGAATCTAATGAACAATGTGAACTGAGGAATGGAATAGAGGCAGGGGCAGGATCAAAGGGACCAGAGGGAAAGCGAACAGAGAGAAAGAGGATGAGAGAATGGGATCAGAGAAGGGAAAGAGATTAGTGAAATTATATGTACATAACACAGCATTATAGAGAATAGGACAGCAAACCCTGGAGGGACGGGTGGGGGGAAAGTGTAAGGAGGAGGGGGAAAGAAGGGTGTTGTGGAGCACAGGGGTGAGGGGGAGATATATTCGGTGAGACACTTAAATCTATGTAAACACAATAAATTAAAATGAATAAAAATTTTTAAAAGTCTGCTGCATATAAATGTAATAATATTAGGAAAAATCGTTTCATAAGAACTATTTATGAAATATTTCATATTCGTTAATAAAACACTTTACTTTGAAATGAAGATTTTGTGTCATGTTAATGTCAGCAGGTATATGTGCACTAATTATATAAGGTGGAAATGTTGTTGTTGTTGTTGTTGTTTGTTTAATATGCTTTGTTCTCCAAATTGTCTGTCTTCCCTAGAAAGGTCTTTGTGCCCTGCACCTGAAATCACATTATTCTATAAAAGGACCTGAAAATGCATTCATGACTAATGTCAAATACCTATTGCTAAGGCAATAATAAAAAAATGAAAAAGGACCTATAGTTCTTTAACTTCCAACATGAGCCAATGTTTGAGAAATGTGTTTGCTTTATACAATACCATTCACAACCAAATTATCCCAAAGTGCTTTACAAAGTAATTAGTTGAAGACTAGTATGAGAGCATGTTGGCAAACAAAGGAACCATTAAGACACTCAGCAATAGCTCACACAGTGCTTTGGACATTAGACCTGTTTTACTGAGAATGAAGATGTTAGTCCAATTATAAAGTAACTTAATAGAGTAATTAAAATTCCTCAGACTCTGGTAAGTTTTACAGATCATCAAGAATGTTAAGCTAATGCTATAATTTTTTTAACTTTAAAAATATCCAAGTGTGAATTAAAACATATTTTTCCTCAGGTAATTTATTTACAAAAAAAATATTATGAAGTTGAATTGTAACAAAAATCATGTATGTTGTTTTTCTCCAAAAAATACTTTCTAGATCTAGTAAAGAGGTATTATCTCACAATTTGTTTCTTTATCTTTCTCATTTTACAAACATTTCAGTTGTTGTCCCCTGAGTTTTGTTTTTGCAAGCACTCCACCAGAAATCCTTTTCTCTCCTCTCAAGGTACATAATCCTTTATGTAACAGTTTAAATCTAACCTCTTTCATGAAAAATTCCCTAACTGAAACATCCATTTTACTGATTTTATATCATATTTTTCTTGTATTTCTCACTTTGTCGTGGCTCAGGTTATTTTTAATTATCATTTATATTTCAAAAATAAGATCCATGAAGACAGCAATAATGTCTATCATTTCATTTATGCCCAGTACTTTTGAGTAGGTAACTGACATGATCATATACATGCATGGTTTCCAAAGCTTGCGCACACAGCAGTCCAGAGGATGTTATTGGCCAGAGCTTCTCTGCCTAAGAAAGCACTGCACAAAGTTAGCAATCAGCCAAGCTTCTGGCTTCTGCCTTTCCACCAGTCTAAGATTTCTTCCTCATCCATCCATGCTCTAATTCTTTTGATCAATGTACCCTCTTGAGACCATTTCACACATAAAGAACGACTTGTAGGTGAATATGATGATATAACTGCTGTCTTGATCTTTTCCGCATTTTGAGTGTCAAAGGCAGCTGGGTAGGATTAGCTCGGTTTCTTCCCTTCTTCTGGTCCTCATGTCATGGTATGACTGCCCCTAGCTGTTCCCTCTTTCTCTATAGGAGCAAAGAAAATATCCAATTGGTAAAATAATAAAAAAAAATAAATTAGAGAATATAAAGGGGGTTGGATTTTACCTAAAATACATAATAAAAATGTTAAAATTCTTTCACCTAAAACCTATCTCTCTTTCTTACACAGCTGTCGAATGTACACGGAAGCCCAAGTTTGAGTGTTTAGTCAACAAAGTTCATAAAGCCAATGGTTCCTGTTAAGCAGAACTATGCTTTGTCAGTTTGGAATTGTTGTGACTTTTCTTTTTTATCTTGGCCATGTGCTTCAAGTATCTTTGGCCATGAGACATTTTTTAGCAACAGGTGCAGCCTATTATCAGTGAAACTAGGTAAGTGCCACTACATAGTTTGTAACACAGAGGCTGGTTTTATTATTGTAGTTACAGCCTATGAACAAACACCTCTCTGGCCTAACGAGCTCACAGGAAACCTTGTCCCAGGCAAGACACTATCACATTTCAAGGCTGAAGCCAGCTGCCTGGGATGAACTGTTGATCCCAGGCACTCAGGGAATATGGAAGCTACGTGATACTACAGTTATCAGTTTGGGCTCTCTTGTTTACCGTGGCAGAATAAACCCAAAGAAGTTTTGTGGGAGAATGCAAGTGGCAAAGCCCTTTGCAGTTCGAGGCTTAGCAAAAGGCTAAGTCCCCCCCCACACACACACCTCCATATTGGCTAAGAAGCTGAGTATTTGCACTTATTCCATCCCCCCACTTTACTTGCTTGCTTAAATTGCTAGAAGCAAATTACATGCCCTTCCTCTCAACCCTTGTTTGTTCCAATGTTGGTTGATTTCAGTTATGCAGGGTGGAGGGTTTCTGCACTTGGGAGAATTCTTGGGTTGCCAGGGGTTTTTTGTGTTACTTTGTATCTGAGACTTCCTTATTTGCATATGGCAATATAATAAAGCAAACCAAGTGCTGTTTTGCTCTGGCAAGCTAAAGGCATTGTAGAGGCCTCCCGATCCTATCCTTTTCCTTTTTAAGTCTATTTTCTTCATTCTACAACATTTTCATTCAGGACCTGGAATTACTAGCTGCGCTGGTTCACGGCAAAGTTTATTCTAAAAGGACTTGATTATAGCTAACATACAGAATCGTCCTGGTTCAGACTTGCCTGGATCCTGGGCTCATATAATGTCATCAGATCCTAATCTCTCTCTAACATTTAGTTCTGAGTTCTTTGTATTGGCTTCATTTCGATAGGAATCCCTTCAGGGTGCCAAAATGGATGCAATGGTTTCAGCTTTGTATCCTCTGAATTCAAGTTCTATATTCTCAGTAGATAACTAATTCCAAGTCATTAGCCCTGTGTCAGGTGACCCTTCCTGAATCAATTACTATGCCAACAGAATGCATTGCCTAATTCCAGAAATTGGAAAGCAGTCAACACCATCAAACCAGCAAGGGCTGAAAGTAGCAGAAGGGTGGTTCACTGTGGGAAGTCTGGTGCTATTTGGGAGTGAAAGAGGTAATATAAAATATAAGAAATGGCCAAAACTTGCCGGGTGAATCCTGGTCACGTGTATGCAGGAGTCTGTTTCCCTGCTTCCCTTTCTTTTTTAATTAAAAAAAGAAAAAGAAACAAAAAGTCTGACCTGTGGTGGTGTGATGGATAAAGCATCGACTTGGAACACTGAAGTTGCTGGTTCAAAACCCTGGGCTTGCCCGGTCAAGGCACATATTGGGAGTTGATGCTTCCTGCTCCCCCATTCTTTCTCTCTCTCTCTCTCTCTCTCTCTCTCTCTCTCCCTACTCTCTCTAAAAATGCATAAATAAAAAGTGCAAGTGAGAGATGAATCTCAGTATAACTTGATTGACACATGAGATGAGCTTAAGTCATAAGACTAGAAAGAAATTGTAAATATTAATTATAGAAAACTTGCCAATGGCTAAGAATTAAGGTTGAAGTACAATGGGATAGTAATGTTGCTTTCTACATATCTGACATACAAAACTAAATGGATAATTCCCATTCTCTCCACTAAGAAACACTAAAAGAGGACCAGATTTGAAAGATGCTAAATATATACACACACACACACACACACACACACACACACACAATATATCTTTTTTTTTTACCTCCCCTATGACAGTAATAGTACAACTTATATTTTACCTAGTTCTGGCCTATATTTTTCCCAATCACAGCATTATTGCTGTTCTCAGTGAGAAATAAAATCTTAAGGATTTCATCTTTACCCAAAGCCATTGTCATGCCTGGCTCATAGTGATGCAGTAAGTCCTCACGTAACGTCATTGAAAATGATGTTATTCAGTGACTTCTTGTACCTCTCTATTGTTCTCAACCCACTTTTGTGGACTGACTAACTGAATAAATAAATAGGCAAATAAAGAGCCATATATTTCAGTGCCTATAAATATGTTATCACATTATATTTCTTTCTAGTCACTATTTCCATTTCTAGGAATCCTCTTTATAAATAAAAATTCTGAAACTTTTAAATAATAACTAACTCTGAAATATGATCAGATTTATAATTGTTTGTAATAATCTATCCTGCTTTTGGAGGAAATAGTTTTTTCCAGTTTTATTGAGATATAATTGATATACATCACTGTATAAATTTAAGATATAAAGCAAAACTGTTTGACTTACATAAATTGTGAAATAATTACTTCAATAAGTTTAGTTAGCATCCATAATCTCATATACGTGGAAGTTTTTAATCAAAAAAGAAGGGCCAAGGAAATTATATTGTAAATATAATGAATAGAGAGGGAACCATTTCATCTTTTTTTGTGTGTAAAGCTAAGGAGGGCTAGGTCAGAAAGGCCAATTTCAAAACTTAATGTACTTTCTCTCCCTCACACCCAGCATTAAGAGCTACAATAAATGGGAATTTTTGAACAACAAGGCTTGAAAAGTACTTAAGAGAAAGACAAATAAAAACCAATATTCTCCATGTTAAGGTACTGCTCACAAAAATTAGGGGATATTTTATCACTTCATAATTTTATCATCCTTAAGTTTTGTGAGTATACTTAGATTTTAACTGGAAGATGGTCATTTGAGGAAGCTTTATTCTCTTTGCCTCTAAATGTTTCTAGACATGCATTTGTTATTTAAGTGTATTATAATTGACTATCAATTTTAATATTAGATTGTAAATGATCTCTTTTGCTACTTAACTTTTCAAATATTAGTCATTATTTGAGTCTTATCTAAGCCTTTGAGTTTCAAGACTCCCTTGGTTTTCTTGGTAGTCTGATCACATCCCTTACATGTCTTCATTATAGAAGGTACTTGTTTGGTAGCTAGGCTTCTCATTAGTTGCTATAATAATTTATTAGATGGTTCCTGTTCTTTCAGTAGCAAACGGCCTTTAAAATGTGAATAAGTGACATATTGTTTCCGAAAATGTTCCTTCTGCCACTTCTACTTTACTAATATTCTTCTGGGCTGGTGTTATTTCCAATCAAAAATAATTTCAACTCAATCATAAATCTCCCATATATCTTCAGAGGGAATGGTTCCTAAAGCACACCCTCAGGGTTATTTTTTAATCTTCTGATCTTGTAATCACTAGAGATCAAATAGTTCCCAAGTTACTCTATAACCTTTAGACAAGCATTGATTTATTTTTCATCTTGCCAGACTCTCATTTTAAAGACCTCTTCAAAAATGAGGTCTACGCTACCTTAACACTGGCTCTTTCCTTGATACATGCCCTGCTGTTAACTGAATACATGTCAAAAACATCGGATAGAATCACAGGGCACTTTCTATGCTAATTACTAAATGGGTCCTTATACATTTTTCCTCTCAAAGTTACATTGAGTCAAACAGCACACTAGAGTTGGGCTAAAGGAATTGCAGCATTTTCTAAAAAATCTCCAAATAACTGAGCGTTCCTCAGTCTCGACTATGCATTACATTACTTGAGAAGAACTATAAAAATATCCACGGTGTACTTTACCCTCAGAGACTGTGAATTTAATTGACCTGGAGTAGTGCCTTGGGAGGCATGCAGTACTAGACAGCAACAGAGATTGTTTTTTTGTTTTGTTTAGTTTTGCTTTGTTTTTAAACAGCAGTAATCCAAAGACCTAGGTTCAAGTCCTTTATAAATCTGCCAGCAATTACCTTGTGAATTTTGGCAAGTCATTTCATCTTTCCAAGTCTCAGAATTTTTAAAATAAAATTTTGCATGAGATGATATAATCCTTCATTAAGCCAACAACTTTTATATACTAAATTCCAGACACACTAAGTTCCAGGCTGGACACGATCCATGCTTTTCAAGAAGTGGTTATCATAGCCAGCAGTGCATCATCATTTACAATAAAATTCTTACTAAAATACATGTTTAATTCAACAAAAATATGTTAACTCCTATTCCAAACACACTTTCTTTCACCTTTCTGCTTATAGTTAATTACTTAATTGAGTAATTAAATTGTTATATTACTCTGAAGGACTTTTGTAGATAGAGGTCAGAGTTGGTTTGTTGTATTTTAATCACCCTATAGTCTCACCACATTTGAGTAGAATGAAGTAAATTCCAAGAAGCTTTAATTCTGTTGCAGAAATGAATAATAAGGCAGAAACCATGGCCCAGGAGATAAGAGGTTAAGAGAGTGGGTCGATGGTATTTAGGGCAAGATGAGTAACTACATCAGCATGTCTGAGTTTAGTCCAGGAGAAGCTGCAAGTATGTTATTCAAATCTTGAAAGACATGTCATTGGTGCCTTACTGGTCTATCATAGAATTTGACATCCTGACCAAGACCCACGCCAGGCCTTCCACTTACATATTACCTATCCTGTCTCTTTATATGTATTCATAGAAAGAATAAAATCATGCACATTCCCACCATCCTACTTTTCAAGAACTTCATTGTCATTTTATCTTATAGTGCATTTCTTTTCATCTTAATAGTATTTCCAGCAATCACTCAACTGTCTCTCATATTTTAGCATCATCTAAAATAAGCAATGTTTTATTTTTCTTTCTCATTTGCCCTTCTCTACTATAGTATTTCTCCAAAAAAAATTAATGTGGACTTCTAAAGCATAGTGTATAAAACATGCCAAATGTCCTGATTTATAAATTATGAAGAGAGTTGTATATATGTACAGATATTTAGACATCATTGATGTTTTGCCTATTATGAGCCTCAGTAACCCTTCTCTACCCTTTCTTGCTTTATTATTTAACTTTTTGGATTAGCTTAGGGTTTGAATGTAATTTGGAGTAAAAGAAATTAGCAATTTGGGATGATCCTATATTGCATTCACTCTGCAGAGCAGACAGAATATATTTTTAGGCACTGCATGTTTATAACCTAATTTTCCCTCATTACTTTACAGAGGTGACCTTGTTCTAATACCTTCAGCACCTGATGTTATAAAAGTGAAATTCTTTTCAAACCTGCTCTGTTAATGTGTTCCTGCTCAGAAACAAATGCAAGATAACATTAACATTCCTGTCACAAAATACCTGCTAATTTGCTAGTAGTGAAGATAGAAAGCTTTTCATTATATATCACAAACTTCATTTATGTAGAATGAGTCACTAGGCTTGCTGAAAAACCAATGAGCATCTAATCTCTAATGCTGCCTTCAGCTCCAACATCAATTCTCCTAGTTCAACTCATCTTTTATCAGCTATTCAGTCTTCTTTTAAAATTTCTATCCTGTTACAAAATTGTGTTGTTCATCTGTCAAAACAGCTTGATTTATGATTTTTTTACATTATAACTTCAGAAAAGAAAACACACACAACACACAGAGGAATATGCTATTTTCTTATTAAGGTCAGAATGAAATCTATGCTACAGAAAATAAACAACTTGGTTTCAAACAAATGATGACATTATGAAGTTCATAAAAGTTTCATCCCTGATCTTAAATTCTGCTTGATATGTGTCCCTCCATGTTATATTTTTCTTAAAAATGATCTGCAGAGACCTGTACAGATTTACATGCCATCTCCAGACACAAGTGAAAAACAAAAGGATCGAAGCTTGCAATATCATGGTGTGTTCTAAATTTATTAAAACAGTGACATTTCCATTAAGGCCATTCTATTAAAGCCAAATACTCACAGCATACTATCATTGATAAGATCTTCTGTAATTCTCCCAAACTTTCCTGAATGTAAATCTTGGATTATTTCCTTTGGAAGGAAAATATATTGTGTTTTATGTACCATACTTAACTATAGAATTTCATTATACATATTTAGCAGATATTTTTACTTATTAGATATAATAGTCCTCAAAAGTTTTAGGCACTCAGAAAATCTTACTAAAGAATGAACTCTTTTGCATTGGCAGAATTAGGTAGCAAGTTAAATAGAATTTAATAAACTTGAAGGTGAAAAGTCAATAAAAGTCAAGCAGAGAACGAATATGTAAAAGATTGGAGATAATGTATTATTTTTGTCTTATTGGCATATTATGCAAAATTAAAAAGGTTATCCTTCTTTTCTTTTCTATTTTTTTTCCTTTCATTTATTTAAATGACAAAGATATCTTATCCTTCCTAACAGGCTAACACAAGCATTTTCTTGCTATAAGTAACACAGCCTCGGGTCATTATACCCAATTTGTTGTACCCTGGGCCCTAATAGCATCCTGATGAAAAACACAAGGTTAAATGGAGTTACAGAGTGACTCCTTACTAGAATGAAGGCTAGTCTTCATTTACTTAAGTCTTCAGGAAAAGCACACAGCTCTCCATAGTGTGATGTTTTTGAGTGATTAAAATAGAAATGAAGGCAAAATAAAACAGTCACTAGCTGGTTCCACAAAGTGATATTTAAGTCACCAAAAACCGTGTTCTGGCAATTTTAAGCCAGACATTCTTCATAAATTTTACACTTCAAATTATAACTCCTTTAGCCCAGAATTCATGGATGTGTACATACAAATATTATATGCAAATAATATCCTCTTAATTATCAGCCCCAATAAAAGTACTGAAACTATCCTATCCTCAGTTTTTCCAAATCTACATTTTCCTTTAAGACCTCACTACCCAACATTAAATTATTTTTTCAACATCACCATAAAACTTTTAGTCCTCAAATTTCTTCATTACTCATTTATTTACTTCAGATATTTTATGACTAAAATAATAATACTTATGTACATTTAATCCTGACAAAATAGGATTTATTCTGAAACAATCTAAGTGATTCTTGTGTTAAAGATTTTGCTATACCTTTCTTTGTATAAGACTTTCATTTCTTTCTGGAAAAAAATTTAACTCCAGAAAATTTATATTAAAATTACCACAATAATGATATGCAACACATATCACTACATATTATTCAGTCCAGTTACAAACATGCCTTTTATGATATTCATAACAACACTATGAAGAAGATAAGGTATTGGTCAACTAGTATATTGTCAGCACTAGAGTAAATTGGAAAAAAAATTAGTTGATAATTCAGAAGGTCTGAGTTCTATAGCACCAACAATTTTAAATACTAATTTGGGTAAGTCACATAACTCCTTTGAACCTCAGTCCTTTTCAGTTACTAATTTGACTAACTAAATGAAAACAAACTATGAGCTACAGGTTGTCTGGAAGTGAACAAAATATAAGCTATACCTTCAAGTTATGATATAATGGAGACTCAGATATAAATTTAAAACTACCTGTATGATACTGGAGATATAAATTAAACTTTGTAAAACCAATGTAAGAAAAATTATATGAGAAATGCCCTGGCCAAATATTGTTTAGATCAAATTAAAAAGAACTAGCAAAGAATTTGAAAACAGTACACATATTATGCAAATGCAAAGTATTTTCATCAACATAGCTTCAGTAAATAACCCCAGGTATATGAGATAGAATAATGGCCCCCAGTACCTAGAACCTAGGACCTGTGAATATGTTACCTACATAAAAAAAGGGGCTTTGCAGGTATGCTTAAATTAAAGAGTTTAAGGTGAGGAGAGTAAATTGCATTATCTCAGTGGGCCAAAGTAATCAAAATAGTATGGTAATCACCACACTGATAGAAAACTAATATACCAAGTATTAAGCTATTTAATGTTAGACTGAAGTAGTTTTTACAGATTCAATCTTCAAGAATGAAAGGCAGACCAGGTGGGTTACCACTCTCAGAAGGCATTTGGTGGCCAGAGAACATGAGGGAAACTTTAAGGAATGAAAGTGATGGGGTGGTTCTTGGCTTGAAGAATAATTAATCTATTGTTCACATATTATTAAGCATCTATTATTTATAGCAGTTCCTCCCTTACCCCCAGGGGATACATTCTAAGACCCCCCAGTGTAGGACTGAAATCATGTATAGTACTAAACTTACATCTACTTTTTCATTAAAAGGAAACAATTTATATCTTCTCTTTGACATATCTGAATCACCAGAATCACTACTCTTGTTTTTTGGGGCCATTATTAAGTAAAATAAGAATTACTTAAACACAGCACTACAATAGTGTGTCAGTTGATCTGATAATCTAAATGACTTCTAAGTGACTAACAGGTAGGTAGCATGTACAGTATGGAAAGGCTGATCAAAGGGATGATTCATACCCTAGACAGTATGCAGCAGGATGTCATGAGATTTCATCATGCTACTCAGAACAGCGTGCTGTTTAAAACTTATAAACTATTCACCTCTGTAATTCTCCATTTAATATTTACAGACCATGGTTGAGCATAAGTCAGAGTTTTTAAACTACTGGTCATCAGACTGGTGCCGGTCCAACAGAATTTTGTGTTGGTCCACAAAAGAGTTAACTACCTTAATGTTGTATGAAGATTACAGACCCAATGATCTTAGTCAAATTCACTTATGCTTAGGTTAATTGCTACTCATCAGCCTGTATCATCCATGAAAACACTATTTTGGTTGTCTTAGAAATCTCTGAAACAACCTTTTGCACTGTGCAGAGCATTTACAAATCATAAGCAACAGCCAAAAAATATTCAGACAAACTTATATGTAGGATCCAATGCATCAGATATGTGGAGTTGGAAATCAAGCACCAGCTTGTTCTGTGTTGCACTGTTATGCACAGTAAGATAAAACTTTATTTGTTACATGATTCTGTTTCCGGCAGGCTACATTATGTGCAAGCTCTAACTGCCACACCCTCTCTCTGTAGTTCAGATTTTTCATGCTTGTACAAATAGCATTTGGAAAACTTATTTTCAAATACATGTGATGTTCAAGAGCCAATTACCTGCTTGAACCATAATGCACTATCGATGGTAAAACTATCTGTTGTGTGTTTCTGTGTGTGTGTGTGTGTGTGTGTGTGTGTGTGTATATTTATTTTTTCATGCTTGGGCAAATAACTGTGCATGTACTTGCCTGTTCATGAATACTTTCAAGTGGAGCTAAATGTGTCAGATGTGTATGGATGGTGCTGTGAGAATGACTGGACATCACTCAGGGGTAGTTGTGAAAATCCAGGGGTAGTTGCTGCACATCCAGAAATAGTGTTTATACACTGTATGATGCACTATCAACATTTAGTTGCAAAGTAACTTTCCTCTGCATTGAATACAATGATGAATGACACAGTGAAGATCATTAATGATATTTGTAGTTCATACTTGATCTCCAGACTGTTCATTATGTAAAAGCATGGATTCACAACACCAACACCATCCTCCCCCTCTATATGAAAGTGAAGTGGCTCTCAAGAGAAAGGGTTCTTTTCAAACTGAAACAGTTCCTGCAAAAACGACATTCTGCATTAGTAGAGATTTTGTTGAATGAAGAATGGATGGCTAAGCTTTCATATATGGTGGACATATTTAGCCTCTTCAATGAACTAAATATTTCTCTTTAAGGATTTAACACAAACATTTTTATGTTAAAAAATAAGATGGATGCATCCAAAAGAAACTTGTTCTTTGGGAAAATTGCAAAAAGAAAGGAGATGTAGAAATGTTTCCACTTTTCTAAGACTTTTTGATTGCTGCAGACATCAACTGGAAATTTATATTTAATATATTAAGTCAACATTTAAGAGCATTAGTTAAAAACTTTGACCATTATTACCCTAAAAAATGAAGGTCCCTATAAAAAACCACTGGATCAATAACCCATTTATGTAAGATATCAACTCCTATTCCCTTAATCATTGTGAAAAAGAAATACTGATAGATTTATCTTCTGATGCCATGCGGGGATCCATATATAAAATGTAATTATTGTCAAAATTTTGAATATCACTGGAAGAATATTCATCTCCTAGGTACAAAGCTAGTAAAGATTTCATTGTATTTTATACTACCTACTTGGGTGAGAAGACGTTTTTGGCCCTTATCACTAATAAAAACCAAACAGAGATTCCAAATGGATGTCAATGCAGTGCTTTGTCTCTGGTAACAAAACTGCAGCCCTGGTTATCAAATATTCTTGCAAAGAAGCAACAGCAGATTTCATACTAGCTTAACTTTAATTAAGTATTGCTCTCTAGAAATTTCACTTGTATTCTACTAAAAATGAAGAATTTTTACTGTTCATCTGGTTATTTGAAAGCATTTTCATTCTATAGTAGTATAATTAAAAGATAATATATAAAATACCAATAACGGTTTTTATTTTGGCCTTAGTGGTCCCCAAAATAATTCTCCTATTTTCACTGGTCCCCAAATGTAAAAAGGTTGAAAACCACTGGTGTAGGTAACCGAAACCGTGGAAAGCAAAATCATAAGGTGTGTGTGGGGGGGACTATTGCACATAATACTATTTCAAAATTTCAAGGAAAATATAAAAGTTAATGCATGTTCTTAGTGCAGAATCCAGTTAAGGAAACACAATAGCAATACAGGACAGCATTGAGTAAATGTTATAAGGTAGTAGAAATGTGGTATGCTGTACATGGAACTATGAGATCTACGGATCCACTCAAAGACTCAGAGTTTATGCTCATGAGAGATGAGAGTATTTAAGAATGAAAGAGTAGTGAGGATGGGAATGTGAAGAGGAACAAAGATTTCAAGGCCAAAGGGCTAGTGTTAAAACCAAGAAGACATAAAATATAGACTTATTGGGAAGCTTCCTATTCACTTTCCACTGCAAGTAGGGGATTTCAGTGTTTATCTTTTTGTATATATTGGGTTCCCATGATGTAAAGCCAGGAGGCACGGCCACTATCACAGCAGCCACCTGGCCCATGCAGGTTCGCATAGGATTCGGACAGTTGGTAAAGAAACAACAGAGCCACAAACTGGTGGGCCATAGTTTTTAATTCTAGCTTGCATCCGGCAGGCAAGTAAAAACACACACTGGTCTCCAAAACCCACTCACTTTCAGTGCTCACAAAGCTACTGACTTATCTGAGTTTCCTAGAATCAAAGCTTTCTAGCTCACCAGACTTATTCACCTCTGTTCCCCATCTCCTTCCTTCTCCCTGCACAAACTGCACAAACTGGCCTTTCACTCAACACTCTGCCATCTTGGCTGCTTCTCCTGGCCTACTCCATTGGCCTCCTTCTGCTCTCTGCTCTGCTCTCTCCTCTAATGATAATCTCAGGAACCAAGAGTGTAAGCTCCTATTCTGCCCCTATTTTATAGTGTAGATTCAAAACCTTTAATCCAATATACAAAATAGGGAAGTCTCTAATACAAAGTCACTTCTCTGAGGCATGACTGGATTGTACCACCCCACATCAAAACGGGTGGGAAAGGCTTAATCCCAAAACCAAGCCCCAGGCTACAAGGATTCTGCCTGCCCACAGAGATACACATTAATATCACCTGGGCAATGGCCTCCACGTGGGCAGTGCCACTTTAACAAAGTGAGCATAATACATTTTATCTGCTGTTGGGCAGATAAAATGTATTATGCTCACTTTGTTAAAGAGGCCGTTGCCCAGGTGATATTAATGTGTGTTGGGGTGGGCTAAAGGCAGGCAGAATCCTTGTAGCCTGGGGCTTGGTTTTGGGATTAAGCCTTTCCTACCCTTTTTGGTGTAAAGTGGTACAATCCTATCATGCCTCAGAGAAGTGACTTTGTATTAAGAGACTTCCCTATTATGTATATTGGATTAAGGGTTTGGATTTCTACACTATAAAATGGGAACGGAGCGGGAGTTTGGCTCTTGGTTCCTGAGGTAGCATGAGAGAGCGGAGAGAGTAGAGCCAGCAGCTAAAGGAGGCCACGTGGAGGAGGCCAGGAGAAGCAGCCAAGGTGGCGGAGTGCTGAGTGAGATGCCAGTTTGTGTAGAGTTTGTATCTGGGATAAGGATGCAGATGGGGAACTGAGAAGAAGGCTGGTGAGCTAGAAACCTTTGATTCTAGGAAACTCGGATAAGTCGGTGGCTTTGTGAGCACTGAGTGTGACTGGGTTTTGGAGCCCAGTGTGTATTTTTACTTGCCCGCCGGGTGCAAGGTAGGATTAAAGGCTATGGCCCATCAGTTTTTGGCTCCACTGTTTCTTTACCGACTGTCCGAATCCAATGCGAACCTGCATGGGCCAGGCGGCTGTGATAGTGGCCCTGGCCACGGCTGCTGGCTTTACATCTGCCCAACACATTATACATTCCTTTTTATAAAGATATAAAGCTTTTACAAATAATTTGACAACAACCTTAGCAATCAAGAGGGAAGCAATAAATAGATTTAGACTTGGAAATTCCATGAATACTTCGCCAAGAATGTAAAAGATGAAACAGAGATATTGCAATGCCCAAGTTTAAGGTTAATGGGGAAAGAAGTTTCAAAGACATATCTGATAGATTAAAAAAAAAAGAGAGAAAAACTGGTAGGACTTGATCATAAGTAGGTAAGAGAAGACGTAATGACATAATTAAAAGATAATGCACAAAATACTAATAATGGTTTTTATTTCTGCCTTAGCGGTCCCTAAAATAATTCTGTTTTCACTGATCTTGTAAGATTCCTGGCTTGAAGGTCAAAGTGGATAGTGTTGCCATTATTCATTAGGTAGCTTCACTGGTTTAAAAATATTAACTAACTTAATCTTATAACCATGCTACAAGGTAGCTGGTATCATCATTACAGATTGACTGATGAAAAAAACTGAGGCTGAAAAGAAGATCACTAATCTGCCCAAGGTCACTTGGTTAGCTACTGGCACAGCCAGGACTCAAATTCAGACAATGTAGCTCTATATCTACGTTCTCAGCCAGTGTGTTGTAGAAGATGAAATATTTTAAAAGAAAGAGAGCAACTTTCATTTTTGGCACGTGAAATTTGAGGCAAATGAAACAGAATAACTCTGGTACATTTTGCTATCATTATAGGAAAACTCAGAACATTGCTGTTCTGTAGAGCAAGTTTGACCCTGACAAATGACAAATCTAGATAACACTATATTATTGTTTGAGTCAATAGGACATCTTGACTTTAGCTGAATATGCTGAGAACTATAATATTATCTCATCACTAAACTATAGTGATTCATAAAAGAATTAGAGAGAGGACTACTTTCTGTTTGTCAAATAAGTTTTTAAATATGATATATGTTTGCTCTCTTATACTTTGCATTGGGTGTAGGGGACAGGCTGTAAGCCAGCAAGGTGGTTATAGCCTAAGGCTTAGTTTTAAGACTAAGCTTTTCCCACACCCTTGACTGATTGCATGCTGTGGGGTGGTGCACTCTCATGAGGAATCCCATTATGCCTCAGATAAGTGACTTTGTATCAGAGACTTCCTTATTTGTATATTGGATTAAAGGTTTTGATTTCTACACTATAAAATGGGGGCAGACTGGGAGCTTGCTTTCTCTCAGTTCCTGAGATTAGCATTAGAGAAGAGAGCAGAGAAAGGCCACGTGGAGGATGAGGAGAAGCAGCCAAGATGGTGGAGTGCTGAGTGAGAAGCCAGTTTGTGCAGAGTTTGTGCAGGGAGAAGGAAGGAGATGAGGAACAAAAGTGAATAAATCTGGTGAGCTATAAACCTTTGATTCTAGGAAACTCAGTTAAGTCAGTAGCTTTGTGAGCACTGAATGAGTGGGTTTTGGAGCCCTGTGTGTGTTTTTACTTGCCTGCTGGGTGCAAGCTAGGATTAAAGATGATGGCCCATCAGGTTTTGGCTCCAATGTTTCTTTTCTGACTGTCCGAATCCAATGTGAATCTGCACAGGCCGGGCGGCTGTGATGGTGACAGTGGATACTGGCTTCACTCTGTTATAAAAATACAGTTTTAATCCATGTAAAATCTAAGTAGTGTTGTTGAAATCTCTTTATATCATACTAAATATAATTCATAAGTGGTAAATTGAACACTATGTAAACCCCTGTAACAAAAAAAATTATCTGATTATACATTACATGGTATTCATAAATTAAAAAATAGTTTAACAATTGTATTTTATATTTTAAAATACAGGTAAATTTCTCCTTAAAGTTTAGTTACTGAACTATCACTGATAATAAGTAAAATAACAGATGTTATGTATTTTCAATTTAGGTATGGAATTTCTGGCATATAATTAGAAATCTGTAAATTTGAGTGTAGTCAAGGGAAGCCTCATCACCCACTGGTAGTTGACAAAATGCTTTACTAAGTGCATATTATCAAGATTGATAAAATATTATTTCCTATAGCGCTTAAAACTCAAAAACCAAAACTTCTAAAACTTTGTTGTCCTAGTTTCAATTTTTTTTATTTCTTTCCTTCTTTTTTTTTGAGAGATCTCTTTCTTCATAGAAGCCTTTCGACTCTTATGAAACTTCTTTCTCCTATCTGTTTGCTGTTTGGAATTCCACTTCAGAGTTACCACTAGGTGAAAGCTTTAAGATAAAACCACAACAACAAAAACAAAAGTGTGGCATCAAATTTAATCTGACCTCTGTCAGGCAGAATGGGACAAAATCTATCCTTTAAATCCCTCCAGTATTTGCTGAATCTTCTAATCCTAAAGAGCTGACTCTTATTGATTCTTTTTGTGCTACAAAAGAAATATCATATCTGAAGGACTTTATTTTTTTATATAAAAATCTAGAGATTTCAGTCACTTTGTTGAGAAGAATTTTAATGTTGAATAAAGGGTCAATAATAAGTACCAGAGGAAAGACTCTATTTGGAGAAAAGCATGAAGAAGAGTCATTTTCTTTGAACTTCACTTTGGAGCAACTTATAGTTTTCTGACATATAATACATCCAGTTGTATAATTTGAGACTATCTAGTAAACACTGAGAAAAATCTAAAATATTGAAGATATACTGTGATTAATTAACTCAAAGGTAAATTGATATGAACATATTAGTATATATGTACATATATGCTTACTTTTCTAACTATACATAATGTGTTTTAAATTTAAATTTTCAAATGTATGTATAAGTACATTCAATATACCTATGTTCCTTATGATAAGCCAACATTTCAGCATTTTCACACATGTAAACTATGATTTTCTGAGTTTGAAGTCCCAGCTGCCATTTACTCTGGAAGTCAGAGAATTGTTTAGGGAATTCTTAGGTCACTCTGCTGCATCTGGGTCACTGAGCTCAGATCAAAGCAGAACAAAATGTTGCTTTTCTCCCAAAAGATTTCTTTTTTAGTGCATGGTGCTTTTAATATTCACTCTTTCCCTAGGGTCTAACCAGGTTACACTCAAAGTCCAGCTTAGCACAGTGGCAAGATTTCTGACACTCTTGAGATATTGTGAGCTATATTAATGTTGAAAATTTGGGTAATGAGTCACATATAAATCAAAGAAATAAGTTCTAGAACTTCACAACTTAAAAAAAAAGGTTTTTTATAGATATGTCCTTCTAAGTAGACCATTAAAATAATCTGAGATAATTCAAGTGACTTTATTGAAATGTGGTAATTGTTTTCCAGTCTTTACCTACTCATGGCAAGGATCTCAAGAACAATGCAATAAGAAACCTGCAATGTATTCCCTTAGTGTCTAGTGAAACATTGTTTAACAGAACTCAATTGGAAGATACAGTGTCTTTACAAATTTTCTCCTAAACATCGACATTTACACTCAGCCTAGGGATATTTCCAAAGTAATTAGTTACATCAAAAACACAATTAGTTTTAAAACTGCTAAGATCCACAACAACAACAAAAAAGAAGGATCCAGCTATGACTATAATTCTTCAACAACAATACATTTTTAAGTCCCTATTCAAAACTGAAATAATAATAATAAAAAAAACCATTTGAGTGGGCAATGTTAAGGCAATTGTTTTAGAAGTGATGAAATGCAAAATGTCATAAGCGACAATAAGACTATGAGTTATTTGGATTGCAACATGTCATGTCAATTCTTGGAGAGATGTTGAGAAATCAGAAAGTTCAATTTTTTGCCTTTATTTGAGGACATACCTAACTGACTTATGAGAAATTCTGTATTCTTAGGAGAGAATTTTATAACCACTTTTAAGAACTGTATGTAGCAAGGAAAACAGAAATCTATTTGATTCTTTTTTCATACAGAGAAAATTTATAATTATTTAAGAAAGTGATATATTAAAAAAAATTTGAGTAGACAAACTGAGTTCCATGAAGCACAACAAATATTAGCAACAGCAGGAAGACATCAACTATCCCTAGGACAAAAAGGACAATAAGAGCTCGGAGTGCTGCAACCAGAGCAAGCAGATCAGGTTTTTCATGGGCATTAGAGTCTTACTACTACCTGGCCAGCAGTAACAATGGAATGGTGACTTTCTATCAGAAGCTAGAACCAATAAGGATGAAGAGTCACTGCCAGAAATGTTATTGTAGGCAAAATAAGAAGAGAAAAATATGCTGATTTATCCCCGTCTACACCCACCAATGCCTATAATTTGCTGCATGTAACCAAAGTCGGTAGACACAAAAATCTGTAATATAGAACAAAGCAAGAAAATTCAAGAAATAGAAACCAAACAGGCAAATGACCAGCACATATACTATGAGAAATGAACAATTTAAGACTCACTAAATGTCAGTTCATACAACCTCTTACCTATTATGAAACATTAAAACTGTGGTACCTTGAGATCCAAGCAGACCAACATACTTTTTTTAAGATACGAGCTGTGACTCAGTCCATATTTTTGTTCAAGATCCGAGCGAAATTCCAAGATATGAGTCATGATTCGGGAAGCGGAGGCTAGTTGGCGCATTGGCGCACAGGTCCACTATCGGCAGTTTGATATACAAGTTGATTGACTTATGAGCTCGGTTACAGAACAAATTAAATTCATATCTCAAGGTACCACAGCTGGAAACAGTTCTGGAAAAAGTCTTGTGCTTATGACAAAGCAAAGTCCTTTATTTGTAGTCTGATCACATTTTCTTTTGTTCCCTGATCTGGCTACCATCCTTTTTTACAGTATCTCTTCAACTGTAAAGTTCATATGATGACCTTAATTATTATTTTATTTGATTGGTTATAGAAGCTTAACATTCCTCAAGTTCATTTTTGAGTGGTTATCTTCAAGAGTAAACAAAAAGACTGATATTGAGGTGCCACAGCAGAATCCTAGAGAACTAATACTTCTATCCTCCTTTAAGTATTTCTTAAGTGCTCTGTCTATAGACTTTTATATTTCTCCTTAGTGTGGAAGGAGTACGGCATATTTAGTTAATCAAAGCTGTTCTTATTTAGTTGCTTCAAATCATAAACTCAATTCATATCCATTCTGCTTAGAACATCACCTTCTATTTTACATAAATATTTCCAGGATTCCAACTCCTATCTCTAAAACCATGCTGAGCAGATTTAGCAACTCCTTTCCTGAGAGGTAATATCAAATATTACTCATATAAAAATACTGTTGACTTTCAATCTCTTTTCTATTCTAAATGCTCTTCCTAATTCTTTATGTATAACTCATTAACAATATATTTAAATATTCTTTTTCTGCTTTGAGTTATGGTCTTAAGACAGTTTTAGTTCTGACAATGTGGTTGTTTTCAGCCGAGCCAAATCTAATTAATTTTCAAGAAAAATTTCAAGGCACATTATATCAAAACTCTTACTCCAGTTAAAAACAAAATTCAAATGAAAAACAACTGTATGTATTTTCCACTGTTTCTTTAACTCCGTATAAAGTTTTGTATAACAAATCACTTTATACTAACATGATTAATATATATATATATATGTAGTGGTTGTTGGTGTTTGGCATGGGGGTTAGGAATGGGTGTTTTCTGTATTGGTTAGGGATCTCCCAACAAAACCAATAGAATATATGTCTATATACAAATGTGTGTGCGCACATGCATGCATGCATTTAAGAAATTTGCTCATGAGATCTTGGAGTCTGGCAAGTTAGAAATTTGTAGGGTAGGCCAACAGGCTAGAAATCAAGGTAAGAGTTGTTTCAGTGTTGAATCTGAAATGAGACTCAATTCTTAAAGTGATGCCTCTTTTGGGTATCTTAGTCTTTTCTCTTAAATTCTTCAACTGCCTGGTGAGGCCTCACACATTACAGAGGGTAATTTACTTTATTCAAAGTCTGCTGATTTAAATGTTAATTAATAATGTCTAAATAATGAATAAACAGTAAAATCTAGTCTTATTTTTGACCAAACAACTGGGCACCATAAACTAATCAAGTTCATACATAAATTCAACCATTACATTTTTCTTTATCACAAGTTCCTTTAGAAAACTATTTTACTTGAATTCTATTGTATCATTATCTGTTATTAAAAATACATATAAAATATTTGGAGGAATATGCATTTTGAATACATGATTATTATTGCTAAAGTGTTAAGAATATTAAATTATATTAAACTTCAATGAAGTGCATGAAAATAAAAAATGACTAGCAATATTTCCCAAGCAGAAAATCTCACAAAAGTCCTATAGGAGATATAAATTAACTTATATTTATTAAGCAATGACCTCAAAAGCTAACTTAAATTTCTAAAAAAAATTATTTCTTAATGCTGAACATTTATTTTATAATCTTTTTGCATTATCTTAATTTTTCATACATTTTTACAAAATTAAATTTTGTTGGCTATAAATCTATCAATTTTGAATTTGTAGCTTAATCAGTTTTTTTGGATTTTTTTTTTTTTTTTGGATTTTTCTGAAGTGAGAAATGGGGAGACAGAGAGACAGACTCCACATGTGCCCAATCGGGATCCACCTGGCATGCCCACTAGGGGGCGATGCTCTGCCCATCTGGGGCATTGCTCCATTGCAACTGGAGCCATACTAGCACCTGAGGCAGAGGCTATGGAGCCATCCTCAGCACCCAGGCCAACTTTGCTCCAATGGAGCCTTGGATGTTGGAAGGGAAGGGAGAGATAGAGAAAAACGAGAGAGGGAAGGGTGGAGAAGCAGATGGGCACCTCTCTGTGTGCCTTGGCATGAAATTGAACCCAGACATCCACATGTCAGGCCAATGCTCTACCACTGAGCCAATCGGCCAGGGCCTAAATCAGTTTTTTTTTAAAAAACACATTTTCGTAGCTTAAAAGCTAATGTTTGTACTTTAATTATTATTTTAAACCTTGTTAAGCCTCACTTTAGTGACTCTTTCCCAAGTACTTTAGGCAGCATTCTAGTTTAAGAAATATTTTCCTATAAATAATACTGCTTTATCTCTTTTTCATAAATATACTTATAAATAAGCACAGTCATAAAATTAATATTCCTTAAAAGACTAATTTCTTAGTCACTTTATAGCTTTTATTAATTAAATGCCATTTCTCATATATTAATAATCTTTTTTAACCATACAATTTTTCCAAGTGAGATTAGAAATAAAAGAGTTCACCATTTATTTTTTTTTTGGTCAATGTTGTTTTAATTGTTCTTCCCTATATATCTGTCATATTCTTCTTTCAAAAGTCCAACCACCACTGAGTTTAAGAACTTAGAGGTTCTTAATTTTTTTTCAGTCTCCTAATAGTAAAATGGATGGTCTACAAATTTGAGCTTCATTTGGAAAATGTCTGTCCTTTCTTTTTTAATCATAAAACATAAGCAATGTTTAGATTATCAAATCACTTGCTATTTTTTAAATAATAGTAAGATTGAAATTAGACTTAAACAGTGATGGATTTCCTTTCACAAAGCTATATTTTAAACTTATATATAAGAAAAATATAGATTATTAATAATTCCTTTTCTGAAGATAATGCTTTTCTATATATAATTTAAAGATTTTTCATCAACATATAGCCTCATGAATCTTTGCCAAGTCCCCTAAGGTAATTGTGTATTCATGATTTTCATTTTATAGATTATAAACTAACCTGGGGAAACTGAGTGTTCTGGGATTCATTTTGTTTCTCCTATCATAGCTATGACTCACAGAAACTTCAGATTTATTACAGGCATAGAATTTATTTCATCGTTCTTCTAGTTTATTGTCCCAAAGTCCAAAGAGAATGCAGCCTAGTGAGACTAAAAAAAAAAAGTTTCAAAGTCAGAAAGCTAGGCTTTGATACATAGTTGTCCCATTTGGGCAAATTACTTAACCTCTCCAAGTTTACATCTGGCCAAACACCTGTTCTCTCCACAACAGTGTTGTGAGGCTTAATGAAAAAAATATGTAAATGTGTTTTTGTAAACTGCAACTCCTATATAAATGTTAGCTGTTAAGTTATGCTTATATCCCAACTTGACAATTTGTTTGAAGCAAAAATTAAATGTTATCAATATTGGCATCCTTCAAGTCTAGTACTGGTATATCAGCTATGTTCAACAATCATTTACTGAATATATTAATGAACAAATGCTATTTTGAGTCAGGTTTTCTGTGTGGCAGACCCTGACCTAGAATTGATATTGATAAGCGACATTTGTTTATTTATTTATTTACTTACTTATGTACAATAGAGAGAGATACACACACATTGATTTATTGTTTCACTTATTATGCATTCACTAGTTGACTCCTGTATGTTTGAACTCACAACCCTGGCATATCAGGATGACACTCTAACCAACAGAATTATCCGGCCAGGGTGATAGGTAACATTTTTAAATCTTATTATCATGCCAGCCTAAAGTCACTAAATGCCAGAAAGAAGTAAGGGTCCAAGCTTGTTACCTCTAAAAATGAAAAAATAAAACTACCATATGATCCAGAAATTCCAATTCTGAGCATATACCCAGAGGAAATGAAAACAGAATATTAAAGAGATTTCTGCTCTTCCAGTTCAATGCAGCATCATTCACAATAGCCAAGATATGGAAACAAAATAAATGTCCATCAAAAGATGAATGCATAAAGATGATGGGGTATATATTATATATTACATATCAGATATATTTTATGTATATATATTATATATTATATATTATATATTATATATTATATATTATATATTATATATTATATATTATATATTATATATTATATATTATATATTATATATTATATATTATATATTATATATTATATATTATATATTATATATTATATATTATATATTATATATTATATATTATATATATATAAGGGAATATTTTTCAGCCTTGAAAAAGACAGAAATCCTGTCATTTGTCATAACATGGATTGATTGTAAGGACATTTTTTATGCTAAGTGAGATAAGTCAGAGAGAGAAACACAAATACTGTATGGTAACACTTTTTTGTGGATTCTAAAAAAGCCAAATTTATAAAAACAGAGAGTAAAATGGTGATCACCAAGGGTTGGGGTTTAGAGGATAGGAGAGATGATGAAAGGTACAAAGTTGAAGTGAATAGTAAATAAGTCCTATGGATCTAGCGCACAGTATAGTGAACTTAGACAACAATATTGTATTATAATCATCAAACTTGCTAGGAGACTAGATCTGAATTATTCCAACCATTAAAAAAGTGATAACTGTGTGCTATGATAGAGATACTAATTATCACTACAATGGCAATTGTATTACAAATATATAAATGTATTGAATTAACTTGTATAATTTAAATTACATATTATATGTCAAATATATTTCAATTTAAAATTTTTAAGATAAATTAAATATTGGCAAATTAAACCTCAGAGAATTAAATAATAAAAAGTTCAGCTGCACATATGGTGATCGTTCACATTAATAAAATAAAGAATAAAAATACAATCAATTCAATATATAGAAAGAATTATTAAAATAAAAATTATTAAAATAAAAAAACAGTTCATGATTAATACTGAGTAGACTAGGAATATAGGTGAACTTATTTTTTTGAGCTGGTAACTGGTATCTACAAATACTCAACAACAAACATTTTAGTTAATGGCAAAATGTTAAAAGTTCTATTTCTGTTATTGGGAAGGAAACAGCAATATCTTCTCTTATCTTTATTTTGAACATAGTATTGAATGTCCTAGTCACAAGAAAATTACAAGAATAAAAGATACAAGAATTCAAATGTAAGACTTACAACTATCATTACAGCTGTCATTATACTTTTAAAATCAAAAGAATCTACTAGCAAATTACTAGAATTAACAAGTAGATTTAGTAAAATTTTTGAAATCTGAAAACACACAATTACACATAAATTATATATTGAAATTAATATTACATTGCAAGACACAATAAGGTCATTGACATTACATGATCTATTCAATATACCATCCCTCAGTAACAATACATAATTTCATAATGTTGTTAAAGATTGCAATGAAAGCTTTAATGCAGCATTTCTATCAGTTCTTATGTTTAAATTTGTGATATGCCATTTTGTGTGTGTGTGTGTGTGTGTGTGTGTGTGTGTGTGTGTGTGACAGAGATGGAGAGAGGGACAGATAAGGACAGACAGACAGGAAGGGAGAGAAATGAGAAGCATCAGTTCTTTGTTGCAGCACCTTAGTATTTCATTGATTGATTTCTCATATGTGTCTCAACCAGGGGGCTACAGCAGACTGAGTGACCCTTGCTCAAGCCAGCAACCTTGGGCTCAAGCTGGTGAGCCCTGAACAAACCAGATGAGCCCATGCTCAAGCTGGCGAGCTCAGGGTTTCGAACCTGGGTGCTCCACGTCCCAGTCCAATGCTCCATCCACTGCGCCACAACCTGGTCAGTCTCAAATGTGCCATTTTATATGACTTCTGTATAATTTTCACTGAAGAAATCTCTGCATTCAGCATATCCTACTGTGTGTCTAGTGCCTCATTTCACTGGTGACACTTAGTAGGCACTCAAACTATCTACTGCTTGAACAACCGAGTAAATGGCTATCAAGTTTTCCTAGTTTCTAAAATCTTTTAAATCTATGCTTCTTTTCAAATCACCTTTTATTGTAAGTTGGATGATTTTTATTTTTTGAGAGACAAAATATTAAATGCCTCTTCTCTTTTAACAATATTGTATATCTAGTTTCCTTTCCAATAAAGTAAATTGAACAATTATACATTTTTTGCATCTTTTTGTTAGTGATGAGTAAAAAAGCTGCCTAGAGTAGACAGAGTCAATATGATATTGCTGATCAAGATGCACAGATATATTGTAAAACAAATTGGCTGCAAATTCCAGCATGAATTATGACACAAAAATTCTATGACCTAAGGCAAATTACTTTCCTCTCTAAGCCTCAGTTTACATACTTAAAAATGGGAAATAGTATCTATCTCTAAAGGTCACCAAAAGAATTAAAATGTGATTAGATATCTAACTTCTTTTCATAAGGCTTAGTGCATGGTGTTTAATTATTATTATTACAAAACAGTGACTGCACAATTCCTATACATCCTTCAAACTTGAAACTCCAGAATTCCAAAATAAGAAGAGCTTAGGCAGAGAAATCTAGTTGGAATAGAAGTTCTAGAAAATGTATTTGAAACTATAGTTGTTTAGTAAGAGTACTTTTTTATTTAGAGTACATTTTTTATTTGACTTCTCTTGGGCATAGTAAGTAAAGGAGAATATGGAGAATGTTGATACTCCTCCATTGACACTGTGCAATTATCCTTCTGGGTGTGATGAATTTTCTACTCAATTAAGAGTTTAAAGCAAAGGGAAAAAATACTGCCTTCTGAAACAAAAGTCATTAATTCTGAAGTGAAGCAACTTAAAGGGCAGCTGCTAAGTCCTACCAAGTTTTACCAAGAACATTTGAAGGCATTTTTAATTGTCATAGCTTCATTACTGTACAATATTTGGAATATGTTGACCTTCATTAGGCAGTATAATGGCCTTTACTGGCATCAGTCTATAGCAGTAACAAAAAAGGAAAAAAAATTTGGTGGAAGATTACAAATGACAATGCAGGTAAATAAAAAAAATTAACTATTAATACAAAATGTAAAACAAGACGTATAAGATTCAAAATAATCTCAAAATTATGTTATTTATTGTTCAAGGGCAATACCCAATATTGGCAAAGAATTGAAGTAACAAATATTGCTCAGATTATCTTAAAGCAGGGTCATTATCTCTCAAGATTCACTGGCTCTGTCTTTGTCTAATAAAATAAAAAGTCAATATGACTGGAATTTCAAAGAAATATAAATAAACACACTTATAAAACTAATGTTTGTTTTTTTGGGGGACTATTTAAGCACTGGAGATGAAACAATGTAGAACTTGAGTGTGTGACCTTCTCAAGTTTATATTCAGACATCAAAATTTTTTTATTTTATGAATACATTTAATAGTGTGTCATTGGTTAACAGAATCATATAGGTTTCAGTTGTACATTTCTATGGTACATGATCTGTACATTGCGTTGTATATCCATCACCCAAAGTTACACCATCTATGTGTATTTGGTCCCTATGTTCAGGTCGACGCTTTATCCACTGTGCCACTACAGGTCAGGCTTCTGCCCATTTTTTAATTGGATTATTTGTTTGTTGTTGAGTTTTGTAAGTTTTTTATATATTTTAGATATTAACCCTTGTCAGTGCTTTCATTTGTAAATATTATCTTCCATTCAGTTGGCTGCCTTTTTGTCTTGTTGTCCACTTTTGTGTTGTGCAGAAGTCTTTTAGTTTGATATAGTCTCATTCATTTATTTATGCCTTTACTTCCCTTGCCTTTGGGGTCAAATTTATAAAATGTTTTCTATGGCCAAGGTCCATAAGTTTAGTACCCATGTTTTCTTCTATGTAATTTATTGTTTCAGGTCTTATGTTTAGGTCTTTGTTCCATTTTGAATTAATTTTTGTACATGGGAACAAACTGTAGTCTAGGTTCATTTTTTGCATGTGGCTTTCCAATTTTCCCAGCACCATTTGTTGAAGAGGTTTTCTTTTCTGCATTGTGTGTTTTTGGCTCTTTTGCAAAAATTACACTGAAAAACAAAATTTTTGTTTCATCCACAAAAACATTTGTTCTTACCTAATTCAAGTATGCTGATCTCAAATCTGACATTAATTTTTATCTGTAAGCTACAGTTTTTTTGCAATTCAAGATTTTAGATTTTCATCTTATTGTAATATTTTTAACATTTAGTTTAACATAATAAAGTAAAATGTCTTCTTGGGCATCATCTTTGTAAAAATATAATAATTTATATAATACAGTAAATAAACTAATACACTAAAAGATATGATTGCATCAGAATTTGTCTACAATTTCAAATAGAACATATTAAAACATTTATTTGAATCATAAAATTTGTGCAAAACTTATTTAAATTCTAAACTTATTTAAATTTGTGTTTGTAATTCTTGCGTTTGTGTACTTGTTGAGGACAATCTCGTTTGATGCTCCATCAGTAGTCTGCTCATCACTAAGAGCTCCAAGATTTTTGGGAAACTTATCAAGGTGACTGTTCAGGAAGTGAATCTTAACGCTCATGTTACATCCAATGTCGCAGAAAGCCAACAGCATCCTTTGAACCAGAAGTTCATAGTTTTCTGCTTTTCTGTTGCCAATGAAGGTCTTTGTAACTTCACAAAAGACTGCCATGCTGCTTTCTCCTCCTTATTTATCTTTCTGGCAAATTCTTCGTCACGTATGAGGGTTCAAATTTGAGGTCCATCGAATATACCTGCTTTTATCTTTTGAAAGTCAGGGCAGAAAAGCAGAAATAATATGTTGAAAGCATTCACTTTCTCTATTCAAAGCCTGAACAAACTGCTTCATTAAGCCAAGTTTGATGTGAAGTGGGGGAAAATGATCCTGTCTCAATTAACTACAGATTCATTCAAAATATTTTACATTCCTACTTCCAGAGCTTCATGTTTCAGCCACTCCTTCTGTGTCCAGTGTTTCTCCCAAGCTTGGCTGTCCCACAAACACAGAAAACAAGGATACTTTGTAAAACCTCTCTGTTGTCCTAGCAGGAAATTTACCATTTTAAGATCCACACAAATGATCCAATTATGCTCCTCATACTTCAGAAAATTGAGGACAATTTTTATGTCATTATAATCTTCTCGCAGGTGAGTTGAATAACCAATTGGAACTGCTACATAAATATTACCATTGTGTAGGAGGACACATTTCAGACTCCCTTTAGAGCTGTCAAGAAATAGCCGCCATGTGTTGGACTGTAAGTGGTAACACCTAGCTGGCTGAGAAGACTACTGATATCATGACAGTAAATAAAGTGTTTGTCTTCAGAAAAAAAGTCTACAAAAATTTGTTCATGCTTCCTGAAACAGGATACTTTAGCTGACTGGTGAAGTACATTTTTTCCTTGAAGCCTGGATAACTCAGCTGCATTCTTTGATAGGCCCAAATCTCTTACTAAGTCATTCAATTCAGGTTGGCTAAACTGCTGAGGGGTTAATGACTGCTTGGCATCAGAAGAAGACACTTCAGATTCTACAACCATTTCTATATCTTATCAAAATACATTTGATCACTTCTGTTCACTTTCTTCATCCTTAGAAGAAATAAAAACCATTGCAAACTGGAACTGGAAGTGTCTCAGAGTGTGGGATAGGTTGTATTGCTGAAGGAATATTAGGATATGCGATCACATGCCATTTTTTCTTGCTGATGCCCTTTGTATGGATCAGACAGAAATAACAGTCACTGCTGTGGTTCTGAGGTTCATGCCAAACCATGGGAATACCAAAAGGCATTCCTTTGCATTTTCCTTTTGTTCAGTCATGAAGCATTTCCTCACAATTTTGACACACAATATGAGGAGCCCAATTCTTGTCTTGATCGCCAAGGGGAACTTGAAAATAGGCAGTATATGCATGTGTCACAAATGATGAAATTTTGCACCTTTGACGTTGAAGTGTGTAACAGCCACATATATAACAGAAGGTGTCAGGACTATTCTTACATTTATGTCTACTCGAAGAAGCCATGGTTTAATCTTAAAACAAAATAAAATGCTGTTTTTATCAGATAATAATTTTTTACATTTAAAAACAACTACAATTATGTAAAAGTAATGTTTGTAAAACATTAATTGCCTTGTGGTTATGTTCAATCCAAGAGTCGTTGTCCTTTAACTCCAATTTAAAAACCGATGCATGCCATTAACTGTAACAAAAAGAAATTAAAATTGCATAAAAACTAGAGCATGCACCAGGAAATGAATTTCAGCTTTGGAATCAGTGATGCAGAAATATATAGAAACAGTTTTAAAATCTCATTCAACAGAAAATGAAAAAAAAAAAAAGTTGTTCCCCAGTGTTATTTCTCCACATACATATGGTTTTACTTCTGGGCTCTCAATTCTGTTTCATTGGTTTGAGTGTCTGTTTTCTGTCATGTTGTTTTATCATAGATCTGTAGTATAATTTCAAGTCAAGTAGTGTGGTACCTTCAGCTTTGTTCTTTTCTCTTGAGACTGCTATGGCTATTCAGGTATTTTGTGGTTCTGTGCAAAATGTGATAATTTGTTGTATTTCTTTAAAACATGACATTAGGATTTTAATGTGGAGAGCATTAAATCTGTTTATTGCTTTGGGTGATAATGCCATTTTAAGTATCGTGTTGCCCCAGGTATATGACGTACCCTTTTTCAAAAAATTTGGGGTCTGAAAACTGTTGCACCTAATACAGTGGTTGCAGATTTTTATATTTGCATTTCCTGCTTTTTCGCACTTGTTTTGCACTCGTTGTTTTTTATTTCTTTTACTTGCATTTCTTGCATTTTTGTGCTCCTTGTCTTTGCCCTCATTCTTTCACACTTGTTACTGGTACATTACAGTAGGTTATGTTTTGCTACATTTTACCCAGAAATGGCTCAGAAAAGATTTTCATATAGTGCTGAATTCAAGTTAAAAGTGATCCAGTTTGCAAAAGTAAATGGAAATTGTGCTCCTCCAACCGAGAAATCAATCCAAGACTGGCTACAGGAAGAAGAAACCCTACTGAAAATGTCACAGCAGAAGAAGGCTATGAGAGGCAAGTCAGCACAATGGCCTGATTTAGACAAGAAATTGAAGATATAGATTGAAGAGCAAAGGCAATTGGAATTCCTTTGTCCAGAAAGATGGTTCAGCATGAGGCAAGAAGAATTGCTGATGAAAAAGAAGTTACTGATTTCAAAGGACGACAAAATTAGTGCTTCAGATTTATGAAACAGAATGGACTAAGTATGCATACATGCACCAGACTTGCCCAAAAGATGCTTGAAAGCTATGAGCAGAAGGTCCTTGAATTTTATCATTTTGTCATTCAATGTTGAAAGACACATCAGTTTGAATTGGGACAGATTGCAAATATAAACGAAGTCCCCCCTTCAATTTGATTTCTCAAGTAACAGAACTGTTGATGAGAAGGGGGTGGAACTGTAACTGTGAAGACAAGTGGACATAGAAAGAGCCGTTATACAGTTGTTCTAGCTTGTTGTGCTGATGGAACCAAGTTGACTCCTATGCTGATTTTCAAACACAAAGCAATGCCAAAAGAAGACATTCCTTGAGAAGTTATTGTCCATGTTCGTGACAAGGGTTGGATGGATCAGGATGGGATGAAGATCTGATTTGAGAAAGTTTGGAGAAGGAGACCAGGTGGGCTCTTATGCAAACTTGCCCTATTGGTACTTGATTAATTCAGGGTGCATATAAAAAAAAACACAAAGAAGATTCCTGCAGAGCAAGAAACAAAACTTGCCATCATACCTGGAGGCTTGACATCCCACCCAGCTCCAACCAGTTGAGGTCAGCATTAACAAACCCAGTTGAGGTCAGCATTAACAAACTAAAGCTGCCATGGAACCAGTGGATGAAGTCTTCTGGGGACAATTTGACACCAGCAGGAAGAGTGAAGAAACCAAATACAGGAGAAGTTTTTACCTGGGTGAAAATATCCTGGGATAATATCAAGATCAAGATTATTGTCAAGTTATTTAAGTGTGGCATTTCAAATGCCATAGATGGAACTGAGGAAGAGGCAATAAATGAAGTCAGTGATTCATCATTAGACACAGATGAGGACAAGATAATGTATAGGAGTTTTGACAGTGATGAGGAGTTGTATAAATTTAATGATGAATAAAACTTGAGTTCAATAACTTTATGTAATACATTTTTTTTTCAAATTTCAGGTCCCAAAATTAAGGTGCATCTTATACATGGGGGAAACACCAGTATGTTGTGCTTCTTCCAATCCATGAACATGAAATATCTTTCCATTTTATTGTGCCTTTTTCAATCTTTTTTTATAATGCTTTGTAGCCTGACCTGTGGTGGCACAGTGGATAAAGCATCAACCTGGAATGCTGAGGTCACCAGTTCAAACACTTGGCTTCCCTGGTCAAGGCACATACAGCACTGATGCTTTCTGCTCCTCCTCCACTTCTCTCTCTCTCTCTCCTCTAAAAGAAATAAATATAATCTTTTTTTTTTTTAATACAGGGACAGAGATAGAGTCAGAGAGAGGGATAGATAGGGACAGACAGACAGGAACAGAGAGTGATGAGAAGCATCAATCATCAGTTTTTCATTTTTGACACCTTACTTGTTCATTGATTGCTTTCTCATATGTGCCTTGACCACAGGCCTTCAGCAGACCGAGTGACCCTTTGCTCGATCCAGCGATCTTGGGTCCAAGCTGGTGAGCTTTTGGTCAAGCCAGAAAAGCCCGCACTCAAACTGGTAACCTTGGGGTCTTGAACCTGGGTCCTCCACATCTCAGTCCGATGCTCTATCCACTGTGCCACCACCTGATCAGGTAAAATAAATTTTTTTAAAAAATAAATAAATAATGCTTTTTAGTTTTCAGTACAGTAATGCCTCGGTTTTCATTGACTTCAGTTTTCATCGGTTTTGGTTTCGGTCAATTTTTTCCACAAAAAAATTGTCTCAGATTTTGTCTGCATGCCCCTGTGACCTAGTTGCTAATTTTGTGAAAACAAAGGGGACTCATGCATTCTCCTGCTCAGTGTGTTGTTGTTTCTTGTGTGAGCATCACTCCGCACATCTAGCCAAACAATTCCATAGCTTTCTTGTGTTTTTGTGCTTTTTTTTATTGATTGCAAGTGCTAATACTACAAGAACAAGTAAGTAATTACTGTGTACAATAATTGGATTTACATTGATTATATGGAAATAATTGTCTTGTTTTTTTGTCAGTTTTAGATTTTGCTGATTGTTTTCAGATGGATTATCAACGAAAACTTAGGTATTACTGTATATAGGTCCTTCACATTCTTTGTTAAGTTTATTTTTTAGGTATTTTATTCTTTTTGTTACAATTGTAAAAGAAATTGTGTTTTATACTTCTTTTTCTGATAGGAATACAGTATATTTTAGCATATTAATCTTTTATCCTATGACTTTACTGTATTTGTTTATTGTTTCTAATAGTATTTTGGTGGAATCTTTGGAGATTTCTATATACAGAAATCATGTCATTTGCAAAAGTGTCAGTTATCAAATTTCTTATCTGGTATTTATGAAATTGAATGAGACAGCCTATATATAGTACTTCAGCTTTGTTCTGGTATAAATTATTTGCAATTAAAAAAGAAACTGAATGAAAGAGACTATTTTACAAGAACTCTCCTGGTACCAGGATTTTTAATTAGCAATATGGTTCTTTAGAATCTTCCAATTATAAGGCACAAAAGAAAAACCTAGAACTTAGGTATATTATTGTATTGAAGAGATTAAAATTCCCAAAGACTACTGGTGTTAATAACAATAGAAATTTTGAATTTACTTTATAGAATTATTTATAAAGTTTGGAATGAAACCAGTCAGAATTCTGGTATAAAAGCCTGAAAAGATAGTGGGTTTTTTGTTTGTTTGTTTGCTTGCTTGTTAAAAACAGGGAGCTACAAATTGAAGGTAATAGAATCTGTCCAACAAATCCTAACAGCATCTTGGTTTCAAGGAGTCCTAGAATCTGAATTCTGACACAGAGTTTCTGAACCTCCAAGTGACACCTGTGCTCTGCCTCACAATATTGCACTGCAAAAATCAACTGGGGGACTTGAGATAGCAACAGGTGGTGTGATTTGATCAATAAGAGTTCAAAAGTGCTTATTTAACATTATGCTAGTTGCTGTGTATATACAAGCAATGTTTAAGACAAATTATTAACTCTCAAAGAGTTTAGAGTTTATTTGAAAATTCATATAAAATAAATATATTAATAGAACAACATAAGAACACCTTGGATAATTAAAGGCTTACTGAAAGAATTTCAGGGAAGGAGAATGTTAATAGATATTTTTCTAAGAAAGAACTTTAGGAGGGGATGAACTAGGGACTGTTTTGTTGGTCTACGACTCTAGGTGACATTTGTGTAGGCCCAAAAAAAAAAAAATTGGCAAGAACACTTCAGACAGGAATGGCATGATAATAAAAAGGAAGATAAACTGCAGTTGCTGAGTGTGCAGACATTCCCAAAGTATGAACTGAGAATCCTCACACCATGTTGTATCAGAATTTCTGTACCATAATCCTATTCAGCGTATAGTTGCCTTTCAAGACTCAGATGTTTGTAGTTTTTCATTTAAGGGTATAAATTGAAGACACATGGGTGTGGATAAAACAAAATGTACTGTCTAGGCAAATTCTTCAATATTGATTGATACTTTAAGTGGCTGTATTTTTCAAGAGTCTCATAATACAAGCATAAAAATAAATATATGAAAAACAGGAGTGTATATGGGTTGAGAAATAGTTTTACGACACAGGACTCAAACTCAGCTTCTTTAGCTTCTAAAATGTATTCTCCTTTCAAATAGACTATGAAATTTGCAGAAATAGTGGTGGATAAAATTTCTCTAAGGAGAGAGGATGAGCAAGAAGGAGGGAAGAACAGAGGAAGAGAAAGAAAGAGTGAGATTGCAAGCAAAGCTTTCTTTCTTTTATTCATTTTATTTATTTATTTATTTATTTATTTATTTATTTATTTATTTATTTTTAAAGAAAGAGAGAAGAGAGAAGCAGGGAAAGAGAAAAAGACAGAAACACTGAGCTTCTTCTGTATGTGCCTTGACTAGGGAATCAAACAGGCAACCTACACACTCCAGGATGATGGAGCTATCTGGCATGGACTTAACTTTAATTTTTAGAGACAAAGAGAGGAAGTGGAGAGAGGGGAGGAGAAAAGAAAGCACTTATTTGTTGTTTCACTCATTTATGCATTCTTTGGTTGCTTCCTGAGTGTGCCCTGAATGGGGATCAAACCCTCAACTTTGTCCCTTTGGGACGATGCTCTTAACCGACTGAGATAACTGGCCAGGGCCAGACAAAGTCTTTTAGAAAAGGTATCTTACATATCAGAATTTTAACATAGGAGAAAATATTACTAAGGTAAATTATGAACTCTTAAATTTTTAAGAAAATGTTATTAAACACTGTTTCTAAACCACTGACTGAAAACAAGGAACGATTGAAGTGACTACTTGAAGTGAATTCCCTATGAACTCAACCCTTTCCACAGGAAATCTATAAGGTTGTTAAAAATTCTTTTCCTGTTCAATAGTACAACAGCTTTCTTGAATGCTAAAATACTTCTCTGAACAGTTAAATACTGTGCATAGTAAATTGTACTAAATTAAAGCAGCTTCAATTCGGTGGGATAGGGACTTCACAATTACTTATAATATTAACAAAGACAAGAAAGAAATGCTGCAGATGAGAGGCTTCTAAACCATTCAGCTCATCACTTCACAAAGTTGTCAGATTCTGGACAATCACATTTTGTATCATTTATTGCTAAACTGAAACATAAAAAGGTCTGGGGGAAAATCAGTTCTATCTGTACTCAGTAATTTTAAAGGGTCATTACTAGTAGTCAGATAGGCACATATTTGATAAACTCGGTCTTAGAATGCATTGCTTTGCTATAAAAATTTTCTCTTGCCTTGATCTAGAATTGAAATAAAAAAGAAATGCACTTAGTTTAGTATTTCTGCTGGAGATTCCCCTTCTTATAATATTCTACTACCAACCCCAAGTATTGCCTATTGTTTGAACTTAGTATCATTCGTTATTTACCACCAAAAATTCATACTGTTCAACTTCTTTGGAAAATACTGTAATTATTTGATAATTATGCTACATTGATTAAAATATTTGGATACCTTATTGTCATTCTAAGCTGATTGTGCACTGATTGGCAACAAGTAGATAGATATTGTAAAGTAATTTCAAACAAAAAATTACTAAAAGGAAATCTGTAACTCTTACTCCAGAGCTCACACTGTTTAGATCTTTAAGCACCTCTGAACTTACATGCGGAAAGCACGCATTACCAAGCTTTATTCAAACCTGCAGAGCATGATGGTCTTCAAACCATATCAGAGGCTCCAGAGTCAATTTCCTAATGCCACTTCAGTATACTGCCCAGATGTTACATTGTGAATATCAGACCCATCACAAAAAGAGGTCTCTGCTTCAGCATCATGTGGCCCTGGCCAGTGAGCTGGCACTCTGCTCGGTTTTATTTTATTATCTTACTTTGAATTATCTCTCTTATTTTGAATATACTCTATTTATTTGCTTTGTATTATCTCTTCTCAGAGCAATAGTTGTTTTATTAAATAAAACCAACAACACTAGGGCGTACTTCTTCCGAATTATACAAATAAACATGTAAATAATTGTCTTTTCAATTTTCTATTACTTTCAAAATCTTGCATCTGAATCTATGTTTACCTCATAGTAGATTTCATTAAAATAAAACGGTGATCCTTCCTAGAGCTACATGCAGAGTTACCTTGAGAAGTTAGGAAACAAAGCCACACAACAATGCTGAATTTAATGATTCTCAAGGTAAAAGCCCTCTAAGATTCCAAGTTAAGATCACAGTGTCCTCTCATTACAGATACTTCATAGTTCTTGAACACCTAAACACCGTACCTAACTTTGTAACTTCTTCATGAAGACAAAGGTCTTAAAATTATCCCCCGTGATCATCCCAATCATCTACTGCTTCCTTCCCACAGACTTAAGTCATCTCTAAAAGAAGGCTATGTTCAAATTGTCCTGGAATTTTATCCTCTCAATAGATTTAGTTCCTAGAATCTCATCATCTCCCCTAAATGGGATTTCTTACTTTAACAGATATAACTGCTGCTAGTTCTCTTTAGCCCAAGTCCTCATGGAAATGCCTAAGATATAATGAGCAGCTGATCTCTATTTCATATACTTACACTTGATATTTAGCCTTTCCTCAGTCGTTTTTCTTGTTGTTCAAGATTATAAATGTCCAGATTGAGGACAGGGGCTGGCAGGTCTTTTTCATATCTGTATTTGCCTTTTACAGCATGTCCTTGCCGGCTGTCCTCTTTTCAAATTTTGTTTTCCCCTGAATGGGCTATTGCACTGATGGCTTTTGGCAGCTGCGAGTGCTAAACCTGCATATAAAATCAGTTTGTGGGGCCAGAGCCACAAAACAGGTCTACTTGAAATGATTTTTTTTTTTTAGCTTTCTGGTTACTGTTATATTAGAGTTTTAGTGCAAAGGGCAAGGACAATAATTCGTTTTACTTTATGAGAAATCTTTATTCTCAAGGACTACTGCTTGGTTGCATTCTTTCCAGATTATCTTCTTGAATTTATGTAGCCTATATAGTAATTCAAGATTCTCTTCTTACTCTAAACATTGTGAAGGAGAGACCAAGACAGAGTATTCTGCACCCAATTTTGCATAAATGTATTAAAAGTTAATAAGGTACTATGACACACTCATTATTTCCCACACCGTGGAAACAGTACCAGAAACCATTTCATAATGTCTTCCTCTTGTATATTTTCCTATTTCACCTCAAGAATATAAGCCCTATTTCATTGTAGATAAGACTATGGATTTTGGTGTCAGTTCAACCTAGATTCACTTTCCAGCTCTCTCTGAAGGAAAGAAGGAATGTCCCTGGGTCAATTACTTACGTAGCTTTTAAAACTCCTACATTTATATGTGAAATATACTGATAGTTCCTACCTTAAAAGAATAAAAGATTAAAAATAAATTAATAATTCATATAATGCTGCTAGCACAATACATGACACAAAGGAAGTGTTCAAAATATGTCATTACATTTATGATTAATTATAATTATTGCCACATTTGATATTTACTAGTATGAGGAAGTTGTGCTTAAGAAACACACCCCATTGCAATCATCTGCTCCTCTGAACAACAGAATTAAAAATGTGTGTCATTTCCAGAAGAGTTTCTCTATTTCTTTTTATTTTGAAATTAAATTTAATGGGGTGATATTGATCAATAAGAGTACATAGGTTTTGGGTGATTAGTTAAAGCCTCTTAAATAATGTTTGAGAACAAAATAAAAACACACAATTTTGAAAGATAAAATTTTTCAAAAGTGTTTTGTTACCCTTATTTTTACTGTTTATGCCAAACTTGGTGTTATAAATAGCCATGTATTATTATCACAAAATCAGTAAATTGATTCTTTTTGTTTTCAATGTTTGGGACTCAACAGGAAAGACTCAAATTGTCAAAGGCTATAACAACTGTCTTTAGGTGCCATTTCTAAGATGTCTTTTTTACTCATAAATATGACTAAATTGGGACTTTTGAGCAGAGCATGGAATCATGGCTCCTCCCTATAGTTCTGACTCCTCACAGGATGGTGGTGGGGTTCTGATAGAAAACCACCATGAAACAAATGTTTCAAGAGAACCAAGTGGAAGCTGAAGTACCTTTTTTTTACCTAGCCTTAAAGTCACATAGTGAGCACTTAGTTGTACTCTCTTGGGTCAGAATAGTCAAAATCTTTTCAGATTCAAAGGAAGGAGCTATAGACTTCATCTTTCTTTACAAGAAGAGTTAATGAATTTTGTGGTCCTATTTTAATATACATCTTTATATATAGACTATTCTTATTTTGATTATTCCTTCTTTTTATGTTACCTTTCCCTTGCTAGTAGCAGCCATCTGAACATTGCTTTGTAGTTTGTGCTGGTGGCCATGAGTAGGGCACATGTGGTGGCTGACCTTGGCCAGCACCTCCTAAAAGGTCCCCAAGCCAGTGCAATCCATGACCAGCTTCAGACCACATCGAAGCACCACCCAACCACCTCTACAAGTGACACATGCAATAGGCAGACTCAGGGGACACTAGAACCCTATTAATGTGAGTCCTGCTCCATGGGTTTGGCCCTGCATAAATAGCTCCTTTGCTATAGTCTTGGCCAATCCTCACAATCAGCCTGGGAATAAGTCCCTCCTATTGACATGCTAACAGCAAGCAATCACAGTTCAACACAATAAAAGGGTACACAACCCCCATGTGAGGAGGACACTCCTAGCATCCATCTGGCCAAGGAGACTACTCCACTGGGCTCTACAAGACATCTACTACATAAGGTCAGTCTACCAAGATAGGAGATGTAGCAGCTCTGCCTAATGAATAGAAGCAAACACAGGGAGGCTGCCAAAATAAGGAGACAAGGAAACATGTACCAAATAAAAGAACAGAACAAAACTCCAGAAACAGAACTAAACAAAATGGACACTAGCAATCTACCAGCTGCAGAGTTCAAAACACTGGTTATAAGGATGCTCAATGAACTTAGAGGAGAGTAGATAAACTCAGTGAGAACTGTAACAGAGATAGGAAACAAAAATTTGAGAAAGAAAATAGAAAATATAAAAAAGAACCAGTCAGGAATGAGGAATAAATGAAATGAAGAATATATTGGAAGGAACCAATAGTAGAGTAAATAAAGCAGATTGAATCAATGATTTGGAAGACAAGGTAGCAGAAAACATCCAATCAGAACAGCAAAACAAAAAAATAAATCCAAAAAAATGAGTAGAGTTTAATGGACTTATGGGACAACATCAAGCATGTCAACATTCACATCATAGGAGCACAAGAAGGAGGAAGAGAGAGAGCAAAGAATTGAAAATCTATTTGAAGAAATAATGATAGAAAACATCCCCACTTGACCAGGTGGTGGTGTAGTAGATAAAATGTTGAACTGGGATGTAGAAGACCCAAGTTCAAAACCCCAAGGTTGCCGGCTTGAGTGCGGGCTCATCTGGTTTGAGCAAGGCTCACCAGCTGGAGTTCAAGGTTGCTGGCTTGAGCAAGGGGTCACTTGCTCTGCTGTAGCCCCCTCCCCTCATCAAGGCACATATGAGAAATCAATCAGTGAACAACTAAGATGCCTCAATGAAGACAAAGAATTGATGCTTCTTATCTCTTTCCCTTCCTGTCTGTCTGTTTCTATCTGTCCCTCTCTGTCTCTCTGTCTCTGTCCCCTACCACCCAAAAGAAGAAAAGAAAAGAAAAGAAGACATCCCTAAGCTGGCAAGAAAATAGATGTAGATGCTCGGGAAGCACAGAGGGTCCCAAACAAAATGAACCTAAAGGGGCCCACACCAAGACACTTCATGATTAAAATGCCAAAGGTCAAAGACAAAGAAAGAATCTTAAAGCCAGTAATGGAAAATCAGTTAGTTACTGTAAGTAAGGCCAGGGGCTGCCACCATTGTGGCCATGCAGGTTCACATCGGATTCATGCTCATGATAAAGAAACAGTGGAGTCAGAAGACGGTGGGCTATTTCATTTTTAAAGTCTTGTAAAGGCGGACAAGCAAACAGGCAGGGCTCACAAGCCTCTTGGCATTCCAGACTCGCCCGGACTCATAGGCCCCCACCAGTTTCAGCAGGGCTCCCAAGCCCTGACTCAGTCTCCGGTTCCACAACCCGGACTCATTCACTGGACTTATCCTCTGACTCTCTCTATGCTATCTCTGGATTCTCTTGCACTCCTTTGCACAGGCTTGGGAAAAAACCCTTTCCCAGCAAACAATCACCCCTTCCAAGCAGGAAGGCAATCTGCAATTTTTAATCTGCTGCCTTGAGGGCAAGCATCTGCAGCCTCACACACATGTGGCTGCCCCAGTACAATGCAAAATACAAGCAAGAAAACCTAACTCACTTGTTTTACACATAAAACACATTGGTTTGCCCAACAGTTATGTACAAGGAAGTTTCCATAATACTATCAACTGATTTCTCAACAGAAACATTGCAGGCCAAAAGGGACTGGCATGAAATATTTCAAGTGATGAGAAGCAAATAGCTACAACTAAGGTTACTCTACCCAGTAAAGCTATCATTTAGTGTTGAAGTACAGATAAACAGCTTCCCAGACAAGAAAAAGCTAAAGGAGTTCATCACCAAAAACTAGTATTATAAGAAATATTAAAGAAACTTCTTTAAGAAGTAGAAAAAAGAAAAAATATAAATAATAAAATTACAATAACTACATATCTATCAACAATTACTTTACACCTTATAATGAATTAAATGCTCTAATCAAAAGACATAGTGTAGCCCTGGCTGAATAGCTTGGTTGGTTAGAGCAATATCCCAAAGAGCAGAGGTTGCTTGTTCGATCCCTGGTCAGGGTACATAGAGGAACAGGTCGAGGTTCCAGTCTCTCTCTCACTGTTTCTTGTCCTCACTCTAAAATCAATAAAACAAACATTAAAAAAGACAGAGAGTGGTTGAATGGATAATAAAACCAAGACCCTTGTGTATGCTGTCTACAAAAGACTCACTTCAGATTGAAAGACACACACAAGCTGAAACTAAAAGATGTAAAAAAATATTTTATGAAAATATAAGCAAAAAAAAGAAAAAAGCTGGAGTAGTTGTACTTATACCAGAACAAAACAAAACCAAGCTTTAAAACAAAGCTGTAGTTAAAGACAAAGAAAGACCCAACAATTCCATTTCTGGGTATTTTCTGAGCAAACCCAAACACAAAATTGAAAAGATACATGCATCCATATATTTATCACAACATTACTTACAATACCCAAGACATGGAAACAATCTAAGTGTCCATCAACAGATGAATGGATAAAGAAGCTTTGGAAATATGATCCAGTCATAAAAAAAAAAATGACATCTTACCACCTGCAACAACATAGATAGACATAGAGGATATTATGCTGGGTGAAATTAGGCAGGAAGACAAGCCATATGATTTCACTTATATGTGGAATCTGCAAAACAAAATGAACAAGCAGAAGGGAAATAGACTCATAGATACAGAGAACATTTGAAAGTTGCCAGATAGAAGGGAGTTGGGTGGATGGGTGAAAAAGCTGAAGGGATAAGAAGTACAAATTGGTTGTTACAGAGTAGTCACGGGGATGTAAAGTACAGCACAGGGAATATAGTCAATAATATCGTAATAACTGTGTATGGTGTCAGATGAGTTCTAGATTTATTGGGGTAAACAAGTCATAAGTTATATAAATGTCTAATCACTAGGTTATAGATCTGAAACTAATATAATATTGTATGTCAACTGTAATTGAAAAATAAAAAATTATTTAAAAAATTTATTTCCCTTACCTAACGAATAAGCTTGAAATTACTCAATGTAGCATTGAAAGTCTTTATTATCTGATTCTGACCTTACATCTTCATTTCCCATTCCTTCCATGTATCCATTTTTTTGACTGAACTACTACAACTATTGAACTTCATCCCACCTCTGCACATTTGCTCATACAGTTCCTTTGCCCTGACATGGCCACACGGCCAAATTCTTCCCATACTTTTAGCACTTCATATGTAATTATTTTAAAACATGACCTTTTCTTTCCTAGGTCCTAACTGGTGCACAGTACATATCACAAAGCTATAAAGAAGAAAGGAAAGGTCAGAGAAAAAGAAACTAGAGGTGAGAGGGTAGGGAGATTGAAGGAAGAAGAAAAAGGAGAGATAATGGGAGTGGACATGTAAGGACCAGAGGATAAACAGCAGAAAAGAAGGGTAGGACTTTTTCTTTCAAAGAGGTAGATTAAAATAAATTCAGGATAATCTATTTTTTTAAAAAGTTTAAGACTATAAGTAACACTTTATGGCAGCTCTCCTGGAGTTAAATAATAAAGACCATTATCACTTTGTACTTTGGCCAATACTGAAAAGAAATGGAAAGCCTTAAAAGTGAACTTTGAAATACATTCCTATTAATTAATATACTTTTGTCCTTGAAGCTGAGATTGTACTCAATAAACCATTTTACTTCCTCTTGAGCTATTTCAAGCAGTATTACAGAGCTCTGTGTTGCTCATTAAGTAATTTAGGAAGAGGAGCAAGGGACTTAAAGAAAGATTACTTTATATGCTCTAGAGAATTAGAACCATAGCCCGCTGAAGATGTTCAGCAGACCCAGACAAAATGTATCCTCCTTATGAATGCTTCATACCCTGGTCACCCAGCATGCCAATCTCTGTCATGTCTGAATTCTTCCAGGAGTAGCACTCAGAAAAGCAAATGGAAATTTTAATTACAAATATTGCCAGTTTTAATTTAGAGAAAATTTATTAGAAATCAGAACAATGTCAGTTTGGGTAATGGATCTTTGTATTTTCTAGTGGGATTCCAAGGCAAAGCGGAGCCCCAGTAATCACCCCACACAGATACAGATTCCTTGGCTTGAGGCACCTCTAACTGTGCCTCCATCAGAGTTTTTAAACACTGAGACAGAAATCTTCCATGTCAGCAATGTTGAATTCTGGCCAGGGATAACTCTGTTGTAAGCACCTCAGACAGCTACTGACAATTACTTTATACTATTTACAAAGCTAAAAAAGAAGACATTTGGCAAGCAGTCACCAAGATCATAACACCATGGAATATTCCTTTCATCTGAACTGTTCTTTTGCCTACTCTTAATTTCATTTGGTTTCAGCCTCATTTCTTTCATAACTGAAGTCTGCTCATCCCCAATAATTGATGATGCTGAAAGAAGTCATCTCATCCAAGTCCCAACCAGCTGTGTTTTCACATTTGTTAACTTTCGTGTGTCTGCCATTATCCAGGCTTTTAGTTAAACATTCCAAAATGGTTAGATTGCTTCCGTCAAGTGACCTCGGCAAATTTCTGTTTGAAAGCAGCCATCTTAGCCATTACCCCTTCACCATTCCTACCTGTTCCCTAGTGAAGTGCAAAAAGTGCTGCATAGCCCATAGTTGTACAGTAGTTGATGCTTCTTACTCCATCCAACTCAGCGCTCTGGTTACCAAAGGTCACACACATCTTAATGGTTTTCAGTAAAGCTCATGTCATTTTGCTTGCCTAGAAGATGGGGTGGAATGGAAATAATATGCTACTGGTAAACAGGAAACTTGAATTTGAGAATTAATTCTATCGTATGCTATATCATCTTTTAAAGATCTGCAACCTCTCTGCCTCCATTTCTTACGCTATCTAATGGGAGAACAGAGTATGAAAGTCATTAATCCCTCAGCGCAATGTGAAAAAGTAAATAAGATATTGGACATGAAATGGTTTTTCAAATAATTTTTTTAAATCTGTACAAACAGTTGCACTAAGTAGCTAAATTAAGTAACTCAAATATGGCAAATTTATGAGGTGTGTTTCTGAACCAGCATAACCTAACCTCAGGTAAATTACCAGGGTCAATTATGAAGAAAAAAGTTATACTCTAATTTCTATTTCAGGATATGATTATCATTATTTTTCTTTTTTTTTTCCCTATGGGAAACTTGCCAAGCCCAAACAGATGGTATTTGTTAAAAAAAAAAAAGTAATTTAATAAAGGCAACCTCATGTCATTTATAACCCATTTTAAAAGCACAAAGCATAAAACCATTTTATTCTTACCCAGTGGCATCAGATCACTGCTTCACCAAAAAGGTCAAGTTGGAAAAACTTGTAATTTCACAGCCTCTTCTCAAAAAATTTTTTTTCTGACTGTAGGCAATAAAGCTCTTTTGAATAGAGAAAAAAGTTAAAGAAAGGTTTCCAATTCCATTTTAATGCTTAAAATGGAGCAGTTGACTTGACATCAAGGACTAAAGGCATTTCAAACAGAATGTGAAAACTTTAAAGAAATCCTGTGTTATAAAACTTCCCAACTCTCCTGTCCGCTCAATACTTTCTACCAAGCATTAAGCCTTCTTCTACTTCTCTTCAGCATATTGTGCCCCATCAAGTGGGAAGAGGAGAGTTGTTTGGCTTAAACGTCTGTGGTACTCAGTCAGGGCTTGCATTGCCATTCAGTTTAATGTTTTGTTCCCAGTGAAAAGGATGACTTCCAAAATCTAGTTAGGAAAATAACGCCTCAAGTTAGCAGTGAAAGCTGGTCCAGTTCTTTACACACATGTAAGGAGATCGTTGAATGCAAGTCACTTAAAGAGGCACGAAACTGTCTGAAAAGAAGTTTAATGAGTCTTCTTCCCAAAGCAATATAGCGAACTGCAAGATATCCTTGATAGAGAAGACCACGACAGCAAAAACATTCAACGTAATATCTCCAGGTACATCTGTGCTGTCGCAAAAGGTAAGATTCCCATGAATAATAAGAAACAAAGGCATAGGTCCAAGGAAAAGACTGACAGCTGTCAGAGGAGAAGGCTTTAGGAGCTGTATGAAAGAGGGTGGATTAAACAAGAAAACAAACAAACAAAAAGCAAACAGACTTACAGCCAGAGGGAAATGGGGTGGTGGGTAGATGGAAGCAGGCAAAGGGGAGAAAAGCGAGACAGAAGAAACTTTGCGTGAGGCTATGAGTGCACTATGCATATGTAGATGGCGTTATATTAAATTTTACACTTGAAACCCATATGGTTTTGACAAACAATGTCACCCCAGTAAACTCAATAAAATTTTAAAAATTAAAAAAGGAAATATAGTGCAAACCACACACATACACAGAAGAACTCCATTCAGGAGACACACTTGTTACTAATATAGGACTTATTTCTTCTTCAAATCTTTTTGAGAAAGGCATGTTTTAGATTGATTTCAACATGTAGGAATTTGAAATATTACCTTTCCTTTTTTTTTTTTACAAAAACAGAGAGAGAGTTAGAGAGAGAGATAGATAGGGACAGACAGACAGGAACGGAGAGAGATGAGAAGCATCAATCATCAGTTTTTCATTGTGACACCTTAGTTGTTCATTGATTGCTTTCTCATATGTGCCTTGACCGTGGGCCTTCAGCAGACCGAGTAACCACTTGCTCGATCCAGCGACCTTGGGTCCAAGCTGGTGAGCTTTGCACAAACCAGATGAGCCCGTGCTCAAGCTGGCAACCACGCGGTCTCAAACCTGGGTCCTCAGCATCCCAGTCCGATGCTCTATCCACTGCGCCACCGCCTGGTCAGGCAAAATATTACCTTTCCTAAGGTTCATTTTTCAGTAAAATGTGACTAAAACTGATCAGCATAAAAACATTTGACTGGGGCAAGCATGAAATTAGGCTCTGAAATCTTTCTCTCATGCTCTTGAGTGAGTGAGTGTGTGTGTGTGTGTGTGTGTGTGTGCACATACATATCTCATTTATATCAATTGTATGTGTAATGCACATATGCATTAAACATGCATGTTTGTGGGTATATAATGTATGTATAATTTTACATCCCAGAAAATCTTTCTATAAAGCCTTAACATTTCAGCATTATGGACTCAATGTCATCATTGCATAACTAAGATATGTAAAAGCCATAGCTAATGTTTAAAGTAGAGAAGACAAAAGAAAAGCTATAATGTAAAATAAATATTAATCCCAGAACCTCACTTAATGACTTGTAATTTGTATGCTGCTTTGATGCCTTAGGGCCTCAATCTTTTTGTTTATTTAAAAAAGTAAATCTGAATAAACCTTTTATAATTTATTAAAGTGCAGGATGAGTAATGTTAGCTCAAGTTGAGGAAAACAAAACCTAGAAAGATATGTGGAGATGTCAGTAATTCATCAGGGCCAGCCTATTTTAGCACCTAATAATTTTTTCTGTGCGCCTCCTTCAGAAGAGAACAAATCAGAACGCCAATGCAGTAAATTCTCACAGGGGAAACCATAATTCTATTGATGTGCTTCAAGATGGCTTTTTGTTTTCAATTCTGCAAAAGCAGATCAATAAAACTAATGCAGGTTCTCTCCAAAGATTTTTCTTCTACGTTCATAGTTAGGAGACTCGATAACACTATTTTAACTGATTCAGCGCTGGCAGGCATAATGGAGCAAGCTTTCACAGACAAGTGGGATATGAAAGGTTAAAAAAAGAGAAAAGAAAAACAAAGCAATAAAATATAGTGCTGGGGGTTCATTCATCAATTAAACATGTGAACTCTTGAATTAAGCTATCCAGGTTTGAATTCTTTTTTACTTACTAGCTATGTGATTCAGCAGGAGATTTGACTATTCAAACCCGCACTTACTTTAAATATTAAATGAAGATAATAAGAGGTAAGAGAATTAAATGAAATTATTCATGTAAAAGACTCTTGGAAGTTCTAGCAAAATCTAAGTGTTCAATAAATTTAACTTATCGTGATTACATGGTGTGACTCTAATACTCTTGTCTTTGAGCATAAGATGCACTTCCTAGATCATTCTAATAAACAAAAACAATGACATCCAAGGGAACAAGAATCAACGTATTTAAATGTAAATCTGGACAGAATTTGGGATATAGAAGAGAAAGTAGTTATGAGGGAAGAGGAGTTTAGAAATTCTTTTAACAACACCTGTCTTTCTTCTTATTTGCTACACTTCAAAGAGTTGATGGAAGAAGAAAATGTAACTAATGCACATGCTAATCAGGCTGTAGAGGCTTAAGGGGAATGTTGAAGGAAGCATAGCTTTTAGCTGCTAGTATTGTCTAGTAATGCTCATTTGACTTACACTTAGTCTCCTTCAAAACAATCTTCATTTTTACTCTCAAACAGGAATGTACTCAGTCCTTTGTATCTACTCTTTTTTTAATTGTAAATTCATTTCAATATGTTCTTTCTATACATTCCCAGGAATGGTCCACATCTTCCTCTCTGACAATACAGCGGTTATGACCCTCTTAGGCACTAGCTCTAAAACAGGGGTCGGGAACCTATGGCTTGTGAGCCAGATGTGGCTCTTTTGATGGCTGCATCTTGCTCGCAGACAAATCTTTAATAAAAATAATAATAACGTTAAAAATACAAAACATTCTTATGTATTACAGTCCATTCATTTCCTACTGCTCATGTTCATGGTTGCAGGTGGCTGGAGCCAATCACAGATGTCCTTCAGGACAATAACAAATTTTTATTGGATAATGCCTAATGTACATGGGTCGTTGTATGGATCTCACAGAATTACATTTTAAAATATGTGGCGTTCATGGCTCCCTCAGCCAAAAAGATTCCCGACCCCTCCTCTAAAACCTTCAATTTACTAGCTGCAGGGCCTAGAGCAAATCAGTTCCTGTCTATGCCTGAAACTTCACCTACTATACTGCCTATGTCTCGATCTATAAAACCTGGCATATTACCTGCTGCATAGCACTGTATGCAGATTTTAAAAAGATAATGCATGTAAAGTGCGTAGTACATGACAGGCTCCAGCCAGGTAGCACAGTTGGTTAAGGTTTGTCCTGATGTGCCAGGGTTGTGGGTTCGATGCCTGGTCAGGGCACATACCTGAATCAACCAATTAATGTATAACTAGTGGAACAGCAAATCGACATTTCTCTCTCTCTAAATCAATAAAAAATAAAATGCTTTTCACATGAAAAGTTAATAATAAATGACAACTGCTAATAATATGATTATGATTTTATTTTTTAGCTTTATTTCATATCATTATTGTTGATATGTCAGGTTTTTGCTGGACTATTGCTCTTTCTATGAAGTCTATAGTGAAGTATTTTAAGGATCAGTGAATATTCATTATTTTAAATTCCTAAAATCCTCTTATTCGATACTGGACAATCAAGCTCTTAGAACCCTTCAATGTAGTAAATTATCATTTCATAGATACATCTGTTTTTATTGCATTTATCAGCTGGGTGTTTTCATTCTCTCATATATTCTTGTAAATATAAAATACACTCGTATTAAAAATAATACCTTCATAAATACAAAGTAGTGGACTATACAATTCTATACTAATGTATGAAATTTCTCATAAAGTATGTCAGTCAGTAGAAGAAAATGTTAGAGGAAATTAGGGTTATTTGTAGTCTCAAGATAATTAGATGGAAGTGCAAACAGTTTCATTAACATAGTTAAATATAAAAATACCTATAGGTTATATGTATGATTTCCACATATATCACAAAGATCTCATCCCCTTCACATATGATAAACATGACTCAAAAGCCAGTATGCTATAAAAACTACATTATATCATATATTTTCCTTGGAATTTATTTTGAGAGCTGTGTAAAAGGGAGATGTTAAATTCTTTTAACTTGGCCTGACCAGGCGGTGGTGCAGTGGATGTGTTGGACTGGGATGTGGAGGACCCAGGTTCAAGACCCCGACCCGAGGTTGCCAGCTTGAGCACGGGCTCATCTGGTTTGAGCAAAGCTCATCAGCTTGGACCCAAGGTCGCTGGATTGAGCAAGGGGTTACACCATCTGCTGAAGGCCCCCAGTTAAGGCACATATGAGAAAGCAATCAATGAACAACTAAGGTGTCGTAATGCGCAAGGAAAAACTAATGATTGATTCTTCTCATCTCTCTGTTCCTGTCTGTCTGTTCCTATTTATCCCTCTCTCTAACTCTCTCTCTGTCTCTGTAAAAAAAATAAACAAATAAACAAATAAATTCTTTAACTTTACTTAATTTAAAAAATATTTGTCTATAACTTGGATTATTTTCCTCAGCAATTTATATCCTAAGGCTTATATTTAATTCATTCAGCCAAAGTTTCCGCTTAAGACTTGATAATAGTCCCCACATGAGTGGTTCATTGTGCAACTGTGAAGTCAGTAATAGTTAAAGAGAAAATTAGTAGTGGAAAAATTTTACTAAGAAATAAATTAATAGACTTTTTTTTTTTAGCGAAATTTTTGGGTTAAGGAAAATTGAGCAGTAAGTACAGAGTTCCCAATACACACTTCCCATACACACATATAAGGTATCCCTTCTTATTAACATTTTGCATTAGTGAGATAATTTTATTGATGTTATATTAAATGAAGTCCATAGTTTGCAGTAGGGTTCACTCTTAGTGTACTTTCTGTAGGTTCTGCCCGATGTATAATAAATGACACATATACACCATGATAACATCATACAGAATGACTTCACAGCTCTGAAAATCCCGTGCTCCAGCATTTCATTTCTCCCTCTCTCCACACAAACTCCAGGCAACCACTGATCTTTTTACTGTCTCCATAGGTTAGCTTTTCCCAAAATATTATATATATATATATATATATATATATATATGTAGTTAGAATTATAAAGTATGTAGCCTCTTCAAAAAAACAAACTTCTTTCACTTAGCATTATGCATTTAAGGTCCCTCCATATCTTTTTGTGGTTTGATAGCTCATTTCTATATTGCTGTAGAATATCTCATTGTGTGATTATATCAAAGTTTGTCCATTCCCCTATTGAATGCTCCAAAAAATTTTCAAGTATCAATAAAGCTGCTCTAAACATTTGTGTAAACACAAGTTGTTGACCCATTTAGGTAAATATTAAGAAGCTGTACTAATTTTGAATTCTCAGCAATGATGGATGAGAGTTCTTATTGCTCCATAACCTTATTAGCATTTCTATTGTCAGTTTATTGGATTTTAGCCATTCTAATAAGTAGGTAGTGGCATCTCACTGTTGTTTTAATTTTTAATTCCCTGATGAAAAATTATGATGAATATCTTTTTATACGCTTGTCACCTGTGTATCTTTTTTGATCAGGTATCTGTTCAGATCCTTTACTTTGTTTTAACTGGATTGTTTGTTTACTTTTGTTGAGTTTTAATTCTTATATGTATATTTTAGATATCAGTCCTTTATATGTGTTTTACCACCACCATTTTATAACAGACTTTTATTTTAGAACAGTTTTAGATTTACAAAAAAATTGAAAGGTACACTGAGTTCCCAAAAATCCTCAACCCAGTTTTTCTAATTTTAACCTTTTATATAGTAAGAAAACATAACTTCTATTTATATTTTATTGAATTTATTGGGGTGACACTGGTTAATAAAACCATGTAGGTTTTAATTGTAAAACTCAATAAAACATCATCTGCCCCTGGCATCGTGTGCTCATTGCCCAAAGTAAAGTCTCTTTCCATCCACATTTATCCCCCCTTTTAAAAAATCAATCACTAGACCTGACCAGGTGGTGGTGCAGTGAATAGAGCATCTGACCCAGGTTTGAAACCTCAAGGTTGCTGGCTTGATCGTGTACTCATCTAGTTTGAGCAAGTTTCACCAGTCACTGGCTTGAGCAAGGGGTCAGTCAGTCTGCTGTAGTCCCTCTGCACCGATCCCCATCCTGTCAAGGCACATATGAGAAAGCAATCAATGAACAACTAAGGAACTGCAACAAAGAATTGACGCTTCTCATCTCTCTCCCCCCCGGTCTGTCCCTCCCTGTCTTTCTCTCTGTCTCTCTCTGTCTCGTCACAAAAATGAAAAAGAATCAATCACTAGAATTTAAGAATATTAAAACAAAATCCAAACATGATCAGTTTCCTGAAAGTGACACAGAACCAAGAGTGCCTGCTACTCAGTGCTCTGCTGCTGTTGTGTGGAAGCACTCAGACATTTTGCATTCATTGCCCATAACTTCAGGAGGAATAATTACATCTTAACAGTTTTCAACTGACTATAATTTGTGTTTCTTAGAAAGAACTTATGACTGGGTAGAAGAGTGAACAAAATAATCTGATCAAGCCCTTTCAATTCTGTGATCACTTTTCTTTTCTGCCTCTGTGTTGTAGGTAGAATCGGATAACCTAAATGATGTGTTTGTTACCTTTACTTTTCAAGTGAGCAAAGAAAGGTCCCAAGAGCTATATTCGAGTTTTCATATTTCCTACCTAGTTTTCATTCATCTATACAGCTCACTAAAGTTTCACTTCCCTTAAACTCATTGAAAAGGCAGAACAACAAAATTAAGGTCTGCTTTTTCATATATATATATTTTTAGAGAAAGAGAGAGGGGCAGACAGGGTCAGATAGACAGGAAGGAAGAAAGATGAGAAGCATCAGTTCATAGTTGTGGCACCTTAGTTGTTCATTGATTGCTGCAACAGAGCCAGTGACCCCTTGTTCAAGCCAGCAACATTGAACTCAAGCCAGCGACCTTTGGGCTCAAGTCAGAGACCATGGGGTCAGGTCTATTATCCCATACTCAAGCTGGCTCAAGCCCATGACCTTGGAGTTTCGAACATGGGTCTTCTACATGCCAGGCTAACACTTTATCTGCTGCTGTGCCACTGCCTAGTCAGACAGTCTACCTTTCTATATTATTCATAGCTTTCTTTGTTCATTGCTTGTTTTTAGCCTTCAAGTTTTTCTCCAATAGTCTTAAACAAGGTCACAATTACCCCCAAAATCACCACCTCTTTTTGTTAATACACAAAGTTTTTCCTTATATTTTAACTGTGTCTCATTTAAAATAAAATGCTATACTTTATTACATGTTAAAATAATAACCCAAGTACTACATCTATATCAAAAACCACTAAACAAAGCAAGGTAATTTTTGTTGTAATATAAGTATTAAAATTATACTATCAGATTTCTGGTCAGTACTGTAATTAAAAGTTTTGCTCAACTCACATATTTTTTTCATATTAACATCAACCCTCAAATCCTGAGGCAGTTTTATTTTTTATTTAAAAAAGTTTTTCAATAGAAATAGATGGTACCAAACTATCTCATTACTGAGCAAAATCTTCTTGAATTTTCACATCAGTTTCACATTTGTCAAAAAAGGTGTTTTTTGGTAAGTAAGGCTATTTTGGGTTAACTTTCTTTTATGTGAGAGATAATACTTCAGCAAAATGTGAATGAATTTAAATCATTTTTTGAGGTGCAGAACAACTGTGCCCATTACAACATTCAAGGCATTTATTTGGAATGTTTTATCTCATGTTTTAGGTTAGGAATTAAACATTTTTCCTTGAATTTGTATTTGTAGGTGAATTTTGGAATCTTCTATCCAACATTAATTTCCTTAGCATTTTGTTCTTGGTTTATTCATGATGTATAGATATGTGCTCTCCCAAGAACAATTCTAAATCTCTAAATTTTTTATTATTTTTATATGTGTATGTGTGTGTATGACTTGTAAGGAATGTTGGCATTTTAAGTATATTTAAGTAGTAAATATCCAAGCAACAAATAGGGTTTCTGGATTTTCAGAAACTGAAATTACCTATGTAACCATCACAGCAAAAATATTCCTCATGCTCCCTTCTAGGTCCTATGAAGTACATGCCATATATGGTTATGACAAGTTATACTCTATAAGTGCAAACAGTAAACCCAAACATGATGTTGATCAGAGAATCTATTTAACGATCAAGAAAACTCTTGGCATGTTCTTTCAGAGCACAAGAATTCACCTGATTATATCTGCAAAATCCTGCCCCATCAGACAGACTATTATGAGAGAAGAACAGTAATGCTTGGGAGTTGAAAACTGGAGTTTGCTTAGCCTAAGCTCTGCTATTCATTATGCTGTGAAACAAATTAATCAATTGTGAACCTCAGTTTCTGTATTACTGTAATAAGTATGATATTGCATTACCTCAGATTTTTAGGAGGTTCAGATGTAAACACACAATGAAAGTGCCTTGTAGATGCTAAAAGACCCTTTAAACACATTACTATTTTTGTTATTAAAAATGGGAATTTTTCCATTTCTGTCAGTGCTATATCTCTTAGATGGTTAACCATGGCTTCAAAACACCTCTGTGGGTTAAAGAGCATGTTTTTTTCATACTGGCATAGACTTGATCTGAAAGAAAATTGCCATAATATTGACATAATCAGTAACAGATTTCTTAACTATGCTTCTACTATATTACAAAATTGTGTCAGAGACAAAATTTCTGCTTTTTTAAAAAAAAGATCAAGTCATTACTACTATTATCATACATAATATGTATTCAGTAATAAATCATACATTTCTCCAAATATACTAGTAAAAGATTAAAATATTATTACTTAAATTTGCTACAGAATCATGTCCCCTTACTACCTAAAGATTTCTTTATTTTTAATAAATGACACATTTTAATAAATGACACATCTATTTCTGAAACTGTTTTATTCTAGACTTATTCTCAAATCAATCATCTTTGTATGTAAAAAAAATAATTAATTAACTTTATCACTCTTAGGATTTTATTCTATTGCATTCAGTACATAGGTTTTCATGGATGAAAAATGTCCTAAAATTGGCCCTGGCCAGATAGATGGCTCAGTGGTAGAGTGTCGGCCCAGCGTGTGGATGTTTCAGGTTCGATTCTCAGTCAGGGCACACAGAAGAAGCAACCATCTGCTTCTCCACCCCTTCCCCTCTCACTTCTTTCTTTCTCTCTCTCTCTACTCTTCCTATAGCCATGGCTCGATTGGGGCAAGTTGGCCCCAAAGACTGAGTATGGTTCCATGGCCTCTACTTCAGGCACTAAGAAGAGCTTGGTTGCTGAGCAACAGAGCAATGCCCCAAATGGGCAAAACATTGCCCCCTAGTGGGCTTTCCAGGTGGATATTGGTTGAGGCACATGTAGGAGTCTGTCTCTGCCTCCCCTTCTCTCACTGAATAAAAAAGAAAGAAAAGAAGATGAAAAATGTCCTAAAATTATCATCCCCAATATTTGCTTAACAGAATAAAAATATTCTGCTTTGTGGAAGAATTAATAAAATAAGGATGCTATTTTCTATGTTTAAGAGAAAATACTAATATCCTTCTAAAAGATAAACACAGAAAATATAAAAATTAAAAATAATATCACTGATTTAATTTAAGATTCTAAAAATAATACCACATACCAAGTGCTTAGTACATGTTCAGAGAAGCTCTAATTATTATGCAGAAACAATATAAATAAGACACTGTTCCAGGTGATTTATTTAGTTATTCCACTATAAGCTCAGCATTGAAGGTTCTGGGTCTGAGTTCTGGATTTCTTTTTGCTCCAAGATCTAGTCCCTATACAAGCTCTTCTTCTGGGGCTAATACTATGCTAGTATACACAGACCTAGCCTCTTCTCATCTTCCAATTCTTAAGACCTCAACCATGTCCTCCAGACTTTTTAGATGAATATTGTCCTCATCTACTTTTTCTGACTTCAGATCACTGAACTTAACTAGAAATTTCATTTTTAGAACCTAGCCATCAGCTCTAGTTCTTTTGGGTTTTAACACTAACTTAATTGATAATTTTGATAACATAATCTAGATACTCAGATTTCTCTAAAATTGGGCATTATGTGTACAAAGTGTGAAGGACACCGGATATCCCTAAAGACTTAGGAATTCCATATCTTAGACCAGATTCAAGAAAGAAGTAAAGAACATGACATAAATCAGAAGATAATGTGAACAGTGCTGAAGCAGATACTGTACTTTTAAGTCATGTCATGGTCTGCATGATTTGGAGCCAATTGGAAAACCTTTGAAAATCAACATTATTCAAAATGGAGGCTTTTGCACTATGTAAACTCTGGCAATTCTAAAGGGTTTTGATTATGTGCACAAATTTGTTTAAGAAAAAATGAAAAAATTAAGTGTTTTTCTCATGTTGATGATACATGGACATCAATTAAATAGATCAGGAGTCAAGCTATACATAAAATAGTTCTGACTAAAAGCAATATACAATTTATTAATGAAGTTGCTAAGACTGAAATACAACAGAGTTGGAGAAATTTAGCCAAGAAGAAACTGATATTTGATCCTGAAAAAGAATTAGTAATATAATGGAGTGGACTTTTGTGAAACAATGGACTCATTTGATTAGATGGATTGTGGCAAGAATCAATGTCAAGTTCTTAAAGCAGAAAAAAATCAGTCTAAATATTTCAGCATTATGCTAAGATGCCATAAGAAATTCAATTAACTCAGAAAAGAGAGCCAAATTAAGGACTACCTTGAAAGCAAAGAAAAGATGACAAGCATAAATGTCGTCAAAGAATGAAAACATTGATAGATTTGGAGCAAGGGAAAGATGTATGTCTTCACATATTACATCTACTTTATTTATTCTTTTTTTCCCTCTGATAAACTAATATTGATGAGTGTAGTCTAGACTAGTCAAGTTCATATTAAATTGTAATTGACAGTATCATAGCGTTCTTTGGGAGTAGTGTAGGAGGAAGTTTGGAGGGAATTGTCAAACAGATGAGGAATTAGTCCTCCACCCCTGACTCACTGCTTTTATCTGCTTTATATATTGTGATCCTGAGTCACATTTATTTGAAACACAGCTTCAGCAGGTTAGAATATTATAAACCACAGTTATAAGTAGTAAAAATATCTTAATAAAAAAATAAACTTTTAAGGCTAAAAAAATTTAGATTGATGGTTACCTGCCTCAAAAATGCCTTGAATAAATTTGGAGTTCAATAAATCTTTTCAAAACTTTAAATTAGAGATATGGGATCTGAAACCCTCGAGACCAAAGCTGATCTGCCTAAAAGCTCATAGTACTTGGTAACAGAAGAGAAACTAAACTCTAGGTCACTTTATTTTGGGGAGTCTTCTCATTTTTTAACTCTTATCTTGCATTTCTACTTTTGATATCATGTTGCTATAGATGTGCTTAGAATAAAAATATGTTTTACTAAATCCATTGTTAGTCCCAGAAAAATGGGGATAAAACATCAAACCTGAAATCAAATATTTAACTATATTTATCATAATTATATAACTAATTTTTTAAGAACAGATATTTATTTGTACTAAATTTTTATGATTACTTTCCCTTATTCAAAATGGATTTATTGACCAACTCTATTACTTAAACCCAGTCACATTTTAGAAGCTCTATCATCAACATTTGCATGTCTCATTAGTAGAACTGTCTTAATCCATCGTAAAGATGAATTATTTTTCACAATTTATTCTAAACTCAATGGAATCACTTTTTTTTTTAAGCATATCATCTATTACAGGCTTTGACTACTGTCAAACTGACTCCTTTACTAAGTATCTACATCAGTACTTAGTGTGTTTTGTAAGACATTTTAGTACTTTACATAAAGAAACTACTTAATCTCCAGCCACAGTTTATTGGCCACAGTCTTTATGCAAATTACTGGGCCAAATGCTGTAGGGTAAACACCAACAAGGCATCATTGTTGTGCTTTTCAAAAGAGTATCTTAGAATGTGAGGTAAAGATATTCCAATGAGGAAAAAGTTTTGAAGTGCTTACAGTGCAACATATAATAACTGAGGGCAAAACAAATGCAAAATTAAAATAATATGGGTACAGAAGGGACATAGTGTATAGGTGAGTTCATATACATTAGCACTCTTATCTGTCCTACCCTCATTAGCATCAAGTTCTTTTATTCTCATAACAGTTATCTATGTTTTATTAGACACTAATGTGTGTTGCATGTTTACCCTGCTATAAGCCCTCAGGACTGCTTGATGATACCACTTCTATGTTCTCCGAGAATCTTGACTTTAGCCTAGACAATCCCCTGAATTGTCCTTCTCAATCTGGCAAGCTTTCATTCCAATGCTTTTGTTGTGCTGTAGGTCCCAAGTTATGGATTGGTATCACAAGCACATCTGGCACACTCATTAACCCTATCTTCGTCAAAGGGAAAAATCTTAAAACTCGGATGGATATCAAATTGGGCTGAAATTCTCTGCCACCATAGACTATAAGAGCAGAACATGACCTCACACATTTTTCTGATATTTATTGGCATTTGGTGTCAAAAATAGGTTAGATCAGAAAGTCATTGTTAAAATATTTCTGCCTTTGCCCATCTAAGAAATATCTTTTACCCTAGTATATTATATTACCATGACTTTTTAATATGCATCCCATCTAGCATCAATTTATTAACCAGAAAAAGTAAGGCCATAAATATAATACATGCAAAGGTCATTACAAAAGTGATACAAGGCTGTTCCTACAGAAATAAGTGAAGGTAGGAACTGGCACATTCAGGGCAACTCAGTAAGATTATGAAAGTATCAGGTCAGAATACAGCTACGTACATGAGGGCATCCAGGAGGAAAGGTAAGAAACAGTCATTAGCATGAAAGGAAAGCAAAAAAGAAAAACCAATATTCTTTGATTTTTCTAGTCCATATGATAATACAATCACCTAGACAAATCTGTTATTAACCCGCTCATTGACTAATTAGAACCTCAGTAAACTTGATGGTTAGTCACTCTTGGAGTGTCAACTTCCTGCTGTAAATTGATGTGACCTTGACCTAAATGTCAAGGCCTGTCCTTCATTCTTAACTTGTTCTAAGTGCCCAAACAATGGCCTTTCAAAAGTACCATACTAAAAGTTGACCTCGTTATCTTCTTCACAATATTGGCTTCTCTTAAAATTCTAAATTAATTAAGTAAATAGTCCCTATAATCCTAAGATTCTGTTCAGTAGATAACTTACTGGTTAGCCTTTAATGATAATTTTTTAAAGTTTTGAGATATAATTTTCCACCTATGGTTTACATCAAAAGGTACTAATTTTTATTGACTGCTCTAATATAAAGTTTTAAAAATACATTCATGAAATTAAAAAAAATTAGTGTGGCTTAAAGAAAATACAGGAGTTGGCAAAAGCAAGTTAATAATGATAATATAATAGTAAATAATAATACAAGAATAAATAATAATACAATAATAGCACAACTGTAAACCTACTTTTGCCTACCCTATATAAATCCATATAATAGATATAGTTCAGTGATAGATAGATCCAGTGATAGATCCTTTGAGTATGCATAGAAGTTGGAAAAACTGATACACAAACGACTGTGACAAGCCTTAGAATACCCTCTATTTTCTGGTCCCTGTTATCTTTTCATCTTCACTGGTTATTTTCCTTATTCACCTAACTGGACAAATGTCTCCTCATCTTTTTAAATTAATTAAGATACCTCTCTCCTGACCAGTAGTGGCACTATGGATAGAGCATCAACCCAGAAAGCTGAGATCCTGGTTTAAAACCTGAGGTTGCTGATTTGAAACCTGGGTTTCCTGCTTGAGCCCAGGCTCACCAGCTCAAGCACAAGGTCACTGATATGATCCAAAAATCACAAGCTTGACCCCAAGGTCACCAGCTTGAGCCCAAAGTTACCAGTACATTCCCTGGCCAAGGCACATATGAGAAGAAATCAATGCACAACTAAGTGGAGCAATGAGTTGATGCTTCTCTCTCTCTCTCTCTCTCTCTCTCTCTCTTTATCTCTTTCACTCAAAAAAAAAAAAATACGTCATTACAATGATATATAAGATTTCCAAATTTATCCTCCTGGTTCTTAACTTTCAAAGACATATTTCAGTCTTCTTTGTATCTCTAGGCTGAATCAGGCTAGAAACCTAAAAAAATGTTTTTTGAGTAAATTATTATTTCTTTGATATTAGAAATTAATGTTTACTATAGAGAGCTATAAATAAACCTTGTCTTTTGGCCCTGGCACATACAAATCTTGAGTACTAACAGTCTCCAGATGTTGCTTCCAGAAGCCAACAACTCATCTTTATGGCCTATTCTCAACCCTAACTGCTTTTCATTACATATTCTCTCCTTTTGAAGAATCTCTTGAATTTAAAAGACAAGCATATAAAGCCTCCTGTCCTGCTTCACAGGATGTAGGGAATATTATCCCAAGGCCTGGAGCTTAAAAGGTAGATGAGCAAATGTCTCTTCTCCTTCAATATAATGTATCAATGATTTCTAAGGATAATTTAGTCTAACAGTCCACAAGAGGTTGAAGTATATGCCAATGTTTCTGTTTCCTATAGGAGAATTCTAAGTTTTAGAGCACAGCATTGCCTCAATTACTTATAATTAGTCTTTGGCATTTAAAAAATAATAATTTCAGCCTGAATATGACTTTGCATAGACTCCTGATATCTGTAATCTTCTCTCAAAAATCCTTTCCAGTACATATGCATATAAGTCAAAAAACCATGAAAGACCTTCACAGAAGATCAATTAGATTACATTTGTTTTGTTTTTGCTTTTTCAGAAGAAGTTATTTAGCCCAATATATTTAACTTATTCCAGGTATGAGGATAAGAAATGATGACTTCCCCAGGAGAATCAGAATGCCAATGTCTCACCCCTATTTATTCCTTTACACATTCTCAACACCCAAATCATAGGTTTGCAAAAGACTGAGTCCTCCTAGGTTGCAAGCAAGAATAACACAGTATTTTAAATCATTTAAGTACCATTTAGACTGATTTATAATCTATGGAGATTTTCAGAGAAGGCAAACAGTTCTGGGGTAAAATAGAGGGGCTAGAAGTTCTGAAAGTACTGGAGGGGAAGACGAGGATAGCAAGTTGGGAGGGTGGATTGAGAAGTGCTAGATAACTGACCCAAAAAGACTCTGCCATTGTTTTTATTTAAGTGCTCATAAATATTGAATCAGAATTTGGGGTAGGAGACCATCCTGTCTTCATAGTCCTGTGTTAAGAGACCTCACTGAGGGGACATTGTGCAATTTGAATCCAAAGTCTCACACAATCAACCATTATGTTATTATGGAAGGTAGACTTCTACTGGCACCCCCCAAAACATTTTCAAATAGTAATCCCTAAAACCTATGAATAAGTTATGTTACAGGGACAAGGAGAATTCAAGTTGCTGAAATTATTATAGTTACTAAGAGCTGACCTTAAAACAGAACTATTAGCCTGAATTACTCAGGTGGGCCCAAAGTAATCACAAGAATCCTTCAAAGTAGATGAGCCAACTAGTAGAAGAACCAGAGATACGGAAGTGTTAAAGTGACACAGGTCAATATTGCTGGATTTTGAAGACAGAGAAAGGGAACCTGGAGACAAGCATAGCCAGCAGCCAGTAGGAGCTGGAAAAGGAAACATATTTGCCCTGAGAGCCTGCAGAAACAAATGCAACCCACCAACACCCAGATCTTAGCCTAGTGATATCTGTCTGTGTTAGTCTTCTAATCTATAGAACAGTAGGATAATAAATTTGTCTTAAGCCACTGAATTTGTAGTAAGTTACTACAGCAGCAGTAGAAAATGAACACAATTACAAATGGCACCATGACTACTTCATGAGGAGTCTTTTTTCCCAGTTCCACACAGAACAACTCTAAGAACAAAGAAAGTCCCTAATCACTAATCACGTAGCAGAATAGTACACAGAAGCTCTCATGCTATACTGGGGAGGTGGGGGAGGGTGAAACTGAGTCACCCACCACACAATCACAGGACAGTGATAGTGAGGTAAGGACACCTGATTTTATAATGGAAATTTGTTCTGTATCAACATTAGCCAACACAAATTACCTATATTTGTACCTATCCTATCCGTCTCTGTACCATAACTGGGGATTTACTACCTCTCTATCTACAGATAGGTGGAACTCCATTCTCTCTTACCTACATAGACACTTGAATGAATTGATTACTTTTCGTCTCTATTGTCTACTTAATCCCTCCGTCTGGAATGAAAACATCCTTCTGTAATTTTTAAACACTATCAGGTATCTTTCTTCAGCAAACAACAACAAAAATTCTTCTTTATGTTTCCTACTCTATTTCATATCTAGTACCTTGGGAAACAATGTTCCCTATAATAGAAGTACTGCTACTTCATGAGTCCATTTGTCATCTCTCTTTTTTTATTTAAGTCAAATTTAGAGTCATAGCTCACTAAAATGTAACCAGTGACCTCTATGCCACTAAATCCAATGGAGCAATTGATATTGCTGACCTCTCCCAATGTCTCCCAACACTCCTTTATCCAGCCTTTTGTAAATAAATTCTTTATCTAGGAATGTTATTTTTTTCTCTATTTCACATGATTATTAATACACTTCTCAGATTAGTACTTATATAGGAAAGCATTGCTTAAGAATAATTCCTTTATTATATCCTACTGCAGATGTGTTTTTAAATGTGGTTTGTGATTATTTGATGAATATCTGTCTTTCCTATGGAGATGCATGCTCCTTGATGTCAAGACTCATGTCTGTTTTTTATTACCATTACAATTACAACTTCAAAAACATTGCTAAAAAGAATCCTAGGAATACTGGTAGACACTCAAAAAACATTTCTTCACTGAAGAATAAATTTCAAGAGGGAAAAACACATACCTAGAAAAAAAGAGTGCTAAATCAGTAACACTTGCTGAATATAGTACGTGGTAAGAACATGCTGAGAACTTTCAGGGCTCATCTTATTTAATATTCTAAACAACCCAGTGAAACAGTAGTTCCATTATATGGGTGATAAAACTAGTATCTCCAAAATCTTAAAAGCAAAAGTAGCAAAATCAGACATGGAATTTAGATATACTTAGCCCAGAGCTGTGTGAGGTCTCATACTCATCTTGTCTTTGTTTAAAATTTTGATATTTTGTTAAACAGAATATTTTGTATTAATTTAATTTTTTTGTGAGAGAGAGGGAGGGATATATAGACAGGAAGGGAGAAAGATGAGAAGTATCAAATCATAGTTGTAGCATTTCAGTTGTTCATTGATTGCTTTCTCATATGTGCCTTCGCTGGGGGGCTGCAGCTGAGCCAGTGACCCCTTGCTCAAGTAAGCAACCTTGGGTTCAAGCCAGAAACCTTTGGCCTCAAGCCAGGGACCTTTGGGCTCAAGCCAGCAACCATGGGGTCATCTCTATTATCCCATGCTCAAGCCAGCAACCCTGTGCTCCAGCTAGAAACCCTGTGCTCAAGCTAGTGAGCCAGCACTCAAGCTGGTGACCTTGGGGTTTTGAACCTAGGGACATCCCAGGCCAATGCTCTATCCACTGCACCACCTCCTGGTCTGGCTAATTTTAATTTTTAAAAATACTGCATTAAGTTATTTTTCTTGGTAAATATGTTTTTGATGTCCTCTTAAATTTTGCACCTGAGATAAGTACCTCACTTATCTTACTTACCCCATCCTAGTCTGGCCCTGCACAAATTCTAGAGTTTAAGCAAAATGTTTATTTTGAAAGTATATATATATATCCTGATCTGTGGTGGCGCAGTGGATAAATTGTTGTCCTGGAGCACTGAGGTCGCTAGTTTGAAACCCTGGGCTTGCCCGGTCAAGGCATATATGGGAAGTGATGCTTCCAGCTTCTCTCCCCCCTTCTCTCCCTCTCCTCTCTAAAAGAAATGAATAAATAAAAAAAGTTAAGAAAAAAAGTATGTATATAGTATTATGTAGTAGGAATCAGCCTTTCTGAGAGGAGAAACCAATATTCTTAACCTAGATCAAAAAGATCAGAATGGGTTTGATACAGACTTTATTCCTTAGTGAGGGAAGGACTGGTGATGTGAGGAGGCAATGATTCTCTACTATGCCAATAGCAGAAGAGAAAGAAAGCCTTTCATGATTTTCTGTGAAGACATAAAAATATGTTTATGTTTGACACAAAAATCACTTCCACCACATTCTGTTAGTCAAAGCAAGTCACAAGGGCAGCCTACATTCAGGAAAAGGGCAGTTATCCTCCACTTCTTGTTGAGAGTAGTTGCAAAGTGACGTGGCCAGAGGTCTGTATTCAGATAGGAGAACAGCATCTACCACTCTTTGCCAATAGTCTGCTGCTAGGTGCAACGCTAGTACCATCATATGGTTACTAGCACTGAGTAAATTACTTATTCATTTGTAAATCCTTCACAATTCAGTTGGCAAATAACAGTATGTCGCTGTTTTATTTTGCTTGTTATGCTTAGTAGTGTACCTCATAACTGTAGACAGCACATTCCACAACATTCGAATCATCTTCCAGGGAGAAGAGATAATTCTCAGATAAATATCCCAGTGTTTGTTTGTTTTTCCAGGTAGAAGAAAAATCCACCACCATCTCTAATCCCCTGTCTGCCTATTTAACAGATTTAGGTCAATTTCCTCTTGGAGACCTGTGATCCTTTGGTTTGGGCACACTGTCTGTGAGGAAAGGCGGACAGAAACAGCGACATCACAGCGACAACACCTGATGAAGTCCTCTCTCTGAAAAAAGCATTCTCCGAGCAACAGTTAACATCTCCCAGGGGAAGCAAGAATATTTTAGAGCTCCCTAGAAATGGTCTAAACAAATGATCTTCTGGTTCCAGCCTCCTGACCACAGTTTTCGTGTTCACATCAAAACTGAAGGAATGAATCAGGGAAGCAAGTTTTGTCTGCTGCCTCACCAAGGTTTCATTATTAATGAAAATTGGTATAGAAACACTTCGGTTTTCTTTTTTCTCCATGTATTGTTTATGTGCCTGTTTAAATTCAAATCTGAATCAGCAGCTAGAGAATTAAGAATATTTGAAATGTATGGAAAAAATCTTATGTGCTGAAGCCTGATTTATCCTGAAGTGTGAATGCTGCATTGTACACCTCCCACTTACTCTAAATTGAACTGCCCACTTTTTTTGTGGGGCTGCCCACAAGGTGTCTAATGAGTTATATACCCATGCTTATTTAACAAGAACAGAAACAAAATACAGCGTAACTGAAACCTCGGTACATTGTGTTTCTGTTGTGTTTCAGAGAGCTGTCAGATATTTCAGTCCAATCTTCAAGTTGCTGCTTCCCTTTATTGCAAGTCGACTGCAGAATTTTAGTTACCTCTCTCTACAAAAGGTTTCAGCTTCCAGGGTGGCAGGAAGAATGAAGATCGATGGTTGCTGGGTCTGGCTGGTCATACCAATTTGTACTGCAATCTAGGTGCTGCAATCTCTGAGATTTGAGTTTAAACGTGTGCCCTGCAGCTTTAGAAGAAAGATGTGGTCTGCATACAGCTGTAGATCAACGCTGCCAGTTTATTCACAGGATGAGGCATCCATCATGCTTGTGCACATAAGAATTTCATGAGATAGAAAAATAAAAGGAGAAAAAAGAGAGATGGGAAGAAAGAAGGAAAAAAGGTTGAAAGAAAGAGAAGGAGGAAGGAAAACAGGAACAAGGGAGGGAGTAAGAAATGGTGAGAGGGATGCAGGGAGATGTTTTGTTTTCTTGAAAAGGCACAGTTATGGCTAAATCTTTTCGATTAAAAAATCATGGTTCTTTCATAGAAACCAGCATCACTCAAACATATAAAAGAATATTAATGCTTAATAAAAATCTAATAACTTATTTCCAATGCATATTGAATAATAAACATGTTCAAATTTCTACTGGTATGTATTTCTAATTATTCCAAATTAATCACCTTTCTTTGAGACACTCTTTCTGATTTGTTGCATAAAATGCCCCCCAATATTGCAATTTTAAAACATTTGCATGTGAGGGATTTCAAGATTCATAATTAAAATTTTTATTTTCAAATAATTGCAGTACATTTGTAATAAAGACCAAGCATCTTTCTTATTTCACAAATTACAAAATGAATAACACAATGAGGATTTTCTAATTTTATAAAACAACCACATTCCAACTTCCAGTGGTTTAGTTTCTTGCTTAACCTGAGACAGCTTGTGTAACACATGACTTTACACATGTGATTATTTTTAACTGCTTGTTTTTTGTCTTGTGAAATCCTGAAAAAAATGGTCAGAAATATTTTTTTTGTAGTAGAGGAAAAATATCTATAGCTCATTTTACAGATACAAAGCTTGAGTCTTTGGTATTATGTGCATTTGAACTGGGGGTGTCAATTGAGGAGAGAATGGAGTTTGCAAACCAGAATTTTCCCTACTTAGTGTCTTTTTTGTTTGCTTGTTTCTTTAAGACAAATCCTTTGCAATGAAAAATATTTTCTTTTAGTTTGGGGATGGATTTAGATTAGGTTAGTGAAAGCACAATGAATATAATATTGAGGAAAAAAAGACATCTTGCCTGACCAGGTGTTGACACAGTGGATAGAGCATCAATCTGGAACACTGACGATCTAAGTTCAAAACCCAAGGTTACTAGCTTGAGCGCAGGCTCACCAGCTTGAGAGCAGGGTTACTGGCTTGAGCATGGGATCAAAGACATGACCCCATGGTTACTGTCTTCAGCCAAAACTCGCTGGTTTGAGTAAGTGGTGACTGGCTTGGCTAGAGCCCACCCCTCACCATCAAGGCACACATGAGAAGCAATCAATGAACAACTGAGGTGCCAGAGTTGATGCTTCTCATCTCTCTCCCTTCCTGTCTATTTCTTTCTCTCTCTCGCTAAAAAAAGAAAAAAAGATATCTTATGTTTATTTTGTGTGAAGACCTGGAGTAAATTTTATATAATATACACAGACTAATCATCTTCCAGACAGGAAAAACTTAGTTTTTGCACACATAAGGGTAGTCTATTTATTTAATAAAGAGAAAGTCTGTTTGTTTGAAGTATGTAATTAAGACAGTTCCTGTTTCTCTAAAACCACCTAAGACAACCCCCCTTTTATTCTCTAGGTTAAAGTACCCTCTGATGGTAAAAAAGAGAAGTCATGGAGAACTTTAAATAGTAACCGAATAGTGATATAACTTTAATCCAGATAAGAGATGTCTTCCTTGTTCACTCAGTTTTGAAGAAGAGAAGTATTTAAGTTTATTCAGATATACTTCTTAAAAGTCACACTTTCAGATACTATCAGGTTATCTTCCCCATTCCAGAGAAGAGAATAATGAGGTCCAAAGCAAAAGGGCATTTATCTTCAGGTAAGAGCTGTGTGCAGTGATCAATAATCAGTGATTCATGCTTAGGTAAACATCATAGCCATCAGCTTAGAAATATTTGCAATGGCCCATATTCTGCTTATTCAGTCATTATTCTATATTGTCGATCTCCAAAATCTCAGCTTAATTATATGCTGTGAATATACTAAGAGATAGGTAAAACCATAAGAAACCCTAAATATTGTAAAGAGAATGCACCCACACTCAAACTGTGACTGGCACTACATTGTTAAGAAGGGCAATGTTTTGGATTTGTCTCACAAAGACTGATTTTTTAAAAATCATATGTGAAATCATTTTCAAAAGGTGTAGTGTTCTTGTTTGCTGGGCCCTAAGCACAACCTTGATCTGTCTCTTGGGTGTTCCAAAATCATGTCTCAAATATCAATACTGTACTAGCACCAGACTTCAACATTTAATCTCACATTCCTTTCTCCTCATCTTCTTGAATATTTTAATTAGGAATCATTTTAATAGAAACATTTGAATTACCTAATATAGTCTTTAAACAACAGCCCAAATAAAGAAAGAAAATGTTCCCCTTAAATGAAATTGTCAGCTTTGCTGAGCATTCAGAGTAGCTGAGTATATGGTGCTACTCTGAATTAGCTCTTTAGTTTTTATTAAAGCATTATATTGAATAAGTTAAATATCTCTGCTCCTAATTTAAAATGGTAATGGGGAACTGAAAATAAAAGGCAGTGCAATGAGGAATATCAGAGACATGCACGTCAAATTTAATAAAAGCAATCTTTATCCTTGTTTTAGCTTTGGTTTTATTCTTTTGGCCAAAAAGAACACTGGAATCTTAATTTAAAAGAGAAGGCTATAAAATGCAATGTAATGACTTTAGAGATGAATGTATTACTTGGTAGAAAACCAAATTTCTAGAACCTATTAAAAATATATAATTAACAATTCTACCCAAAACAATATTTTACTGTTATTATTATAAGTATTATATGAAAATATACTTTAATCCAATCATTTTGATAAAAAAATTACCTTTCTTATATATACAGTTTTATTGATTTTACTATGTGGCAAGTGATGTTTATTTCTATATTTGAACATTATTTAATATAAAATGATTTAATATAAAACAGCTTATCCAAGACTCCACATGAGAAAGTGAAAGCCATTACTTCCAAATTTTCTCGGAAGACATAATCACTCTATAATGTATAAAGGCATGTTGTCTTTAGACTGATTACTAACTCTATATAATGTTTTCATATATTTTAATGAGCCAAATTGCATTAGGAGACAATGGTGTAATAATATAGGGCAGTAAAAAAATAGGTTAGTTATAGTTTGAGTGTCAGCTTCATCTGACTGAGAAAACCCTTTCAACTGACAAAAACCATCAAGGTCTTAGAACTGGGGCAATGGTAGGTGGATTATATGGCCACAAGAGGGCAGCAGATGGTCTGAATCTAATGAATTGGACTGATGCATGTGGACCAATTTACAGGTGAGAAAAAGTAATTTCCAACCTGAATATGAAAAAAGAAGGGAGGCAAACAAGGGGAGGAAGGGAGAGAAAGGAAGATGTACCAAGAAAGACAAAAGATAAATAGACACAGGTATTTTTTAAACACATTTGTTTTTGTTTGTCTGTTTTTGAGATAAGACGCAGTGTGTGTGTGTGTGTGTGTGTGTGTGTGTGTGTGTGTGTGTGTGTGTTTTACCAGTAGATAAACTGCTGATCAGCTGCCCAAGACCAAAATAATTAGAAACTCCTACTTCTGCCCAATTCTACCTCCAAAAGGTGAAATTGATGATAAATACTCTACTATACAAAACAAAAAAATTAACTTTTATCTGTACAGTTCGTTCTTCTCACATAACATTATTTTTCTCTCCTAAATAATTAACACCATTAAAACTTTGAGTTGAAAATTGAAAAGCATAATCCATCTAGCTCTGCCTCCCTCCATAGTCCAAACCCAAGACCAGAAATTTAGAAATTTCACTTTTCTACATATTATAGTTTTTTGTAATTAATTTCCAATTATTTCCTGTCACAGGCCATTTTTTCTTAGCTATAGACAAGATACCACTAGGGAACTCAAGTCTGTTTAGTAATTAATCTCCCACAGTTCTTCCCCAAAACACAAGAACACAAAAGAAGACATAACTTAATAGTTTGCTTTCCCTATACAATTAATTAACCATTAAACCACCTTCTCAAGTTTACTAGGCTTTGCTTTAGTAATATTGAATTAGATTTAAATCATATCCAGGTTTAAATAGACATATACCAATGCATATAGTGAATAGAGACTATTGCAGCTTTCTTCAGAGGAGGTACCATTCAGCCATCTTTACATCTCAGCTCATCCTCATTAAATAGAAATTAAGTAAATAAATCCTTAGACTATCACACAAGAAATACTAGTTCTGATTCAGGGCAGTTTAGACTAAGACACAGGACAGGTTTAGCTTCTAGTTCATTTTATAACTACATAAGACATGCAAATCTCAGAATTTGGAAGTGAATATTTTGTCCTAGGTCTCGATTATGTGGGCTCCAAAGTTCAAGAAAAAAGAAAGAAAATTTAGAAACTATGTCTTTTTTTTTTTTTTTCTGAAGCTGGAAACAGGGAGAGACAGTCAGACAGACTCCCGCATGCGCCCGACCGGGATCCACCCGGCACGCCCACCAGGGGCGACGCTCTGCCCACCAGGGGGCGATGCTCTGCCCATCCTGGGCGTCGCCATGTTGCGACCAGAGCCACTCTAGCGCCTGAGGCAGAGGCCACAGAGCCATCCCCAGCGCCCGGGCCATCTTTGCTCCAATGGAGCCTTGGCTGCGGAAGGGGAAGAGAGAGACAGAGAGGAAAGCGCGGCGGAGGGGTGGAGAAGCAAATGGGCGCTTCTCCTGTGTGCCCTGGCCGGAGAAACTATGTCTTAATTATATCAACCAATATACACTAACAATCATACCAATGCAACATTTATTTGGTATATATCCAATTTACTTTGCTTCCTCACTTAGTCATTTACAAAGCTTTAAAAAGGGACATAAATAATTATGACAAATACAGTTTTAGTCTCCTCTTGTTCGCACCTGTTTTCTATCAGATAGTTTTGGCTATGATCAAGAAAACAATAAAAGAGTGGCATCATAGTGGTATAAAGTTTTCATGAAGAAGCTATATAATACATAAAGCTATAATAAATAACCCATTGTTCACTATGGTGGGGGGGACAGCCATGCTTTATTCAAATTAGAATAACTTGCTAACTTTGAGAAAAATAATAAACACTTATATATGCAATGTATATGTGTAAGTACTTTACATATATTACTCACCTTAGTCTTAGAGCAACCCCATTATTTGGTCTTAGTATTACCATATAAGTATTATACTTGAAGAATATAGGGCAGGAAGTGTCATGTAACTTTCCTAAGGTCATACAACTAGAAATTGAAAAGCCTTATGGCAGAACCAGTCTTTTATGAGTTTTTATCTATGAGGTAAGAAGAAAGAAGAGAACACAAAAGCCTCTTTTGACTATAGTCATGCCTTATTTTCACCCCTTTCAGTTAAGAGAAAGGTTAGCAAAAATACCTAGAGGCAACTAGAATCAGTAAATTGAAAGTAGTTGCTTGAACTATTGAAAAAGGGGAGTTACATATTTCACAATGTAGCTTCAGAAATTAGTTCACAATAACTAACATAATTTTTCAATCCTATCCTAAAGCTTTCATATGTTTTTAAATTTTTATATTATTTATCTTTACATATTTGCCTTTGGTGTGTTTCTAACCAAAATCTATCAAGTAATGAAAAAAAAACTGAACAGAGAGTCTGGATACATGGGTTCAAGAGCAAGTTTTTCACCCTATTGACCAACTAGTCGAACTCAGTCATTTTAATATATATAATTGTATATTTATATCTCTTTATAATATAGAAAATATTAGGTGGGTTCGCAAGGTCTCCTTCAGCTCTAATTTTAAAAATAATTATAATCTAGCACGTTTGGACATAGCCAAGGCTCTATTTTATTCATTCATTTTGTTATGTGCTATACCTTGGGAGAGACAGGCTTTCTTCCCCTGAGTGCCTGGCTGTCGTGTGATGTAGTTCCTCCTACAGCTGGCTCTCCGAGGCGATAGACTCAGAGGAGTTGTTTCCATGCCCCCTGTTTTCCCTGCCCACCTGATCCAGATGCTTGCCCCATAGAACAAATGAAGCTCTTAAGAGGGTATATGCATATATGCATGCAAGGGAGAGAGAGAGAGAGAGAGAGAGAGAGAGAGAGAGAGGGAGAGGAGATGGATTAACCTATTTCTGTTCATGCTTCCTGACTCTAAATTTCCAAGTCATTGTCTCCTGGTCCTTCACTTTAGTGTTTCACATTCAGACAGTCCAGCCACTTCTATCCTAAGAGTTTTAGTCAGCTTGGGCTGCTATAACAAATTACCATATACTGGGTGGCTTAAACACAAACATTTATTTCTTAAAGTTGTGGAGACTGAGAAGTCCAAGATCTAGGTGCCTGTAAATTCAGTGTCCAGTGAGGGCCCACTCCTTGTCTGCAGACAACAGCCTTCTCCCTGTATCTTCACATAGTAGGCAGGAAGGCCCACCTCCAAACACTATCACATGAGGGATTAGGGTTCCAACATATAAATTTTAATGAGACACGCACCTCTAATTGATAGTACTAAGCAAAGTTTGTGTACATACATATGTATGTGTATATATATATATTCCCATTTCCTCTTTCTTATTACTACTGTTATCATTATAGTGTAGACTGTTATTACTCTTTGGGGCTGTTAGATAGACTCATAACTTACTGCCTTTCCTCCTGCTCTCTACACTCTAATTCATCTTCCAGAGAGCAGTCAGAGGAGTCTTCCCCAGCCTGACTCTGATCATATTACAATACTTCCCTCCTTGAAGGCCTTCAGTGATGACCATGTTTTACCAAATCAAATGTGAACACATGGCAAAGTGATTAGGGCTCTCTGGAGTATGACCCCTAGATAACACGCTCTTTTTTTTTTTTTTTTTTTTTTTTTTTTTTTTTTTTTTTTTTTTTTTTTTTTAGAGAGAGAGTGGGGAAAGAGAGGCAGGAGAGATGAGAAGCACAAACTTATAGTTGGTTCACTTTATTTCTTCATTGATTGACTTATCATATGTGCCTTGACCAGGGCCTCAAACTCAGCTAGTGACCCCCTTGCTCAGGCCAGTGACTTTGGCCTTCAAGGCAGCGACCTTTGGGCTCAAGCCAACAACCTTAGGAGCATGTCCCATGCTCAAGCTGGCAGCCTATGCTCAAGCCAACAAGCCTGCGCACTAGCTGGTGACCTCACTACTTTGAACCAGGAACCTCAGCATTCTGGGTAGACCCTCTATTCACTGCACCACCACCAGTCAGAGTAGATACTATACTCTTAAGAGGCAAAATGTAGTTCAAGAAAATCTGAACTATGTACCAGACACCAAATAATTGTGTCCTTCATTTTCCTCATTTATAAATTTAGCTTTGATTTCATAATCTTGTGGTCACCTTCTAAAACCTATATTTTGTGAATATAGCTTTTCAGCTTTAACCCCTACTTTTCTACTTCAAATACCAAATATCACCAAAGAAGAAGAAAACAACTAGCTATTACTAAATTATGATCTGTATTTCTACCAGCATGTTTGTATTCATAATGCCATAATTCAAACTGTCCTTCTAGTTAAGGTGTAGATCAAAACCCTGCCCTTCATTAGGATTCTGCTCAAACTAGCATCCTAAAGTTCTCTCCAGCCTCCATATCTCTTACAAAAACCACTGCATTCTCCATGTTTATGTTTAGTTCCTGTCATAGTTAGTTATGGATGCTATAATAAATACTATAGACTAAGTGGCTTCGATAATAAACATTATTTCTCACATTTTCAGAAGCTGGGAAGTCCAAGATCAATGTGCTGGCAGATCTGATCTGGTGTGCAGTGAAAGCCCACTTTCTGACTTGTAAATGGTCACCTTCTCATTAAATTTTCATACTGGAGAAAGAAAAGAAAGGAAGGAAAGAAAGAGAAAGAGGGAGAGAGAGAGAGAGAGAGAGAGAGAGGGAGAGAGAGAGAGAGAGAGAGAGAGAGAGAGAATGCTCTCATATGTCTCTTGTTCTCATGTGTCTTTCCTTATAAGGGCCCAAATCCCATAATAAGGGCTTTACCTTAATGATCTATTTTTCTTCTTTTTTTCCCTAATTATCTATTTTTAATCCAAAGGTGGCCATATCCAAATACCATCATATTGGGAATTAAGATTTCAACATAGACTTGGGAGGGAGCACAAACAATGAGTCTGCAGCAGCTCTCCTGTTCAAATTAAGCATCCAATGGGCAGAAGCTATGCTTCTTTCATCTTTTTATCATTCTAGGACCTTGTTCATTGTAGGTCTTCAAAAAAATGATTTACTAGATTACATGATATGAAAATCAAACCATAAGAGATTTAAACTTTATATATTAAATTTCATAATTCAATAAAAACTAAGAATTTGAGGTCTTGGCCAATTGGCTTAATGATAGAGCATCAGCCCAGTGTGTGGATGTCCTGGGTTTGATTACTCATCAGGGCACAGAGAAGTGACCATCTGCTTCTCTACCCCTCCCCCTCTTCCTTCTCTCTATCTCTCTCTCTCCTCCTCCCCTTCTGCAGCCAAGGCTTCACTGGGGCAAGTTGGCCTGGGTGCTGAGGATGGCTCCATGGCCTCCACCTTAGGCGCTAAAGCGGCTCCGGTTACAACAGAGCAAGAGCCCCAAATGGGCATAGTATCGTCCCCTAGTGGGCTTGCCAGGTAGATACCAGTTGGGCGCATGGGAAAATCTGTCTCTCTGTCTCCCAGCTTCTCACTTAAGAAAAAAACAAAACTAAGAATTTGATAAGAACATATCTGTAAAGAATCTAGGGGGAGCATAGATGTTTTGACTTCTGTAACAATGAAGAACTGAATATTAGAAGAAGTTACTCAGTATGTCATATAATAATTATAATGTCACTATTCCTCCTCTAACAGTGAAAATAACTGATGATCATAACTCCCAGAAATAATAACTTAATTTACAATTTATGAAAGTTAACTAAAACAAGTGTTGGGAATTTCTTTTGCCCACTTGCCTTCCCAAAAAAGGTAAAAAGTTTAACATTAAATTTAACAACAACCAATCATAGAACAAAACAGAGCTTCACAAAATTGTATCAGAATAGTAATTAACATAAACAACATTTTGGATAAAAAATACATAGATATTCAATACATAGTATGAGACAATCTTCTTTAGAATATTCTAATTAATCTTTTTCCTTGGAATTTCTCCCATTTCTAAACCTTTCTTAGCACTCCAACCCTCCTCACTAGCCACTCCCACTTATGTCTTCAAAAAATGCTCAGACTGGCCCTGGCCGGTTGGCTCAGCGGTAGAGCGTCGGCCTAGCGTGTGGAGGACCCGGGTTCGATTCCCGGCCAGGGCACACAGGAGAAGCGCCCATTTGCTTCTCCACCCCTCCGCCGCGCTTTCCTCTCTGTCTCTCTCTTCCCCTCCCGCAGCCAAGGCTCCATTGGAGCAAAGATGGCCCGGGCGCTGGGGATGGCTCTGTGGCCTCTGCCTCAGGCGCTACAGTGGCTCTGGTCGCAATATGGCGACGCCCAGGATGGGCAGAGCATCGCCCCCTGGTGGGCAGAGCATCGCCCCTGGTGGGCGTGCCGGGTGGATCCCGGTCGGGCGCATGCGGGAGTCTGTCTGACTGTCTCTCCCTGTTTCCAGCTTAAGAAAAAAAAAAAAAATGGAAAAAAAAAAAAAAAAAAAAAAAATGCTCAGACTTATAATGCTTTCCACCATCATAGGAAAAATATTATTTTGAGATCAAAGGAGTATATTTGATAGTTTTATATAAAAAGATTTTAAAACTTTTTTAATTTCCAGCTTTATAAAATATTTTCAAATATATGAAATTATTTTAATAAAATTATAGTAAGTTTAATGATCTTGCCCAAAAAGATCTAACAAAGGCACTTCAGACAATTCAGTGCTGTACCCTAGTTATTTGTCCAGGTTATGCTAAGCCACCCCTTAGGTCATATATTCATCTTTTGATTAAATATATTTTCAGAATGCCAGATGAAACTCAGCTGACCTGTGCTGTGCTCCATAGATACATGCATATATTACACACAACCACCATGTTCCTAGCTTATTGTCTAATTGTCTTGTGTTACCTGAAATGTCTATGTCATTACATCATTGCTGTCTTATCTCAGTACCTTGTGACCAAAAGCATGTATCTTCAGGACAGTAATAATGTGTTTCTTATGAAAGTAAGCCAGCGCCAATCAGCTGAGATGTAGATTTCAAGTCAAATATATTCTGGGCTTGTCACACAAAACTTGAATGTCACCCTATATTAATCTTTTCATATGTCAATTCATTTGAAAACAAAATTGTTCCTACAGGTAAAATGATATGATATCATTTAAAAATAGACTGTTGTAAGTTAAAGATATATATTTGTAAAATGTACAGCAACTCTTTATTTTTTATTTATTTATTTATTTATTTATTTTGCATTTTTCTGAAGCGGGAAACAGGGAGAGACAGTCAGACAGACTCTCGCATGTGTCCGACCGGGATCCACCCGGCACGCCCACCAGGGGCGATGCTCTGCCCACCAGGGGGCGATGCTCTGCCCATCCTGGGCAGTCGCCATGTTGCGACCAGAGCCACTCTAGCGCCTGAGGCAGAGGCCACAAAGCCATCCCCAGCGCCCGGGCCATCTTTGCTCCAATGGAGCCTTGGCTGTGGGAGGGGAAGAGAGAGACAGAGAGGAAGGCGCGGCGGAGGGGTGGAGAAGCAAATGTGCGCTTCTCCTGTGTGCCCTGGCCGGGAATCGAACCCGGATCCTCCGCACGCTAGGCCGACGCTCTACCGCTGAGCCAACCGGCCAGGGCACAGCAACTCTTTAAAAAGGAAACAAAGAAAATGGTAAATTAACCAATCAGGGAGTTAGAATAGAAAAATCCAAATTTCCTCAATTACTGCAAAATAAGGTAGGAAAAAAGATAAAAGAACAAATAGGGAAAAAATTTAAACAAACAACATAGTGCAGATGTTCATATCTACCTAAAAAGTTTAATAAAGACATTCAGTGTAAGTGATCTGTATCCTTATTAAAGAGGAGAGATCAACTCACTGAATAAAAAGCCAGGCCTATTTTCTCTCAATGAGAAACCCATTTTTTTAATACAAATAAGTAGATAAGTTACAAGTAAAATCTGGAAAAGAGATGGTCTTTACAAACATTAATCATAAGAAAGTTGTATTTGGCCAGGGAAGAAAGATATAAACATTCTGTAAATATCAGAAAAAGTAGACTTCAAGACAAGGAATAAAAAAGAATAACTCATAATGATTGAAGAGTCAACTCATTAAGAGAACCTAAAAGTACTGTGTATGTACACAATAACAAATATTCAAAATATTTGAAACAAAATATAACAATACTGAAAGAAGAAATAAACATTCATATTGCAGTTGGAGTAACTTTAACATACTTAACAGAAAAAAAGAAAAAATATTGAAGACCTAAACAGCACTGCCTACCAACTTGATCTGACATTATAAAACACTCCACCTTTGTTAACAAGATACACATTATTTCCAAGAACCAATGAAACATTCATAGAGACCATAAAATTAGTCTCAATAAAATTAATAAAGAAATAGATTAAAATCCTAAAAGCATATTTTCTAACCAGATTGACTTTAGGTGATGGGCATACAACACAATGTGTAGATCATGTGCCATGGAGATGTACGACTGAAAATTTTGTGTTTTATGGACCGGTGTCACTTCATTAAATTTAACTTCTAAAGAAAAAATTAAGTAACAGAAAAGTATATAGAAAATCCCTAGTATCTGGATATCTGAAAACACAAACACTTGAAACTCATGTTTCAAGGAAGAAATTACAAAAAGAGTTAAAAAATATTTTGTACTGAACAAAAATGAAAAAAAGTAAAAATATGTAGGATAATGCTAAAGCAACATGTAGAATAATGTTATTTTAATTTTAAATGCTTAAAATATAAAAGAAGGGTCTCAAAACAATGATCAAACTTTTTACATGAATAAATTTAAAAGGCAGAGCAAATCAAACACATAATATGAAAAAATTAGAAAATAATAAAGATGTAACAGAACAAAGATAGTAGAAACTAGACTAAGATGGAGAAAATTAATGAAACTTTGCAAAAACCAGTAATTGATAAATCCCTTGCTATATTTATTTTTAAATACATATGTAGAAATCAATAATAATATTGCTGTGAATAAAAGATAGAATATTACACATTTCACAGATATTAAAAGCATAATAAAATATTTACTTAAGTCATGTTAATAAAATTTAAAACTCAGTCAAAATTTATTAATTCCTCAAAAGACATGTTAGCAAACTGATTCAGAAAAAAATTGAAAATTTTAATATTCCTATATTTACTAAAGAAATTGAATATCTGTTAAAAACTGTCACAAATAAAAGACAAGACCCAGTTGTCTACATTAATCAATTTCATCAAACATTTAAAGATAATTGAAAAGAAAGGAAGTTTCTCAGTGAATGTGTAAGGAAAATATTACCCCGACAAAATCAGACAAAGATATTGTAAGAAAATAAAACTTGCCATCAATACCTTCAGGGATGTAGATGAAGAAAAGCCATCACAAAATATTAGCAAATAAAAATAAGCAATGTATAAAAAGGATAACAGTTTATAAGGTTCATTTCAAGAATATAAGTTTGGACTAAAACTAAAACTATCATTCTAGAAAAAATAAATGATATTGTAAGTGACAAAGTTTTGTTTTTCTTTTAACATTAAATAATGTTCCATTGTATGTATGTATATAACACATTTTAAATCCACTTATCTCTTGATGGACACTTGGCTTGTTTCCATATTTTGACCATAGTAAATAATGCTAGAATGAACATGGGAATGTAGGTATCCTTCAAGATTTTGGCTTCAATTATTTTGGATATATACCCAATGTGGGATTGCTGGGTTATTTTTAAATTTTTGTGGACCCTCCATATTCTTTTTCATAGCTTCTGTACCATTTTATATACCCATGAACAGTGTACAAGGGTTCCAATTTCTCCACAACTTCATCAGTACTTCTCATACTAAGTGAAACAGGCCAGTCACAGAAGGGATAAATACTGCATGATTACAGTTATATGATGTATCTAAAATAGTCAAACTCATAGAAGCAGAGAATAAAATAGTGATTGCAAAGGGTTGAGAGATGAGGAGAATGGGAAGTGTTGTTCAGTGGGTATAAAATTTCAATTATGCTAAATGAATAAGTTCTATATATCTCCTATACCACATAGTAGCATCCAGAGTTAAAAATAGAGTATTATATACATTAAAATTTGGTAAAAGTATAGCTGTCATGTTGTATTTCTTATCCTTTCCTCCCCCAAAAAGGGATACAAGGAAATTGGTAGGTATTAGATCTATCTATTACTTTGATTGTAATGGTATCATGACTGTTTACATATGTCCAAATGAATCAAATTTTGCACATTAAATATGTGTAGTTGTTTGTACATCAAAGAAATGTTGAAAATAATAATAACAGAAAGTATCTCAAGTATTATTATAAGTTAAGTTTGAAGAGGTCATGCTTGTTCCATGCTTGGCACAGCATAGGATAATCATTCAAAAATTATACAATAAAATAAGATGAATACTTTTAATAAAAAAGAACTAATAAATGTATTTATACAGTTTATACAATATGAGGTCAATATACAAAAATAATTTATATTTCTATATCCTAGAAAAAATGAAAATCAAAATAAGAAAGTATTTACAACAATATCTATAATCATAAAATATTTATAGAGAAACGAGCAAAGCTTTTGTACATGCACAATGAAAAATATTAAAGATTGCTGAAAAAAATGTAAGAACTAAAAGAATGGAAAGAAATACCATGTTGATGAATCAGAATACTCAATATTGTTAAAATATTTATTACCCCAAAATTGAAATCTAGATTCTATTGAATAATAAATAAAATTTGAGTAGTTTTCATGGTAGAAATTAATAAGCTGACTCAAAAAATTATATGAAAATTTAAATAATCAAGAATAATTAAACAATTTTGATAAAAAATAACAAAAGTGAAAGCATTACACTATTTGATTTCAAGATTTACTCTAAAGCTACAATAATCAGGACAATGTGATAATAGTTTAAAAACATAGATACAGATCAATGAAACAGAAAAAAACCCTCCAGAAATAAACCAATAAATACAAATTTACTTGAGTTTTGGTAAGTTGCTAAGGTAAGTCAATGGTGTAAAGATAGTGTTTTTCCAAAAATATGATGAAAAAACTGAATATCAATATAAGGGAAAAAACACTCAAATCTTACTTTACACTACACAAAAATTAGCCTGAAATAAATCTAGACCTAAACATATCATTTGACCTATAAAATTTCTAAGAGAAAATCTTCATGACCTTGGGGAAGACAAATATTTATTAGAGAGTACAAAAAATACAGTAACATAAAGAAACAATTGGGTGTGTTTCATCATATTAAAAAATTCTTCTTGGCCCTGGCCAGTTGGCTCAGTGGTAGAGTGTTGGCCCGGCATGTGGAAGTCCTGGGTTTGATTCCTGGCCAGGGCACACAGAAGAAGTACCCATCTGTTTCTCCACCACTTCCCCTCTCCTTTCTCTCTTTCTCTCTTTCTTTCTCTTCCCCTCCCGCAACCAAGGCTCCATTGGAGCAAAGTTGGCCTGGGTGCTGAAGACTCCGTGGCCTCTGCCTCAGGCGCTAGAATGGCTCTATTGCAATGGAGCAATGCCCCAGATGGGCAGAGAATTGCCCCCTACTGGGCATGCTGGGTGGATCTAGGTTATGTGCATGCGGGAGTCTGTCTCCTGCCTCCCCACTTCTCACTTCAGAAAAATACAAAAAAAAAAAAAAGAAAAATTAAAAGCATGACACTAACTCGAAGAAAATACTTGCAATACATATTTCTGAAAATGAGCTTGTATCCAGAATATACAAAGAAGTCTATGTATCAATAAGAATACAAAACTATTTTTAAAATAAGTAAATATTTAAAAATAGGAATAAAACTTCACCAAAGAAGATATACAAATGGCAAATGCACACAAATGATGCTCAACATCATTAATTCCCAGAGAAATGCAAATTTAAAAGAATACCACTTTACAACCATTACAAGGGCTAAATTTTTTTAAAAACTGTCAATATTAAATGGCTAGACCATGGAATAACTAAAACTCCAATACAATTGCTAATGGGAGTGCAAATGGTATAGCCACATTAAATAGTTCAGAAGTTCTTTATAGAGTTCAGCATTACCTTACATATGAACCACCAGTTACACCTTCAGGTATTTACTCAAAGAAATAAATATATAAGTACAAAGATTTGTATACAAATGTGTATAGCAGGTTTATTCACTATAGCCAGAAACGGTAAACAGCACAAAAGAACATCAACAGGTAAATGGATAAACAAAATGTGGTGTATCTATACAAATATTACTAAGCAATAAAAAGGAACAAGGTACAAATACATACAATGGCATGGATAAATACTTAAGACATTATGCTAAGAAAAGCAGATTAAAAAATCCATGTGATGCTATTTTTTAAAATTACAGGAGAGACAAACCTAGTATGTTGATTGGTAGCAGATCAATGGTCATCAGAAGACAGGGGGATAGGGGAAGATTGACTGGAAAGGGGCACAAGAAATCTGTTGGGGTCAAAAGATGTTCTATATCTTGATTATTGTATACAGATTGAGAAAAATTATGGATTGAGCTTAAATCTGTTCATTTATATAGTTAGCTACTTAAACCTCAATGAAATTTAGCAAAACTACTCTCCTAAAAAATCAGAGCAGAAATAACATGGCAATTGCATTTATCATATAGTATTAGGCTTGTTATTTCAGAGTCCACAAAGTTAGCACTACCTCAAACCAGGTACCTAATGATTCTCTATCTAAAAATAGTTGAGAGGAAACCAGTCCAATTAATACATTAATACGTTCTGGATGAAAATTCCCTAGAAATATTCCAAACTAATGATACTTCAGTATTCTATTAATCAAATATTGATAACATTTTGCATTATTTTCTCTCACAAAAAAAGACTGTTTTCCTTAGCAATAAGTCCTGAATCATGAAGTAAAAGCCCAGGAAGTTTTAGAAATCTGGTTCAACCTAGGTAGACTGAGCAGACAGCCAAGTTCTTTGTACATGATGGAGCAAAAGTAGTTTACAGTTATAAGTACACGAAACAGTTTATTCTTATATTCTTATTTATTAATTCATGTACTATTTTTCCATTTGAACAAGTATAAGCCTACTTTTGTCCTGCCCTGTATATTCAGGGGTACCTTTGTTCGACACAAGGCCCATTCTCTTGTCAGCATTCAACAAATAGCAAACCACTAATCTTGATAATTGCCAGATAAGTTTGAGGAAATTTAATTTTACCTAGGAAGATAAAAGGATGTCTCCAATTTGAAGCCTATTAAGAATAAGTAGAAGACAAATACATATATTAACAATCCACTGTCCTCACCCCTTTGTGTTCTCACATTATCTCTTTTTTCAATAAGATGGCAGAACGGAGAAATACACCTCTTATTTTCTGAACAAGAAACAGACACAGAGAGAAAGCCACCTACGAAGCAGAGACTCTGTGAGTGCCTTGTACAGTTCATCAGTGCACACAGATCTGGCCTCTAATGAAGCCATTTACATGCAGATGGAGGCCAGGGTGTGTGGACACCAGTCTCAACTCTGGGAACTGTTGCTTCATCTAATCAAAAGAAATTTGCAAATGAAAGCCACATCCGTGTTCATTAACCCCACAGCTCTCTCAATATTGCTTCTCTATTATTCCTAACAAAATTGCAAACCCTCATATGATTAGGTACCCCACTTCAGAGATTTGTCTCTCCTACCCCCAACCCAGGCCTGCAACTGAATGTGGGGCTGTAAGACTGAATAATTTGTTAATATACTCACTGAAAAGCAGTCCCAAGCATTTTTTTCACATTGACTAGCCTTTTTCAATTGACATAGAAACATTCTTACACTCTTCTGAACTAATAAGAATCTTCTAAGATTGTAATCTTATCATTTCTGAAAATATGAAAAACTGGTTAGGATGGGAATCCCAAAACGCTAAGTTTAATTGCAAACTTTATTTTCATGTGCAAACAATATAAAAGTCACAGATGGGTCTGGTGGCAAATATTAACCACATATCACATAAAGGTCATAACAAAGATATTTGCAGCAAGTCCTAAAAGCAACACTTAGGGTTATTGGTTGATACAGGTCCATCTCACACTTAATAAGGATTACCAGTTCTGTCAACTGTGTGGATGTCAAGTGTGCAGAACTTCTGCCAGCGACCCAGCTGCACTGCCTTTTCACAGGGGACAAACAGAATGCATGAAATTCTTGCCCATTCTTATTATCAAATGTGATCCTGAGTCTGGACCTTCCAATACTTGTAATAAATGTATAGGTAATAAATTTACTGGAATTGTTTATTTTGCTAGTAATAGCAAATTGAGTTTCCCTTTTTACAAAATTCGAAGAGCAAGAATAACTTAGCCTTGTTAATGCAATTCAGCAGTGACCTGCCGGGAAGTCTGGGGCTGAGAGGCCGGCGGACCTTCCTGCCCACTCAGTGTCTGGCCTTTTTGCTGAAGCTGCCAACAATGGTCTTAATTAGTGCCAATTAGGATTTTTTTAAAATGTGGACACCTGCATAATGTGAACTAGATGGACAGCCCTACCATATTTTCTATCAACCATCAAACAACTGTCAAAGGTTGACACTTTTTAGAGTTATTGTTCTGGGAAAGATTCAGATTACTAGCCTAGAGAAATGTTTCTTTATAGCTCATTTATATTTATGTTCAAAATTATCTAGATCCCCCATTATTTCCACTTCTAAAGCTTTGTTTTTATTTTCAGAAAAAAAAAACACAGCTTATAGGATCCCCCATAATACAAGTAGATAAGCTAAAGTATGATTTGTGTTTTCAGTTTAACAAATGACTTTAAAATTGTGTCACTTTATTAATATTAAAGGATTGCCCATAACTATGAGGCTAGCAATTTCTGCTATAAAAGGACAGACTTTACATTAAAATGTCAACGATAAAGTCCTGCATTCAAAATTAGAAGAGCATTCAAATTTAGGGAAATGCTTAAACTTTCAGCCCAGTGGCTTTGCAATGGTGTTCCATGGGCACACAGAGGCCACTGTGCAGGTTTAAAATCGGAAGGTGGGAGTTCACACGCACACACTCTGTTTCCTCACTTGCCATCTAGAGGAGTTCTACTCTTTTGCAAATAGAAATACACATAAGATATATTTTTAAGAAAATTTCTGCACCTAAAAGAATTTGAAATCATTGGAATTTCAGAAGAAGACAAGAAAGGAAAGGGAGAAACAAGAAGAAATCATCTATTATGAAAGAAACCGTTACTTATGAAAGTAAAAGGAGATGAAAATGGCATCATCACATCTCCTCATGGCAGATTTGCTCCCAAACAATCGTTTTATTGTTCCAGCTGCTGGAGAAGCAGTAAAACAACTGTTGGATTTCATTTACAATTGTTGCTTAGTTTGGAATGTTCAATAAATAGATTTGCAAAAACTTTGAAAGAGCTCATCTGTTCATTTTAAAGGATGAAGAAAGGGAAGGTAATTAGGAAAAAGAAGGAAGAAGGGAGAAGACGTACTGGGAAAACTTCTTGTTAAATATTTTTAAATTTAAGGTGACCCACATTTTTACAATGAAAAGGAGGACAAAAATAAATTGAAGAAAACACAATTGTAAATAAAAGAAACACTTTATTCATTGCAACAATAATACACTATAATATGATAAATGCATAATAAAACATTTGTAATATTTTATATTGTAATTCTACTTACATACCTATTAATTTTTAATAATAGTTGTAAGAAAAGAGTACTCATTTAGATACAAATACATCATATCACATGCAATGGATCAACTCTGCATAGATCGAATACGGACATTTACAGATTAGTATTCCAATACCAAAAAGGAGGACATGTAGGAAGACACTTTTTGAGGAAAGACAGAACTACAAAAGTAGAACTGTCTTTCCTAAAGGAGGATGATTGGTCATCTTATTAAATTATAACTTTAAATAAAACCCTTGAATTCTGAACACTTTTTTTTTAGTGTAGAGAAAATTCTAGAAGAAACAGTTAAAAAATAAAAAATACATATTGTATTTACAAATCATTTTACCTTTTTATAACCTCTTATAACCATCACTTTATATGGAGCTTCAGAATTCATAAATACATACAAGACCCATTCAATAATTCATTAATTTATTTAAAAATTATTAAATAATGACTAGATCCTAGACACTATGCATTTAGGGGTTCAAAACACATCCAGTACAAAGAAAAAAAACCAGAAAGCAGATAGGTACAATGCAGAATGATAAATGATTTGATAGTAGTAGGCATAGAGCCCTATGGAAGTTTTCAGTCTAGAAGTCTTAGAAATCTTTTTGATGAAATTATTATAGGAAACAAAGTCAGTAAGTACAGAAAGAGAAGAAAGTTAATCCAATTTAGGTGTGTGACTGAAAAACAGCTCATATTTGTGGGACAATAGAAAAGGCAATATTGAATATGATATTAATAATTTAGTCTTGAAATTAATTTCCCTGAATTATTGTTAAATACTTACTATAGCCAAATAATAGCTCTTCTTGATGGAAAGAATTCAAATGCTAAATATAGTCAAAAATCAAAAGTCATGTTTTATTTTTAAAAAAGAAAGCAGCATGTATTCGGTCTTATGTCAGTTTCAGACACCTTCTAAAAATAATTTGCTATGTAATTTCAAATAAAAACTGTGACAAGAGATAAGTAGACTATCCTATAACTGTACAATAAATGAACGTTTCTGTTTTTCTGAGCTTAAAGGGATCAAAACTGAAGGTGCAAAATCGGGACCCTTAAGGGTTAAGAGAGGACAAACCTTTCACTACAGTAGTTTGTCATCTTTTTCCACTACCAAGTCCACATAAAACTAGTCTAGGAAATACTCCATTAAAAATGAATTCTATGCTCAATAAATTTTGAAAATTATTTTGTTCCAAAACCCATCTTTGGAAATTCACATGCATATGAAAATAGTACAAATCACATAAAGTCTGTCTTTAAAATCTCTTTAACTTTGTAAGCACTCAGAATTTCCCAAAATCATTTTACTCCAAAACAATTTGTGTAGCTCTAATACTAGTAATAGTCCATGGAACTGCAGACTTGTGGAAAACACTTTGTGTAGTGTTGATTCCCTCTCAATTATTTGCCTTAAATAAAAATAATAAAGCATAATGCAGGTCATCCATGTACACATGGTCTATAGGTAGGTAGTAAAAAATGTTTTCCAAATATTTACAGCTTCTCCATGTTTTACCAAAATTTTAAATAATAGTTTCTAATCCAACATGAAGTCTGAAATTACTAAGAACACACACAAACCTCTATTCTGTCCATTCCCTACTAACATTCTTTTTTTTCTAACATTCTCTTTTGATGACTTTTTTGTAGCAAATTTTTTTCAAAACACTACAATACTTGACAACACTAAATACCATCACATTAAAATACCCCCCTCCTTTTATTGTTTTCCAGTGACACTGTGGATTATTCTTTCCTCTAACTCCTGACCATTGACCCCTTTTTTCCTACATTATTTGCTGTTTTATCCTTCTTCATTTTCAGATTTTAATTATTCTCCAAGGCTCAAGTTGGGCCTGTGTCCTTTCTGCTCTCTTTTCTCTTTCTACTAATTGTCTCTAACAGCTCAAAATACTACTCGATGATCCTTAAATGCATATTTTTGGACTCTTTTTCACATAAACTCTATCTTTAAGATTTGGGTACCTATCTTAATCCTAAATCTAACAATTCAATACTAAAATCATCATTGATTTTATTACTGAAAATACTGATTTTCATTTCAACCAATTTTTAGGCTTATAAATTTTGACAATATTTCGCCTGACCTGTGGTGGCGCAGTGGATAAAGTGTTGACCTGGAATGCTGAGGTTACTGGTTCAAAAAAAAACCCCGGGGTTGCCTGGTCAAGGCACATATGGGAGTTGATGCTTCCTGTTCCTTCCCCCTTCTCTCCAAAAATGAATAAATAAATTAATTAATTTAAAATTTTTTGACAATATTTCTATTTTACACATGATATCCAACCAAATATTAAATCTTTTCACTCATCTATTTTTCTATTTCAATCATCCTATCAAGTATATAGTGTTATATATGCCTCCTTCATCCCTGTATCTCTTCTCTGCACAATTATGAAATGATCTTCCTAAAATGCAGAAGTATTTATTGATGTCAATATTTGTCATAAATTATTATATATTTATTTTTTAAATATTATGTATTACAAAATAATAGATACTCCACATACAAAGTTTAGAAATCAATCAAGAACAAAAGAATAATGACCCAAAGTTTTCCTCTTCCATTGATAACCAGTCAATATCTTTATGTATTTTTGACATTACCAGTATCTACCTTTAGCTTGTCTAATTTACTAAGTAGTATTATATTTTTGTGTCATAAATAATCTTTTAAAACATGGGGTTAAATGAGCATTTCATGTTCCAAGATGTATCTGGAGTCATTTAACTATATCTCTGTTGTCAGACATTTAAGCAAAATTCATTTTCTCAATATTATTAATAGTATTTTTTAACACTCATTTTTAAATCACCTCTGCTTAGCCTCCCTCAGGATAAATTCTTAAATGTAGAAATTTTGGTTCAAAGGATATGAAAACTTTCAGATATACTGAATCAATTTTACCAGCACCAGCAAAGTAGGGTTTCTTCTATTCTCATAATTTCTTAGTGCTCATTGTGTAAATTCTTAAACCTCAGCTTGCATGTCAAACCTCTGACTTTATTTCACACTACTATAAGTATTCCACTGAGACCAGTATAGTTTCCTCTCTCTTACATACAACACACTCTTTCTTGTCTTAGGCTTTTATTTATGTTATTTATTTCAGAATGCTTTTTATCTTCTTTCTCAGTTTGTCTATACAAATCATGCCCATCCTCCTCATCTCTTCCTTATATGTCCTATCTATGTATAATTGGCTTTCCTTCCTGACTTGCTGTGCCCTTTCCCTGAACTCCTGTCATTACCAAATATTTCATTTTGATTTGAATTAATTAGATTGTATAAATTTTGTCTGAGTTTTAATTTGAAGTATTTCACACACACACACCCCAAAAAACTGTAAGTTACTTCAAGTGTTCCAACATTTAACAAGATACTAGACATGTTGTAAGGCTTAGTAAATGTTTGTTGAATAAATAATAAAAACTAGTTAATAAAATAGTAACCTATAGATTAGTAAAACATGTTGTTAATGTTATATTAATTTCATTGCCTAGTTTTTTGTGACAGTTAAAATTTTAGCAAGATATAAAAGATCACCAAGTAAACTTTATTTTCGAAAAGTTGTCTCCATTATCCCCTTCTTTTACCTTAGCGTGTTATAAAAGTTAAAGCATTTAAATTCCACTCAGCTTCCTCCCTAAACCAACCCAAAAGTAGGCCTTACAGTATATACTCTAAAGTTACCCTTCCAAAACATGTACTTAAAAACTGAGAAAATTATTAAAGAGGAAATAAAATTCATGATGCATTCTTGGAAATCATTAGGATGATTTGTTACATTGTAATGCTTGGTAAGGTACCAGAATATTTTCTCCAAGATTTATAGTTTCATGACCATAGTCAATTTTGGCAGTAACTTAACAATTAATTGTAACAAAGGTTTTGAGACTTACTACAAAATTAGAAAAAGGAAAAATTTTGATTCGTAAGTGCATTTAGACAGTCATTAGGCTATACATCTAATATTTGTTTCTACAATCCCTTACTTCGAATGTTATGTACAGCATTGGCTCCTTCAGTTTGAGGAACATTAACCCAGATCTTGGAATGATGATGACTAAAATTATGTTGTTAATTTCTTTATTACAATAAGACATTATCCAGTATAATGAAATTTCAAAGTACTGTTTCAGATTCTGATTATTGTTTCTCTTTAATAACTCAAAAGGAATCAGGACAATCTAGTTTAACCTCTCAGAGACAGAGAGATTCCAACAGGTAAGTTATTTGATACTAAAGAATTGGAGTTTCACTTTGCCTCTAACTTCTCCAATTTCTGTTGCAATCTTGTGAAGAGGTCCTTTCCTCACCAATGTAAGATAGGGCCATAATAAAAAACTAGAAAAATGCTGGAGCCGACTATGAGATCCTTGGTCTAAAACTGCTTGATGGAGTTCTAATTTTTCATATAGATTTGTTAGTTAAGGTTTTACATTTTTATATTTAATAACTTATCTGCAGAAACAGTTGAAGAATAATTAAATGCTCAGGAAAGCTAAATCTCTGATATATGTTTGGAAAATGACTGAATTTTTAAGGCTCAAAGATTCTTCAATATTTTTCCATGTTATCTTTTTAATGTTGGAAATATTACTGTGAATTAGATTATTTTATCTTTATTTTTATAAGTGAAGATAGCAAAGATTAAAAAAAGATGATTTTTGTAATGTCACAAAGAGAAGCAAAACAGTTGATAAGTCAGGATCTAAGAAAATAATTTGACTACAAATTATAGAAAAATAAACAGAAGTTACACTTAAAAAGGAACATAGAACAACACCAACTAGAAAAAACAAGAGAATGCTTGCTTTATTTTTGATCCTGGACTGGAATTCTTTGACATCTCACTGATGATCTGTATGGGCTATAATCCCAGGTCCAAAAACTGAATAAAAGCAGCACCTGTGTGTGAGGCTGAGTCATCTGTGTGATACTTCTTGCTGCCTTGAAAAGACCCTATGCCTAGAACAGAAAGTACTTTCAGAGAAAGAATGACATTGACTTGACCTATTCCCCAGCTGCCTGTGTAGTAGTTCACACACAGGTCTAAGACTGTTTGCCTATCCAAAGGAAGCTTTGAATGAATTGCTCATTCATCATCCCACCACCATCTGTAATTCAGCATTGCTCTATGTGAAGATGCTCTATTACTCCTCAGTAATATCAAAAAGGCTCAAGTTATACAAACAACACAACTTTGTCCTCCACTCTACTGTGCAAGAAAGCTTACAATGCCTGTCTGTCTCTTTTTAAATTGCTATGAATTCCTGCTAATGAAAAGATAAGTAAGGGCATATGTTAATGAGGAGTCAAATGCAAATTGAATATAAATAAAAGGGGGGGGGGGCTCTAGTCATGAAAAATATTTAGAAGTGACTTCTCTTCCCTCATCTTTTTCTCAGAATTCACTGTCTCCTGAGTTACTGAGAGAATAAATCATTGATACTGAAGGTATTTTATATCTATGCATATATGAAAAGACAAAGAACCAACTCAATATATGCTTAAATTATAAATATAAAAGTTGTAAATATCCTCACTTACTGTTTCATATGCTTGACTAGAACTTCCACATTTTAAATAATTAATTTCTAAAAATGTCATCTTCTTTTAACTTAAAACTTCTCTTATCAAAAAGGTTTGATACCTTCTATTAATATAGAAAAAGTTTAAAATAATTCTGTTTTTCTAGTTGTGAGTCTCTTGATATATGCAATTCACTAATTCAAAGTGAAAAATTGCTTTTTGCAAGTTTTTATTTGTTTGAATTTGACCAAAGATGTGAAAAAATATTAAATTGCTCCAGAAGGTTGTATAATTAGTAGTATGACTCAATTCTTTAATCTTTTTCTATAAGATTCCCAGTAACTTATCACTTACAAATATACTGATCACATCTATATTAATCTATCAAACAGAGCAAATGCATTAATATGACATAGGGCCATGCCATGATTAGCTTCTAAGCATTTCAAGTCTCCTACAGTGTATTATTTATAAACAAATAAACAAACGTGAACAGATGAAAATTGGTATTTATTTCTCATCTGAAGTGTTCCAAGAATAACATTGAAAAAAAATGAATGATAATATCTGGCAATCTGTACAAAGTCTCTTACAGTCAATTCAGGATAATCTAGAAAGCCTAAAAAATAAAAAAACACTTATCAGTAACCAATCTCCTTCCCACAATGCCAAAGCCATGCTTCTCTGACAGATAACTATCATTGAAAAATGGTGGAATAAAGTAGAGGAAATGAGTTGTATAGAGATGATGCCTACAAACCTACACAACAATGTGATAAACAGTCTATAATGCCTTCTTACTTATTCCTATTCCATTTCTGCTACCAGAACCCTGAGAACTGTGTGAAATCACCGCCTCAACAAAATTCTGCATATCATAAAATGTCCACTTTCTGCTCCAGATTGGAGTTATTGTTACCATAGTGATATCTCTTGCTTTGGACTCTGTTGATGAACAAAGGCTATGCATTAACACTATAGCAAAACCAGCATCTTAGCTCCTGTGTTTACATAGAGAAACTAGGGACAGGAGTTTACACTAAGAGCTCCTATTTTGTGAACCCTAGTGAACAGTCTTTCTGGTGGGGTCAGTTTCTCAGGGCCTGTTTAGCTATCCTTTCTTTGTGACAGCAAATCTAAGACGTTTCTTATTTGGGAAATAGAGTGCACTGGAGGCAGCCACTATTTAGGTGTTGCTCCACCTCTTTAAACAATTAATGTACTTAATTCTTGTTGGTCAAATAAGTTTTTAAATATGATATATATGTTTGCTTGCTTATAGTTTGCATTGGGTGTGGGGGACAGAATGTAAGCAGGCAGGATCCTGATAGACTAAGGGCTTAGTTTTAAAACTAAGCTTTTCCCCTTACCCTTGACTGTTGCATGGTAAGGGGTGGTGTACTCTTATGAGGAATCCCATTATGCCTCAGATGAGTGACGTTGTATCAGAGACTTCCTTGTTTGTATATTGGATTAAAGGCTGTTGGGCAGATAAAATATATTATGCTCACTTTGTTAAAGATGGCGCTGCCCACATGGAGGCCGTTGCCCAGGTGATATTAATTGTGTTGGGGGCAGGCTGTGGGCAGGCAGAATCCTTGTAGTCTGGGGCTTGGTTTTGGGATTAAGCCTTTCCCACCCTTTTTGATGTAGGATGGTACAATCCAATCATGCCTCAGAGAAGTGACTTTGTATTAGAGACTTCCCTATTGTGTATATTGGATTAAAGGTTTTGAATCTACACTATAAAATGGGGCAGAACAGGAGCTTGTCCTCTCTTGGTTCCTGAGATTAATATTAGAGGAGAGAGCAGAGAGGAGAGCAGAAAGAGGCCATGTGGAGTAGGCCAGGAGAAGCAGCCAAGATGGCGGAGTGTTGAGTGAGAAGCGAGTTTGTGCAGAGTTTGTGCAGGGAGAAGGAAGGAGATGGGGAACAGAGGTGAATAAGTCTGGTGAGCTAGAAACCTTTGATTCTAGGAAACTCGGATAAGTCAGCAGCTTTGTGAGCACTGAATGTGAGTGGGTTTTGGAGCCCAGTGTGTGTTTTCTCTTGCCCACCGGGTGCAAGCTAGGATTAAAGACAATGGCCCACCAGTTTTTGGCTCCGTTGTTTCTTTACCCACTGTCTGAATCCAATGCGAACCTGCTTGGGCCAGGCTGCTGTGATGGTGGCCTTGGCTGCTGGCTTTTCAAAGGCTTTGATTTCTACACTATAAAGGAGAGAAGAGAAAGGCCATGTAGAGGAGAGGAGAAGCAGCCAAGGTGGCAGAGTGCTGAAGGAGAAGCCAGTTTGTGCAGAGTTTGTGCAGAGAAGGAGATGGGGAACAGAAGTAAATAAGGCTGGTGAGATAGAAACTTTGATCCTAGGAAACTCGGATGAGTCAGTGGCTTTGGGAGCCCTAAATGGAAAGGGAAGTGTGTTCACACTGTGTGTATTTCTTGCCCGCCAGGTGCAAGCTAGGATTAAAGCTAATGGCCCACCAGTTCTTGGCTCTGTTGTTTCATTACCATCTGTCTGAATCAAATGTGAACCTGCATGGGCCAGGCGGCTGTGATGGCCGCGGCTACTGGCTTTACAACTCTTGTCTTCCCTTCTGTAAGAACCAAACTTACTTAGTTACAAACTTCTAAAACCAGCTCTTAAATTTTCCTTTTTTAACATCCCTTAAAAATAAATTATTGGCCATCCATGTAATTAGAAGACAGAATAATTACAAAAAAATAAAGTTTTTTAGGGTTGAAAATTAGAAATTTCTTTATACTTGCCTAAAATATTTTCAGAACACTAAAAATATATATGTTGATTTTAAAGGACAACATTTTGAATGCTATTTATTTCCAATGATTCCTGTTTAATTCTCAATTGATATCTCCTGACTCCTCCCTTGTCACACCCTGTAGTACTCCAGCCCTTAGATTTTACTGATCAGCACCAGAACAGGGGTAACAGAATTACAATGGAGGGAGGCCAGATGATAAGGGGAAAGAATGACTAATGGCCATTTTGCTGACATGGAGAAAGGACTAATTTGGTCAGTACATTCTTTTCTTTTGCTAATTAACAAGAACAAAGGAAGGGGCAATCTAGAGCCTCTAGGCTAATTTTCTGAAACCCTTTCTCATACATTACTTTGTGTCTGCACAAAGTTCACTCATAGCTTCTTGGAGTTTGCATTCAAGAGACATTCACTCAGGGCTTTTAACTAAAGTTCCCAATCCAGGTCATAAAGGGTTCAACATTAAATGGGTGATTCCCTACAACACCCACTCACCTTGTTCCTACCTCATGCGATTTGCACCTCCAGGCATTACCTCAACATTCCCTCTACCTTAAAGGTTCACCTCTTTTCTTTCTTCAGCCCTTTGACTGGCAATCTCTCACCTACTTCTGGACCCCTGCTTAAAGGACCTTTCCACTAAGACTTCTTTCTTGATCTTCCCACCCTCCCAATCCACCCCCATCCCTGACACAATTAGGGTTCCCTTACACTTTCTCTAGTAGCAACCAGCACTTTTTACAGTTGTATTTTTATTACTGTATTTGTGTAATTATCTCTTTATGTTTGTCTTCATCACCACACTGAAAACTGTATGGAAACTAGCACTGCATACACAGTTGCCTATAAATCTCAAACAATCTATGAATAAAGGAGAAAACAAGTGAACAAGCATATGAATGAATAAGTAAATGTCTTTAAGACAATAAAAAGATAGTGCATTTTTTACCATATCTATTTTGCCTTGTTTTAATTGTGCAATATCTATAGCAAAAGCACTTTTAATAATGTTTAATAATTTTTCTAACATGAGACTGTGAATTAACCCATGAACAGTATCTTATAACACTTATAATTGACAACCCTAAGATATTTTCAGTTCAGAGCTTGACCTACTTTAAAGATGAGGGACGTATACATATTACAATACTCATTCACTGCTTACCTTAGGGAGCATTTGTATTTGCAGGCTCTGAGAAGACACAAATAAGGCAAGTTCCCTGCTCTGCAAGATGCTTGCAATTTATTACAGTGACCTCATGGGAAACACCACACTCTCAAAAGAAAGTCTAAAAGCAACAAGTAGAAAGCATAGTGATACATTCTTTGTGTTCCACACATGTATTGTGTGTGTGTGTGTGTGTGTGTGTGTGTGTGTGACAGAGACAGAGAGAGAGACAGAGAAAGGAACAGATAGGAACAGACAGACATGAGGACATGAGAGAGATGAGAAGCAAAAATTCTTTGTTGCAGCTTCCTAGTTGTTCCATGATTGCATTGATTGCTTTCTCATATATGCCTTGAATGAGAGGCTACAGCAGAGCAAGTGACCTTTTGCTCAAAGCAGCGACCTTGGGTTTAAGCCAGCATCCTTGGGCTTCAATCCAGTGACCTTTGGGATCAAGCTGGTGAGCCCTTGCTCAAGCTGGCAAACTCAGGGTTTCAAACTTTGGTCCTCTGTATCCCAGCCTGGCACTCTATCCACTGCACCACCACCTGGTTAAGATTGTTCTGCACATTTAAATGAAAACTTCCCTAGTGCTTTGCCTGTATCTCTGTAAGGTCAGGGGCTCCCATCATGGCCATTCACATGCAGTTTCCCATTGAATTTGGACTGACAGTATTGAAACAATGGAGCCAAAAACTGGTGGGCCATTAGCTTTAATCCTAGCTTGCACCCAGCGAGCAAAAAATACACACAGTGGGAAAACACTTCCCTTTCCATTCAGGGCTCCCAAAGCCACTGACTCATCTGAGTTTTCCTAGAATCAAAGGTTTCTATCTCACTAGACTTATTCACCTCTGTTCCGCATCTCCTTCTCTCTACACAAACTCTGCACAAACTGGCTTCTCCTTCAGCACTCTGCCATCCTGGCTGCTTCTCCTTTCCTCCATGTGGCCTTTCTCTGCTCTTCTCTAGCATGGGCTCCTCTGCCCCATTTTATGGTGTAGAAATTAAAAGCTTTAATCCAATATACAAACAAGGAAGTCTTTGATACAAAGCCACTTATCTGAGGCATACATAGGATTCCTCATAAGAGTGCACCACCCCCTATCATGCAACAGTCAAGGGTGTGGGGAAAACCTTAGTCTTAAAACTAAGCCTTAGGCTATAGGGACCCTGCCTGCTTATAGCCTCTCTTCCACACCCAATGCAAACTATAAGCGAGCAAACATATACATCATATTTGTAAACTCATTTGACCCACATTCCATCCCTTTTGCTCATTTCACAATCTAAAGAACAGGTATTCCTGCACAAGGAAATAAGGCACATTACACAAATTACAAAACCACAAATCATACAGTTTCAACAATTAAAGGTACATTTTACCAGGCTCTGAACACTCTTCCAAAAGCACAAAATGTCCTCAGACTTTTTTCTAGCCATGGGAAAAGCTTCCCAGAGCAGGGGAGGAACTCCAACAAAGTCACCCCCCCCACTACCATCAGAGTATTTCACATTGTCCAAAATCTGTAAGTCCATCTACAAAGAAGCCAGTGCCCACTCTGGTCATAATCCAGGAATCAGTCCACGCACATGGGGCTTCAGCCACCCCCCTCATTCCTGCCATCCTTGCAGGTCTTACACTGTCCCAAGAAGGAACACATGGCAATGGCAGTCAATATTCCCATATCTGCTCTGGAAAGCATGATGCATCCACCCCTATGTCCCAAAATCGCAGACCTACCAGGGGCATAGTAGGTACTCCTTGCTGCTGGGCTCTCACCTTCTGGAGACTGTGGATTGCAACTTCAACCTGATTCTCCTCATCCTCCAAAGAGGAACTGAAAACACCAGCTCCCACTGCCAGGCTTGAGCCCTGGGCTTCCGCCACCTTCTGCTCCACAGAACTTGCAGCCCCAGCCCTGGCCTCAGCCCCAGCCTCCTGCTGCTGCTGGTTCTCCACAACAACCAGGACAATCTCCAACTCACAAACCTGTGATTCCTTCTCCAGCGGCTGCTCCATTTCCAAGTAAATCTTGAAAATCTGGTCAGCCTCCTTCTCCGATGATTGTTCCAGCTCCAGGGTCAGCAACTCTTTCTCTTGCATTTGCTCCAGCTCCTACTACTGCTCAGTTTGCAGGTCCTGGGTAGCCTCTTCCACAGAGCTCTTGGTTTCCTCACACATGACTGTAAAAATCAGCCAGCCTACACCCCCCAAAAGGACAGCCACGGGGAACCATAACAGCAGCCAGTCCTCTACTCCATCGCTCAAAGGTGGTGGTGGCTCTATACCAATCTGTATCGAATCCTGCCACAGACTAAGCCAAATGTAAGGCCAGGGGCCACCATCGTGGCCATTCACATGCAGGTTCACATCTGATTCAGAGAGACGGTAATGAAACAATGGAGCAAAGAACTGGTGGGCCATTAACTTTAATCCTAGCTTGCACCCAGCAGGCAAGAAATACATACAGTGGGAAAACACTTCCCTTTCTATTAAGGGCTCCCAAAGCCACTGACTTATCCAAGTTTCCTTGAATCAAAGGTTTCTACCTCACCAGCCTTATTCACCTCTGTTCCCCATCTCCTTCTCTCTGCCCAAAGAGGCTTCTCCTTCAATGCTCCGCCATTTTGGCTGCTTCTCCTCTGCAATGCCGATGGCAGGATTTGAGCAAGCAAGAGCCCCTGGTTTGCCTCATTTTATAGTGTAGAAATTAAAGCCTTTAAGCTAATATACAATTAAGGAAGTCTCTGATGCAAAGCCACTCCTCTGAGGCATAAATGGGATTCCTCATAAGAGTGCACCACCTCACATCATGCAACAGTCAAGGGTGTGGGGAAAAGGTCACATGGAGTTTGGAGAAGATCTTAGTATTAAAAAGGTGGGAAAGGCTTCGTCTCAAAACCAAACCTTAGGCTATAAGGACCTTGCCAGCCTACAGCCTGTCTCCCACACCCAATGCAAACTATAAGCGAGCAAACATATATATCATATTTCCAAACTTATTTGACTAACATGAGATAACACTGCTTAACATAATTATACAGGTTTCGGGTGCCATTCTACATCTCTGTATTAAGTATTGCATGTTAACCCTTCCTCCACCCTCCACCCACAGGCAATCACCACACTGTTGTCATGTTCATAATTTTTTTTGTCTTTTTTTGTTCAACCCCACCATTCTCCTCACCCAGCACCCACCACCACAGCTGTCAGCCTGCTCTCTATGTATGAGTCTGTTTCTATTTTGCTTGTGAGTTCATTTTGTTCACTTAATTCCACATATGAGTAAAATCATATGGTACTTGACTTTCTCTGACTGGCTTATTTCACTTAGCATAATATTCCCTAGGTCCATCAATGCTGTTTCAAAGGGTAAGATTTCCTCTTTTTATGGCTTGTATTATTTCATTGTGTAAATGTACCACAGCATTTTTATCCACTCATCTAAGGATGAGTACTTATGCTGCTTCCAGATCTTGGCTATTGTAAATAATGCTATAATGAACATAGGGTTGCATATGTTCTTTTGAATTAGTGTAATGGGTATCTTTGGAACTTCCCAGAAGTGGAAGTGCTGGGTCAGAAGGCCGTTCTATTTAACCTTTTTTAAAAATTTATTAATTTTATATACAGAGGTAGGGGGAGACAGAGTAGTGGGAAACATTGGTCTATTCCTGTATGTGCCTTGGCTGAGATCAAACTGGCAACCTTTGTTCTTCAGAGCAATGCTCCAATCAACCAAACAATCTAGCCAGGGAATTCTTAAAAAAAAAAATTGAGGTAACTCCACACTGCTTTCCACAGTGGCTGTACCAATCTGCATTCCCATTAGCAGTGCAGGAGGGTTCTTCTTTCTCCACACCCTCAGCAACATTTGTTATTTGTTGATTTATTTGGTGACAGACATTCTGACAGGTGTGAGGTAATACCTCATGCAATTTTCAATTTCACTGATGATTCGTGTGACACTGAGCATTTTTTTTTTTTTCTGTATTTTTCTGAAGCCGGAAACGGGGAGAGACAGTCAGACAGACTCCCACATGCACCCGACCAGGATCCACCCGGCACGCCCACCAGGGGCGACGCTCTGCCCACCAGGGGGCGATGCTCTGCCCCTCTGGGGCGTCGCTCTGTTGCGACCAGAGCCACTCTAGCGCCTGGGCAGAGGCCGAGGAGCCATCTCCAGCGCCCAGGCCATCTTTGCTCCAGTGGAGCCTCGGCTGCGGGAGGGGAAGAGAGAGACAGAGAGGAAGGAGAGGGGGAGGGGTGGAGAAGCAGATGGGCACTTCTCCTGTGTGCCCTGGCCAGGAATCGAACCTGGGACTTCTGCACGCCAGGCCGACGCTCTACCACTGAGCAAACCGGCCAGGGCCTGAGCATCTTTTTATACATCTATTGGCTATCTGTATGTCCTTGTTGAAGAAGAGTCTATTGAAGTTCTTTGCCCATTTTTAATTGGATTGTTTGTTTTGTTGTTGTTGAGTTTTATAAATTCCTTGTAAATTTTGGATACTAATCTCTTATCAGATGTATTGACAAATATGTTGTCCCATTAAGTATGTTGTTTATCATTTTGTTTATGGTTTCCTTTGCTGTGCAAAATCTTTTCAGTCTGATGTAGTCCCATGTGTTTACTTTTTCTTTGTTTCCTTTGCCCAATGAGATATGTCAGAAAAAATATATTAGAGCAAGAAATGTCTGAGATATTGTTAGAATATTTTTTCTAGTTCTGTGAAATATAGCTTTGGTATCTTGGTAGAAATTGCATCAAATTTATAGATTGCTTTGGGTAATATCACCATTTTAATGATGTTAATTCTTTCTATCCATGAACACAGTATAGGGTTCCTCTTGTTTACATCTTCTTTAATGTCTTTCTTCAGTGTCTTTAATTTTTTAGGTACAGGTCTTTTACATTATTGGTTAAATTCATTCCCAGGTATTTTATTCTATTTAAATAATTGTGAATTTGTATTGTTTTCTTGATTTCCCTTTCTAATAGACAGAGGTTAACAGTAGCAAAGGATGATGGAGTGCAAAAGTACTCACAAGATAGTGCACTACAATGAACAGGATAGGAACCCTTTTCATTACTTAATGGTAAACATCATTGAAAAAACCACCACAGAAGCACATGATTTAAAAAAGGTAGCAACAGAGGAAAGATGTATGGAATACAACTAAATAAAAACAAAAGATAGAAAAACGAAAGAGAAGGATAAAACAAGACACAAAACTAACAGAAAGCAATCTATAAAATGGCAATAGGGAACTCACAAGTGTCGATAATTACACTAAACGTAAATGGATTAAATTTACCAATAAAAAGGCACAGAGTATAAGACTGGATTAAAAAAGAAAATCCAACTGTATGCTGCCTACAAGAAACACATCTAAGCAACAAGGATAAAAACAAATTCAAAGTAAAAGACTGGAAAACAATATTTGAAGCAAATAACATCCAAAAAAAGTAGGAGTAGCAATACTCATATCTAATAATGCTGACTATAAGACAGAAAAATTACTCAGAGACAAAAATGGTCATTTCATAATGATTAAGAGGACACTGAATCAAGAAGACATAACAATCCTTAATATATATGCACCAAATGAAGGAGCACCAAAATATATAAGACAGCTACTTATTTACCTAAAAAGAAAAACTCCAAAAATACAATCATACTTGGAGACCTAAATACACTGCTGATGGTTCTAGATCGGTCATTCAAAGAGAGAATCAATAAAGATATATTGGCCTTAAACAAAACACTGGAGCACCTGGATATGATAGGCATCTACAGGACACTTCATCCCAAAGCAACAGAGTATACATTTTTGTCTAGTGTACATGGAACATTTTCAAGAATTGACCATATGTTAGGCCACAAAGATAACATCAGAATTCAGAAAAATTGAAATTATACCAAGCATATTCTCTGATCATAAAGACTTGAAACTAGAATTCAGCTGCAAAATAGAAGAAAAAAAAAACCCAAAAATGTGGAAACTAAACAACAGACTTTTAAAAAATGAATGGGTCAAGGAAAAAATAAGCACAGAGATCAAAAGATATATACAGACAAATGAAAATAACAATACGACATATCAGAATCTCTGGGATGCAGCAAAAGCAGTAATAAGAGGGAAGTTCATATCACTTCAGGCCTATATGAACAAACAAGAGAGAGCCCAAGTGAACCACTTAACTTCCCACCTTAAGGAACTAGAAAAAGAAGAACAAAAACAACCCAAAACCAGCCAAAGAAAGAAGATAATAAAAATCAGAGCAGAAATAAATGAAATAGAGAACAGAAAAACTATAGAAAAAATTAATAGAACAAGGAGCTGGATCTTTGAAAAGATCAACAAAATTTTCAAACCCTTGGCAAGACTAACCAAGGAAAAAAGAGCAAGGACTCATATAAACAAAATCCAAAATAAAAGAGGAGAAATCACCACAGACATCATAGATATACAAAGAATTATTGTAGAATACTATGAAAAACTTTATGCCACTAAATTCAACAACCTAGAAGAAATGGATAAATTCCTAGAACAATACAACCTTCCTAGACTGAGTCAAGAAGAAACAGAAAGCCTAAACAGACCTATTAGTAGAGAAGAAATAGAAAAAAAATTAAAAACCTCCCCAAAAATAAAAGTCCAGGCCCAGATGGCTATACCAGCAAATTTTATCAAACATTCAAAGAAGACTTGGTTCCTATTCTACTGAAAATTTTCCAAAAAATTGAAGAAGAAGCAATACTTCCAAACACATTTTATGAGGCCAACATAACCCTCATACTGAAACCAAGCAAGGGTGGCACAAAAAAAGAAAACTACAGACCAATATCGCTAATGAATACAGAAACTAAAATACTAAACAAAATACTAGTAAATCGAATACAACAACATATTAAAAAGATAATACATCATGATCAAGTGGGATTCATCCCAGAATCTCAAGAATGGTTCAACACACATAACACGGTTAACGTAATACACCATATCAACAAAACAAAGAACAAAAAACACATGATCTTATCAACAGATGCAGATAAGGCATTCGATAAAATACAACACAATTTTATGTTTAAGACACTCAACAAAATGGGTATAGAAGGAACATATCTCAACATGATAAAGGCCATATATGATAAACCATCAGCTAACATCATATTAAATGGCACTAAACTGAAGGCTTTCCCCCCTTAAATCAGGAACAAGACAGGGTTGTCCACTCTCTCCACTCTTATTTAATGTGGTACTAGAGGTTCTAGCCAGAGCAATCAGACAAGACAAAGAAATAAAAGGCATCCATATCGGAAAAGAAGAAGTAAAGGTATCACTTTTTGCAGATGATATGATCCTATACATCGAAAACCCCAAAGAATCCACAAAAAGACTACTAGAAACAATAAGCCAATACAGTAAAATCACAGGATACAAAATTAACATACAAAAGTCCATAGCCTTTCTATATGCCAACAATGAAATATTTGAGAACAAATTAAAAAAAATAATCCCCTTCACGATTGCAACAAAAAAAATAAAATACCTAGGAATGAAAATAACAAAGAATGTAAAGGACTTATATAATGAAAACTACAAACCATTGTTAAGGGAAATTGATAAAGATTTAATGAGATGGAAGAATATTCCTTGTTCTTCGCTAGGAAGAATAAATATAATCAAGATGGCCATATTACTCAAAGCAATATACAAATTTAATGCAATTCCCATCAAAATTCCAATGACATTTTTTAAAGAAATGGAACAAAAAATCATCAGATTAATATGGAACTATAAAAAACCCTGAATAGCCAAAGCAATCCTAAAGAAAAAGAATGAAGCTGTGGGCATTACAATACCTAACTTCAAACTATATTATAGGGCCACGACAATCAAAACAGCATGATATTGGCAGAAAAATAGACAATCAGACCAATGGAACAGAATAGAAAGCCCAGAAATAAAACCACATATATATGGTCAAATAATTTTTGATAAAGGGGCCAACAACACACAATGGAGAAAAGAAAGCCTCTTCAACAAATGGTGCTGGAAAAACTGGAAAGCCACATGCAAAAGAATAAAACTGGACTAGAGTTTGTCCCCTTGTACTAAAATTAATTCAAAATGGATCAAAGATCTAAATATAAGACCTGAAACAATAAAGTACATAGAAGTAGACATAGGTTCTAAACTCATGGACCTTGGTTTTAAAGAGCATTTTATGAATTTGACTCCAAAGGCAAGAGAAATGAAGGCAAAAATTAATGAATGGGACTACATCAGACTAAGAAGTTTTTGCTCAGCAAGAAAAACTGATAACAAAATAAAAAGACAGCCAACTAAATGGGAAATGATATTTTCAAACAACAGCTCAGATAAGGGCCTAATATCCAAAATATACAAAAAACTCATAAAACTCAACAACAAACAAACAAACAACCCAATAAAAAAGTGGGAAGAGGACATGAACAGACAGTTCTCCCAGGAAGAAATACAAATGGCCAACAGACATATGAAAAGATGCTCATCTTCTTTAGTTATTAGAGAAATGCAAATCAAAACTGCAATGAGATACCATCTCACACCTGTTCGATTAGCTATTATTAACAAGACAGGTAATAGCAAATGTTGGAGAGGCTGTGGAGAAAAAGGAACCCTCATTCACTGTTGGTGGGAATGTAAAGTAGTACAACTATTATGTAAGAAAATATGGTGGTTCCTCTAAAAACTGAAAATAGAACTACCTTATGACCCAGCAATCCCTCTACTGGGTGTATACCCCAAAAACTCAGAACCATTGATATGTAAAGACACATGCAGCCCCATGTCCATTGCAGCATTGTTCACAGTGGCCAGGACATGGAAACAACCAAAAAGCCCTTCAATAGATGACTGGATAAAGAAGATGTGGCACATATACTCTATGGAATACTACTCAGCCATAAGAAATGATGACATCGAATCATTTACAGCAAAATGGTTGGGTCTTGATAACATTATACAAAGTGAAATAAGTAAATCAGAAAAATCCAGGAACTGCATTATTCCATTCATAGGTGGAATATAAAAGTGAGACTAAGAGACATTGATAAGAGTGTGGTTGCTACGGGGGTGGGGGGAGAGGGAGAGCGAAAGGGGGAGGGGGAGGGGCAAAAAGAAATCTAGACAGAAGGTGACAGAGGACAATCTGACTTTGGGTGATGGGTAACAACATGATTGATTGACAAGATAACCTGGACATGTTTTTTTGAACATATCTACCCTGATTTATTGATGTCACCCTAGTAAAATTAAAAAAAAAAGAAAGAGAAATGAAGAATAAAAAAAAAAGTTAGGCAACTTCTATAAGCATAGTTCCAATCAATTTTTTTTAACCTATGGATGGAGTGAACATTACTGCAGGATCTTAGAATATACTCTGTTGTGCAGATCAATGTTAAAAAAGAGTAAGGAATATAAATTTGTGTTTTCCATATTGGGTGACTGACCAGGTGCCCATTTCAGAAAGCACTCTGATTAAAAGTTCCATATTAAAAACTGGTTCACTGAGACCTGAAGATGGCAGCAGAGTAGGCAGAGCACAGACTACCAACGCACACCACCAAACTGGATTATAAACTAATTTATGAACAATCAGTGTGAAAAACCAAATGTGGTCTATAAGAACAGCTCTTAAAACCAAGGAGCAAAGAATAAGCCACAACAAACCTGGAAGGGAGTGCCTGAATCTCCCCTGCTTACAGGAATAGATGGAGGAGGTGAGGCTGGGCTCTCACTTCAAGGAAATGAGCAGTAAATACTGCTCACAGCCACTTGCCTGGTGACCAGGGAATGAGGTGTGTTGAAAGGGCCCGCTTGTCTTCCAAAAAGAAGAGAGAGAGAGAGATGGATGGTGAGGGGGAAAGGAATGCAGGGGATGACCTGAAAATCTGACTAATTCAGTGCTGGAGTTGGCCATAACTAGGGGAGGGGCTGACCCTTCCACTAAGCAAAATACAAAAGTACTTCCAGGTCACAGAGATACAGACGTCTCTCCAGCTCCAATCAGCACAACAAAACACAGCTAAAAACAAGAAGTGGGGAGGAGGGGCAGGAACTCAGGTCTCCATGGAGATCTGAGATAGACCTCCCCCTAGTGAAGCTTCAGAGCCTCAGGTCACACCCACTGCATCCTGGATACAGTTTCAAATAAGCCTTCTGCTGAGATTGGCAAACAAAACAATTACCTGTTAAGTAAACAAACAAATCAAGACTTCAAAGCGGCCCAATTCCAAAAGTGGATTACAAATAATAGCTGATGCCAATGCAAGAAGACCTAGAAAAAACACAAGTGAACACTGGAGGCAGACAACACCAAGCCTAGACTCAACCAGCTCTACAAAGAAGACACTCAAACACACAAACATAATGAGAAGACAAAGAAGTGCAATCGAAATGAAACCACAAGAGAAACCTTCAAGAGATGAACTGAGTGATATGGAAATTATCAAACTTCCAGATGCGGAGTACAAAATAATGATTATAAGGATGCTTAGGGATCTTAGAAAAACAATGGATGGTCAGCAAGAACACCTAAATAAAGAAATAGCAAGTATAAAAAAGGATATTGAAATATTGAAAAAGAATCAGTCAGAGATGACAAATACAATACCAGAAGTGAAGACCTCATTGCAAGGAATTAAAAATAGGCTGGATAGAGCTGAGGATCAAATCAGCAAGTTAGAGGACAAGTGAAATGAAGGCATGAAAGCAGAGAAGAAAAAAGAAAAGGGACTTAAAATGTCTGAGGAAACTCTTAGAGAGCTCTATGACAAAATAAAGAGAAATAACATCTGCATTATAGGGGCTCCAGAAGAAGAAGAGAAATAACAAGGGATAAAGACTTTGTTCAATCATATCATAGTGGAAAACTTCCATAAATTAATGCAGGAGAAACTCTCACAAGTTCAAGAAGCACAGAGAACTCCACTAAAGAGAAACCCAAAGAAACCTACACCAAGACACATCATAATTAAAATACCAAAGCTAAGCGATAAAGAGAAAATATTAAAAGCTGCTAGAGAAAAAAAAAAGACTATCACCTACAAAGAAGCCCCCATAAGGATGACATCAGATTTCTCAATAGAAAACACTTGAGGCCAGAAGGGTATGAAAGAAATATTTAAAGTAGGGCAGAACAAGAACCTACAACCAAGAATACTTTATCCAACAAGGCTATCATATAAAATTGAAGGAGAATTAAAAAGTGACCCAGACAAAAAAAAAAAAAAAAAAAAAAACCTCAAGGAATTCATTACAACCAAACCAATGCTGCAGAAAAGTTAAGGGGCATGGTGTAAAGAGATCAAACTGGAAAAACAATATAGCTAAAGAGGAATACAGCTTTAAAGAAAAAAAATGGCAATAAACAACTATATATCAATAAGAACCTTAAATGTAAATGGATTAAATGATCCAATCAAAAGACATAGGGTAGGTGCCTGGATAAGAAAACAGGACCCGTACATATGCTATCTACAAGAGACACATCTTAAAACAAAAGACACACATAGGTTGAAGGTAAAAGAATGAAAAAAACATTTCATGCAAATGGAACTTTAAAAAAAGCTGGGGTACCAATACTTATATCAGACAAATGGACTTTAAAACAAAGAATATAGTAATTGATAAAGAAGGCCACTACATAATGATAAAGGGAAAAATCCAACAGGAAGTAAAAACTATTATAAATATCTACACACCTAATATAGGAGCACCTAAATATATAAAGCAGACTAATGGATATAAAGAGCGAAATCAACAGCAACAGTATAATAGTCAGAGATTTTAATACCCCACTAACAACACTAGATAAATCCTCAAAAAAGAAAATTAACAAACAGCAGACTTAAAGGACACACTAGATCAACTTGATTTAATAGATATCTTCAAAACCTTTCACCCTAAAGCAGCATTCCTTTCAAGTGCTCATGGTACATTCCCTAGGATAGACCACAGGTTAGGGCTCAAAAGTGGTCTCAACAAATTTAAGAAAATTGAAATCATATCAAGCACTTTCTCTGATCACAATGGCATGAAACTAGAAATCAACCACAACAGAAAAGCTCAAAAATTCTCAAACACATGGAAACTAAATAGCAGGTTGTTAAATAACGAATGGATTAAGAATGAAATCAAAGAAGAAATAAAAAAATTCCTAGAAACGAATGATAATGAGCACACAACAACTCAAAATTTATGGGACACAGCAAAAGTAGTACTGAGAGGGAAGTTCATAGCACTATAGGCACATTTTAAGAAGCTAAAAAAAGATCAAATAAAGAACTTAACCCTGCATGTAAAAGAATTAGACAAAGAACAGCAAGTAAAGTCCAAATGTAGTAGAAGGAAGGAAATAATAAAGATAAGAGCAGAAATAAATGACATAGAGGCTAAAGAATCAATACAGAGGATCAATGAAAATAGGAGCTGGTTCTTTGAAAAGGTAAACAACATTGATGAACCCTTAACTAGACTCACCAAGAAAAAGAGAGAGGACTCAAATAAATAAAATTAGAAATGAGAGTGGAGAAATAACAACTGACATAGCAGAAATAAAAAGGATTGTAAGAAAATATATGAAGAACTGTATGCCAAAAAACTAGACAATCTAGATGAAATGAATAAATTCCTTGAAACATACAATCTTCCAAATATCAATTTGGAAGAATCAGAAAACCTAAACAGACCAATAACACCAAATGAGATCAAAGCAGTTATCAAAAAACTCCCAACAAATAAAAGTCCTGGGCCAGATGGCTTCACAAGTGAATTCTACCAAATATTCGAAGAACAAACTCCTATCCTTCTCAAGCTATTTCAAAAAATTTAAGAGGAAGGAAGACTTCCAAGCTCCTTTTATGAGGCGAGCATAATTCTGATTCCAAAACCAGGCAAAAGCAACACAAAGAAAGAAAATTGTAGGCCAATATCCCTGATGAATATAGATGCTAAAATCCTCAACAAAATATTAGCAAACCAGATCCAAAAATATATGGAAAAAATTATACACCATGATCAAGTGGGATTTATTCTGGGAGGCAAGGCTGGTATAGTACTTGCAAATCAATCAATGTGATTCATCACAGAAACAAAAGGAAGGAGAAAAACCACAGAATAATTTCAATGGATGCAGAAAATGTATTTGATAAAATCCAGCACACATTAATGATCAAAACTATCAACAAAGTGGGAATACAGGGAACATACCTCAACATGATAAAAGCCATCTATGACAAACCCACAGCCAACATCATACTCAATGGGCAAAAATGAAAGGAAATCTCCTTAAGATCAGGAACAAGGCAGGGGTGCCCCCTTTCACCACTCTTTTTCAACATAGTCCTGGAAGTCCTAGCCACAGCAATCAGACAAAAAGAAGAAATAAAAGGCACTCAAGTTGGAAGAAAAGAAGAAGTAAAACTCTCATTATTTGCAGATGATATGATATTGTATATAGAAAATTTTAAAGTCTCAGTCAAAAAATTACTGGACCTGAAAAATGAATTCAGCAAGGTGGCAGGATATAAAATCAACAGTCAGAAATCAGAGGCATTTTTATACACCAACAATGAACAGTCAGAAAGAGAAATTTAGGAAACAATCCCCTTCACTATTACAACCAAAAAAATAAAGTACCTAGGAGTACATTTAACCAAGGATACTAAAGACTTATACTCAAAAAATTATAAAACATTGATAAAAGAAATCAAGGAACATACAAACAAGTGGAAGCATATACCATGCTCATCGTTACAAAGAATAAACATCATTAAAATATGTATAATACCCAAAGCAATTTTTAAATTCAATACAATACCAATTAAGATACGAATGACATACTTTAAAGGTATAGATCACATATTCCAAAAATTTATATGGAACAAAAAGAGAACACGAATAGCCTCAGCAATTTTAAAAAAGAAGAATAAAGGTAGAGGTATCACACTTCCTTATATCAAGTTATACTACAAGGCCATTGTACTCAAAACAGCCTGGTACTGGCATAAGAACAGGCACATAGATCAAAATGGATAAAAGACTTAAATGTAAGGCGTGAAACCATAAAAAAACCCTTCCACTTTTAGGAATATACCCGAAGGATACCATAGAACGGTTCCAGAAGGAGAAATGCACCCCCATGTTTATAGCAGCATTGTTCACAATAGCAAAGATCTGGAAACAGCCCAAGTGTCCGTCAGAGGACGAGTGGATTAAAAAGCTTTGGTACATATATACTATGGAATACTACTTAGCCATAAGAAATGATGACATCGGATCATTTATAATAATATGGATGGACCTGGATAACATTATACAGAGTAAAATAAGTAAGTCAGAAAAATCTAAGAATTATATGAACCCATGCATAGATGGGACATAAAAATGAGACTCAGAGACATGGACAAGAATATGATGGTAACAGGGGGTGGGGTGGAGGGGTGGGGAAGAGAGCGAGGAAGGAGAAGGAAGGAGTAGGGGGAGGGTAGGGGCACAAAGTAAACCGGATAGAAGGTGACAGAAGACAATTTGACTTTGGGTCAGGGATATGCAGCATAGCACTTCTCTGAGTCATGATGGGATTGTACCGCCCCACATCAAAAAGGGTGGGAAAGGCTTAATCCCAAAACCAAGCCCCAGGCTACAAAGATCCTGCCTGCCCACAGAGACACACATTAATTTTACCTGGGCAATGCCATCTTTAACAAAGTGAGCATAATATATTTTATCTGCCCAATAATCCACCCCTATGCTCACTTTACTATACACAATCTACATCACTGGCATCCCCGTGCAAGGAAATTAGGCACATTACACAAATAACAACAACATGGCAAATCATACAATTTCAACAATTACAAAGGTACACTTCACCAGTCTCTGAGCACTTTGTCCAAAGCGCAAAATGTCCTCAGCCTTCTTTCTAGCCATGGGAAAAGCTTCCCGGGGCAGGGGAGTGCTTCTAGGAAAGCCACCCCCCACCCCCATCAGGGTATTTCACATTGTCCAAAATCCGTAATCCGTAAGTCCATCCAACAAAGGAGCCAATGCCCATTCCGGTCGTAGTCCAGGAAATCAGTCCGTGCACATGAGACCTCAGCCACCCCCCTCATTCCTGCCATCCTGGCAGGTGTTACACTGTCCCAAAGAGGAGCACATGGCAATGGTAGTCAGCATTTCCATCTCTGCTCCGGAGAACATGTCCAGCCCTATGTCCCAAAATCGCAGACCTACCAGGGCCGTAGTAGGTGCTCCTTCCAGCTGCGCTCTCATCTTATGGAGACTGCAGATTGCAACACCAGCCCAATTCTCCTCATCCTCCAAAGAGGAACTGAAAACACCAGCTCCCACTGCTAGGCTTGCAGCCCCGGGCCCGGCCTCAGCTTCAGCCTCAGCCTCAGCAGCAGCCTCCTGCCGCTGCTAGCTCTCCACAACATCTAGGGCAATCTGCAACTCATGAACCTCTGAATCCTCCTCCAGCATTTGCTCCATTTCCAGGCGAATCTTGCAAACCTGGTCGGCCTCCTCCTCCAGGGTCAGGATCGGTTTCTCCTGCATTTGCTCCAGCTCCTTCCACTGCTCGGTTTGCAGGTCCCAGGCAGCCTCTTCCACAGAGTTCTCAGTTTCCTCACGCATGGCTGTAAAAGTCAGCCAGCCTACAATCCCCAAAAGGACAGCCATGGGGAACCCTAACACTAGCCAGTCCTCTACTCCACTACTCAAAGGCTCCTTGCCGATCTGTATCGAATCCTGCCGACTACGCCAAATGTAAAGCCAGCAGCCAGGGCCACTATCACAGCAGCCTCCTGGCCCATGCAGGTTCGCATTGGATTCGGACAGTTGGTAAAGAAACAATGGAGCCAAAAACTGATAGGCCATTTTCTTTAATTCTAGCTTGCACCCGGTGGGCAAGTAAAAATACACACTGGGCCCCAAAACCCACTCACATTCAATGCACTCAAAGCCACTGACTTATCTGAGTTTCCTAGAATCAAAGGTTTCTAGGTCACCGTAAAGCCAGGAGCCATGGCCAGGACCACTATCACAGCTGCCTTCTGGGCCATGCAGGTTCGCATTGGATTCGGACAGTCAGTAAAGAGACAACGGAGCCAAAAACTGATAGGCCATTTTCTTTAATTCTAGCTTGCACCTGGCGGGCAAGTAAAAACACACACTGGGCTCCAAAACCCACTCACATTCAGTGCTCACAAAGCCACTGACTTATCCGAGTTTCCTAGAATCAAAGGTTTCTAGCTCACCAGCCTTATTCTCCTCAGTTCCCCATCTCCTTCCTTATCCCAGATACAAACTCTACACAAACTGGCATCTCACTCAGCACTCCGCCATCTTGGCTGCTTCTCCTGGCCACATGGCCTCTTTCTGCTCTCTGCTCTGCTCCCTCTGCTCTCTCATGCTAATCATCCCAGGAACCAAGAGAGCAAGCTCCTATTCTGCCCCTATTTTATAGTGTAACTTCACAACCTTTAATCCAATATACAAAATAGGGAAGTCTCTAATACAAAGTCACTTCTCTGAGTCATGATGGGATTGTACCACCCCACATCAAAAAGGGTGGGAAAGGCTTAATCTCAAAACCAAGCCCCAGACTACAAAGATCCTGCCTGCCCACAGAGACACACATTAATTTCACCTGGGCAACGCCATCTTTAACAAAGTGAGCATAATATATTTTATCTTCCCTACAGTGGTTCTGTTGAATCCTGTGAGAGGGAAGCACCAGTTGGAGTCACAGGAAACTGAGGAGAATGGCTCCCATCTTAAAGCCAGAAAATTAAATCACTGTCACTCCCCTGAGGCTGTCCAGACCTCTATTCCTTGGCCACATCTTCTGACTCATCAGCAGAGCCTTATCTCCACAGGTGGAATGACAGGAAGTTCAGAGTATGGGTGAATTGTTTTCCCCATTCCCCCAGTGTAAAGCCAGAAGCCACGGCCAGGGCCACCATCACAGCAGCCCGGCCCATGCAGGTTCGCATTGGATTCGGACAGTCGGTAAAGAAACAACGGAGCCACAAACTGGTGGGCCATAGTCTTTAATTCTAGCTTGCACCCGGCGGGCAAGTAAAAAACATACACTGGGCTCCAAAACCCAATCACATTCAGTGCTCACAAAGCTACTGACTTATACGAGTTTCCTAGAATCAAAGGTTTCTAGCTCACCAGCCTTATTCTCCTCGGTTCCCCATCTCCTTCCTTATCCTGGATACAAACTCTACACACAAACTGGCATCTCACTCAGTACTCCGCCATCTTGGCTGCTTCTCCTGGCCTACTCCACGTGGCCTCCTTCTGCTCTCTGCTCTGCTCTCTCCTCTAATGATCCCAGGAACCAAGAGCCAAGTCCCGTTCTGCCCCCATTTTATAGTGTAGCTTCACAACCTTTAATCCAATATACAGAATAGGGAAGTCTCTAATACAAAGTCACTTCTCTGAGGCATGATTGGATTGTACCGCCCCACACCAAAAAGGGTGGGAAAGGCTTAATCCCAAAACCAAGCCCCAGGCTACAACAATCCTGCCTGCCCCCAACACACATTAATATCACCTGGGTGAAGGCCTCCTTGTGTCATCTTTAACAAAGTGAGCATAATATATTTTATCTGCCCAACACCCAGGCTGATGCTCAATGCAATGAAGTGCTCAAGAAAGATGGCAACTGCAGTATTAGAGAGTGGCTCAGTACAGGGGTCCTGGTGACTGTCCTCTCGTGTCCCTTCCCAGAGAAACAAACCCCTGAATCTCCTCAGAGGATTCTATAGTTTGCTCAGTCTTCCCTCTGCTGGATGGAGCCCAGGGTAAGTGGCTATGAATGAGATTTTGTGTGTTGGCCTTTTAAGAAGTTGCCCACATCTCTGCAAACTCCCATCTCTCTGGCAGACAGAAACCTCATTGCTTTTCATAGCTGAATGCTATGTGGGTGCCTCCTCTGGCTCTGGTGCTCTGGGCCAGGGGGCCCAGTTTACGATTTAGGTGCCACTTCTTCAGGGGGAATTCCCCTGCAGCTGAGATAATCCTTCCGGAACTTCAGCCACTGTTTGTAGGAGTTAGGCCAGCCATTTCACATCTGCACCCTTTCTACCAGTTTTGAAATGCTTCCTTCTTTGAATTCTCGACTAGAAGACTCCTCTTCATTTAGTCTTTGTTGGGCAGATAAAATATATTATGCTCACTTTGTTAAAGATGGTGCTGCCACATGGAAGCCCGTTGCCCAGGTGATATTAATGTGTGTTGGGGACGGGCTGTGGGCAGGCAGGATCCTTGTAGCCTGGGGCTTGGTTTTAGGACTAAGCCTTTCCCACCCTTTTGATGTGGGGGGACTTTGTATCAGAGATTTTCCTATTTTGTATATTGGATTAAAAGTTTTGATTTCTGCACTATAAAATGGGGCAGACTGGAAGCTTGCTCTCTAAGTTCCTGAGTTTAGCATTAGAGAGGAGAGCAGAGAAAGGCCACGTGGAGGAGAGGAGAGGCAGCTAAGATGGTAGAGTGTTGAAAGAAAAGCCAATCTGTGAAGAGTTTGTGCAGAGAGAAGGAAGGAGATGGGGAACAGGGGTGAATAAGGCTGGTGAGCTAGAAACCTTTGATTCTAGGAAACTCAGATAAGTCAGTGGCTTTGTAAGCACTGAATGTGAGTGGGTTTTGGAGCCCAGTGTGTGTTTTTACTTGCCCGCCAGGTGTCAGCTAGGATTAAAGATGATGGCCCACCAGCTTTTGACTCCGTTGTTTCTTTACTGACTGTCCAAATCCAGTGCAAACCTGCATGGGCCAGGTGGCTGTGATGGTGGCTGTTGGCTTTACAGTCTTGAATTGGTTATTCAGGATGATTGTTCTTAAATTGAGTTGTAACTCCAGGTTTGTCTTGGGAGTAGGTGAGTGTAATGTCCTTCTACTCTACCATCATTTTGGATATCTCCAAAAGCAGGATCTTCTTGAAGGACAAGATTTTTGTGAAGTGGACCAACAGAGGAAGAGCATTAGACACCTTTTTCCATTGTTGATTTCAATCTTTATCCTTTTGCTGTGATAAACTGTAACTATGTATTTAAGAAGGAAAAAAAAAACTGATGAAAAAAAGAGGCAGTCTTTACAGATTTATTTTAAAATAAGTGTTACCATAATGATTAAATCTTATTTTAATGTACAAAATTTATTATAGCAGAAAATGCCAAATGATAAATTGGAGATAATCACTTCCAAATTTTCTTTGCAGTTTTTTTTTTTTTTTTGTATTTTTTGTATTTTTTTGAAGTTGGAAACTGGGAGGCAGTCAGACAGACTCCCGCATGTGCCTGACCGGGATCCACCCGCACGCCCACCAGGGGGCGATGCTCTGCCCATCTGGGGCGTTGCTCTGTTGCCACCAGAGCCATTCTAGCACCTGAGGCAGAGGCCATGGAGCCATCCTCAGCATCCGGGCCAACTTTGCTCCAATGGAGCCTTGGCTGCAGGAGGGGAAGAGAGAGACAGAGAGGAAGGAGAGGGGGAGGGGTGGAGAAGCAGATGGGCGCTTCTCCTGTGTGCCCTGGCAGGGAATCGAACCTGGGACTCCTGTAAGCCAGGCCAATGCTCTACCACTGAGCCAATCGGCCAGGGGTCTTCTGCATTTTTGATAACTGATAATTATGCTGTTTATCACAATGCTAAATGTTTTCACCATTGAAGAGCATTAATAGAGTGGTCATTGTAATAAATAAGCAGATACAAATGCAATTACCAATGGCTTTTTGCCATTATTGAACTTAGTTTCTTCTGCTTTGAATTGTTTTATAGCTGCACTGCTGGATCTACATGCAACACCATTAGAGAATATTTCCTCTGGTTACATATCAGGAAAAAATGTAACAGCCAAGAAAGCCAAACAACTTAAGATTTCTAGTATATTATGAGCTCCTTAGAATATGGAAAGATCATCTATGTTTAGGGCTCAGAAAATATGAGTTAAAAAAAGTTTAAAAAGAAAAAAAAGAAAATAATGAGTTAATGTCCTATTAGACTGGAGGATGATGTTAGTCTTTATGAAATGTCACCATCAAGGGAAACTTCTGTTTTGAATAAACAAGGAAGAAAATTTTCTTGGTCAGAATATGAAGAAATTGGAGTTTTCATTTAAAAAGCACTATTTTGTGTTTATATATATAGATTTATGTCTCTGAATGTTAGTACCTTTCTTAAAATACCTAGAAGAGTGTCTGGGTTTTGTTTCTGGGAATTTTATTTAATATAGGGTTTGTAAACAAATTTTCTTTTCTTATAACATTTAAATAAAGTTAATTTCATTTAAAGTTATATTTATTCTAAATAATTAATTTAAAAAGTATTTTAAGATAAATTTGAGATTATTTCTGGTGAAAAATAAATTAAATATTTAGAGCACTACAACCAGATTTGGAAAGGAAAGATATGGACAAGGGAATATCCTCTTTATCTTTTTTTAGAAGGGATCAAAAAATAAGTGGTAATATTGTTACATCATTATAGAAATTGAACATATAAGAGTAACCTTGATTATTTCACAAGTTCCCAAAAAACTTTTCAAGTATTAAATTTTGCAATACTCATATTTTAACATGTTATAAGTCTCCAGAAGTGATTTGTTAACTTCATAATGTCTCTATTTCCAAAGCAATAGCAATTTAACTATAATTCTCTGAAAACTGTTTAGATATTTTGGGTATTTGCTTGTGGAGTCAGACAATTAGAATTTTAAAAAAATCACACAGGTACCACAAACATTCTCTACATACTAATTAGTACTATTATTTTTCTGCATCCACTCTAAAATAGTTGTGATTGGATGTATTTTACTTGAAGATTGTGTATATAGAGTTTTGTTTTGTTTTTTCTTTCAGCGAGTGAACTGGGTTTCTAATAGTTAGCTATATTTATTATATTTAAAATATTTATCTCACTTGCTGACTTTCTGAGATGAATCATTGGAACACATATGCATAAAAGAAAATAGACATACTAGCTTAGTACCTATGCACTATTGTTGGTGTGTAAAAATAATATCCTAGTATTGATATCCCTTCAGTTATCTTTACCTGCAGCTCATGAACTGTGCATGTTATTGAACCATCTTCCCATATGGAAATATAGAGAACAGTTAATAATACATAAACAGGTATAGTATATATTTACATGGGTGCAATTCATTTGTATTTCAGTGAACTCCACAGGGCATTACAATTTTCATCTCCCTCTTACCTCCTGCAACAGCAAGATTTCATTGCATACTGCTATAAGTGATATTCCCAGTTGTGGCAGAGAGTAAACAAACTCAAAACAGGATTCCAGGTCTCTTTATTGATGCTTCCCTGGGATGAGGCAGTGCATTAACAAGTGGGCAAAAAAGTAGAGGAGGAAAGGCTTTAAATTCAGTGAAGGAAGTGAAAGAAAGAAACCCTCAAAGGAAAGCCTTTTACTTTCTGACACTACCTGATTAACAAATTAATTTCCACTTTCTCCTCCAGGCTCCAAAATGCCTGTGTTGAGGGTTGGGGCAACGGAATTGTGAAAAGGAGAAAAAAGGATGTCAGGGATGAGATAGGGTATTTTGACTGGATATTAGTAATTATTTAAGGTGACTGAATTTGAGGGAATTAAGGGTATCTTCTTATAGATAGCTTTATTTTCAGAATAAAAGAGTCTGTTCTGCTTTAAAACTGCTTGTTTAGATCTAACAGTGGAAAGAAACAAACAACTGGTACCTATATGCACTCAACACATAAGTCTGCCATTAGGCACTGTTTAAAGGGCTAGAGAATGATAATAGGAATTTCTATGCAAAGCATATTTGCTGTAAATATTTAAACAGAAAATAAATTAGTAACTAACTTACTAAAACAACAGTCTAAAGATTACAAATGGAAACATGTAGTTTTCTATAGCTGTTGTTAGAGTTTCGTTACAGAGAACTTTGTGCAGGCATTCTTTAAAACTCTAATCTGCATTTTGATGAGGTCTAAGAAGAAATGTTCACCTAAGTGATTAGAAACAAGAATAGGGCTCCTAAAAACTAGACTATAGGGTCATATCCACTAGATAGATTTTTTTTTCCAGCTACTCCACATATATGTTAGTTTGGGAAATGGATCCAAGGGGCCTGCTGACACTATTTTTATTCGAGAGATTTTAACTCTCTACTTTGTAGCACTGGTCCCACCACAGGTGACTTCCCTTCACTTTTGTTTACCTCATCTCAATTAGTTTCTTACACAGTGGAAGCCAACAGGCAGGTTTCAACTATTGGTAAATAAAGGTCTGTGAATGAGTGCCTCTTAATAACTTATCACGTGTGTAATCAAACTGAATAATTGCCTGAGAGGAGAGTTCCTACAGGCAGGTGCCTGTGGGCTGAGCTCTGCTCTGGAATGTCACCACATAACAAAGCCCTGGGTGGATATACATCTGCAGCACCCGGGCTCTAGGCATATCACACAGGCAGGGGGGAATCAGTGAGATGAGGCAAATGTAAGTGTGCCAATGACACAGGAATGATATTAGATGGACAGGCAGCAAGTAAAAAGACAAAGAAGCTAAGAAATGGAAGAAAACAGCTTTCACCACTAAATGGAAATTACCTTGAATGCTGCATTGCACCAGTGACTTTGACAGCTGAAGCCGCAGTGAAGAGAACTTGACTAAGATATTGGCTGTGCTGTTTGCTTTGCAAGGGGCTAAGTGTGGTTGACTTTCTCCTGACAAGATCAATCACTGTTCATACAGCACAATGAGCCAAATTCAAGAGTATTTTGTTTGGGTATTTATAAAAAGATTGAAAAGCAGCAGGCTGTTCCTATGGCTGAATTCACAGGGACACAGTAATGCATTCTCCAAATGGCCATTTACCTAATAATTTTCATATATAAAATTATACCTTGTGAATATCTACTATTTTATGTCATATGACTAAACTTTAATGTCATTTATCATCAGAAAATAGATTCATAGATTCCAGATAGTCTTACATCTACCCTTATTTTACCCTATTTTAAGCTGAAATTCACAGACTAAAGCCTTGTTTCCCTGCTCTCTCTCTTCCTGGTGTTCTCTACAGAACATGGTATGCATATGGCAGATTGGCAGGCACTTGCTATTAGATTTTGCAGTGAGTTAGCTTTGTCATACATACATTTATGCACATACACACTCACACACACACGCACTGAGTCAAGTAAGTCTCATTATAGGCTGACATTCTTCCTGACAGACAAGTAACATCTGTGCTGCTTTGTCTGCAAACAGTGCGTCTGCTGGGGAATCTTATTCACAAACCCTTTTAAAAACATAGGCTCCTTTTTACTTTTCTCTCCTTTTTGCGTGAGGATGTGAATATGACTTGAAATTCTAAATTTACTATTCCAGATAAAGTTTAAGGTTTTCATTAATATTTAAATTGAACTATCAGTCGTAATGTTGTGATACTTTATACCAACAGCTTACACAGAGAGGCTTTAAATATTAAGGTTTCATCATTTTCAAAGGAAAGAAAAAATTGTTCTTTCTTTAACAGTGACACTGTGGAAAGTAACATGAGCCATGTAAGAAACAAATAAATAAATAAAGCATGAAATTAGCCATAGAACCTTAGGTATCATCTTACCTGAAATACTAAAGCTCTGTACTCTGTCAAATGAGCTCATATCAGCACTTAAAAGGGAAGCAACTACAGTTGTTCAACCAGAAGCTATTTGTTTGGCTCTTTGCAGTGCCTGGCCTATAACAGCTATTCAATAAATATCTATTTAATATTGAACAAATAGAGATGTGAGCTAGCTATTGTGAGGCACACAAACACATAATAAACAGTCTCTGTTCTTGATTATATTAGAGTATTGATAAATTATTCTCATGATTCCCAGAGTAAAAATAGAAAAATTTTCTAGAAAAGAAATGACAAGAATTGGTCTGACAGTGATTGAATGGGGAGGGCATTCAGAAAAATGAAATACTATGAGCAGTTCATACACGTACACATGCACGCACACACACACACACACATACACATACAAGAGCAATCATATATTGTGCAGACTGTAGAAGGGACATGCTTAAATGGTCAGATGGTTGGGAGCAGTAGTTTCATGCAGAGGAAGGTTCATGTTTCTGTTCATGCTAATGTTCATGTAGAAGTCACAGTTGAATAGAAAAGCTGAGACCAAATTGTGTAGCACCCTGAATGTCAGGCCTTTGAACTTTTTACTCTATTTTACGAGAAATAAGCCATTGAAGGATATTTTAGTAAGAGAGTGGCAGGGAAATTAGTGTATTAGTGAGATTAGCCTAGCTATACCACAGTCTTGTCCATCTTTCTAATGAGAAAATAGAAATACTCAAACCAGGCATTTTTTAATTTTTCAAAGTAAGAAGCAGTTGAATTCTTAAAGCACCAGTACTATGATCAACTTTCTTTGAGTTATTGATCTTTTAATCATCTTATAATGTCTATATTAATCCTTCCTATGCTCTTATGTCTAATTAACTTCTCCTATGTCTCCTTGAAAGAATCATCTTTTTCTATGTGGATATTAAATGTTGGGACATCTCAATGCTAGGATTTAAAAGAGTTCTTTACTCTCTATACTCCCATCCTAAGCTCCTTCTTTTTATACTCATGATTACCATAGCTAATTACCAACAGATGACCTTTAACTGCTTAATTAACATTTCCTTTTGGTTATGTCAAGAAAACTTATCACCACATAAGAAATCTAAATATATATTTAATATTGTCAATCTCTCTCTTGCAAAAATGTAGGTTCCTTGAGGGAAGAAATTTTTATCTTTTTGTTCAAAGCATTTCATGTCTACCACAGTACCTAAGACATACATGTTAATCAAGAATATTTTTGAATGAATATATGGCAGAATCATTGATCCAAGCTATTGTTTATCATCTCCAGTGGCATACCAAGTGAGTAAACTACTATTTCTTTTTTTTTTATTTTTATTTTTTGTACTTTTCTGAAGTTGGAAACAGGGAGGCAGTCAGACAGACTCCCGCATGCGCCCGACCGGGATCCACCCAGCATGCCCACCAGGGGGCAATGCTCTGCCCACCTGGGGCTTCACTCTGCTGCAACCAGAGCCATTCCAGTGCCTGAGGCAGAGGCCACAGAGCCATCCTCAGCGCCCAGGCCAACCCTGCTTCAATGGAGCCCTGGCTGCGGAAGGGGAAGAGAGAGACAGAGAGGAAGGAGAGGAGGAGGGGTGGAGAAGCAGATGGGCACTTCTCCTGTGTGCCCTGGCCAGGAATCGAACCCGGGACTTCTGCACGCCAGGCTGACGCTCTACCACTGAGCCAACTGGCCAGGGTTAAGTAAACTACTATTTCAATCACCAACGTTGTTTAGAATTACTATCAGATAGTGATAATAAAAGATGATCTAAAATAAAAAATTGCTTACATTATTCTTTTTAAATTTTCTCAAACAACACACCCCTTTATTATGCATACCTAAGGAGAATAGCCCCTTCCACCTTCACCTTAGTAAATAATATTTTATCTTTCTTTTAATTTAGAAATTAAATTTAATGGGATGATGTTGATCAACAAGAGTACATAGGTTTCAGGTGAATATTTCTATAGCATTTGAACTATTGATTGTATTGTGTGCCCATCAATCAGTTAAATCATTTTTTGTCACTGTATACTTGTCCCTTCTTACTACCTTCCTCCAATGCCCCTCCCCCTTAGTAAATTATTGATAATCTCTTTCTTGAACTATTCAATCATCAATTTTCCATATTTCAAATGATATAGTCATATATATCTTAAAAAACATAACTCTGATTAGGATACCATCCTACTTTGGTGTTTTATACCAAAAAGGCTTTATATTGTTGTTAAGAATATATATAAAACAGCACAGATTTGCATAAAAAAACCTACCTCTTTATTTCTCCTTACATGGCACTCCTTTGCCCATTCCTACTCCTTCCTTCTCTGCTCCAGTCACAGAGGCCTCCTGCTTTAGATTTTCATATGTTCTGTGCTACTGTACCACAGAGACTTACATTCTTTCCTTCACATAGTTAACTACATTGCCCCCTTTAGATTTAGGCTCAGAGATGCTCTCCATCAGGGAAGCCTCTCCTGATCTCCTTGACTCAGCCAAGTGTCTTTTATAGAACTTAGAAATATAATTTGATATTTGTGTATATGTATTTTTGTTCACATTTGCAAATAATTAATCACCAAAATTACTTAATTATTGAAATTACTTAAATACCATATTTCCACACATATATGATGCACCTTAATTTTGGGGCCTGAAATTTGAAAAAAAAAGTATTACATAAAAGTACTAAACTCAAGTTTTATTCATCATAAAATTCATACAACGTCTCATCACTGTCAAAATTCCCATCCATTAGCTTGTCTTCATCTGTGTCTGATGATGAATCACTGTCTTCATATATTACCTCATCCTCAGTTCCATCTATGGCATTTGAAATGCCATACTTCTTAAATGACTTGACAATAATCTCAATCTTGTTTTTTCCTAGGATCTTTTCACCCAGGTACAAACTTCTCCTACAGTTGGTTTCTTCACTCTTCCTGCTGGTGTCAAATTGTCCCCAGAAGACTTCATCCATTGGTTCCATTCATCTCTCATGGCAGCTTTAAAGGGTTTGTTAATGCTGACCTCAAGTGGTTGGAGCTGGGATGTCAAACCTCCAGGTATGATGGCAAGTTTTGTTTCTTGCTCTGCAGGAATCTTCTTTGTGTTTTTTTTTTTTATGTGCACCCTGAACTGATCAAGCACCAATAGGGCAGGTTTGTGTAAGAGCCCACTTGGTCTCCTTCTCCAAACTTTCTCAAACCAGATCTTCATCCCATCTTAATCCATCCAATCGTTGTTACAAATGTGGACAATCATTCCTTGAGAAATATCTTCTTTTGGCATTGTTTTGTGTTTGAAAATCAGCATAGGAGGCAGCTTGGTTCCGTCAGTACAACAAGATAGAACAACTGTATAATGGCACTTTTCATGTCCACTTGTCTTCACAGTTAGTTTTCATCCCCTTCTTACCAACAGTTCTGTTACTTGGGACATCAAATTGAAGGGGGACTTTGTTTATATTTGCAATCTGTCCCAACTCAAACTGATGTGTCCCAACTCAAACTGATCCAACATTGAATGACAAAGCAATGAAAGTTAAGGACCTTCTGCTCATAGCTTTCAGGCATCTTTTGGGCAAGTCTGGTTTGTGTACATGTGCTTAGTCCATTCCGTTTCATGAACCTGAAGTACCAATTGTATTGTCCTTTGAAATCAGTAACTTTCTTTTCATCAGCAATTCTTCTTGCCTCATGCTGAACCATCTCTATGGACACAGGAATTCCAATTGCCCTTTGTTCTTCAATCTATATTTTCAATTCCCTCTCTAAATCAGGCCATTTTGCTGACTTGCCCCTCATGGCCTTCTGCCTGGCATTTTCAGTAGGGTTTCTTCTTCCTTTAGCCAGTCTCAGATTGATTTCTCAGTTGGAGGAGGACCAAACTTATGTTCAACAGCACAATTTTCATTTATTTTTGCAAACTGGATCACTTTTAACTTGAATTCAGCACTGTATAAAAATCTCTTCTGAGCCATTTCTGGGCAGAACATGGTAAACATAATCTACAATAATATATCACTAACAAGTGTGAAAGAATGAGGGCAAAGACAACAAGTGCTAAAAAATGAGAAATGCAAATTTAAAAATATACAACAATGAGCACAAAAACAAGTGGGAAAAAGCAGGAAATGCAAGTAAAAAAAATCTAAAACCACTGTATAAGATGCACTCAGTTTTTAGACCCTAAATTTTTTGAAAAAGGGTGCATCTTATACATGGGGAAATATGGTAACTAATATTTATTAGGTATTATCCATGAGCCATGCATCCTACTGGGCACTTGAAATATGGCAGTAAACAATTACAGTTGTGGAGCTAACATTCAACTGAGAAAGACAGGTAATAATCAGTATATTACATATTATGATACCAACCAGTACAGTACTAAGAGATAAAAGAAAATTAAAGCAGGATAAGTGGCTGGTGAATATAAAAAGTATTATATCAGGTAAGGTGGTCAGGGGAAATTATTTCTAAATAATAGATATTTGAACAAATAACAGAATGAAGTAAAGAAGAAAGTGTTTGATATTTGGGTGAAAATCACCCCAAGAAGAAAGAATGGAAAGGGCAGAGGCCTGATGTGTTAGTGTATTTGCAGTGTCAATACCCACCCGGAGCATCAGTGTGGCTAGAAATAAGGGGGAGCAAGTAGAAACGAGGTGAGAGAGACACAGGGGTTGTTATATGAACATTACGGGACAAGGAAAATGTTTAAAATTTGGATTTTATTCCAGACATGCTTTGAAGGTGTTTGAGAACAGGAATGTAATAATCCAATTTTAGTTTTAAAAACTTCATTCTAGCTGACATGTGGATTAGTGGTTGTGGTAGGGAAAGAGTAAAAGCAGTAACTAGTTAAGAGTCTATTGAAATAGTATAAACAATGAACTCAGAGCATGATGAGAGGATGATGAAAAGATGTCAGACTCAGAATACATTTTGACAGTGCCGACAACACAGATGGTTTGAATGTGGGGTATGAGAAAAAGCAAAAGCAAGGATAACTCCAAGACCTTAGGCCTAAGCAACTGGGTAAATGGTGGCTTCACTTACTGAAGTACAAGACATTGAGAAAGAGATAAGCTGAGGAAGGTTTGGGCTTTGGACATGTTAATTTTCTGATGCAAGTAAAAATCCAAACCTGCAGTTGGATATATAAGCCAAAGTTTATTTTAGGGCATTATTTAGTTAATTTTTAAAATAGCCATATAAACAGAACTAAAATTTCTTTATAATAACTTAAAAATAATTGCTTGTTTTATAACATTCAAGATGGAGCCAAACTATTTGACTTGTATATGTGCTATCATTGGATAATAAATGCCTTATATTGCTATTCTAGCCTCAAATACTAATGGCCAAAAGCGGGTGTTAAATAAACAATGACTACTTTATTTCTTCCTCCTCTTTCTTCTCCTTCTCCTTCTCCTTCTCCTTCTCCTTCTCCTTCTTCTTCTTCGTAATCAGGATAAGCAGAGAAAGAAAATGACAGTTGCCAGGCATGGTGGCACACGCCTGTAGTCCCAGCTACTCAGGAGGCTGAGGCAGGAGGATCGCTTGAGCCCAGGAGTTCTGGGCTGTACTGCACTATGCTGATCAGTGTCTGCACTAAGTTGGGCATCAATATGGTGACCTCCTGGGAGCGGGGGACTATCAGGTTGCCTAAAGAGGGGTGAACCGGCCCAGATCGGAAGAAAATGACAGCAACTCAGCCTTTAGGCTAATGTAACCCCAAAGAGAATTTACAGAACAAAACTGATAAACTGTCTAAAAGAAAAGAATTAGGAAAGAAGATAGAATATATGTAGTAGAAAGAACATCTGACAAGGAATTAGCCCTTGAGTTCTGGCTTTTTCAAGAACATATTTGTTAACCTTAGGACAAAAGCCTCATCTCTCTGGCCTTCTATAAAACCTCAAAAAAAAGCTACACAATCTTAGTATTCTTCCAAATTCAAAAGCAATCAGCCTAATTTTCTTGATTAGCTTTCAAAATGGCCTATTTTTTACTTGTAGGTTTACTTTTACTGTGGACTGCAATATTAGTATCCATTTCAGAAATTCCTGAATTTGGGTCATATGTCATTAGTGCAATATTGTTCTACAAACCAAAATTAACACATATCATATTTAGCTACATAGTTAATAGGAAACTGTCAGCTTAAATAAGTTTTTACACCTTGGTTAGCTACTTTGTGGGGACATAAATTAACTCCAACCACCAAGAAAAATGGGTAAACAATTGAGAATTCCAAGGGGGAAGAGAGCACTGTTAGTGTTTAAAGAACAACTTCATGATTATTTCATTAGCACAGACTTACGAAAAGATAATCTAATTAAAAACTTAAATAATACAGCCAAGATAGCATTCCTTTGACTTGGTATTCTAGAAATATTTATGTTACTCATCCAAACAGAAGAGGCTCAAACTAAGCTCAAGAAATAAAGGACTTCTTGAATATGTTTTTTGGTGAATGAATGCTCACAGTTTTATAGTAGGAACTAGATGCACTACTACAGTCAAGAGATTTTTTTTTCTCTTTCTGAGAAGCAACCCTAATATAAAAAAAGGATACTCTACAAAGGCCAATATAATTTCTATTTAATAAATATATTATTAAATAACATGCAATTTAAGAATAAATTAAAATTATATACTACCATTTAAATGAATGTTTATAACTTAATTTATCTATCTTTAACTTTCCATGAAGTAACTCTTACTCTAGGGAAAAAAAGTTAACTGACTCCTTTACTTGTTTCCCAGGTTATTATTTTCTAAACTGTGTCAGGAGAACATTAGCTTTCAAAAAGTTAATAGGTAGTCTACCAAAAATAGATAAATAAAAATAAATAAGAAACAAACAAACAATAAATAAGGACAGTATGGACAGAGAAATTGAAAAAATATTGCCTGATATATTAATGGCTTTGGAAAGTCCCACATTAACAATAATTAATTGGATTTGTTTAAACAAGTAACTCCCATATTTATTGACCAGAGAAAACTTTTTCCCCATAGCACCTATGAACAATTCAAGGGACTCCTGTGTTACAAAGAATGGAGTTATGAAAAACAGTCCTCTTGCAGTTGACAAATACTTCTACTATAATGTTTTCTACATTGTATTGTAGTTACCAGACTATCACCTGTGTTTATTTATGACTGGTTTAGTCTACTTTTCTCAATTCTTTGATAAGACCTGATCTATAGTGTTTATTCATCTTAAGTTGATTAGAGTAGAAATATATCATTTAATCATATTATATATCAAAACACATTTGTTTATTTTTACTATTCAAAATCATATCTTGGTCATATCTAGATCTATTTGCCATATAGACTTATGGTGGTTTTTCTGCCTGCTGTGACCTTCCATGCCATACTGGCTTCTTAAAAGCATATTCATCCTTCAAAACTTAGTCCAATATCATTTGGTCTATGGTGTTTTCCCAAATCCTTCCATTGAAAATTATTCTGTTTCTCTTTCCCATCCTGATTTCTCACAGCACTTTCCCTGCATCTTGATTGCCATAGACTTTTTATTTTGTAATATACTATATTTGTGGGCATGTCTCATCTTCCATATGGCAGATCTATATTCAAAAAATTACTTGTTAAAAATGATGGAAATACTATCTTCATAAGACAAGATACAACTGCATAAAATTTACCACAATTCTTTGAGTAGGACTTCTGAAATTATTTAATCATATTAACAAAAGTAGAGGGAAAAATGTTTGAAAAAATTTAGCCCAGTTGTTTTCAAACCTAGCTAATTATTATACTCATTATGAGCCCTTTTCAAACTACATATACTAAGACCCTATTACAGACCTGAATTCTAATCTCCAAGGATGAATTTAGAACACAAATTATGCAGATTGCTTCTAACCTCTTTGTCTCTATTTCATCAAAGAAGCCCCATTCTACAACCCCTTCTCTTTCACTATACCATCACCCAAGAGGCTGACCCTGTATTTCCTGCAAATACAGAAGCTTGCCATTTTTTTTTTCATTTTTTTTTTTGTACTTTTCTGAAGTTGGAAACAGGGAGGCAGTCAGACAGACTCCCGCATGCGCCCGACCGGGATCCACCCAGCATGCCCACCAGGGGGCAATGCTCTGCCCACCTGGGGCTTCGCTCTGCTGCAACCAGAGCCATTCCAGTGCCTGAGGCAGAGGCCACAGAGCCATCCTCAGCGACTGGGCCAACTCTGCTCCAATGGAGCCCTGGCTGCAGGAGGGGAAGCGAAAAACAGAGAGGAAGGAGAGGGGGAGGGGTGGAGAAGCAGATGGGTGCTTCTCCTGTGTGCCCTGTCCGGGAATCGAACCTGGGACTTCTGCATGCCAGGCCAATGCTCTACCACTGAGCCAACCAGCCAGGGCTAAGAAGCTTGCCATTATAGCCACTTGCAGATTCTTTGCCAGGATTGAGGAGGCTGTTGAAAATAGCATGATATTTCTTAGAGTAACTACTGGCCAACAGCATCTGAACCACTGAAAAAGATGGTACAATGCTGGTAACTCAGGGCCAGAAAACCAGAATCTCTGGGGCAAGATCAGGAATCTATATTTCTGACATATTTTAATGCCCACTAAAGTTTGAAACTAAATGGAAAACTGGTATAAGCATTGGGGTCAAGAAGACCTGTTTACGTTCTAGGTCTGCCACTTTCATTGGTTGCCCAATACCAACTATACAGTGAAAATGTTTTGTCAATTAAATAAGATGTGCCACACAGAATCTAACAAATAGTGCTTAATAAATAAAAGCTACTCTTGTGCTGATGTTGCTACTGGTAGTGGTAAAGTAGCAATAGATACACAAGCAGAACCTCTGTTCCAGTCCTGAGTGCACTGTGGCCCATCACCTTTGGTTCTGTAAGATTTTATTTTTATACGTACATAGTAAAACTCTCTTGGACTCTTTATCCACAGAACAATACTTCAAATATCAAAATGTGAGTGTCATACATTTCTCAATTCCATGTGAATCGCACCTCCAAATGTTATGTCCCTATGCAGAAGCTATGAGTCATTTCATCTCAAAAGTTTACCACTATTATAAACTTTAAGGGTTTACAATTTTATTTTATTGATTTTAGAGAGATAGGAAGAGAGAGAAACTCAAATTGTTGTTCCACTTATTTATACATTCATTGGTGGTGTTTTGTTTGTGCCCTGACTGGGTACTGAACCCACAGCCTTGGCATAGCAGGTCAATGCTTTAACCAATGAGCTAACTGGCCAACCATTCAGCACTAAAGGATTTTTATGCACTTAAATATAATATATACTATTAATTTACCTAATTTTTATAGAAAGGACTGTATATGCTACACACATCAAAAATCTTGGATCCCCCCCCCCTCATATAACAACATATATTGGAAATCTGTTCTTAAGGGTATAAACAGATTATCTTATTTTCACTCAATTACTTTACCTTATTGGAACATAATTTATTAAACCATGTCCTATTAATGAACATGTTTTTGATTATTTGCTATTATAGGCTGAATCATATGAAAGCACCAACATTCAACCATTTTTGATCCACCTAAAGTATGCATGCACTTCACATAGCCTCAATAATTGCTAGAATAAATTGTCTTTTATATTTTCAATTTTGTACAGAAAAAATAGAATGCTAGTATAAATTCTCAGAAGTGAAAGTACTAAATCAAATAATAGAAAATTTGTTTAGAGATTTTGTTTATTGATTTTGAGAGGGAGAGAGAGAGAAAAAGAAGCATTAACTTGGAGTTGCTTCACTTTAGTTGTTCATTGACTGTTTCTCGTATATGACTTGACCAGGTAAACCTGGGGTTTCAAACTGGAAACTTCACTGTTCCAGGTTGATGCTATATCCACTGCACCACCACAGGTCAGGTATAATTTTAATATATTTTGTCTATTTATCCACCATAAAAATTATACAAACTTATACTCTCAATAGCTATAAATCAATGCCTGTTCTACCATACTTCCTTTGTCACAGTATTGTCGTTTGTGAAATTTGTCAATGCAATGATTTCAATTTACTTTTCTTTTACTGTATCTCTCTCTTTTCCTCAGTCTCCCTCTGTGTCTCTTTCTATCACTCTGTCTCTTCTGTTTAACAATAATTTCCTTTAAGCTCTTTGGCATTTGAATTGAAGGCCAAAGATTCTTTCCTCCTCAAAGAAATGATCACTTTATTAATTTTTTTGCCTCTGTTGGTCAAATAAGTTTGTAAATATGATATATATGTTTGCTCACTTATAGTTTGCATTGGGTGTGGGGGACAGGCTGTAGGCAGGCAGGGTTGTTATACCCTAAGGCTTAGTTTTAAGACTAAGCCTTTCCCACCCTAAGTGACTTTGTATCAAAGACTTCCTTATTTGTATATTGGATTAAAAGTTTTTATTTCTACACTATAAAATGGGGCAGACCAGGAGCTTGCTCTCTCTTGGTTCCTGAGATTAGCATTAAAGAGGAGAGTAGAGAAAGGAGAGGAGAAACAGCCAAGATGGTGGAGTGCTGAAGGAGAAGCCAGTTTGTGTAGAGTTTGTGCAGAGAGAAGAAGATGGGGAACAGAGGTGAATAAGGCTGGTGAATAAACACTTCCCTTTGATTTTAGGAAACTGGAATAAGTCAGTGGCTTTGGGAGCCCTGAATGGAAAGGGAGTGTTTTCCTACTGTTTTTATTCCTTGCCCGCTGGGTACAAGCTAGAATTAAAAGGTAATGGCCCACCAGTTCTTGGCTCAATTGTTTCATTACCGTCTGTCTGAATCAAATGCGAACCTGCATTGGCCAGGTGGCTGTGATGGTGGCTGTGGCAACTGGCTTTACAGCCTACAACTTTTTTTTTTCCAGAGACAGAGAGAGAGTCAGAGAAAGGGATATACAAGGACAGACAGACAGGAATGGAGAGATGAGAAGCATCAATCATTAGGTTTTTGTTGCACATTGCAACACCTTAGTTGTTCATTGATTGCTTTCTCATATGTGCCTTGACCGCGGGCCTTCAGCAAACCAAGTAACCCCTTGCTTGATCCAGCGACCTTGGGCTCAAGCTGGTGAGCTTTTTTGCTCAAACTAGATGAGCCCACGCTAAAGCTGGCGACCATGGGGTCTTGAACTTGGGTCTTCTGCATCACAGTCCGATGCTCTATCCACTGTGCCACTGCCTGGTCAGGCACAGCCTACCACTTTTATAATATATTTCTTTATATTTAAATATTTTACTTATTTAAAATATAACCTAATGATCATTGTGATACTGGCTAATATTTATTTTTTCAAATGTCTTCTCAGTTATCCTAATGCCACTTATTAAATAGTCTTTCTTTTTCTTAGTTGATTTTAGATACCATCTTTAACACCTTTAACATATCCTTAATCTTCATATGGATTTATGCCTATTTCTAGAATATCTAGTTTTATCTATGACATGTCTCTGTTGTAGTAACACTATCACACTATTTCAATTTTCAATACTTTGTATTTTAATATGTGTTAGATTAATTCTCATACTCTTCCTTTTCAGAATTTGCTGTTATTGGTTTAATTTTCTACATATTTTAATGTTTACTAAGTTTGTTTTTAGTTTTTTTTAAAATTTAATATACTATTTGATATTAGGTAACATATATACATGCCTCAAATTAAAAATCAAACAATGCATTCATTGCTGTCTGTCCTTTTCCTAGTTACTCCAGATACCTTATAGTAATAGTTGCTGGAAGGGTTTTTTTTATATCATTTCAAATTTATTTATACATACACAGTAAAATAAATATTAATTTATCCCTTCCATTTTATACACAACAGTATTTTAAATACTCTGCTCTTCACATTTTAAAAGCAATTTTTATTCAAAGAGAATATCATGAGAGTCAAAAATATATATTAATTTAATCCCTGTTAGGCAGATAAAATATATAATGCTCAGTTAAAGATGGTGCTGCCCATGTGAAAGCCCATCATCCAGGTAATGATATTAGTTGCACCTCTTGCTTGGGATGGGTGTGATTATATTAATGTGTGTTGGGGGAGGGCTTTCTCTCCAAAAAGTTTTAAAAGGAAGAGAGACCACATTGTTCAGAGAGAAGAGTGATTACATTCTAGGAGAAGCCCATGCTGTAGGAAAGCAGAAAAAGGCCACGTGGAGGAGGACAGGAGCCAAGATAGTAGAATGGTGAAGGAGAAGCCAGTTTGTGCAGAGTTTGTGCAGAGAGGAGATGGGAAACAAAGGTGAATAAGTCTGGTGAGCTAGAAACCTTTGATTCTAGGAAACTCGGACAAGTCAGTAGCTTTGTGAGCACTGAATGAGTGGGTTTTGGAGCCCAGTGTGTGTTTTTACTAGCCCGCTGGGTGCAAGCTAAGATTAAAAATAATGGCCCACCAGTTCTAGGCTCCGTTGTATCATTATCATCTGTCCGAATCTAATGCGAACCTGCATGGGCCAGCCAGCTGTGATGGTGGCTGTGGATACTGGCTACACACACATTATAAGTGATAGAACTGGTATTTAAATCCAGCCAGTCTGTTAATTTTCATCATTGATCATCTCAAATGTTTCCAATAATTATTCTTTTCTGTCTTTCCCATTTCCTTGTGAAATTGTTCTCTTATTTAAGGTTTAAACATTATAATCCTATTTTGTACTGAAGTTCTGGTCAATAACATCTTGTTTCTGAGCATTGATTTAACACTTTAAAAAGCACAAATACAGAGTATGCAGGCACACAGACTCCTATCTCACACCACCGAACTGGATTAAAACTAATTTAGGAAAAATCAGCATGAAAAACCAGCTCTGGACTACAAAAACAGCTCTCAAAAAACAAGAAGCAAAGAAGAAGCCACAAAAAACCTGGTAGGGAGCACCTGAATCTCCCCTGCTTAAAGGAACACAGGGAGGATGAGGCTGAGAGCCCAGAAGGGCTCTCACTCCAAGGAAAAGAGCAGAAAATACTGCTGACAGCCACTTGCCTGGTGACCAGGGAATGAGGTGTACTTAAAGGGCCGGCTTGTCTTCCAAAAAGAAAGGGGTGAGAGAGAGAGAGAGACAGATGGTGGGGGGCAGAGGAATGCAGGGGATGACCTTAAGAAGCTGACTCATCCAGTGCTGGAGGTGGCCATAGCTGGAAGAGGGGCTGATCCTTCCACAAAAAAAAAATACTGAAGTGCTTCTGGGTCACAGATCTCCATACATCTCTCCAGCTCCAAGTAACACAACAAGACACAGCTGAAAACAAGAAGTGGGGAGGAGGGGCAGTAACTCAGGTATCCATGGAGATCTGAGATACACCTCCCCCTACTGAAGCTGAGAAAACACCCTGCCCCCAGAGAGAGAAACTGGAAGAAGAGGCCTTCAGAGTCTCAGGTTACAGCCACCGCATTCCTGGATACAGTTTCAAATAAGCCACCTGCTGAGTTCAGTAAACAAGACTATCATCTGTTAAGAAAATAAACAAATCAAGACTTCAAAGCAGCCCAAATCCAAAAGTGGATTACAAATAATAGCTGATGCCAACCAAAAAAGACCTAGAAATAACACAATTGAAAACTGTAGGCAGACAACACCAAGCCTAGGCTCAACCAGCTCGACAAACAAAACACCCAAACACACAAACATAATGAGAAGAAAGAGAAGTACAATCCAAATGAAACCAGAAAAAACATCTAGGAAATGAACTGAGTGATATGGAAATAACCACACATCTGGATGCAGAATTCAAAATAATGATAGTAAGGATGCTTAGAACAACAACAGATGGTCATTATGAACACCTAAATAAAGAAATAGCAAGTATAAAAAAGGATATTGAAATATTAAAGAAAGAATCAGTTGGAGATGATAAATACAATATCAGAAATGAAGACCACAATGGAAAGAATTAAAAACATGATGGATGGAGCTGAGGATCAAATCAGAAAATTGGAGGACAAGTTGAATGAAGGCATGAAAGCAGAGAAGAATAAAGAAAAGAGACTCAAAAAGTCTGACAAAACTCTAAGACAGATCTGTGACAATATGAAGAGAAATAACATCTTCATCATAGGGGTTCCTGAAGAAGAAGAGAAAGAACAAGGGATAGAGACTTTGTTCAATCATATCATAGTTGAAAACTTCCCTAAATTAATGCAGAAGAAACTCTCATAAGTTCAAGAAGCATGGAGAACTCTATTAAAGAGACATCTAAAGAAACCTACACCAAGACACATCATAATTAAAATACCAAAGCTAAGCGATAAAGAAAAAATATTAAAAGCGGCTAGAGAAAAAAAAGCTATCAACCAACAAAGGAGCCCCCATAAGGATGAAATCAAACTTCTCAACAGAAACACGTAAGGCCAGAAGAGAATGGCAAAAAATATTCAAAGTAATGCAGAATAAGAACCTACAACCAAGACTACTTTACCCAGCAAGGCTATCATTTAAAATTGAAGAAAAAATAAAAAGCTTCTCAGACAAAAAAACCCAAAAAACAAAAAAAACAACTCAAGGAATTTATTACAACCAAACCAATGCTGCAGGAAATGTTAAGGGGCCTGTTGTAAACAGATCAGAGTAGGAAAACAATATACCAAAAGAGGAATACAGCTTTAAAGAATAAAATGGCAATAAACAAGTACAAATCAATAATAATACCTTAAATGTAAATGGTTAATGATCCAATCAAAAGACATAGGGTAGCTGCATGGATAAGAAAACAGGACCCATACATATACTGTCTACAAGAGACACACCTTAAAACAAAAGATGCACATAGACTAAAGGGAAAAGGATGGAAAAAACATTTCATGCAAATGGAAATGAAAAAAAAGCTGGGGTAGCAATACTTATATCAGACAAAATGGACTTTAAACAAGGATATAGTAAGAAATAAAGAAGGCCACTACATAATAATAAAGGAAGAAATCCAATAGGAAGATATAACTATTATAAATATCTATGCACCTAATATAAGAGCACCAAAATATATAAAGCAGACTTTGATGGCTATAAAGGGTGAGATCAATAGCAATACTATAATAGTAGGGATTTCAATACCCCACTAACATCACTAGATAGATCCTCAAGAAAGAAAATTAACAAAGAAACAGCAGACTTAAAGGACACACTAGATCAACTCAATTTAATAGATATCTTCAGAACCTTTCACCCTAAAGCAGCTGAATATACATTCTTTTTAAGTGCTCATGGTACATTCTCTAGGATAAACCACATATTAGGGCACAAAAGTGGTCTCAACAAATTTAAGAAGACTAAAATCATATCAAGCACTTTCTCTGATCACAATGGCATGAAACTAGAAATCAGCCACAACAGAAAAGCTCAAAAATTCTCAAACACATGGAAATTAAATAGCAGGTTGTTAAAAAATGAATGGATTAAAAATAGATAAAAGAAGAAATAAAAAAATTTCTAAAAATGAATGATAATGAGCGTACAATAACTCAAAATTTATGGGACACAGCAAAAGCAGTACTGAGAGGAAAGTTTATAGCACTACAAGCACACTTTAAGAAGCTAGAAAAAGCTCAGATAAACAACTTAACCCTGCATCTAAAAGAACTAGAAAAAGAACAGCAAGTCAAGCCCAAATGTAGTAGAAGGAAGGAAATAATAAAGATCAGAGCAGAAATAAATGACATAGAGGCTAAAGAAACAATACAGAGGATCAATGAAACTAGGAGCTGGTTCTTTGAAAAGGTAAACATGATCAATGAACCTTTAACTAGACTAACCAAGAAAAAAAGAGAAAGTACTCAAATAAATAAAATAGAAAGGAAAGTTGCAAAATAACAACTGACACAACAGAAATACAAAATATTGTAAGAAAATAATATGAAGAACTCTATGCCAAAAAACTAGACAACCTAGATGAAATGGACAAATTCCTTGAAACATATAATCTTCCAAAAATCAATCTGGAAGAATCAGAAAACCTAAACAGACCGATTACAACAAATGAGATCTAAACAGTTATCAAAAAACTCCCAACAAAGAAAAGTCCTGCGCTTGTTGGCTGGAAAAGTCCTGAAATTCACAAGTGAATTCTACCAAATATTCAAAGAAGAACTAACTCCTATCCTTCTCAAACTATTACAAAACATTCAAGGGGAAGGAAGACTTCCAAGTTCCTTTTATGAAGCGAGCATAATTCTGATTCCAAAACCAGGCAAAGACAACACAAAGAAAGAAAGTTATAGGCCAATATTCCTGATGAATATAGATGCTAAAATCCTCAATTAAATATAAGCAAACTGGATCCAACAATATATGGAAAAAATCATACACCATGATCAAGTGGGATTTATTCTTGGGAGGCAAGGCTCTTACAATATTTGCAAATCAATGTGACTGATCACATAAACAAATAGAAGGAGAAAAACCACATGATAAGTACAATAGATGCAGAAAATGCATTTGATAAAATCCAGCACCCATTTATGATCAAAAGTCTCAGCAATGTGGGAATACAGGAAACATACCTCAACATGATAAAAGCCATCTATGACAAAACCACAGCCAACATCATACTCAATGGGCAAAAATTAAAAGCCATCCCCTTAAGATCAGGAACAAGGCAGGGGTGCCCCCCTTCACCACTCTTATTCAACATAGTCCTGGAAGTCCTAGACACGGCAATAAGACAAAAAAAAAAAAAGAAATAAAAGACATTGAAGTTGGAAAAGAAGTAAAACTATCATTATTTGCAGATGATATGATATCGTATATAGAAAACCCTAAAGTTTCAGTCAAAAAAACTACTGGACCTGATAAATGAATTCAGCAAAGTGGCAGGATATAAAATTAATACTCAGAAATCAGAGGTATTTTTATACACCAACAATGAACAGTCAGAGAGAAATTAAGGAAACAATCTCCTTCACTATTACAACCAAAAAAGAAAAATAAAGTACTTAGGAGTAAATTTAACCAAGGAGACTAAAATTTGTACTTGGAAAATTATAAAACATTGATAAGAGAAATCAAGGAAGATACAAATAAGTGGAAGCATATACTGTGTACATGGTTAGGAAGAATAAACATCATTAAAATGTCTATATTACGCAAAGCAATTTATAATTTTAGTGCAATACCAATTAAAATCCCAATGACATACTTTAAAGATATAGATCAGATATTCCAAAAATATATATGGAACCAAAAAAGAACACGAATAGCCTCAACAATCTTAAAAAAGAAGAATAAAGTGGGAGGTATCACACTTCCTGATATCAAGTTATAAGACAAGGTCATTGTACTCAAAACAACCTGGTACTGGCATAAGCACAGGCATATAGATTGATGGAACAGAACAGAGAACCCAGAAATAAACCCACAGTTCTATGGATAACTGATATTTGACAAAGGAGATAAGGGCATACAATGGAGTAAAGACAGTCTCTTTAGTAAATAGTGTTGGGAAAATTGGACAGCTACCTCCAAAAAAATGAAACTTGACCACCAACTTACACCATTCACAAAAATAAACTCAAAATGGATAAAAGACTTAAATGTAAGCCGTGAAACCATAAGCATCTTAGAAGAAAACATAGGCAATAAGCTCTCCGACATCTCTCGCAGCAATATATTTGCTGATTTATCTCCATGGGGAAGTGAAATAAAAGACAGGATAAACAAATGGGACTATATCAAACTAAAAAGCTTTTGCACAGCTAAAGACAATAAGGACAGAATAAAAAGACAAACTACACAATGAGAGAACATATTCAACAATACGTCTGATAAGGGGTTAATAACCAAAATTTATAAAGGACTTGTAAATCTCAACACCAGGAAGACAAACAATTCAATCAAAAAGTGGGCAAAAGAAATGAATAGACACTTCTCCAAAGAGGACCTACAAATGGCCAATGGCATATGAAAAAATGCTCAACATCACTATTAGAGAAATGCAAATTAAAACCACAATGAGATATCACCTCACACCAGTCAGAATGGTGCTCATCAACAAAACAACACGAATAAATGATGGCAAGGATGTGGAGAAAAGGGAACCCTCCTGCATTGCTGGTGGGAATATAGACTGGTGCAGCCACTGTGGAAAACAGTATGGATATTCCTCAAAAAATTCAAAATCAAACTGCCTTTTGACCCAGCTATCTCACTTTTAGGAGTATACCCTAAGAACACCATAGAATTCTCTTAAAACGAGAAATGCACCCCCGTGTTTATGGCAGCTTTGTCCACAATAGTGAAGATCTGGAAATAGCCCAGGTGTCCATCAGTGGATGAATGGATTAAAAAGCTTTGGTACATATATACTATGGAATACTACTTAGCCGTAAGAATTGATGACATCGGATCATTTACAACAACATGGATGGACCTTGATAACATTATATGGAGTGAAATAAGTAAATCAGAAAAAAACTAAGAACTATATGAATCCATACATAGAGAGGACATAAAATTGAGACTCAGAGACATGGAAAAGTATGTGATGGTAACTGGGGGGGGGGGGTAAGGAAGGAGAGAGAAGGGGTGGGGGGTGGGAGGGGCACAACAAAAACCAGATAGAAGGTGACAGAGACAATTTGACTTTGGGTGAGGGGTATGCAACACAATCAAATGTCAAAATAATCTGGAGATGTTTTCTCTGAACATATGTACCCTGATTTATCAATGTCACTGCATTAAAATTAATAATAATAAAAAATTAAAAAATAAAAAGCACAAATACTGCATGCCAAGTGTTTGCAACCTGAAAAAAAAAATGTTTGAGTCATAAGAGTTGTGGTGGTTGAAGGGTGGGAAGAGGAGGGAAAAGGAGGGACTGACTACTAGCTGGATAATCATTATGCAGTGTGGAAATGTGCAAATTTGCTGGTAAAGAAATACTGCATTTATAAGATGTAAACAATAGAAACAGGACCTGGAACTGATGCATGACAACACCTTGCATACATGAACCTAAATCCATCTGCAGGGGACAACTGAAAGAGACTTTTTTTTTCTTCTTTCTGGCTGCTCCTATTCTAAATCTCCTTTCTATTTTGGGGTAATCTTCCATTTTAGGATTCTTGGGGGGAGGCATAGCCTACCTCTCACTCAACAATTTAAAAGTGGTAGATTTTTATATTCACAACCTCTTTTATGTCTAGGGTGTGTGTCCTTGGCTGCTCCAATCAGATGAATCTACTCAAGACTTTACATGTTAGCTTGGAAATCTGCTCTGCCCTGTGTTTTTTGCACATGTCTCTGGGCAGTAGGAACAGATGGTGGTAAAAGTAGCCTCAGATTTTTTTTTTTAACCAGATGTGTTGAGAGGTAAGCTGCAATGAGTAATGATCAACACTAGTGATATAATGTTCTCATAATCTTGCAGGAATCAGAGGAGGACAAAAATGCCCAGACAACTTGATAAAGGAAATAGGATTTATTTAGCCAGTGGAGCAGCATGACTCCAAAAGAGGCAACAAAACACGTGCTCCCCAAAATTAGATTTCATACATCTTATATACCAGTGGTAGTCAACCTGGTCCCTACTGCCCACTGGTGGGTGTTCCAGCTTTCATGGTGGGCAGTAGTGGAGCAACCAAAGTATAAATAAAAAGATAGATTTAACTATAGTAAGTTGTTTTATAAAGATTTATTCTGCCAAACATAGTGAAAATTCAACATAAAGTACTTGGTAAGTAATTATGATTATATGCTTTAACTTGCTATAACTCTGCTTTATAAATTTTATAAAGTAAAGTTACTTCCCTACTTTATAAATCACCATTACTGTGGAACCAGTGGGCGGTTAGAAAATTTTACTACTAACAGAGATACAAAAGTGGGCGGTAGGTATAAAAAGGTTGACTGCCCCTGTTATATACCTTTACAGAATACAGGTTTTCATGCAAGGGGTCATGATCTCTTTGTCTTGAGGCATGCATCACTCTCATGACTCCAGGATGAGAGGGTGAGTTTAGATGAGGTCAGAGAATACGTGTTGGAATTAAATTAAGCTCTTAAAAACTTTTAAGAAAAGAAAAGAGGTAGGTGTTTTCAGTTAAATTCTATCTTCCTTTCTCTGTATAGCAAGTGGTCCCAAGCACCCTTTCAGAGAACTATAGAAAGCAATTAATCCCCTGGAGGCTCCCTTCCCCTGCATTCCTCTTCAGGGAGGAGAGGTAGGGGTCTGACTTCTTCTTCCTTGATAGGTTCAGACCTGCTTTGCTATTTTTGTTTTGTTCTTGATCCTGTCATTCCAGAACCTTACAAACCATTCTTGGAGTAACTGAAAGGGAACGTAAAAAATTCCTTTTCTGCCCAAATTAGATTGAATGTAATTGTGCTGATTCCACTAAGCATCTGATTAACGTAGTATTCTTTACATGGGAAGCATAAGTAAACATCCACACTCATTCATTAATTAAACATGTAGTAAGTGCCTACCTTGAGCTGGTTGCTAGGGCTTCAGAGATATAAAACCATAATGTTCTATGCTCACAAAACTCATATCACATCTGGAATAAGATATGTAAACCCATAAACACCATTTATCAGTTTCTATGACATCTGAAATTCTTACATTCTAAAAATGATTCTGTATATTCATGTGACTTTAATCACTAGAGTGCTCTTGAAATTATCTCAATTATCCAGGCATTCAATTCCCATTGATAGTAAATAGATCAGTAGATCCATGATTACTTTGGAAACTAGAATTAAAGAAAACTAACTATATGTCAATTGGTAAGAGATTATTCACACCTACCTTCCAAAACTTTCACATTTCTCCCCACCATTTGTGTTGTCTACTGTTGGGCACATGAGTTTGTAAGATGTGATTTTTATGTTTGCTAGCTTCTAGTTTGCATTGGGGGCTGGGCAGCACCAAGTATATGTAGTCTGTGAAATTGCAAATTACCTTCCTGCTTGGGAAGGGCCCTTGTTTTGCTAATGTTTACTGGAGGAGAGGTTTTTGCACCAGAAAGTTTTGAAAGGAAAGAGAGAAGGAGAAGAGGTAGAAAGAAACCATGTTTTGCAGAGAGAGCAGAGATAATGCAGTGCTGAAGAAGAAGCCATGTTGGCAGGGAAAGAGAAGGTGTGCAGATGGGGAACCAGAGGTGAGGGGCTTTGGGAGTCCTACTGAGACTCTTGTGGCCTTTAATTCTAGGAGATTTCTCCTGGTTGTGCAACTGGAGAATGTGTCAAGACTTTGGGAGCTGTGAATGAGTGAAAGGGAAGTGTTTTCCCTGTGTGTTTGCTTGTCGGCCAGTATAATACTTTAATATACTAAAAGAAGGGCCAGCATTTTTTGGTTCCACTGTTTCTTTACCATTTGCCTGAATCCAGTGAGAACCTGCACGTGCATGGACTCCACAGCCGCGACTATTGGCCTGACATCTACATCCATCACAGGCTGGGGACCCTGCTGTTGCTCTATTTCCATAGACTCCATGGAATAACCTAGTTATCAGTGCTTTTCTTTCTCTCTTGTAAATTTCTCACTCTTGTAAATTAGGCTTTGACTGAGTGATTATACCTTTGCTGCACAAGTTGGATTCAAAGTAATTTCACTGAGATCATATTTTTACCTTTCTAAAAATGTTGACTGCATCTTTGGCACAACAACTTGGCCCCTCCATTCTCTGAAAAATGTTATAACTTGAAAATTACACTACTTTATAGAAAATATTTTCAAATTACAAAAATGTAGGAAAGAGCTTTAAAAATGTATGCAAATATATTTTGCTTTTATTTTTTGTTTTTGCGATTACTGGCAGCCCAATCAGTAATGCCAAAGAAAACTTTCTGTGTTATATCTGTGTTACACAGAACTCTCATTTGGGAGTAACAGAAAACTTATTGGACTATAGTGTGTGTATTATTAAGAATATTTAGTGTCTTATGGAAACCTAAAGAAAGGGATGCAGCTCCTAGGTTTCTAACTTCTCTGCTCAAAATAGTAATCAGAAAAAGATGAAATCTTTTGTTCAAGGAATAAGTCTATTAAGCACACTAAGAGCATACTGACTACCAGTGGAAAAGTCACTTCACTCAATCTTACTGAAGGTTCATGCTAACCACCATACACAACTCTTCACATGGTGTTCTCCTACCCTGACCATCCCTATTCAGATATTTTAGTGACTCTTCTGTGCTATTTTCCTCAGCCTGCCACTCCCTGGCAGAGTGATGTGTCTTTCTGTTTCCCATAGTAATCTGTGCATATTTGTCTTATTGCATCATCCAGATGAAGAAGGTCAGAGAAAGTTCTTAGAGCAGTGATGTGGAATGAACAAGGAAGATTGTTCAGAGAGACAAATAAATTTGGTGAGCACCACATTTTACAATGACTTTGGACCATATTTTTTGTTGTTGTTGTTTATGTTTGTTCTGTCTTATTTTTTCTCTTCAAAGGGGACTTGGCACAAAAATATAAATGAATCACTCCCATCACCAGAATAAAAAATCTTTTAATGTATTTTTAAAAACTTATGGTGTGGGTAAATTTTATATGTACACATACACACAATCTCACTAAAAGACACTGATCCTCAAAGTACAAATTTAACAACTGCCCTTATGATATAACCTTAGAAAAAATAGAGATATCATTGGATTGTATATAATGTAAATGCTATAAATATAAATGCTGCTGCTGAAACAAAAATACCTCTCTTAATAGTTAGATATTTTTTACTAGCTACTAAATAATTCTTGTCTGTCACAACACAGTTTTAAGACTTTGAAACTAATTCAAAATATTAATATTGTTTTATACTTTTTCCCACTCATCAACATTCACATTTTCAAAAAAAAAAAAATCCAGGGAGACTATTTAATTAGCAAATTTCATTGATTTACCATTAAAATTTCTTAGAGCTTTGCATCCAGAAATAAGTTGGTAATATACTTAGGAAATTACAGAGTAAACTTAAAAGAAACAATATGATCTTATATATTAACTGTTATGTTAGAACTAAATAGAAAGTATCACATATCTTGGTAAATAATGTTCTCTCCCTGCCTCAAACTCTCTCTCTCTCTCTCTCTCTCTCTCTCACACACACACACACACATTAATTTACTATATCTACCTATATATCTTTCTACTTATCTCACAGATTATACCACCTTGTATTTTATAATAAAGCTCCCTCCCCCTTTCATTTGTTCTCATCTAGAATTCCATAGGTTTTTAATGCTTCTTCTGCTCCCTGATCATAGTCCTATACTCTGTCCCCTACACAGACACCTGGAGGTCTCTGGTATAACCTGCCAAGGTATGACCATTTTACTCCCCTCATTAAGTTTAGACATGACTCTCCACTTCATTTCCAACAAAATACATAAACTTCTTAACATAATGTATAGCACCTATATGATCTGGCTCCTATATGCCTCTCCCATCTCATTCTTATCATGTTCCAGTACTGAACTGTGTGTTGAACTATGTGATTTTTTTCTAAACAGTCACTGTTCTTTGATGTTTTTGCATATCAAATCTTCCCTAGGCCTCAAATTCTATAAACATCCTTCTCCCATACTTGATAATACCAACCCAATTTTTCATTACGCTGGTGGTCTTCTATGTTGACAATTCGGATATTATAGTTCCTCTTCTGGGGTCTCTTCCCAAGCTTTCCATCATCCTAAGATGTGTAAGGACCTCTCCACTACTTTTCATAGTATCCTGTGCTTCTTTGTTTCATTGAATTTATTGTATTTAGTACTTTTCATTGTAAAGGGTTCTTAAAAAGTATGTCTGTCCCAATAGAACATTATTATTATATGACACTTTGCTTTTTCACTATATTTAAAGACTTTATAAATAAGAAAATATGTAAAGGAAACTTCCCTATCATTTATTCATGTTCTTTCTTCAGACTGGAAAATAGCAGTTCCTAAGAAACATTAGGAGAGAGATTCTACTCTTCTTATCCACTCTGCAAACTTCCAAACCATTACTCCTGCCTCATCACCTCAAATAGTGGAGTAATGAAATGATCTGATATGAGGCTTAAGAAGAGCATCTCTAAGCATGCATTGCTCAGCTTCTTAAATTTGTCTACCAGGAAGTAATGTGCCATGTCTTCTTCCCACAAGGTCCAGTGTGACACACCCTGTGTCTTGAAGAGATGGGGTTGAGTTGCTGGGTTCTTATGTAAAAATAGGTGAGTGAAGTCAATTCAGAGCTAAACCTGATTTAGCTTTAAATCTAAGCCATATGCCATGTTCTGATTTTAATGGTGATGATGTTATTACCTCATCTCTGTTTGACTTTTATGTTAATATCTCAATTGATTTAAAATTTAGAGGGAACAAAGGTGTGAATAATTAGTCCCATCAGAGATCCTCAGAGTATTATAAAAGTTAACACTTAACCTTTAAGGAAGCCTTTCCACTAGGAAAATGTAACTAGAATAACACTGATGTAATAAAAGTTAATCAAAATTTTTTTCTTCAATAGCTGGTTATAGATTTGCAATTTGTGTTTAAAAATAACTGAATTCCCTACCCAAAGGAGAATAGATTTGAAAATATACAACTTTTTAGATGTTGTTGAAAAAAATTAAAGAGACCTTATTATTCACTACAGTCAATATACAACTTCTACAGCTTTGATTTAAAGAGTTAATTTATCTTTGCCGAGGAAAGTTATCAATACAAATTTTAAAGTGAATTGTATGTTGAGTTAGGGGAGACTTGAGTAAAGTATTTTAAGATAACCATTCGCTTATCACAATGGTGAACTCTATGTGACCTTTACTGCAGCCATATGATAAAAGAAATTAAGTGAGTAGAAAATTAAAAAGAAAATGTTCTACCGCTTTTCTTCATTCTCACTGACACCATTACCCTTTATTTATCTACAACCAAGAAAGAGGCACTTAGTACTCCCAATAAATATAAAGTAGAATCATTTTAATGTTAACTTTAGAGTTGCGGAATCAAAGGGAGTCTAACTGCTGGATAAATTTGAGGCAGAGCTCTACAGTGGAAAGAGAAGTAAATTGAGAGGGGGATCTGAATTTTAGATAACTTGTGCTAAGTTTCTTAAGTCTCTAAGCCTCAATTTCTTTATTGTATTATGAAGATAATAATGCAACAATTTCATAGGATAATGTCAGAATTTGAATGAGAAGTATATACGGTTCATATATATAAAATGCTTATAACAACATCCAGCATATAATTAGTAAATAGCAATAACAGTAGCACTTATAAAATATTTGATACTTTCAGGCACAGTCCAAGTGTTCCACATATACTATCTTATTTAATCCTCACATCTCTATGAGGTAGGTATTAAATATTAGTTTATATTATTACTGACAGTACTAGAATCTCTAAAACATTTGTGTGTCTCTTGTGCCCATAGACACATTATCCTTTTGCACTTCCACCCCCATTTATTATGAAGGTACTTCAAGGGCAGGAATCATGTTTTTCACTATATTCCATAGCTCCCAGGATCTTAGTCTTTAAGAACACAGAAATAATAATAGCTAACAAAGGAAAAAATGTGGTAGGCCAAAGGCAAATCTCAGAAATCTAAAGTCAAACTATGGTTGAATTGCTACTTCTTTGTGGCTCCAATGCTGAACATTGTTCCTGGTATGTGGTCATTATGGTATAGCTAGGGACTACATGAATGAATGAGGGACACTAACGAGTGTTACATATGGATTCTTTCAGCCACAGACTGGAGACAGAGACAAAAATAATTGAGAACTCTATATATAACACAGAGCATACTTATTATCCATGGGTAGATATGAACAGCAGCAGCCAAGCCACTGGGCTCTGACATACATGCGCTTGCTGATATGAAGGGAGAGAAAATAGATTTATTTACACATGCACTGTTTATTCTTGGAAGGTTTCAAAGTGAGCCCAAGGAGGGCCATCTGCAGGGCCATCTACATAAACACATATAAGAAGATGTTGTTCTCAAAGGTACAAACAAACTGAGTTCCTCCCTTCATTTCTATGCTCAAGGAGCTCACAGCTGAAGGAGCAAATGGGAACATAAAAGTACAGCAGCACCGTTCGCAGAGAAAAGGAGCCTGACTGAGAATATGGGGATCCCGGTTGGCTTCCTCCGGAGAACAGAAGAGAAAGCAATAGCCAAGTGAAAAGAGAAGAAAAAATGTTCCAAGAAGAAAAAGCAGCCTGTTTACTTCAGCTGGTTCAACGTGAACAGAGAAGTTGTGGGCGACAATGTTGGAAAGAGAAGCTAGAAAGCAAAGTAGGGGCAGATAATAGAGGAGCTGTTGGCTACACTTAGGATTTTAGCATTAGTTCCAGACATAACGGGGCTGGTTGAGGTGTTAAGTAGAAGCTTAATGCAATCAGGTTTTCTAGGCATAAAAAATACTTTGTTACCTATCTGTGAGTGTAGGATATAATATATAAAATAAAATGATAAGAGCTTTTAATTGTTATCTTCACCATGCAATGATTATAAAAGTCTTTTAGTTTTTCTAAATAAATACCTAAAAAATGCAACTCTATATTTAGGGACATGAGAGAATAAAGCTCCAATGATGGTCATTACATTCTCATGTAGGTGCTATTCCAAATAGTAATGAAGTAAAGGGGACTAATTGCTCAAGGGAAGAAAAGACAACCATTCATTATAGCAGCCTCACATCCTGCAAGAAGAGAGGATAACTGGAAGGGAGCGATTGTTGAACAGATGAAGAGCCACTTTAAAAACTTTAAATATATATATATATATATATATATATATTTAAGTTCTCTGCTATAAGAAGACACATGTTTATTTAGAAATTATCTCGGAAAGCATTTAAAAACATTGATTTAGAATAGTGATAATTAAAAGCTAAGCAGTCAATACACAAAATGTTATAGAATACTTATATGACATAGTAAAACATTTGATATACATTATTTAGTGAAAATAAACCTATATAATACTTTGTACAAATTAAGTATGAAGATGAAAGAAAAAATTGGGAGTACTACTAAAGATGATAGGACTATTAGGTGCTTTTCTTTCAGCTTACTTATATTTTTATAATACTCTAAATAAACATAATTCCTGGGTAAACAAAAATAAAATATTTATTTATATGAAGAAATTTGTAACAAAAACCCAACCTATGAAATCAAATAGTTATAAAAAGAGAATGTATATTTCTAACAATAATAAATTAAAAGCACAGTGTCTACATAATTCAATAAATTTTGTAGATTTAAAAATATCTATTTCCCTTTTAAAAAATGCATTGGTGTCTTATTTTCAACAATAATTTGACTTCGGCCAATATTTTTTTTTATTATTTTTGCTGCTTTACTGTTTTACTGTTTTGGAGTAAATGTTCTCATAATCCCTCTTTATAACACATTCAATAATATCCAACTCACAATATTGAATAATTTAAAAATCAAGTGTGATAACTGCAAAGAAAAACTAAGAAGAAGCTAAAGAAATACAAATTAGCTGAAGGAGTGTACAATAAGCAAATTTAAAAGTATCTTTAATATAAAAATTTTAAAAAGCTCATTTTATGGATAATTTGGTTTGAGTTGTTTAAATGCAGAGTAAAGCTACAAAATGTTATCACAATTCTAACTACATCATTTAATACTATGTAAGCATGAGCTACATGTACTTTGCATATATTCAGGTAATGTTACTGTGGATATTACACCTACATATGCTATGCAAAATGTTGCAGAAGATTAAATTGTCATAGCCACATTTGGGAAGCGACAGTATGTCTGTCATTGCATATAAACATATGCAGATTTATGCAAAAGATTCTCAAATATGTGTACCTAAAGTCCTAAACTCCCCACAGACATGCAAAGCCAGAAGGTTTTGTTTATTTTCAATTTTTTGGAAAACCTATAAATGGGACTAAAAAAAATAGATATGCTTAGGTTCTATGTTCAAATTTGGGGCATCTGTGTGGTTTTTGCTAAGTCATTTGGTCAAGATTTTAAATTCATCTGTAGTAATCTGCATGGTAGACTTAATTCAAGCACAAAATTTCCATTTGCTTTGAAAAGCCCTCCCAAAATTAGGGAGAGTTCATGCACCATTTTACATGATGACCTGATTCTTTCAGCATTTAAGACCCTTCTTGATGGTATTTGTTTGATAACCCTTCAAGGAGTGCATTAACTCATTCAAATTATTATAAGAGAATATGAAATATTTCAAAATGTTTTGCCAAGGTGAAGTGACTTTACAGAACAGGTGATTTCTCACAGTATAATGAATTAACCTCTGCTTTGGTAAATCAGGTAGAAATGACCACAGTGGTTTTGATGGTATTAAGAAGAATGTAGAGTATCAATAATAAGAAATAAACAATAACATGAATATTTTGTATAGGAGTAACACCATATTTTAAAGAGTAAACTTGTTCCTGAAAAGCTTCTTTATATTGAATTCTCTTTGACATCAGTAGTAGATTTTACCAAGAGAGTTTTTAAAAGAGTTATGTAGTACTTAAAAATATGGACTCCAAAATCTTGACCCCTTTCCCATCAACCTGGGCTTTGAGACTGTTTGACCAGTAAAATAAGGAGGAAGTAATACTATATTAGATTCTGACCTTAGGCCTCTGTAAGCTGGCAACATCCACTTCCTGAGTCTGTTAGGATGCTCACTTTGCGACCTAGCCATTATGCCTAAAGTAAGCCAGGCAGCCTGTGCAGAGAAGCAGGTGATGAAGAACTGAAGTCCTTGACACTTAGCCCCAGCTGAGCTTCCAGCCAACAGACAACAGTACTCTGCCAGCCATGAGTGAGCTCTTTGAAAATGGATTTGATTGCTAAGCCATATGGAACAGAGAGAAGCATTCCTCCACTAAGCCCTACCTAAATTGCTGACTCATAAGCTAAACAAATTACTATAGACTTAAGTCATGAGGTTTTTAGAATTTTTTTATATTCATTTTAGAGAGGAGAAGGAGAGACAGAGAGAGAGAGAGAAGAGAGACAGAGAGAGAGACAGGGGGGAGGAGCTGGAAGCATCAACTCCCATATGTGCCTTGACCAGGCAAGCCCAGGTTTTCTAACCGGCGACCTCAGCATTTCTAGGTCGACGCTTTATCCACTGCGCCACCACAGGTCAGGCCAATTTTTAGAATTTTTGGCACGCAGCGTTAGTTAACTCTCAGGGTATTTTTGTACAGTGACTTTTGTGTGTGTGTGTGTGTGTGTACGTTTGTGTGTGTGTGTGTGTGTGTGTGTTTCTCTATATTTTACATGCATTTACATTTGCTTAGATGGTGGCTTTTTGGAGTAATGTACATCTCTAAGGAATTGGTTTCTACTTGAGAAATTTGAGAACTACTGTTGTCACGGTCTAGTAATGATTCTGAACTACCCAAAAGCATATAAGCAGGTTCTAGTGTAAAAGATACAAGGGTCAAGGAAGAAAGGGTATTCAAGAACCTGTGCTTTAGTGTTACTATAATATTTACCTGAGTTGAAGGCAATTCTCTTCAAATCACATTAACTTTATCAAGACTTGTTCTGATTTTTCCTCCTTCCCAATTAAATGATAAAATTAAAAATTGTGGTACTGGTTGCAATATTTAACTAGTTTCTCTTAGATTATATATGTTTAATAAATGTATTACTGATATATTCTGGAGGAGAAGTAATTCAAAGTTGTTTTTCACTATGTGTTGAACTTTCATTTCCTTTAAGGCCATGTTGTGAAATCCAAATTTAAATTTTCCTCCTCTAAAATACCTCCCTACAGTTTCAATAGAATGTAGCTTTGACAAAGTGACTCAAGTTTGCAGCTACATACCTGACAAGATTCCAAGTGGATACTTGTGCAGAGTGATGCAGGACTACGTTCAAAAATATTTTTCCAAGAATCTATCTCTGATGCCTAAAATTTCCCTTTCACAAAAAAGGGGGAAGTTTAAATAGGTGTGTCATAAGTGAATTGGTTTTCTTCATCAGCTCTCATTAGCTGTAACAACTAGCTCAAAGGCAAGGGACAGAGCTATTATCCTCAGAAAATCAAGTCGTGAGCTGAGGAGAGGACAATGTTATTGAAGTCAGATCTAATAATTTTGTCTATCTGACCTTGATACTGTAAAGCTGAGTCAAAGAAAACATATACATGTATTCAGTGGGATTTTTATTTTCCTAGTGCTGCTGTCTTTGTTGGTAGCATTTTACATTTAGGGAACGCATTCAAGTTTTCATCCCACTGTGAGGCACTTAGCACAATACTGCTCAGTGTCTTCCTAATTTCCAAAAGTAAATGAGCTTCTTCTACGTACCAACAAACTACTAAAAGGTGAATAAAGCAAGGGAAAGAATCAGATATGACTCTTAAGCCTCCTTAAAACTCTTATTATTATTTAAAAGTATAGTTTGTATGGTTATATAATCAAATTTTTAAGACAAAGACTGTTTTATTGTTGCAACAGTTGCTTTATCAGCCTATGCTCTCTTAAAAATAAGCACTATTTGATGGCCATTGCCTTGGTCCAGTTTGAGTCAGTGTCAGGGTAATTCTGCAATCCCTTGTGATCAATGTTCTACAATTTTTATAGGTATACCTCTTCTGCATAAATATTTCCTGATCTGCCTCCCTACTCTGCCCTGGAGGTCTATAACCATATCCTAAAATGACTTTCAAAAAGAAAAGTGTTTCTTTCACCTCTAAGGCAGTGGATAAGAGGCAGGAGCTGTTTTTATCATCATTATTTCCTTCAATCTGTTATGCACATATATATGTCTCTATCCTGTAGAGTCTGTTCAGTATATTAACAGCCTCTTGATAATACAAAATGAAACAAATTTATATTGGAAAGTGAGGAGAAATAAAAGAGGTTTTTTTAATTAGATGATGATGTGTCATGTACTTGCCACTATGTCCTTCAATTGGGGCTTTGCACTCTCCTTTACAGTGTAAGTACAGATATGCATATGTTTTTATTTACTTATATCTTGCCATAATCTCCTACTACTCATTTTCCTTGAAACTGCTTTCTTTCACTAGTTGATGCTATTGCTAAATAAATAATGTCAATTCTAGACTTTTGAAGGAAATTTTAATATTATGACCAAAAATTAGTAGAGCGATTGAAATTAAGAGTCCTTCTCTATAAGTGATCTTATTTTCCAGAATTTGAAAGTTTTAGATTATTTAAAACATTGACAATATCAATAAACTCAGACTGCATAGCCATATTCTATGCATGTTATGTTGTAACAGCTACTGAAAAAGTGAAAACCAATTTTGAGGAAAAGAAAGCAGTAGAAAAAGAAAGGGAGTAGCATTTTTAGCCCTAACATTGTCACTACTATCCTATGTCCTTAAAAATATACTGTCCCTTGCTATCTACAACAATATTATGAGTTAGGTATTGATTTTTCCATTTTACAGATGAAGAAATTAAGGTTCAGGAAGATGAAGAAATTAAAGTTCAGGAAGGTCCATGTTCAAAAAGCTGGTAAAATTCAGGTCCACAATTTTAATACTGACCTCTCATTAGAATCTGAGGTTTTTCAGTAATGCCACATCAGATAGATCCAAGATGCTGGCAGAGTAGGTGGAAGTTATACTCACCTCCTCCCAGGACCAAATGGAGTTATAATTAAATTATAGAACAATTATCCAGAAAAAAATCCTCAAGACTAAATAAAGAGGAGTCTTATAATCAGGGATTCACAGAAGAAGACACATCAGGACAGGAAGGAATGGCAGAGATGGGAAAAAGTCTGGCCTTTTCACAGAGAGGTGGCTGAGGTTCCGGCTGTGGGAGGATTAACTCCAGAAAGTGTGGGGCTTAAATCCCAATCCAGGCTCTCCAGTCCATAACATCAGAGCATCAGAGCCAAGAAGAAGTGTCCACACAGCATTCAGCTGTGAAAAGCAGTGAGGTTTCTGTCTGCCAGAAAAAGACAGAAGTCTGCAGAGATGCAGGCACACTCTCAAAAGACCAATACACAAAATCTTGTTCACAGCCACTTATCCTGGGCTCTAGTGGAGGGACAGCTGAGTAGACTAGAGATGTGTGACGGGAGTCTGAAGGTTGTGGGAATGGAGAGAGACACAGTGGGCTGAGCATTTCCCTCTGTGTGGCATCAGTTTGGGAGAAAGCAACGATCTCACCCTCAAGAATCTCTCTCACCCCACCCTGTGGAAATTAGGCCTGCTGAGGAGTCAGTAGCCTTGGCCAGGGAATGGAGGTCTGAATGAACTCAGCAGGGAGCAGTGACTCGATTACCTGGCTTTGAGGCAGAAGCTGTTCTCCCACTTCTTTGGGGGATCTGATTGGTGCTTCTCCCTCACAAGAGATTTGGTGAAGCCACTCTCCCAGCTATTGGTGAGCTGCTCTTCATGCTCCAGAGGTCCCGCTCAATTGACTTCTAGTGGCTCTGTCCTGCTGAGGTAAAAGGAAACAACCCAGACAGATAAAGACCTGTAGGGGGGTGGGGGCCACACCCGTGATCTTTCCTGTAGTATGATGGGCTTCTACCCCTCAGAGGAGATTTACCAATCCCATAGAGAGGATCTTTCAGTGTCTGAGCCTAACAAGTAGCCAGCAGAAAGAGGCAGCTAGAGATGAATCTCAGGGTCTCCTGGGTCTTTGGCTGACCTTCCCTGGGGCCTGGTGCTGGTAAAAGCCAGCCTTAGTGTGCAGCTTGGTCATTCCATGTACCTAAGCTCAGCAGAGGCAAACACAAACTCTGGATTGCTTTAGCTCCAAACAGGTTGCTGAGAGTCAGTCAAAGGCAGTATGTTACATGGATGAGCCTGCACCATTTCCCTCCTAGAAGGCCAAAACCAAACAAAAGCAGTGGCCTGCTTCAGCCAACATTAGGGTAGGATCCAATTAGGTTTATAAGCAGCATTCCAAAGGGAGAGAGTATCAGGAACCAAACCCAGCTGAGGCAAATTCTGCTTCCTGTAGTAAGCACCTGCACTTCAGTTTGCATACTTAGGTCAAGGTAGAGCATCACAGTAGCCAGCCTAAAGGTCAATCCCATGTACAACAGGCTAACAAGAATCCAGACTTAATACAACATGAGGATCCACATAACCCAAACAGGAGACATTCTTGGAGCACAGAGCTCAGGTCATCAAGGAGACTGTACCACTGGACATAACAAAACACCTACTACATTAGGCAACCCCACAAAGACTTGGACTCATATTCGATCTATCTAATACAAAGAAACAAAAAAAAAAGTGGCAACCAAAATGCAGAGAAAAAAAAACAGACCTCAAATGACAATATAAGAAAAATCTCTAGAAAAAGAGCTTAATGAAATGGAGATAAAATATTTATCAGATATAATTGTTATATAGATAATCAAGGAACAAAGTAAGAACTTCAACAAAGTAAAAAAAGGACATAGAAATCATAACAAGGAACCAGTCAAAAATAAGGAATACAATATCTGACATCAAGAATATACTGGAAAGAATAAACAAACAGTAGGTTGGATGAAGCAGAGGACCAAATCAATGATTTGGAAGACAAAGTAGAAAAAAGTGTGCAATCAGAGCAGCAAAAGAAAAATAATTTAAAAGAATGAGAGTAGCTTAAGGGACCTTTGGGGTAGTATGTAATGTAACAACATTCATATCATAGTGATGCCAGAAGGAGAAAAGACAAAGGATTGAGAACCTATTTGAAGGATTAATGACTAGAAACTTCCCTGACCTAGTGAAGAAAAAACGCACAAGTATAAGAAGCACACAGATACCCAAACAAAATGACCCAAAGAAGCCCACACCAAGACACATCATATTTAAAATAGAAAATGTTAAAGACAAAGTGAAAATCTTAAAAGCAGGAAGAAAAAAGAAGTCAGTTACTTAAAAGAGAGTTCCCATAAAGCTCTCAGCTGATTTCCTCAACAGAAGCATTTCAGGCCAAAAAAGATTGGCATGAAATATTCAAAGTGATGAAAAGCAAGGACCTACAACTAAGAGTCCTTTACCCAGCAAAATTATCATTTAAAATTAAAGAAAAAATAAAGAGCTTTTCAGACAAAAAAAATTTAAAGCAGTTTGTTACCACCAAATCAATATTTCAAAAAATGCTTAAGGTGTTGAAAACAAGTAACATTGTTTAAAAAAATAAAATGACAATAAATAAGTACCTATCAATAATCATTTTTAAATATAAATGGCTTAAATGTTCTAATCAAAAGACAGAATAGCTGAATGGATAAAAAAGCAAAACTCATATACTATATATGCTTCTATAAGAGACCTACTTCAGAATGAAATATACAGACAGAATAAAAGTGAAGGGATGGAACAAGATACTTCATGTAAATGGAATTTTTTTTAAAAGCAGAGGTAGCAATACTTATATCTGACAAAACAGACTTTAAAACAGACAGTAATAAGAGATAAAGAAGAACACTACATAATGATATTAGGAGCAATCCAACAACAGTATATAGTCATTGTAAACATTTGCACACACAATGTAGGAGCACCTAAATATGTAAAGTAAATCTTTATGGACATAAATGGAGAGATTGACAGCAATACAGTTGAAGTAGGGAATTTTAACACTCCATTGACATCAGTGGACAGATCTTTCAGACAGAAAACAAGCAAGAAAAGAGCAGCCTTAAATGACACACTAGATCAGCTGAATTTAATTGATATCTTTAGAGCATTTCACCTCAAAGCAGTAGAATATACATCCTTTTCAAGGGCACATGGAACATTTTCTAGGGTAGACTATATGTTAGGACACAAAAAAGAAGTCTTAATAAAGTTAAGAAGATTGAAGTCATAAAAACCACCTTCTCTGACCATAATTGTGCAAAATTAGAAATCAAACACAAGAAAACCACACAAAGACATGGAAGCTAAATAACATTACTAAACAATAAGTTGGTTAACAAAAAGATCAAAGAACAAATCAAAGGATACCTCGAAATAAGTGAAATTGAGAACACAATAACTCAAAATCTATGGGACACAGCAAAATAGTGCTAAGAGGAAAATTCATAGCAATACAGGCTTACCTCAAGAAGAAAAATCTCAAATGAACAATCTAATCTTACATTTAAAGGAATTTTAAAAAGAACAACAAACAAAGCCCAAAGTAAAAAAAAAAAATTATAAAAAGATAAGAGCAGAAAGAAACAAAGACTAAAAAAAAAATAATACAAAAGATCAATAAAACCAAGAGCTGATTCTTTGGAAATACAAACAAGAATGACAAACCTTTAACCAGACTCATCAAGGAGAAAAGAGAGAGTACTCAAATAAATAAAATCAGAGGTGAAACAAGAGAAGTAAGAATAGATACCAGAGAAATAGAAAACATTGTAAGAAAATATTATGACCAACTATATGCCAACAATTTGGACAATCTGAATGAAATGAATAAATTGTTAGAAACATACAATCGTAATCTTTCAAAACTAAATCAGGAAGAATCAGAAATTCTAAATAGTGAAAAAGGTAGTAATCAAAAAGCTCCCAACAAACAAAAGTCTGGACCACAAGGATTCACAGGTGAATTTTACCAAACATTCAAAGAAGAATTAACACTTACCCTTCTCAAACTATATCAAAATATTCAAGAGGAAGGCAGACTCCCAACCTCATTTTTAAAAACCACCATTATCCTAGTTCAAACACCAGATAAATACATTAAAAAGAAAGAAAAATTTAGGCCAGTATTACTGATGAACACAAATGCTACAATACTCCACAAAATATTAGCAAACCGAATACAGCAACATGTTAAGGTCATTCACCATTATCAAGTGGGATTTATTCTGCAAGGTTGGTAGACATCCACAAATCAATAAACATGATATACCACATAAAATGAAGAATAAAAATCACATAATCATATTAATAGATGCAGTAAAATCATTTAGGCAAATATAACACTCACTTATGTTAAAAACTTGCAGCAAAGTGACAATAGACAAAACATACCTCAACATAATACAAGCCATATATAACACCCACAACCAACATCATAGACACTTTCCTAAGAGGACATAAAGATGGCCAGTTGACATTGAAAAAATGCCCATTATCACTAATCATCACAGAAATGAAATTAAAACCACAATGAGATACCACATCCCACCTATCAGACTGGCTATCATCAATAAATCAACAAACAAGTGTTGGCGAGGGTGTGGAGAAAAGGGAACCCTCATGCACTGTTGATGGGAATGCAGATTGGTAGATCCACTGTGGAAAGCAATATGGAGTTACCTTAAATAATTAAAAATGAAACTTTCTTTTGACTCAGTAATCCCACTCCTGGAGATATATCTTAAGAATCCCAAAACACTAATTGAAACAATATATGCGACCCCACATTCATTGGCGCATCATTTACAATATCCAAGATCTGGAAAAAGCCCAAGTGCCCGTCAGTAGATGAATGGATACAAACACTGTGGTACATCTACACAATGGAATACTATGAGGCCATAAAAAAGAAGGAAATCTTAAGTTTTGCAACAGCATGGATGGATCTAGAAATCATTATGCTAAGTGAAATAAGCAAGTGTGAGAAATGTATGTTCCATATGATTTCACACATATGTGGAATCTAATTAACAAAATTAACTAACAAGCAAAATAGAAATAGACTCATAAATAGAGAGCATGCTGCAAACCGTTGAAGGGGTGATGGGGTTGGGTGAGGGAGGTGAAGAAATAGAGCAAAAAAGGACAGAAAAAACTTAGTGACATGGACAACAGTGTGGTGATTGCTGGAGGAAGGAGAGTGGTGGATGAGGGTATAGGAGCAGAGGCAGGTTTAACAGCAGGCACAACAGTCACTTTCCCTGGGCCCTGACTTCTGAAGGGCCTAGCAAAACCTCAACTTTACACTTTTTCTCTAATGACAGTAAGTTTGATTTCATATGTGCAATTTTAACATTATTAGTACATATTTTTTATTTATTTAAAATTATGTTTAACATGTATTTTTATTTTCTCTGTCTCTCTTTTTTTAAAGGGCCCAATATTTTCTTCTGTGCCCAAGGCCTCAACTGACCTTAATCACCTCTGTATAGGGCTGATAAATAGTGATGGAAGAAATCTTGACTTGAAAGGGTGAGCACACATTATTGTGTACAGAGATCTGTTGTAGAATTGGCCACCTGAAACCTGTATAATATGTTAATCAATGTCACCCTAATAAATTCAATAAAAAATAAATAAACAACCACAGAAAAAAAATAATACCACTCAATTGGCTAAACTAAAATAATTAATAATGAACAAATACAGTAGAATTTTAAGTTAGGAGTTCTAAGTGTTAAAAGCATGGGCAAGGGAATTCCAAGATGATGACGGAGTAGCAGGACATTCCAACTGCCACCTCCCAGGACCAAATTGGATTACAACTTAATTTAAGAATGAACATCTTGAAAAACCAACTTTGGACTAAAAGTGTAGTCTATAACCAAGAAGCCAGACTGAGACTGGTAGGAAGGGCAGAGATGAAGAAAGGGCTGCTCTGCTCCCAGGAGCCAGCAGCAGCTGAGTCCAGAAGGATTTTCACAGTGGGGAGGGTCACCCTGAGAGGTGTTGGTCCTTAGACCCAGGCCCAGAGCCCCAGCCTAGAGCCTCAGAGCCTAGAAGAGGTTTCCACACAGCATTTGGTGGCAAAAAGAGTTGGGTTTCTGTTTGCAAGAAAGAGACGAAGCTCTGCGAGACACAGGCTCTGTCTTAAAAGGCCCATGCAGAAAATCTCATTCACAGCCACTTACCTGGGGTTTTGCTGGAGAGAGTGATAAGAGTCTAAACTTACGTTAGGAGAGTGTAAAGTTGGAGGTCCAGGGAGAGACACTGTGAGGGACAGCCACTGGAACCCCCGTGCCCAGTCATTCTTCAGTACTGCAGTCACCATCTTTCTTGTGTAGAGCAGTTTCCTCTGAGAGACATCAGCCTGGGGAAAAGCAACTGCTCTGCTCTTGGGAGTCTATCCTACTCCAATCATGGTGACAGGTCATTCTGAGAAGCCAGGAAGCAGGGGGTGCATCAGTGACACAGTTTTCTGGTATTCAGGCCAGAGTTTTCCCCCACACGCTTCTGACTCTAAGACTGGAGCTTCCACCTCATGAGAGACTCAGTAAAAACTGTTCAAACTGTGGGAAAACCACACCTCTGGGTCTCAGATGCCACACTCACCAGACTCCTGAGGCCACACCCTACTGAGATCTATGAAAAGTCTGGATAGACTAACACATGGGGATGAGCAGTGAAGCCACACCCACCACCCTTCCTAATCCCTCAATTGCCCCGAGCTCTAGATTCTACCACAGGATTTTTTCAGTGGCTAAGTACAACAGGCAGCCAGCAGCAGAGGCTGCAGGAGAATGGACTCAGGGAAACTTGGCCTTTTAAGTGGATGTTCACCCAGGCCCAGTGTGGGTAAAAGCCAGCCTAGGAGTGCAGCTTGCTATTTCCATATGCACCTGGACCCAGCAGAGGCAGCCACAAACTCTGGATTGCTTATAGCTTCAAGAAGGTTGCTGAAGGACAGTCATGGGCAGTGTCTCCCACTGGTTTGCAATGGGTTTCTGCCAGGGAAGCCAAGGGCTGGCATATCCAGGGACCAGCTGTGGAAAACATTGGTTCAAGACTTAACAACCCTTGCTAGAGTGGTATCCTAAAAAGGCTCCTCATACCTGGCCCAGCTGAGGCTAGTTCCACTCTGGCATAGCAGCTTATGAGCATTGGAGAGGGAGAGGGTGGAGCTTCACAGCCAGCATGCCTAGGTGCTGGACATTCTGCTTCACTGGGCTAGAATCCATAGGGGGAAGGAAGAGAGTCTTAGAGCATGGACATTTAATGTGTGGGTCACTGTGAGTCTATTGTTGGATCTGGTGAGGGGCTTAGTCACTTTCAGAGGGGGCACAGTCAGCCCCACAAAAGGACTACCTCAGTCTTCTTCCCTGAGGCCAGGTTCTCACAAGATGAAAGAACTTATACAGAAAAAACTGTCAGCCACACTTCGTTTGAAACTGTTGCTCATCTTGTTGTGGAGAAATAAAAATTTGAGTATCCAGCTGTGGCTAAGGGATTAGGCTCTAGAGTAGAGGCCACATTCCCTATACTGAGCTCCTGACCAAGAGACCCCTGAAGGAGGCAATCCCAGTAACATTGTATTCACAATCTCAGCTGCCCTAATATGCCAAGCATGCTACCTTTAAAGGGGTTGGCTGGGTGAGGCTAGTCTGAGCCCACACTACAGTCTTACTACAGAAAACTCTATGGGAAGATCAGGCAGATTCAAGAGGAGGAGGAGCAGCTAAAAAGTGGAGACATATCTTACAGAGCTTGGGGCTTTTATGGAGATGCTGTCATCTCAAAGCAGGAGGATCTGATCCTTATGAAAAGTTTGGCCATTTCCACACCACCCAGTCACAGAAAACACAGACACAAACAGCAAAAAGTGAGTAGCTGAAAACAGGTAGCCCACAGTGGGTTACAAACATTAGCTGACACCAAACTAAGAAGATCTAGAACCAACACAACTGGTAGTGGGGGGCAAATAGCACAAACCCTAGACTCAGCTAGCTACACAAGCAGCACTCCCAAAGGAGAAGTCTAGCAGGCACCAGACACTGTGGAGAAAAAATATGCACAGCAGTACAGACATTGCACAGTGTGTAATACACATAATCAAGTTGGACCTTAAAGCCAGCAAGCCTGAAGGCTTAACTATAGACACAAAAGTACCAACTGCATTTGATACTCACATATAACAAGAGGAAAAATAGTACCCTCAGGATCATTCCTAAAACAAGGAAAACAGGTGACCTGGAGGTCAGAACAACCAAGCCCATCTTCCTCATAAAGACAACACAAAAATTTAAAAGTCAGACAGCACTACTTAATGCACAAACAAAATGGGAGGACAGAGAAATGTGACCTAAATGAATCAACAAGAGAAATCCCCAGAAAAAGAACTAAATGAAATGGAAGTAACCAAACTAACAGATGTAGAGTTTAAAATAATAATTTTTAGCATGCTCAAGGTTCTTAGAGCATCAATGGATGGACATAATGAGCACCTAAATAAAGAGATTGCAAACATCCAAAAGGACATTGAAATCATAAGAAAGAACCAGTCAGAAATGACAAATACAATATCAGAAATGAAGACGGTACTAGAAGGAATTAATAGCAGACTGGATGAAGCAGAGGCTCTAATCAGTGATTTAGAGCAGTGGTCCCCAACCTTTTTTGGGCCATGGACCAGTTTAATGTCAGAAAATATTTTCATGGACCGGCCTTTAGGGTGGGATGAATAAATGTATCACGTGACCGAGACAAGCATCAAGAGTGAGTCTTAGACAGATGTAACAGAGGGAATCTGGTCATTTTTAAAAAATAAAACATCGTTCAGACTCAAATACAAATAAAATGAAAATAATGTAAGTTATTTATTCTTTCTCTGCAGACCAGTACCAAATGGCCCACAGTCTGGTACCAGTCTGCAGCCTGGGGGTTGAGGACCACTGATTTAGTGGACAATATAAATAAAAGCATGGAAGCAAAGTAGCAATAAGAAAAGAGGCTCAAAAATACTGAGAAAACTCTAAAAGAGCTCTATGACAGCATGAAGAGAAACAATATCCTCATCATAGGGATTCCTGTAGGAGAAGAGAATGAACAAGGGATCGAGAATGTATTTGAAGAAATCATAGCTGAAAACTTCAAAATTGATGAAGAAAAAAGGCACATAAGTTCAAGAAGCAAGAGAGTCCCACTGAAGAGGAACCCAAGAAGGCCTACACCAAGACACATCATAATTAAAGAGCCAAAGTTAAGACACAAAGAAAGAATACTAAAACCTGCCAGAGAAAAGCAGTTAATTACCTACAGGAGAGCCCCGTTAAAGATGACATCTGACTTCTCAATAGAAACACTTGAGGCCAGATGGGATTGGCAAGAAATATTCAAAGTGATGCAAAACAAGAACCTACAACCAAGACTTCTTTATCCATCAAGGCTATCTTTTAAAATTGAAGGAGAAATAAAAAGCTTCACAGACCAAAAAAAAAAAAAAAAAAGCCTCAAGGAATTCATTACAACCAAACCAGTACTGCAGGAAATGTTAAGAGACCTGTTCTAAAAAGAACAAAGGAAAATAAAAATCAAGAAAAAGAGTATTGTAGATTTAAAGAATAAAATAGCAATAAATAAATACATATAAGTTATAACCTTAAATGTAAATGGATTAAATGTTCCTATCAAAAGACATAGGGTAGCTGCGTGAATAAGAAAACCTCAAGGTTTCGAACCTGGGTCCTTCACATCCCAACCCTATGCTCTATCAACTGCACCATTGACTGGTCAGGCTACAGTATATATTATTTTCAAGTATTCATGGTACATTCTCTAGGATAGACCACATGTTAGGACAGAAAAGGAGTCTCAGTAAATTTAAGAAGACTGAAATCATACCCGGTATCTTTTCTGATCACAATGGCATGAAAGTAGAAATCAACTACAATAGAAAAACTGAAAAACATTCAAACACTTGGAGACTAAATAGCATGTTATTAAATAACAAATGGATTAACAATGAGATGAAGGAAGACATAAAAAATTTCCATGAAAATAAACATACAACAACTTAAAATTTATTAGACAATAGCAAAAGCAGTTTTGAGAAAGAAGTTCAAAGCATTACAGGCATACCTTAAAAAGCAAGATAAAGCTCAAATAAACAACTTAATCTTGCATCTAAATTTTTTCTAGAACTAGAAAAAAACAACAACAAATAAAGCCCAGAGGAACTAGAAGGATGGAAAAAATAAAGATCAGAGTGTAAATAAGTGACATAGAGGCTTAAAAAAATACAAAAGTTCAATAAAACCAATAGCTGGTTCTTTGAAAAGGTAAACAAGATTGATGAACCTTTAAGCAGACTCATCGAAAGAAAAAGAAAGAAGACTCAAGTAAATAAAATTAGAAATGAATTAGAGAATTAACAACTGACACCGCAGAAATACAAAGGATTGTAAGAAAATACTATGAAGGTCAATATGCTAAAAAATTGAACAACTTAGGTGAAATGCATAAATTCCTAAAAACATATGATCTTCCAACACTCAATCTGGAAGAATCAGAAAACCTAAACAGACCAATTACAACAAATAAAATTAAAACAGTTGTCAAAAGACTTCCAAGAAACAAAACTCCAGTAGAATGGCAAGTGATTAAGATAAGATCCTAAGACTACAAAAATATAGTGACTTTTGCTGAAAATAATCAGCTGAGAAAAGGAACAATGAAGGAAAAAAACATGGAGTATACCATGAAAGGCCAGGTTGAAGACTGCTCTGCGATACTGCTAAAGTTGTCACATAGTAAACCATGATCTCATGCTGACTTCTTTCAAATATTTTCAAATCCATGCCTCTGGAATCTTTTTTCAGACAGTATCATGCTTTTTTATTTATATTATTATAATTTAAAAAGTAGGTTTTTCTTAAAACTTGGAAACATGGAGTCTATCAAAAGAAATACTGGATGTTTCAAAAAAAGAAATTTTAAATATCTATTACTTAGGTTTTTAAACTTTCATATTTTAGACTTGGAATGGATGAATAAAGATATTTCAAAATCAATGAAATACCTAGGTTGATAATATACCTTCTCAGTTTTTTTTTTAGGGGTGATTATAACATAAATGATATTATGTTAAAAATAAACCAAAACAAAATGAAACACTTTTTACTTATAAATGAGAAGAGCACCATGTCTAAATCATTAATATTCACCAGGTATTCCAAGGAATATTAAATCTGATATTGGTTTCCAATTTGAATTAGGCTTTGATAACACTTGAGGAATTTTTAAGTTTTGGAATTTAGATGGGCTTTTAAAAAGAGGTTATTTTTTTTAATTACTCTTTTGGGTTTCTTCAAATATATTCCCAGAAGTGGAATCACTGGGTCACAGGGCAATTCCATTTTTAATTTTTTTGAGCAACCTCCACACTGTTTTCCACAGTGGCTACACGAATAAGCATTCTCACCAACAATGCACTAAGGTTCCCTTTTCTCCACATCCACTTCTGGGTATATATCTAAAGAGACCCAAAACACTAATTTAAAAGAATATATGCATCCCTATGTTCATTGCAGCATTAGTCACCATAGCCAAGATTTGGAATCAGCCCAACTGTCCATCAGTAGAAGAGTAGATAAAATAGCTGTGGTACATTTACATAATAGAATACTACTTGGTTGTAAAAATAAAAATAAAAATAAAAAAATTCTTACCTTTTGTAACAAACTATAGAAATGATCCCTGAAAGTATAGTCTTAAATTCTTACCTTTTGTAACAGCATAGGTGGACCTAGAAATTATTATTCTAAGTGAATAAGCCAGTCAGAGAAAGACAATTACCATATGATTTTACTCATATGTGAAGTCTAATGAACAAAACAAACAAATTAACAAAATAGAAATAGACTCATAGATACAAAATGTACCCACAGCTCTCAGAGGGGAGAAGGATTGGGAGGCTGGGTGAAAAAGGTGAAGTGTTTAAGCAGTACAAATTGGTAGTTGCAGAACAGCCACAGTGATATAGTTTGTAGCATAGAGAATATAGTCAATAATGTCTAGAAAACAAGGTATGGGGCCAGGTAGATGCTTGGGGCAGGGAGAAGACCACTCTGTAAAGAGCATAGTTTTCTGGTCATTTTGCTTTACATCCGAAAGTTGTGTGGATTGGTATTGAATGTAATCGGTGCTTTAAAAATGAAAAATAAAATAAATATTTTTCTTTAAAAAAAGGAGGCTAGAAGATATGAATTTAAGTCATTTTTCTTAAGAATGAGTTAATAGTAGTTGTCAAGGAAAAGAGAACTCATTACTTATGCTTTGCAGTTGTTTCCTTATTCTGATAAAGAATAATAAAACAAAAGATGACTTTTATTGAAGAACAGCAGGAATAATTCTTGGATATAAATACAACCTTCCAGATCATTATAGTGTAAGATACTGTAGTATTTTTGGTAGCATAACAGTTTTTGGTCTGCTGCATAATAAATATAAGAAAGTACTAAATATTTAAACACTTTCTCCAAGAGATAAATGGTTAATAAAATAAATACAAATAAAGTAATGCTCTGTCAGAATAAATGCTTTTACTGGATGTATATGCCAGTGGTCCTCTCAAAAGATAGAACTTATATTACTTCCTAAATAAATAGTTTCATTTGAAATAACTTTAACCTCAAAATTCCCCAGAGGTGATAATTTTTCTTTTTCAAAGTGTCTAAGTAATCATTTATTTGCTGATTTAATTCTGATTAATGAGTAAGACCTACCCTTGATTTATTTTCTCTTAAAACTTCTGTACAGTTTTTTATGCCTGTCAGAAGTTTGTCTTTGGAACTTTATCTCTTTCCTTGATGTAATTTCTCAATCTTATACAGCACTCTGAAGTCTCCTTGTAATAAAATTTCCCAGACTTGAAGATCCCTAAAATTAGGCTGCCGCCACATCAAAATGACATCACCATTCCTGTAGATTTAACATTGAAATTTCATTACATCAAAAATGATTCTTGAGCCTCTTACTGTGTTTTAAGTCTTCGTGTTAACCAAAATATAACAATGCCTTTCACTGCCACACACTCAGTTCCATTTCAGAGCTCCTTGTAATATTTCTGTTTAGGTAATGGCCCATTCTACTGTCTTGTCCATGTGCTGCTTTTTCTACAAAAGCACTATAGATCACATTGCAAATGTTCCACTCATCAAAGATTTAATGAACTCAACTGAAATGACCTTCACAAAGTCACATGGCTTCCTGCTGTACAAATGCATAATGTGATACCTTTCTGAATTCATTCAGCATATTTTTTTGATAGTTACCCCCTTCTACTTTTTAACTCCTACATAGGGTTTACATAGGGTAACAGCAGAAAGCTACGAAAACAACAAGCTACTACAATTGTTTTTAACCCAAGGTATTTCACAAAACCACTAGATGACTGAGTCAAATACGTTGTACTGTCCTCTAGTCAAGGGATTTCCTTCCACTAAAAAAAAAAAAAAAATGAAACCCTGTTGAAGAGGTACACTAATGTTTCTTCACATCAATTACAGAAACATCTATAGGACTCATGATAAGTCTAAGGAACACGAAAGTTCCATGGATTATAAGCACAGTGCAAAATATTTTATTTATAGCCAAAACCATTTCCTTACATTCTAAAAAACACATCCATAATTTATTCCCAGATAAATGAGATCATGCTAAGTGAAGCTAGCATAATCTTTTGATACTACACACTTTATTAAGATTTACTGCATTTGAAGGAAGCATTTTCATCCTAATATTAACATGACGATTAGGGTCTTACAGGCAAGCCAACTCTGAAATGGTCTAGCATAGTCACTCTAGTGTCATCTCAACTGGGCCTTCTGCCCAATTTGACAAAATACCATTTATGTTCTTATTTCACATTATTCTTGAATTGTTAAGAATGTTAGGAACTCTGGCTTTCTTCTTTTTTGCATTTTCTGATGCTAACCAGCATAGGCTTTCCTACATTTACTAATTTAGTATATTCAATTTGTATTAAGAGAACATTCATTTTACATAGTTAATGATTTTCCCTAATACATTCTTTCTTACTCTGTATCATTTTAATTTCTGTCTCATCAACACTAACCAATACTTAATTATGAACCAAGCATCACACATGGCCTAGTGTATACAGTTATAAACAAAATACAGTCTACCATTGAAACATTACAGCAGAGAGAAAAAATAATAAACAAGTAAAAAAAATGAATGAGTGATTACAAAATTCAAATTAAATTACTCTAAAGGACATTTAGGAGGTGCCTTTTAAGCTAATATATAAAGTATAACAAGGTATGGGATGTACAAAAAGCTGTTGCGGGCCATGGAGAAACTTGCCAGGTCACACAAGAGAAAAAGAAAAAAAAATTACATGACTGAAATAATACTACTAAAATAAAGGACAATTAGATAACATGAAATGCATATTAGAAATTTAAAATATAACACTGAAAATTTTTTTTAAATGGAAGATAAAGCAAAGGAAAAGTTTAGAAGTAAGAACAAAAAGATAACTATTAAAAATAAAAGAGAAAGACCTTAGCCAGGTAGCTCAGTTAGTTAGAGTGTCATCCTAATATGCCAAGGTTGTAGGTTTGATCCATGGTCAGGCATATACAAGAATCAACCAATGAATGCATAAGTAAGTAGAATACAAATTGATAGTTTTTTCTCTGTGTCTCCCTTCCTCTCTCTAAAAATCAGTAACAATAAATAAAAGATTAGAACTTGTAAAAATTTAACTAACTATTCAATATGTCCATAAAATCAGTGATAGAAGTTAAATGAGATTAATAAAAAAGATGAAATCTATCAAAGAAATAATATAATGATATTTCCTGTAAGTAACAGACATGTCTCCAAATATAAAGGATTGACACAAGATCCTGCAAAATAAAATAAATAAATCTGACATCAAGGCATGCTATCTTGACTTTTCCACATCTGAAAGATAAAGAAAAGATTCTAAAATCATCACAAAGTAAAAAAGTCTCCATACAAAGGAACAAAAATCACACATCACAGAAATTCTCTATAGCAATAGCCATAAAACCATTGATTAATGCCATCATAGTTCTGAAAGGATGTGACTTTCAATTTAGAATTCTTAATTCATCTCATTTATGAATTCATAGAAAGGGTAAAATAATTTTATGAAAATGTTCAATTACATTGAGGGAATGGAGAGATTGAGCAAAAAAAGAATAAAGAAAGCCTCACAGGTTAGCTCAGTGAATAGAACATTGCCTGGCATAAGGACATCCCAGGTTTGATCCCTGATCAGGGCACACATGAGAAACAACCATCTGCTCCTCTTCCCCTTCCTCTCCCCCTTCTCTCCCTCTTCCCCTCTCTCAGCCAGTGGTTCGATTAGTTCTAGTGTCACCACCGGTGTTAAGGATAGCTCAGTTGATTTGTACATTGGCCCCAGACAGGGTTTGCCAAGTGAATTCAGATTGGGGTGCATGTGGTAGTCTGTCTATCTCCCTTCCTCTCACTTAAAAAAATAAAGGAAAAAAGTGAAAGAACTCATGGACACAGACAACAGTGTAGTGACTGCTGGGGGGAGAAGAGAAAAAGGGGGGAGGAGAGTATGAAGGATAAATGGTCATAGATGGAAACTTGACTTGAGGTAGTGAACACACAATACAGTGTACAGATGATGTGTTATAGAATTAGGCACCTGAAATCTACATAATCTTGTAAACCAGTGTCACCCCAATAAATTTAATTAAAAAGAAAAAGAAAAAACATAAGAGCTCTGGCTAGATAGTTCAATTAGTTGGAGCATCATCCTGAAGCTCTGAGGTTGCTGGTTCAATTCCTGGTCAGAGCACATACAGAAACAGCTCGATGTTCCTGTCTCTCCCTGAGAAGGAAAAAAAAGAAAGAAGAAAGAAGAAGAAAGATGAAGAAAAAAGAAAGGATGAAGGAAGAAGAAAGAGGAAGGAGGAAAAAGAAAAGAGGAAGAAAGAAAAGTCTACGAAGGACAGAAGTCTCCACAGTCAGATCAACCTTAGAAAGCAAATGGCCCAAGCTGGTACAATACGATAAAAGATAGCCTTCAGGAAATATGCAAATGTAAACTCTCTAGTAGACTAGACCTTTTGGAGAATACTGTATGAATATATTTACATAAAAACTAAGCAAATGAAAACCAAGTCAAATATTAATTTCAGGAAAATAAATTATATAGGTGATAAAATGTACATTTTCTACAACTTTGCTTATAAGTGGATAATATTTATATTGTCATGTAAATATGCAATAAAGAGTCAAAATTAACTTAACCAGAAAATTTGATTGAAATCAAAATTTTGATGGTTGAGGGATCTGGGGAGAGTGGAATAATTAAAAAGTGAAATCCTGACTTTCCATAAGAGAAAAATCAATAAACGGATGCATCAGGAAAATGAGTGGGCCTGACCTGTGGTGGCGCAGTGGATAAAGCGTCGACCTGGAAATGCTGAGGTCGCCGGTTCGAAATCCTGGGCTTGCCTGGTCAAGGCACATATGGGAGTTGATGCTTCCTGCTCCTCCCCCCTTCTCTCTCTGTCTCTCCTCTCCCTCTCTCTCTCCTTTCTAAAATGAATAAATTAAAAATAAAAAATAAAAAGAAAATGATTGCATCAAAAAAGATCAGAACATGCATATATCCTGTACAGTGGAGATAATAACGAAAGACAAGGCTAATGAGTACAGTCAAAACTCCTAGGGAGCAATCTTAAGGGTGGGACAGAAAAGAACAAAAGATCACTATTTATTTTCATATAAACTTTTAGTACACTTTGATTTTTTTAAAAGTGACCATGTTATTGATTAAAGTAAAAACTAATAAATTATTAATGTGACAAAATAAAAAAATACATATTATAAATCTTCAAAACTCAGAAATATGAGGAAAATAAGTCACTCTAAATCCCACAACATAGAGATAATGGCTATTTCTTCCCATAAAGTATTTTCATATGTTTTAACATAATTCATATCATATTTAATGTGAAAATAATTACATACCAATTATCCTTCAAATAATTTACTGATTATAAAGAGGACTATAAATAGTGCAATGACTTTAAATATAGATAACATAATGAATCTACTCTAATTTTAATACTGTGAACTCCAGCTAGTTAAAAATTTTTGAGAATGTAAATATGTATTGATATATACACATATATACAAAGTAGGAACATTCTTAAAAATGAGAATAAAAAAGTTTAATAGCAAGTGAAGGAGAGATGACATTGTTCTCAATTGAATAAAGTGTCCATTCCAGTGCAGGTATATGAGAGAAAATTGTTTTTTGGCAGAAGAACAAACAAAGTTAAATCACTGAGGTGGGAGAAAGCTGAAATATTTGAGGAATCATCAGCTGATGTAGCAGGAACAGAGACTGAGGGGAAGTGGAGTAGGTGGTGAAGTCAGATAAGTATATGCCTTCTTTCTGCAGATGGAAAGGACTTTGGCATTTCTTCTGATTGACTTGGGAGACACCATTGTAGTTTTGAGAAGAGAAATGATAAGGTCTGATTTACATTTCACCAGGCTTGATCAAGGTATTTTACTGAGTTCATTATTCCAAGTTGGAGGTAATGAGGGCTTCATCCAGGGTATTAAAGGTAGAAAGGTAAGAAGTGTTTAGATTCTGAATATATAAATGAAAAGAAGAGTTGTCAGTATTTTCTGTGCACAAAAGGTTGGTCTCCTTTAGCTTTCTCAGGACAGATCATCAGAGGTTTGTTTGTTTGTTTGTTTTTTTAAAGATCAAATTACATCCAAAGACAATTCAAAGTCAAAATTCATGGTCCAGATATTTTTACACTTTTCCCTGCCATCAATGAAATTTTATGTGATGAGTCTTATGTCTTAGTTATTGGTTCCATCAACACACACACCAACACACACACACAAACTGCACAGCACAACAATGATAACAAGCTGTTTGACAGCATAGACTATGATGACATTAACTCACACCTATTGCCATGAAAATTTAATAACAAAGAAAAGATCTGGCAGTGACCTTCAGAGGATTGCCAATTGATGTGAAGACAAGCTTCCCTTTAGGAGCATCATGTTATCTAGTTTTATAAATTTTATTTTTATTTTATTTATTCATTTTTAGAGAGGAGGGAGAGAGAGAGACAGAAAGGGAGAGAGAGGAGAGAGAGACAGAGAGAGAGAAGGGGGGAGGAGCTGGAAGCATCAACTCCCATATGTGCCTTGACCAGGCAAGCCCAGGGTTTCAAACCAGCGACCTCAGCATTTCCAGGTCAACGCTTTATCCACTGTGCCACCACAGGTCAGGCCATGTTATCTAGTTTTAAACACAATTATCGGCATTTCTCAGTGTTAAAGATTGTGAAAATATAAATTATGTTTAAAACTTACAGGCCTGTTTGAGTCTCAAAGAATATAAAATTTCTATTTACAAGTAAGTCCTTATATCTCTGCCTATCTACCCCTCCATCCCTTGAATTGCAGTTAATGAAAGCAGGGATAAGTAATAAAAGCATCTGTGATTGAAGGGCCAGGTGAGGTGTTGAGTCACACAACACAACATGGGAGCAGAATTTCAGTTACACTTTCTGAGGCTGCCTCAGTCAATTAATGAAGTCATCAACTAACATGGAAAACAATGTTCTGAAAATTGATTAAATTACAAAAACATAAAACTCTTTATGTTTGAAAACAATCATATACACATGTTCTATGCAGCCTATTTTTAGGATGAAGAGTGGTAGAGGCTAAATAATTTACCTAGGATCGCTGATCCAATTAGAGACAGGAGAAATCCTCAAACCCTGATCTCATGCCTCACTGAGCACTCCTTCACAATGAGAATGCCGAGCCTTGACCAGAGCACCTATTTCAATAGTATATAAGCTCATGTGTTTCATGGAGGGTTTACTGAACTTTTTGAAATGGCTTCATTGTGTTACTCCTCCACTGTTCTCCATAATAAATTGAAGTTACATTAAATACTGATGAGCTGAAGAGTCAGTATAGCAGTGAAATCTGCATTTAAATCCCAAAAGCATATTTACCACATGGATGATATTGGTCTAGCAATTTCAATTTTATACATTTTCAGGTTCTTTTCTTTTATGAAATAGAAAATTAATGGTATGCACACCAGAGTTGGGTTGTGAGGATGAGTAAAAACATGTAAGTCACTGAAAATACTCCTTGAGTATGCATAGAAGTCACTGAATAAATGTTAATATTCATTAAGAAGTTCATTTTACCAAACTGACAGTTAAAAACCCTCTTTGTGTACTCAGTTTAGTTTGACTCTACACATAGTTCCCTTCTGTTGAAGAAAATATTTTAAAGTCAGAAAATCAGGCAATACATGGCAAAGTGCATGGTGACTAATGTGTGCCCTAGGGGTGCTGAGGTTTGTTGTATTATAAATAATACTGTTCTTGTTATCCCTCCCGAGTTTCTGTAGCATGGTAAAGGTAATAATGTGTAACTGATGGAATTTCAAATAAAGCATTATTAAAATATCGGTTCAGTGACCATTTTGTTCTTTACCTTTTGTCTTCTGTATCTGTTAAAATTCTGGTGTACTCTCCATCTAAAACATTTCTTTCAATTCTACTCATAGTATCACTTTAATTGGTTCAAGACACCTATTTTCATTTCTTTTTGAATTTAAGGAATGATATATAAAGGTCCTTGTAAGAATTTTATATCCTAAATTAGGAGATCCAGGCCTAGGGAAAAACACAGCAGTGACTATATCTCTTATAAAAAAGGAATAAAACATCAGTCAGTTTCTCATGGTATATGAATTACAATAAGTACTTTGGCAGACCTTTTGTGTTCCACAACCTAGCAGGCTGCCACATGGTAAAATCCTTCCTTGGTGTTAAAGGATGCTTTTGCCTGTGTAGAGTGCTAAATCTGTCAGTGGTATTTTATTCCTGACAACCAAGAATGCTGAGATAGTCTATAAGCCTATTTACATATTTATGATATGCTTAGGATATAATTCACAGATTGGAAAATTTAGACAAAAACAGCAGAGATGAGTAGACACAATAAAGCAAAATATTTCAGGGGAAAAATGCTTAAAAGAACAAAAAAATTATCTTCTCATCATCCATGGATAAGGGATGACTCAGAACATTCTCAAAACAACCATCTAAATTATAAGGCATAAAATTCAAGGTGGCTTAGAGAGTTGAAATTTTGTTTTGTCAGGAAATGTCAGAGAACATTGGTAGCAATGAGTGGGTACCTATTAAGTTTACCAAGCACATGAATATTGCAGAATATAGGTTTGTGATATAAAAAATCAGACTCATTAAGAACTTTCTAGGCAAAAAATACTTTCTTTAAAATACCATTAGATTTATAAACTTAAGAATAACAGCTCTAAAAGGTTCAGTTTCTAGAGGGAAAATTTTACAGAAATAACAAAATATACTTAAACACCAAGTTGATACATCTGTGAATTTATCTTTTTCTGAGCACTGGAATAAATAGCATATAACTTCATGCCCATAAGAAGACAATGGAAAGAAAAACACACTTCAAAAGAAAGAATTGTAAAGGAAGGCAGGGGACTCAGAAACTTGTATGTTTTAAAATCTCTACCTAGATAAAAATCCACAAAATCCCAAATTCAGTAATGAATCTGTATGTGTTATGAAAGCAGGAAAGCTATTCTAAGATATAAGAATATGGCAGACTATGTTAATATTGCAACCCCATCTCCTACAAATAATTGGCAATACTAAAAAAATAAATAAAACAATGACAATAAGTAAATACTAAGCAAGTTTGAAAGAAAAAAAAAGGCATCACAAATCCGAATAGTAAGAGCACAAATTAATATTTTGAATATGAATGCTGTGCACTCCAAGAAGGAATATATCTGCAGACAAGGACTCCTTGTGGTTAACTAAGCACAAATTCAATCACACACACTTCATATCATCAAGAAGTGCAAACAGAACTGTGAGTCTCCAGCCCTGTGTTCCTGTCCTCTTAGTCCACCCTCATGAAGGAGATCCTGGAATTCCTACTGATAGACTAAGTCACACCATGTCCAATCAGAGATTCTCAGCTATATATTCTCACTTGAATCTTTACCAACCAATTAGAGTGGCTCCATAACCAATCAGAACCGCCAATTCCAACCAATCAGGACAGTGCTATTTCACCAGACTATACGAATTTGGGTTCCTTATCTGCATAAAAATGGACCAATCAGGAACCAGAGAAGGCACTTTCTCTACATAAGTGGCATGCTTCCCCTTTGTCTCAGAGAAGCTACTGTTGGTTGCCACCCTAGGCTGCTGCATTTCCTTAGTTTGCAAACTGTTTACCTGAATAAAGTTTCTCCTATTATCACATCCCAGATAAGGGACTCCCATTGGCATTAGATTGGTAGCACCACCAACCTAAAAATAAACCATCTTCCAAGAGCTAAAAATTCTTATTTGAGCCTGACCAGTGCCGCAGTGGATAGAGCGTTGGCCTGGGTCACTGAGGACCCAGGTTTGTAACCCCAAGGTCGCTGGCTTGAGTGCAGGCTCACCAGCTTGAGCACTGGATGATAGACACCACCCCATGGTCTCTGGCTTGAGCCCAAGGTCCTTGGCTTGAGCAAGGGGTCACTGGCTCTGCTCAAGCTCTCAGGTCAAGGCACATATGAGAAAGCAGTCAGTGAACAACTAAGGTGCTGCAATGAAGAATTGATGCTTCTCATGTCTCTCCCTTCCTGTCTGTCCACCTTTATCCATCCCTCTCTTTGTCTCTCTCACAAAAAAAAGCATACTTTTGGCTAACTATGAATAAAAACAAGATTTTGAGATATTTGCAAAAAGTGTAATGTGTTATAAAAATAATGGCAATGCTACAGCTCCTGCTAATACGACTGTGGTTTACTGCCTACATTCATAATCAGAGGAAATAGTATATTTTAGTTATAGCTTGATCAAAATGAAGATGTAACTTTTACATCAAATCCCAAGCTCTTAAAATCTATCCATGGACTTCTGCTTAACATGTATTACCCATTAAATCTTTACATAGTCCTTGTGAAAAATTATTATTAAGCTAATGATAAAAACTAAGACACAGAGAGTTTGACTTTTTTATCAATTCACATTACACAGCAGGTTAGACATGGATCTGGGATTTTAACGGAGGCAAATTGACTCTGGCATATTTGTTTTTATTTATTTATTTTTATTCTGAACTAAATTCTTATGCATTGATATGCATTTATGCATTGGATAGTTCTACATCTATCCAGCCAACTGTTCTTTCTATCAATTCATGGACCATATTTGTAATGCTTTCATTAAGTTTTATATTTTAATATTTGGTAGGGTAATTTCTTTCTCAATATCCTACATATTTTTTAGTATTCAAATTAATTATCTAAACTTAAGAGGCATTTTTAGAATTGAGGTTTACTGAAGTCTCATCTTGCATACACTAAAATTCATCCTTTTTTGAAGTATAGTTGATGAGTTTTACAAATGGAAAATGCCACCAAAACATTCCCTCATTCCCCGTTGTAGTCAATTTCTTCCCCTCTAAACTTAAAAAAAAGGAATAAACATTATCTAGCTTGAGAAAATTACATTTTTAGTTTACATATTTAAAAGCCTTTTTGGTATCAGTAACTTTAAGTGAACAGAAGCGATATTATGTAGCAAGAATAATAGACCACTCCAACTAAAGCAGATTTGATAATGCTAAGATTAAATTTAAGGTTTAGGAGCAATCATGTTGGATGAGGTTTATGAATAGAATTATGCATAAAGAAAAGTAAAGCAGGGATAATGCCATCCACTCTAGGTAGTAGTATCATCAAGTACCTGATAAATTGTAGACTTGGTGAGCTGAAATTTCTGTCTTTAAAAGCCTGGGGGATGGGTGAAAAAGGTGATGTGATTAAGAAGTACTAATTGGTAGTTACAAAGTAGTCTCAGCATAGGAAATACAGTCAACAATATTGTAATAACAATGTATGGTACATATAACCAGGTGAGTATCTGAAACAGCAGGGCGATCCCTTTGTAAAGTATATGAGTATCTAAGCTCTATGCTGTATACCTGAAACTAATAAACAATGTTGAAGGCAAACTGTAATTGGGAAAAAAAAAGAAAGCCAGAGGGAGTAAGAAGAAACCTTAATTCAGGCTACCTAGAATATACTTGTTGAAGTGAAAATAACAAGAAATGGGCCCTGGCCGGTTGGCTCAGTGGTAGAGCATCAGCCTGGCGTGCAGGGGACCCGGGTTCGATTCCCGGCCAGGGCACATAGGAGAAGCGCCCATTTGCTTCTCCACCCCCCCTTCCTCTCTGTCTCTCTCTTCCCCTCCTGCAGCCAAGGCTCCATTGGAGCAAAGATGGCCCGGGCGCTGGGGATGGCTCCTTGGCCTCTGCCCCAGGCGCTAGAGTGGCTCTGGTCGCGGCAAAGCGACACCCCGGAGGGGCAGAGCATCGCCCCCTGGTGAGCAGAGCATCGCCCCTGGTGGGCGTGCCAGGTGGATCCCGGTCGGGCACATGCGGGAGTCTGTCTGACTGTCTCTCCCCATTTCCAGCTTCAGAAAAATACAAAAAAAAAAAAAAAAAAAAAAAAAAAGAAAATAACAAGAAATGTGTAAAATATCAAACATATTGCCTTTGTCTTAACCAACAGAGATGACTGGTGTACCCTAGTTCATGGATTTTAAGTATATACTTTATAAACATGCAGCAAAGGTAAGTTTGGTCCCATAGCATAAGAATTTTTTTTAAAAAAAAGATGATTCAAAGTGGTTCAAAAACATAAAATCAAGATTTTTAATATCCTTTTCAATCCTTTCTATTAGAAAAATCAAAATCAACTTTCACGGAAAGGTAAAAATAAAATACATATTAAGGCAGTTACAACTTGTACTACTCGTTGTATTTTCCACTTTTTTTTTTGTATTTTCCACTCTTGTTGGAAGATAGTTTCACTTTACAAAAAATTTCTTGCACCAAATAACTGAACTTTAGTTTTAAAACTTTGAGGGGGGGGGTAGAGTAGGGTGTAAGGGGAATAAATAATGATAGATAAAACTTGACTTGGAGCAGTGAACACAATATAGTGCACAGAGATGTATCATAGAATTGGGCACCTGAAACCAGTATAATTATATTAAACAGTGTCACCCCAATAAAATCAATTTAAAAAAAGAAACTAAAAGAACTTTGAATAGTATGTAGCAGAGAAATGAGGTAATTTACATATGGAGTATATGTCTCTTCCATCAGTGATAGCACATCATATATCCATCCTTCTTATACTAAATATCTGACAACATATTCTGCCTTTACAACCCTGTTCCTCATGCCATTTCCTCCTCGGTCCACTGCAATCTCACTTATACCTCCACTGAAATTGCTTTTAATCCAGACATTATTGACTCTTTAATGCAACATTTTTAGTCTTAATATTTGTCAACTGATTTCTCTGCTGTTTTTAATATTATAAAATCACTTTTTATTGCTTAAAACTTTTTACTTTCCTCACTTCTATAACACCAAACTACTGTAACCCTCTTCTAAATAATATTAGTCTTCTCTGTCTCTCTTATCTTATAAATGCTGATGCATTCAACTCTTTCCTCCCCACTGGATGCATTTTCTTATTCTAAATTTTTCCTTGACTATCTCTACTACTTTTGCAACTTTAATGCCTACTTTTATGCTCTTATGATTCAAAAGTTATAGTACTAACCATGTTCTCTCCTAAGAACAATAAACGTGTAAATACCTAATCTTGTCACTTCTTTACTTCAGTATCTCAGAGGTCTATATATCAATATATAGTTCCATCAACAATCCAAACTTCTAGCTAAAATTCCTGAGTCTTTTCTTTACCCCCATACCTAAACTAAAAGTCCTACTGAACAATTTTATCTAGTAATCATGTACTAAAGCTGAACCACCATTTTTATTTCTAGGTTCACTCTTCATCCTCCTTGGCTTAGAATGTTCAAGTATACTGTTGAATTTATGCCCCTCAAATTCATCCTCCACACACTATTAGTAGGCTGATTAATTAATCTAAACCATAGAGCCAATGCATTCATCCCCCTAAAATCTTTCAGACTCTTATTTAGCTAAAAATCTAATATTTAAAACATGGCCTTAACCACACCTGCTTCTATAGCTTCTTCTCACCCTGTGTGCCCTGCACTTTAGCAACAATTACTTTTAAAAAAACACTGAACACATCATTCTAAGCTATGATTAAATTCTTTGCTCAAATAATTCTCTCTGCCTAAAATAGACATACTCATGCCATTCTTTCTTTCCCCAGTAATTAACACCTTGTATTCAAGACTCAACTCATATAGCATGTCCTCCAGAGATTCTTCTAACACTTCACCCTTATTAGCTTAACTATAACTCATCTATTTTCCCAATACCCTACACAACACATTGATGACATTCTTGCAATAAAATATTGCTGTATGTTCCTCTTTTTTATTCCTTTCTCCCAATAATCAGCATTCTATAAAGACAATTTTACTTTGTTTTGTAAATCAATAGAACCTTTAATTACCTGACATGTAATAGGGCTCAATAAATAATGGTTGAAGTGGATAAAGAAAAAGCAACTGACATGGCTTGTCTTGATAAGGGGGGTAAAAATATGCCTTCACTGGAAATACTAAAAGATACTTAGATATTGCAATGCCTGTTGTATCTCTTCAATCTTTTATCATGGATGTTATAGAGGGGATTCACACATTAGACAGAGGTTCCAGCTAAAGCAGAGGTTCTCCTACCTCTACTAGTCCATGATTCCTGTTTCACTGTGCCTCTTTTAGAGTCTAATTCCCAGCCTTTAAGAGTTAGGTACTAATAGAATCTCAATTACTAAAAATAATCTATGTATGAAAATAAAGAAAACATTATATATGTTAATTTGTGTTTGGAATTTTATTTCTTGAAATCTCTGAAATTTGATTTCTTTTCCAAAACTACTGCTTGTTTAATGTTCCTCATACATCTTTTACTAACATTAAAGATGGTGTGCAATTTACACAGAAGGGGACAGAATTCAGTGTGTACAATTAACCAATTTACACTATTCTATAAACAACAGGAGATATAATTGATGTTCAAATGTATAAATATATATATTTTTTAATTTTTCCTGAGAAGTGGGGGGCAGCAAACAGACTCCCGCATGCGCCTGACCAGGATCCACCCGGCATGTCCACCAGGGGGCGATGCTCGGCCCATTTGGGGCTTTGCTTTGCTGCATTTGGAGCCATTCCAGCACCTGAGGCAGAGGCTATGGAGCCGTCCTCAGTGCCCTGGCTAACTTTGCTCCTATGGAGCCTTGGCTGTGGGAGGGGAAGAGAGAGATAGAGAGAAAGGAAAGGGGGAAGGGTGGAGAAGCAGATGGGCACTTCTCCTGTGTGTCCTGACCGAGAATCAAACCCGGGATTTCCACACACCCAGCCAACGCTCTACCACTGAGCCAACCAGCCAGGGCCCAAAGGTATGAATATACTTTAAAATTACAAGACATACAGTTTTTGGCTTTATATTATCTAAGACTTTAAAACTTAGCTATCTCAATTCTTGAACTTTACTAATTTCTTTAGTATAAAAGGCCATGTATTTTCTCTTTAGTCTCTTCTCTAAATACAAACTTTCAACACAAAAGAAACTTGAGATTTACAGCAGTTGTAACTTACTGAACTTGAAGGACAAATGCTTGCTTCACCAGTTAAGGGAACGAGCTAATCAAAATGAAGAAGTGCAGAGCGAGGAAGAACAGAGAGAGATGAAAGCAGTGAATCTATATGAATTCACTTGAAGTGATGAGCTGAACTGTTAACTTTTCATTTACTGCATCACAAACTTGACTTAACCTTTGCATAAGAATAATGGAGCAAGTCTTATAAAACTTCTCAAATTAAGCATCCCCCCTCTTATTTTTACAGCTACTACTTGGTATCATTCCAACTTCTTTACAGTAAATGTTTTACAATATCTTTCACAAATTGGAAAAAAGTTTTCCACCTCCACAGTTACAAATCCTACTATAACAAACCAAACTGGCTGTCTCTTCAGAAACTATACTTCATACTTCAGCATGAAATTGAGACTGAACTTTTATTTGCTGAGAAGGTGACACTATTTTCTTTTATATGGTATGGTCTCATTCTTCAGCTTTCCAGTGACCTCGGAGGAGTGGGTGCCCCAAATATTTCAATGTTAGATTGTTTGTGAAATAGAGATGAATCAGTCTTGAAAAGGAGGCAGAAATCGTTTCTGGTGGAAGGGTGCCAGGTAACAATTCAGAGTTTGCCATGTTGGTATTTATTCTGTGTTTCATCAAAAAATTGCACTCTTGATAGAAACTCAGGCACCTAGAAATGTTACTTAGCTGGCTATGTGTTCTCCCTTTCCAATTAATCACTGAAAAATAAGAAGGGATTAGAAAAACACGGATAAAGTTTACTGTTGTCTAAAGTTTTTTCAACATGTACAATGGTACTGTTTGGAGGGGGGAAATACTGTGTGCTTCCTACATAATATGGAAAATATTCTTAATTAAAAATTATACTTACACAGACTTTCAGAAAACTTGTGTGAGGATGTGATATATTAGAACAGAGTGTAAAAGGGCTTTATTATACCTGAAAATTTAAAGTACCTAAGAGCTTACTTCCTGTTGTTACATTTGGTTCTCTGGAGAAGATTCACTTACATATTTCTGCCCTAGATGTGCTAGTACATCTAGTAAACCATCACATGGTCCAAGAAGAATCACAATTAGAATGTAAAACAACCCAGAAAATACAAATTTGGCCTTTTATGCTTGTGTTTTTTGTTGTCTTAAACACTCTTCCTTTAATAATCCTCCTGGAAAAAAGAACTTGTTGTTCCATTTAGAGGTCTCCAGGGGGCGATGAAGACAAACATCCTATCACCTTTTCAAGTTATTTAGGGGCTCCAATGCAGTAATGGGAACAACGTTCTCAAAGCTATTCTTGGACATCAGATGACTGTTTGATTTGGCAGATTCAGTGGTTAGTACTTTTCCTTTAGCCAGTTTACTGGAAGACCCTCCCTTTCTTACTCCTTCCCCTCTTCTCATACACATAAGCTCCCCATGAGCTCATAGTCCTTTTAAACACTTTTACAAAGTTCATGTTTTTGGTTATTAACAAAGTTTTATATTCTAATGTATGTGTTTCATATTTTTTAAACAACTCTTTCATATTGCATAAAGCCACTCTGTAGTGTATTATCAGGAAATAAATCCTAATAGTTAAATGCAGACTTTAAAAATCACTTTAACATATTATTAAGTTAATTGATATAACTGAACTTTTATCTCATTAGTAAGAATTCAAGTTTCCTATCTATTTGTTAAATTGTGTGATGTATTTTTAGTCTGTTTATTTATGTAGTCAACTTACCTAATGTAGAACCTAGAAATTTAGAAGGGTAAAAATGTTAAATTAGAAAAATTCACCTATAAGCTAATTCTAAAAATTTATTTGAAAAGGGACTGAATAATAAAAACATTGTTGTAAAAGAAGAATAAAGAGGAATGACATTGTCTAATTTTAGGACTTAACAATCTATGGTGATCATGAGTGGTACTGGAAAACAGGTAGACACATAGATCAAAAGAGGGAGAATGAGAATCAAGAAATAGATCTAAGCCCAGCCAGTTAGCTCAGTGGATAGAGTATCGGCCCAGCATGAGGACATACTGGATCCCATCCCCGGGTAGGGCACACATGAGAAACAACCATCTGCTTCTCTTCTCCCTCTCACCCTTCTCACTTTCTTCCCTTCTCACAGCCAGTGGCTTGATTGGTTCAAGTGTCCATCCTGGGCACTGAGGATAGCTCATATGATACAAACATGGGTCCTAGACAGAGGTTGACAGGTGGATCCATGTTGGGACACATGTGGAAGTCTGTCAGTCTCTTCTCTTCTCACTTAAAAAAAAAGAAAATAAATAGACATATACAAAGATGGTCAAATGATTTGTGACACAAGTACAAAGGCAAATTAATTAAAAAATGGAGAGTTTTGTCAAAAAATGGTGTTGGAACAATTGGACAACCATATGCAAAAACTGAACCTCAACCTAAAGTTCTTTCCATATGCATGGTATCCAATTCAAAATGCATGATAAATATAAATATAAAATGTAGTACTATATAACTTTTAGACAAATGCATAAAAGAAAGTCATCATGATCTATGGTTAGGCAAAGAATTCTAAGACATGACATGAAAACATTCCAAAAAAGAAAAAAATTGATAAATAGGAATCCATTAAAATGAAAAACTTGGTTTTCATGTAAGACACTATCAGGAAAATTAAAAGACAAGCTATATACTGGAGAATATATTTGCAAAGAATATATCTGACCAAAAACTTGTACCCAAAATATATTAAGAACTCTTTGCACTCAAAGTGATAAAACAATCAAATTTTTAAATAGATAAAGACTTGAATAGTCATATCACTAAAGAATATGTATTGATGACAAATAAACACATGAAAAGATGTTCAACATAAGAACAATCCCTCAAATTAATTGGGAAAAATCAAATTCAAACAGAAATGAGCTTCTATCGACACATTTATGAGAATGGTTAAAATGAAATATACTAAAACTACCAGTATATTGCAATATATGAGGATGAGGAGACTTAGAATGCTAATAAATTGCTGCTGGGAATGCAAAATGGTAGGGGTATTTAGAAAAATAGTTCACTAGAGTCCCATTAAGTTCAACATATATCATATTATTACTCAGCAATACTACAGTTACGTGTTTACCCAGATATATAAAAATTATGTTCACACACAAGCCTATACACAAATGTATTTAGCAACTCTATTCATAATTTCCAAAAGCCTGAAAACTCAAATATTCTTCAATAAATAAATGCATAAAAAATGGCAGTAATTTCATACATAATAATGGTACCAATAAAACAAATGAACTATTGATACAGCAACAACAACAAAAAAATGAACTACTGATACAACCAACAAATTAGATAAATCCCTAAAGCATTATGCTCAGTGAACGAGCCAATTTCAAAAGGTTACATACTGTATAATTTCATTTATATAATATAATTTTTAAAATTTATATTGATTTTAGAGAGGAAGGAAGAGAGAGAAAGGTGTGGGGAAGAAAAAGGTGGAGAGAGAGAGAGAGAGAGAGAGAAATATCCATTTGATTTTTCACTTTATGCATTCATTAGTTGATTCTTATATGTGCCCTGACAAGGATTTGAACCCATGACCCTGGTGTATTTGGACCGTGTTCTAACCAAATGAGCTACACAGCTGGGGCTACATAATATTCTTGAAAGGACAAAAACACAGTGATGGAGAACATAACAGTGGTTGTCAGTGATCAGGGGCAAGTATGTGACTTTAAAAGAATAGTACAAAGTAATTTTGGTAGTGATGAAAATATATATCCTGAAAGTGAAGGTAGTTATACAAATATGTGTTAAATTCATAAAATTTTATGCAAAAGCTCACTTTTCTGAATGTTAATTTCTAAAAATAAAATTTAAAAATGAATCTGTGCAAAACTGAAAATAAAATTTCATTTAGTTTAATTTATTCTTTTATTAATTCAAAGAAAGGGGGACTACACAGAATAGTAAATTCAATAAATTTCTTCAAATATTGATATGTTTTGAGAATAACAACTAACTTTCCTTTTTTTCTGAATTAAGATGAGTAAATAGAATTAAATTTCAGCAAAAAATATTTTGAACACTATTAAGGGGAAGAAATCTTATTTAATGATAGACTTGATAGAAAGTCCTTCTCTACATATCTAAAATATATGATTAACTTTCATGAATTTTGGTATAATCAATTGGTCAATAATTATAAAAATATTCATTATCTTACATAGTCAGCAAGAAAAAACATTAGGTTGAGATAAAGGCCACATCAGGTAACAGCAGTGGTTCTAAAATATTTAGTGTTTTCCTTCTATGAATATTACTTATACATTTTGAAAAATGTATAGTTTAGATAAACTTTGACTTTGTTTATAAAAATAGTTATTTCACTTTGTTCAGCAATAAAAGAAAGAGAAGAGAGGACATAAATATACTAGATAAGAATGTCATGAAGAAAGTATTCCATAAAATAAATATTCCATTTTATGGTTATATTATCCTAAAAATCTATATTAAAGCATTCCTGGGTGACCTCTAAAACCACCAGAGAAACATTACCAGCACTCAGGCTGAGCAAACTTAGTCCTCAAATTCCCTTCTTCCTTTTTTTCAAAATTAAAGCAAAATACTAAAAATGACAACAACAGTAGTACAAAATCATTCCTCTTCCTACTTACACTGGTGGGTTGTATTTCAGTTTACTGTATTTCCCCATGTATAAGACGAACCATTTTCTGAAAAATTTGAGGTCTAAAAAAATGGGTGTGTCTTATGCAGTGGTTGTGGCATTTCAAATGCCATAGATGGAACTGAGGAAGAGGCAATATATGAAGACAGTGATTTGTCATCAGACACAGATGAGGACAAGCTAATGGGTGGGAGTTTTAACAATGATGAGGAGTAGTATAAATTTTATGATGAATAAAACTTGAGTTCAATAACTTTATGTAATACATTTTTTTTCAAATATTGGGCCCCAAAATTAAGGTGCGTCTTATACATGGAAGCATATTATACATGGGGAAATACAGTATGTGGAATAGACAAGATGACCTCATTAACAAAATAAAATATGGTTAACTGAGCAATAAATTACTAAAAGTCTGAATATAAAGAGATAGATATTCAAGAATGACTTATCAAGTCATCCTGATTCTATAGATAATTTACCAGTTTTCAAGGATTTTCAGTATTAAAAAATGAGAAAAAATGACTGAATTTAATTTTATCTACCTCTGACAATTTCTCAGAATCAACTACTCACGAAGTAATAGATCAATGTAGACTTGTGCTTCATTTTTCCTAGCTCAAACTGGCAATTGTTCTTTTGGTATGAGAGCAGCAACTGTTACCTCAACCTTCATTATATATCCTTCAGGAGCAAGTAGAGTTTAATTCTTTAACTCATTTAATGGTTTTTTAAGTTCATTTTTATTGCAGGTGATTGATAACAACCAATAATTTTAATGTAAGAGCTACTTTGTGAACATGTTTTTTTATTGCTTAAAAATACAATACTGTATACTTTATAGTTATTGGATTCTGAATTTAAAAAAAGGAGTTTTACTTTTTTTGGTTGATTTTCTGCTTTCCTCTAACAAATGCACTATAAAACTAAATTAATTGGTTTCTGGCATTGAAAAGTAAACTTAAAATTAACAATGGTGGGATATAGATAATTTTTAATTTTATGAGTAACTCCGTATGACTACGCCTTACCAGAGTCTGAAAACACACAATCAAACAGGTTCCGTAAGCCACCTTGCTATAATTATTAACTATGCAAAGGTTGGTATATACTGTTACCACACTTTAATAACATTGCTAGTTCATGCTGTTAAAGGATTGAATGGCACCAACCTTATTAGGGTTAATATGAAAGTTACTGCCTGCGGTATTCTCTCTTACATGTCACCCAGAACAGTATTACCCTTTAATTTCATCAGATTGCAGACTCAGGGTCATAAAGTAAGCACAATAAAGTGCCTTTTGTGCCTTCCAATTGTCAAAAGCCTCCCTCAGAACCATTCATCACCATAGGTGATAGATTCCTTGTCTTTTTCCTGTTTCTTCTGGCTCTTGACTCTATAAATAATTTCCTGTTAACAGCTTTGTCTCACACTTCGGAAATGATGTTTCCCATGTCTTCTGTGGCCTTGACTTCTGGCTTCCCTTCTTGACCACAAGAATGATATATACCCTCTTAATTACACTGTCTCTAGTTTCTCTGAGTAGACATATTCAATGCTGTAGCCTGGATCAGGAAGTCTACAGTCTCTTAGCAAAACTATGCACTCATTTGTATTATTATTATCCCCAATAAGCAGTTTAAAATTCAGAATAGATACAACCTTCTTCAGATAAGAAAACTGTGCTTAGAGAAGTACCTCAACTAAGGACCTGTAGTAGTTTACTGAAAGGTTTAGAGCTCCTACCAGGCCTACTGAGTCCTTTTTCAATACTTCTTTCACATTCTAATTTTTAACCTGGAAAAATGAAACCATAAACAAAAACTGTTGCTTCTTAAAGTCTCTCTCTTCTTTTTAACTTCCAAATTCAAAACTTTCTAATAGTGGTCTTACAAACTTATTTTCCCTTTTGAGTATAAATATTTAATAAATATAAACATGCCCTTATACCCTACTCTCTGCCCAAGAGATATATGACTAGGCTTACAAAAATCAGATAGTAGTCTAAAAGGAAAATTTTATACACCCAGCTCCTTATTTCTTTTTCATTCTTATTAATTTTGCATAAAATTGCCAATAAATTTACTCTCGGTATACACTGGTGGTAGGAAATGCTGGTGCACATGTTTTCTTTATTTTATAGAGAATAAAAAATAGCTTAGTACAGAAAAAGTCGTGGAAAGTAAAGACCAATGCCTACTTTTCAGGAAGTTTATATATAAATCCCTTAATCGATAAATATACTTGACAAATATTTTGATATTATTCCTATTTATTCACTTAAATTGAACAGGTGCTTATTAATCATCTATGAGGTTATAAGATACAGTATATCATCCATTAAGGCTCTAAAGCTTCTGACACAAATTTAACCACATAATTGCCAAGGTCACTTGGCTGTTTGAATATTTGCCAAGCTGTTCATAAAAAGAACATACACATTATGTACTACATAAATGTTTTCTATTGTAAAGATGTCTAACATTATGGAAGGAAGCAAATAACATTGAGAGGAATAATTTAGCTCACATTGTACATAGTGGTTATAACAATGTATATATTGATATGTTGCTCATTAATAGCCCAAAGTTTTTTACTTTCTCTATGTAATTTCAACAATTAAAATCCTATTAAAGGTATTATTAGGTATTCTTGCTTGAATATTATTTCTGTTTTCAGTATTTTTTCTACAGGTAGTTTTGTCTTAATTCTTTATTTTTTTTAAATATGAATGAAGTAGTTATCTCATAAAATGTGAGTCATTGCTTTTGTTTCTTCACTGAGTAATGAATATTACTACCTTTATTTTTCATTTGTTTTTCTCTTTTTTGTGTGTGTGTGTGTGTGTTTGTTTGTTTGTTTGTTTTTAGTGAGAGGAGGGGATGCAGAGACAGACTCCCACATGCGCTCCAGCCAGGATCCACCCAGCAAGCTCAATAGGGGCGATGTTTTGCCCATCTGGGGCCCTTGCTCCATTGCAACCAGTGCCATTTTTTTAGTACCTGAGGCAGAGACCATGGAGCCATCCTCAGCACCTAGGGCCAACTCACTCCATTTGAGCCATGGCTGCAGGAGGGGAGGAGGAGAAAGAGAGAGAAGTGAGAGGGGGAGGAGTGAAGCAGATGGGTGCTTCTCCTGTGTGCCGTGGCTGGGAATCAAACCCAGGACATCCACAAACCAGGCTGATGCACTACCACTGAGCCAACTGGCCAGGGTGTTCTCTGCTTTTTAAAAATATTCTAATTATGCTTCTTTATGGATTCAAAATATTTTTAAAATTTTACTCTTTATTCCAAAATAATGTTCAATGCCATGAGACTATGTTCTAAAGTGAACTCTCCCTTTGTCTTTTGTAGTTTTTATATAGAAGACATAGATTATATCTGAGGCATCATTCATTGTCTTTGTCTTGTCTTTTAGAGATATCATGAAACCTATGAATATTATTCTTAGAATATTGCCAAAATAACAGAAAACTCCATAGTCTTAAACAAAGCTTGTTTTGATTTTATTAAGTTTGAAGTTTTGAAACACCACAGACACAGACCAAACTTTTTTTTTAAAGAAACTATCTCCTTTATTCTCTAGTTTAAAATAATGCCAACCTATATTGAGAGTATCCATACACTTTCCAGCTAGCTCTCTGCTAGTGAGACTTCTTCTTTCAGACATCTTAGCAGTTCAGCATCTTTTCTTCATTGGGGAAAGCTCTTCTATTCCAACCCTAAACTATCATTTTACATTTTATACAGAAAAAGGTTGATCTAAATATTTTGTAAAGAATTTCATGTTAATTTCCCTTGTTGCAAAATTATTATCCTTTAAGAATCTTATCAAAAGTGTTACATCAAGAAAATAACAAGTGGCAGGACTGGTGTTATATTATTTCAAAGACCCCAGTTGTTAATAAATATCTCAGAGAACAAGTACCCAGAACAGGGTCAGTTATGCCACAGACATCCTATAAAGGCTTCTTATAGGATTAAAAGATAGAGGATGAAGAAATGAATAATCATTTAAGATGGACTTAAAGCATGTCATATTTTAATATCAGTGCAGGATGTTCTTGATTGGCATTTTGTTCATTTAGATCATAGAAGATATAAAAATCCTTAAAATTAGTTAATTTCCATGTTCAGCTAAGTGATAATGATTACACTGACAACCTCCTGTTCTAACTCCTATGCCCATCCTTGGCAAAAAGGTAATAGAAGTAGTACAGTTACATCAGAATTCTCTCAAGATCAATACAAGTCTAATTTCCTAACAAGGATGACCAGAGAATAAACTGTCAGATTTCCCATCTAAGAATCATTCTCTGCAGTGATATTGATAAATAGAGGAGTCAAAACATCAAATTGCTCTCTGTAATTTTTTTACAATTCGACTGACAGGTCATTGAGAAAAATATATCCATATATAAAACTGGATGTTCTCAAACAAGCAAGCTTAGATTTGCATACTTACACATAACCTAAACCCAAGATTTCTCAGTCCCTCTTTTAATATTTCACAAGCAAATAAATAAATGAATAACTCCTGATCTGGTGCTCCTATGCTGTCACCTATTCTTATACTTAAATTAAAGATTTACAACCAACTTCTTTTGATGATATTTTATATTAATGTAGAGAGTTCATTGGTATCTTAACTGTACTGTCTAGCATATTTGTGACCATCCTGAGGCCATTTGCTTTTCTTTCAAGTTGTGAAAACTATATATAATGTGGCTGTTGCCCAAATCTACAGCCTTTTCTTTCATCTTATATATGGGTTTTTGTTTTGTTTTTTTGTATTTTTCTGAAGCTGGAAACAGGGAGATACAGTCAGACTCCCGCATGCGCCCAACCGGGGGCGAATGCTCTGCCCACCAGGGGGCGGTGCTCTGTCTCTCTGGGGCTTCGCTCTTCCACGACCAGAGCCACTCTAGCGCCTGGGGCAGAGGCTAAGGAGCCATCCCCAGCGCCCAGAGGGGAAGAGAGAGACAGAGAGGAAGGAGGGTGGGAGGTGGAGAAGCAAATGGGTGCTTCTCCTGTGTGCCCTGGCCGGGAATCGAACCCTGGTCCCCCGCACACCAGGCCGACGCTCTACCAGTGAGCCAACCGGCCAGGGCCCATCTTATATATGGTTTTAAATTGAACTGTGCTTCTCTTTGCTGATCTTGAACTTTTATTTCAAATTCTTTTTATAATTTATATTTTTGTCTATTTTTCCAATATACCAATTAAATATTTTAGTCAATTTTATCCCTTATCATTTATTTCCCAAATAATAACTGGATATTTATTAAATACTGATTTTTGAACACTCCACTTATTATTTCAGTTTCAATCAATATTTATTAAATGACAGGTAATTTCATTTAAAAATTGGCTTTCTAGCCTTGAAGTTCATAGACTGACTTTATTTTCATTCACTCATTTAATAAATTTTTATTGAGTGATTCTTTATGCTAGGTGTTATTCTAAATCCTAGGTTCATAATTGTAAATAAGACAGAAGAGGTCCCTGCTCTCATGGAGCCTATATTGTAACAAAGGAATATAGATATTAAAAATTATTTTGAAGAAAAATAAATGAGAAAACAGATTAGAAATAAGTGTAAGGTAGTGAATTAAATTAAGGTGCTGAAAGTTTCACTGAGGTAGATACTTTACCCTCAATGTTCAGCAAAGTCTTTTTGAAGAGGTAACATTGAAGCTGAGATCTGAATTTCTAGATAATTGGCATTTATGCTATAACTTTCTTTCTGTCACTTCTTCTTTTGCATTGTTTCTCATATAGATTGATAGTATTGTTGCTATTTTCGCTATTTTACTTATTTTAAATTTATACAGAATTTTATTCTTTTCTATTTATAGCTATATAAACATGTCCATAATCAAGATACAAAACTATTAATCACCCTAAAAAAAATCCTCTTTATGCTTTTTTAGAGTCAACTGCCCATATGATGTTAGCTTATGGCAAAGACATTTGTTATCTGTTCCTATAATTTACTTTTTCAGAATATCATATAGATAAATTATACTGTATGTCACTTTTTCTATCTGGCTTCTGTCACTTAGCATATGTATTTAAGATTCATCCATTTTTTTTTCATTAGTTTGTTCCTTTTTTATTGCTGAGTAATATTCCATTGTATAAATAGGTCACCATTTATTTATCCATTCATGAGTTCAGGGATATTTAGGTTTTTTTTTCAATTTTTGACATTAATAAATAAGACTATTATTAACATTTGCATACAGGTTTTGTGTGACCCTAAGTATACATATGTCCTGGGTAAATACCTAAGACTAGAGTTACTGAGCCATATGATAAGTTTATGTTTAACTTTATAAGAAACTTCCAAAATGTTTTATAAAATAGCTGTATCATTTTTATTTTTGCAAGCAATGTATGAGAGTTTTAGTTGCTCTGCATTTTTGCAAGGCATTAGTATTGTTTTACCCATCTGAATTGGTGTGTAATGGTATCTCATGGTTTTCATTTGTATTTTCCCAATGACTAATGATTTTGAACATCAGATTAATGTGCTTATTTGTCATCTATGTACATTTTGGTGAAATGTTTGTCAAACCCTTTGTTCATTTCTAATTTGTTTGCTTTCTTATAAGTATTATTTACGTATTTTGGATTTTTTATATATTATGGATATAAGTTTTTATCATTTGTGTGTTTTTAACATATATTTTCCCAGTACATGGCTTGTCTTCTAATTTTCCTAATAGTATGTTCACAGAGCAGAATTTCTTTGATGAAATAAAATGTATTGGAATTTTTTCTTGTACCCTTTTATTGTTGTATTCATGTAATCCTTTAAATATATTTTTAGCATGATTATCCATTGAGAAAAGGGCTTCCCATTATATTTGCCCTCAAATAATCTCCTCATTATTGCTACAAAGTATCATGTAAAAGTCCAAGTGCTGGCCCCAGCTGGATAGCTCAGTTGGTTGAAGGAAAGTCATCCCAATATGCCAAAGTTACAGGTTTGATCCCTGGTGTGGGCACATACAAGAATCAACCAATGGGCCCTGGCTGGTTGGCTCAGTGGTAGAGCATTGGCTCAGTATGTGGAAGTCCAGGGTTCAATTCCCAACCAGCACACACAGGAGAAGAGCTCATCTGCTTCTCCACCCTTCCCCCTCTCCCTTCTCTTAATTCTCTCTTCCCCACCCATAGCCAAGACTCCATTGGAGCAAAGTTGACCCAGGCACTGAGGATGGCTCTATGGCCTCTGCTTCAGGCACTAGAATGGCTCCAGTTGCAATAGAGCAACACCCTAGATGAGCAGAGCATCACCCCTTAGTGAGCATGCCAGGTAGATCCCGGTCGGGTGCATGCTATAGTCTACCTATCTGACTCTCCGCTTCTCACTTCAGAAAAAAAATGAAATCAACCAATGAATGCATAAATAAGTGGAACAGTAAATCGCTGTTTCTCTCTGCCTTTCTCCCTTTCTCTCTCTCTAAAAATCAATTTAAAAATTTTCTTATAAGGCCCTGGCCGGTTGGCTCAGTGGTAGAGCGTCGGCCTGGCGTGCAGAAGTCCCGGGTTCGATTCCTGGCCAGGGCACACAGGAGAAGCGCCCATCTGCTTCTCCACCCCTCCCCCTCTCCTTCCTCTCTATCTCTCTCTTCCCCTCCCGCAGCCAAGGCTCCATTGGAGCAAAGATGGCCCGGGCGCTGGGGATGGCTCCTTGGCCTCTGCCCCAGGCACTGGAGTGGCTCTGGTCGTGGCAGAGCGACGCCCCGGAGGGGCAGAGCATCGCCCCCTGGTGGGCAGAGCGTCGCCCCCTGGTGGGCATGCCAGGTGGATCCCAGTCAGGCGCATGCGGGAGTCTGACTGTCTCTCCCCGTTTCTAGCTTCAGAAAAATACAAAAAAAAAAAAAAAAAAAATTTCTTATATCCAAGTGCCTACCTGAGAGGGAAATTTGCATCTTCTGAAGGTAGTTGCTAGAAAAATGTTCCATCTATGTTTTTATGTTTCAAGTCAAACTAACAAAGCCAACCACTTGTCAGAAATAACATTTAATGTAAAGAAAGAAGAATTGTAAACTGGTATATTCCTTGAAAAGTCAAGTTCATCAATCTGCTTATTTAAGCTGAATAAATGTACGTAAGTAGACATTGTTTTTAAACCTGTCAATACATAAGTATGTGTCATTGCATACATAAGATAATATTTTAATAAATTAACAGAAAAATTAAGCTTAAAGCACTGCAATTATTATTCTCAAGATGCATTTTCTGCAAAAATACTATTTTTGTGTTCTATTCATATATAATAGACTTTCGGTATAAAGAGACTATTGATTCGTTTCCTCCCTAAAATTTGAAATTCTAAAACTATTAGAGAATTAAGTCATTTAATCAGTTACTTTTATTTTATTTTAAAGTCAAGTTCTGAGGCATCCAGGATTATAAGTGATTTATTGAAGTTTGAAAAATATGATCAATTAGTAACAAATCCAAAAGGAGAACCATATCTCTTCACTCATTTCCCACCAACACTCAACAGTTCTCTCCCAGTGTAGTGAAGTAAAAGAGAATGAGAGTAAAATGTGATAAGAATGATTTAGCTAAATAATGTTTTCTTAGCAACAGATATTTTTAAAGAGCATTGTGGGACCAAACAGCTCCAGCCAAAGAAGAAAAGGAGGAATCACTATAATTAGGAATATATGTGAAAAACAAAATAGAATGACAGAGTTTATTTCCTTGCTGCTGCTTAAAAATTAATGGTCTATCTTCTCTAATATTCACTCATTTATTTGTACATTCACATCTATTCTAGTTTAAGTTACTAAAGCCATGTTATATACTCATGTGAAAAAAACTATTAAACAGTACATAAAAATCTTTCTTATCTCTTCTCTTTCCCAGAAGCCAGTATAAAAAAACTTTACATTTTAATAATTGTATTTGCCTGTATTATCAATTTAATTGATATAATTATCTTAATTTATCATAATTAAGAAGTTATACAATGATTCCATGCTGTAATGGGTGACACGATGCAGTTACAATATCTTCTGCCTCTCATCCCTGCCCTTTTGGGTTCACAGATATATTTACATCATAAAGCACAGTGGTTCTGAACAAGGGCGATTTTGCCCCCATAAAACATTGGGCAAATCTAGAACATTTTTAGTTGCAACAATTGTGGGATGGGGGCTGTGTGCTACCGGCATCTAAAGTATAGAGACTAGGGATGCTGTTAAACATCCTACAATGCATAGGACAGTCCCTCAAGACAAGGAATCACCCCATCCAAAAAAATAAATATTACTACTGTTGACAAATCTTGCTCTAAGATTTGCCTATATTTGTTTAGATAATGTACTTAAAATAATATTTACAGTGATGTTATATGCAATTAACTCTTTGCTATGAAAAATGAGATTTTTCTCCACTTACCTACCTCAATCTTTATGTATTAATTTTAGTTATAATTTATAAAATTTTTATTCTTGATTGTTGTTTTCATAGTTGTAGCATGTGTTTTTTGTCAAATAAATTTAAGTACTTTGAACCATTAAGTAGAATTTAAAATACAATTGTATAGATACAGTCTTCCCTTGGTATCTATGAAGAATTGATTCCAGGATTCCCCTTGGATACTAAACTCTGCAGATGCTAAAGCCCCTAAAGTGGCATGAGTGTATTTGTACATAACCTATGCACACCCTCTTACATATATATTTTTTTAATTATCTTTGGATTCCTCTCAGTAATATAATCTAAATGCTATATAAATTGCTGTTATCATATATTCTTTAAGGAATAATGACAAGATTAAAAATGTCTGTGCATGTTCAGTATAGACACAATCATTTTATGCCTAACTATATAGTACACATTAGCAGAAACATACCTTTTTAAAAATAGTTTTTATCTGTAGTTTGCAGATGTGGTACCTGTGGATATGGAGAGAAGACTGTATTCATAATAATAATAATATTGATTCAGACAAAGAGCACCAATAGATGTTATGATTATTGGGTTAAAAATTATGAGGAATAAAATATTTGGTCAGTCTAAAAATATTATTCCCCATATTACTCATTCATATTTTAGGGAAAATTCACCTTTAAAATGGGTAACACTGGTTACAGCCTTAACCAAGTTTTTAAACTTAACATATAATGAAACAAACTCATATTATGTGTGCCACCTGATATGATGTCATGTGAAATAAACCACATATTCTAATCATGAGGAAACAATCAAAAAATTCAGCTAATGGGATATTCAACATGACAACTAGCCCAGGCTCTTTAAAAAGGGTAACATCATGAAAGACCATTCGTGGCTGGCTAACTCAGTTGGTTAGAGCATCCTCCCAGTACACCAAGGTTGCAAGATCATTCCCAGTCAGAGCACATACAAGAGTCAACCATGCGTGGCTGGGTGGAGTAATGCATCGGTGTTTCTCTGTTGCTCTCTTTTTCACTCTCTCTCTCTCTCTGTCTCTCTCCCTTCTCTCTCTAAAGTCAATCAATAAATAAAATTTTTAAAAATGAAAGAACAGGCCCTGGCCAGTTAATTCAGTTGAGGGTTTCATCCCTGACCAGAGCACAGACCAGAAGCAGCCAGTGAATGCACAACTAAGTGAAACAACCAATGAATGCTTCTCTCTCTCTCTCTAAAAGCATTCAATTAAAAAGAAAATGAAAGACCAAAAAGAGAAGTATAAAGTAGTAGGGGTACTGCTCTAGGTTAAAGAAGACCAAAGAAACATGATTATCAGATGCAGCTGGTGACCCTTGATTGTATCTATGTCAGAGACATAAAATACATTTTGGATATCTTCTGAGAATAGGTACAGAATAAGTATGAAATAATGTTATTGTATCAAGGTTATATTTCTTGAGTATGAGATGGGCTAAGTTTTTTGACTTTTTGTGGTTATGTAGGAGACTGTCTATGATCCACCAGAAGGTTCAGTGGAGGGGGAGGGGAGTGTTTGTAACATGTATATTGGTTAATCATTATGAGAAAAAGTAACTATATAAAAAAAGTGGCTTTCCATACCCTCTCAGGACTAAAATTCTTTATAATCTATTAAGTGATTTATGTGTCAAGTACAATTTTAGATGCTGGAGTTACAGCAGCGAAGAAAACAAATGAAACCTCTTCTCTTATAAACTTGTTTGTTGCCTTATGACTCTTCCTTTCAGTTTGTTGACTCAGAATTTAGAACTTCTCTTTGGCTCCCTGGACCAGGGGTCCCCAAACTTTTTGCACAGGGGCCAGTTCACTGTCCCTCAGACTGTTGGAGGGCTGCCACATACAGTACTCCTCTCACTGACCACCAATGAAAGAGGTGCCCCTTCTGGAAGTGCAGCTGGGGGCCGGATAAATGGCCTCAGGGGGCCGTAGTTTGGGGACGCCTGCCCTGGACAAAACCATGTTTATTCTTGAGATATATCTGATCTATTCTGATTTCTGTCTTTTTTTTAATGTATTCATTATCCTTTTTTCCTAGGAATTCTCAAATTTTCATCTTCTCACTCTTCCTTTTCTTGTTTATAATTATCAATTTGCTTTTGTAATTTTGGTTTCATCATTCCAAAGACACTTTAAAGAATGCGAAATGAATTTTCAGTCCATCATCTTAAACCAGAAGGTATTATCTGATAATTTCTAAAGAGATTATCTAAGTAGATTATCTAGCTAAAATGATTTAGAAAAGTTTCATCGCTTTCTAAAAGTGTAGTGGCAGCCTGTAGAATCTCTGAATTGGCAAGAATAAAAATATATATAACATCAGAGTGAAGGGATAATTAGGACAAAAATGAGTATAATTATTTCATAATTTCTTTAATTGTCCATTAAACTTACATATTTTTGTAACATAGTTTTACTCACGTACTAAAAATGTCAATAAATATAAAAGTACAGCAAATTTTGTCCTTCATATCAACCCAGTTGAAAATTTGGTTATCTTTTTATACAATGAATATATTTTTATATTTATGGTTCTATTATTTTAATTTATATATTTATAGGATTCATGCATTTTTTAACTGGCTGAATTTTTACTTGCTTGGCATTAGAAACCTTACTGTAAAACTTACGTTTAGCTTAGAAACTGCTTAGCTGGCCCTAGCTAGTGGCTCAGTGGATAGAATGTCAGCCCAGCATGTAAGGACGTCCCCAGTTTGATTCACAGTCAGGACACACAGGAGAAATGACCATCTACTTCTCTCTCCCTCTCACACCCCCTCCTCCTTCTCTACCTCTTCCCTTCCTGCAGCCAGTGGCTTGATTGATATGAGCATGGCTCAAGGTGCTGACGATGGTTCCATTGGTCCAAGCATGGTAGCCTCAGGCACTAAAAGTAGTTTGATTCGAGCAATAGCCCCAGATGGGGTTGCCAGGTAGATCCTGGTTGAGGCACACATAGGAGTCTGCCTAACTATCTCCATTCCTCTCATCTAAAAAGTAAATAAATACATAAATAATAAAAATATAAACTTCTTAGTTAATACTATTTAAAATTTTAAGTAAGAATTGATTTCAGTAGTTATTCATCTCAGAATGCCATGATGCATTAAATCTGCTATTACAATAAAAAGGCAGGATAAAGCTTAATTCCTTTTATAGGTAGTTAAAGTTCTTTATTTCATTTAGATTAAAGTAAAAATTCAACTGAGATCCATCAAAGCATAAATTATTTGCTTAAGAAGCTTACAGACTGTTAAGTATTAAAATTGTTCATTCCTTGGCATCTCATTCTAAACAGAACAAAGTGACTTTGCAATCCATTGATCATGGAAAACTGGATATTATTACTTTATATTTTCTTTTCACTTTTTAATCTCTCCACTGCCCACTATCAATTTTAAATCACTCTTTATGATATCACCAAATATTTCAGCTTTACTTCTTTTATGTTTCATTCACAGTGATGAAGAAGTTAGCAGATCAAGATGCAAAAATGTAAATCAATATTCTATTAAAAAAGGTCCATGTTTGTGTTTACATTGCACATAGTATAGTATAAGTTGCTTTAAAAGCTTTTACTGGGTATCTTTTTAAAAAGTTTGTTAAAAAATAAAATCAAGAAACAAACCAAAATATTCTCTACAACTGCTTATAAATAGCACATGTCTTTAAAGTATTTTGATTTCATAGTGTCAACACAAATGCACTCTATAACCAGTTCATTTCTCTACTTGCTTTATTAATATTTTTGTGTGTGTGTGCAATTAGTTCTTACCATCTTGGTCTATCTGAGTAAAGCTGCTGTATAGAGACACCTGCTGGGAACTAAATGAACAGAAGAAAATTCAAACCTGAACTTTGGAAATACAAAAAAAGAGTATCTCTCTTATGTAAATAAGTAAGCTTTCTTCAAATAACATATTTAATTTCAAGACACACTTGCCTCTGAAAAATATCGAAATTCACCTACATCTGGAGTTTTATTATTGATCCAAAAATCTCTACCTTGGCATGAATTTGCCATAATCTATATGTAGGTATGCTTGCTATATGCAATAGGTATATGATACAAGAAAGGTGCAATAAATACATTTAAATTAAGTCATTTATTAGATGTTCACTTGTGTTTTTAAATAAATTTTAATGGAAATTATTTTTCAGAGCCGGGATTTCGTAATCCATAATTTTTGTAACTTATTTTATTTAAGACATTCACTAAAGCAAGGCAAATATTTATACTTTATAGGTTTAATGTAAATATTCTCATGGAAATTATTTCCTAAAAGTCTATTTACATAAACTTTTGTTGTCAATTTCAATCTAAAAGAGTTTCTAAATTGCAATCCAAATGATTAAAAATATCACAAATTATATGTAAAAAAGTACAGTGTTTAATAGCAAACCAAGTAAGTTTTTCAACTGTGTTCTAATTTCAAGGTCAAACTTAACACTTTTAGAACTATGTTGAAGTACCATGTATTTTAAGACAATAAAACTTAAAGATGCTATAAGATGAGATGATCTGATTTCTTGCCTCATTTTAACAACTGACTCCAGATGCTCTGCTGATTATTAGATTGTGGGGGAGACGATATCCATGCTTTGAAGTGCAGCCACCACAGCAGTCAGTTCTCAAGTGATAGTCACCACAATTCAGCTGAATATGGACCAGTCATGTGTAGAGAATGGATGACAGTAGTATTTCCAAGCACCTGCTATATGCTCCCAGTGAGATAGGGAGAATATATTACATCAGGGGTCCCCAAACTTTTTACACAGGGGGCCAGTTCACTGTCTCTCAGACCGTTGGAGGGCCGGACTATAAAAAAAACTATGAACAAATCCCTATGCACACTGCACATATCTTATTTTAAAGTAAAAAAAAAAAAAAAAAAAAAAAAAAAAAAAAAAAAACCAGAACGGGAACAAATACAATATTTTAAATAAAGAACAAGTAAATTTAAATCAACAAACTGACCAGTATTTCAATGGGAACTATGCTCCTCTCACTGACTACCAATGAAAGAGGTACCCCTTCCAGAAGTACAGTGGGGGCTGGATAAATGGCCTCAGGGGGCCGCATGCAGCCCGCGGGCTGTAGTTTGGGGACTCCTGTATTACATGGTGACAAACTGATATCTGGCCTCCAACCATGTGGCAAAAATGCTGACAATTGCTAAGAATCCAACCAAAGATGTTATGATTTGAGATGGGATGAGTATTGCATACTTTTAGCGGAGAATACACCTTGAGAAATCAGTTATAATTGCTATTAAATGACCTAAAGAATGCACATTGTCTTATTCAAATCAAATATGCAAACTCCTTCCACAATATCACACAGCATCTTGAAAGAAAAAAAAGCATACAAGGTATGAACATAAACTATAAAATCAGACAAATTCAAATTTAGCCTCCAGCACTGAGTAGCTGATGCAATATGCTTGGACAAGGCCTTTAACTACTTTAAAATAGCATCTTCTTCATTAGTACAAAGAAGATATTAATGGTACTATTGGGATGATATTAAATAAGATAATGTATATAAAGTGCTTCCTAGAAAATTTGGCACATGGTAAGTATTCAACTAACATTAACAATTTAATGTTGATCATTAGCTACAGGTGCAACAATTTCATTAAATAACTGGATGCATTATTTCTATTGCTTATGTGAGATTATAATGATATTAGTATTTATAATCTTTGGATAAAGTTGTAGTCAGAATCATAAATGTTGGTCTTGAGAACATTATTAAATATGTTGGAAAGTCAGATTGAAGAATGTATCTCAAAAGACACAGGTTTTATATAGACAACTTTAAACACTGCAGATTCTGTGTTGTTTTCTAATAATCTTCAATAAAATTTGAAAACATGTTTCACCAAAATTTATAAACAGACTAGCAAAAAGAAATTCTGTATTAATAATAAATTATTAACTTAGTTATAACTTCTGCCTTGCCATTGATATTTAAATAGCTTCTCTTAGGTTTATAGGCTGGTCTGCCCACCAAGTATTTAGAATAATATTATGTGAGTAGTCATATAAGTCCAAGCAAAATATTAAAGAAAAATTTAGTTGGAATTCTAAAACAGTTAGAGACATATAATAGTGTGAATCACATTATTTGGCCTGAGATTAAAAAATTAAACTATTAATCTAAGATGGTAGAGAAAAAGTGACAGCAGAACACTGCAAACTGGAGGCAGTATTCACTGTCTACTCTTTTGTAAGGAAACAAAGCCAGTTGTGCAGGGCTTTTTGTTTTGTATATGATTGAAATATATGTTACTGGTCATAGAGAAAAGAAAAGCTTAGAAAATTAGGATTGTTCACTTTGTATAATATTGACATTTTTATTTTGCTTGATGTTCTTCCTAGAAATAAGTGAAAAAATATATAAAATATATATGATCCATCCATCAAGAAACTAATTAAGCTTTTTACTATATAATGCCAATGTACATGTTGGATATGCTTTAAAATTTTTTATTAAATTTATTGGGGTAACATTGGTTAACATAATTGTACAGATTTCAAGTATATAATTCAATACCATCTGTTATTGTATTGTGTATTTATCACCCAAAGTCAAATCTTCTCTCACTAAAATATGCTTTTTTATAAACCAATGATACTATTAAGGCAAAATCTTAAGGTAGATAAATAGGTAGGTAGTAGATAGATGATAGATAGATAAATAGATAGAGAGATAGATGATAGATGATAGATAGATAGATAAATAGATAGATGATAGATTCAAGTTTACCATTAGGTATTTCTTTGATTATGTGGTTATGCAAAAGATGAAGAAAGCATAAAGATTAAGAAAAGTTTAACAGGAAATATTACCTTGGAAAACCTTTAAAAGTATTTTATATTTGGAAATTTATCTTTAGAAGTAGAGAGCAAATTGTAAAATAATAATTTAGAGTTCTGATTATTTTACTTTAACTAAGCAACTTTTTCTGCATGCAACATACAATCTGAACCCAGATATAAGGAAGACTAAACTCATTATTGTCCCCTGAAGACAGCATGAATGTAAATCAGCTAAAATAGAAGGCTCAGGATAATTTTCAGGTTTGTAATAAAATTCATGGTGCTTAAATTGCTCACTTCTAATGTATATTTTACAAGTCTCAAAGGAAACCTTTGAACTCATAGATTTCCCCCCTTTCCTCATTACTTTCCTCATTGATGCACTTTCAAACTCCTTAAGATGAATTTATACTTTGTGTAGTGCTGAATGTACCAATATGAGAACGTCTGAAGGTGCTACAGAACATTTTCTATTAACAATAGTCCATTTTAGGTGATATCAAGATGGCAGCAGAGTAGGCAGACACACAGACTCCCAGGTCACAACACCAAACTGGATTAAAAATTAATGTAGGAACAATCAGCATTAAAAAACAACTTTGGACTATAAAAGCAGGTCTCAAAAACCAAGGAGCAAAGAAGAAGACACACTGAGCCTGGTAGGGAGTGTGGAGTGTGGTGGGAGCTCCCCTGCTTCCAGGAGAGAAGGGGGTGAGGCTGAGACCCAGAAAGGCTCTCATTACAAGAGCAGAATATATCGCTCACAGCCACTTGCCTGAGGACCTGGGAATGAGGTGTGCTGAGACGGCTGGCTTGTCTTCCAAAAGGAAAGTGAGAATAGAGACAGACGGTGATGGTGACGGGCAGAGGAATGCACGAGATGACCTGAGAAGCAGACTCATCCAGTGCGGAGGCAGCCATAGTTGGGGGAGGGGTTGATCCCTCCACACAGCACAAGCCTAAAGTGGTTCAGGGTGACCCACTTCCAGAAAGCTCTACAACTCCAATCAGCACAACAAGACACAAATAAAAACAGGAAGTGGGGAGGAGGGGCAGTAACTCAGGTCTCCATGGAGATCTGAGATACACTTCCCCCTTCTGAAGCAAAGAAAGTGCCCTGCTGCCAGAGAGAAGTTGGCTATCATGCCTTCAGAATCTCAGGTTACATCCACCACATTCCTGGATACAGTTTCAAATAAGCCCCCTGCTGAGATCAGTAAACAAGATTATCATCAAGTTAAGAAAACTGAGAAGAAACCAAACAAATCAAGACTTCAAAGTGGCTCTACCAGGTAAAGAGATCACAACTGGAAGAAGCCTATAAGTCATACAGAGAATAAAGGGTAGGCAGAGAAGCATAAGTCATATGCATCAACAGATAAGTCCTCAGAAAAAGTCCAGGATGAATCAGAAGTAATCAAAACCTATATGCAGAGTATAAAATAATGATTGTTAGGATGCTTAAGGATCTCAAAGCTACAATGAATAGACTTAATGAACACCTCAATAAAGAAACTGTAAGCATCAAAAAGGACACAGAAATCATAAAGAAGAACCAGACAAAAATGACAAACACAATATCAGAAATGAAGACTACACTAGAAGGAATTAAAAGCAGGCTGGATGAAGCAGAAGATTGAATCAGCAACTTAGAAGACAAGATAAGTAAAAATATGGAAGCTGAAAAGCAAAAAGAAGAGAGGATTAAAAAGTATGAGGAAATGCTAAGAAAGCTCTGTGACAACATGAAGAGAAACAATATAAGCATAATAGGGGTTCCTGAAGGAGAAGAGAAAGAACAAGGTCTAGAGAAGCTCTTTGAAGAAATTATAGAAGAAAATTTCCCTAGATTGATGCAGGAAAGAGTCACAGAAGTTCAAGAAGCAGAAAGAAACCCATTAAAAAAGAACCCAAAAAGACCCACATGAAGACATATAATACAAATACCAAAGCTAGGAGATAAAAAAAGAATATTAAAAGCTGTAAGAGAAAAACTGTCAATCACCTACAAAAAAAAACACCTATAAGGAAGACATACAACTTCTCAACAAAAACACTTGAGGCCAGAGGGATTGTCAAGAAATATTCAAAGTATTGCAGAACAAGAACCTACAACTAAGACTTCTTTATCCAGCAAGATTATCATATAAAATTAAAGGAGAAATAAAAAAGTTCCCAGACAAAAAAAGCTCAAGAAATTCATCACAACCAAATCAGTGCTGCAAGAAATGTTAAGAAGCCTGCTGTAGACAGAACAAAGCAGGAATAAAGTATATATATATATATATATATATATATATATATATATATATATATAGATATATATATAGATATAGATATATATAGATATATACACAATAATAACCTTAAATGTAAATGGATTAAATGTTCCAAACAAAAGACATAGGGTAGCTGAATGGAAAGAAAGCAGGACCCATACATATGCTGTCTACAGGAGACCCACTTCAAAACAAAAGATACACATGGACTGAAAGTAAAAGGATGGAAAAAAGTATTTCATGCAAATGGAATTGAAAAAAAAAGCTGGGGTAGCAATACTTATATCTGAAAAAATAGACTTTAAAACAAAGACTATAGTAAGGGATAAAAAAGGTCACTACATAATGATAAAGGGAGCAATCCAACAGAAAGAGATAACCATTATAAATATCTATGCACCTAATATAGAAGCACCTAAGTATATAAGGCAGAGTTTGATGGACATAAAGAGAGAGATCAACAGCAATACTATAATAGTAGGCGATTTCAATACCCCACTAATATCAATGGATAGATTCTCAAGAAAGAAAATTAACAAAGAAACAGCAGAATTAAGAGACACACTAGATCAACTGAATTTAATAGATATCTTCAGACCTTTCAACCTAAAGCAGCAGAATATACATTTATCTCAAGTGTGCATGGTACATTCTCTAAGATAGACCACATACTAGGGCATAAGATGAGTCTCAACAAATTTAAGAAGATTGAAACCACATCAAACATCTTCTCTGACCACAGTGACATGAAACTAGAAATCAACTACAATAGGAAAACTGAAAAACACTTGGAAACTAAGCAGCATGTTATTAAAAAACAAATGGGTCAACAATGAGATCAAGGAAAAAATTAAAAAATTTCTTGAAATAAATGAAAATGAGCATACAATAACTCAAAATCTGTGAGACACAGCAAAAGCAGTACTGAGAGGGATATTCATAGCATTCTAGGCATACCATAAGAAGCTAGAAAAAGCTCAAATAAACAACTTAATCCTGCAACAAAAAAAGTAGAAAAAGAACAACAAGTAAAGCCTAAAAGAAGTAGAATAAAGGAAATAACAAAGATCAGAGTGGAAAATAAATGACATAGAGACTAAAAAACAATACAGAGGATCAATGAAACCAAGAGCTAGTTCTTTGAAAAAGAAAACAAGACCGATGAACCCTTAGCCAGACTCACCAAGAAAAAAAGAGAAAGGACTTAAATAAATAAAATTAAAAATGAGGGTGAAGAAGTAACAATGGACACAGCAGAAATAAAAAAGATTGTAAAAAAATACTATGAAGAACTATATGCCAAAAAATTAGACAACCTAGGTGAAATGAACAAATTCCTTGAAAAATATAATCTTTCAAAAATTAATCTGGAAGAATCAGAAAACCTAAATAGACCAATTACAACAAATGAGATCAAAACAGTTATCAAAAAACTCCCAACAAACAAAAGCCCTTGGCCAGATGGTTTCACAGGTGAATTCTACCAAACATTCAATGAAGAACTAACTCCTATCCTTCTCAAGCTATTTCAAAAATTTCAAGAGGAGAGAAAACTTCTAAGCTCCTTTTATGAGGTGAGAATAATTCTTATTCCAAAACCAGGCAAAGACAACACAAAGAAAGAAAACTATAAGCTGATATCCCTGATGAAATTAGATGCTAAAATTCTCAACAAAATATTAGGAAACCAGATCCAGCAATACATGAAAAAAATCATACATCATGATCAAATGGGCTTTATTCTGGGAGGCAAGGCTGGTACAATATTTGTAAATCAATCAATGTGATTCATCACATAAACAAAAGAAGGAGAAAAACGACATGACAATATCAATTGATGTAGAAAAAGCATTTGATAAAATCCAGCACCCATTTATAATAAAAACTCTCAGCAAAGTGGGAATACAGGAAACATACCTTAACATGATAAAGGCCATGTATGACAGGCCCACAGCCAACATCATACATAATGGGAAAAAGTTAAAAGCAATCCCCTTAAGATCAGGAATAAGGCAGGGGTGTCCCCTTTCACCACTCTTATTCAATATAGTTCTGGAAGTCCTAGCCACACAGTCACACAAGAAGAAGAAATAAAAATTTCATTCAAATTGAAAAAGAAGAAGTAAAACTATAATTATTTGCTGATGATCTGATACTGTACATAAAAAAACCCTAAAGTCACAGTAAAAAAACTACTGGACCTAATAAAAGAATTCAGCAAGTGTCAGGATATAAAATTAATACTCAAGCCCTGCCTGGATAGCTTAGTTGGTTAGAGTGTTGTCCCAGTACACAAAAATTAATACTAAAAAATTAGAGGCATTTTTATACACCAGCAATGATCTGTCTGAAAGTGAAATTTAAAAAAAAAATTCCCTTCACTATTGCAACCAAAAAAATAAAATACATAGGAGTAAATTTAACCAAGGAGGTTAAAGACTTATTACTTGTAAAATTATAAAACTTTGATAAAAAAAATCAAGAAAGATACAAACAAGTGGAAGCATATACCATTTCATGGCTAGGAAGAATAAACATCATTAAAATGTCCATATTACCCAAAGCAATTTATAAATTCAATGCAATTCCTATGAAAATATCAAGGAGACACTTCAAGGATATAGAACAAATATTCCAAAAATTCATATGGAATCAAACAAGAATACAAATAGTCTCAGCAATCTTGAAAAAGAAGAATAAAGTGGGAGGTATCACACTTCCTGATATCAAGCTATACTACAAGGCCATTGTACTCAAAACAGCTTGGTACTGGCATAGAACAGGCATATAGATCAATGAAACAGAACAGAGAATCCAGAAGTAAACCCGCACCTTTATGAACAAATGATATTTGACAAGGGTGGTAATAGTAGACAATAGAGTAAAGACAGTCTCTTTAACAAATGGTGTTGGAAAAATTGGACAGCTACCTGAAAAAAAAAATGAAACTAGACCACTAACTTACACCATTCACAAAAATAAACTCAAAATGGATAAAAGACTTAAATGTAAGTCATGAAATCATAAGCATCCTAGAAGAAAACATAGGCAATAAACTCTCTTGACATCACTCACAGCAATATATTTGCTGATGTATCTCCGTGTGCAAGGGAAATAAAGGACAGGATAAACAAATGGGACTACATCAAATTAAAAAGGTTTTGCATTGCTAAAGACAATATAAACAAAATAAAATGACAAACTACACAATGGGAGAACATATTCGACAATACGTCTGATAAGGGGTTAATAACCAAAATTTATAAAGAACTTGTAAAACTCAACACCAGGAAGATAAACAGTTCAATCAAAAAATGGGCAAAAGAGGCCCTGGCCGGTTGGCTCAGTGGTAGAGCGTCGGCCTGGCGTGCAGAAGTCCCGGGTTTGATTCCCGGCCAGGGCACATAGGAGAAGCACCCATCTGCTTCTCCACCCCTCCCCCTCTCCTTCCTCTCTGTCTCTCTCTTCTCCTCCCACAGCTGAGGTTCCATTGGAGCAAAGATGGCCTGGGCGCTGGGGATGGCTCCTTGGCCTCTGCCCCAGGCACTGGAGTGGCTCTGGTCGCAACAGAGCGACGCCCCGGAGGGGCAGAGCATCGCCCCCGGTGGGCATCTTGGGTGGATCCCGGTCGGGTGCATGCGGGAGTCTGTCTGACTGTCTCTCCCAGTTTCCAGCTTCAGAAAAAAAAAAAAAAGAAAGAAAGAAAAAAAGCAAAAGAAATGAATAGGCACTTTTCCAAAGAGGACACACAGATGGCCAATAGGCATATGAAAAAATGCTCAACATCACTAATCATTAGAGAAATGCAAATTAAAACCACAATGAGATATCACCTCACACCAATCAGAATGGCGCTCATCAACAAAACAACACAGAATAAGTGCTGGCGAGGATGTGGAGAAAAGGGAACCCTCCTGCACTGCTGATGGGAATGCAGACTGGTGCAGCCACTGTGGAAAACAGTATGGAGATTCCTCAAAAAATTAAAATGGTACTGCCTTTTGACCCAGCCATCCCCTCTTTGGGAATATATCCCAAGAACACCACATCAATGATTCAAAAGGAGAAATGCACCCCTATGTATATGGCAGCATTGTTTACAATAGCCCAGATCTGGAAACAGCCCAAGTGTCTGTCCGTGGACCAGTGGATTAAAAAAGCAGTGGTACATATACACAATGGAATACTATGGGGCCATGGAAAAGAAAATATTATTTTTTGCGACAGCATGAATGGACCTGGAAACTATTATGTTAAGTGAAATAAGCCAGGCAGAGAAAGATAAATATTATATGACCTCACTAATCTGAAGAGTCCAATGAACAATATGAACTGAGAAGCGGGATAGAGACAGAGGCAGGATCAAAGGATCCCGAAGGAAAGTGGACAGAGGGAAATGGGATGATAGGCTGATAGGATGGGATGAGAGCAGAAAAGCAAATCCTGGAGGAAAGGGGGGAGGGCATTATGGGAAGGGGGACAGGGGGGATATACTGGGGAACACAGTGGAGAGGAGGATGTATTCGGGGGGACACTAGAATTTATGTAAACACAATTAATTAATTAAAAATATATATTTTTGGAAGAATCCTAAAAAAAAAACAAACCCCAAAACACCCCAATAGTCTATTTTAGGAAAACTGAGGACAAATGTGTCCAATGTCATATAGAGGTAACAACAGAAAAAACACAGTATTCTAAAGTGCACTATATTACTGTTTTCCTCACAGTCCCTTGGTCAAATAAAATATGAATGATTCTTCACTGTCAATACAATAAGACCTTTAAAGTAGATTTCTTTATAGTCCTTACAAGTTCATTCTGGTTTATTTATACTTTAATTATTTGTTTTCTAATATGTTCTACATGTCATTGAGTGATGGTCTGTACTGGGGTTGAATATATAATCTTTATTCCATTATTATTAATCCTACAGTAGCTTTTCACACCAACCAGAAGAAACAAAGAAACTTTTCATGGGGATTAAGAGTTATCAGGAAAGTTAACAAATCTTTTGGGTTCTGTCCTAGAATATTGTTCTACTTTAGAAGAATATTAACTAATTCAACATATAATGACTTTAATTACTTATATTCCACTAATGACTATGATGAGAGACTTTTATATCTTTGAGTGGTATCAGAATTTAAACGTTTAGTACATTATTTTTGACAGAGACAGAGAGAGTCAGAGAGATGGACAGTCAGGAAGGGAGAGAGATAAGAAGCATCAATTCTTTATTGCAGCACCTTAGTTGTTCATTGAGTGCTTTCTCATTTGTGCCTTGACTGGGGGACTACAGCAGAGCGAGTGACTCCTTGCCCAAGCTAGTTTCCTTGGGCTCAAGGCAGCAACGTTGGGCTTCAGGCTCAAGTCAGCAACCATGGGGTAATGTCTATTATCCCACACTTGAGCCAGCAATCCCACACTGAAGCCAGTTGAACCCGTACTCAAGCCAGATGAGCCCACACTCAAGCTGGCAATCTCAGGTTTTTAAACCTGGGTCCTCTGCATCCCAGTCCAATGCTCTATCCACTGCTCCACTGCCTGGTCAGGCTAAACATTTAATACATTTCTAATAAAAATATGCACCTATCAAAAGTGTAGCTAAACATTAAATAAACAAGAAAACAGCTGAGTTATTTTTTGGAAGGAGGCAATAATTATTTTATATTCATTCTTCTAAGATGTTTTTGCTGTCTACAGAAAACTACATTAATAATTATTTTCTTTCAAGAAATTCAGGAAATCATTTTACTATCTTCTACATTTCCTTATTTTTGAAAAATCAACTGCTACTCCTTTAAAGCTAGTCTGTATTTTCACTGAGTATATATATTTTACCTGTCCTTCATAACAATATGTATAGATGGGAATTCATTTTTATTTCTTGAGATTCTCTGGACTTGAGATTCTCTAGAATTTTATACCTATTCATCAGGGACTTTCATCAGTTTTGAAATATTTTCAGGCAATATGTAATCAAATATTGTTTATTACCATATTTTCATTGCCCTCTCTTTCTGCATAACTAATTAAATCTTTCATTTTATCTTCTATATTTCTAATCCTTTGTCGTATTTCTTTCTGACCTTTGTTTCTCTGTACTTCTTGTGAAATTATTCCTTTGGGTCTGTCTTTCAATTCACTGATTCTCTCTTTGTCTGTGTCCAATACATCCTTAAATATGTACACTGGGTTTTTAATTTTAATTACTGTACTTTTAGGTGACACTTAATAGTTTATTGTTCTATAGATATTTCTAGTTTTGATATTTTTTATCTGTTTAAATTATAGTAACTATTGTCTCATAACCTGTGTCTGATTGTTTCAAAATTTGAAGATTTGTAAGTCTGACTTTGCTATCTGCTGTTTTGGAGATCTCTAACTCATTGTGCTTTCTTAACAAATGTTTGCTTTTTCTCTATAATTTTATCATTTCCTTCCAAAATTTATTAATGCAAATTACTTAAGGCCAAGGATAAATGGTAGTCCATTAGAAATGATTCATGTTTCCTCTGCCAAAGACTTGGAAAAACTCTGAGTATGGAGTTATTTTAAACTGAATTTCTGGTTAAATAATTTTGAGTATATTCAAATAATACTAATTTTTACCACATATTTGTAAGTTACCAACTTGTAATTACCATTTCTGTGCTGTATTATTCTACTTCTCTGTGAGGTAGAGGCAGGTTTATTTTGTTTCATCCTTGTCCTGAGACAAGATTTTAGAGTATCCACTTTCATGAATACAGTATAGCTTAATAGGCTTTCCTTGGCCCTAAGATTGAATCCCTTTCATTTTTTTTTCCTGGAAGAAAATAAAATGTTAAGCTCAGTTTCATTAGAGTCAGCAAGTCTACCATAATCCATTTACTTATCTTTAAGATTAATGCTGTATAATTTCTAATATTCTCTAAGAATCTTAGTGCTTTCAAAACATATACTAAAAAATCTGACTCAACTCTTTTACTTTTGATGGAAGGGCTGGTTCAAATCACCTAGCCTGTTAAGTATGGGCATAAACTCTTACTCTTCCTTCTGTTTCCCTACTGGTTATGGTCATAATATTTCAATTAAAGTAAGCTCCCTTTGCAAACAAATTAAAATTGCAACAATTTATGTTTTGTTAGAAGTACATAAGTAGAACAGTAAAAACTACAATGTAAGGAGTAAATAACTTTTATACAGAAAGAGGAGAAAATAAACATATATATATACACATATATATAATATATATATATACAGTAAAGGGTTTTTTTCATTTTAGTTTTGACATATGAAAGATATGGAAGAAATAATTTAAGCTAGATAACACAAAGGATTTTAGCTTGAGGAAATAAAAGTGGGTTTAGAGCATCAACTTTACTATGGCACTTATATAAAATTTATACTCAACAAAAGTAATAGCTATTACTTACCACGTGGACTTTGACATCCAGAAAATTTAAATGACTTATTTTACATAATCTTCACAATTTCCCTCTACTTATGTCTCTTTTACAGATAGTGAAATAGGTCCAAGAATATTACATAATTATTCAAGACCACAGCTAATAAGTAACAAAACTGAGATTCAAACACAGAAAAAACTCATTCTATAATCCACTGGACCTTTATCTAAGACACTTTATGATAGTTTAGATATGTTCATGTTCTCCACAATAAAATATCAGGCAACTTTTTAACGTCTTTCCTAGTCCTATAAAACATATACAGACATAGAAATACAATTCAAATTTATTCATCACTTTGGTTTGAAAAAATGCAACCCATACAAACAATCTACCTTGTTTTTATAATCTTCAAAGTATTAGATTCATATATATTTGAGGTGAGTTATTAATACGAGGTTTTATTTATTATAATTCAGCCATTCTAAACTAAACTGCGATTGGAAAAGAGTCTTCTTTTAGCTGTTGAGTGTTAGCTTGAAAAAAATAATCAAAATCAAGAGCAACATACATGATCTATTCTGTCTACACAAATACTAAATGAATTATCTCTGATTAATGCTATGATGAAGGAAATGAGATGAAATAATAATCATTGACCTATTTTTTTAAAAGGGCATTTCAAGTATTTCTATAATCTTCTTAAAACAAAAATTCTATCTACTTATTTTCTGCTGTAAGATTATTTTTTGAGGTTCAGCTCCATCCAAAGAGACTAAGCATTATCTCAGCATTCTTAGTGGCAGAATTCAACCTGACGCCTAATGACAATCTCAATGACAATCTCATGCAACCAGAGTTTTATGCAGCCTGAATTTAAAGACCAACCTAAATATTTTAAAATAAAATTAGTTTGATAATTTTAATGTAAAATATACTAAAAAATATTGAATATATCCTATGAAATGATTGATGTATGACATTACTTGCATGAAGTTTGATTGATATACTTAAAATTCCATAGTCAGGGGATTTATATCTAAATACGGTTATTTCAGAAGTAGCTAAAAAATATATGAAGAAATTAAAGAGCAGGCTGAGATGAGGAAGGAGGAGATGGCCTAATTATTATGTAGCAACCTAAAACCATTGATTAAGTGAATGTAATTTTCAGCTTTCAACCTGGGAGCAATTTATTAGAAATAATTTCTCAAGTAAATCAAAACATAAGAGAAAAAAACCGAAATAAATATCTTCCTATCTGACCAGGCTTTGGGGTCATAATCTATGTTTTTTTAAAAAATGGCTTATTTTCTCTATTATAAAATAGAAAAGCATAAGACTTTGTGGGGGAGATTGCTACATATCCTAGGAAGGAGAATATAGTAGTGTATATTAATCTTCTATATCACATTTTGAACAACAATAGACCTAGGGATCTTATCTTTACTGTAACCACAAGCTTAAATGAATCAAATAAACTCCTTTAAAACACCATGACTGGTTGATTGAAGATTCAAATGACTGAAGGAGTTCACCAAATTGATATTCTTTGTTTTCAGAATACTTGACACATAGTTTTTCAAACCTATCCAAATTATTATTAAATGACATAAAAGGTATTTACCACTTTAGAAGGCAGCTACTGAAATATTGCTCTGTCCCCAAGCTACACAATCCTTTAGTTGGTACTTTTTATAAATGCTAGATATTTTCGAATGAAAAGCAATGTTGTAATTTCAAAGAAGCCTCACATATTGTGACAAACCTTTGGGCCTCTGGGCTGTTTAAAGTAATGCTGAACTTAAACTCTAAGCTACTCTTTGTTTTCCTCTGTTATAGCTCATGTTTGTTCACAAAATAAGGAAAAAAATTCTCCACATTTATCAGAACAAAAGGATAAAAAAGAGATTATAGTCAACCTTATCAACCTTCTTAGAAAGCTACAGTGAGTGTTACTTGGCGTAACCTCAGCCCATGAGGTCTTATTGAACACCTACAAATGGAAATAAATCTTCCCTATGCCCCTATATCCCACAGATCTTCTACAGAAAAACATCTTTCTTCCCTAAGAATGCACTGTTTAAGTAAAAATATAACAAGATAATTTAGGGTGAATTATAGAGTATAAATGCAAGAAGGGAGGGCTCAATGGAAAGCATCATGTTATGTATTATGAAGGAAAGCAAGGAAGTGTAATATTTCCACCTCATCTGCTCTAAGAAAATCTTTCATTTCTTAACCACTGCTTATTTCTTCTGTCCATTAAGGCAGCTCTTGGTCTCCATTCTAATCTAGACATGAATACTTTGGTCTTTCACTTTAACTACACTTATACTTACCCTTTCATTTCTCTAGTCTTTTCTTCTCCCAATTCTTTAGAGATGTTATTATAAATACTTTATCTTATTTATATTATTTATATTATATTATAATCTTATCTTATTTATATTTTTATTCTTTATCTTAACTTTTAAATCCACAATCACATGGCAACTTTCTTTTAGAAACTTAGTATAATTCCAACTTTACCAAAAAAAAAAAAAAGAAGAATGTTAATCAAGGAAGTTTTTCTTTTCTTTCATTCAAAATTTCTCTCTCTCTCTCTCTCTCTCTCTATTAAATGAGAAACAAGAGGAAGAGAGAAAGACTCCTTCATGCACCCAAACTAGGATCCACCCTATGGGGCAATGCTCTGCCCATCTGAGGAGGTTGCTCTGTTTCTCAGCAACCAGGGTATTTTGGCACCTGAAATGAGGCAATAGATCCATCCTCAGCACCGGGGGCCAACTTGCTCAAACCAATCCAGCCATGGCTGTGGGAGATGGGAAGGGAGAGAGAGAGAAAGAGAATGGAGAAGGAAAGGCATGGAGAAGCAGATGGTACGTCTTTTGTGTGCCCTGACTGGAAACTGAACCTAGGACATCCACATGCTAGGCCAGTGCTCTATCACTGAACCTCACTGGCCAGAGCCTCAAAATCTCTTTTACAATGGTCTCGGTTTCATTTGTTGTCACATTGCCCAGTGAGTTAGATCCATGCCTTGGCAGTCTGCCCACATCAATTATCCCCCAATTAAACAGTTTCCCATCTCATCAGATATTTCCTTTTTAATAAAAAAACTCTATCAATGTCACAATGATAAATATTTGTTCCTATGCCCCATGCTTCTACATATTTTCAGTACTCCCTTTTCTGATGAAGAGTAGCACTTATTTCTCCAACTCTCATCACCACAAGTCAACTCTCCAGCCAGTTATCCAGAGCTTTCTCAAGGTACAGAGGCTGTTTATCCACTTTTGCTTTTTTCATCATTTTCCTCTGATGTTACCTTTTCAATAAATGCCTATTGATCTTTTGAGGTCAGCCTAAATATTATTTTCTTGGACAAATCATTTCCTATTTCAGCCCCAGAAGAATTAATCATTTCAGTTGTAATTCTACAATGTGTTTTCCATTTTACTATGTTCCTGGACAAATACCTTTTTTTTTTTTTACTACTTTATGAAATCTTTATGGGCAAAGACATTGTCCTTATCATCCCTTCTAACTCAGTCATCTCTAGCACAGTGCCTGACACAATGCCTGACACACAATGAACTGGTTCCATACCTGAAGAATATTATTACTTGTTTATGAAATTCCATACAATGAATGATATTATAGGAATTTAGAGAAAGATCACCTCAGGGAAATCTAAAAAAGCTAAAGTGTACCTGAGGAGAAGATAATTTCAAACAGACCAGGGAACATCTTGTACTGTTCAGAAAGAATAGATTAAAAAAAGTCAGTTGTAAAAGGCATAATGCTTTCTAAAAGAAAACTGAACATCTAATATAGCTGAACTTTTGTAAAGGGAATAAGGTAGTTTGAAAAATAGCAAGAGTGAAGAATGTTATATCTGTCAGAAGTAGGCTTGGTTGCACATGACAAAAATAAAGTAAAAAAAGAGAGAGATAAACTGATTTCTCTCATATATAAATTAAATTCAAAGATAAACATTCAAGAGTTAACCTGTCACCCTGATCAGCGTGCTCAGCATCATTTGAAGTGCAGAGGCTGCCGGTTGAATCCTTGGTCAGGGCACATACAGGAACAGATTGATGTTTCTGTCTCTCTCTCTCTGTCTCGCTTTCCCTTCCTCTCTCTCCAAAATCAACAAAATAAGAGTGGAGAGAGTGGACAATCCTGTCTTGTTCCTGATTTAAGGGGGAAAGTCCTCAGTTTTATGCCATTTAATATGATGTTAGCCGATGGTTTATCATAAATGGCCTTTATCATGTTGAGATATTTTCCTTCTATGCCCATTTTGTTGAGTGTTTTAAACATAAAATCATGTTGTATTTTATCAAACACCTTTTCTGTATCTATTGATAAGATCATGTGGTTTTGTTCTTTGTTTTGTTGATATGGTGTATTATGTTAACCGTTTTATGTATGTTGAACCATCCTTGAGATTCTGGGATGAATCCCACTTGATCATGATGTGTTATTTTTTTAATATGTTGTTGTATTTGATTTGCTAGTATTTTGTTTAGTATTTTAGCATCTATGTTCATTAGAGATATTGGTCTGCAGCTTTCTTTTTTTGTGCCATCCTTGCCAGGTTTTGGTATGAGGGTTATGTTCACAGTGGCCAAGACATGGAAACAACAAAAAGCTCTTCATAGATGAATGGATAAAGAAGATGTGGTACATATATACTATGGAATACTATATAAGAAATGATGACATTGGATCATTTAAAACAAAATGGATGGATCTTGATAACATTATGTAGAGTGAAATAACTAAATCAGAAAAAACTAAGAACTGCATGATTCCATACATAGGTGGGATATAAAAACGAGACTAAGAGACATGGACAAGAATGTGGCGGTTACAGGAGGGGTGGGAGAACAGGGAGGAAGAGCGGGGAGAGGAGGGGCACAAAGAAAACCAGATAGAAGTTGACAGAGGACAATTTGACTTTGGGTGACGGGTATGCAACATGATTGAATGACAAGATAAGCTGGAGATGTTTTCTTTGAACATATGTACCCTGATTTATTAATGTCACCCCATTAAAATTAATTTTAAAAAATCAACAAAATCAACATTAAAAAAAGAGTTAATCTGCCATTTATACTTTGTGCTCCTGAACATTAACACATGTCTTCCAACTCCTGGTTCAGCCAGCATTTTGAATTTCAACCATTTTGCATTTCAATAAGAACAAAAGAGCAAGAGATAAAGATGATGCATGCTTTCTTTCTGAACACATACCTGAGAAATTTTAAATAACTAGTCAGAATTTAGTTTCAGGGCCATACCTACCTTCAAATGAGACTAAAAGCATTATACTTCTTATGGATAGCCATGCTCTCCCCTCTTCCCAAATAGAACTTTCTATCCTTATCCAAGATTTTAAAAGATAAATGGAAGTATCTGAAGCATCTGCACTTTTAATAGCACAAAATATAGATTTTTATAGTTTAATTTTTAGAAATGGAATAAACACGTTAGTTTGTGACTTTAATGTTTTAGAGAGAAATTAAGCATCCAGTTTCCATTTCCTTAGTAATTGTTCATCATAGCTACTTTTCTCTTTAAAAATAAGTGTTCTTTAAACTATTCATCTAAAATAACAAAGAAAATCTGCCAAATATACTTCTTATCTATGTGATTATGTAACAGGTTTTTTTTTGCCCAGTTCCATATTAATGGTCATTTCAGCAAATGACACTGGAATAACAGACATTTAAGCACTAGGAAGAGCTTACTCCCTACTTCCATTGTTGATTGATTTGGTTTTGTTGAATGTAAATAAGTAAAATCATTTCCTTCAAAATAGCTGCCAGGGATCATCCCTCATTAATCTCTGCAAAGCTTTTCTTGTCTCCATCATAAACCCATCAGGAGGGGGTATCATTACAAAGCTCACAAACCTTGCAAGTTATCCTGGAAGTGAATTCCATTCCTCCTCTTGCTCATAGCCTAAATTAGAAAATACTCTGGTAATGATACTGTTTCTTTAATTTTTAAATACTACTTTTTTTTAATCCTAAATATAAGAATAGCAAACAGCAATTTAAATAATATATATATATATATTTTGTTTTATTCCAAAAATGGACAGAACTTCCCAGTAGACCTTATATATCCCTTAATACATTCTTGGTTTCTTATATAGAAAACCAGTCATCTGTTAGTCCTCCTACAATAAAGAGAAATTTTATAAAGCGACCAGATCATGTTCTCAATCCCCTTGGCTTCATACTTTTCATCCATTTAAAGACTTAGACTTCCAGAAAGAAACCAGAAGACAGTACATGGACATGGACACACTAATCCTCATATGCATTATCTTTATCTGTAAAACACTTTATGTGGAGGCAAGAAAGAAGATTCCTAGAAGTATATTTTGAAGTTTCTTTTTCATGGACCTCAGTCCAGAATATCAGAGAACAAATCAGTGCATGACAAATCACAAAGAAGGGGAAAATTGTCAAGTAGAGCCTATTGGGTACTAGAAACTGGCAAGAAACAGTGGTCATTACTATGCCCTCTTACCCAAGCAGAGTAAGAAATTCTAGCATCTCCCAATTATTAATGAAAAGAACAAAAGAAATGGCCACACACCCAGCCTGGGGACGAACAATGAATTTGCAAAGCTTTCTTCTCAACCAAAGGTGAGGAGGGAAAAAAATTAGCAAGTAGGAATCCATAAAAATTACTATAGAACAAAAGCAAGAAAACACTGGAAGGATCTGAGGAAGACTATAATACAGTACTTATTTGACTGTACTTACCAAGTGAAAAACATGAATGTTATATTAAATGTCTACGACAATTCAGTAGTCTACATGGAAAAATCTAGTTAACTCAATATATAGGAACTACTACAGTTATGACAAAGTTTCCAAAGCCAATAGAGTGTGGTAGGACTGGGAAACTGTATAGCACAAGCAATATCTAGAGATAGACAATCAGCACTACCTAAATGTCAAACACGAATATGGGCTCATTGTTACCAGATTTCTAATGATTTTTTAGAATCACTCCCTCCCTCCCTTCTTTCTTCTGTGAGAAAAGCAGCTATCTAACAAAGTTAAAGGCAATGGTATGGCTCAGAAAACAAGAATTAAGGTAAATCTTCAGTTAGAATTCTGATAGAGCCATCATTTGTCCTCCTTCTGGCTTCTACATGCACACAATAAGGCATACACTCTTCCATGTAGAACACTAAAATGTTCTTCAAATCATGTTACCAAAAGAGGAAATAAGAATTAAAATAATTATCATGAAGCTTTCTCAGTAAATGAACCTGTCCATGTTACCTTACATTACAAGCAAGGACTGATAAACTTTGTCCATGTACACATAGATTTCAATTAGGGAAAATGGTCTGAAATAAAAAACAGAGACTATGCAAACATATAAGCAAATAAACAAGCAAACAAAACACAATAAAAGAAAACAGAGTATACATCAAAATTACCTCAATTAAAAACATTCCTTATCAAGATTTTTGCAAAGGTAAGAATGAATATTATATCCATTTTATAAAAAGAATTTTATTTTAAAAGAGCATTACAAAACAGATAATATACATTAGAAATTAGAAAAAAATTACAGACGAAATAAAAAATTTAGAAAGGTTGGATTATGAGGTGAAGAAATTGTGTAAAAAAGGAAAGCAAAAGAACCAAGATGAGGAATAAGAGAGAAGATATAAATAAATAAATAACAGATAAGTACAGGAGGTGTAAGATAAAAAGAAATACAAAATACAGAATAATAAAAAAAAGAAGAGAAAATCGTAATGGAAGTAATTGTTTTTATACTTCAAAATAGAACATGACTTTGTAGACAGAAAAGATTCACTGAGTTTATGCCCAAACCCATGGATGAAAATATCTCATGGTAAGATATCTCTATATTTCATAATTTTCAAGCAAAGAGCTAATACAGAAAACTTTAGAGAAAGAAAGACAAGAAAAATAGGCTTTATGCAAAAGACTGAGAGAATTAATGCTATCAAAGTTGTAACAGAAACTCTGCCTTCCAGTTAGTAGAGCACTTATATGCAACCTAAGATTCTTGACCTCATTATCAATGAGTAACTCAGTGGTAGTCAACCTGATCCCTGCCACCCACTAGTGGGCGTTCCAGCTTTCATGGTGGGCAGTAGCGGAGCAACCAAAGTATAAATAAAAAGATAGATTTAACTATAGTAAGTTGTTTTATAAAGATTTATTCTGCAAAATTAGCAAAAATTCTACATAAAGTACTTGGTAAGTAATTATTATTATATGCTTTAACTTGCTGTAACTCTGCTTTATAAATTTTATAAAGTAAAGTTACTTCTCTACTTTATAAATCACCATTACTGTGGAACCGATTGGCGGCTAGAAAATTTTTCTAACAGAGATAGAAAAGTGGGCGGTAGGTATAAAAAGGTTGTCTATACCTGGAATAGCTGAACATAGATTGAGAAATGAAAAATCTTAAAAATACTACCTTTAATGTACTGTTACTTAGTAACCACTGAAGACTGTTCTACACAAAATAAAAGAATAAACATCACAACAAGAGTCTAAATGCAAGAAACAAAGAGTAGTTATCAAAAGAGACCTTCAGTATCACAAACATACAGCTCATGGTAAAAGTAGACTAACCAGATCAGAGCACATAAAAGGAACATTTTAGAGTATTAATAGTTAAAATTTGAGAATTTCTGATATTTTTAATGAATTAAGCAAATACATGGTGGGACAAAAGTAGGTTTACAGTTGTAAGTACATGAAACAGAGTTTATTATTATATTATTACTCAGTAATTATAGTACTTTATTATTTTTCATACAAACAACTGTAAACCTGCCTTTGCCATACTCTGTATTTCCAGAACATGAGGAGTATTATGAACAAATCAGTGACAAGTATATTGAAAAACTAAACAAACATTCATATAAGCAAAAACAATTTTTACTTTAGGCAGATTAAAAGTTTTGCAAGAAAAATAAATTATAGCACTTTATTTGGCTCAGTTCTAAATGGAGTTTATATAGTGACAAAAACACTTATTATTGGAATAACTAGAAATATTACAATGTTAAGAATGTAGAAAAATAGGAACTTAATGTGTTTTTGGTTCAAGTGAGGGATGAAAAATAAGTACATCAACATCTTCCATAGTAAGTAGGTAACTTCTAAACCTAAAATGTCAAGAATATCAGCAAATTATTTAAAGATGATTTTTTAAAGACATGATAAATGAAATAAGCTAATCACTAGAGACAAATATTGTATGACTCCACTTACATGAGGTTCCTAGAGTAATAACAAACATAGAGACAGAAAGCAGAATGGTGTTTGCCAGGAGCTGGAGGGAGGGGAAAATGGAGAGTTAATTTTTAATGAGTACAGAATTTCAGTTGGGAAAGATGAAAACGTTCCAGAGATGGATTGTGATGATAATTGCACAACAATGTGAATGAACTTCATTAAAAAAAAAAAAAACTGTACATTTAAAAATAGTTTTATTAAGTGAGAGGTGGGGAGGCAGACAGACTCCCACATATGCCCTGACCGGGATCACACAGCAAGCCCCCTATGGGGTGATGCTTTGCCCATCTGCGCTGTTGCTCCCCTGCTCGGCAACCTAGGTATTTTAGTGTTTGAGGTGAGGCCATGGTGCCATCCTCAGCACCTGGGGCTTTCTTGAGTGAGCCATGGCTACACGGGGTCAGGGGGAAAGAGAGAGAGAGAGAGAGAGAGAGAGAGAGAGAGAGAGAGAGAGAAAGGAGAGGGGTGGAGGGGTGAAGAAGCAGATTGTTACTCCTCCTGTGTGCCCTGACCAGGAATCGAACCCAGGACTTCCACACACCCAGCCAACGCTCTACCGCTGAGCCAACTGGCTAGGAACTAGAATGCTAATTTTATATTATGTATATTTTATTACAATAAAGAAAATCTTGCCTGACTGGGATGTGTGACCCAGGTTCAAAACCCTGAGATTGCCGACTTGAGTATGGGCTCATCTGGTATGAGCACAGCTCACCAGCTTGAACTCAAGGTTGCTGGCTTGAGCAAGGGGTTACTCAGTCTGCTGTCGTCCCCTGTTCAAGGCACATATGAGAAAGCAATCAATGAACTAAGATGCCACAATGAAGAATTGATACTTCTTATCTCTCTCTCTTCCTGTCTCTCTGTCCCTCTCTCTGTCTTTCTCTCTCTGTCTCTGTCACACAAAAAAAGAAAGAAAAAGAAAATCTTAAGAAAGACCAGAGAAACATACAGAGTTAAAAGATAAGGATAGCAATAGATTTCTTGCTAAAACAATGTAATGAAGAATACAGCAACACCTCAAAATACTGAAATAATTCTATACTCAACGAACAACAAAAAAAATCTTTCAAAAGTTAAAATAAAAAAATACTATTTTCAGGCATATGAAAGGTGAAAAAATTTAATCTCAAACAGATAAACACTACAGGGAAGGAAAATGGCAACATTTAGAAAAATGGAGCTACACAAAGGAATAAAGAGTACTGTAAATGATGACTGAATAGGTAAATATATAAGATTTCACTCTTTACTTGGGTATCTTTAAAACCACAGATAGACTTTAAAAAACTTTAAATGTGGTTTGAATCTTATAAAATATGTAAAAGTAAAATGTATTACAGTAACATAGTGGCCACAAGGGATAAAATAGAAGTTTATTCTTATAAGATTTTTAAACTATCTGGAAAGTGATATAGCACTTGAAGCTAGTGTGGCAAGAGGTATACCAAAACCCCTAAAAGAACCACTAAAATAATCAAAGTCACATATAATAAGCCAACAAAAATAACAAAATGAAATCCTAAAAAAATTCTCAATACAAAAGAAGGCAAAGAAAAGAGGGCAGAAGGAACAAAGGGAAAAAATTGGAACAATATAAAATTAGAAAAATGACAGACTATATAAATAATCACAAACTATAAATGAACTAACTAATTAAAAGCAGATATCAGATTGGATAAAAAAGCAAAACTCAACTATGTGTGGGCCACAAAAAGCCCATTTAAAATATATACAGCTTGTATATTAGTTTCATATGGCACTCATAATTAAGTACTACAGTCTAAATGGTTTAAGTAAGAGAAATAGATCTCAGAAGATCAAGGTGTTAGCAGAGCTGGTTTCTTCTGATGCGTCTTTGGTTTATAGACAGCTATCTTCCCCTTGTGTCTTCACATACTCTTACTTATTTCTTTTCCCACCTATGTCCAAATTTCTCTTCTTATGAGAACACTAGTCATATTGGAATAGTGTCCACCCTACTGATCTCATTTTTACTTAACTACCTCTTTAAAAATTCTATCTCCAAATACAATAATATTCTGAGTTATTGGGATTTGAAATTTTAACATATGAGTTTGAGAAAACATACTGAATTTAACATATAAATTTACAATTCAACCCACCAAACTTAGAAAACACTAATAATAATAATAATAATAATAATAACCAGGGTAGCTATATTAAGAGCAGGCTAAGTAAATTTCAGAGCAAAGAATGTCATCAGATATAAGGAATGTGACTTAATAATGATAAAAGAGATAATTTTTAAGAGCACATAAGAATCATAAACCTTTTTGCTCTTAATAACAAAGTTTCAAAATACCTGAAGCAGAAACAGAACTGTAAGTAGGAAGAGACATATCCAAAATTATAATTGGATATTTCTAATATATCCCTCCCTTAATAACTGATAGAACAAGTTGACATAAAATCAATAACAATATAGATTTAAATAGTCTTATGAACCAACTTGACAAATTGACATTTATAAACCACCCCAAATAGCAAAACACATACCCTTTCAAGTGCACAGAAAACATAGACCAAATAGGCCATATTTAGAGATAAAAGCAAGTCTCATCTTCAGTATATACAAAGAAAAAAATCTGTGGCAAATCCATAATGAATAACCCACTTTTATATAACCCATGTATCTGAGAGAAACTCTAATATAAATAATGTATTAAAATAAATAAAAATAAGAATACAGAATAAAAAAATCTATGCAATGCTACTAAATCAGTGTTTATGGAGAAATTTATAGTAGTATATGCCTACATAAGAAAAGAAGAATGGTCTCAAATAAATTACCTCAATTAGAAAAATAAAAGCAAATTCAACCAAAGAATTTAAAAATACTCTGTAGACTTAAAACAACAGTGTAGAGGTGGAGGAAGGTATAGTGGCGATAAATGGCGATGGATGGAGACATGGCTTGGAGTGGTAAATGCACAATACAATATGCAGATGATATTTTATAGAACTGTACACTTGACACCTGTATAATTTTGTTAACCAGTGTTACCACAATAAATTCAGTTAAAAGAAACAGTGTAAACTCTCTCCAGTTTTGCTTAATAGATCCCATCTCTGCTCAGTTTCTGACTCTGCTACAGTTTCCATTAACATGCCTCCTTATACTTTGGACTTGGTTTGGTGTTTGTTGTGGTTCTCCTAAACTCATATCTAATTGCTCTTCATTGAGAACATATATAATGTATTGTGATCATAAAAAATACAAAAAATTAAATTTTAAATTTTAAAATAATAAAACATGATAAAATATGAACTGAGTGATAAAAATGAATACAGTATATCACTTAGTGGTAGAAATTATTCCTTCCTAGATTTTTTTCCAAGTCATTAGTCTTGTAGGACCTGGAGATAGTGTACTAATTGTGCTTTAAATTACTTTATACATGTGCAGTCATAAAAATAATACAGGCCCTGGCCGGTTGGCTCAGTGGTAGAGCATCGGCCCAGCACGTGGAAGCCCCGAGTTCGATTCCAGGTAAGGGCACACAGGAAAAGTGTCCATCTGCTTCTCCATCCTTCCCTATCTTTTCTCTCCCTCTCTGTTTTCCCCTTTCGCAGCCAAGGCTCCAACTTGGCCCAGGAGCTGGGGATGGCTCCATGGCCTCTGCCTCAGGCACTAGAATGGCTCTGGTTGCAACAAGGCAACACCCCAGATGAGCAGAGCATCGCCCTCTAGTGGGCATTCCGGGTGGATCCCCGTCGGGTGCATGTGAGAGTCTGTCTCTCTGCCTCCTCACTTCTCATTTCAGAAAAATAAAATAATAATAATAATAATAATAATAATAATAATAATACAGACAGATTATTGTGTATCACCTATCCAATTTCCTTCCACAGTACATCTTGCAAAACTACAGCACCATATCACAACCAGGATACTGACATTAAAAACTAGCAAAATAGAGATAGACTCATATACAGATAGCAGACTAACAGTTGTCAGGGTGGGGCACTGCAAGAGGGGAGTTGAGAGATAGAGGGGAAAAAAAAGAGAGAAAAAAAGAAACTCATGGACATGAACAACATTGTAGTGATTGCCCAGGGTAGGGGGCAGGATGGAGGAGGTTGGGAGGGCATAAATGGTGATGGACAATGACTTGTCTTGGGGGTGAACACACAACACAATGCACAGAGATGTGTTGCAGAATTAAGCACCTGAAACCAGTGTCACCTCAATAAAATCAATTTTAAAATATAGTCAATATATAATATTTTCATCACCAAAGGAATCTTTCAGGTTGTCTTTTCATAGCTACATCTACTTTCTCCCTTCTCTTATACCTCCCTTAACCCGTTTAAAAAACTGTATCAGTTCAAAAATGTTACTGAAATGGAATCATACTTTTTGAAATTGGCATTTTTCACTCAGCATAATACCCAGGAGATTCCGCCAATTTGTGTGTGTATCAGGAGTGTGTTTCTTTTTATGGCTAATTCCTCACTGGTAGAGGGTGGTGCTGAATTTCTTTTATTCCTATCTGAGTTATTTGTCTAGCTGCCCCCTGAATAGTTGAGAATGAAGTATTAAAATCTCCAGCTATAATTGTGAATTTGTCTATTTCTCCTTACACTTCTATAATTTTTTTTTTGCTTCATATATTTTTGTAAGTCTGTTATTTGGTGCATACATGCTTAAGATTGCTATGTCCTTTTGGCTGATTTATTTTTTAAAAATTATTATATAAGACTGCTAATTTCCTGTGCTCTCTAGTTTATTCCAAATTACTATAGCCACTGTTGGTTTCTTTGATTAATGTTTGCATTTATTTCTTTTTCCATCCTTTTACTTTCAATTAACTTGTATTACCATATTTTGAGTATATTTCTTGCCTGTCCTGTGGTAGCACAGTGGATAAAGCATTGACCTGGAACGCTGAGGACACCAGTTCAAAACCCCAGGCTTGCCTGGTCAAGGCACATATGGGAGTTGATGTTTCCAGCTCCTTCCCCTTTCTCACTCTCTCTTCTCTCTCTAAAAATGAATAGATAAAATCTAAAAAATACACTTCAAAAGTATTTTCTTTAGACAGCATTCAAATTATGCCATGTTTTAAAAATCCACTCCTGATCTCTCTTTACAAATATAATATAATTGTTAGTGCTTAAATTAGATATTTTACTTATTTTTATTTGTTTATTTTACTGGGGGTTTTTTTGTTTTCTTTTTTCAGGCTTCCTCTGGATTACTTGGACATTAAGAATTCTATTTTATTTAATGAATACTGTTTTTTTGTTTTGTTTTTGAGTGCATCATCTCACATAGTTTTCTTAGTGGTTGCTCTGAGTATTATTTAATGTATCACAGTTGACAGGTGTTACAATCATCTCACCAGTTTATATGAAGTATAGAAAACCTACCGCCATTTACATTGTTTACCCTTTTCCACTGTCATTCGAATTGATTTTCCCCTATAGATAAGGTCTCCCTTTTCTCTGGCTGCTTTCAAGATTTCTCCTTCTGTTTAACTTTCAGAAGTGTATGCTATGTCTTTGTATGAATTTATTTATTATTGTTTGGGATTTACTCAGGCTTTTGAATCTGTAGGTGTACGTCTCTTATCTAATTTGGAAATGTCCTAGCCATTATTTCATCAAGTACTTTTTAAACTTTGTCCTCTTTGTCTTCTTCAGACTCCAATAGCATGGTTTTTTTGTTTTGTTTTAAGTTTGATTTTTATGGTTCCTGATGTCCTTCAGCTGTATTCATGTTTTGTTCAGTCTGTTTTCTCTCTGTCTTTCAAGATTAGGCCATTTTTATTTTTCTATTGTCCAGTTCACTGATTCTTTCCTCCATCCCCTTCGTTCTTCCACTAAGCCCATCCACTGAACTTTTCATTTCATTTATTTTAGTTTTCAGTTCTAAAATTTCTGTGTGGTTCTTTATATCTTCTTTTTCAATGTTGAGACTTCTTACTTCTTACCTGAAGTTCTGTAATTTTCCATTTATTTCTAATATATTTTCAAATGCTCAGTGATGTATCTTTATCATGGCTGCTTTAAAATCTTTGTCAGATAATTCTAACACCTTTGTCTTCTCAATGTTCATATCTATTGATAATATTTTTCATTCAGTTTGATATATTTCTGGTTTTCACTATGAAAAGTGATTTTTTTTCATTGAAGCCCAGACATTTTGGTATTATGCTATGAGACTCTGTATCTTACTTAACCCTTTAAATCTATTTGTATACTACCCTCAGAGGGGAAAACATGGAAGCACCTGAGTAGAGCTGGGTGAAGATAAGAGTCCAATTTTCCCACTGGCACCTGTAAGAGGGTTGTTCCTCTTAATTGCTGCTTTTTAAATTTTTTTTATAAATAAATTTTTATTAATTTATTAATTATTAATTTTAATGGGGTGAAATCAATAAATCAGGGTACATATAGTCAAAGAAAACATGTCCAGGTTATCTTGTTAATTGCTGCTTTAAAGTGAGTCTTTCAGAATTCATTTCTATTTTTCTGTATACTTTTTCATTTTTAAATTCTATTTAAGAACAATTCAGTTGTAATGTCTTTTACTTATCCTCTTTTTTATACTGACAAGGAAATAGGTGATGACAGTAAATATTAACAATTAATAATAAACAGCACTTCCCAATACATTTCAGTATATCCTATGTCCTGTAACATGATTATATATGTGTGTAGGTATATATATATATATACCTACACACATATTGAGTTTATTTAGGTAAACTGTAAAATCTGGATCCACACTGACTTTGTGGCATGAGTTAATATGATATTGAAATCCTATTGTTTTAACAGCTCGATATTCTATTATCATTGCATATATCAAGATTCATTATACTATTCTCTTCACATTTGTGTGATTGAAATTTTCATAATAAAATGTATTTAAAAAGTTGCCAACCTAAAATTAACAGCTATGTTTATTTTACTAATAAACCTGTAAATCTAATATTGGAGAAGCTTAGTGACTAGAAAAAATTTCAGTGAATTTTGTCACAACATCAGGCAAAAATCCAACATTTTTTATTATAATTTTTCTTCACTGCCTTTCATATTTTATGAATTTAAAATGTTTTCTACTCATGTTTTAGTCTTATTATGTTTACTGTTGAAAAAGAAAAACAGAAAATAAATAAATGATATAAAGCTCTCTACAACATAGATTTAACTGAGAATGCATTAGAATAGTTCTTATTTCTTATTTTTTACCTAATTCTTTTCTACTTATGACAATATGGTATTAGAAAATTTTTTCAGAACAAAGAATATTGATTTAAAAGTACATATAGCTGCCATGTCCCAACATTTGCTTCTACATTACTCTATTAGTTTATTTATCATGTAGTGTTGGTTAGTTTTACGTTTTTTATTTAAGCTTTCTAGTCTCCCATAATTTTTTTTTTGTTTTTATTATTAAAAATTATATTTGGGCCTGACCTGCAGTGGCGAAGTGGACAAAGCATCAACCTAGAACACTGAGGTCACTGGTTTGAAAGCCTGGGCTTGCCTGGTCAAGGTACATATGAGAAGCAATCACTTCCTGTTCCTCCTCACTCATTCTCTCTCTCTCTTCTCTCTAAAATCGATAATTAAAATATTAAAAATGAAATAAAATTATATTTGGAACCGTTGATTCTATTTACAAAGGCATATTGTTTTTGAAATAATAGAGACTTTTGAAGACAATAAAATGTAAACATTTTATTCTATGGGTAAAGCCTAAAGATGTGAATTAATTTGTCTTGAATAATAACATGGAAGAGTAAGGTATATTTGTAAAGAATTAGTACCCCAATTTGACTTTAGACCTTCTGAATATTTGATAAATATTTGTTATCAGTGGTTACTAGACTTATAAGTGGGATCATATCATAAGTTATATAAATCTAAACCCTATGCTGTCCACCTGAAACTAATTTAATTTTGAACATTACAATTTTAAAAATAATAAAATCATTTATTTATTATTTAACTGAATTTATTGGGTGACATTGGTTAACATTACTATACAGGTTATATAGGTTCCAGGTGACCAATTCTATAATACATCTCTGTGCACCATGTTGTGTGTTTTCCCCATCATTCAGTTATTTGTCCATCATCATTTATCTCCCCAATACTCTTCTCCACCTGCCCACCCCACAATCACCACACTGTTTTCTGTGTCCAGGAGTTTTTAATTTTTTTTTATCCTTTTTTGTTCAATCCTTCCACATCTCCATAAAAAGATAGAATTCAACAAAACTGATTTTACTTGTCAGTGCATAACAATATTAATATTGTTATGATATAAAGATATCCTGCCCTTGAACATCAGGGTCACAATAACCTATTTAGAATATTAACAATAATAATAATAACCACAATCTATGTTGAAATAAATAAGATTATTTCTATGTTAATCATATGCTGCTCACAGTCACAGAAACCATCTAAAAATGTCTTTTGAAACAATATTTTACATACAATTTGAGGCTCTTGAGAGCCATACTAACAAATTTTTTGTTAAAAAAATGTTTTATTAAGTGTCTTCAATGCATATTTTTTATCTACAAAATGCTGAAATATTTTGTCTATTTATCAAATTTTATTAAAATTGTCTTTTCAGAGATTAGTTACTCTCAAGTCTTTGGCTTATGATATCATTTTACATACATATGCCTGAGTTACAACAACAAGAACTAGCTGTCCTAATATTTACTGAGTACTATCTTGTATATATTTTTTATTAGTCTTAGAATATTATCTTTATTTCAAAAATGAAAAATTAGATTGAAAAAAATTAAATAATATGCCTGACATGAGAAAACTAATCAGTGAACAAGCTGAGAAATTGAGAAGCAGTTTCCACATATGCACTCAATAAACATAATGTGAATAAATGAATCAAGTCTGCTAATTTAAAAGTTACATACTTGGCCCTGGCCGGTTGGCTCAGCGGTAGAGCGTCGGCCTAGCGTGCGGAGGACCCGGGTTCGATTCTCGGCCAGGGCACACAGGAGAAGCGCCCATTTGCTTCTCCACCCCTCCGCTGCGCTTTCCTCTCTGTCTCTCTCTTCCCCTCCCGCAGCCAAGGCTCCATTGGAGCAAAGATGGCCCGGGCGCTGGGGATGGCTCTGTGGCCTCTGCCTCAGGCACTAGAGTGGCTCTGGTCGCAACATGGCGACCCCTAGGATGGGCAGAGCATCGCCCCTGATGGGCGTGCCGGGTGGATCCCGGTCGGGCGCATGCGGGAGTCTGTCTGACTGTCTCTCCCTGTTTCCAGCTTCAGAAAAATGAAAAAAAAAAAAAAAAAGATGTAAAAGTTACATACTTCCCATCAATCCTCTGTAAGAGCTCAACTGCAAGGTATGTCAATAGCGTCAATAGAACAATAACACAATTAATAAAAATTGTAAATAGAGAACAAACTACACAAATTCTTAGTCTGGATAGTTTACCTAGTACTCTCCATACACTCCAATTCTATAGTAAGATATATCTGCACCAATTTATATCTCTTGAGCTTTTCCAGTTTTTAAAGGAAAATGGTACTTTCCTTCATGCCCCTTTAGAATTAAACAGTGAAAAGACATTTTGGAATCATATTTTCTGTCTCTAATGGATCATTTCAGTGTTAGTAAACACATGATCTTTGATGAAACTTTTAAAGCAACCTTAAAAATTATCTTGAACTCAACCTTTTTTATTTTATGTTTATGAAGATGAGGCCTAAAGACATTTGGTTACAGCCTTAAGGTTATGGAACTAAAACTGTAACAACAGTTCTTTTCATCTCAAGTAGGTAATCTTTGTGCAATACCATAATACCTTTACAAATAAAATACCCTGGAAAAGTGAACTCTAAGAGGTCAAAAATTCTATACATGCAAGGCTTTCTTCTCTTTGGTGTCTGAGAAAGACATAAAATTTTACAATTATATAATCATGTCATTTGTCCTTAAAACAGGTCTCATTCAGCTTGGAGCTAGAAAACTTGAATCACAGTAAATTGAAAATTTGCTCTGATCCACAGTGTATATTAAGTAATGAGAAGACATATATTCTCATTAAATATTAAGATCCAGAATACAATTTTTTTAAAATATGCATATTATTACTACCTAAAATCAGTTTTAAGAAGTCGGGAAGTTAGATGTCTACTGTCCTTTATTTTATCCTAGCAAAAACATAGAATACTCTGTGACTGCAAGGAAATTGTTAATGCTGCAAGAAACTTATGGAAGAATCTTGAGTTTGAGCAATGTTAAGAAGGGTTATCTAATTTAGGGCCTTTTTAGTGAAACTTAAACTGGCATAGATGACACTAATAGTTCCCAGAATCTATGTCCCAGCTCCAATTGAGGAAGTTCAAATTGTGTGGTTTTGTGTGGAGGTGGAGCAGAAAAAATAATGAATATATGTGTTTTATTAGTCATAACAGGATTTCAATGTCTTCCAGCAAACTCCTGAATTGATGTCAAAAAGACTCTCAAAGGTTTTTATACTGTGGCACATTTAAACTTACAATTGGTATATAATCTATTTTATGAAAAGGATAATAGCTTTATTGATATATATGGACTCACTAGGCAACAGCTACTTCTTAAAATAGCAGGTGATTTAACCTGACCAGGCAGTATAGTGGTGCAGTGGTGCAGTGAATAAAGCATCAGCTGGGGATGCTGAGGATCCAGGTTCAAAATCCCGAGAGCCACTGGCTTGAGCATGGGCTCACCAGATTGAGCACAAGGTCACTGGCTTGAGCATGGGAGCATAAACATGACCCAATGATTGTTGGCTTGAGCCCAAAGGTCACTGGCTTGAGCAAGGGGTCACTGGCTCAGCTGTAGCCCTCCAGTCAAGGCACATATGAGAAAGCAATCAATGAATAACTGAAGTGCCACAACAAGTTGATGCTTCTCATCTCTCTCCCTTCCTGTCTGTTTGCCTCTGTCTGTCCCTGTCTCTTTCCTCACTCTTTCTTTAAAAATAACAACAACAACAAAAGTGATTTGGACATATGAGTACTGATATAAAATTTCAATGTACAATTTAAGAGTAATTATGTATTATAAAATATGACTATAACCAGAGAAAGCAAGAAATTTTAACAATTAATTTTTCTATGGCCTAATTATCCTTACCTTAAAAATCTGAAGGAATTATATTCTAAATAACCTTTATAATGGAAAATTACAAAAGCTTTCTGTATGTAGCTATATGATGTACTGTGTTATTCTGAATTATAAAAAGTAATAACACTCCAAAATATATGTTTATAATCCATTGCACTTGATTCTCAGATCAAAGAAGCATAGCAAGATATCAGTTTTTTAGAATCATACCATGTACTTGAAGTGGTAACATTAATACAAAATAAATAAAATCTGTGCTTCATAGTCCTAGTACAAAATGAATTCAAGGGACAAGGAGAGAGTAGGAGAGACAGATGGGAAGAAACAACTTCCCAGAGGAGTCAGCCTTCAAAGTGTTTTTGGGGGATGAGAAAACATGGCCAGATAAGAGAATGGACTTCAGTTCCAGGTCTAGACACAATTACAGTTTTCACAGGTACTGAGAGAAGCAACCTGAAGGCAGAGCAGTATTCTTCCATACTGCTGGAGAATAGGTATATATTATATAAACATAAATAGGTAGAGTTCTGCATATTAGGGTATTCAGGTGTAATTCTGTCAATATAAAACAAAACTAAGTCACCTATTAAGTGTGAAAAATAAGGTGTGAAAAAGAATAAGAGCAGATAATATAAGAAGTAAAATATGAGAATGAAGCATATTAAAATGAATAAGTTTGTGTTTGCTAACATGAAATAAAAATGATAAATATTTATGGAGGCTGCCTCTTATTTTATAAAATCTCTCCACAGGAGAAGAAAAACATGAATTTAATTATGGAAAACAATCATTGAAAATAGTTTGAGAAAACTGCTGCTTTGTCTGGAGGGCTTTGAAAAAGTTATACTAAAGTACTTCTCAGCCAAAGGAAAATAAATGTAGAACATTCCCTTCACAAGAACTCAAATATCCAGTGGAAAATTACCAGAAGAAAGTTTTTCATCCTTCCTTTTAGTTCTGGAAGAACAAGAAGCAAGAACTCTAGTTAGACACCCTCACATGATTATCTTTGTGCTATGAATTAAACAACAAAACTATATAAAAATAAACATATTCCTGTAAAGAAAACTAACCTGTTTAAAAGGCAGATGATTTTAAAGTCTATATTTATTTCTCTATGATATTAGAAACAGAGAGTAGAAAACTAACATTTCAATGCCTTGGATTTTTTTTAGACAAAGAAAGATGAGAATATATATATATATATATTCTTAGAAAACAAAATTTTGAACCATAGTCTTCAGAGGTGTTTTTGAGAACTCAAATGGAAATGGAACAGTTTTAGAGCATGAAAATAGGTATTTTTGTTTACTTTTCTTTGTTAAACTAAAAACTGTATTGCCTGACCAGTGGTGGCTCAGTGGATAGAGCTTCTATCTGGAATGCTGAGGTCCCCAGTTCAAAACCCTGGGCTTGCCCTGTTAGGGCATATACGAGAAACAATCAATGAAGAACTGAAATGAAGCAACTGAGTTGATGCTTCTCTCTCCCTCTCTTTAAAAAACCAATAAATAAAATATTTTTAAAAAGTTAAAAGCTATGTGTATATTTAATTGGGGAGGAGATGCTAATAACTATGATAATGTCCATTTGATTATAACCTTGAAATATTTATGTTCTAAAATTGAAGTTATTTTAACTGGTAAAGTCTCCCTCAAAATAATTAAATTAATTGTGTTAGTTAAGTATGTGACCTTTTAAGAAACTCAGAATTGAGAGGGAGGAAAGAAAGGTTAGATGAGAGAAAGTGAGGGTGGGGAAAAGTATGTGAAAGGTAGGAAGAGAAAAAGGGTGTGAGAGAGAGAAAAAAAAAACTGTAAAACATCCTTTTATAAGTCAATATGCTGAAATCTTTCAGTTATTATAGAATAGATAAATGCTAGAGGACCATAATTTTATTTCTAAAGGCATGCTAAATATACCCTCTCTCAAACATTGGTGACAGTAAAACAGGAAGAAAAAAACTACAATAGTTTATTACTATATTACTTGGTATATCACATTAGGAATGAAAACAGTCACATGAAGTATCAAGTAGTTTTGTTGTCGCTAGTCACACCCTGATAAAATGAAGCAGCAAACTGAATCATAGTACAGGCAAATGATTAGTGTTGGTTAACTTTTTCATGGAGCAACATGAAATTTCTGGCAGACCAGCACCCATCCACGGACCAGTGGTTGAAAAACATGCTTTACAGGACATAGTCTTTCTGAGGAAGATTTATGAAACAGAGAATATATTGTAATGTTCTTGATTAGTGAAGAAGAAACATTTAACTATGCACAAAATGTTCCAAGAAAATCTATGCAAAGTGTGAGGTCCATCAACTTTTGCAAAGCTGTGTTGCAAATTACATGAGAGTATGGGGTAAGAATGTATGTATATAAAAAGAGAGAAAAGTGTGTATATGTGCGTGTCTGTATTTGACCAAGATGGAAAGTAGATAATCAGTCAATACAAGTTTAATGTCTCTATTTTCAGGCAGACTTCTAGGTAAAATACCAGGGCTGAAAAGAATGTCAGTAATTTTTTTTTTAGTTTTGATAGAGACAGTCAGAAAGAAGGACAGACAGACAAGAAGGGAGAGAGATGAGAAGCATCAATTCTTCATTGCAGCTCCTTAGTTGTTCAATGATTGCTTTCTCATATGTGCCTTGATGGGGGGGGGGGGGGGTTCAGCAGAGCAAGTGACTCATTGCTCAAGCCAGAAACCTTAGGTTCAAGCCAGTGACCATGGGCTTCAAGCCAGTAACCTTTGGGCTCAAGCCAGCGACCACGGGGTCATGTCTATGATCCCATGCTCAAGCCAGTGACCTCTCACACAAGCTGGTGAGCCCGCACTCAAGCCAAATAAACCTGCACTCAAGCCATGGACCTCGGGGTTTCGAACTTCAGTCCTCCGCATCCCAGTTCTATACTCAATCCACTGCACCACCGCCTGGTCAGGCAGATGTCAGTAAAATTTTTCATTCCACCTTCTGTTTGCAAGTAGGTTTGCTTAAGTAAACAAAAGACTCTCACTATTTAATTGTTCACTGATTTGCTTTAAAAATAGGATTAAAAATATAAATATTGAATCTACTTATCAGTCATGTATTCATCTGTAGCATATAGAACAGTCATGAACAAAACTGTAAACAAGGTAGAAGGGGTAGAAAATAGCTCTTAAAAAAAGTTCAGCCAACATACCAGAAAAATAGACCACAGACCCACCTCTGCCTCTTGCTCCCTGAAGCCTGACATTAATTCTTCAACCCTTCTGACCCTCTGCTCTTTTATCCACAGAAAGGAAGGTCTGCAGTGGTTTATCTCTAAGGTAACTTGTAGCATAGGTGTGTCATGGTTTTCCTTTTGGGTTAAAAATGGGCCTAAATGAGCCAACTAATATGGTTCATTGTAAGGATTTTACAGATAAGTCTTGCTTGGAGTCCCAGATGGTGATGGAGTTGGCAGCTTTCCAACTGTCATCTCCCAGGACCAAATTGGATTACAAGTAGTTTAAAAACCATCATCTTAAAAAACCAAATTTGGACTAAATAAAGAGGACTCTATAACCAAGGATCACAGAAGAAGCCACACTGAGACTAGTAGGAAGGGCAGAGACTCGGAAAGGGCTGCTCTGCTCCCAGTAGTGAGCAGTGGCTATAGGTCTGGAGGGACTCTCACAGTGGGGATGGTTGCCCAGAGAGGTGTGGTCTTCAGCTCCAGATTTAGAGCTCCAGTCTAGATCCCCCAGGGCCTAAAAGAGGTGCTCATACAGCATTTGGTGGTAAAAAGAGCCAGGTTTCTGTCTTGGAGAAAGATACTTAGCTTTTGAGACGCAGACTCTGTCTTATAAGGCTTGTGCAGAAAATCTCATTCACAGCCAATTATCCAAGGCTCTGGTAAAGAAAAAGCTGAGAGGACTGGAGTTGCATGAGGAAAGTGTAAAGTTGGTGATCCAGGGAGGGACACTGTGGGGGACAGCCACCAGAACCTCTATGCTAAGTCATTCTCCAGTACTGCAGTTGCCATCTTTCTTAGGTAGAGCATCCCCTTTGCATGAAATCAGCCTCGGGAAAAGCACCGGCTCCACCCTCAGGAGTCTCTCCTACCCCAGTCATGGCGATGGGTCATTCTGAGAGGTCAGGAAGCAGGGAACGCATCAGTGGCTCAGTTTTCTGGTGTTGAGACCAAAGCCTTCCACACACACTCCTGACTCTATGACTCTACGAATGGTGATTCCATCTCACCAGAGACTCAGTAGAAACTGTCCAGGGAGAGGGGGCAGACCACACCTCTGGGTCTTAGAGGCAACACCCACCGAACTCCTGGGGCCACACCCTACTGAGATCTGTGAAAAAAATGTGTACAGACTGACACCTGGGGCTGAGGGGCAAAGCTACACCTATCACCCTTCCTAATCCCTGAATTGCTGCTGGCGCTATACTCTAGAAGAGGTTTTTGAAGCAGCTGACCCCAACAAGCAGCCAGCAGACAGAGGCTGCAAAAAGCAGGACTCAGGGAAACTTGACCTTTTAAATGGAATTTTCTCCAGGCCCAGTGTAGGTAAAAGAGAGCCTAGAAGTACAGCTTAGTATCTCCATGTATACCTGGGCCCAGCAGAGGCAGCCACAAATTCTAGATTGCTTATAGCTCCAAGAAGATTGCTGAGACATGGGTAATCTCCCACTTGTCTGCACCAGGTTCCTGCTAGGGAGGCCCAGAGCTGTCAATTCCAGGGGCCAGCTGCAGAAAGCATCAGTTCAGGACCTAACAACCTTTGCTAGAGTGGTATACTAAAGAAGGGCTCCTAACACCTGGCCCAGTTGAGGTGAATTCTGCTGTGATCAGAACTGGCACAGCAGCTCATGTGCATTGGAGAGGGTGGAGCTTCACAATCAGTTGCCCTGGGCACTGGATATCCTTCCCAACTGGGCTAGGTTCCACAGGGGGAAGGGAGAGATGCTTGGAGCACGGAAATTTAACATGAGGGTCCCTGTGAGCTTATTGTTGGATCTGGTTGAGGGACTTAGCAACCTTTGGGGGGTGGGACACAGTCAGCCCAAAAAAGGACTCTCTCAGTCTTCCTCCCTGAGACCAAGTTCTCACCAGTTGTAAGAAGTTCTGCAGAGGGGAATGTCAGCCACACTTGGTCTGAATCTGCTGCTCACCTTGTTGAGAAGAAATAAAATGTGATTATTCAGCAGTGGCTGAGGGATTAATCTCTGGAATAGGGGCCACATTACCCATACTAAGATCCTGACCAACAGACTCCTGACATAGGGGGTCCCAATTATGTTGTATTCACAACCTCAGCTGCTCTAATCCACCAAGCATGCAACCTTTAGAGGGTATGGTTGGGTGAGACCACTCTGAACCCACACAACAGTCTTTCTACAGAAGACTCTGTGGGAAGACCAGGCAGCTGCAAGAGAAGGAGGAGCAGTTGAAAAGTGGAGACAAATCTTAAAGAGCTTGGGGTTTTTATGGAGCTGCTGTCATCTCTAAGCAGGAGGAAGCTGATCCTTATACAAAGGCTGACCTCTCCCACAGTACCCAATGAAAATGCAGACACAAACAATGAAAAGTGTGGTAGCTGAAGACAGATAGCCCATAGCAGGTTACAAACAATAGTTGATGCCAACTCAAGAAGATCTAGAGCCACACAACTGGTAGTGGGTGGCAGACAGCAGCAACCCTAGACTCAGCTACCTACACAAGCAGCATGCCCAAAGGTGGAGTCTAGCAGGCACCAAACACTGTGGAGAATAAATACTCCCCATTGGACAGATATTGCACAGTGTGTAATACACATTATTAAGGTTGACTCTTAAAGCCAGCCAGCCTGAAGGAATAACCATATCCATTAAAGGAACAACTGCATGTAATACTCACATACAATAAGAGGAAAAATAATACCCTCAAGAGGCATTCCAAGAACAAGGCAATCAGGTGGTCTGAAGGTCAGTATCACTGAGCTCATCTTCTTTACAAAAACACCACAAAAATTTCAATGTCAGACAGTACTACCTAATGCACAGACAAAGTGGGAAGACAGAGAAATGCAACCCAAATGAATCAACAAGAGAAATCCCCAGAAAAAGAAATGAATGAAATGGAAGTAACCAAACTACTAGATGCAGAGTTTGAAATAATAATTTTTAGTATGCTCAAGAATCTTAGAGCAACAACAGATAGACATAATGAGTACCTAAATAAAGAGATAGAAAAAACAAAAAGAAAATGGAAATTATAAAAAAGAATCAGTTAGAAATTACAATATCAGAAATGAAGACTGCACTAGAAGGAATTAATAGCAGACTGGATGAAGCAGAAGATTGAATCAGCAATTTAGAGGACAAGATAAACAAAAGCACAAAAGCAGAGCAGCAAAAAGAAAAGAGGCTAAAAAAGACTGAGGAATCTCTAAGAGAGCTCTCTGACAACATGAAGAGAAACAATGTTGATATCATAAAGTCCTGAAGAAGAAGAAGACAAAAAACAAGGGACAGAATACCTGTTGAAGAAATCATAGCTAAAAATACCCTAAATTGATGAAGGAAAAAGTCACACAAGTTCAAGAAGCAAAGAGAGTCCCACTAAAGAGAAACCTAAACAGGCCTACAACAAGACACATTCTAATTATGTTGCCGAAGCTAAGAGACAAAGAAAGAATACTAAAAGCTGCAAGAGAAAAGCAGTTAATTACATACAGAGGAGCCCTCATAAGGATGACATCAGACTTCTCAACAGAAACACTTGAGTCCAGAAGGGATTGGCAAGAAGTATTCAAAATGATGCAAAACAAGAACCTACAAATAAGACTTCTTTATCCAACAAGGCTATTATTTAAAAATGAAGAAGACATAAAAAGCTTAACAGACAAAATAATAAATAAATTAAATTAAATTAAATAAATCAAGGAATTCATTACAACCAAACCAGTACTGCAAAAAATGTTAAGAGATCTACTGTAAAAAGAGCAAAGAAAAAAACCTTGAAAAAAAGGATTGTAGATTTAAAGAATGAAATGGAAATAAATAACTATATGTCAATACAACCTTAAATATAAATAGGTTAAATGCTCCAATCAAAAGACATAGGGTAGCTGCATGGATAACAATACAGAACCCGTACATATATTGTCTATAAAAGACTCACCTCAGAACAAAAAATACACATAGACTAAAAGTGAAGGAATGGAAAAAAGCATTTCTTACCATTGGAAATAAAAAAAAAGCTGGGGTAGCAATACTTATATCTGTCAAAACAGACTTTAAAACAAAGTCTATAGTAAGGGATAAAGAAGGTTTCTTCATAATGATAAAGGGAACAATCCTATAGGAGGATATAACCATTGTAAATATTTAGGCATCTAATATAGAAGCACCTAAATATGTATATAGGGAGATTTTGATGGACATAAAGGGCGAAATCAACAGTAATACAACAATAGTAGAGAATGTCAATACACAATAACATCAATAGATAGATCCTCCAGGCAGAAAATTAACAAAAAAACAGCAGCCTTAAATGACAGACTAGATCAACTGGATTTAATAGATATCTCCAGAACCTTTCCCCTAAAGCAGCAGAATATACATTCTTTTCAAGTGTTCATTCCCTAGAATAGACCACATGTTAGGACAGAAAACAAGTCTCAATAAATTTAAGAAGATTGAAATCATATCAAGGATCTTCTCTGATCACAATGGCATGAAACTAGAAATCAACCACAATAGAAAAACTGAAAGAGATTAAAACACTTGGAGGATAAATAGCATGTTATTAAATAAAATTCGGTTAACAATGAGGTAAAGGAAGATATAAAAAAATTTTCTTGAAACAAATAAAAATTAACATACAACAAGTCAAAGTTTAATATACACAGCAAAAGCAGTCCTGAGAGGGAAGTTCATAGCATTACAGGTATACCTTAAAAAGCTAGAAAATGCTCAAATAAACAATTTAGGAGAGTGACGTCACGGAAATGGCGCCGTGAGCAGCACATCCGACAGATCTCCCCAAAATCACAACAAATTTATCAACTAGAAACAGGAAAATTTATCTTCGGAGCATTACAGAGTTCCAAACAAACTGAAAGCGAAAGGACTGTTATCACTTGAATCTGAGAGACGAGGGTGTGGAGGAAGCTACCGCAGGGACGTTCATTCAAGCCGCGAGGAAGTGCGCCTGGGGTGAGTCATCCGGCACTCGGGAGCCGCGAGCCGCCACCGCCAGCCACCGCGAGCAGCGCCCAGGTCGGTTGCAGAGCGAGCACTGCTGCCGCGAGCAGCCGCCGCGAGCAGGCGCGAGCAGCTCCCGGTTTGGTTGCAGAGCGAGCACCGCCCACACTCTGGAGCGGCGAGCAGCCGCTGGCGCGCGCCCGGTCTGGTTGCAGACCGAGCATTGCAGACCGAGCACCGCTAACATTCCCAGCGGCCCGCGCACGGGGAGCGGGAGAGGCCCCAGGGCGATATTCCCTACTTGGGAGATTCTCTCCGCGGGCGGGGAACCTCACCCAGCCATTCAAGCTAACAATCAACCATTGGGGGAGGGGCGCGCGCAGGCAGCCTGAAATACCTTCGGGAGCACAGCTGCGACCCAATTACTAAAATTAACTTAACCCGTGAAATCTGCGCACCCTTGGTTCTAATTGATAAGATCTCTCTCAGTTCACCGACCCAAGACAAGAGGTATGATATTTTTTAGTGCCTCTCGCTAAAGGGGCGGGGGCAACTTCTGATTGATAGAGCCTCCATATTCAGGGATAAACGCTAACAAGAAGGACTTGGCAGATAATAAGATCTATACTACACTAGTCGCAAGCAGAGACTAGTGCCTCTTCTTTCCAGCCAAAACAGGCTACAAAGTGTGGAAAGCCTGGGTTGAGAGGTCCAACTGAATGCTAGGCGCTGAACAGTCACCTTGACAACAATTGACTCCCACCCCCGCCTGATTACACTGGAGGCCCTGACTGCCAGAGCCTTTCCCAAAGCCTTGCACTGAGTGGGGATAGAGTGGGGATTTCCCAGCTCTTTGAGCCTCTTACTCCCCAGGCAGAAGCAGTGGCAGCCTTATAGCTGGATCACCAGGCTGCTAATTCAGGAAGGGGGGACTAGGAGAGAGAATCCAGGAAAGCAAACTCTCTCATCGTTGGACCCTGCAAATGCCAACAAGCCTTGACTACCAGCAAGACTAAAGCCAATTATATGACATTGCCATAGAATCCCATCAACTGCAAATCCCTACCTAAGTGTGACACAGGGGCAGAGCCTGGGGTACAGAGTCACCGACCAGGAAGAGGGAGAGGAAAGAAAAAGGAAGAAGTTAACATCTCAAAATCAAGAAAAATCCACAGACTTTACAACTTGTTCCACTAATTTTTTGTTGTTGTTGTTGTTGTTGTTGTTTGTTTCTTCTATCTTATTGCCTTTATCTCCTCCACCTCGGTCCTTCTATTCTATGCCCATCTTATGCTTCCCTTTTCTTGAACTACACTACCCATAAGTGTTACATTTTATTTCTCTTCTTCATCCTCACCCTCCTTTGCGGTTATACTCCAGGACACCTAACTCTCACTCTCTCATCTTTTGGGTTTTTTTTTTGTTTTTGTTTTTTTGTTTTTTTTTGTTTTGCTTTATTTTGTCTTTTTCTCTTCCTTTTTTATTTTTTCCTTAGTTTTTCTCTTTTTCTTATTTTTTCCTTTCTATTCATTTTTTCTTTTCTCGTTTTACTTTCCTCCCATTTAATCCTCAATCACGAACAAATTAGTTAATTTGGGACTCAAGGCTTTTTTTGGCTTTATTTTTCTTTTTCGCTTTTGTTTTTGTTTTTTTCCTGTGAGTTTATTTTTGTGGCATTTTGGGTCCTCCCAACCCAAGGTCTCCATTGTATTTGGTCTTCACTCCACTTAATACAACAGATTTTTACTTATTATTTTTATTTTTTTCTTCTTTATTATTCCTTTTTTTGTCCTTTTTTCTGGTTCCCTCTTATCCCTCTCATTATATCTCTTAGTTGACCATCACCCGCAGACAGATCATCTTATGCTTGTCTAAGATTTTCTTCCTTTTTTTTTTTTTTTTTTTTTTTTTTTGTATTTAGTAGGTCCCTACTCCCCTTTTTTTTTTTGCCCCTTGAACTCTTCACCGCAAACCAGGCCCTCCATTATAGGCACGATATTTCCCTGAGGAGGGGAGAGGTGGGAAGGAGAAGAAAGAAAAAAAGGGGGAAATAATAAATTATTACTGCTTTTTTTTGTGGGGTGTTTTACCCTTTGTTTTTTTTTTTGTTTTTGTTTTTTTTCTTTTTACTCTTTATTAATTCTAATTAGTGCTATCAACAAGACCACCCTCAGATGCCAATAAGAAAGAGGAAATCGAATATTATGGATACAAAAGAAAGAGAGGTAACACAAATAGATGTGGAAAAATCTATGGAGAAAAGACTTAACATATTGGACGCCTTGGAGCTAAATGACAGAGAATTTAAAATAGAAATCTTAAAAATACTCAGAGATATACAAGAAAACACAGAAAGGCAATATAGGGAGATCAGAAAACAACTCAATGAACACAAAGAATATATTACCAAGGAAATTGAAACTATAAAAACAAATCAAACAGAAATGAAAAACTCAATTCACGAGCTGAAAAACGAGGTAACAAGCTTAGCTAGCAGAACAACCCAGATTGAAGATAGGATTAGTGAAATGGAAGACAAACAACTTGAGGCACAACAGAGAGAAGAAGAAAGAGACTCAAAAATAATAAAAAACGAGAAAGCCCTACAGGAATTATCTGACTCCATCAGAAAGAATAACATAAGAATAATAGGTATATCAGAGGGAGAAGAGAAAGAAAATGGAATGGAGAATATACTCAAACAAATAATAGACGAGAACTTCCCAAGCCTGTGGAAAGAACTAAAGCCTCAAATTCAAGAAGCAAACAGAACACCGAGTTTTCTTAACCCCAACAAACCCACTCCAAGGCACATCATAATAAAGATGACACAAACCAATGGCAAAGAAAAAATTCTCAAGGCAGCCAGGGAAAAGAAGAGTACAACATATAAAGGAAGGCCTATTAGATTATCATCAGATTTCTCAGCAGAAACTCTACAAGCTAGAAGAGAGTGGACCCCAATATTTAAAGCCCTGAAAGAGAGGAACTTTCAGCCAAGAATACTATACCCATCAAAGCTATCCTTCAAGTATGAAGGAGATATAAAAACATTCACAAATACAGAAAAGATGAGAGAATTTATCACGAGAAAGCCCCCACTCCAGGAAATACTAAAGGGGGTTTTCCAACCAGATTCAAAGAACAAAAGAAAGCAACACCACAAGTAACAGCTCCACCAAGAACACAATAAAACCAAACTTAAACTGTGACAACAAAGGAAAAAATAGGGGGGAGAGAATGGAGATTAACAGTAGCAAAGGACGATGAAGTGCAGAAATACTTATAAGATAGGGTACTACAATGAATATGGTAGGTACCCTTTTCATTACTTAATGGTAACCACCATTGAAAAAACCACCACAAAAACACATGACTTAAAAAAGGTAGCAACAGAGGAAAGAAGTATGGAACACAAACAAACAGAAACAAATGATAGAAAAACAAAAGAGAAGAATCAAACTAGATACAAAACTAACAGAAAGCAATTTATAAAATGGCAGTAGAGAACCCACAAGTGTCAATAATTACACTAAATGTAAATGGATTAAACTTACCAATAAAAAGACACAGAGTAGCAGAATGGATTAAAAAAGAAAATCCAACTATATGCTGCCTACAAGAAACACATCTAAGTAACAAGGATAAAAACAAATTCAAAGTGAAAGGCTGGAAAACAATACTCCAAGCAAACAACACCCAAAAAAAAGCAGGTGTAGCAATACTCATATCTGATAATGCTGATTACAAGACAGAAAAAGTACTCAGAGACAAAAATGGTCACTTCATAATGATTAAGGGGACACTGAATCAAGAAGACATAACAATCCTTAATATATATGCACAAAACCAAGGAGCACCAAAATATATAAGACAGCTACTTATTGACCTTAAAACAAAAACTAACAAAAATACAATCATACTTGGAGACCTCAATACTCCGCTGACGGCTCTAGATCGGTCATCCAAACAGAGAATCAATAAAGATATAGTGGCCTTAAACAAAATACTAGGACACCTGGATATGATAGACATCTACAGGACACTTCATCCCAAAGCGACAGAGTATACATTTTTCTCTAGTGTACATGGAACATTCTCAAGAATTGACCATATGTTGGGCCACAAAGACAATATCAGCAAATTTAGAAAAATTGAAATTGTACCAAGCATATTTTCTGATCATAAAGCCTTGAAACTAGAATTCAACTGCAAAAAAGAGGGGGAAAAACCCACAAAAATGTGGAAACTAAACAACATACTTCTAAAAAATGAATGGGTCAAAGAAGAAATAAGCGCAGAGATCAAAAGATATATACAGACAAATGAAAATGAAAATACGACATATCAGAATCTCTGGGATGCAGCAAAAGCAGTAATAAGAGGAAAGTTCATATCACTTCAGGCCTATATGAACAAACAAGAGAGAGCCGAAGTAAACCACTTAACTTCACACCTTAAGGAACTAGAAAAAGAAGAAAAAAGACAACCCAAAACCAGCCGAAGAAAGGAGATAATAAAAATCAGAGCAGAAATAAATGAAATAGAGAACAGAAAAACTATAGAAAAAATCAATAAAACAAGGAGCTTGTTCTTTGAAAAGATCAACAAAATTGACAAACCCTTGGCAAGACTTACCAAGGAAAAAAGGCACAGGACTCAAATAAATAAAATCCAAAATGAAAGAGGAGAGATCACCACAGACATCATAGATATACAAAGAATTATTGTAGAATACTATGAAAAATTATATGCCACCAAATACAACAATCTAGAAGAAATGGATAAATTCCTAGAACAATACAACCTTCCTAGACTGAGTCATGAAGAAGCAGAAAGCCTAAACAGACCAATCAGCAGGGAGGAAATAGAAAAAACTATTAAAAACCTCCGCAAAAATAAAAGTCCAGGCCCAGACGGTTATACTAGTGAATTCTATCAAACGTTCAAAGAAGACTTGGTTCCTATTCTACTCAAAGTCTTCCAAAAAATTGAAGAAGAAGCAATACTTCCAAACACATTTTACGAGGCCAACATAACCCTCATACCAAAACCTGGCAAGGATGGCACAAAGAAAGAAAACTACAGACCAATATCTCTAATGAATACAGATGCTAAAATTCTAAACAAAATACTGGCAAACCGAATACAACAACATATTAAAAAAATAATACATCATGATCAAGTGGGATTCATCCCAGAATCTCAAGGATGGTTCAACATACGCAAAACGGTTAACGTAATACACCATATCAACAAAACAAAGAACAAAAACCACATGATCTTATCAATAGATGCAGAAAAGGCTTTTGACAAAATACAACACAATTTTATGTTTAAGACTCTCAACAAAATGGGTATAGAAGGAAAATATCTCAACATGATAAAGGCCATATATGATAAACCATCAGCCAACATCATTTTAAATGGCATAAAACTGAGGACTTTCTACCTTAAATCAGGAACAAGACAGGGTTGTCCACTCTCTCCACTCTTATTTAACGTGGTGCTAGAAGTTCTGGCCAGAGCAATCAGACAAGACAAAGAAATAAAAGGCATCCATATCGGAAAAGAATAAGTAAAGGTATCACTTTTTGCTGATGATATGATCATATACATCGAAAACCCGAAGGACTCCACAAAAAGATTATTAGAAACAATAAACCAATACAGTAAGGTCGCAGGATACAAAATTAACATACAGAAGTCCATAGCCTTTCTCTATGCCAACAATGAAATATTAGAAAACGAACTCAAAAAAATAATCCCCTTCACGATTGCAACAAAAAAAATAAAATACCTAGGAATAAACATAACAAAGAATGTAAAGGACCTATATAATGAAAATTACAAAGCATTGTTAAGGGAAATCGAAAAAGATACAATGAGATGGAAAAATATTCCTTGTTCTTGGATAGGAAGAATAAATATAATCAAAATGGCCATATTACCCAAAGCAATATACAAATTTAATGCAATTCCCATCAAAATCCCTATGAGATTTTTTAAAGAAATGGAACAAAAAATCATCAGATTTATATGGAACTATAAAAAACCCCGAATAGCCAAAACAATCCTAAGGAAAAAGAATGAAGCTGGGGGCATTACAATACCTGACTTTAAACTATATTATAGGGCCACAATAATCAAAACAGCATGGTATTGGCAGAAAAATAGACACTCAGACCAATGGAACAGAATAGAAAGCCCAGAAATAAAACCACATATATATGGTCAAATAATCTTTGATAAAGGGGCCAACAACACACAATGGAGAAAAGAAAGCCTCTTCAACAAATGGTGTTGGGAAAACTGGAAAGCCACATGCAAAAGAATGAAACTCGACTACAGCCTGTCCCCGTGTACTAAAATTAATTCAAAATGGATCAAAGACCTAAATATAAGACCTGAAACAATAAAGTACATAGAAGAAGACATAGGTACTAAACTCATGGACCTGGGTTTTAAAGAACATTTTATGAACTTGACTCCAATGGCAAGAGAAGTGAAGGCAAAGATAAATGAATGGGACTACATCAGAATAAAAAGTTTTTGCTCAGCAAGAGAAACTGATATAAAAATAAACAGACAGCCAACTAAATGGGAAATGATATTTTCAAACAACAGCTCAGATAAGGGCCTAATTTCCAAAATTTACAAAGAACTCATAAAACTCAACAACAAACAAACAAACAATCCAATAAAAAAATGGGAAGAGGACATGAATAGACACTTCTCCCAGGAAGAGATACAAATGGCCAACAGATATATGAAAAGATGCTCAGCTTCATTAGTTCTTAGGGAAATGCAAATCAAAACTACAATGAGATACCACCTCACCCCTGTTAGATTAGCTATTATCAACAAGATGGGTAATAGCAAATGTTGGAGAGGCTGTGGAGAAAAAGGAACCCTCATTCACTGTTGGTGGGAATGTAAAGTAGTACAACCATTATGGAGGAAAGTATGGTGGTTCCTCAAAAAACTGCAAATAGAACTACCTTATGACCCAGCAATCCCTCTACTGGGTATATACCCCAAAACCTCAGAAACATTGATACGTGAAGACACATGTAGCCCCATGTTCATTGCAGCACTGTTCACAGTGGCCAAGACATGGAAACAACCAAAAAGCCCTTCAATAGAAGACTGGATAAAGAAGATGTGGCACATATACACTATGGAATACTACTCAGCCATAAGAAATGATGACATCAGATCATTTACAGCAAAATGGTGGGATCTTGATAACATTATAAGGAGTGAAATAAGTAAATCAGAAAAAAACAAGAACTACATGATTCCATACATTGGTGGAACATAAAAATGAGACTAAGAGACATGGACAAGTGTGTGGTGGTTACCAGGGGTGGGGGGAGGGAGGACAGGGGGAGAGTTAGGGGGAGGGGGAGGGGCACAGAGAACTAGATAGAGGGTGGCGAAGGACAATCTGACTTTGGGCGAGGGGTATGCAACATAATTTAATGATAAGGTAACCTAGACATGTTTTCTTTGAATATATGTACCCTGATTTATTAATGTCATCCCATTACCATTAATAAAAATTTATTTAAAAAAAAACAAAAAAAACAATTTAACCTGCATCTAAAAGAACCAGAAAAAGAACACAAATAAAGCCCACAGGAAGTAGAAGGAAGGAAATAAAAAAGATCATAGCAGCAATAAATGACATAAAGCTTAAAAAAATACAAGAGATCAATGAAACCAACAGCTGGTTCTTTGAAAAGGTAAACCAGATTGACAAACATTTAAACAGACTCATCAAGAAAAAAAAGAGAGGAATCAAATAAATAAAATTAGAAATGAATGTAGAGAAGCAACAACTGACATAGCAGAAATACAAAGGATTGTTAAGAAAATGTTATGAAGAACTGTGTGCCAAAAAATTAGACAACCTAGGTGAAATGGATAAATTCCTAAAAAGATATTATCTTCCAACACTCAATCTGGAAGAATCAGAAAATCTAAACTGACTGACTGCAACAAATGAAATTGAAACAGTTATCAAAAAACTCCCAACAATAAAAGTCCTGGACCACATTTGCTTCACAGGCGAATGTGACCAAATATTCAAAGAAGAACTAACTCCTATCCTTCTCATGCTATTTCAAAAAATTCAAGAGGAGGGAAAACTTCCAAGCTCCTTATACGTGACGAGCATAATCCTCATTTCAAAACCAGGCAAAGACACTACCAAGAAAAAAAACTATAGACCAATATACCTGAAGAACTTAGTTGCTAAAATTCTCAACAAAATATTAGCAAACTGGATCCAGCAATACGTGAAAAAAAAATCACACATTTGATCAAATGGGATTTATTCTGGGGAGGCAAGGCTGGTAAAATATTCGCAAATCAATCATTGTGATTTATCACATAAACAAAATGAAAAACAAAAACCACATGATAATATCAATAGATGCTGAAAAAACATTTGATAAAATCCAGCACCCATTTATGATCAAAACTCTCAGCAAAGTGGGAATACAGGGAACATACCACAACATGATAAAGACCATCTATGACAAACCCACAGCCAACATTATACTCAATGGGCAAAAATTAAAAGCAATCCCCTTAAGATCAGGAACAAGGCAAGGGTGCCCCTTTCACCACCCTTATTCAACATAGTTCTGGAAGTCCTAGACACAGCAATCAGACAAAAAGAAGAAATAAAAGGCATCCAAATTGGAAAAGAAGTAAAACTATCATTATTTACTGATGACATGATATTGTACATAGAAAACCCTAAAGTTTCAGTCAAAAAACTACTAGACCTGATAAATGAATTCAGCAAGGTGGCAGGATATAAAATTAATATTCAGAAATCAGTGGCATTTTTAGACATCAACAATAAACTATCAGAATGAGAAATAAAGGAAACAACCCCTTTCACTATTGCAACAAAATAAATGAAGTACCTAGGAATAAATTTAACCAAGGAGGTAAAAGACTTTTTTTTTTTTTTTTTTTTTTTTTTACAGAGACAGAGAGTGAGTCAGAGAGAGGGATAGACAGGGACAGACAGACAGGAACGGAGAGAGATGAGAAGCATCAATCATTAGTTTTTCATTGTGTGTTGCAACACCTTAGTTGTTCATTGATTGCTTTCTCATATGTGCCTTGACTGCGGGCCTTCAGCAGACCAAGTAGCCCCTTGCTGGAGCCAGTAACGTTGGGTTCAAGCTGGTGGGCTTTTGCTCAAACCAGATGAGCCCGTGCTCAAGCTGGCGACCTCGGGGTCTCGAACCTGGGTCCTCTGCATCCCAGTCCGACGCTCTATCCACTGCACCACCGCCTGGTCAGGCGGTAAAAGACTTTTAATCAGAAAATTATAAGACATTAAAAAAAGAAATCAAGGAAGATACAAACAAGTAGAAGCATATACCATGTACATGGATAGGAAGAATAAACATCATTAAAATGTCTATATTAGCCAAAGCAATCTATATATTCAATGCAGTTCCTATTAAAATACCAATGACATACTTCAAAGAGATAGAACAAATATTCCAAAAATTTATATGGAACCAAAAGAGAACATAAATAGCCTCAGCAATCTTGAAAATAAAGAATAAAGTGAGAGGTATCACACTTCCTGATATCAAGTTATACTACAAGGCCATTGTAATCAAGACATCATTATACTGGCATAACAACAGGCATACAGATCAATGGAACAGAACAGGGAAGCCAGAAATAAACCCACACCTTTATGGTCAATTGATATTTGAGAAAGGAAGTAAGAGCATACAGTGGAGTAAAGACAGTCTCTTTAATAAATGGTGTTGAAAAAATTGGACAGCTACCTGAAAAAAAATGAAACTAAACCACCAACTTACACCATTGACAAAAATAAACTCAAAATGGATAAAAGACTTAAATGTAAGTTGTGAAACTATAAACAACGTGGAAAAAAAATAAGTAGTAAACTCTCCACAAACAAGTGAAATAAAGGACATAATGAACAAATGAGACTATATCAAACTAAAAAGCTTTTGCACAGCAAAAGACACCATCAACAAAATTAAAAGACAACCTATACAATGGGAGAACATATTCACCAGTACCTCTGATAAGGGGTTAATAACCAAAAGTTATAAAGAACTTCTAAAACTTAACACCAGGAAGGTGAACAATCCAATTAAAAAATGGACATAAAAACTGAATAGACACTTTTCCAAAGAGGACATACAGATGGCCAATAGGCATATGGAAAAATGTTCATTATTAATCGTCAGAGAAATGCAAATTAAGACCACAATGAGATACCACCTCATATCTGTCAGAATGGTGCTGATTGACAAATTAACACACAATAAGTGCTGACAAGAGTGTGGAGAAAAGGGAACTGTCCTGCGCTGCTGGTGGGAATGCAGACTTTTGCAGCCACTGTGGAAAACTATATGGAGTTTCCTCAAAAAATTAAGAATGGAACTGCCTATAGAACCAGCTATCCCACTTTTACAAATATATCCTAAGAATATCAAATCACTGATTCAAAAGTAGATATGCATTCCCATGTTCTTTGCAGAATTGTTCACAATATCCAAGATCTGGAAACAGCCCAAGTGTCTGTCAGTGGGCAAGTGGATTAAAAACCTGTGGTACATACATACACAATGGAATACTTCGCAGTTGTAAAAAAGAAGGAAATCTTACCTTTTGTGATGGCATGGATGGACTTGGAGATTATTATGCTAAATGAAATAAGCCAGGCAGAGAAAAAGGTATATGATCTCACTTATATGTGAAATCTAATGAACAAAGTGAAGTGAGGAACAGAATAGAGGCAGAGACAGGGTCACAGGGAGCAGAGGGACAGCTGTCAGAGGGAAGAAGGATGAGAGGATGGGATCAGAGAAGGTAAAAGGATTAGTGAAATTAAATATACATAACACACAGATACAGATAACAGGAAGGCAAAGCCCAGGGGGAAGGGCGGAGGGGGGATATGGGAGACAAGGGAGTGGGTGTGAGGGAGTTGTATTGAGTGGGACACTTGAATTCATGTTAACACAATAAATTACAATTAATAAAAAATTTTATAGAAGTTCAGCCTGATCAGGCAGTGGCGCAATAGATAGAGCATCTGCCTGGGCTGCTGAGGACCCAGGTTTGAAACCCCAAGCTTGCCAGCTTGAGTGCAGGCTCATCTGGCTTAAGGGCTGGCTTTCTTAGCCTGATCATGGGGTCAATGGCTTAAGTGTGATTTCACAGACATGGCCCCATGATCACTGGCTTGAGCCCAAAGGTTGCGGGCTTGAGCAAGGCTTCAGTGGCTTGGCTAGAGCCACCCCAGTCAAGGCACATATGAGAAGCAATCAATGAACAACTAAGATGCCCCAATTAATTACGAGTTGATGCTTCTCATCTTTCTCCCTTCCTGTCTGTCTGTCCCTCCCTCTCACATGCACGCTAAAAAAAAAAAAAAAAAAGTGTTCAAAATCAAAATAGCTTTTGTTTTTGGTAACAGAACAATTGTAATATGGAGGACTAGATTGATACAAAAAATATGTCTAGTTTCTTACTCTTGGTACAGGCTAAGGAAATTTTATTCAGGAGGGCAGAATAGAAACTATTTCTGAAGATCACAAAACACAGGATAAAGACTATAACATCTCTGAGGGCAGGAAAGGGTCTTAGTGGTCTTTACATAATGGTACTTGGCTCCTAGTAAGTGTTTAAAAATATTTATGGAGAAAGAGAAAGAGAAAAAGAGCAAAAAACAATACAGCGTAGGCTAGTGTTATCCAACCCTGAAAAGACAGTGGCTGAAAATGTTGCTACTCAAGAATACTATCTGAAATACCTTTTAAAATACAGATTGCCAGAATAAAAGTCACAGAATTAGAAATCTGGATAATTTTTAAAGGGAAAGGTTCATAGGTGTTTCTGCCAAGGACTGGCAGCCCATTAGAGCAGTGGTGAGAATTCAGCCAGTTCTCAACGCTTTGGCAGAATCAACACCTAATTTTTTGTTGAGTTCCTTGAACCAGTTGTTAAAATGGCACTTGTAATCAGGGTTCTCTCTAAGGTGGGTGCCTGGGCAGCTGCCCAATGTGCAAATCACAAATTTACATTTTTACTCTTTTTCAACATTTATCCACACAATAGTGTATTCTAAGCGCCCATAGTAATGTTCATTCTGTCCACAGGTGAAAAAAATTGAAAGTGAGGATGCCAATCAAGAAGTAATATGGAAATAGCTTAAAAAACAGTTTTATTGATTTTTGTCAGGTATTAATATTTTTTCATTAATATTTTAAAACTCTTATAATCTACTCTTGTGTACCTCTTTTATTGTTCTTAAGTATTAAATACATGAAATAATAAACTGCCTTTCAGTATATCTTTTTTTATACTTAAAATGGTCATTAGGGCAGAGAACAGGTTGTTAAATTATTTGAATCCCACCACTGCATCAGAGTAGCCAATAAAATCACTGGATCAGAACTCTGAATTATGTTTGAATGCTGAGACTAGCCATCAGCTTGGCTCTTTGGTCATGGCAATGGATTACAAAAGATGGAGTTTTGATAGAGGCAGAGGCTCGGACACTCCTATAGTATATTTCTGTTAAACAAGAGTTCAAGTAATTCAAAAATGGTTCTGAGGTTTCAGTAAAATGCATAGGCTGACTGACCTCATCCCATTGTTCTTAGTGAAAGAAGAAAGCTGTGAAAAACAGCAATGAGCTCATTCCCCAGACACTTACACTGTTAAAGTAATTAAACAGGGAGGCCAATAGACTAAGGTGACTCTAATGCTTTGGTAGTCTAGTAAGCACACTAAACCTAAGCCAAAGTCAATGCACTTGTAAGTGACAAAATGAAACTTAAGAACAACTAATCACAAACAGCCAATAGGCTTTCCCAAATAAGGCAACTGTATAAGCTATTCCCTTCCACATCTACTCCATAATAACTTCTCCCCAACTCCTATCAGGGTGTGCCCATAATCAATTCAGTTTTGTTGCATGATTAAATCAGAGATTGCTCAAATGAACTCTGAAATGTTGATGTACCTCAGTTTACCTCTTAACTACACTGAGCTTAATCTTTGGAACTTTTTTTTTTTTTTGCCCAACAATCATCATTTTTTTTTAATGAGTATAGAATTTTTTTATTTTTATTTTTTTTAATTTATTTATTTTTTCTTATAAATAAATTTTTATTTTAATGGGGTGACATCAATAAATCAGGGTACATATATTCAAAGAAAACATTTCCAGGTTATCTTGTCATTTAGTTCTGTTGCATACCCATTACCCAAAGAGAGATCGTCCTTCGTCACCCTCTACCCAGTTTTCTTTGTACCCCTCCCCCTCCCCCTCTCCCTCCTTCCCTCCCCCCAACCCCTGTAACCACCACACTCCTGTCCATGTCTCTTAGTCTCGCTTTTATGTCCCACCAATGTACGGAATCCTGCAGTTCTTGTTTTTTTTCTGATTCACTTATTTCACTCTGCATAATGTTATCAAGATTCCACCATTCACTGTAAGTAATCCGATGTCATCATTTCTTCTAGTTGAATAGTATACTATGGTGTATATGTGCCCCATCTTCTTTATCCAGTCTTCTATTTTTTTTACAGTGATTAAAAGCCTTTAAGCAAACTCTTGGCCAATACAGCAACAATCCATAAAAGAGTAGTGACCTTAACATGTTCACCAAGTCCAAGTTGGCCCCATCACCATGCCAAATCCCTGAAAAATGCAACCCAACCACAGTTCAGTCTGTTAGGAGCTGTCACAGGGAGCAGGAGTCCAGGAAAAGTCCACATCCAGGAAAAGTCCGCATGGCACTGGAATTGTTGTCACCATTCTATACTTTGCAGCTCATGTCCAAGTCCCAATGACCGCTGCTTCTAGCTGATAATGATCCAGGTAGACTGGAAAAGCCATTTGCAACATGCGTGGATATGGAGCTTCTGTTCTCCTCTGCCTGGAGAGATGAGACCAGGTTGCTTTTCCCTGGAGCTCTGCGACTGTAGCATGGTAAAGAGAACCTTGGGATACATTAAGCTGGGTGGCAAAGGTAGATTCATAATAGAAGTTGGCAAAAGGGGGAAAGAGAGCTCTAAATTAGGAGTAGGTCCCAGCCTGAAATATGAGTGGGGCACTGAGGTAGGAGGGATAAAGAAACACTATATATTAGGCAAAGCAGCAGAAAATAGGACTATCAACACCCACAACAGAGATCTTTGAGGGAAGAATAAAAAACCTGACTATTCAGGTAAAACATAGTTAAGTGGCTCTTGTGCAAATGAGATCAATTTACCTGCTTCTTGGAAGAAATACCCTAGGCTCATCCACAGTGTTGTAGATGGGGCCGATGGCCCTGGGCACCTTCAGCCTTCAGTGGCAAACCCCAGCTTTCTGGGCAAGGTTAGGTCATAGGTGGCTGGAGCAGGGCTGGAAGAGACTGAACCCTCCCTTAGAGGAGCGAGGGGGAAGCCTACCTTCCAGTGTCCCTGTTCCTCACAGCAGAGGCATGTAAGCCTGGCAGGCTTTAGCTCAATGATTTTCCTTTCCACTATTGAAGCAGGACCCAGATGGCATCCTATGAGACCCTTTGGGGCATTGGAGCCTTTAAGGGTGTATCCTAAAAGCTAGTAGTTCCCCTGATCTCTATTTGGCTTTTTCTGCCTCTAAGGTATCTTAAAAGCCATGCTCAGAAGATCTCGCTGAGGGGTTTGAGTATCCCCATCTGCCTATATAAATCTTTTCCATATATCTGGAGCTATTTGGAAAAAGACAAAACAGTGTTATTAGCTGGATCTAATAAAGAAGGTAGTAGTTTGCAGGCGAAAAAGATTTGGTGTCTCCTGTTCATCAGCATTCAAAAGAAATGTAATTTTTTTTAAGTTAAAAGCATGATATGGTAGACCCGTAGGAGTTCCAGGATATGACTACCCCCTCTTAAATTTTTTTTAATTGACCTTCAAATGTTTTCTGAGTACACTTTAATAATACCTTAACTTTAAAGATTGTAAGTATGACAAAATACAGTAAATGCTTTTGCTCCATATGCAGGAGCATTTTTAGTTTAGCCAGTTTAGGAAATCCAATAATAGAACAATGCATACAGACAATGAGCTATAACATGCTTAGCAGCCTCTCCTGTTCTGACAGAGGTTACTATAGATCCGGAATATGTATCCACTGTAATGTGGACATACGACTGTTTGCCAAATGAAGGTATATGAGTAACATCCATCTGTTAAAGTTGTCCCGGTAGGGGTCCTTGAGGGTTAACTCCAAATGAAGGGGCAGTATAGGACCCTTTGGACAGGATTTCCCAATCTGCCATGCTGCTTCCCAAGAAAGTTGAAACTGTTTACACCGGGCTGCAGCGTTCTGGTGATGAATTGTATGAGACTGACTTGCTCGGTCTGTCATGGTTGCTCCATATAATTTTCTTTTCGGTAGCTTGATCAACAAAGGCATTCCTAGGCCCTAGCCCATTGGCTCAGTGGTAGAGCTTTGGCCTGGTGTGCAGGATTCCCAGGTTCAATTCCCAGTCAGAGCACACAGAAGAAGCGCCCAACTACTTCTCCACCCCTCCCCCTCTCCTTCCTCTCTGTCTCTCTCTTCCCCTCCCGCAGCCAAGTCTACATCGTAGCAAAGCCACCCTGAGCACTAAGGATGGCCCCATGGCCTCTGCCTCAGTCTCTAGAATGGCTCTGGTTGCAACAGAGCAACACCCCAGATGGGCAGAGCCTTCCCCCCTGGTAGGCATGCCAAGTGGATCCTGGTCAGGCACGTGCGGGAGTCTGCCTGACTGCCTTCCCATTTCCATCTTCAGAAAAAATACAAAAAATAAATAAATAAAAGAAATATTACAACAACAAAAAAGAAAGAAGGGAAAGAAAAGAAAAGAAAAGAAAAGAAAAGAAAAGAAAAGAAAAGAAAAAAAGGGCATTCCTTTGTGCTAAAGCTCCAGGAAGCATGGAGTGAGCTTGAGTATGTCCTGTGAAACATTGAGCTCTATGTTGACATATATATCTTTGAAGGAGGAGGAACTGCTGAAATAGTTCATCAGCAGTTGTCCCTAAGACAGCAGTCTTTATAGTGGAAACACCATAAGTAAATATTTGCTGTCTGTCTATACATTAAAGGGGGAATATGGCAAATGCTGAAAAGCCATGATCTTTGTGCCCCTCCCCTCCCCCAACCCCCTCCCTCTCCTCCCCCACCCTGTAACCCCAACACTGTTGTCCATGTCTCTGAGTCTCATTTTTATGTCCCAACTATGTATGGAATCATATAGTTCTTAGTTTTTTCTGATTTACTTCTTTCACTCAGGATAATGTTATCAAGGCCCATCCATGTTGTTGTAAAAGATCCTATGTCATCATTTCTTATGGCTGCGTAGTATTCCATAGTATATATATACCAAAGCTTTTTAATGCACTTATCCTCTGATGGACACTTGGGCTGTTTCCAGATTTTTGCTATTGTGAACAATGCTGCCATAAACATGGGGGTGCATTTCTTCTTTTCAAACAGTGCTATGGTATTCTTGGGGTATATTCCTAAGAGTGGTATAGCTGGGTCAAAATGCAGTTCAATTTTTATTTTCTTGAGGAATCCCCATACTGTTTTCCACAGTGGCTGCACCAGTCTGCATTCCCACCAGCAGTGCAGGAGGGTTCCCTTTCTCCACATCCTCGCCAGCACTTATTCTGTGTTGTTTTATTGATGAGCGCCATTCTGACTAGTGTGAGGTGATATCTCATTGTGGTTTTAATTTGCATTTCTCTAATGATTAGTGATGTTGAACATTTTTTCATATGCCTATTGGCCATCTGTGTGTCCTCTTTGGAGAAGTGTCTATTCATTTCTTTTGCCCGTTTTTGGATTGGATTGTTTTTCTTCCTGGTATTAAGTTTTACAAGTTCTTTATAAATTTTGGTTATTAACCCCTTATCAGACATATTGTCAAATATATTCTCCCATTGTGTAGTTTGTCTTTTTATTCTGTTCTTATTGTCTTTAGCTGTGCAGAAGCTTTTTAGTTTGATAAAGTCCCATTTGTTTATCCTGTCTTTTATTTCACTTGCCTGTGGAGACAAATCAGCAAATATATTGCTGCGAGAGATGTCAGAGAGCTTACTGCCTATGTTTTCTTCTAAGATGCTTATGGTTTCACGGCTTACATTTAAGTCTTTTATCCATTTTGAGTTTATTTTTGTGAGTAGTGTAAGTTGGTGGTCTAGTTTCATTTTTTTGCAGGTAGCTGTCCAATTTTCCCAACACCATTTGTTGAAGAGGCTGTCTTTACTCCATTGTATTTCCTTACCTCCTTTGTCAAATATCAGTTGTCCATAGAGCTGTGGGTTTATTTCTGGGTTCTCTGTTCTGTTCCATTGATCTATGTGCCTGTTCTTATGCCAGTACCATGCTGTTTTGAGTACAATGGCCTTATAATATAACTTGATATCCGGAAGTGTGATACCTCCCACTTTATTCTTCCTTTTCAAGATTGCTGAGGCTATTCGTGTTCTCTTTTGGTTCCATATAAATTTTTGGAACATGTGTTCTATATCTTTGAAGTAAGTCATTGGTATTTTAATCGGTATTGCATTGAATTTATAAATTGCTTTGGGTAATATAGACATTTTAATGATGTTTATTCTTGCTACCCATGAGCACGGTATATGCCTCCACTTATTCGTATCTTCCCTGATTTCTTTTATCAATGTTTTATAATTTTTTGAGTACAAGTCTTTAATCTCCTTGGTTAGATTTATTCCTAGGTACTTTATTTTTTTGGTTGAAATGATAAAGGGGTTTGATTCCTTGATTTCTCTTTCTGATAGTTCATTATTAGTGTATAAAAATGCCCCTGATTTTTGAGTATTGATTTTATATCCTGCCACCTTGCCAAATTCATTTATCAGGTCTAGTAGTTTTTTGACTGAGACTTTAGGGTTTTCTATATACAATATCATATCATCTGCAAATAATGATAGTTTTACTTCTTCTTTTCCAATTTGGATGCCTTTTATTTCTTTTTTGTGTCTGATTGCTGTGGCTATGACTTCCAGAACTATGTTGAATAAGAGTGGTGAAAGGGGGCACCCCTGCCTTGTTCCTGATCTTAAGAGGATTGCTTTTAATTTTTGCCCATTGAGTATGATGTTGGCTGTGGGTTTGTCATAGATGGCCTTTATCATGTTGAGGTATGTTCCTTGTATTCCCACTTTGCTGAGAGTTTTGATCATGAATGGGTGCTGGATTTTATCAAATGCTTTTTCTGCATCTATTGAAATTATCATGTGGTTTTTCTCCTTTCTTTTGTTTATGTGATGAATAACTTTTATTGATTTGTCAATATTGTACCAGCCTTGCCTCCCAAGAATAAATCCCACTTGATCATGGTGTATGATTTTTTTCATATATTGCTGGATCCGGTTTGCTAATATTTTGTTGAGGATTTTTGCATCTAAGTTCATCAGGGATATTGGCCTATAATTTTCTTTTTTTGTATTGTCTTTGCCTGGTTTTGGAATCAGAATTATGCTCGCCTCATAAAAGGTGTTTGGAAGTCTTCCTTCCTCTTGAATTTTTTGAAATAATTTGAGAAGGATAGGAGTTAGTTCTTCTTTGAATATTTGGTAGAATTCACTTGTGAAGCCATCAGGCCCAGGACTTTTCTTTTTTGGGAGTTTTTTGATAGCTGTTTCAATCTCATTTGTTGTAATTGGTCTGTTTAGGTTTTCTGATTCTTCCAGATTGAGTTTTGGAAGATTATATGATTCAAGGAATTTGTTCATTTCATCTAGGTTGTCTAGTTTTTTGGCGTACAGGTCTTCATAGTATTTTCTTACAATATTTTGTATTTCTGTTCTGTCAGTTGTTATTTCTCCACTCTCATGTCTAATTTTATTTATTTGGGTCCTCTCTCTTTTTTTCTTAGTGAGTCTCATTAAAGGTTTATCGATCTTGTTTACCTTTTCAAAGAACAAGCTCCTGATTTCATTGATCCTCTGTATTGTGTCTTTAGCCTCTATGTCATTTATTTCTGCTCTGATCTTTATTATTTCCTTCCTTCTACTAGCTCTGGGCTTTACTTGCTGTTCTTTTTCTAGTTCTTTTAGATGCAGAGTTAAGTTGTTTATTTGAGCTTTTTCTAGCTTCTTGAGGTATGCCTGTAATGCTATAAACTTCTCTCTCAGGACTGCTTTTGCTGTGTCCCATAAATTTTGAGATGATGTATGCTCATTATCGTTTGTTTCTAGGAATTTTTTAATTTCTTCTTTGATCTCAATGTTAACCCATTCATTATTTAATAACATGCTATTCAGTTTCCAAGTGTTTGAATGTTTTTCAATTTTCCTGTTGTGGTTGATTTCTAGTTTAATGCCATTGTGATCAGAGAAAGTGCTCGATATGATTTCAATCTTCTTATATTTGTTGAGACCGCTTTTGTGCCCTAACATGTGGTCTATTCTAGAGAATGTACCATGAGTGCTTGAAAAGAATGTATATTCTGCTGTTTTAGGGTGAAAGGTCCTGAAGATATCTATTAAATCGAGTTGATCTAATATGTCCTTTAAGTCTACTGTTTCTTTGTTAATTTTCTTTCTTGAGGATCTATCTAATGATGTTAATGGGGTATTGAAATCCCCTACTATTATAGTATTGCTGTTGATCTCGCCCTTTAAGTCCATCAAAGTCTGCTTTATATAGTTAGGTGCTCCTATATTAGGTGCGTAGATATTTATAATGGTTATATCTTCCTTTTGGATTGCTCCCTTTATCATTATGTAGTGACCTTCTTTATCTCTAACTATGGTCTTTGTTTTAAAGTCCATTTTGTCTGATATAAGTATTGCTACCCCAGCTTTTTTTTCATTTCCATTCGCGTGAAATATTTTTTCCATCCTTTTATCTTCAGTCTGTGTGCATCTTTTGATTTAAGGTGTGTCTCTTGTAGACAGCATATGTATGATTCCTGTTTTCTTATCCACACAGCTACCCTATGTCTCTTGATCAGATCATTTAATCCATTTACATTTAAGGTTATTATTGATATGTAATTGTTTATTGCCATTTTTTTCTTTAAAACTGTATTCCTCTTTTGCTATATTCTTTTATTTCCTTTGATCTGTTTACAACAGGTCCCTTAGTATTTCTTGCAGCCTTGGTTTGGTTGCAGTGAATTCCTTGAGTTTTTTTTTTTTTTTTTTTGTCTGTAAAGCTTTTTATTTCTCCTTCAATTTTAAATGATAGCCTTGCTGGATAAAGTAGTCTTGGTTGTAGGTTCTTGTTCTGCATTACTTTGAATATTTCTTGCCATTCCCTTCTGGCCTCAAGTGTTTCTGTTGAGAATTCAGAAGTCATCCTTATGGGGGCTCCTTTGTATGTGATAGTCTTTTTTTCTCTAGCAGCTTTTAATATTTTCTCTTTATCATTTAGCTTTGGTAATTTAATTATGATGTGTCTTGGTGTTGGTTTCTTTGGGTTTCTCCTTAATGGAGTTCTCTGTGCTTCCTGAACATGTGAAATGTTTTCCTGCCTTAATTTGGGGAAGTTTTCCACTATGATATGTTTGAACAAAGTCTCTATCCCTTGTTCTTTCTCTTCTTCTTCAGGAACCCTTCTGATGCGGATGTTATTTCTCTTCATGTTGTCATAGAGCTCTCTTAGAGTTTCCTCAGACTTTTTGAGTCTCTTTTCTTTTTTCTGCTCTGCTTCTGTGCCTTTATTTATCGTGTCTTCTAATTCGCTGATTCGATTCTCTGCTTCATCTATCCTGCTTTTAATTCCTTCCATTGTATTCTTTATTTCAGATATTGTATTTGTCATTTCTGACTGATTCTTTTTTATTATTTCAATGTCCTTTTTTATATTTGTTATCTCTTTATTTAGGTTTTTGTAATGGCCATCTATGGTTGTTCTAATATCTTTGAGCATCCTAACAATCGTTATTTTAAACTCTGCATCTGGTAATTTGGTTATATCTGATTCACTTAGGTCCTTTTCTGGGGATTTCTCTTGGTTTCTTTGTGTTGTATTTCTCTGCCTCCGCATTTTCTCTTCACGGGAGTGGCTGTGATCACGTTCTCGGTGCACAAGTGTTGGTGACCTTGGCCTTTGCCCCTCCCCCATGTGTGACGTTATGCTCGGTCCTGAGGGTACTGGCAAGCACCTTTGCTCAGCTGTGGGTCTCTGCCTGTTTCCGGGCTTTTGCCCTGCCCTTGCAGGAGGAGCCCGCTCGAGGAACGGCTGCTAGCCTTGGCTCTACCACCGGGCAGGACTGCGTGCCCAAGCTCAGCTCATTAGTGGAACTCTGCCTCTTCTGGTCTTTTGGCTGCACCCCCACAGGAGGAGCCGGCTACCAAGTCAGACTGCAATCCTGGGTTGCACAGGTGGAGCAAGGCTGAGCTCCTCTGCCCTTGCTCAGGGGCTGGTCTCCACCCTTTCCAGGGTTCCCGCCCTTCTCCCGCAGGCTGGATTACAGGCTGCTGGCAGCTGAGCTTGACTGCTTTTGCATGCCCCCTTCTCCCCAGCCGGGCAAGATTGAGCTCACACCTGAGCCCAGTGGTGGCCAGCCGGCTTCTGCCCCTGCCAGCAGAACCATGCTTTTGTCTCCCGCTGCCACCCACCCTCCGGCGAGCCCTCAGCCAAGTGGGTGGGGGCGTTGCAGCTCGGACCCTAAGACTCACTACTGTAGACCCAAAAGCTCCCTCCTTCTATGTGACTCTGCTCTGAGTGCCACGGGGGAGCTTGTTTGGCTGCTCTCCTGCTTCCCTTTGCTGGTATTGCTGTTTCCGGGGGAAATATTCACTTTAGCTTTGGGGAGTGACTTGTCCCAGGGGTTAGGGTGGCTATCTCCCAAAACGTTTCTCCTTATGCCTCCTAAATTACACTCTCTTCCTGTTACTCTGGTCCTCTCCTCTCTCCCCGTCCCCAGGATCCCCGGGTGAGTGGTTGTGAAAGAGATGTTCTGCGCGGTCCCTTTAAGAAGGATCCGGGGTCTGAGAAATCAGACTCTTTCTCACAAACAGTATCCTGACTTGTTTCCAGCTAAATACTGTCCTTACGCCTCTTCTGGGTTCTGGGGCTGCAGGCTGGGGCTTTGTTCCTGGGGCTCAGGACCCTCCCCTCTCTGCTAAACTCACTTCCCGCCACGTGAGTCTCTCCCTGCTGCCTTTCGCTCCGGGGAGCTGGGCAGCCCTCTCCGCGTTTCCGCTTTTCCTACCAGTCTCGGTGTGGCTTCTTCAGTGTTCCTTGGTTGAAGAGTCCTCTTAGTTTAGTCCAAAGTTGGTTTTTCCAGATGATAGTTCTTAAAATTAGTTTGTAATCCACTTTGGTTCTGGGAGGTAGATGTTGGTACGTCCGCCTACTCCAGTACCATCTTGTCTCTCCTATTCTTTGGAACTTGACTGAATTTTCAATTCCAGAGTTCCTTTTACTTTCCTAGGAAAGCAATCAAAGTCACTTAAAAATCTTCATTCCCTTCAACATCTTGGGACACAACCTTTTGTTTCTCTTTACCAATGTGAAGTTATTGCTGCATCATAAAATTTAAATATTCATTAGGATCATGCTAATTTGCTAACACTAGATACATATTAGCAATTTTAGTCTGGTGTATTATAATATATATGTATATAAATGTTGAATAAGACCAGACATGCACATTATACACAGATATGCTACTAGAAATAGAGAGTGTTACATCATGAGAAGAGAGAAAAAGCAGAGTTGCCAGCACTGCTTTTTCTTTTGCCAACATGTGATTAGTGAGACTTCTGCAGGGACTTGTCAGGGTGCAAAGTACATTTAAACTAGCAGCCAGGATAGCCTTTTAACATTTTTCTCTTTCCAACAGATAGAAAGATTAGATTAGTAAATTTACACCTTTCATAGATAAAATTTCTTCTGTACTTATTCCTGTGGCATTCATAATTCTGAATTTGGCCTGTCCTCTGAAGTTATTCTAAGAAGATGGAATTTAGGGTAAAGTAATACCATTCCCATTATAAATTAACACAACATTAACAAATCCTTGATCATGTTAATCTAGTTGGTTTCAGTAAACTGTAACTGGATTTAAACTAAAACATTCTGATATAATCATTTCCTTTTAAAACATTTACCACCACTGCCATCATTACCACAACCACCACCATTTTAATTACCCAACCCAGAGTTATCTCAACAAGTCCAGGAGAAGAGAACCACTTCCTATATATATTAGGTTTTAAGTAGCTTCTACCCGAATTCTTTGACATGTTCATTATGCTTACCACTAGAGCACTTATTAAAAATAAAATTGACTGCAAATACTAACTTATGAAATATCAAATTTTACATATGTAGTATTTGATTCATTTATAAGATGCACACACTTTTCTGAAGTATGTAATAGCCAAATGAAATCTTTGAGACCTTAATTTGAATACAGACTCTGCTACTTACTTATTACAAGTGTCTTAAACAAATTACTTCAATCTTCCTGAAATTCAGTTTGTTTCTGTATGTCAATAATATCACCCTACATAGGGAGGTTGTTTTAAAAAGCAAATAAAATAAGGTTTATAAAATGAGCTCAAACAATACCTGGCAGATAGTACTCAATAAATTTTTTGTTATTTTGATCTATATCACAATAGTTAATGAAGGTACTAAACAAATACTACTTGAACATATGTGTGCTGAGCTATCATAAAGACATTTTTTATTACTGAACATTTATTCCATTGTCTGAATATGTTTCTAAAAAAAAACACAATCTGGGTCTTGAGATAAAATTGCTGTAGATTTCCTCTCACCATTTAACAATGCCAAATTAGTTTAACAACTCTCAACACTCATTAAAGAGAAAGTTAAAGAATGCCTACCAGAGTATGGATAGCACTTGCAAAACAGATGATCGGTATGGTAGGTGACCATAGATGAACATTGGAGAAAATAGAAAAATGGAGATGGGCAATGTAGTTAACATTTTCAAAAATGGAAAATAGGTAGATTCTGTGAAATATTTCCTAAAAAAACAGTACAGGGAACTTAATAAAAAGACTACTTAGATTAAAAAAATAAAAGAAAAAACAGATGTGTCTTAATAATCTAGGGTCACACAGAAATATTAACATGCTATCTTTACTTGTATATCTTTACAGCAGACTGAATAACTCTCTCAAGATAACCAAGTGAGAAAGATGGAGAAAAAGAATCTGGATGCCACTGCAACTAGCTATGCTCCAACCTTGAAACATGTATACACAGAGAGTTTGCTAAACTGATTCACAGGAACCTGAGAAATATCAAGATGTATGTGAAAAGAGTCTGGCCTTGTTTTACTTCTAATAAACATTTTCTTTCTCAGTTTAAATATAAGATAGAAAATAATAATAATAATGATGAATAAGGGCATTTATTAAACCTGTTGTGTGCCGAACACTTTGCAAAGCATCTTTTCTACATTATATCTGTCATCTAGTAAACTATGAAATGGTACAATTATCACCTCCATTTCTTATAAAAAACTTAAACTATAAAAAAATAATAATAACAATAACAAAGAGAATGGCAGGAAATTCTGTGAAGTGATGAATATGCGTACGGCCTTGATGGAGTGATGACTTGTTTCACAGGTGTATATTTATCCTGAAACTCACTGAGTTGTAGACATTAAACATGTCAATCATATCTTAATAAAGTGGTTTTAAAAATGATTACTTCTGATGGCATAACAATTTGGAAAATAATTCATTAATGATCCTGTACTATATATTTTTGTTAAAAAATTTAAAGGTTATCCTAAGTTTGAATAAAATATATAAAAATTTTACCATATAAAAACAAACAAAAAATCATTAGACTTAGAGAATTGTAGTAATTAGCTCAAAATCTCGACAACTGGCTATACAGCAATGCCAGGCAGGAATTCAGGCTCATCTGACCTACAATGCAACCTAAGTATTAGTCCAGAGGTTGGGAATCTTTTTGGCTGAGAGAGCCATGAATGCCACATATTTTAAAATGTAATTCCGTGAGAGCCATACAATCCATGTGTGTAGGCATTATCCAATAAAAATTTAGTGTTGTCCTGGAGGACAGCTGTGCTTGGCTCCAGCCACCCGCAACCATGAACATGAGTGGTAGGAAGTGAATGGATTGTAATACATGAGAATGTTTTACATTTTAACGTTATTATTTTTTTATTAAAGATTTGTCTGCAAGCCAGATGCAGCCATCAAAAGAGCCACATCTGGCTCGCAAGCCATAGGTTCCCAACCCCTGTACTAGTCTACTGCCTCTCAGTTTACTTGTGCCAATTACATTTGCAGATTTCAAATTTGGGGGAGAGAAGAAATATTCCGGATACTAGATAGGATAAAAAAAAATCTTGACAGGCTAGTATACAAATCCAGAGCTAGACTTTAGGAAGTAAGAATCAGTAAGTGATCTATATATGCTCCAAACTGTACAAGTCAAGGAAAGGAGAGGTGACTTAATGGTGTTGACCCCAAGAAGGACTGTATCTGTAGAAGGATTCTTTGTAGTTAACTGGGCTCAAATTCATAAACAGAGTCTAGCAGCCATTGCTGACAGGAGTCTCTCATAAACTCAGCATTTTAGGGGAAATTCATAGACTGAACTCCAAGCCTGCCAGTGTTCCCGCCATCTGAACCAACTCTTATAAAAGTTCCTTGAACAATTTCCAACCAATGGCCTGAGACCTGCACTGCTAATGGTAAATAAATAGTTTATCCTCATTTGCATATTTACTGGCCAATCAGAACAGTTCTGATAACCAGTCAGAAGGCATGATTCTAACCAATCAGGACAGTGGCATTTAAATCAATCAGACAGTGCAAATTTGGTTTCCTTGTTTACAAAAAAATAGACCAACAGGGGACAGACTGAGAACTACAGTGATCCTTCATCTGTCTATAGCAAGGGATAGGTTCCAGAACTCCCCGCAATAGGTGAAAATCCACAAAGTAGTGACTTTATATTTATTTTATTATTTACCTTATTTTTTGCTCCATAAGATGCACCTGATCATAAGACACACCTAGAGTTTTAAGGAGGAAAATAAAAATAAATGGTGTGCTAAAATATTTTATTTAATAAAATACTGTATTTTTCATTCCATAAGACACATGGGCATTTTCCCTTCCACTTTTGGGGGAAAAAAAAGTGTGTCTTATGGAGCAAAAAATATGGTATATATATTTTAAAGTTTTATTTCAATTTAATATTCATTTAATTAATATTTTTATATTGTTTTCAATTTTTTAAGCTAGAAAATGCTTATTTTACCACAAAAATAATTAAAATAATGAATATATAAAAATACTTATATATTGCAAAATCCCATGATATAGCAAAAAATCAACAATACAAAATTAGATATATACAATTTTAAAATCCATGATACAGTGAGACCACAAAAAGTGAGCAATGATATGACATGAAATGACTATATTTCTTTAAAAACAGGCCTCCTGCCTGGCTTGGAGGCATGCTAGATCTGCAATCTGTGCCCCACCCACCCCACTCCCAAAGCTCCAGCTGAGGCTCGCTGTGTACAGCCCCTGCCCTGCTCTGGACCACACTTTGAGTGGTATCAGAAGAAGGACCAGGATGTGTCTCCCCAAGCCTCCCAAGCTCCACATTGCTCCCCTTGTTGTGCAAACAGTGATGGTAGCAAACCCCCCACACTTGAGTCTCCATGCCACTCTTTCCTGTGAGAGGCAGAGATACCAGGCATTTGATCCCATGTTCTGTTGAGACTTGGGGACAGGTGCCAGGAGACCTAAGACTGCCAAAGCTAGAGCCATAAAATTGCAAAGCCCTAACAAGCACCTCAAACCAATGCAACCCTACCTACGTCATTAGGCTAGGGATGCCCCAGCAGAACTCCACCCAAGAACCTGACAGAGGCAAAACTTGTAGTACAGCACCACCTGCCAGAAAAAGGAAAAAAATTATCTCTCAAAACTGAAAAAAAAATTTTTTTTGCTTTTTCTCAGTTTTTTTCTTTTTTCCATTTTCTTCTTCCTCTTTTTCCCATTTGAACTTCATTACCCTTAGTTGTTATATTTTTTATTTTTTGTGAAGGTTTCATATTTGACACTTACTCTTCACTTCTTTTTTTCTCTTTCCTTTTTTGCTCCCTTTTTTTCTCTCTTTCCTCTCATCTGAACATCATTTTTCATCAAATTATTATATTTTGGATGCATACTTTTTTGTGGCATTTTGCTTGTTTTCTACTTCATTTTTTCTCTTTTTTTATTTTTCCTCAGTTCTTGCTCCTTTTTCTATGTAGTTTTTGTTCTATATATCATTGTTTATAGAATATTCATTTTTCCACTGTATTTTTTTAAATTTTTATTTATTTTTGTTATCTCTTGTTAGTGTTATTAAAAATACCACTCTGCCTGACCTGTGGTGGCATAGTGGATAAAGCGTCGACCTGGAAATGCTTAGGTTGCCTGTTCGAAACCCTGGGCTTGCCTGGTCAAGGCACATATGGGAGTTGATGCTTCCTGCTCCTCCCTCCCTTCTCTCTCTGCCTTTCTCCTCTCTCTCTTTCCCTCTCTCTCTCCTTTCTAAAATGAATAAATTTAAAAAAATTTAAAAAGACTGATATTAAAGTTCTAATTTTTAAAAAAATACCACTCTGAAATGCCATCAAGGAAAAAGATATCAAATATTATGAATACATAAGACAGAGATGTAGCTCAGATAGATGATAAAAAATCTCAATTACATGAAAACCTTAGAGATAAATGACAGAGAATTCAAAATTGAAGTTCTAAAAATACTCAATGAGATACAAGAAAATACTGAAAGACAATTTAGTGAGCTCAAAAAAAACAATTTAATAAACAAAAAGATTACCTCTTCAAGGAAATTGAAACTTTAAAAATAGAACCAAATACAGAGATGAAAAATTCAATACATAAACTGAAAAATGAGATAACAAGCTTAGCTAATAGAACAGACCACATAAAGAACAAATTAGTGACATTGAAGACTGGCAACTAGAGATAATACAGAGAAAAAATCAAAAGACTCATGAATTTAAATGAGAAACCCCTACAAGAATTGTCTGACTCCATCAGAAAGAGCAATATAAGAACAATGAGTATATCAGAAGAAGAGAAGAGGGAAAAGGGAATAAAGAATATGTTCAAACAAATAATAGAGAACTTCCCAAGCATGTGGAAAGATCTAGAGCCTTGAATCCAAGAAGCAAACAGAACACTGAGTTACTTCAACCCAAACAGACCTACTCCAAGGCACATTGTAATGAAATTATCACAACAATGACAAAGAAAGAATCCTCAAGGCAGCTAGGGAAAATAAGAATATAATATATAAAGGAAGGCTCACTAGGCTATTATTGTGTTTCTCAGCAGAAACTCTATAAACTAGAAGACAGTGGACCCCAACATTTAAAGGACTGAAAGAGAGGAACTACCAGCCAAGAATTCTATATCTATCAAAACTATCCTTTAAATATGAAAGGGAAATAAAAACATTTACAGACATAGAGAAGCTGAGGGAATTATCACCAGAAAACCCCCATTACAGGAAATACTAAAGGTCATTCAACCAGATACGAAAAACAAAACTATAAGTAAAAGCTCCAACAACACCACAATAAAAACAAGAATAATCTGTGACAACAATAACATAAAAGGAGAGAGGACAAAGATCAACAGTAGCAAGGAGGATGGAGTGCAGAAGCACTCATGAAATAATAGACTCTAATAAATATGATAATTTCTCTTATAATAACCTAATGATAACCACCCCTGAAAATGATATTACTGAAGCACATAGCTTAAAAAAAGAAACAAGGGAAAGAAGTATGGAATACCACTAAACAAAAACAAATGACATAAACAAAAGGAAATAACTAAACAAGACACAGAGTTATCAGAAAGCAATATATAAAGTGGCAATAAGAAACCCTCAGGTGTCAATAATTACACTAAATGTAAATGGTTGAACGTGCCAATAAAGATGCACAGAGTAGCAGATTAGATCAAAAAGCAAACCCCAACTGTTTGCTGCCTTCAAGAGACACATCTACGCTACAAGGATAAAAATAGATACAAAGTAAAAGGTTGAAAAATGATTCTCCATTCAAATAATATACAAAGAAAAAGAGGTGTAGCTGTACTCATATCTAACAATGCTAACTATAAGACTACAAAGGGAACCAGAGACAAAGATGGTCATTTCATAATGATAAAGGGGACATTGTATCAAGAAGACATAACACTTCCTAATGTATATGCACCAGACCAGGGAACACCAAAATATATAAGACATCTACTAACTGATTTATAAATAGAAACTGACAAAAATACAGTCATACTTGGAGATCTCAATACACCATTGTTAATTTTAGATTATTCATCCAAACAAAAAATTAATAAAGAAATATAGGCCTTAAATGAAACACTAGAATATATAGATATAATAGACATCTATAGGACTTTTCCTCCTAGAATATCAGAGTATACATTTTTCTCCAGTGTACATCGAACATTCTCAGAAATAGACCATATATTGGACCACAAAACTAACATCAAAAAATCAAATTAAAAAAGATTGAAATTATACCAAGTGTATTTTCTGACCTTAAGGCTTTGAAACTAGAATTCAACTGCAAAACAGAAGTAAACTATCCCACAAAAATACAGAAATTAAACAACACACTTCTAAAACATGACTGGGTTAAAAAAGAAATAAAAGCAGGGATCAAAAGATATATACTATCAAAAATGACAACACAACATATCAGAATCTCTGGAATGCAGCAAAAGCAGTAATAACAGGGAAGTTCATATCATTACAGGATTATATTAAAAAACAAGAGAGATTCCAAGTAAAAAACATCACAGTTTAAGGAATTGGAAAAAGAGAAAAAAACAAAGGCAACCCAAAATCAGCAGAAAAAAAGACATAGTAAAAATTAGAGCAGTACTAAATAAAGTAGAGAATAAAAAAATTATTGAAAAAATTAATACAGTGTCCGTAAAGTCATGGTGCACTTTTGACCGGTCATAGGAAAGCAACAAAAGGTGATAGAAATGTGAAATCTGCACCAAATAAAACAAAAACCCTCTTAGTTTCTGTAAAATGATGTGGCAGCATGTGTGCATATGCAGATGATGACGTAACACCGCATATACAGTGGAGCAGCCCATGGCCATGCCAGTCGAGATGTGGATGGTACAGAGGAAAGTTCAGTGTGTTCTGTGGCTCACTAAATTTGAATCCGTGACCAAAGTGCAACATGAATATCAGCGTGTTTATAATGAAGTGCCACCACATAGGAATTACATTACTCGGTGGGGTGGGATAAGCAGTTGAAGGAAACTGGTAGTTTGGTGGAGAAACCTCATTCTGGTAGGCCATCAGTCAGTGATGAGTTTGTAGTGGCTATATGGGATAGCTACCTAAGGAGCCCTAAAAAATCTGTGCATGTGTGTGTTCGACAATTACACCTAAGCAAGACTACAGTTCATAAGGTGTTAAAGAAACATCTCTGTTTTACAGGGTACAAATTGCAGCTGTTGCACGTTATCAAACCGGCGGATAGACCCACATGATGTGCATTTGCTACAGATATGCTTCATGAGATCGACAATGATGCAAGATTTTTGCAGAATATTGTGTTTAGTGATGAGGCGACCTTCCATATCTGTGGACATGTTCATCGCCATAATGTCCGAATATGGGCTGCTGAACATCCTCATGCCTACGTTGAGTATGAACATAACACCCCTAAAGTGAACATGTGGTGTGGTCTGATGCATGATAAGGTGATAGGCCCATTTTTATTTCGCAGAGCAGTCTGTGATGGCAAAGTCCTATCTTGACATGTTGGAATTGTAGGCAGTGCCACAATTTCCAGAAGGTGTCATCTTTCAACAGGATGACGCTCCTCCACACTATGCCACCATTGTTCATAAGTTTCTGGATAGAACATTCCCCTGGTGGTGGATAGGCAGGGGTTCTGTCAAGCCATGGCCACCATGATCCCTAGATCTGACGCCCTTGGACTTTTACTTTTGGGGTTATGTGAAGCAACATGTGCACACTGAATGTATCAATGACATTAATCACTTAAAACAGAGAATCACAGACATTATTCACTCTGTTACACCAGACATCCTTACCTGTGTGTGGCAAGAACTTCACTATTGTTTGGATGTGTGTAGGGCAAGAAATGAAGCCCATATTGAACTGCACTGAATAGGTATGAAACTGGGAGAATTTTCCTTTTATTTGGTGCAGATTTCACATTTCTATCGTCATTTGTTGCTTTCTTGTGACCGGTCAAAAGTGCACCATGACTTTACGGATACACTGTACAATAAAGGGCAGGTTCTTAGAAAAGATCAATGAAATTGAGAAACCCCTGGCTAGACTCATTACAAAAGACATAAAACAAAATACAAAATGAAAAAGGAGAAATTACCACAGACATTATAGAGATACAAAAGATTATACTAGAATACTATGAAAGATTATATGCCACCAAATTCAACAACCTAGAAGAAATGGATAAATTCCTAGAACTATGCAATCTTCCTAGACTAAATCACAAAGAAGTGGAAAGCCTAAGCAGGGAGGAAACAGAAATAACTATTAAAAACCTCCTCAAAAATAAAAGTCCAGGGCCAGACGGCTACACTAGTGAATTCTACCAAACATTCAAAGAAGATTTAGTTCTCACCCTTCTCAAAGTCTCCCAAAAAATTAAGGAGGAAGCAATACTTCTAAACACATTTTATGAGACCAACATAACCATTATACCAGTGGTCCCCAACCCCCTGGGCCACAGACCAATTCCAGTCTGTGGGCCATTTGGTACCGGTCCACAGAGAAAGAATAAATAACTTACATTATTTCCATTTTATTTATATTTAAGTCTGAACAATGTTTTATTTTTAAAAAATGACCGGATTACCTCTGTTACATCGTCTAAGACTCACTCTTAACACTTGTCTTGGTCACGTGATACATTTATCCATCTCACCCTAAAGGCTGGTACATGAAAATATTTTCTGACATTAAACTGGTCTGTGGCCCAAAAAAGGTTGGAGACCACTGCCTTATACCAAACCTAGCAAGGACAATACAATAAAAGAAAACTATATATCTCTATTGAATACAGATGCAAAGATCCTAAATAAAATACTAGTAAATTGAATGCAAAAACACATTTAAAAAAATAATACAGCACGATCAAGTGGGATTTATCCCAGAAATACAAGGATGGTTCAATATATGTAAAAAATTAATGTAATACACCATATCAACAAAACAAAAAAGGAAAACCATATGATCCTATCAATAGATGCAGAAAAGGCATTTGATAAAATACAACATCCTGTTATATTTAAAACACTCAATAAAATGTGTATAGAAGGAAAATACCTCAACATAATAAAGGTCATACATGACAAACCATCAGCTAACATTATACTAAATGGTAAAAAACCGAAAACGTTTCCTCTAAAATCAGAAACAAGACAAGGCTGCCCAGTCTCCCCACTCCTATTCAACATAGTGCTGAAAGTTCTAGCCAGAGCAAAGACACAAGAGAAAGAAATAAAAGGCATTCATATTGGGAAAGAAGAAGAAAAGGTCTCACTTTCTGCAGATGACATGATCCTGTATATAGAAAATTCCAAAGACTATACAGAAAGGCTATTAGAAATAATAAACCAATACAGTAAGGTCACAGAATACAAAATTAATATAGATAAGCCTATTGCTTTCACATACACCAACAATGAAACTACAGAAAATGAACTAAAAAAAAAATAATCTCTTTTACAGTTGCAACAAAAAAATAAAATACCTAGGAATATACATAACAAAGAATGTAAAGGACCTATATACTGAATACTACAAAGCATTATTAAAGGAAATCAAAAAACACAATAAAATAGAACTATATCCTATGTTCTTGGTTAAGAAGAATAAATATAGTTAAAATGACCATATTACCCAAAGCAATATACAAACTTATTGTAATTCCCATCAAAATTCCAGTAATTTTTTAAAGAAATTGAACAAAAAATCATCAGGTTTGTAAGGAACTATAAAAAGTCCTGAATAACCAAAGTAATCCTGAGTGCAGGTATTATAATACCTGACTTCAAATTATACTGCAAAGCCATGATAATCAAAACAGTGTGGAACTGGCAGAAAAATAGACACAGAGACCAATGAAACAGAATTGAAAGCCCAGAAATAAAACCACATATATATGGGCAAATTATCTTTGATAAAGGAGCCAAAAACACACAATGGAGAAAAAAAAGCCTTTTCAACAAATGGTGCTGGGAAAATTGGAAAGCCACATGCAAAAGTATAACTTGACTACAGTTTATCTCCTTGCACAAAAATTAATTCAAAATGGATTAAAGAAAAGATCTGAAACAATAAGTTACATAGAAGAAAATATAGGTACTAAAGTCATGGACCTTGGTTATAAAGAGCACTTTATGAATTTGACTCCAAAGGCAAGGGAAGTAAAGGGAAAGATAAATGAAATGGGACTACATCAGACTAAGAAGCTTTTGCACAGCAAAATGACAAATAGGCAACCAACTAAATGGAAGATGATGTTTTCAAACAACTCAGATAAGGGGTTACTATCTGAAATATATAAAGAACTCACAAAACTCAGCAACAAACAAGCAGACAAAACAATAAAATAATGGGGAGAGGACATGAACAGACACTTCTCCCAAGAATACAAATGGCCAAAAGATATATGAAAAGATGTTCATCTTCACTAGGTATTAGAGAAATGCAAATCAAAACTATAATTAGATACCACCTCACACTTGTTAGATTGGCTATAATCAACAAGACAGGTAATAACAAATGCTGGAGAGGCTGTGGAGAAAAAGGAACCCTCATTCACTGTTGGTGGGAATGTAAATTAGTACAACCATTATGGAAGATAGTATGGTGGTTCCTCAAAAAATGAAGAATAGAACTACCATAGACCCAGCAATCCCTCTACTCGGTATATACCCCCAAAACTCAAAAACATTGGTACATAAAGACACATGCACCCCCATGTTCATCACAGAATTATTCACAGTGGCCAAGACATGAAAACAACCAAAGTGTCCCTTGCTGGAGGAATGCATAAAGAAGATGTGGCACATATATACAATGGAATATTACTCAGCCATAAAAATAACAATGAAATAGTATCATTTACAACAACATGGATGGACCTTGATAACATTACACTGAATGAAATAAGTAATCAGAAAAAGCTAAGAACTGTATGATTCCATACAAGGTGGGACACAAAATTGAGACTCACGGACATAGATAAGAGTGCAGTGGGCCCTGGCTGGTTGGCCCAGTGGTAGAGCGTCAGCCTGGTGCGCAGGAGTCCTGGGTTCGATTCCCGGCCAGGGCACACAGGAGAAGCACCCATCTGCTTCTCCACCCTTCCCCCTCTCCTTCCTCTCTGTCTCTCTCTTCCCCTCCCACAGCCAGGGCTCCATTGGAGCAAAGTTAGTCCGGGTGCTGAGGATGGCTCTGTGGCCTTTGCCTCAGGCACTAGAATGGCTCTGGTTGCAACAGAGTGACGCCCCGGATGGGCAGAGCATTGCCCCCTGGTGGGCGTGCCGGGTGGATCCCGGCCAGGCGCATGCGGAAGTCTGTCTGACTGCTTCCCCGTTTCCAACTTCAGAAAAAAAGAAAAAAAAAAAGGAGTGCAGTGGTTACCAGGAAGAGGGGGCAAGAAAGAGGGGGTTGAGGGGAGTGGGAGGGGCATAAAGAGGGACAAATACAAGGTGACAGGATGATTTAAGTTTGGGTGATGGGTATACAACAAAATTGACTGTCCAAATGATGTGGAGATGTTTTTTAAAATCTTTGTACTCTAGTTGACCAGTGTCATTCTGTTAAAATTAATTGTCTAAAAAAAATAAAATAAAAAAGCCAGCCTCAGCATATCCTCCATATATATCAAGGTGGCAGGTTTGATCTCCAGTCAAGCTACATACAAGAATTAACCAATGAATGCATAAATAGGTGGAAAAACCAGTGGATATTTCACTCTCCCTAAATCAATGAATAAACACATAATTAAAAGAAAACCTCCCATTTGTCTTGATGGAACGCACTTTTGGTTTCTACCAGAGATTGTTTCCCTGGTTATTAAACTTTTCCTCTTAATAAAGATTCTCTCTTCAATGCACTCCAAACTGGGGACTCCATTTGGCACTGGATTGATGGCAGTCATCTTTTGTTGATGGTGAAAAGGGTTAGGATAGGGGCAACCTATACAACAGGAGTAATCAAAGACAAAATTGTCTGCTTTTAAATAACAAGTCTCTTGTTCTGAAAGCAGTCAAACCTAGCCTAGATGACATTTAGAAAGGAACTATGGCTAGGATTTAATCACCAGATGGATAGATGATCTGAATGTTTAAGTATCTTTCATACCCTGATATTTTGCTCTCACAGTTTGCTCAAATGTTCATATAAAAAAAGAATCCAATATGGTTAAGAGGAGAGACAGAGCAGGATATATAATTCTAGTTTCTCCAGCTTGTAGTAACTAGTTGGAAAATCCATCAAAAGAGCAAAATTATATCTCAACTGACAAGCCTCACCCAGTGCACACCGCAGGCAACACTCTCATGTCACCGAGAAACAAACCGGCCCACCCAGAAGAGAGCTTCACTAATTTTGATGCCTAAAAGCTGGAAGTCTCACTGGAGAAGCGAGCAGTCAAACAGGGCTTGTCATTGCTGATTAGTTGAATATTGAGAGATGCTGCTCTTTATACAACGAAAAAGAAAAAAAAGGAGGATATTTTTCTGCCAAGATGAGTAAGATCTACCAGCTAAGTTCTATAGCTAGAGGGTAAAGGTAAGTTGTGATTGCTGGTAGTGGTCATTTTTAGCTAGCGTATGAAACAGTCTATAGTGGATAAAGTAGACATAAGGGAGCATCTTTCTTTTCCCAAAAGGGATTGCTGACTAAAAGAATACTGTCAGCCACTTTCTGGGGTCCCTCCCTGCAACATATGTGTACTCTGACCACAAGTGGCCAACCTGGGCTTCTCTCCAGTCAGGGGCATATGGTGAGGTCACAGTAGCTAAATGGGCTCAGACAGAGATTTGATTTCAGAGCCAGTGAGAGAAAGCCCATCAAATGCAGGTGCATAGAAATTATATTGGAACCACTCCTGGCATTATTGCTGCTTCTCCAGTATTTCCCCACTCCCTTGCTCAGAGACTTGTCAGCACACCTAAAATTGGGGGTTTGATAGGAGAGGAGCAGAGAAGACAGACTGAAATGTTTTCAAATAAAAGTATGAATTTTGCAGAATGCAAGAATCATTTCACACAGAACAGCAGTTTATGATTATTGAGGCACCAAAAAATAGCACTGCCAAGGATTGGCCGTGCAGGAGGGCTTCTCAGAGAGGAACTGTGCAGCAGCAGGGCTCTCCTGCAGGCTGACGTCATTCAGCTCTGTTAGGGTGGGAATGGGCCGAGCATGGCTGCAGCTGACAGGAAAGAGATGCAGGTTTGGGAAAGCAGTTCCCTATTCAGTCAGGAATTATAGTTCAGATGAATGTTGTAGCTTCTGGTGGCACAGAATTCAGGATATAAAATATATTTGATATCAGAAAGTAATATGCTGCAACATTGACCCAATTCACTACCTACCTAAGTCCACTAGGAAACAAATGAAACTGTCTAAATAAAGAGTCAATCAACTAATTGAGGTTAGGATTTCCAGAACAGACAGAGCCGAGACTCTAATTAAAGAAGTCTCTCAACCTCACACATGGAGCAAAGGAGCTGAAAGAGAGAGGGCATGAATTCCTTCTGCTCTGCACCACAGCGGTGCCATCTGACAAGTCAGACAGCTGTCCAAATGACCAAACATATACACAGCTCTGCTTCAAATGACAAAACATAAACATTTAATTTGCAGGTATTTTAAGTATTTATATATGAACCTAAGGGAGATCCAGAGAAATGCCGACAATAACTGGAGTTCTGACTTTAGGACGACCTTGGATGCCAACCAAAACATTCTTGGCTTATTAGATTCCTAAAGTAAACAATTAATAATTCTAGAAAAACTACAATTATGAAAAGCATTCTCTGAAACACTTACCAGGAGACTTGGCCTCAATATTTTTGCTTCCCAAACTTTAGTGTTCAAAAGAGCAGTATTGGTTGCTTTTTTTTATTTGTTTACTTTGCAACCAATATATTCATTCAAGCCCTAGTATAATCTACATTTTCCCTTTTGTTTCAATAGATAAACAGCCATGTAAAGTAATAGTTCTCTCATATTAAATTAAAAATTAAAGTAAGGAACAAAAGCCAAAATAACAGTTAATGAAAACCCACCAATATTTTGTCATTAAGTGGCACAAGAAGCTCTGGTTTATTAGGAAATGTCACCTGCCAGCAGCTAACATTTGGACCAAGTCTTATATCACTGTCTTGGCCAAACTATGACAAAGCAGAGAAATTGCCTAAGCAAAAACAAGGACAATAAAAACAAAGGTTTTCTAAATTACTGTTGCCTGTGTCATTAAATTTCATATTGTGCATGGAATATAAATACATCACTTTGTTCTGCATGACAAGCAGAAATGAGCATTCATACATTACTCAGCCACTTAATTAAGTGCCTGGGATATTTGCAGTTAGCAGAAACTAATAAGGGAATCACATTTAAATTCAAATCACTCCTCAGGGTAGCTGTCTGCAACATAAGCAAAGCTTACTGGGTAGATGTTCCACTAAATGCTCAGCTAAAAGCTTAGATTCACTGTATTTGTGAATAAAGAATAATTCTACTTGTGATTAAAGGTGAGAGTAAAATAAACAAGTCTGTGAGGGGTTTTTGAATGGTGTTTTATTTCTCCTGTTTTAAATACGCATTTTGTCTATTACGTGATCTAATAGAACAAGCGTATGATTTAGGGCTTTGCCAGCATAGAGAGGAGGTTCCATAAAAAAACAAATGACTATGCTGACCCTTTTCATGGCAGTCTTTCAACAGACCTGACAGTATGGTCCCTGCACCAGAAACAGTAAACAACAAATTATAAAGTCCCCATTCAGAAAAAAGCAAGCAGGAAACAAAGTGACGGAGGGTCACAGGAGGCCAAGAAAAGGGAGGAGAGAGGAGGGATTCACATTTTTATAACAAGGAGCCAAGAGCCCAGTATTCCAAACTCTGAGCAATTGCTCCTCCCCTAGCCACTGCCCAAAGTTGGTTTATTTTTAGTCATTCATCTTTATAAATTTTAACTTTTCTGGACTAAAACAGTCCCATATGGTTTCAAATCTGCCTTTGATTTCAAACAGCCTGCACACCAAGCTTCTTCAAAATTTCAAAGCCATCTGGATGCCGGTGGTCCAAATGATCTCTCACAATTCCTCACACTGTGGTTTTTCAGCTTTGGGAAACTCTACTCTCGGTCCTATAACAGTATTCCATAACAGTATTCTAAGGGCAGAGGCAAAGGTGCATGAAGACCCTGTCACTTGAAGGGAAATATGGTCTAGCCAAGACAGTTACAGAATAGTTAGTGGAATAGCTTAGATTCAAATTGTACACCCTTGTTTTACTCACAAAAATTACACAAGTTCACCTGCAATCATGTATCATTTTGCCACAGAAAACATAAATTCCAGATGGTATTCCAAGTAGAAAAAAAATCAAAGTAAACATGACAATTTTAACATTGCATTTAGAATGAACATAGTATTTTTGGTTAGATAGAAATTTGGCATCTTCTGCAAGTCATAAAATCTTTGAAGCATAAATTCAGATCACCACAATAGGTTCTGTCATACAGCATCACCTCAGACATTGTCAAGGTACCATCTGGCATTAGTTATACAGCAGTAGATGAAAAAGGTTTAGATCTAGCCTCGCTTCTTAAAAGTGTTGGGATCAGTATTCATACCAGCACCAAAAATCATGGCAAGACAGCTCACATGCAGTGTGTACATACAAATAACATTTTGAGGAATTATATAAGAAATAAATAGCCTGGTTTTATCTGGAGAAAAGGAGACTTGGCTTTTGATTGTATATCCTTTTATACAATTTGAATTTTTTGCCATATAGCATGTATTATAATTTTAGTGAGAGCAATTAGATTAAAAATTTAAATTTATCCACAGCTCTTTCAATTTTTACCCCAACCACTTCCTTCAAATAACTCAGTGTGAGAACACCTTTAAATATTCATATGCATGCACTGAAATCCATCCTATCATTATGAGGAACAGCCTTCTAAGTCTCTAATCACACTTTCCCCTCAGTCTGCCAAATGAAGTGCCTCCGGGGACATGTCCTGCTAGACCCACCTCTTTCTTGATGGTAGTTGTTGAAAATGATCTTTTATTTCTTATTTGAGTCATAAGTGAAATTATTTTAGACACTAGAGTATCAACAACAGATTTTAAGAAACTGCCAACTCAAATATGGCAGGCTGGCTACTATCACAAATAATATCAATAGTCTGAGAAGATTCACACAATACAAGTTTATTTATCCTTAATGCCATAGACCAGGGGTTGGGAACCTATGGCTCAAAAGCCAGATGTGGCTCTTTTGATGGCTGCATCTGGCTTGCAGACAAATCTTTAATAAAAAAAAATAATAACGTTAAAAATATAAGACATTCTCATGTATTACAATCCATTCATTTCCTACAGCTCATGTTCACGGCGGGTGGCTGGAGCCAATCACAGTTGTCCTCCAGGACAACACCAAATTTTTATTGGATAATGCGTAAGGTACGTGGGTCGTTGTATGGTTCTCACGGAATTACATTTTAAAATATGTGGCGTTCCTGGCTCTCTCAGCCAAAAAGGTTCCCAACCTCTTCCATAGACCACTGTCAGGCCACTTATAGATTCCAGTATATAAAATGAGGATCTTGGCTCCATCTATTGTGTTACTTGGGCATATTATTTTAGGGCCTCAACCTCCTCCACATTTGTCCGACAAATGAGTAAAGAGAGATCATGTATGATAGTATGAGAGGTTTTATATAAGGTAACCAGGAGTTTGGCACTCAACACTTCTATCCACATTTCACCAGCATCATTTAATAACATGGAACCAACTCTTTGCTAGGAAAATATAATTTTCTTGCTTAGAAAGAAAAGATTAGTGAGTAATATAGTAGATTGGATGATTATTCTCATTTTTTTCACTCCCTCCATGTATCCATAGCTTTTTCTTCATTGTGACTTTACAGCAGTACTTTTCATGAGAGTGAGCCTTATATATCTCCCCATATCACAGATATTGAATTTGGCCCTATGATTTTATATGGCAAAAAAAATAATAAGTTAGCAGATATAAAAAAAGCAGAAATTTTAAATGTGCTTAGGGAGTTGGGTTTGCCCTTGTACTCCTTTCTTAACCTTGAGAAGAGCATGTCTCAAGGAGGATGAGACACAAGTGAAGTAGACCAAAGCCTGAGCAAATATGAGTCAGGACTCCAAACCCAGACAACTCACAGCCTGAAACAGAGCAACACAGGTTAGTCCAGCCTAGAGGCGCCACAGCAGTATACCTGCAAGCCTGTGAGGGTGAGAATAACCTTGTTATTGTAAGTTACTGAACCAGAGTGAGGGGGACAGAACAGTGTGTGTGTGTGTGTGTGTGTGTGTGTGTGTGTGTGTGTGTGTGTATTGTTATGACAGCAGTAGCTAAGTGGTTTGGATACATAGCAGTCCCTTTTTCAGTTACTGCCTGTGAGCAATTGTAACTTTAAAGTATTTCACTGAAAATCATTTTCAAGAGTATTCTGCTTGCATCGTAACTCTAGACACTCTTCTACTTTGATAAATGTTGACAAAATTATAATATCTGGTAAGATTTGGTGTTAGGAAAATGAGTTAACATTAAGAATGGTACTCTGGATAACAGGTTATTTCAAGAAGTCCTTAAAAAATATCTATATGTAACAGTCTGGGGCTGGGGTGTTTTTATTACTTTTAGAAAAGGTGAAGACTTTCATTATTTATCTGATATCATTAATCTATTCACATTTTATACTTCATTTTGCATCAATTTTGGCATTTGTACATACATTTTTTTCCTTTTTTCTTTTTGACTCACTTCTTCCACTTTTTCCCACTCTCTACGCTTTTGCGTGTGGCACCCTCCAGTCTGTTCCTTTTATCTGAGTGGGTTTTTAAATTATTATTATTCCACATATAAGAGAGATCAAATGATATTTGTCTTTTTCTGACTTATTTCATAATACACTCAATGTCCATTCATAGTACCACAAATGGCAAGATTTTTTTTTTAGAAATTAAAATTAATGGGGTGATATTATCAATAAGAGTACATAGTTTTCAGGTAAACATCCCTGTAGCATTTAAACTGTTGATTGTATTGTATGCCCATCACCTAAAGACAAATCATTCATTTTTATGGCTAAATAAAAAAGTGTGTGGTGTGTGTGTGTTGTTTTTGTGTTTTGGCTATGTAAATAATATTGCAATAAACATGAGGATACATGTATCTTTTAAAGTTAATGTTTTTTTTTATTTCCAGAAGGAGAATTGCTGGATCCTATGGTAGTTCTATTTTTTTTTTTTTTCTGAAGCTGGAAACGGGGAGAAACAGTCAGACAGACTCCCGCATGCGCCCAACCGGGATCCACCCGGCACGCGCACCAGGGGCGACGCTCTGCCCACCAGGGGGCGTCGCTCTGCCGCGACCAGAGCCACTCTAGCGCCTGGGTCTATTTTTAATTGTTGAACAAACTCAATACTGTTTTCCATACCGGCTGTGCAAATTTACATTCCTACCAAAAGTACAAAAGGGTTACTTTTTCGTGACATCCTTACCAAGGTTTATTTCTGGGGTTTTTTTTTTGATAAGGGTCATTTTAACACTTGTGAAATGATATCTCATTATGATTTTGATTTTCTTTTCTCTAATTATTAATGATGTTAAGCATCTTCTCATAGAGCAGTTGTCCATCTCTATGTCTTCTTTAGAAAAATGTTTATTCAGATCCATTGCCCATTCTTTTTTCTATTTAGTTGAATATTAGCCCCTTATCAAATATATGGATTGCAAATACAATGTGTCCGTAAAGTCATGGTGCACTTTTGACCAGTCACAGGAAAGCAACAAAAGACAATAGAAAGTGAAATCTGCACCAAATAAAAGGAAAACCCTCCCAGTTTCTGTAGGATGATGTGGTAGCATGTGCACATGCGCAGATGATGACATAACACCATGTATACAGCGGAGCAGCCCACAGCCATGCCAGTTGAGATGTGGACGGTACAGAGGAAAGTTCAGTGTGTTCTGTGGCTCGCTAAATTCGAATCCGTGACCAAAGTGCAATGTGAATATCAGCGTGTTTATAATGAAGCGCCACCACATAGGAATAACATAACTCGGTGGGATAAGCCGTTGAAGAAAACCGGCAGTTTGGTGGAGAAACCCCATTCTGGTAGGCCATCAGTCAGTGATGAGTCTGTAGAGGCTATACAGGATAGCTACCTAAGGAGACCTAAAATATCTGTGAATGAGCCCACATCAAACTGCACTGAATAGATATGAAACTGGGAGAGTTTTCCTTTTATTTGGTGCAGATTTCACATTTCTATCATCTTTTGTTGCTTTCCTGTGACCGGTCAAAAGTGCACCATGACTTTACGGACACACTGTATTTTTTCTCATTTTGTAGGTTGCCTTTTCATTTTGTTGATTTCCTTTGCTGTGCAGATGCTTTTTAGTCTAATGTAGTCTCATTTGTTTATTTTTGCTTTTGTTACTTTGTGTGTGTGTATGTGTGTGTGTGTGTATGTGTGTGTGTGTCCCATTCTAAAAACTATCTCCCCAAGATCTACGTCAAGGAGCTCACTGCTTTTGTTTTCTTCTAGGAGTTTTAAGGTTTCAAGTCTTACACTCAAGTTTTTAAGCCATTTTGAGCTACTTTAAGTAGATGGTATAAGAGAGTGGTCCAGTTCCATTCTTTGTACAAAGCTTTTCACTTTTCTTAGCATTTTTTTTTATTGAAAAACTATCGTTTTCCCATTCTCAGTTCCTTAGTCATAAATTAATTGACCACCTATGTGTGGGCTTATTTCTGCTCTCTCTATTTTATTCTATGGATATATGTGTTGTTTTTATACTACTATCTTACTATTTTAGTTACTATAGCTTGGAAATATAGTTTAAAATAAAGAAGCATATTATAACCAGCATTTTTCTTCTTCCTCAAGATTGATTTGGCTATTTGGAGTCTTTTGTGGTTCCATACAAATTTTAGAATTATATGTTCTATTTCTGAGAAAATGTAATTAGAACTTTGATAGGGATTGCATGGAATCTGTAGATTGTTTTGGGTCAAATGGACATTTTAATAACACTGATTCTTCCAATCCATGAGCACAGAATATTATTCCATATATTTGTTGTCTCCTTCAATTTCTTTTATTAATGTCTTATAGTTTTCCATATGCAAGTCTTTCATTTCCTTGGTTAAATTTATTTATAGGTTTTATTCATTGATGTAACTGTAACTAAGATTGTTTTCTTAATTTTTCCTTCTGATAGTTTTTTAATAGTATATAGAAATGCAAACTTTTTTTTGAGTACTGATTTTGCATCCTGCAATTTCACTGGATTAATTTAATAGTTCTAAGATATATATATATATATATATATTTGAGGACCACAGCAGGTCCTCGAATATTTTTCTTTCAATTGAAGTCATTTCATTATAATGTTGATTAGATGCATAGGAACTCAACTCTTATTTATATCAACTAGCTTATGGTAAAACTGGTTTTGTTATATGTCATTTTGCTTAAAGTCACAGAACCTTATAGTTAAGTGTGTAATTACTATATTTCTATATTTCTTCTTTCCTAACTGGTATGGATAAAATTTCTACTACCATGTTAAATAAAAGTGGTGAAAATTGGCATCCTTGTCTTATTTCTGATCTTAAAGGAAAAACTTTCAGCTTTTCATCATTGAGGATAATCTTAGCTGTCAGCTTGTCATTTATGGGCTTTATTATGTTAAGCTATGTTTCTTTTACACTCATTCTGAGTAATTATTTTAGTTTTATTCAGATTTATTATACAAATAATTTACATACAAAAACTGCGTGCATTTGTGCCCTGGTTGGTGGCACTGTGGATAAAGCATCTTTCTGTAGTACCAAAGATGCTGGTTCCAACCCAAGGTTGCCAGCTTGATCCTGAGGGTGCCAGCTCAACCCCTGAGATCACTGGTTTAAGCCTTGAATAGGGCACATAAGAGAAGCAATCAATGACACAATCAATTGGAATAACAAGTTGATGTTTCTCTTTCTCTCTCTTTTCTCCCTTCCTCTCTCCAGCAAACAAACAAACAAACCTGCACTTATTTAATGTATACAGTTTAATGAGTTAAATTCTGTAGAATGCTCATTTTAAATCAAATACTTTTATCAGGTTAACAATTCTACCCAAGTCATTCCCAAAAGAGTAAAAAAAACAGTATCCAATTCAACTACTATAACTGAATGATCATTCAGAAACTTTTTTTTCTGTAAATTTTCTAGGTTTCTTTCCTTTGTACCTGCATCAGAATATTTATGTCACAGCTGGTTAGAATTTTCAACAAAGGGTGATCAGTAGCACGTATATATATAATATATATTTATACCAACCATGAACTAAATAAGATCAGACATTTAAAATGTATTGTCTCATTAAATCCTCAAAATATTCCTATGCAGTATTTATCTTTTCCTCATTTATAGATAAAGAATCTGAACCTTTTCTTTATTTTTCTTAGTATTTTCAATGTTCTATTCTACAAATATGTAATAAAGCTGGACAGTTAGGAACTAAGTAAGTCCTTCTCTAGATCTTGTTGCCTCCACTACACCAGGCTATCTCTACAATTAATGTAAATTCAATAACTTTAGTTAATAAAGTAGAGGCTGAAATCATGATCTAACATAAAGTTTAGGAATGAGCAGGAAAATAATGCATTGCGTGTGATTTCACCTTAGTTTATTGATTATACAATAAAGTTTTATAATAATGCTTAACCCACATAAAAATAATTCATTAGCATAGGGAGTCTAAATGAATAAAGAGGAGATTCATTTTAAAATAAGAATCAATAAATTTCAAATTGTGAATTCGCCACAACATTTTATAAACAAATATAAGTAGATATACAAAGTTTTCTTCCAGACCTTCCCTAAAACTTTACATGGAAAAGACTAATTTTACATGATACAATTATGAAGAAAATAGCTCCCATTTTATAAGCTATTAAGCTTAATAAGTGAAAGTCTATGTTTAGTCAATGAAAAAAGTAAATTGTAAGAGACTTTCTGTACCTGAATTCTTGTCAAAAAGTATCATCATCTCTCTTGACCTCAGACTCATTTACCGTAATAATCAGAACAAGAAGAAACAAACTAACTCAAGATGAATTTTGTTTAAATTGTTGGGCAAGTCAATTAAATTTTAAGTTAACAGACTGCTGAGTCCCCACAGGGATTGAAGAATAAGAGTGCAGTAGGGACCTGCAGTGGGAATAACTATCAACACTTTATGAGCTCACTGGAATTCATGACACCTGCTCCACCTATTGAGTCAGCCTGTGTGGGTGGCACTGGAAAGGAAAAAGAGAGTGACAAATGCAATTTCCACGCCCAAAATAGGTTCTGGCACATTTATCTTATATTATTTTTTCTATTTAATTCTTCTGAAGAAAACTGAAAATAAAATGTTTACCATACAAAGATTTTTTAATAAATAATATAAATTCCACCATTTTTTGATATGTCTCAATATAATATTTTTTAACTCACTGCCATATTACACAGCTAATGTTAGTCCTCCTCTATTTACTTTCACCCATCAAATACCCCATAATTAAGTAGTTAATACATATTTTTGAAGTTAAGCTTGAATAAGATAGTGTAACATAAAAGCTGAATAAGACACCACTGTTCTCTAATAACATAATTTTTACCACCAGCCCTTATAGTTTGAATAATAGCTTAAACTGAGAGACAAAAAAGATGTCTACAACATAATGTATATATGAATAAATGAACTTACAAACCTAAACAACACCTAGATCTTTTCTGCCATTAAAAGCCAGGGAAATCTGCTAAAACTCTCCTGCTTCAGGCAACAGCCAGAGCACTTGAGTTCTTATAGAAGGTCTATTACAGTAAGTATTAGTCTGTTTGCAATAAGGAGATACAATCTTTCAGACTTCCAAAAATTTTTGCATTATGTGCATTTATAAAGTAGCAAATATCATTAGGTAAACCTAGAACTATATTAGTAGCACTGAAGAAATCTGTGTTGATGAGACAAAAAGGCAGACTGCACTTAAAAGACTCTCTCAAAGGAACAATATAGTATTTATACTGAGGACAGAACATTCACATCAAAAACTGACAAAAGAAGAAACCATGTTCAAAACTATGAATGTCTCAGCTGCACTTGGCCAGGGATATCAGCAGCATCCCAATAAAGACAGTTAAGTTAATACTAGAATCACCAACATGAACTATTTCATATAATGTGCTCAGCTATTTCCACCCCATTCTTTATTTTTATATCTCATGCTTAATAGAACCTTTTTGAGTACTCTTTGTCTAAATTAGATTCTGATACCTAAATGCTGAGATTGAATTCTTTAGGGGAATTCTAATTCTAAATAAAATTAGTGAGGACTAGAGGTCATGACTCACCAATCCAACACATTTTTGGCATATACCTTTGTGATTCTGTCCAGCAGCATAGCTGCACAAAGGCTATTCTTGCTGAATAATACAGAGTAAAAGTGTATGTAGAATATCCACTGGGAATTGATCCAAGACCTAGATCTAGAATACTATATACCAAAATAAATTGAGTATTATTAGATTACTAAATGACCTGTTTTTTTCTTCTATCTTTATTTCTCAATGACATTTAATAAAGTGATTGTAAGAAACCGAGTTTCTTTGTTTTACTTCATTAAAGTTCTATGATTTATCATTGCCAAATACTTGTAAATATCAAATATAAAACTTGCTTTCATTTGCATCCATTGGCAACTCTGATAGTAAAATACTTTTTTGTCCCTTCTCTCACAACAAAACCATTCTTGGCTTTTCCCTTCTTCATCAACTTGACCCTCCATACCCCATTCCTGAGCATACAATTCTTACATATCTCAAAGCTACAGAAACATTAAAGACACAGGGATGCAGTTTTATCAAAACTATTTACATTGATCAGTGATCTTCATTTTGTTCAATAGGAAAAAATTATAAATAAGCTGAAAAACATAAGGTAGAATAAATTAATGTTCTCTTACAAAGAAAATGCTCTACTCACAAATTTACTTTTGAAATTTAAGTAACCTAAGATCTTCTGTATATATTTAATGTGTCATTATCAAAACAGAATCAGCAATAGTAACAAGAGTTTCTAGAGAACTAACGAAAGTGTCTCCAAAGAACTACTTGAACTTTGTAAATATAAAATGATCAATATAAAAAAAATTACATTTAGATAATAGTGCAATTGTTGTTTGATTTATCTTTTTGTCAGAGTACAATTCTTTTAAGGTAAAAAGGCTTTTGCTTGAAAATAAATAATTTAATATAAGAATTTTATTTCTATGTCAGTAAAATAATTATATTCAAACAAAATGGATGTTCTCGATTCATTTGTAAACAAAATGTAACGGACATTCTTATATCCAAAACAATAATGGAATCTACATTACGGAACCTTTAAAAAAAATGGCCATCCTGACATCCTGGTTTGCGCGCATAGTGAGCGAGAGTTTCCTCCAAGCGCCCCGGGAGTGGGTGCCCACCCGTGTTACCAGACAGAGTGGCAGAGCCAGAGGTCTTTCAGTGGGCAGAAGCCCCGCTTGATTATGCTAGCAGCTCTGACTGACTGAGCCTTACCCAGAGCCCTGTGCTGAGTGGGAATAGAGTGGGGAGTTGCCAGCTCTTTGAGCCTCTTACTATCCAGGCAGAGGCAGCAGCAACCCCATAACTGGATTATCAGGCTACTAATTGAGGAAGGAAAGACTAGGAGAGAGGCTCCAGGAACACGGACTCTCTCACTGTCGGAGCCTATAAATGCTAATGAGCCTCAACTGCAATACATGACATACAATACATGACATCGCCATAGAGACTTATCAACTGCAAACCACTACCTGAGCATGCCAAAGGGGCAGAACCCGGGTTACAGAGTCACCGACCAGGAAGAGGGAGAGAAAAGAAAAAGCAAGAAGATAACCTCTCAAAATCAAGAATAATCTGCAGACTTTATAACCTATCCCATTTTATTATATTTGTTCGTTTGTTTCTCTTATCTTCATTCTTGATATATATATATTTTTTTCCTCCTCCAATTTGGTTGTTTAACTCTCTGCCGGTCTTACTCTCTCCTCTCCTTGAACTACACTACCCATAAGTGTTACATCTCCCATTATCTTTTCTTTCCTCTTTCTTCCTCTCTATGAGGGTTGCACTCCAAAACCCTTAACTCTCTCTCTCTCTCTCTCTCTCCTCTTTTTTCTTTTTTCTTCTTTTAGTGGTTCCCTCTTTTTTCTCTCTCTCTCTCTTTCTTTTCTCCCTCTATATTAGTTTCTTCCTTTCTCCTTTACGTCTCCTCTCATTCAAACCTCAATAACAAACAAATTATCTTATCTGGGACTCAAACTTATGTTTGGGGCATTTGGGGGGGAGGGGCTTACTTCACCTTTTTAACTCACTAGCAGTGCTCCCAACCCTGGCTCTCCATTTTATCTAGCTCTTGTTCCACTAAATACAATAGTAATTTTTTAATTTGTCCTCCCATTTTCCTGTTTCCCTCTTATTCCTCTCATCATAACTCTTAGTCAACCAACACCTAAACGCAAATCATTTTATTCTAGATCCAAATTTTTTTTCCTTATTTGCTTTTTGTGGGTCCATCCCCCCCCTTTTTTTCCCCTTTATTACTTTTCCCCAATTCAGGCCTCCATTACAGGCATTGTTTGTTCTATTTAATACAATATAATTCACAGTTCACCACAAGATTTTCTCAAGAAAGAGAGGAGAGGAGAGGAAAAAAGGAGAGGGGGAATAATTTACTTTTTTTTAAAATTTTATCTTATTTTATTTTTCTTCATTTCATTATTAATTTTAAAAAAAAAACACAACTTTTTTCAATTTATTTATTTTTTAAACTTTTTATTCTTTATTAAATCTCATTAATACTATCAACAAAACCATCCTCAGATGCCATTAAGGAAGAGAAAATCGAATATCATGGATATAAAAGAAAGAGAGGTAACACAGATAAATGAGGAAATATCTATGGAGAAAAAATTTAAAATATTGGAAACCTTGGAGCTAAATGACAGAGAATTCAAGATAGAAATCCTAAAAATACTCAGAGATATACAAGAAAACACAGAAAGGCAATTTAGGGAGCTCAGAAAACAACTCAATGAACACAAAGAATATATTTCCAAGGAAATTGAAACTATAAAAACAAATCAAACAGAAATGAAAAACTCAATTCACGAGCTGGAAAAACGAGGTAACAAGCTTAGCTAATAGAACAGGCGAGATAGAAGAGAGGATTAGTGAAATAGAAGACAAGCAACTTGAGGCACAACAGAGAGAAGAAGAAAGAGACTCAAAAATTTAAAAAAATGAGATAGCCCTACAAGAATTATCTGACTCCATCAAAAAGAATAACATAAGAATAACAGGTATATCAGAGGGAGAAGAGAGAGAAAATGGAATGGAGAACATACTCAAACAAATAATAGAGGAGAACTTCCCAAGCCTGTGGAAAGAACTAAAGCCTCAAATTTAGGAAGCAAACAGAACTCCAAGTTTTCTTAACCCCAACAAACCTACTCCAAGGCACATCATAATGAAATTGGCACAAGCCAACGGCAAAGAAAAAATTCTCAAGGCAGCCAGGGAAAAGAAAAATACAACATATAAAGGAAGGCCCATTAGATTATCATCAGATTTCTCAGCAGAAACTCTACAAGCTAGAAGAGAGTGGACCCCAATATTTAAAGTCCTGAAAAAGAAGAACTTTCAGCCACGAATACTATACCCATCAAAGCTATCCTTCAAATATGAAGGAGAAATAAAAACATTCACAGAAACAGAAAAGATGAGGGAATTTATCATCAGAAAAGCCCCACTCCAAGAATTACTAAAGGGGGTTCTACAATCAGATACAAAGAACAAAAAAAAAAAAAAAAACAACAGAGCCACAAGTAAAAGCTCCAAGAAGAACACAATAAAACCAAATTTAAACTGTGACAACAACAAAAAGAAAGAGGGGAAGAAGATGGAGATTAACAGTAGCAAAGGACGATGGAGTGCAAAAGTACTCACAAAATAGTGCGCTACAATGAACAGGGTAGGAACCCTTTTCATTATTAAAGGTAACCACCATTAAAAAAACCACCACAGAAGCACATGAGATAAAAAAGATAGCAACAGAGGAAAGATGTATGGAATACAACCAAATAAAAACAAAAGATAGAAAAACAAAAGAGAAGGATCAAACAAGACACAAAACTAACAGAAAGCAAGATATAAAATGGCAATAGGGAACTCACAAGTGTCGATAATTACACTAAATGTAAATGGATTAAACTCACCAATAAAAAGGCACAGAGTAGCAGAATGGATTAAAAAAGAAAATCCAACTGTATGCTGCCTACAGGAAACTCATCTAAGTAACAAGGATAAAAACAAATTCAAAGTGAAAGGCTGGAAAACAATACTCCAAGCAAATAACATCCAAAAAAAAGCAGGTGTAGCAATACTCATATCTGATAATGCTGACTACAAGACAGCAAAAGTACTCAGAGACAAAAATGGCCATTTCATAATGGCTAAGGGGACACTGAATCAAGAAGACATAACAATTCTTAATATATATGCACCAAACCAAGGAGCACCAAAATATATAAGACAGCTACTTATTGACCTTAAAACATAAACTGACAAAAATACAATCACACTTGGAGACCTCAATACACCGTTGACGGCACTAGATTGGTCATCCAAACAGAGAATCAACAAAGATATAGTGGCCTTAAACAAAACACTAGAGCACCTGGATATGATAGACATATACAGGACATTTCATCCCAAAGTGACTGAGTATACATTTTTCTCCAGTGTACATGGATCATTCTCAAGAATTGACCATATGTTGGGTCACAAAAACAACATCAGCAAATTCAGAAAAATTGAAGTTGTGCCAAGCATATTTTCTGATCATAAAGCCTTGAAACTAGAATTCAACTGCAAAAAAGAGGAAAAAAATCCCACAAAAATGTGGAAACTAAACAATATACTTTTAAAAAATGAATGGGTCCAAGAAGAAATAAGTGCAGAGATCAAAAGATATATACAGACTAATAAAAATGACAATACGACATATCAGAATCTATGGGATGCAGGAAAAGCAGTGATAAGAGGGAAGTTCATATCACTTCAGGCATATACGAATAAACAAGAGAGAGCCCAAGTGAACCACTTAACTTCACACCTTAAGGAACTAGAAAAAGAAGAACAAAGACAACCCAAAACCAGCTGAAGAAAGGAGATAATAAAAATCAGAGCAGAAATAAATGAAATAAAGAACAGTAAAACTATAGAAAAAATTAATACAACAAAGAGCTGGTTCTTTGAAAAGATCAACAAAATTGACAAACCCTTGGTAAGACTTACCAAGGAAAAAAAAGAAAGAACTCATATAAACAAAATCCAAAATGAAGGAGGAGAAATCACCACGGACACCGTAGATATACAAAGAATTATTGTAGAATACTATGAAAAACTTTATGCCACTAAATTCAACAATCTAGAAGAAATGGATAAATTCCTAGAACAATACAACCTTTCTAGACTGAGTCAAGAAGAAGCAGAAAGCCTAAACAGACCTATTAGTAGAGAAGAAATAGAAAAAACCATTAAAAACCTCCCCAAAAATAAAAGTCCAGGCCCTGATGGCTATACCAGTGAATTTTATCAAACATTCAAAGAAGACTTGGTTCCTGTCTTACTGAAAGTCTTCCAAAAAATTGAAGAAGAAGAAATACTTCCAAACACATTTTATGAGGCCAACATAACCCTCATACCAAAACCAGGCAAGGATGGCACAAAAAAAGAAAACTACAGACCAATATCTCTAATGGATACAGAAACTAAAATACTAAACAAAATACTAGCAAATTGAATACAACAACATATTAAAAAAATAATACATCATGATCAAGTGGGATTCATCCCAGAATCTCAAGGATGATTCAACATACGTAAAACGGTTAACGTAATACACCATATCAACAAAACAAAGAACAAAAACCACATGATCTTATCAACAGACGCAGAAAAGGCTTTTGATAAAATACAACACAATTTTATGTTTAAGACTCTCAACAAAATGGGTATAGAAGGAAAATATCTCAACATGATAAAGGCCACATATGATAAACCATCAGCTAACATCATATTAAACAGCACTAAACTGAAGGCTTTCCCCCTTAAATCAGGAACAAGACAGGGTTGTCCACTGTCTCCACTCTTATTTAATGTGGTACTAGAGGTTCTAGCCAGAGCAATCAGACAAGACAAAGAAATAAAAGGCATCCATATCGGAAAAGAAGAAGTAAAGGTATCACTTTTTGCAGATGATATGATACTATACATCGAAAACCCCAAAGAATCCACAAAAAGACTACTAGAAACAATAAGCCAACACAGTAAGGTCGCAGGATACAAAACTAACATACAGAAGTCAATAGCCTTTCTATATGTCAAAAATGAAACAACTGAGAATGAACTCAAAAGAATAATCCCCTTCATGATTGCAACAACAAAAAATAAAATACTTAGGAATAAACATAACAAAGAATGTAAAGGACTTATATAATGAAAAGTATAAACCATTGTTAAGAGAAATCGAAAAAGATATAATGAGATGGAAGAATATTCCTTGTTCTTGGTTAGGAAGAATAAATATAATCAAGATGGCCATATTCCCCAAAGCAATATACAAATTTAATGCAATTCCCATCAAAATTCCAATGACATTTTTTAAAGAAATGGAGCAAAAAATCATCAGATTTATATGGAACTATAAAAAACCCCGAATAGCCAAAGCAATCCTAAGAAAAAGAATGAAGCTGGGGGCATTACAATACCTGACTTCAAACTCTATTATAGGGCCACAACACTCAAAACAGCATCGTATTGGCAGAAAAATAGACACTCAGACCAATGGAACAGAATAGAAAGTCCAGAAATAAAACCACATATATATAGTCAAATAATTTTTGATAAAGGGGCCAACAACACACAATGGAGAAAAGAAAGCCTCTTCAATAAATGGTGCTGGGAAAACTGGAAAGCCACATGCAAAAGAATGAAACTGGACTACAGTTTGTCCCCCTGTACTAAAATTAACTCAAAATGGATCAAAGATCTAAACATAAGACCTGAAACAATAAAGTACATAGAAGAAGACATAGGTACTAAACTCATGGACCTGGTTTTAAAGAGCATTTTATGAATTTGACTCCAATGGCAAGAGAAGTGAAGGCAAAAATTAATGAATGGGACTACATCAGACTAAGAAGTTTTTGCTCAGCAAGAGAAACTGATAACAAAATAAACAGACAGCCAACTAAATGGGAACTGATATTTTCAAACAACAGCTCAGATAAGGGCCTAATATCCAAAATATACAAAGAACTCATAAAACTCAACAACAAACAAACAAACAATCCAATAAAAAATGGGAAGAGGACATGAACAGACACTTCTCCCAGGAAGAAGTACAAATGACCAACAGATATATGAAAAGATGCTCATCTTCTTTAGTTATTAGAGAAATGCAAATCAAACCTGCAATGAGATACCACCTCACACCTGTTCGATTAGCTATTATTAACAAGACAGGTAATAGCAAATGTTGGAGAGGCTGTGGAGAAAAAGGAACCCTCATACACTGTTGGTGGGAATGTAAAGTAGTACAACCATTATGGAAGAAAGTATGATGGTTCCTCAAAAAACTGAAAATAGAACTACCTTATGACCCAGCAATCCCTCTACTGGGTATATACCCCAAAAACTCAGAAACATTGATACATAAAAACACAGACAGCCCCATGTTCATTGCAGCATTGTTCACAGTGGCCAGGACATGGAAACAACCAAAAAGCCCGGCAATAGATGACTGGATAAAGAAGATGTGGCACATATACACTATGGAATACTACTCAGCCATAAGAAATGATGACATCGGATCATTTACAGCAAAATGGTGGGATCTTGATAACATTATACGAAGTGAAATAAGTAAATCAGAAAAAACCAGGAACTGCATTATTCCATACGTAGGTGGGACATAAAAGTGAAACTAAGAGACATTGATAAGAGTGTGGTGGTTACGGGGGGAGGGGGGAGAGGGAGAGGGAAAGGGGAAGGGGGAGGGGCACAAAGAAAACTAGATAGAAGATGACAGAGGACAATCTGACTTTGGGTGATGGGTATGCAACATAATTGAACGACAAGATAACCTGGACTTGTTATCTTTGAATATATGTATCCTGATTTATTGATGTCACCCCATTAAAAAAATAAAATTATTAAAAAAAAATGGCCATCATCATAGTAGTGGGTATATTATAGTTATAGTACTACTGTAGTGAAACAATTGCTATCTTTTATAGTTTAGGTAGAAAACATTAATTCTATTCCAAAGTTCATACAAGAAAAAATTTAACAAGAATGTAACAGTATGAGAAGAAAAAATTGCAAGTAAAACTAAAACACCTGAAACTACACAGAGACTCTTCATTGCATTACCACAACGTTAACTACAAAGTCCAAGAGTGTTTAAATCTCATCTCTGGAAATGTTATATACAACATGTGTAAAATCTATTATAAAGGGTTGAATTGAAAATTTGCTTTTCTTCAGCTGTTCTCATGGGCTGAGAATACAAAAGCCTGTAGGGAAAAAAAGTATGATTTGGACAATAAATGTTATTGATTCATTGATATTTCCATCCCTAAATATTGCACTCTTAGGATCTTTTCTAACCTTGGGTTTCCAAAGTGAATAGAATTTTCCCATAGCAATACAAGTAGTTGAAAGCAATATTACACGTATAGAAGTTCATTTGAATTAGATTGGAGCTATTTCCAGTTGGCAGTTCACTCAGCTCTATAGCTGTGTTTTTCCACAGTTCAGCCATCAACCATCACACTCTGTTTTCTAGAGATACAACACTGAGAGCTCTCTATTTATAAGCAGAGACTTTCCAAACAGCTGAAAGAGGTCTCTCAGAGCTTTTCAATGGGAGCTGAGTAAGGAAACACAAGTTAGTTTAGACCAGGGCAAGAACAGCAAGAGAGACTATGGGCTCCTTGCATAGTGCTGGGTTCTTAGTCAACACTCCAAAACATGCTAAATTAATGAATAAAAATCATTCCCATATCCTATGCATTATATAGTCAGAGTCTCTGGTTTGGGAGTTTTTCATCTCTCTGGAGCCTTACCAACCCTCAAGGAGATATTTAAAATGAATAATATGAACACACATACAACCATATATATACAAATCTGCACCTGATTTCATTAGCATTTGGAGAATGTCAATAATGTAATTTATACAGACCAGTTTCAAGTCATAGTATAACATTACATTGCTAAGTGCTTTCATAAAGATGGTATACTCAATCATAAAGACTCTTATTTGAATTTTGAACTTACATTTTGAAAGTCATGTTGACATTCACTTTCTCCTGACACTCCATAACCTTGTCCAAACTTTTCAGGGAAGTCTCTGGAAGACAACAAAGGCATTAAAAATAACCATCTGAGAACACAGCCCCACTGCTAGGGGAAAGGACCTTTTAGTGGAAGGTGTGCAGATGACAATCTCTTACAATTTCCCAATTAATTACCCCTATCAGCTGTGGCAAAATACAGGAAAATAAAGGCTGAAGTTTCATGATCCTACCCTCAACATTCATCTTGGGTTCAAAGAATCTAAGGTAATAAAAGGGAGATAATACTTACTTAGTATCTACTATGCACAGAGCATAACACTTCATGGCTTATATATAGGGGGTCCTCGGGTTACTACAGTCTTGACATTTGGTGTTTCGAGTTTATGAAGCCTTACTCCCATAAATACTTTAAAAAATTAAGATGTGAGTGTTTTGGCTTATGCTGTTAGCACTGTACTTATGGACTACATGGGTGAACTAGTTTGGTTGTGCAAGGTGGAAGAATGTGTGGTGCAGTGTACAGTACAGTATATTTCTGTCCTTTTCCTTTTTCTGTGACTTAGTTGTGATTTTATGGTTCTGAATATGATTTTACAACTGTTTTAGAATAGATAAGTGACTTAGGCTGGGGTGTGTTTCGACTTATGCCAAAATTCGGGTTACGTCACTGTTGTAGGAACAGAGCTGTGTCATAATCCAAGGACCCCTGTACAGGCAGTCCCTGGGTTACAATTGAGATAGGTTCTTTAGGTTTATTCTAAATTTGAATTTGTATGTAAGTTGGAACAGGTATATTTACCTGTTAAATGCAACTTAGACATACTATTGTCATAACATAGTACATATTTATTTTTACCTTTCTGTGCTTATAAATACTTAATCATTTTCAAACCTATAGAATTATCTCATTCATAACCTGGGTACTGCCTATATTATAAATGTAATCATTAATCTTGTGAGGTAGGTGCTACAAACTCCACTTTACCAGTGATAAAACTGATGCTCAAATAGGTTAGACCTGTTCAAGAACACACCGTTAATAAAAAGAGGGCTCTGGCTGACTCAATGGCAGATCTTGACAGTGAAGTAGACTGGCTCAAAAGAAAGAAGCGGCTGCTTGAGTTTTTTCCTGACTTCTAGGATTTATGGATAGAGAAGCCTAGGTTCCTTTTCAAAACTCTGTTCAAATAACTTTGAAAAATAATTGGTTTCTTTTCTAAAGCAAGACTATCAATTAGGAAGAGAGAACAGAATTAAGATTTTTCATGAAACAAAGAAGCCAGCAAAAGGAAAAGAGAAAAAACAGGGAGTCCCTAATCCTTAAGATGTATGTGTTGGTAAACTATAAACAATAAAAATATCATAAAAACTCTTTTCTTCTCTGAAGAACTCCATCAGTCAAAGCAAAAATGGCCCAAAGCTATTAGGGTTTCAAAAAGAGAATTCAAGATGAGCCAGTTATCCCCATTCATATTATCAACTGATTGATAATTTAGTGACCAACATACAATGCAAAATAGCAACTATTTAAGTGGTTTTAAAAATTAAAGTGGCCCTGGCCGGTTGGCTCAGCGGTAGAGCGTCGGCCTAGCGTGCGGAGGACCCGGGTTCGATTCCCGGCCAGGGCACACAGGAGAAGCGCCCATTTGCTTCTCCACCCCTCCGCCGCGCCTTCCTCTCTGTCTCTCTCTTCCCCTCCCGCAGCCAAGGCTCCATTGGAACAAAAATGGCCCGGGCGCTGGGGTTGGCTCTGTGGCCTCTGCCTCAGGTGCTAGAGTGGCTCTGGTCGCAACATGGCGACGCCCAGGATGGGCAGAGCATCGCCCCCTGGTGGGCAGAGCGTCGCCCCATGGTGGGCGTGCCGGGTGGATCCCGGTCGGGCGCATGCGGGAGTCTGTCTGACTGTCTCTCCCTGTTTCCAGCTTCAGAAAAATGCAAAAAAAAAAATAAAAATAAAAAAAAAAATAAAAAAATAAAAATTAAAGTGATCAGGTTGAACTATGAGAAAATATCATTTTATAGATCAAAAGTGGTTGAATAATGACACTTCATATGGTTAAACTTAATATATGAAGCTGTCAATACCAATTCAAATATAGTAAGAAACCCAAACCATGAGTATTCAAATATGCTAATAACCATGAATCATTTTAAAATACAGATTTGGATGCCTAAAATCTCTCTGATGAGCCAGTCTGCAGGTGTATCACTCTCAAAGGACAATAGTCCAAAGCTCTGAAATATTACAGGAAACAATTCTTTGCCATGACAGCAATTGGACACACTACAAAGCAAAACACATGCGAACAAAGTTCTACTTCCTCCATTCCATGGGCAGTTTTTCAGGCTAAGCAGGCTGATTTGGGCTTAACTATTCTTACAGCTGTGGCAAAGCTTAGGTTAGGACCTCAGTGTAATTTGCATTCAGCCAATAATTGTGTGAAAGAACAGATTTAATTTTAAAGGGCAGGCCTTTGAGGTTTTAGCATAACTAAGCCTGTATTAACATGATTGCAATAAGGGTTGAAGCAATCTGCTCACTACATTGGCCAATTCCAGTGAACAAGCAACCCCCTTAGGTTTTCTACCACATGCTTGACAGGCCTGTTCTCCATGGCAAAGACAGAAATATATCCTGTGGGCTCTCTATGCAGCAAGAAGCTGAAGCAGCATTTAAATTTGATCCTTGGAGCCAAGGGGGAAATACAGAGCTTTCCAATTTCAGCAGAAGAGTTGGAATAAAATTCAGCTGATAGCCCTGTCATGCTTAGGAGAATGAAGAGGCAGACAAGCCCAGGAGGAGACAGTCACAACAAACAAGCACTGCGGATCTCTAAGTGGAGATCTACTGCCAAACCCTCATCCTCTAACAGTACACAGTGCTGTGTACTCCTGGAAAATCCAGCTTCTCCACGTATGGGCACTTATAGAATGTTTCCCTCTAGAGTACACTGGAAATGGAGACTTTTAAAAAATACTTTCCTTATTTCTCTAAAATCTAAAGAGCCCATATACTGTACTAAACACTGTCCTGGACAAGAGGTCCAGATCCCAGATATTGGAGAATTAAAAAGAGAAGAAGCCTAAAAAATATTTAGGTTATTATAGGCATGTAAGCAGGTATTGGGTGGAAAATATGTCCGCTAGAGAAAAAATTCCAATAAGGTTAACAGACCTCAAGTGTACAAAGTCCTGACAATTAAGACACCATGCAAGTGAATTAAAAAAAAATTAAGACTAAAACTACCATATGACCCAGCAATCCCTCTGCTGGGTATTTAGCCCCCCAAATTTGAAAACATTAGTATGTAAAGACATGCACCCCATGTTCCTCACAGCATTATTCACAATGGCCAAGACATAGAAACAACCAAAGTGTTTTTCGATAGAGGATTAAAGAAGTTGTGGTACATATATACAATGGAATACTACTCAGCCATAAGAAATGATGACATAATGTCATTTACAACAACATGGATGGACCTTAAGAACATTATACTGAGTGAATAAGTAAATCAGAAAAAGCTAAGAACTGTATGATTTCACATGTAGGTGGGATATAAAACTGAACTCATGGACATAGACAAAAGTGAGTGGTTACCAGGGTGAGGGGGACGTGGGAGAAGAGGTGGGGGGAAAGGTGTAAAGAGGGACAAATATACAATGACAGAAAGTGATTTTGAGTTTGGGTGATGGGCACACAGTATAATCAACAGTTCAAATGTTATAGAAATGTTCACCTGAAACCTATGTACTCTTACTAATCAATGCCACCTGTTAAATTTAATTTTCTAAATAAAATTTAAAAATAAAAAGATTGCCCTTCTCCTTCAAGGGGCATGCACTTCAAGTGTTTTTCTATGTGTTTCTGCCTATTCTCCACCTAACCTCTTAAATTCTCTTCTTTTACCTTATGTAAAGACCAAGTTCTCAAAATACTTCCCTTAAAGGGGTATTCACATATCTTAAATACAAGCTATCATCTTTCAAAAGTACTTCTCTATAATAACCCTGTTTTGTATGTATAGCATTATAAATTAGGAAACCATAGCAAAATGAAGAATTGGTGCATAAAGTTAGTGTGTAAGTACTCCCAAGATTGTTTTCAGAGTTCCCCCAAATACATAACATTGCTTTGCCCATTATGATTGAAATCATGTACATTATAACAGGATTTATTCAAAATAAATGTTTTCAATGGTAAGGACAATAAAGGAGAAAGTATCCTAAAGCCCTCCAAATTCAGCCTTACCTATGACTTTTAAATATACTACTCAGCCATAACAAATGATGATATATTGCCATTTACGACAACATGGATGGACCCTGAGAACATTATACTGAGTGAAATAAGTAAATCAGAAAAAGCTAAGTACTATATGATTTCACACATAGCTGAGATATAAAACTGACTCATGGACCCAGAAAAAAGTGAAGTGGCTACGGGGGGCTGGGGGAGCAGGGAGGGGAATAAAGAGGGACAAATATATGATGACAGAAAATGATATGACTTTGGGTGATGGGCACACAACACAATCAATAGTTCAAATGCTATAGAAACGTGTTACCTGAAACCTATGTACTTTTATTGATCAATGTCACTCCACAGAATTTAATTTTCTAATTAAATTTTTTTAAATTCTGTTACCAGATTTTCCCACACCAAGAGACTCAACTAAAACATAATTATGTTGTAAAATTAAATTATGCACAACTTAAAAGAAATAAATGCTTTCTTTCTAGAAGATAGTTAATTAAAATTGGTTCTCTCAATTTTTTTCCATATTGATCTCTTTATCCAGTGCACCTTTACAATTATATTTTAGGCACTGTGGTATACATATGAAGGTTTCCCAGTCAAGTAATTCTTTGGCAGTGGTTTGATAAAGCACCCTTAGGAAACAAAAGTAGATTGTATTTTTTTCACTATATTCCCCCATCCCTATATTCTTACCTTTGGCAATTCTTCTTATAATGGACAGAGTATACTTACCCACCTCATTGATGCATGATTGGTTGTTATTTACTTTAGTCAACAGAATGTTAGCAGATATGACACAGAGGCTTGAAATGTATCAGTGCTCTCTATGCCCTTCAGTCATTGTTATAAAAAAAGAAAAAAGATGTCTTCATGCAGTGCACCCACACCAGAAAAATGAGAGATGCCTTGGGCAAGTTAAATTCTTGCCCTGGAGACAAACCCAGGTAAACCCAGCCAAAATCAGCCACCAAATGACCCACTGAGATATGAACAAGAGATAGCTATTCACTGTTATAAGACAACAAGATTGTGTGGTTGTTTGTTATGCAATATTATTGTCACTATATATAACTGATACAGAAACCAAGACTTCCCTTTGTGAGTCACTGTGAGATTTTCTGTAAAGATTCTCCGATTTTAGTAGATCAGAGCACATGAACAAAGTTAAGTCAGTCTGGCTTTCTCTCCAAAGAATTTCAATCAATTTGAATGACAAAGATTGAAAGAGTTGAAGCTATTTCTTCTAGGAATTCTGAAAAGACTACAAAAATTCTTAAAAACTAAATGCCTAAAATTGCTATGGTTCTTGATTTTCCAAAGTCTTTATTCTTTGGAAAATTTCTCCCACTACATATTGTTGCTTTTTAAACTCTCCTAATGGTATTTTTAATCAATAGAAGCTCTTAATTATAAGAACTTATCATTTCTCTGCTTTTTATAGTTAATGCTTTTTTTTGTCTTTTTTTGAGTTAGTAACTAGTTATTAAATTCATTCACTTATTATTAAGTTAACAACTAATTTTTTAGTAGAAACAGATAGTTTTCTAAATTGGTTATACCAACTTACATTTTTTTTTTTTTAGTGAGAAGAAGGGAGGCAGAGAAACAGACTCCTGCATGAACCCCAATTGGGATCCACCTGGAAATCCCACTAGGGGGTGATGCTCTGCCCACCTGTGCCCATTGTTCTGTTTCTCAGAAATCAAGCCATTTTCTTAGTGCCTGAGGCAGAGACCATAAAGCCATCCTTAGCGCCTGAGACCAAATAACTAAACAAATTGAGCCACAACTGTTGGAGGGTGAGAGAGAGAGAGAGAGAGAGAAAGAAGTGAGAGGGGAAGAGGTGGAGAAGCAGATGGGCACTTCTACTGCATGCCCTGGCCGGGAATCGAACTTGGGACATCCAAAGCCAGGCCAAGGACCTACCACTGAGCCAGCAGGTCAGGGCCTAATTTTTAATTTTCAGTAGCAAGGTATGAGAATTCCAGCTGTTACACTTCTCTAGCACCAAAACTTGATCGTTTTTATCCAGTTTTCCCCGTGATGGATTTTTACAAGTGCACAAGTAGGCTTATGAGAGTTTTACACAGGTGGACAGGTACATACACAGTTATAATACAAAGAAAATATATAATAATTAATAAATAATAATGCCAGAATAAAGTTTCACATACTCACAACTGTAAACCTACTTTTGTTCACCCCTGTATGGTGCATTTCCTCTGATATGAAAGTTGAAAGTCTAATCTTCATGTGAACATTCTGTTTTATAAAATATATCCAATTCCTTTTTGCCATTTTCAACTAGGATGTTTATCTTCAGTTTTTAAAAAATATATATTCTGAATAGATTTGTCATATGTCCTATTGCTAATAATTTCTCCCACTACATGTTGTTGCTTTTTTTTTTTTTTTTTTTTTTTTTTTCCATTTTTCTGAAGCTGGAAACAGGGAGAGACAGTCAGACAGACTCCCGCATGCGCCCGACCGGGATCCACCCGGCACGCCCACCAGGGGCGACGCTCTGCCCACCAGGGGGCGATGCTTGCCCATCCTGGGCGTCGCCATATTGCGACCAGAGCCACTCTAGCGCCTGAGGCAGAGGCCACAGAGCCATCCCCAGCGCCCGGGCCATCTTTGCTCCAGTGGAGCCTTGGCTGCGGGAGGGGAAGAGAGAGACAGAGAGGAAAGCGCGGCGGAGGGGTGGAGAAGCAAATGGGCGCTTCTCCTGTGTGCCCTGGCCGGGAATCGAACCCGGGTCCTCCGCACGCTAGGCCGACGCTCTACCGCTGAGCCAACCGGCCAGGGCTGACATGTTGTTGCTTTTTAAACTCTCCTAATGGTATTTTTAATCAATAGAAGCTCTTAATTATAAGAACTTATCATTTCTCTGCTTTTTATAGTTAATGCTTATTTTTGTCTTGCTGAAGAAATCTTTGCCTGCAGTAAGACCACAGAAGTGTTCTATATTTTCCTCTAAAAGTTTTATTATTTTACTGATTGCATTTATATCAGCAATCTACCATGCATTACCTTTTGTGTCTGGTGTAAGATAAACGTATATCAAGATATATTTTTTTCTATTTTGGTACCAAACGGCACAGCACCACTTATGTAAAAGACTATCATATCATCAATGGACCTAAAATTATTTTGTCATAAATCAGTTGATCATATGTACAAGCCTGACTGTAGGCACTCCACTATTTCATGTTTTTCCTATCATTTTTCCCATAACATACTTTTTAAATTATTATAGCTTTAAAATGCCTTTATATCTCAGAGTGTAAGTTGCACAGTTTTTCTATTCTTTCATCAAGTTTTTGATGATTACTTTTTTTACTTGCTTTTGCATGTCAATTTTAGAATCAGTTTGTTAATTTCTTCAAAAATAAGGATTGTATTTAATCTATATTAATTCATGGTAGAATTAAAAATCTTTACAAGAATAAGTCTTCTAATACATGCAGATGGCAATCTTTTATTTACTGAGGTCTTAAAATTTTACACTTCTCCCAAGAAGGCACACAAATGGTCAACAGATATATGAAAAGATGCTCATCTTTGCTAGCTACTAGAGAAATGCAAAAATCAAAACTGCAATGAGATACCACCTCACATCTGTTAAATTGGCAATTATCAACAAGACAGGTAATAACAAGTATTGGAGGGGCTGTGGAGAAAAAGGAACCCTCATTCACTTCTGGTGGAAATGTAAACTAGTACAACCATTATAAAAGAAAGTATTGTGGTTGCACAAAAAATTAATAATAGAACAACCATGTGATCCAGCAATCACTCCATATCATGAGCAGCTATAATTTCAAATTTATATTTATTCTGATAATGTCTACAGACAGTTTCTTATTATGACTCTGTACTCAACTTTCCAAAACTTTGTGGCATAACTCTTTATTATGTTTATGAATCCTATAGGTAAGGAAATCAAAGAGGATGCCACAGCAATGGCTTCTCTTTGTGCATATCTGTGGCTTCAGTTGAAATCCTTGAAGGCTTGGAGATGAAATTACGTGAAGTTTTGTATATGCATATATTTAAAAATTGATGCTGGCTTTTGTGTGAAACTTTAGCTTGGGCTATTGATCAGATTACTTACAGATGGCCTCTCCATGTTATGATTTCAGAACATGGTGGCTGAATTGCAAAACTAAATGTTCTGTGGGTGGTGGGAAGACAGCGAGAGCAAGTGAGAGACAGAGAGAGGGTGCGCGCACTAGGTAAAAACTGTATTATTTTTTAACGACCTAGACTTGACAACACAAGCATCCCTTCAGCCTCATACTATTTAGAGTGATAGCCACCCATTTTCATGTAAGGGTAAACAGATTCCAAATCTTGGAAGGGGCATAACAAGATTCTAAAAGAGCCTGGAGGGAGAGCACATATAGGAATAGGGAACAAGATGGCAATGGAGTAAGCGGACGTAACAACTTCCACCTCCCAGAACCAAAGTGGATTACAAACTAATTTTAAGAACCATCATCTGGAAATACCAACTTTGGACTAAACTAAGAGGACTCTTCAATCAAGGAACACTGAAGAAGCCACATTGAGACTGGTAGGAAAAGTGGAAATGTGGAGAGGGCTGCCCAGCTGCCTGGAGGGAATGGCAGCTGAGAGAGACTTGCATTGTGGGAAGTGAGTTTAGCTGAGAGGAGAGGGTCCTGAGTCCCAGGAACAAAGCCCCAGCCTGCAGCCCCAGAGAATAGAAAAGGCATATGGACAGTATTTAGTGAAACAAGACAGGATACTGTTTGTGAGAAAGAGACTGATTTCTCAGACCCAGGATTCTTCTTAAAGGGACAGCGCAGAAAACTTCTCTCACAACCACTCACCTGAGGCTCCAGGGGATGGGGAGAGAGAAGAAGACCGGTGTAGCAGGAAGAGAGTGTAATCTAGGAGGCGCAGGGAGAAACATTTTGAGAGACAGCCACCCTAACCTCTGGGATGAGTCACTCCCCAAATCTGAAGTGAATATTTCCCCTGGAAATGGCAATACCAGCAAAGGGAAGCAGGACACCAGCCAAACAAGCTCTCCTGTGGCACTCAGAGCAGAGTCGCTTAGAATGAGGAAGCTTTCAGGACTACAGTAGTGAATGTTAGGGTCTAAGCTGCAGCACCCCCACCCACATAGCTGAGGGCTAGCGGCAGCAGGACACGGAAGCACGGTTCTGTCAGAAAGGGCAGAAGCCAGCTGGCCACCACTGAGGCCCAGGTTGAGCTCAGTCTTGCCCAGCTGTGGAGGAGGGGATGTGCAAAAGTGGTCAAGCCCAGCTGCGGGCCACCTGCAATCCAGCCTGCGGGGGAAGTTGTGGAAACCCCAGGAGGGGTAAAGACCTGCCCTGGAGCAAGGGTGCAGGAGCACAGCTTTGCTCCACCTGTGGAATCGAGGCTTGTGGCCTGACTTGGGACCTGGCTCCTCCCACGGGGGTGGAGCCAAAAGCCCAGAATAGGCAGAGTCCCAGTACTGAGCATGGGCACGCAGTCCCGCCAAGCCTGTGGAGCTAAGGCTTGCAGCCATCTCACGAGCGGGCTCCTTCTGCAAATGCAGGGTGAAAGACTGGAATCAGGTGGAGACCCACAGCTTAGCAAAGGTGCTCATCCCTGCCCTCAGGGCCGTGCATAACACCACCTGGGGGGGCGGGGCGAAGGCCAAGGCCACCGAGGCTTGTACACCTGAGCACGTGATCACAGCCACTCCCGTGAAGAAGAGGTGGAAACCAAAGCAACAGCCCCAGTGGGCAGGCACCGGCAATGCCCATACCCGAACGCCCTAGGCAGCAACAGCAGAGGGTTTGGCGGTCTGCAGACAGACCACACCTGGGAACACAGAGGCCACATGCAGTGAACTCCAGTGGCCAAAACCTTATTTTACAAAGAAAAAATGAAAAGGCAGAGAAATGCAACACAAATAAATCAAGAGAAATCCCCAGAAAAGGACCTGAATGAGTCAGATATAACCAAATTACCAGATGCAGAGTTTTAAATAACAATTGTTAGGATGCTCAAGGATATTAGAACAATAGATATTCATTACAAACACCTAAATAAAAAGATAGCAAATATAAAAAAGGACATTGAAATAATAAAAAAAGAATCAGTCAGAAATGACAAATACAATATCAGAAATGAAGAACACAATGGAAGGAATTTAAAGCAGGATGGATAAAGCTGAGAATTAAATCAGCGAGTTAGAGGAAAAGATAAATAAAGGCACAGAAGCAGAGCAGAAAAAAGAAAAGAGACTCAGAAAGTCTGAGGAAACTCTAAGAAGAGAAATAATATCCGTACCATAGGGGTTCCTGAAGAAGAAGAGAAAGAACAAGGGATAGAGACTTTGTTCAAACATATTATAGCTGAAAACTTCCCTCAATTAAGGCAGGGAAACATCTCACAAGTTCAAGAAGCAGAGAGAACTCCATTAAAGAGAAACCCAAAGAAATCGACACCAAGACACATCATAATTAAAACACAAAAGCTGCTAGAGAAAAAAAGACGATAACCTACAAAGGAGCCCCCATAAGGATGACTTCCAACTTCTCAACAGAGACACTTGAGGCCAGAAGAGAATGGCAAGAAATATTCAAAGTAATGCAGAACAAGAGTCTACAACCAAGACTACTTTTTAAGCAAGGCTATCGTTTAAAACTGAAGGAGAAATAAAAAGCTTTCCAGATTAAAAAAAACTGAAGGAATTGACTACAACTAAAACAAGGCTGCAAGAAATGCTAAGAGGCCTGTTGTAAACAGATCAAAGGAGAAAAAGAATATAGCAAAAGAGGAATACAGTTTTAAAGAATAAAATGGCAATAAACAACTACATATCAATAATGACCTTAAATGTAAATGGATTAAATGATCCAATCAAAAGACACAGGGTAGGTGTGTGGATAAAAAAACAGGAACCATACATAGGCTGTCTACAAGAGACATACCTTAAAACAAAAGATGCACATAGACTGAAGATAAAAGGATAGAAAAAAATATTTCATGCAAATGGAAATAAAAAAAAACTGGGGTAACAATACTTATATAAGACAAAATGGACTTTAAAACAAAGACTATAATAAGAGATAAAAAAGGTCACTACATAACGATAAAGGGAGCAATCCAACAGGAAGATATAATTTAAAAATATCTACGCACCTAATATAGGAGCACCTAAATATATAAAGCAGACTTTGATGGATTTAAAGGGTGAGATCAACAGCAATACTATAATAGTAGGGGATTTTAATACCCCATTAACATCACTAGATAGATCCTCAAGAAAGAAAACTAACAAAGAAAGAGCAGACTTAAAGAACATACTAGATCAACTCGACTTAATAGATATCTTCACAACCTTTCACCCTAAAGCAGCAGAATATACATTCTTCTCAAGTGCTCATGGTACATTCTCTAGGATAGACCACATGTTAGGACACAAAAGCGGTCTCAACAAATTTAAGAAGATTGAAATAATATCGAGCACTTTCTCTGATCACAATGGCCTGAAACTAGAAATCAATTACAACAGAAAACCTAAAAAAATACTCAAACACTTGGAAACTAAATAGCATGTTATTAAATAATGAATGGGTTAACAATGAGATCAAAGAAGAAAATAAAAAATTCCTTGAAATGAATGATAACAAGCATACATCAACTCAAAATTTATGAGACACAGCAAAAGCAGTCCTGAGAGGAAAGTTCATAGCATTACAGGCAAACCTCAAGAAGCTAGAAAAAGCTTAAATAAACAACTTGACACTGCATCTAAATGAACTAGAAAAAGAACAACAAGTAGGCCCTGGCTGGTTGGCTCAGTGCTAGAGTATCGACCTGGTGTGCAGAACTCCCAGGTTAAATTCCCAGCCAGGACACACAGAAGAAGCACACATCTGCTTCTCCACCCTTCCCTCTCTCCTTCCTCTCTCTCTTCTCCTCCCACAGCCAAGGCTCCATTGGAGCAAAGTTTGCCCGGGCGCTGAGGATGGCTCTGTGGCCTCTGCCTCAGGCGCTAGAATCGCTCTGATTGTGGCAGAGCGACACCCCAGATGGGAAGAGCATTGCCCCCTGGCGTGCCAGGTGGATCCCAGTCGGGCGCATGTGGGAGTCTGTCTGACTGCCTCCCCATTTCCAACTTTGGAAAAATAAAAAAAAAGAACAGCAAGTAAAGCCCAGAGCTAGTAGAAGAAAGAAAATAATAAAGATCAGAGTAGAAATAAATGACAGAGAGGCTAAAGAAACAATACAGAAGATCAGTGAAACCAAGAGCTGGTTCTTTGAAAAGGTAAAGAAGATCAATGAACCTTTAACCAGAATCACCAAGAAAAAAAGAGAGAGGACTCAAATAAATAAAATTAGAAATGAGAGTGGAGAAATAGCAACTGACAGAACAGAAATACAAAATATTGTAAGAAAATACTATGAAGAACTCTACGCCAAGAAACAAGACAACCTAGATGAAATGGACAAATTCCTTGAAACATATAATCTTCCAGAAATTAATCTGGAAGAATCATAAAACCTAAACAGACCAATTACAACGAATGAGATTGAAACAGTTATCAAAAAATTCCCAGAAAAGAAAAGTCCTGGGCCTGATGGCTTCTCAAGCGAATTCTACCAAATATTCAAAGAACTAACTCCTATCCTTCTCAAGCAATTTCAAAAAATTCAGGAGGAAGGAAGACTTCCAATCTCCTTTTATGAGGTGAGTATAATTCTGATTTCAAAACCAGGCAAAAACAACACAAAGAAAGAAAATTATAGGCCAATATCCCTGATGAATTTAGATGCTAAAATCCTCAACAGAATATTAGCAAACCAGATCCAACAATATATGGAAAAAATCATACACCTTGATTAAGAGGAATTTATTCTTGGGAGGCAAGGCTGGTACAATATTTGTACATCAATCAATGTGATTCATCACATAAACTAAAGGAAGGAGAAAAACCACATGATAATTTCAATAGATGCAGAAAAAGCATTTGATAAAATCCAGTACCCATTCATGATCAAAACTCTCAGCAAAGTGGGAATACAGGGAACATACCTCAACATGATAAAGGCCATCTATGACAAACCCACAGCCAACATCATACTCAACAGGCAAAAATTAAAAGCAATCCCCTTAAGATCAGGAACAAGGCAGGGGTGCCCTCTTTCACCACTCTTATTCAACATAGTCCTGGAAGTCCTAGCCACAGCAATAAGACAAGAAAAAGAAATAAAAGGCATCCAAATTGGAAAAGAAGAAGTAAAATAATCATTATTTGCAGATGATATGATATTGTGTATAAAAAACGCTCAAGTCTCAGTCAAAAAATTACTAGACCTGATAAATGAATTCGGCAAGGTGGTAGGATATAAAATTAATACTCAAAAATCAGGGTCATTTTTATACACTAACAATGAATTTTCAGAAAGAGAAATTAAGAAAGCAATCCCCTTTACCATTGCAACCAAAAAAATAAAGTACCTAGGAATAAATTTAACCAGGGAGATTAAAGACTTATAGCTCAAAAAATTATAAAACATTGGTAAATGGAATCAAGGAAGATACAAACAAGTGGAAGCATATACTGTGCTCATGGTTAGGAAGAATAAACATCATATAAACATCATTAATATATGTCTATATTACCCAAAGCAATTTATAAATTCAATGCAATACTGATTAAAATAATAATGCCTTACTTCAAAATAAAGAACACATATTCCAAAAATTTATATGGAACCAAAAGAGAACATGAATAGCCTCAGCAATCTTAAAAAGGAAGAATAAAGTGAGAGGTATCACACTTCCAGATATCAAGTTATACTACAACAAGGCCATTGTACTCAAAACAGCCTGGTACTGGCATAAGAACAGGCATATAGATCAATGGAACAGAACCGAGAACCCAGAAATAAACCCACACTTTTATGGATAACTGATATTTGACAAAGGAGGTAAGAGCATACATTGGAGTAAAGACAGACTTTTCAACAAATGGTGTTGGGAAAATTGGACAGCTACCTGCAAAAAAATGAAACTAGACCACCAACTTACACCATTCACAAAAATAAACTCAAAATGGATAAAAGACTTAAATGTAAGCTGTAAAACCATAAGCATCTTAGAAGAAAACGTAGGCAGTAAGCTCCCTGATATCTCTCACAGCAGTATATTTGCCGATTTATCTCCACGGGCAAGTGAAATAAAAGACAGGATAAACAAATGGCACTATATCAAACTAAAAAGCTTCTGCACAGCTAAAGACAATAAGAACAGAATAAAAAGACAAACTACACAATGGCAGAATATATTTGACAATACGTCTGATAAGGGGTTAATAACCAAAATTTATAAAGAATTGTAAAAAACAATACTAGGAAGACAAACAATACAATAAAAAATGTGCAAGCCTGACCAGGTGGTGGCGCAGTGGATAGAGTGTCGGACTGGGATGCCAAGGACCCAGATTTGAGACCCCAAAATCACCAGCTTGAGCACGGGCTCATCTGGCTTGAGCAAAAAGCTCACCAGCTTGGACCCAAGATCGCTGGCTCGAGCAAGGGGTTACTCGGTCTGCTGAAGGCCCACGGTCAAGGCACATATGAGAAAGCAATTAATGAACAACTAAGGTGTTGCAACGAAAAATTGATGATGCTTCTCATCTGTCTCCGTTCCTGTCTGCCTGTTCCTATCTATCCCTTTCTCTGTCTCTGTAAAAAAAAAAAAAATGTGCAAAAGAAATGAATTAGACACTTCTCAAAAGAGGACATACAGTAGGCCAATAGGCATATGAAAAAATGCTCAACATCACTAATTATTAGAGAAATCCTAATTCAAACCACAATGAGATATCATCTCACACCAGTCAGAATGGTGCTCATCAACAAAACAACATAGAATAAGTGTGGTGAGGATGTGGAGAAAAGGGAACCCTCTTGCACTGCTGGTGGGAATGCAGACTGGTGCAGCCACTGTGGAAAACGGTATGGAGATTCCTCAAGAAATTAAAAATCGAACTGCCTTTTGACCCAGCTATACCACTATTAGGAATATACCCCAAGAACACCATAGCACTGTTTGAAAAGTAGAAATGCACCCCCATGTTTATGGCAGCATTGTTCACAATAGCGTATATCTGGAAACAGCCCAAGTGTCAGTCAGTGGACAAGTGGATTAAAAAGCTTTGGTACCTATATACTATGGAATACTACTCAGCCATAAGAAATGATGACATCAGATCATTTACAACAACAGGGATGGACCTTGATAACATTATACTGAGTGAAATAAGTAAATGAGAAAGAACTAAGAACTATATGATTCCATACAGAGGTGGGACATAAACATGAGACTCAGAGACATGAACAAGAGTGTTGGGGTTATGGGGTGGGGGGGGGAAGAGAGGGAGGGGGTTAGGAGCACAAAGAAACCCAATTAGAAGGTGACGGAAGACAATTGGACTTTGCTTGATGGGAATGCAGCATAATCAAATGTCAAAATACCTAGAGGTGGCCCTGGCCGGTTGGCTCAGCGGTAGAGCGTCGGCCTAGCGTGCGGAGGACCCGGGTTCGATTCCCGGCCAAGGCACACAGGAGAAGCGCCCATTTGCTTCTCCACCCCTCCGCCGCACTTTCCTCTCTGTCTCTCTCTTCCCCTCCCGCAGCCAAGGCTCCATTGGAGCAAAGATGGCCCGGGCGCTGGGGATGGCTCTGTGGCCTCTGCCCCAGGCGCTAGAGTGGCTCTGGTCGCAATATGGCGACACCCAGGATGGGCAGAGCATCGCCCCCTGGTGGGCAGAGCGTCGCCCCATGGTGGGCGTGCCGGGTGGATCCCGGTCGGGCGCATGTGGGAGTCTGTCTGACTGTCTCTCCCCGTTTCCAGCTTCAGAAAAATGAAAAAAAAAAAATACCTAGAGGTGTTTTCTGTGAACATATGTACCCTGATTTATCAATGTCACCCCATTACAATTAATAAAAGTAAATAAATAAGTAAATAAAAAATAAAAGAGCTTGGAGGATCAGAAATACTGCCATGGCCCTCTTCAAAAAATTTATTCTGCAAAGTAAATATGTAAGTCTTACATCTGTAAAGTAAAACTGATGCATGTAGTACCTATATCCCTTACTACTGTATCACTTAGCTATTGCTGCATAACAAATAATGATTGAAACTCAGTTGCATTTATGAGTAGCTTGTTGCTCTACTTCACAATGTGGGTCGGCAGACCATCTGGAGTGACTAACTAGGACCAGAGAGCATTTTTAGAATATCTCTGATTCACAGCAATAGTTAGGAGTGAACAATAATACACATAGCCTCTTCAGAGCTAAGACTGCAACTGCATTCTTTCATGGTCTCCGCATTTCACTTGACAAAGCAACTAGTCAATGAAGTAGTGGAAATACTCTGTCTAGTAGTGGAAATAAATGGGAGTGATTATAGTCACATGGAAAAGGGGTGGGAAACAGAAAGGGGTAAATAATTGGGCGGAAGAATGAAATCTACTTATTTTTAGCTCCATAAGATGCACTTTTTCCCCCCAAAGTGGAGGGGAAAATGCCTGTGCATTTTATGGAGCAAATGTTCTTTTATTTTATTTTTTTAGCTGCTGCGGGTTCCTGGACAACTAGAAGAGTATTTGAACATTAAAGTCTCTTTTCATTAGTTAATAACAGTGCTAATGGTTGCTAATACTGCTATTGTGTTTACATTGTTGAAATATTATTGTGGTATATTTTATTAAATATTTTAATACACCATTTGGTTCAGAATATTTTTTTCTTATTTTCCTCCTTAAAACCGTAGGTGCAACTTATGGTCAAGTGCATCTTATGGAGCAAAAAATACGGTACTTCCATCCAGGAACAATAGCACAAATTCCTGTCTCAGAGAAGTAGAGTTACCAATGAAATTAATTATATTATGGTTATTATATCATGTTCATTGTTGGAAGAGCTGGGGAACTAAAGACTAGTCATAAACATGGAGCAACAGAGAAAGAGTTGCCAATTTGCCAACCTATTAAGTCAAGCTTAAGAGTGAGCTCACCATGCTTGGTCTATGGTGACAAAGCGGTGAAAGCCTCAACCTGGCGTGCTGAGGTTGCCAGTTTCAAACTTTGGGAACATATGAGAAGCAACTACTATGAATTGATGCTTCCTGTTCCTTACCATCCCCTTTCTCTTTCTCTTTCTCTCTCTTTCTCTCTCTGTCTCTCTCTCTCTCTCTATCTTTCTCTCCCCTCTCTCTAAAATCAGTAAATAAAATCTTTAAAAAAAAAGTGACCTCACCAAAGTCAGGGGAACTCATGGGAGAATCTATAGGAAACTGCAAATTTTATATAGCTACCACCTCAGTGGGTCCACAGCTATACATTAGTGGTAAACCTGGATCCACTCTTTGTAAAGAGCTGGTCACCTAGAAGAAAAGAAAATGCTAACTACAACCTCCAGGGCACCTTTGTATCTGTCTGCAATTATCTGACCACAAAATGATCTTCAAAGAGTAATAATGACTGCTATTTCACATTTACCTTCTCAACTTTGCACAGGTTCCTACACTAACCAACTCTGAACTGGACCCCTGCACAGAAAGGAATTCTGGTAATTTATTCACCAATTTAATCAAGAAACAAAATATATCACAGTACACATCAAAGGACTTCTATCTTACAAAATATTGCAAATATGTGTTTAAGTATAATATTTATTATTGATTTAAATAGGAGAAAGCTAACAAAATTTATTACAGTTTTTTTTTGTTTGTTTGGTTTTTTTTGTTGTTATTTCTGTTTTTGTATTTTTCTGAAGCTGGAAACGGGGAGGCAGTCAGACAGACTCCCACATGCGTCCGACCGGGATATACCCGGCATGCTCACCAGGGGGCGATGTTCTGCCCATCCGTGGCATCGCTCTGTCACGACCAGAGCCACTCTAGCGCCTGGGGCAGAGACCAAGGAGCCATCCCCAGCTCCCGGGCCATCTTTTGCTCCAATGGAGCCTCGGCTGCGGGAGGGAAAGAGAGAGACAGAGAGGAAGGAAAGGGGGAGGGGTGGAGAAGCAGATGGGCGCTTCTCCTGTGTGCCCTGGTCAGGAATTGAACCCGGGACTTCTCCACGCCAGGCCGACGCTCTACCACTGAGCCAACCGGCCAGGGCCTATTACAGTTTTTTTTAATGAAGAAGGATAACAAATCACTCTTATAATTTCAAAACTTAAATATGCTAAATTCTTTTGAAATTAAAAATATTTCCACTTACTGTATGATAGAAAAACAAATATATATGTTATTTAGTAATAAATGAAAATTAATTTTAACTCAATTATTTTCTAACTTCTTCCATAATATAAAAGTAAATTTATACATTACTAATCAATAATATTTTAGAAGAGCATATGTTTTGTAATCTTTAGGGCATAATTATAGAATATTAATTTTGCCTTTTGGGTAAAATCTTATTGAATTTTAGAACTGTCTTATGCTTTTGGTTGACCTTGACTCTTTCTCAGCATATCTATATGGATCGTTCCTGTTGAAACCCTCAGAATGTAATAAACCGCGATATCTAAACCTGATTTCAGAATATGGGTAAATTTTAAAAATCTTATCATGAACACTGCACCCTTCCTGCTCAGATTTTTATTTGTTCAAGAATAGGAAGAGAGAAACCCCATCTACCTTGTTGCTCTGTGAATTATCCAGCCTGCAGTGTCTGAGAAGCTGCCAGAACCTTTGAATTGTTTTGTAATCTTTAAACTCTTTAAAAGGACTTTGACATTCTGCTTACGTTCTTCATTTCAGCTACCCATAAAACATCAGACTTTAATGAATTTCTAACTATAACTGTAAAATTACTTTGCTCATCCTCCTGATGTGACAGCCTTTATCATACAATTCTTCTCTTTTCTTATTTGCTCTAGAGTGACACTGAGGGCATGAGAATTAAAATATATTTTTTTGTTTTCTACTGGATTCCCTGGACACATAGTGCTCCTTACAGCATCCTATGTTGCTGCAAATTCACCAAAATTCCACTTGTCTATAAGTCATCACCCCCTCCAAAAAGTCATTTGGTGAGCTGATTTTCTCTCTCATGCACAGTACATACAAAGCACCTCATTACATGCTTTGTGTAGTATGGCCTAGCAAACTACAGAGATGTGATGCCCACTGAGGAGCCTCTGCATTTCTTCATTCATCCTTTCACTTGAACTCCTCTAAAAGTATCTCTCCAATGAAGGAAACTTTTAGTTATCTCAAATTGAACCTCCTCATACCCCCACCGCTATAACCTACCTGTCAGTTTCATCCTATCATCATTCAATAACTTGTCCCTGGAACACTCTCATATAAATCTCTTACTCATCCATCGAAACTTTAAAAGAAACTGTTTGAATTTAGTAAGCTCTTTTTATATGTCTCATTCTCTCTGAGAAAGTATTTTATTGATCCGTGAATGTCATGACATTTCCAAGATGATGGCAGTTATAGAATTTTTAACATGGGCAAGACTTGGTTTGGGACAAGACAGTTGACAAATGGAGAACTGGTGATGATTCACACTATACATTACAAAATAGTAGGGTATAAGAGATCACATGCATATATGCCAGAAAACATCAGACTTTAATGAATTTTTTTTGTTTTCTACTGGATTCCCTGGACACATAGTGCTCCTTACAGCATCCTATGTTGCTGCAAATTCGCCAGAAAAGTTCAGTAAGAGATCAACCCTTTAAAATAAAACTAATTTAAGAATGAAAAAACAAGGGTATCTTAAGAGAAAAGTAAAACAATCATTAAAATTGTAAGTGAAATTTATGATTTAGACCAGGTATTTTAATGCCAATAAGCAAATATTATGGTAAACTTTTTCCACACTGTCTCTAATTAATTTGTACATAGATAGTTATTTTGTATTATACAGAATTAAGCAACAAGAGACCTGTCCTTTTTTCATACAGTAAAAAAATAGGGATTTTTTAATGTACTATTCCAGTGGAATAGTACATTAAATTATGGAAAAAAATTTTCACTTGGAAGACTTTGGTGCCTTAAATAAATTGAGAAAGAGATAAAAAAGAAGAGTGAGATGAGAGATTAGGAGAAAGGGGCTGAAAATTTGGGGACTAAGAACCAGTAAAACATAAGAGAAAAAAAACTTTTATAAAGAGAGAGTATTTTTGTTTTTATTTCTCTGGAAAAAATGAAATAAAATTACTCTTGACTATAGTTTACCCAAAGGTGTATTAACTTTAACCTTATAGTATTTGTATAATGAAGTTATAAAATGCCTATCATCCACAGACACAGGGAGCTAATCTACTCTTCCTAGGATAATAACTCAGGTGTCCGCTGTTGACAAAGTTTGGCCGTAAGAATCCTTAAAATGCAATTTAGTTGGATCATTCTGCAAATTACCTGGTCCTTCCTATGTCTATCAGTAAGGCATCCTCAAACAAGAGGTTAAAATGCTAATAATTTTCAGTGATTAAGCAATCTTAGCAACCAAATAGAAAAGAAAAAGTAAGAAGAGAGTCAAAGGAAAGAATGCCAATGCCACTTTAATCAATTCTGCTCTGTACTTGAGACTCCTACCTAAATAATATGAGAATTAATCAGCATTTTTAAGTGGCACAATATAGAAGAAAATTTATCAATTTTTCATTGCAGTAGAGATATCAAAGCAATATCTCAGCTATTTAGAATGTGAATATATGTTCCATCACAATGTAGTTACCATGGTTATTTAATTTAGCCATCACTTTAATTTTGAAATAAAGGACATATATGATATGTTATCAAAGCCTACAGATAAAAACTTAATTTATTGATAAAGATAAAATTTTCAATCTGCTTAAATAAACAAAAAAAATCCTTTTTAATATTCAAGTTTCTCAACTTTTTCCTGATTGAATATAATTACAGATGAAGGGAACTTTCTCATAAAATGACCAAGAGAAAGCTTGGGAAAGAGAATCCTCTTGAATTAGGTTTTGGGAGAAAACTTCAAAATTTCATTTTAACAGTGGTTAGCTATGAGAAAATTGTTAGTAAAGTCTGACAAATATACACTGAGCACATATTATATTCTAAGCAAGATAGTAATGCTTTGACTTCAAGGTGATAATATATTGTAGTAGGCTTCTGTCAAAAGACTTCTCAAATTGCCCCGCCTTCTTTTCAGTCAGTTCTTGTATTTGTGGAGCATTTATCCAGAAAATTATGAGACAAAAGCAGGTAGTTCCCATTGAATTTTACAAGTGTTAAGAAAAAAAGCCCCTAAGTGTTGATGTACTCACGTGAGCTTAAAAAGTCATATTGCAAAATGTATTATTACTAGGAAGTCAACACCTGCAAAGAGGATATTGCCTAAGCAGTGGTCCTTTATAGTAAACTGTACACATTTGAATTCTTAGATTTATTGATCCAAATCTAGCTTTCTTGTTAACCTAAGACTTAAAAATTTAATATGTTGCCAATTTAGAGGGACAGATTTCTTTCTACCCAGTAGAAAATACCATTGACAGGCATTTACTTTTGTCAGCTGGAAGCTCAGTCCCCTTGCTTATGAAAAGTGTCAAAGCAAGCCCAATTTGTCAGGATGATGAAGATAAAATTTCAGCTCTCACCTGCTAGAATGGAAAAGGCAGAGATAGTCAACATAATCAGGCAAATCTAGCAATTTCTAATGCAGTATATACACCACATCTGAAAAATCCTCATTGTTCATACTGCCGTTCCGTGTGTCGGTTGGAGTGGAGGGACAGTTGTTTTTCAGCTAGCTATGTGGCTCACTTAGATATGTGTTGACCAGACATCTATGTGGAACAGATTCATTGTTACACCAACACCCAAACTTTAGTATTTCCAGTTTCAATGCAGTTGAGCAGAATCAAGGATATGGCTTCTTCTCCCTAATTTTTTCTCTATTTATAGCCTCACTCAGTGACAGGTCTGATACACAGGAGTGGGTTCTTACACAACACATCTGCTCCCCATGTGTTGCTGAGTCACACATACTTTTTTCATTACCAAATGTACCAAATATTTATTTTCTCCTTGACAGTCCCACAGAGTTGTTGCAGCAGAAGGAAAAACAAGTGAGATTCCGTTCAGCTTTGCTCATAAAAATATCACTATTGGTGTGTGTACCTCCACTACTAACAGAGCTGTGGAAAACTTGGAGTGTGTCCAGAAAAGAGCAACGGAAATGATTAGATAAGAGAATTTATGAATAAAGGTTAAAAGAATTCATATGGACCTAGATACAAAATTGTGTGGAACTACTGACTAGCTCTTGTAGATATATATGTATAATTTTATTTTTTAAAGATTGGCCTACATCTGAGTTTTCTCTAAAGTTAATATTTGTAAACATGAGAGAAGCTTCAGGAGACATTTGAAATCCTACCCCCTCAAATAAAATATCTATGCTGAGCATTAATTTTCACATGAGCCTGGAATGGAATCATGCAGTATTATCTAAAGGTAATTAATGGCATAAATTATATTTTTCTCATGACAATATCAAAGGGCAGAAGTGCAAAGCTAGGATTCTCTGTTCTTTCTTGCAATTTTATATTACATTAGTACTTCTTTAAAGGGCAATTTTCAACTTTGGGCTTACACATTAAATCATGTCTGACCTAGAAGACAAGCAATAAAAATGAATGGGCACACCTCCATCATTTCTCTGAAACAGGCTTATAATTGAACTACACTTTAAACCTATCTTTTAGTCATCTCAAAAGTCTTGTAAATGAATGTCATCCTGATTTGAGTGGCTGATCATTTTTTCACACCCTTCATAAAGAAATCCAAAATAGCAGCTTTAAAACACTACAAATTTTCTGAGTTCTAGCAGTCATCAACTTTCTATTGTCATAATTTATTATGAGAAAGTTAAAATAAAGCTTAGTTATTAACTATAAAAGCTCTGATAAGAAAATTTCACAAATCATGCTGTTGCCATCTTATTATCACTGCCTCTATCTTGAAAAAGACAAAATATCTAATCCAGCATCATTAAAAATCTTTGCTTAGAAAGAAAATTTATGAACTAAGATTGACTTCATACTGTGACAGTGAATTTGCCTTATATTTAAACTGGCTTATTTCCTATCTTAATTGCCTATGTGTGAAATTACAAACATTCAAAGAATAGGCTCTACCAAGGCATATTTGCTGATATAATAAACACTTTCCTTATATAATCTTGTAATGGGCTTAGCATAGTTACACATATTTAGGGGAAAAAATCTTTCTATCAAGGTGGCCTAAATCAAAAAGATTGTTAGCTGACTTGAACATCAGCTGCTGTTTTGTGACCTTGATTATGTTTAGATCACCTACATTCCCCTTGCCTCAGAGGAACCCATATTATGCTAATGACCATACTCCCAAAATATCTAACCCTCTCACACCTAGTTAACTAGTGTTGTACCAAAAGCATGGCTCACCCAAATGCTCAGGTGCTTACAAAAAAATGCATCTTTTCCAATAAGTCATTTTGCCTTGCCACTGTAAGTGTTCATGCATAAAACATACAAAAACAGTTAAAGAATTTAACGAAAATATGTGCCCCAGAAATCTTTAATAACTTTAACCCATGTATTTTAAATTATACACCCAAAATAATTAATTAGGGCACATAGGTTGTGTTAAAATATATTTAAAACATTAAAGAATTATTTTTCTAAATAACATTTAACTAATGCAACCTCTGTGTTTATCTTTCAAAAAATGTGGAGTAAAAGTTTTAAATTCCTTTCACTTCTATATGTAAAACCTGACTTTCTGCTTAAATGTAAATTCTCTGTGGAATAGAAAATTCAATCTCAAAATCTAATCTGTTTCCTAGTCTTAAAAATCATTTGACAGCTCTCCAAATGCAAAGTACACATACATTTTAAAAGTTAACCTTCAGGGAATATAAATAGAATAGAGAGAAGCACCTTGCTGTCTCATTATATGTGCGAATGGCATAAATTGATTCAAAATCTATTAAGATTTATCTTTCAAAACTAATACTCTGAGGTTCAAAGGTTACTGAGATAAGTTCCCTTCACAACTTGACATGTTTTATCATATCTCAAAAGTGTCTTAAGAATTCACATATTATTTGATGTTTATCTAGGTTATTGGCCCTTTCCATTCATAGCCAATCCAAGTTATTTCTTGTCAGAAAGAAACTGATAAAACCTCAATAGCATTCAAGAATTATTTTCCAGTAATGTGACTATCCCAATGGCTATGCAATAGTAAATTTTTAAAAACTGGTAGTCCATTGTATTTTAATAAATGCCTATTATTTTCAGAGATAGGCATTCATGTGAATGACAATCCTGGCAAGCTAGCTATTAAGAAATATTTAACATGACCTGTGGTGGTGCAGTGGATAAAGTGTTGACCTGGAAATACTGAGGTCGCCGGTTCAAAACCCTGGGCTTCCCTGGTCAAGGCACATATGGGAGTTGATGCTTCCAGCTCCTCCCCCCTTCTCTCTCTCTCTGTCTCTCTCTCTCTCCTCTCTAAAAAAAAAAAAAAAAAAAAAAAAAATATTTAACACTAGGTAAAATAGAGTGTCTTTTTGTCAATTCAAGAAATATGATATGGAGAGAATAGTAACTATAAAGTGAGTATGAAAACAAAGGCAGCCAATATTGATAACACAGCACCCAAATATTTTCCTCAAGTAGAATTTTAGCAGAATTCGAAGATTATTTTTCAGCATTCTATTAAATTTTGCATTTATAAAAAAATGCAAAAATGGCCTGACCAGGCAGTGATACAATGGCTAGAGAATCAGACTGGAACACAGAGAACCCAGGTTTGAAACCCCAAGGTCGCCAGCTTGAGCACAGGCTCATCAGCTTGAGAATGGGGTCACTGGCTTGAGCATGGTATCATAGATGTGACCCCATGGTTGCTAACTTGAGCCCAAAGGTCACTGGCTTAAAGTCCAAGGTTGCTGGCTTGAGCCCAAGTCACTAGCTTGAGCGAGGGGATTCTCACTCTGCTGTAGCCCTCCCCCCCATCAAAGCACATATGAGAAAACAATCAGTGAACTAAGGCACCACAATGAAGAATTGATGTTTCACATCTCCCTCCCTTTCTGTCTGTCCCTATCTATCCCTCTCTCTGACTCTCTCTTTGTCTCCATCAAAAAGAAAAAAAAACCAGAAATCCAAAAATGGTATCAATACAACTTTTTCCTAATGAAACATCCACATACAGTTGCCCCTATGTACCCACAGGTTCTGCATCTGCAGATTCAACCAACCAAGGATCAAAAATATGTATATATTAAAAATGTTGTATTGTTGCTGACATTTCCTATGCAGTTAGGTTTCCTACTGTTAAATCTGTACAGACCATGCACAGACTTTTTTTTCTTGTCATTACATTGTATTCGGTATTATAAGTAATCTAGAGATAATTTAAGTATATGGAAGGTGGTTCATACATTACATGCAAATACAGTGTCACTTTATGTAATGGACTTGATCATCCACAGTATCAACAGGGGTTCCTGAAAGCAATCCTCTGAGGGACAACTGCAAATAAATTTTTGTTGCAATAATATTCTAATAATGTTGTGATGAATGCTAAAGACCTGAAAAAACATGTGGAAGGAAAATTTGATTCTTTAACTTTACTCCTGTTATATCTCATGAAATTAAACTGATAAGAAAACTCTTGGTCATCTATGCCTTCATAAAGGCAAGGGAGAATATTCACAGGGAGGTTAATTATTACTAGGAAGTAGCCATGATACTAATATTTCCTGAATGTCATAGTAACTTAAAAGCAAACAAGAAAATTAAAATCTCTCACCCAGAGATTTTTGTGTATTGATTCATTAAAGTAATCTAAGTCTCATGATGATTTCATTATTTTTATCATTAAACACTATCCACTCCTCTTCCAGGGAATGATGAATGCCACTTAGAAATGAGTTCTTGAAACCTTGCGTCAACCTGAACAGAGGAGTGTGTCTGGCTGACCCAATGAGTAAGGACACTGCAGTCATTCACAACAGGGACTAAAGAGATAAATTTCTTGTCCTCAAAAATAAACATTTTCCTGATGTTCACTGCAAGTACCAGAAGCAAACTTTAGGGAGAGAGAAATTTAAACCAGTTTCTAAGGAATAATTATGTTTTTGTTAGTAGCAATCTGAGATAGAAAAGTGGTGTTCTTAGAAAAAACACCATCTAGTTAAGATAATAAAAACAATTATATAAATAAAAATTTTCAAAGAAAATCTTTTATTTGTCTATTGTAGGTGCTCAAAAATATTTATGTCTAGATTACTAAGCAATGACATATCTAGAGTAAAAGTATTATACAGAATTATGCAATTATCAGGTCTGAAGGTAAATTATTTATATATTACATGCTTATCCAGTTATTCTTTTCCAATTTCTTTTATGTAATATTCTTTTGAAATGTATACAAGAATAAAAATAAAATGTTTTCGGAAGAAAAACTCCATAAATAAAAGAGTAAACACCAATAGCAAGAACTCCGTTTCAGTTCCTTTCCCACTGATCAGGGAGAAACTTATAAAAATTTGTATTTAAATAAAACATTTGGCAAACATAGCAAAAATAACAGATGTACTTGTAATTCCTTATTTAGGAGCATAAGACTTTAGAAAAGGAAGAGAAAGAGAGGCAAAAAAAATGAATGATAGGGTTTTTAAAAGAATTTAGAGCTACTAAATTATATGCCAAATGTCTACTCTATAGGAAAAGTAAATCTCAATATTTTTGACAATTCTGTATCCAAACATCTGATCAAAGGTAATCTTAAAGTGGGTAGATGAACCTAGGACATGAAAACACTAAAAGAAAACCCAAATTTAAGAAGGTTGATACAGTGATGTAATTAATCTACAAACTCAGTCATGTTGAGACTCCAATTCTGTGAGAAATGTTAACTCTGTTCAAGAGAACATTAGTACAGTTTAGTATCACAGATAAGAGTGGCAACTCAATTCACAAGAGGAAAATGTAAACTCTTCAGGAAATGTAGTGGTGAGTGTTCAAGGTAATTTGGATTTTTATATTAGATATCACAGATGTCAAGTGCATTCTCAATAGGCAATATGCTATTTAGGGAATAAACATCAGTCTGTTTTTAAAATTTATATATGTTTTATTTTATGCCTAAATATTATCATTGAGCTATAGTAATTTATACAGCTACAAACATGAAAACTTTACCCATGGATGTAATTCAAGCAAGTATAAGTGTCACCTGTCAGTTAACTGTTATGAAAACAAATTATAATTAAAACAAACAGATTAATTCAATTTCTTAAAAATTCTTTATAAATACAGTACAGTTATTTGAGAAATAAAAACTAATTTGATTTCCATTACTCATAATTAACATTTATTAATAAGCAAGAACTATTACACAAGCTGTAGCATCTCTCCTTTCAAGAGTAGAAAATTGACTATTATTAAATTTAAAACAAAATTAGTTAAGCTTAGGTGACTTACCTAACATGACCCAGAATTATGAAATTTTCAATCTTTGCAACTCTACGATGTAATCTTACTGAAGTAAAAAATTCATTCTGTTCCCAAACATTGCACTCCAAACACTGTCAAACCTATTAGTTCATAGTTCAGGGTAGTTTGAATATCTTCTTTTTTTTTTTTTTTTTTTTTTTTTTTTTTTTCATTTTTCTGAAGCTGGAAACGGGGAGAGACAGTCAGACAGACTCCCGCATGCGCCCGACCGGGATCCACCTGGCACGCCCACCATGGGGCGACGCTCTGCCCACCAGGGGGAGATGCTCTGCCCATCCTGGGCGTCGCCATGTTGCGACCAGAGCCACTCTAGCGCCTGAGGCAGCGGCCACAGAGCCATCCCCAGCGCCCGGGCCATGTTTGCTCCAATGGAGCCTTGGCTGCGGGAGGGGAAGAGAGAGACAGAGAAGAAAGCGCAGCGGAGGGGTGGAGAAGCAAATGGGCGCTTCTCCTGTGTGCCCTGGCCGGGAATCGAACCCCGGTCCTCCGCACGCTAGGCCGACGCTCTACCGCTGGAATATCTTCTTTTTGTATAAAAATCAGCATATAATAAAAAAAAAGTTTTGTCAGTTCATTCAATTTTGCATGTGTATAAAAAGGCCTTCTATAATTTCAGAGAATAACTAAATAGATAAAAAGAGTCATTTCTGCCTAATATGTGGTTAGATTTTAATTTCCATGTTACATTTCTTTTAGGCAAAGAAAACATTAAAAACACTGTGTGATTGCACAGGATTATCACAGACTTCCTCCCTCTCTCCAATTGTTCCGATCACACAGCATTCTGGAAACTGTGCTTACCATTTCTTTTGTTCAGTCCTTCATTCTTCCTCTCTCTTCTTCTTCAAAGGCTTTTGAAATCCCCTTCCTTAACATACATTTCCATGACTAAGAAATTCAAAAGAAAGAAAGTTAATTTCTCTGCCCCTAATTTTTTCCTTGCTAGCACATTTCTCCCATACAGGAAAACCACTTCTGAATTAGTGCTTGTAGCACTTTCCTGTCAGTGCTTGCATAAAGTGAGCTATGTGCTTCATGGAAAATAAATGGCAACTCATTAGGCTTTATATAATTGTGTTATTTTATATGTTAACACATGAATGTTCTCTTCACTTAAGTTATCTTGAAATCAGGATTTTGTGGCTCCTGTAAAGGATGTTCATGTGATATAATAAATAACATGATATAGAATTTACTATAAATTTGCTCAGCATAATGTTTAAAAGTTCACAGATACTTACAGTTAAATTGTGTGTGGTGGTGAGTCTATTTGGTTAAAATAGACAGCAAATATTTCACTGGCCTAAACCAAGGGGATGATCCATGTGTTAAAGCATTTCCACAGTATACAGAATTATAAATCAATACATATTTAGTATAAAAATAAAAATGATTATACTGAAGATTACATTTGAAACAATGCTTTATGTTCTCCTAAACCTTTTAAACTTCCTAGGAATACAGAATGATATACAGTAATATTGAGACTCCCTTGTTCTTAGGTTGGGTTTATATTTCTTAGTCTGGCTAATGGATTTTGGTAGATCACTTGCATACCCAGCCAGAAAACCCCTTTCTGATCCTGCATTCTCACTGTTCTCCTTGTGCAGTCTTTTGGAGCTTTATCTGAAGCTGGGAAGAGTCTGGGTCCCTAATTGATAAAGAGGAACAACTTGCATTGACTGTGACATGAATGCTTATAAATAAGCCACTGAATTTCAAGGATGTTATTTCAGCAGATATCTTACTTTAAATATACAGAAATTAGCTAATTGAAGTAGGATTCTACCATAACAGAAGCATAAAATATGTGTAATTGATTTAATGGTCAGATGATGCATGATGAGAAAACAAACATTGCATGCTGAATGAATCCCCGCGTTGGTTGCTTCTGCTGCAATTGGTAAGATGTTCTAATAAAGAAATGGACTAAGAAAAAAAATGCCTAGGTTTGCAAGCAAAAATAAAAGGAGATGAAAACCTTGAAATGTAGGGTTTTGCTATGTACTTCTAGACCACAAATAGTAGCAGATAAGATTCAGAAAAGTCTTGAACAGAGTAACTCTGTCTTATACCCAAATTGAGATTTTTCATCCAACCTTCCTAAAGAGCCTGATATACTCAAGGGAGCTAGCATTAGCAGAGACTCAGTCTTGAAGGTGGAGAAGAATGGAAACAAGCAGATTTGTGAACTAAATCAAAGATCTTTAGGTGTAACAACTTGCACAAGGAACTGACAGAAATAAATAAGTCAGAAGACACAAAATCTGTGGCAAGATTTTATTAACAATGACAGAAAACATGAACCTAATCTAAAACAATAGAGGATTTGTAGAAAAATTAAATCACAATCTTCAGGCAAAGAAGCAGGTGGCAAAACCAATGCAATCCTCTAGAGCAAGTTCCACAACACTTAATTCAAATGTCGACAAGGAGAATGACAGACAAGGAACAACCTTCAGAAGGCTGAGCCAGGGACTCTTTATGGGGACAATATAAAAGGAAATTTCTCCCAGAGACTGGAATTATGGCCTAATTAAGGCTAGACAGCCTTCATAATTTTCACCAAGAGGTTTCAGAATTTCTCTATACCAGAGTCTATTATAGAGAATCCATTCTTCACCTTGTCACATGACAGTGTTATCATGTCACTGCACCAGAGCCCTGGAAAAGGGGCCCAAAACCAATACAATCAGGTTCGAATAACAACAGAAACTAACCCAACTAACCACACAGAAGGCACAGCCAAAGAGGGACTCCAGCAGACACAAGACCCTGCCAAAAACAACTCTGCCTCAGGGGGAAGCCCTTAACAGCAACTAATACACAAAGAATAAAATCTATCCTTATTGTCAGCCAACCTGAGGGTTAACTCTACTCATGAACAGGTCAACAGCATTCAAGATTCAACTACAAGAGGGGGCACATAACCCACATTTCAGGAGCACCTAGCTCATGTAATCTAGAGGTCTAAGCCAGGGATACCCACAAGGCACATATAACTGAAAGCCCTATTAACAAGTTTGGGAGTCATAACATATCTACTTAATACACATAGCCAAACACAAAAGGCAAAATAAATGAGAAGACAAAGAAATATGCCCCAAATAAAAGAACAACAGAAATCCTCAGAAAAAGAATTAAAAGAAATGGAAGCAACCAAAATAGCAGGTATAGAATTTAACAATGGTTATAAGGATGTTCAAAGACCTTAGGCGAAGAATTAAACAAAGAGCTTAACTTAAACAAAGAGCTAGTAAGCATTAAAAAGGACATTGAAACCATTAAAAAAAAACAGACAGAGATGATTATACAATATCTGAAATGAAGTATACACTAGAAGGAATCAACAGCAGGTTAGATAAAGCAGAGGGTCGAATGAGCAATTTTAAGGACAAGATAACAGTAAGCACCCAAGCAGAGTACCAAAAAGAAAAGAGAATTAAAAAAAGAGAGAGAGGAAAACCTTACCTATGGTGGCACAGTGGATAAAGTATAGACCTGGAACGCTGAGGTCACTAGTTCAAAACCCTAAGCTTGCCTAGTCAAGGCACATATGGGAATTGATGCTTCCTGATCCTCCCCCTTCTCTTCCCTCTTTTCCCTTTGTCTCTCCTGTCTAAAATAAATAAATAAATAAATAATGAAAAACAATTGTTTTAAAGTGAGGAAAGTCTAAGGGAACTTTGGGACAACTCAAGCATAATAACATCTGCATCATAAGGGTACATGAAGGAAAAGAGAGTGAGCAAGGGATAGAGAACCTGTTTGAAGACATAATGGCTGAAAAATTCTCTAACCTGATAAAGGAAAATGTCACACAAGTTCAGGAAGCTTAGAGAGTCCCAATCAAGAAGAACCAAAAGAGGCCCACACTAAGATATATCATAATTAAAATAGCAAAGGTTAAAGACAAAGAGAAAATCTTAAAAGCAGCAGTGGAGAGACAAGTTAGTTACCTAGATGGGAGTTCCCATAGGCTGTCAGCTGATTTCTCAACAGTAACACTTTAGGCCAGAAAAGATTGGCACAAAATACTCAAAGTCATAAAGAGCACAGAACTATAACCAAGACTACACTATCTAGCAAGGCAATAATTTAAAATCGAAAGTGAAATAAAAAAACTTTCCAGACAAAAAAAGAAAACCCCCCACAAAACTAAAGAAATTCATTACCACCAACCAGTATTGCAAGGAATGTTAAAAGGCCTGCTTTAGCCATGGCTGGATGGCTCAGTTGGTTAAAGCATCATACTGAAACCCAAAGTTGCCAATTCAGTCCTCAGTCGTGGCACATACAGGAACAGATTGATGTTCCTGTCTCTCTGTCTCTTTAACTCTCTTTCTAAAATCAATAAAATAAACATTTAAAAATAAAATAAAAGGCCTGCTTTAGGGAAAAAAAGAAAGAAACAGAGAGAACATAGGTACAAAGAGTAAAATGGTATTAAGTAGCTATCAATAATAACCTTGAATGTAAATGGATTAAATTCTCTAATTAAAAAACACAGGGTAGCTAAATGGGTAAGAAAACATGACCCATATATCTCCTGTCTATAGGAGACCCACATCAGAGAAGAAGATACTCAGACTGAAAGTGAAGGGATAGAAAAAATACTCCACGCAAATGAAAACAAACAAACAAACAAAGAAAAAAGCTGGGGAAGCAATACCTATATGATACAAAATAGACTTCAAAACAAGAGCCATAAGAAGAGACAAGGAAGGTCACTACATAATACAAAAAGAATCAATACAGTAAAAGAATATAACCCTTGCAAACATATATGGGTTCAATATAACAGCACCCAAATATACAAAGAAAATAGTGGTAGACATTAAGGAAGAGATCAACAGCAGTACATTAAAAGGAGATTTTAACACCCCACTGACATCAATGGGTACATTTTTCAGGGAAAATATCAATAAGGCAACAGAGACCTTAAACAACTCACTGGATCAGAGGGATTTAACTGATATATACATAACATTTCATCCCAAAATTGCAGAATATACATTCTTCTCAAGTGCACATGTATTATTGCCATAGACAGACTCATGTTAAAATACACAAAATCTTAACAAATTCAAGAATATTTAAATCATATCATTCATCACCTCTGATTATAAGGTTATGAAACTAGAAACCAACTACAACAAAAAAACTGAAAACCATTCAAACACATAGAAACTAAATAGCATATTATTAACAATGAATAAGTTAACAATGAGATCAAGGGAGAAATGAAAAATTACCTTGAAACAAATGAAAATGAGAACACAACAAACCAAAATCTAATAAACATAGAGAGAGCAGTCCTGTGAGGGAAGTTCAAAGCATTATAGGCCTACCTCAAGAAGCAAGAAAAATCTCAAATAAACAATCTAACCCTACACCTAAAAGAACTAGAAAAAACAAACAAAACAACAACATACAAATCCCAGAAAAATTAGAAGGAATAAAATAATAAAGATTGCACTGGAAATAAATGACATAGAGACTAAAAAAAATACAAAAGATCAATAAAAACAACAGCTGGTTCTTTAAAAAACTAAACAAGATTGACAAACCTTTAACCAGACTCATTAAGAAAAAAAGAGAGAGGGCTCTGGCTGGTTGGTTCCATGGTAGAGCATCAGCCTGGCATATAGAAGTCGTGGATTCAATTCCCAGTCAGGGCACAAAGGAGAAGCACCCATCTGCTTCCCCACCCTTCTCCCTCTCCTTTCTCTCTATCTCTCTCTTCCCTTCTTGCAGACAAGACTCCATTGGAGCAAAGCTGGCCTGGGTGTTGAGGAATGCTCCATGGCCTCTACCTCAGGCACTAGAATGACTCCAGTTGCAATGAAGCAATGCCCCAGATGGGCAAACCATCACCCCCTAGTGGGCATGCCAGGTAGATCACAGTTGGGTGCATGTGGGAATCTGTCTCTCTGCCTCCCCGCTTCTCACTCAAGAAAAAATTTAAAAGTAAAAAAAAAAAATTTAAAGAAATTTAAAAAAAAGAGAGAGGATTTAAATAAATAAAATCAGAAATGAAAGAGGAGAAGTAATAACTGACCACAAAGAAATACAAAGGAACCTGACCTGTGGTGGCACAGTGGATAAAGCATCGACCTAGAACACTGAGGTCACTGGTTCAAAAGCCTGAGCTTGCCTGGTCAAGGAACGTATGGGAGTTGATGCTTCCTGCTCCTTTACCCCTTTTCTCCCCCCCCCCCTTGCTTTCTAAAATGAATTAAAAAAAACTTAAAAAAATATACAAAGGATTATAAGAAAATACTATGAACCACTAAGTGCCTATAAGTTAAACAACCTGGACAAAATGTATAAATATCTAGAAACATACAATCTTTCAAAGCTGAATTAGGAAAAATCAGAAAACCTGAACATATCAATTACAACCAATGAAACTGCAGTAGTAGAAAAAAAAAATCTTCCAGCAAACAAAAGTCCTGAACCAAATGGCTTCATAGGTGAATTTTACCTAACATTCAAAGAAAAACTAACACCCATCCTTCCTTCTCAAACTATTTCAAAAAATTCAAGAGAAGGTAAGACTTCCAAGCTCATTTTATGAGACAGTAATTATCCTAATTCCAAAACTAGGTAAAGACACTACAAAGAAACAAAACTATAGGCCAATATCCCTGGTGAACATAGATGCCAAAATTTTCAACAAAATATTAGCAAACTGGATCCAGCAATATATTAAATACTATGATCGAGAGATTTATTCCAGTGAGGCAAAACTGGTACAATATTTGCAAATTAATAAACATGATATATCACTTAGAGGAAAAAAAAAGGATAAAAATCACGTGATCCTATCAATAAATGCAGAAAAAACATTTGATAAAATCCAGCACCCATTCGTGATTAAAAAAAAAAAAAAAACCTCTCAGCGAAGTGGAAATAGAAGGATCATTCCTCAATATAATAAAATCCAAATATGCCCTGGCCAGACAGCTCAGTTGGTTAGAGCATCATCCAGAAGCACAGTTGCTGCCACTTCAATCCCCAGTCAGAGCACATAGAAGAACAAATCAACGTTCCTGTCTCTGTCTCTCTCTCTCTCCTTCCTTTCCTCTTTTGCTAAAATCAATAAATTAAAATTAAATGAAAAAGAAAACTTTATTTTTAAAAAAAATAAATAAATATAAATAAATAAATGACATATATGACAAACCTACAGCCAACATCATGCTCAATGGGCAAAAACTAAATGTGTTTCCTCTAAGATCAGGAATAAGGAAGGGATGTCTACTCTCAGCACTGTCAATCAACATAGTACTGGTAGTTCTAGCCACAGTAATCATATTAAAAAAATAAATAAAAGGTATCTAAAATAGAAAAGAGAAAGTAAAACTGTCATGACTAGTAGATGACATGATATTGTATGCAGAAAACCTTAAGGACTCACCAAAATACTACTAGATCTAATATATTAATTCAGCAAAGTAGCAGGACACAAAATTAATATTCAGAAATTGGTTGCACTCTTCTACACCAAAAACAAATTAGTATAAAGAGAAATTTAAAAAACAATCCCATTGCATAAACAACACAAAAAATAAGGTACCTAAGGATAAAGTTAACCAAGACCTGTATTGAGAAAATTATAGGACACTGAAGAAAGAAACTGCAGAAGATACAAATAAATGGAAGCATATATCACATTCATAGATTGGGAGAATTAATATCATGAAAATGTCCATATACCCCAAAGCAATCTATAGATTCCACACAATTCCAATGAAAATACCAATGGCATATTTTAACAGATCTGGAATAAATATTCCAAAAATTTATATGGAACCAGAAAGGACCCTGAATAGCCTCAGAAATCTTGAGAAAGAACAAAGTTTGAGAGATCATACTACCTGATATGAAACTATATTACAAATCCATTTTAATCAAAATAGTCTGATACTGGCATAAGAACAGGCATTTAAATCAATGGAACAGAACAGTGAGCCCAGAAATAAACCCACACCTTTATGGTCAATTAATATTTGACAAAAGAGACAAGAGCACACCATGAAGTAAAGACAGTCTCTTTAACAAATGGTGAGGTTCATTCTTAATAATAGAAGGTGTTTAATTTTAATATGCAAATGCTATATATTTGAAAGAAAAAAATTCTATTTATTAGCCCCTGAAAAGGTGACTTCCCTGGTATTCTTGAAATTATGGATTCAGGAAGCACTAAAGTGATGGCACTAAAAAAGAATAAAGGTGGCTTCTGACATTAGTAGATAGGTATTTTTGAACAAGACTATTTTCATGCAGCTTCCAGCTTTGATGCCATGGATAAATGGCATCAAATAGTGACTGGTTTTAAAAAGTTGCTAAATTGGAAATACTAGTAAGCACACTTTTTGCCAATGTTTCCATATAGGAATAGCTTCTTTAGGTTCACACTGATTATCAATAATAACAGAAAATAAAACACAAGTATGTATCAGAAAAAGCAATGCCTAAGAACCACACTGAGCCTGGATTTTGGATCTATACCAAGCTTTGTGCAACAAATACATTTTAAAATAACAGAATTGATATTCCTTATATTGACCTAAGATAAGAGAAAAAAGACAAGAGTACAAATTAGGAAGTTATTATTTGACCGATTATCCTTTGACTCAACTGTAGTCAATTAAAAGCATTTCAGCAGGAACATGGCACCTGATCTATGAAAATTCTAACAATAAAAAATTTCAAAGACCTCATAATATTTTCAATAAAATTGAGTATTTTTACCTGCTTATTCATTACAGGTATTTTAACAAACACAAGTCCTATTTAATTTCTGTAAAGTCACATCTGTCTTAACTTGGACATTATTTAAATAAATATGTTTTTGGTTTATTAAAAAGATACAAAATTAAGGCATCAAATGGCAGAACTGCATCACAATCTTATAAATATAGTAAGCCCAAATCTTCCTAAAATCCCTAGAAAGAAAGACAACTAGCACATGATGTTCCTGTTGTGTCCTGATTTCCAAGATTATTCATTTATTTGTTAATAATTCTTTGTTAACATGGGTTTAGTCAAATAAAGTTAGTTTATACTATTTCCTTCAGTTATGTACTTAACATTATTTAAGAAAAAAGTATGCTAACTTTATGAGAAAATTGTAAACTGAAAAATAATAGTGAAATACTACATTTTCTTCCCTATTTAGACCATAAAAAGTAAAATCTCTCTTCACTCTGCTCCGGACATTAACTAGATATATATCACATGATAAGACAACTAACATTTTTGCACTTCCTCTCATGTTATTTTCCACTTGACCTTAGTAAATAACTCATGTCCTTATGATGACATAAAGACATCAACCTTGTTAATAATAGGATTGAATTTTGGTGACTTCTGGACAACTTTTAATTTTCTCTGTTATTATCTCTCATCAAACCTGGGAACCTTGTTTAAATAAATATTTTGTTTCAATTGGTTTTGGGTAGGGTCAGTAATTGGCATATTCTTTCTTTTTTTGTGACAGAGAAAGAGAGAGTCAGAGAGGAACAAATAAAATAGGGAAAGACAGGCAGGAAGAGAGAGAGATGAGAAGCATCCATTTTTCATTGCAGCACCTTAGTTGTTCATTGATTGCTTTCTCATATGTGCCTTGACGGGGGGCTAGAGCAGACCAAGTGACCCCTTGCTCAAGCTAGCAACATTGGACTCAAGCTGGTGAACCTTGCTCAAACCAGCTTAAACTGGTGACTTCAGGTTCTCGAACCTAGGTCCTCCACATCCCAGTCCCAAGCTCTATCCACTGCACCACCACCTGTCAATAATTGGCATATTTCTAATCTCCTTGGAGATTTCGATGCTGCTGGTTCATGGACCACACTTTTAATAACAAGACTGTAGTCTCATTAGAGAAATATTAGAAATATTCCATTTTTATTTCATTAAATTCATATTGGTGACAATGTTAATAGAGTCATACAATATTAACCTACGACAACATCTGAAAAGAAAAAAATCAAGCAGAGGGAAATATAACTTGTGTTTTTAAACCCCTTTTTTATAGCCCGGCCTGTGGTGGTGCAATGGATAGAGTATTGACCTGGAAATCTGAGGTCACTGGTTCGAAACTTTGGGCTTGTCCAGTTAAAGAACATACAACCAGCAAGCAATGAACAACTAAAATGAAGCAACTAACTATGAGATGATACTTCTCACTCCTCACCTACTCTATTTCCTCTCTGTAAAATCAATAAATAAAATCTTTTTTAAAAGTTAGCAAAATAAATAGAAAAATAAACCTTCTTTATATACTTCGAACATATTTTGCACATTCTAACTGAGTACAACTAGTTCAGTGACCAATACTTTTCAAATACTCTGACACTTCACATCTACACTAACACTTTCTCAACCATAAAATTTCCTTGCATATTGCTCATTTATGCATTTTTCGTATTTTCAGTGTCCACAAGTACCCTTGGAAGTTCGGCAAAAGCTCATCTCTCATTTCACAGCCATATGCTACTTAAGTAATAACAAAACCCCTTTGCACATATGGAAAAATGAGCATTCTTAACAGCATCTCTTGTTGAGTTCTCACCAAAAGGTGCCACTTCTTTGAGATCCTTGTTTAAACCTGACTTGGAGAAATACTTGCCTGATTTCCTGCAGTGTATTTATTCAGCTTTGCTGCAATGTTATCCATTAAGGTTACTCTTCAAAAAAAGAATATTTTTGGAAATCACAGTCTAGCAGTTGCACCTGAAGAAATTATGTTTTTAGAAAACATCAAAATTTTGTTCATTGTTACATGCATGTATGGGTACAGGCACACAATAAAAAATAAGTTTAAAGATATGAAGAGCTTAAAGAGTAGAGTGAAAAAATTAAACTATTAATAGCAGAAATATATAACAGATTATTAAATACCCCTGATATTTTCTAAACACTGTTTATACCTGAAAATAATACAATTTGGAGGTAACATGGCATAATGGTTAAAGATATATATATATATATGAATAAGAGGCCCTGGATTTGAATCCCAATTCTACTTTCAATAGCCTTGTGATGTAGAACATGTAACATTCTGGCCTTAGTTTCTTCACAATAGTTTCTGCCTCAAAAATTTGTATTAGCTTTTGCTGTGAAGTCAAAACTAAAAAAAATCACATAGGCATAGAATAATAAGCATTAGTTTCTCACTCATGGGTCTGTGCTATGGGTTTACAGGTTGGACAGGGAAGTTCATTGGTGGATAGTTTAGGTTAGTTCCATGTGCCTCATTCTGGGGCCTGGGTTAGATGGACAGTGGCTATCTGGTTGCAAGTTTTCTGAAGTTTCCAGAGTGTTAAACAGGAAAAGGTACTGCTGCTTAAGACCCAAATTTTACACAATATCACATTAGCTCACATTTGATTGACCAACCCAAAACATATGTCACCCATGATCAAGGAGATAAGGAAGGAAATTCCTTCCCCATCAGTGGTAAACAGAGGCAATGACAATTATCTCTGAACAATAATCTCTTTTTCCCCAGCATCTTGTGAGGGTTTTATAATGCATTTCATATGTTTAGAGACTGGCATACAATAATTACCAGCAAAGGCTTACAAAAGAGAGAAATTTGGAGCAACACTAAGGCAGAACACACCTGATTGTTCATTAGCCATTTTCCTTTGGCTCTTGAATACATAGATCAACCACATTTAACAATTTCCCTTGTAGTTAGTACAGCCATTTGTCTGAGTTCTGTCCAATGGAAAGGGGAACAAAGTAATTACTATAGCTCAGTATGGTTCACAAGAAGTCTACCTGACAATCTTCCATGAGGTATAAGCAGAAGTCTCAGAGAAAGACACAGAGGTTCTAGATAAGGGTGTCCAGCAGAATTTTTGTGATGATGAAAGTGCTCTCTACCTTTAATCCCTAACAGTTACTAGCTAAATGTGTCTAATGAGTACTTAGAATGTGTTTACTGCTGCTGAGGAGCGGACTTTTTCATTTAGGTCTATTTAAATTTAATAGCCACATGGCTAATGACTACCGTATTGAATTCTGAAGTTCTAGGGAAGTACAAACACTAGATAGAATGAGACTGCAAAGTTGCATGCCAAACATCTAATTGAACTGTGACATGAGCAAGAAATAAGTTTTTACCTTGTTAAATGTACTACTGAGATTTGAAGATGGTTTGATGGAGCTGTTAATCGACTATAACAACCACTATATATAATAGAGTTACGCTGACACTCTGTAGCATTAGACAGAGCAAAGTTTAAATCCTGACTCCACAATTTACTAATTGCATAATGTTGGGCAAGTTATTTAACCTATTCCTTAATCCACTGAATGGGAATATTATAAAAACCTACCTCATAGGGTTATACAAGAATTAAATATATCATGGTGTTTTTAGAATGATATCTGAAACACAGTAAGTACTTAAAATGGCAGTTATAATTATTGTTTTTTTAACCAGTTAAATAGATAAAAAATATATAATTCATAAAGTCACCCCAAAATCCTTTGTTACCTTAATGAAACATATATAATAAAATTTTTATGTGAGAAAAAAGGATTGGGGGCAAACCCTACCTCTAGTTAAATAAATTTAGATAAGATGGATAATAGAGGTATAAGACTACATTTTAGTATTCTGTCTGGGATTTTAATAAACTGCATAGATGCAAACAAATAAAAGGAACTCCAAGCCTGTTATAAAATTGATTAAAAGGGGAAGAAGTGCCTTAAACATACATACCAATCAATAATAAAATTTAAAACCATAGCTGAAAAATCACTCAAAAGAAAATAATGTAATATGAAAATTGAAAAAAGATGTGTTTGGTTCAAGAATAGTTTTCTACTAAGTCCACCACCCACCTTGAGTAGGAGTTTTTTTGGACCTTTAGCATTAGGGAAAATATAAGTGTGCATAGATGTCCATTAAATGGCTGAGAAAAGAAAGCATAGATATGAAAATAAATTGTGTAGTTTATGACAGGACACTTACTCTAAATCAAATGCAAATTAGACATATTTTGGAAGTGCAAAATTTTCATAATTTAACAAATTACCACCAGCATATATGGATATGCACTTTAAAAAGACACTTATTATTGATTTAGAAATGCCTTATTTCATCTAATTAAAACAAAGCCTAACACATTATGTGATAAAAATTTATACCAAGAAAAATATCTAAAATCGTATTTATTGTTTTAAAGCTGTTGACATAACTTATAGCAAATAGAGATCAACTAATTTCAAGTGATAATTTTCTCCAATTTCAAATATATTGTTAAAACTTTAAAAATTATCTGAAATTTCTATCTCATGGTGATATATAGTCTGAGAAGGGTATTTTATGTTTTGTTTGATTTGTATATGCAACAAGAAAAAATACTTTTCAAATATTATAGTATTACGTGCCAATTTTTAGAATCAAAACATTATGAAAAAATAAATAAATGCTCTTTTAGCCATAAATTTCAAAGAGGGGTTGGTTATTCATTTTGCTTAATTTTGTCTTGTTTTGGTGAGCCCATTTCTCAAAATTAAAAAAAGAGGGGGGAATCATCATTTCCCTTAGATTATTTTATCTAATACCAGGGCTTCCAATACAATTGATATGCTAATGACTTCCAAATTTATATCTCCATCCCTAATTATGTCAGTGAACTTTGCTAGGATAACAAATAACTGTAATATCTCAGGGTCTTTCAACTACATTTATTTGTGTCCACTACTTGAGTGCTAGAACTCTGATGGGCTGGATTGGAAACAGGTCAGTGTCATCTCATATCAGACTCCAGGTTTAAAGATCAGAGAGTCACTGAGATATGCTATTCTCATAGTGAATGGCAAAATATAGGGACCAAATTAAAACATAGTAGCAGATTTAGAACTTTTGCTCAAATACAGAAACTTTCAAGTTTGTTCAAATCCTACTGACCAAAGCCACACATGTGGCAAACCCAAAGCAATGAGGTAAGATGTATGTCATGTCCTACCTTGGGGAAAGATGGCAAGGGAGAAGAAGGGGGGAAATTCTGATGAATAAATAATCCCATCTAGAGCACTGCACCTCTCTAAGCTGCAATCCTGACTTGTCTTTCCTGACTCTAAATGACACTATCATTCAGTCTGTTTCTGACCACTATTCATTAGCAGCCTATCCTATTAACTGTACTTTTAGTAAGGGATATTTTTATAGACCCAAATATAAGTACTAGATTATTTATTACACTAGGGAGAAAAGTGATGATTTTATATATGTTTAAACCTTTGCATTAAGAAAATTTTCAAGTGTATAGAAAGGTAATAGTATAATGAATTCCATGTAACTAACTTTAACAAGTATTAAACTCATGGTTAATATTGTTTCATATGAACTTCATTGGTTCCCACCCAACGCCTCTCCAAATGGGTTTTAAGCTAATTTTTGATTTACTTTTATAGCATGGATATTATAATATAAAGTAGTATTTTTAAATCATCAAACACATCACTTTATGCTCTTGTGCTAAAGCCCACCCTAGATTTCCATCACTTTGTAATAAAATACAACTTCCCTGTCACCTGAGCATCAGCCAACAACTACTCCTTCCAATTCTTTTCCCTCATTCTGCAGTCACCCTCATCCAAAAGGCTATTGACACCCTGGAGTTTCTATGCATGTATTTTCCTTTGCCTCCAAAACTGTCTCACACAATCTTCACATAGTTAGCTCCTTCTTGTTACTTAGTGCTCATATTAAATACTAATAGAAGAACATTCCCTGGTTATCATTGTGAAAGAACCACCCAAGCACTTTATCAGAAAGAAATGCCTGGGTTTGGTTGTTTGTTTTTTCATAGTATTTACCATAATTTTGGCTATTTTTAAACTTAGTATATCTTCTGTCTATTTACTCTACTAGGATATTGAGAAAGAGAGAGTTGATGTTTTTTAGTCCTATATCCTTATACCTTTTTCATAGAATGTGCTTAATAGGTATTACCATATTTCTCCATGTGTAAGACGCTCCCATGTATAAGACTCACCTTAATTTGGGGGCCCTAAATTTGAAAAAAATGTATTATGTAAAGTTATTGAACTCAAGTTTTATTCATCATAAGATTCATACAACTCCTCATCACTGTCAAAACTCTCATCCATTAGCATGTCCTCATCTGTGTCTGATGACAAATCACTGTCTTCAACAATTAGCGCAGAAACATGCAGAAAAAAGTGGCAAATGCAAGTAAAAAAACAACAACTAAAACCACTGTATAAGACGTACCCAGTTTTTAAACCACACATTTTTCAAAAAAGGGTGTGTCTTATACATAGGGAAGTATGGTAATTAAATGCATAGCCTGGTGAGCTTTCTAGTAATTGGACCAAAGCCCTCAGTATTTTTATTGAAGAGTTAAATCTGCTTCATTATTAAGTCAAATAGTTACCAGATTTTATAATATATTCCTGTCCAAGGTTCAGAATTACATAAAGCAAGCACTATAGAAATAGATGAATGCCATCTTGCCATTTTAAGATTAAACACATTGATATATTTGTATCTTATTTAAATGAAGAATAAGGTGTGAGAGTTGGATTAGGGAAGGTAGAGTACACTAAAGAGAAGTAAAAGGCTGACCCAGAATGCCTCTTATGACGTAATTTAAGACAGCTTAAAAATAAAATTAAAGACTTAAAAGTTTCAGTTTTATTTTTTAATTTTGAGGATTTGGCCTGCCCTGTGGTGGCACAGTAGATAAAGCATCAACCTAGAATGTTGAGGTCACTGGTTTGAAACCCTGAGCTTGCCTGGTCAAGGCACATATGAGAGTTGATGCTTCCTGCTCCTCCCCTGCTCTCTTTCTCTCTCTCTCTCTCTCCTCTCATTCTAAAAATGAATAAAATCTAATTTTGAGGATTCCATACATAAGCTTAGCTCTAATATACCCCAAACCCCTCTAGACCTAGCTGAATAGCTCTGTTGGTTAGAACATTGTCTGGAAGTGCAGAGGTTGCCAGTTTGATCCCCAGTCAGAACAAATACAGGAACTGATCTATGTTCCTCTCTCTTTCTCTCTTCCTCTCTCTCTTCCTCTCTTGATAAATCAATAAATAAATTAAAACAAATAAACAAACAACAACAACAGTAAAAAACATCTGCCCTAGCCGGTTGGCTCAGTGGTAGAGCATAGGCCCGGTGTATGGAAGTCCTGAGTTCGATTCCCGGTCAGCACACACAGTAGAAGCATCCATCTGCTTCTCCACCCCTCCTATCTCACTTCTCTCTGCCTGTGTCTCTCTCTCTTCTCTACCCCTCCTGTAACCAAGGCTCGATTAGAGCTAGTTGGCCCCAAGCACTGAGAATGGTTCCATAGCCTTCACCTCAGGAGCTAAAAAATATCTCCATTTACAATGGAACAAGGGCCGAGACGGGCAGATCATTGCCCCCTAGTGGGCTTGCCAAGTGGATCTTGGTTGGAGCGCATGTGGGAGTCTGTCTTTGCCTCTCCTCCTCTAATTAAAAAAAAACACCTTCTATGGACATATTTTATTTAGACAGCCTATTTATCAACATAAAACCACTGAGGATTATCTTCTTTATCTAATCCTTGCCTAACTTTGAAGCAGAATACTTTAGCAATAAAATAAAATACATAAGCAATAAGCAGAAAGTAGCACAGAAGAAAGTCTAATAATTAAAGGTTTTGTCACCAAGAGTTCATGTGGGGGTGCCATTGGATGGGAAATATTGATTAAACCTTGTTAATTTTTCCATGATCTCTATCCAAATAACATATGATGTTTCAGTGGGCCTTCTATGAAAATGCAGTCACTTCCCCATCTTTCAGATTACTTTCCTTAAGGGCCTTGATAGAAATTTAGGAGTCACCATTGGTTAAAGGTATTTTATAACCAAAAACGAAATCTAAGACCAAAATATCAGTACCTAAAAAGGATATTAAAAACAAAGTTTCTCTCTACTTATCTGAGATGAGTGAGAACTTTCCTCAAATCATTTACAAGTGGATGAATAGGAAGAGAAGAAATAAAGTGTTCTTCTGGCATCCAGACATGACACTAGAGAGAAGTGGGAGCATTGCTCCCCTTGCACATGACCCTAGCATATGTCAGAAGAAAATAAGGAGAAAACCTGTTAAGGTGATGCCATTTGCAAGTGTCCTTATCTTTCTCTGTTTTATGTATTACATACATAATATGAGTTACTATGAGGTATTCTATATTAGAAAAAATAATGTATAAAATAGTACAAGTAGCGCAGTGGGTACAATATTTTCAAATTCAACTGCACAAAATAGTTATTTTATTTATTTTTATAACTCAACCTATTATAAATCTTAAATTTATTCCAACCAGAAGAAAAACAGATCATCTTGTCAGTTTAAGGTAAACTCAAGAATTCTTCTTACCTTTCACTTCCTTACTGGTATTGTGTCTAAATACCAAGATCATCTTAGTGAAAGGTGGCATGGGAGATGGTGGCTTTCTGTCATATATCACCATCTGCCTATGACATTCACTAATGTTTATCCTCCAATCTAGTTTCTGGAATTAAATCCTCACAATGGCATTAACTAAACATTAGATCCCCAAACTTTTTACACAGGAGGCCAGTTCACTGTCCCTCAGACAGTTGGAGGGCCGACACATACAGTGCTCTTCTCACTGACCACCAATGAAAGAGGTGCCCCTTCCGGAAGTGCAGCGAGGGGCCGGATAATGGCCCGCGGGTCGTAGTTTGGAGACGCCTGATCTAAAGTATCCAAATTTCATGTGGTCTCATCAAAGATCTATACCTCATATGCAAGTATCCTCGAATTTTTTTGCTTAAAAAGCTATACCAATATCATTTAGAAAAACCATCTGTCTCTACTGTACATCTTAGTGCACGGAGAACCCAGCTAGCCATTTCATTTCTATTCTCTTCTTCCAAAAAGATACATAAAACTTTGGCAGCAAAGATTTCACCTAATTGCATATCCTAAGGTTATTAGGGGTTTCCATTTTGTCCCCATTAGTTTAGAATCATCTAAAATGAAAGAGAAGGCAGTAAGAAACATATATCAGCATCTAGATTGCTAAACTCCTTCCTTTCTATTCTAAGGATCCTTCTCTAGTCTGTGGAGGGTTCTAGGAGAGAACGGTTTTTGTGCAATCATGTGTTTTTCCCTTAAATTTGTTTTCTTATACATACTTACATTGTATGCTTTAAAATATAAAAGGCAAGACAGTTAGGTCTGTGGCTTTGTTCTGTTATTCTCAAGACTATCCTTCCCTAAAACAATAGGTGTTTCTTGTGCAACTCCCTGGAATGAGAAAAAATAGTGCCACTGTATACAAAAACACAATATTTAATGCTTTACATTCATTCTGTATTAGTCATCAACAACAATAATGAGGTTAGATTTCTGAACTTAATCATTGAACTAATAACAGCTTAGTGAATATTAACCTTTACATTATGTGCCTATAGAACTCTTATAAAAATATAATTTGAGCTAGCTTTATGCAGGATTTTCCTTTTGCTTATACAGTATATCAAAAAATAGCATCACAAACTTAAAACCTGACACAGGGAAAACTTGTGCTAAATGTGGGCTTACCAGAATTTACTGTTAAATATAATCAATGTGTTTAATTTATAGAATAGAAAGGGTTTGAGAGTGCAAATGAGTAATCTTATTATTGTTCCAAGGTATCAGTTGTATTTATTCATAAATAAGCACTCATTCAAATATTTAAGTGAAACTGAGAACTATTCAAAATATTGCAGCCAAGGTAATTATCAAAGCTGCTTTATACCAATTATAATTTTATAGACAAGCTAGCATAGGCAATTCTGCTCCTTGCCATACAGAATTCAAAAATTGTAGAAAAATTCATTTTTTGAATTTATAATAAAAGTAATCTAGTACATAGTAATGAGTAGGTAGAATTTTGATTTATAATTTTCAAGGTGGCTTGCAGACTCAAGCCATTCAATTCTCACAAGTAACTCTGTAAGATATGCATAATGGTGTTTTTCCATTTAAATGCAGCAATTAGACTCTGAGGAGGTAAATTATTTACTTGATATCATAAGTCACAGATATTCAAAAGTAAAAGTAGAACTATATGTTTTGAATAATAACACAATGGTTTCTCTACCTCAGAATTATAGTAACAAAATCTGAATGAGAGTCTAACTGTACTTAGAGATGGATTCCACATATTAACAGCACAACTTAATTATGCACTATTATAAATGATATGATAAGGCTCATAGATTGTAATTTGCTAGGGTTTCAATAGAGAACCTTTTTTTCTGAGTAATGTGTTATCCTAGAATATTTTAAAATAAATATAATCTGTTTTAATAATATTCACAGTCTTATTTACACTACTAAAATGCTTACTAATCTATTTTTCTGATTTTTTGTAAAAATAAACATATGACTACTTTTTTTCTGAAATACCATAAATCTTAAGTTAGTCAAATCATGATTAATGAGGATTTATTAGATATCAACATATGAGTCTTCAATAAATCATGTTTATTCTTTTTAACTGGCTACACAATTTTACAATGAAGAATGGAAACTATAATAAATAGTATGCTAACATGATCGAGATTTGAATGACTGTTTTGTCCTCACAGATTGTCAAAATCTTGAACAAATACAGAATTTATTACAGCAGTTCTTCAAATAAAGCTAAAAAGAAAAAAAAAACATCAGTTCAATTTCTATAAGCAAGATATCGGAATTACTTGAAACAGGCCTGCAGTAGCTATTCACTGGGGAGAATTGTTGTTAACTCAATAGCATCAACTCCTGAGATGGAGGGGAAGAAAAACAAACCAATCAAGGCTAATGGTTCCTGATGAACCCAGATTAAACAGAGAGATTGGTATGGTTTAAATATACTCAAGGGAACAGTCCTTCAGCTAAGAGTATCAATTTTCACTTTGGGTCAACAGGATGAAAAGTGTGTGGTTGAAAATCAGATATTGCAAATGTATACACCTTGAGCCAGAATGCCTGTTGAGGGAAAAAAATCTTAGCAATCAGAAGACACGCTGAAAGTACATGAAGAAGTATAATCAATATAGTAAAATTAAAATTTTTAATTAGTTAGAGAACTGAGAAAGTTAAAATAAGTATCAAAAACTTTAGAAAATGGAAAAATTATAACAATGAAAAATATGAAAATTCATATGCATAAAATTGATCTAAAATATCTGATTAAAATAGAGAGAATTTCAAAAGTATTGAATAAAATAACAAATAAAGTAAGAGATATTGCTGCACATTTGTAAGTTTAAATATTTTTTAAAAAGTTAATATTTTTCTCCAAATTTAGTTCAGTGTAAAGAAAATTCAATCAAAATCTCAATCTTATGAGATGATACTAAAATTTACTAAAGGGTATATTGCTAAAAAGGCAAATAAATTAAAGGTTTTTCTGTAAGGATGTTCAATGCAGCAGTGTTGAAAATAGTGAGAAAATAAGATTATTTAAATATTTACATTATTTATAATGGTATTGATGACTATAATTTTTAGGCATTAAATTTTTTCACAATAAATACATTGTTAAGTAAATTACAAAAATGTTATGTACATTATAATGATGATTTTTGTTTTGAAAAGATTCTGGCTATACATAATAGTTATCAGTATTTGTAGTTAGAAAACCACTGGTCCAAACCCTCACTATTTCCCTGAGAGCAGATAAATCTACCAAGATGGAAGTAGAGAGGGCTATTCACTATCTGTTTAAAGAAGTCTTTGAGCAATCCTCAACTTTCATAGCTGGCCCCTCCCAAGCATTTCTATGCTCAGGATTCCATTTAATTGAATAATCATAGTTTTTGTTCAATACTTATAAATGTGCGTGTGTTTATTTTTATATCTGTCATTGCTAAAGTTTTGAGCTAAGGAAGGTTATAGCATAAGTTTTTTCCATAATCTTGAAACAAAAGATTATGTTTTCCTCATAAAACATAATGAAAATATTAAAAATACATTTTGTCAACAGCAGTTACTAGGGTTTACCTCTGTATTGCCGTGTTCATAGAATCATAAATGTTTTTCAGCTAATTCATGCTATACGAATCTTCTTTGACATGAATTATTTTTATAATTATAATCTCTAATAATACCTTCTAAAATAAAGAAAAACTAAAAATATTTTTTAATATTTTTACTTTTATGGAGCTAAGTTATAGAAAGAAAATGGACATTTTCTTAAAAAATAAACTCGAGTCTGTGCCACCACTGATTTGTGAGGCTGATTGAACACAGTATTAGTGCATAATATCTTTGAGAATAAAAACTGTGTCAAATGCATTTTCATATTCTTTAGTGTAGCCAGCGCAGGGTGTTGTAAATAGCACTCAATGAAACAGTTGAATTTAACTCAAGTGTTTTAAGATGGCCTGATTGGTGGTGGTGCAGTGAATAAAGCATTGATCTGGGACACTAAAGACCCAGGTTCGAAACTCCAAGGCTGCAGGCCTGAGCACCAGCTCACCTGGCTTGAGCACGGGGTTGCTGGATTGATCCGAGAGAGAAAGAGAAAGAGAGAAAGGAGGTAGGGGGAGAGAGGAGAAGCATCAACTCATAATTGTGGCAGTTTTGTTGTTTATTAACCCCTTGCTCAAGTCAGTGACCTTGGGCTTCAAGCCAGCGACAATGGGATCATTTCAATGATCACACGCTCAAGCCAATGACACTGCAGTCAAGCTGGTGAACCTGAATATATGCTAAAAAAAAAAAAGTTTAAAAAAAGTATTTTAAGACTGACTTACTATATACCTCAATCCCATTTTTTACCTCAATCCCATTTTATCAAACACCTAATTTAACTCTCTATGTTAAACTCACCTATGTTTTAACTCTCTAAAATTATTTTTTTTAATTTTTGAAAAAAGGTGTATACCATTTTGTTTAAGATGAGGAATTTGAGACATACTGTGAACTTGTTAACTATAAACTCTCTGTTTTATTATTGTAAGGAACATACAAGTAACATCTAGTACTATATGCTCTACAAGCAGATATGTATGCTCAAGTGAATCATTACATGTTTCAGATCTAACTAATCATGCTATTTGAATTTCATATATTTTTTAAAATCCTATCATTATTTTAGGGAAAAAGAGAATGAACTTGAGATCTCACAGCATACAACTCCAAGTAGAAATAAGTACAATGTAGTGCTATTATCTTTTTATTTATTGAAAAGATACTGTTCCTCCCCTCCCCCCGCCCGCGTTCCCAAGAAAGTTAAAATAAATGTGGCAAACTGGTTATTGACTTAAGATTATATAGTCATACCTTCCCAAAGAGCACCTAAACTGGACTGCTAAGAAAAATGGGTCACAGGGACAAAATGTATCATAGGAGAATGTACATTTACATAAGGTTTCAAGGAATTTCTGTGTTTTTTAGAATGGTAAAAATAATATGAATGAGTTAGAGCCTGGAGCTTGTCCCTCTATTCATTTTATTGACCTAGGTTTACTATAAAAGCAAAAATATATACCTGCTGAAAATATGTACATTCCACATAGGGTTCCAGCAACTAAGCATGGGAAAAATCTAATTTGACTGGACTGCTGATTGATTTCCTAAAGTCCCATTGCTTTCGATTTCTCAGTGATGACATAGTTCCCTGCAGTCAATATGTATCTCTTAATTTGTTTGAAGGAAAATTGGCCTCTTTTGCCTTCTCAAATCACATTTTGTAATCAATGGCAATGTTCTGAACGTAACCCAGGAATGTCTTTAGGAATCGAGGGTAGTTTCAATAAATTATTTTTAGCCTGATGTCTTTCTAGGAACTTATTATTACAATAGTGTAGCAGAAAAATTTTTTCTTTCTTGCATCTGCAAACTAACACAAATTTTATTACTATCCACCAAAATGTACAGAGTAGTCAAATGCTATGAATATATTTTGTTCAATAAAATCTATTCCTAAATAATTTCTTGGTAACATGCTGAACTTACATTATTCTTGTAATAGTATGTACCTGTCTTTTAAAACAAAGAAATTGATTCTACCTACCTAATAAAGTAAATCTTGAACAAGTGTACATGGAAAGAAAATCTTAAATTTTAGAAAAACCAAGGGACATCTGATACTATTAAAAGATTTCTAGGGAGTAGAACACTTAGGCTTCAGATTTAAAGTCAAAATTAGATTACAGTAGTAGGTAATAACAGCTTATAGTAAGCTCTTTCATTTATATTGAATGCTTCTGTTCCACAAAATAGTTGATCTTCCCCAGAGACTGGTTAATGCATTGTACTATTATTTTATTTGAAGTACAGTACATCTGTATTATTTCAACTCTGAGGTAAACCTCACCAGTAGATGGCCTACACAAGCAAGCCCATTTTGGTAAAGATCTCTGATTTTGAGCATAGTGCCTTAGCAAGGATTCATCTTTGACTGGTCTAGCCTACAGAAACCATTCCTTATAAGCAACAACAAATGACACAGCCTTAAAATCCTATAAAAACAGTGATTATATGGTAGGGAATTCTATATTAATGTCTAGCCACAATATAATTTTAGTTAATTCATTTGGACAAAAGACATAAGAAACAATAAAAGTGAAAACCAGAATGAATATACTGCCAGCACAATTACCAGAAAGTATAATTCAAGACTTGCAATAGGGTCACTTAAGTTAGGCCACAGAATTCACCAAGACTGAGGCTACATTGTAGAACAATTGATGATCACCCACAAGTATACATTATTCACTCAGTTAGTTGTCCGACACTAACCCAGCACCAGTGCTGCACCAGGCAGGGTTCTAAGAAGAATTACAGTAGTGAAAACTGTGGCACTTTAATTTTGGAAAGAACAGTGTACACAAAAGATATATACATATATAAAGTAAATGACAAGTGCTTTGAAGAAAAACCAAAGTATGGAAATCTCAACAACCGTGTTGCATTACATCTCTTAGAAATATATTTTTAAACAAATTTAGTACATACTTTTAGAGGTATGAAACAAAGAGACTACTTTTGCAGAGATCTCATACTTACATAAGGTAACTTTTTCAAACTTATTCATAGAAGGATTAGTGCGAAATCCAAAATTTCTTAATTCTAGGTTTGTGCTTAGATGTATGTCTTAGCCTTCAGCTTTCACTAGCCAAAGGGTACATTTAAGGTGGATTATAGTATTACCTTAAGAAGAGTATTAGAAAAAACTCAGTAAATGAGGATTCTAGAGATTCAAGGGATTATAACCAAATCTTAATCTCTTGGTGTTGTTTTTCTCCAACTAGCAAATGTAGATAAGCTGTTTCAAATAAAAATAAAGGAGTATTTGATAATTTCTACTCAATGTAATTCAATACATCATGTACCAGGTACTGTAATTAGCATAAAGATATATTGAAGAGGACAACACACACTAAATAATTTATTATAGGTATTAGAAAAGTAGAGCCATATCTTATTCTATAAGAAAGATTAGCTATTCTAAAGAATAGCTGCATTTCCCTGAAGAAAGGCAATGAATATTTATTTGTATGAAAACAACAGTGGGAATCTTATTATTATATCAAAATTTCACAATAAGCCCAAACCCTATATAAATGATGTATATAAAAATAAGTGAAGACATAGATGTTAATATCTTCCCTACTAAATTACAGAGTAATATGTGAACCAACCAATTAAAATTTAAAACATATCTAAGTCTCATAGATGTTTTCACAGAATGTCTTGTTAACATTCTCCCTATATCTTCTTTGCTTCTTATTTTTTACTTCACTCTCTTACACACCCACATGAGTTACTAGACAGGATGGTCTAAACAAAGTGGCACCTGAAATTATTCGTTTTTGTACTGAAGTTATTAGAAAAAGAGTAAATAGCTTGTAAACAGTTTCACTTTAGAAAGACTTAGTTGAAAGAGAAAAAAATTGTTAAAAACATTTTTTTTTTAATTTATAGGGCTGATTATGTCACTAAAAATACCTACGAGTTTGATCTAAATATCAAATTTTAATGATGAATGCAGATATGTATTAGTGACAAAGCAATAAGATTTCTAGGGCTCAAAAAAGCTACATCAACCTTTCATTAAAAGCTTCAGAATTTAGCTGATTTCATTTAGTAATAACCTAATTAGTGAAAGTAAAGAAATAATAACATTCATTAATCTATTATCTATTTTATATGAATTATATAATGAAAATCATTTACAGCCATAAGAATACAGGTTACATATGACTCTGATAATGTATTAACACACTGAGAAACCTGATTTAGCTTGTAAGTACATATTTCTTCACTGAAATTGTACAAAATCCATTCATCAAGGTGTTCCATCTACATTCATTTCCTACCAGTAGGAAAAACAAGAAATGGGGGAGGAAGAGAGAAGAAATGGGAAAAAGAGAGAGTAAAAGAAGAAGGAATTCCTGGCCGTGGCCGGTTGGCTCAGCGGTAGAGCGTCGGCCTGGCGTGCGGGGGACCCGGGTTTGATTCCTGGCCAGGGCACATAGGAGAAGCACCTATTTGCTTCTCCACCCCCCCCTCCTTCCTCTCTGTCTCTCTCTTCCCCTCCCGCAGCCAAGGCTCCATTGGAGCAAAGATGGCCCGGGCGCTGGGGATGGATGGCTCCTTGGCCTCTGCCCCAGGCGCTAGAGTGGCTCTGGTCTCAGCAGAGCGATGCCCCGGAGGGGCAGAGCATCACCCCCTGGTGGGCGTGCCGGGTGGATCCCGGTCGGGCGCATGCGGGAGTCTGTCTGACTGTCTCTCCCCGTTTCCAGCTTCAGAAAAATACAAAAAAAAAAAAAAAAAAAAAAAAAAAAAAGAAGAAGAAGAAGAAGAAGGAATTCCTGATATATTCCTGCTCCAAATTTTAGGCTTTTCAAATACCTAACACAAAATGGGAAACATTTACTATATTGTCATACTAACATAAGTGACTCTTGTCCCCATTAACAGGTAAGTGCTAAGAAATAAAATTCTTGCTTTTACCGTTTGTTTTTCTACTAAAAGCTCCAAAGAACCATTTCAAAATTATTGTTCTATTAAAAGCTTGGCTCAGTTTCTCTTACCTGCTTTATTTGCATTTGTGTTTGTGATAAGAATTTCATGATAAAAAATTCTCAATATGCCCCAGATGGTGTTTTAAATTTTACCCAATAATAACTCATCTTTAAAAAATTTAAAAGGCCAGTTCATCAACCCAAATATCACAATTAGTTTATCTTCTCAAAACTAGTATTCTTTTTCTTACCATAACAGCACAGAACCACTGTTAAAACATAGGATAAAATACCCTCCACTGCATACTTCCTTAAACTTTTTACTTTCTATATGAGTTGAGAGCAGAAGGTAAAGAACACTGCAAGCACTGTGCAATTATATGTATTGTAGAAGACAGGTGTTTCTTTGTTTTGTGTTCTTTTGCTTTATTTGACATTTAACAAAACCAGAAAAATGAAAGATCTTCTCCAGGAGATACTACTAAACAAGCAACCATAGTGAACCTTTCTCCTGATAATCACCAAAAGTTTTTTGTTTGTTTGTTTGTTTGTTTGTTTTGACAGACAGAGAATCAGAGAGAGCGATAGATAGGGATAGACAGACAGGAAGAGAGATGAGAAGCATCAATTTTTCACTGTGTCACTTTAGTTGTTCATTGATTGCTTTCTCATATGTGCCTTGACCGTGGGGCTACAGCAGATCGAGTAACTCCTTGCTCAAGCTAGCAACCTTGGGTCCAAGCTGGTGAGCTTTGCTCAAACCAGATAAACCTGCGCTAAAGCTGGTGACCTCGGTGTCTCCAACCTGGGTCCTCCGCATCCTAGTCCAACACTCTATCCACTGCGCCACCACCTGGTCAGGCCAACAGTTTTTATATAAGCTAAAGAGTTCTATCTCAACATTCAATCTGTTTAAAAGATGCAGTATTTTAATATCCATGTAAAAATGGCATTTTACTCCTTTAAATCCAATTGTTTTCATTTATTTAAAAAATTCTTAAACTTAACAATATTGAAATTCCAGGGTACCTTAATTCTCCTATTCAGGAAAGTATAGACAATCCCTGGTATACCGCCACATAATTCAAAAAGGAGGTATAGCCAATTCTGAAGTGCATAAACAAAACAATATTCTAAGTGAAACATACTAACTTACATAAAAATATTAAATGAATGATATAATCAACCTTAAGAGTTTTTACTTTTTTTTTTACCCCCAGTTTCTAGGTAAGCTTACATTGGGTGTAGACATAGTAATCTACCCTTCTGTTTGAAAAATCTCCAGAAAGTGAAATTACATGTCATACAATGTAAGTAAGTCGAGTAGTCAAGAAATTATGCAAATCCAAAATGCCTTTCCTGATTATAAGTCATCTATTCCTATCCACCCAAGGATGAAATGAAGAATAGCTATTACATATTACTACATTATCCTTATTATCTCTTTAATGTTAGAACTTGAAGGAAGGTAGTTTTTCTTTAAAAGCAGCTTTATTTTGAACTGTACACAGGATGTTGGATGATAATTGCAGTAAAGATAGCACTACACTTGAAACAACATCTTCAATCTCTGTAAACTGAGGAGGATAGAGAAATCAAGGCATTTTCTAATCCAAGGTCATGCAGAATTAAAAAGGAAAATAGTCGATGGGAAGCCAACCTAAGACTTCCAGTCTCCTGTTCTTACTGCCTGAACAGTCTCACTACCTTTTAAGTTATTTTCCATTCAGGTAAGACAGAGCCCTATGGGATTCATTCCCCCTTGTGCAGTTTGCTTAGCTGAGCCATACATTTCTATTGGCCCTATTGATTAGGCATCTGCTTCCTCTGTGAGGATGGTTTGCTCTTGTGGAACCGTGTTTAGCAGCTGTTACAGTTCAGATGAGTGTTGACAGGATGAAAATTAAATTAACACCCAATAACATTTTAACACCTGGTCCAACAACTGCAATATCATTGAATTTCACCTTTTCAAAATTGCTTCGGGAGTTTATTCATCCTTACTTTGACTTTGACCTAAACAGACACTCCTATAATTTTGCTACAAAAGACTCTCCCTTGACTGTTCATTTATAATTTCCATGAAATTTCCCTCAGATCCATGTTCAATGACTGCATGGGCAGTCTCTGGAAAAACTCAGTAGAAATATTCCATTGGAAGATATGCCACTCTCTAGATCATAGCTAAAGAGTAAGACCAGATAGAAAATGCAAACCAAAGAGGAAGTATGTTTCATTATAGCACAAACTGGACTGATGGAAAACAAACCATCTACTCAGGAAAAGTAAAATTGGAAAGAACACAGGTTTCACATACTTTTGACTTTATAACTCTTGACTGGCTTGTGAATAGCATTGTGGGGAGAATGTAGAACATGGCCCTTAAGCTGATAAGACTCTGGAGTCAGAATTCCTTTTAAAATGCAACTCTTCTGGTCCCAGACATGTGATATTTTAAAAAATTTAAATCCCTAACGTTCATTTTCCTCATAAAATCCCACTAATAATAGCACATGCTTTACAGGATTGTTTGACAATTATACAAACCATGTAAAACTCTTAAAGTGATAGTATCCCAAGGGTCTGACATATAATAAGTGCTAAGTATGTGTTAGGTACTCTTATTATTTCACAGACTACCTGAATTGAAAAGGAGCTTTGATATATTTATTTATTTATTTAGACAATTGAATTTAACAGGGTGACACTGGTCAATTATTAGAGTACATAGATTTAGAGAAAACATCAACACATCATTTGGACAGTGGATTATGCTGTATACTCATCACCCAAAGTCAAATCATCTTCTGTCACTGTATATTTTGTTTCTCTTTAAGCCCCTCCCCTTCCCCCCCACTGCCCTCCCTCTCTTCTCTTCTCCTCCCCATGATAACCACTGCACTTTTATTTGAGATGTTTTAATCCTATCCTCTCATTTTACTGTTAGGTAAGCACAAAGAGGTTTTTGGTAACTTCCTCAAAGATACATTTTCACATTGTCAGTGCTGAGAAACAAATCCAGGTTTCCTCATCAGAACTCTCATTTTCTTTTCATAAAATGACAACTCCTTAAAAGGCTATTTATATAGAAGCGTTTATGTGACCATGTTATGTCACTCAACCACTTAAGCTGCTATTATCTATCTTCCTCTTCTAGGAGAAAAAAAATGGTGTTATTTGCAATATATATGTCCTCTTTGGAGAAGTGTCTATTCTGGTCCTTTGCTCATTTGTTAATTGGATTGTTTGTGTTTTTTGGTGTTGAGTTTATAAGTTCCTTATACATTTTGGATATTAATCCTTTATCAGATGTATTGGCAAATTTGTTCTCCCATTGAGTAGGCTGTCTTTTCATTTTGTGGATTATTTCCTTTGCTGTGCAAAAACATTTTAGTTTGATATAGTAGCACTTGTTTATTTTTTTTTTCTTTTGTTTCCCTTGGCAAAGGTGATATATCAGAAAAAAATATTGCTACAAGAAATGTTGAAAACTTTACTGCCTACGTTTTCCTCCATGATTCTTATGGTTTTCACTCTAATATTTAAGTCTTTAATCCATTTTGAGTTGATTTTGTGTATGGTGTATGAAGGTGGTCCAGTTTTATTTTTTTGCATGTATCTGTCCAATTTTCTCATTACCCTTTATTGAGTAGACTGTCTTTATCACACTGTATATTTTTGCTTTCTTTTTCAAATATTAATTGACTATAAAGGCATAGGTTTATTTCTGGGCTCTCTATTCTATTCCATTGATCTATATGTTTTTATGCCAGTACCATGTTATTTTGATTACCATAGCCTTGCAGTATAGTTTGGTATCAAGTTGTTTGATAACTTCAACTTTGTTCTTCTTTCTCAAGATTACTGTGGCTATTTGGGATACAGATGTAAAAAGATGTGCAATGTCACTAATCATCAGACAAATGCAGATTAAAACCACAATGAGATATCGCCTCACACCTGTCAAATGGCTAGCATCAATAAATCAACAAACAGGCCCTAGCCAGTTGGCTCAGTGATAGAGCATCAGCCTGGCATGTGGAAGTGCCAGGCTCAATGCTTGGTCAGGGCACACAAGAGAAGCTCCCATCTGCTTCTCCACCCTTCCCCCTCCTCTTTCTCTCTATCTCTCTCTTCCCCTCCCACAGCCAAGGCTCCATTGGAAAAAAGTTGTCCCGGGGTGCTGAAGATGGCTCCATGGCCTCCACCTCAGGCACTAGAATAGCTCCAGTTGCAATGGAGCAACACCCCATATGGGCAGAACATCGCTCCCTAATGGGCATGCCAGGTGGATGCTGGTTGGGCGCATGCGGGAGTCTGTCTCTCTGCCACCCTATTTCTCACTTCAGAAAAAAAAAAAAAAAGAAAAGAAATCAACAAACAACAAGTATTGGCAAGAATGTGGAGAAAAGGTAACCCTCATGCACTGTTGGTAGAAATGCAGGTTGGTGCAGGCATTGTGGAAAACAGTATACAGTTACCTCAAAAAATTAAAAATGGAACTGCCTTTGACCCAATAATTCCACTTCTGGGAATATAGTCAAAGAAAACAGAAAAACTAAATCAAATGAATATATACACCCCTATGTTCACTGTAGTATTATTTATAATAGCCAAGTTTTGGAATAAGCCAAAATACCCATCAGTAGAGAAGTGAATATAATAGCTGTGGTACATTTACACAATGAAATAATACTTAGCTGTAAAAAAGAAGGAAATCTTACCTTTTGAGACAGCATGGGTGGACCTGGAGAGTATTATGTTAAGTGAAATAAACCAGTCAAACAAGTAACATGATTTTACTTATACATGATTTTACTTAGACTCTAATGAACAACACAAACTAACAAAATAGAAACAGACTTGTAGCTATAGAAAATAGACTAACAGCTTTCAGAGGGAAAGGGGGTTGGGGTCTAGATGAAAAAGATAAAGGGATTAAGCAAAGAAAACAATTCATACACAGATAACAGTATGGTGATTACAAGAGGGTGTGCAGTAAGGTAGAAGGGATAAAGGCTGATAAATGGTGATGGAAGGAGACTTAGGGTGGTGAACATGCAATACAATATACAGAGGATGTTTTATAATTATACACCTGAAGCCTATATAATTTTATTAACCAATATCACCCCAATAAATGCCATTAAAAATCAATATAAGGGCCCTGACCGGTTGGCTCAGTGGTAGAGCGTCCGCCTGGCGTGCGGGGGACCCGGGTTCGATTCCCGGCCAGGGCACATAGGAGAAGCGCCCATTTGCTTCTCCACCGCCCCCCCTCCTTCCTCTCTGTCTCTCTCTTCCCCTCCCACAGCCAAGGCTCCATTGGAGCAAAGATGGCCCGGGCACTGGGGATGGCTCCTTGGCCTCTGCCCCAGGCACTAGAGTGGCTCTGGTCGCGACAGAGCGACGCGCCGGAGGGGCAGAGCATCGCTCCCTGGTGGGCAGAGCGTCGCCCCTGGTGGGCGTGCCGGGTGGATCCCGGTCGGGCGCATGCGGGAGTCTGTCTGACTGTCTCTCCCCGTTTCCAGCTTCAGAAAAATACAAAAAAAAAAAAGAAAAAAAGAAAAAAAGAAAAAAATTAATATAAGTAAATAAATAAAGTTTTCAAATTTTGCTATTTGCTAGGGCTACTAAGATAAAAGGATTATTATAAGGTTATACAATTACCATGTCATCATTTGCTATTCATAATTCCTATCAGATGCTAGATGTTTTGCCTAAGACAAATATAGCACAGAGCATAACCTATAGGAAGCCAAGAGAAAGATGTCACCATACAACCACATAACAAATACTGTCCAGTAAACAACTGTTAGAAAATGGTGATCAATTTAGTAGATTTTCCAAGATTACTTTTCTTCTTGTTTCTGTTACCTTCAATTTTATCGCTAATTAATAGTAATTATAGTGTACACAGAAAAAGAAGACTAGCAGAAAGGAGAATTGCATCCTTTAATTTGGTTAGTGCTAGCACTCACTAACAATTTTGGCAACTATTGTATTTCTAGAGATTGACGTTATAGACTGTAATGAGATTTTTGGATTAATTTTAAATGGCATGTATGTATTCATCTACTTTTTCCACCTGCCTTTACCCTCACCAATATATACTGAAGAGTTTTTTATCTTGTTTCATAACAGATTATATTCATTTCTTTTGCTTCTCATCCTGAACATATGGGAGTGATAATAAGACACAACTTGGGGGTGATAATACTTTTAAAAACTTGTATTTTAAAAATTATTTTATCTTAATTGTTTTAAATAAAACATCCTAATTCCATATTTTTAAATTGGCAAAATTTGATGTAATCATTAACTTTATAAAAATATTTTTGTAGAAGGACATAATTTTATGGGGAAAAAGCAATGACAGAGGGAAGTGGGTACAAAGATCTTACCTATCTTAATCTGCCAGTATGGGAAAAGCAGTCTTCCGGCTGTAAAATTCAAATGGTGGGAAATGAATGTTTCCAAAATGTTATATAATTGCTTCATTGACTGATTCTCCTAATTGGTTCCCTCTGTCTCCTGAGGCAAGTAAAGCCTTTTTTACCCTAACTCTAGAAAGAATCTAAGCACCTTGATATGATTTTAACTATAAAGCATTAAAGATATTTAGTGTGCTTAGCAACACATAATTCTCAGATAAAGTTATAAACATCCTGAGACAACTGTGTTTTTCACTAAAAAATAACTACCTGAGCATGCACTTAAAACAGGAAGAAGCATTACAAGATTCTCGAATTCTTATAGATATGGTAGTGCTTTTTATCAATTATTTTGCAAGACTAATTACTTAGCATCAGAAAGTACTCCTACTAAAACTAATACAGTCACATCATGGTCAGCGTTAATATTTTAGTGTTGTATGAGGAGTGTGAAAGGAAATTTTTATAAACCTTCAAATTCAACTAAAATATGGTTGAACATTCTTCTGAGGCCTTAGCAGCAAGTAACTTTGCTTTTGAATATTTAATTACTCTACACTACAAAGAGATGTGATCATCTAGGAAAGAAATGCTGTTTTTCTAGGATAGAGAGAGGCAAGAGAAAAGTGAAATAAAAAGCAGAAAAAGTTTCCATTTATATCAATGCCAATAAACAGAGACAACTACCATGTCATAAATTTTTAAAAAGTCAGTTAATTAGTCTCTGCTTTTATTTAAAAATATTCCAGACACAGGAAAACCACTTACTTTAAATGTTTATCATGTTCATAACTGATGTGCCCACTTGTGTACACTGTGATCATTTTGCAGAGCAGGTAGAAACCCTCTGCAATTCTTCAGAGATAAAAAAATTAATTAGTTCATTAAAAATCCATAGAATCACAAATACAAAGTTATGGCTGAGTGTCATTGATAGGAACACTTCATTTTACCAATGAAGAGACTATGACTATATAAAAATGACATGTTTTGCCCATAGTCACACAGATAGTCAGAAAAAGGCCAAGATTCAAATAGAAGCACCCTACCTGGCAGGTCAACATTCATCTTACTTCACCAGAGGATAATTATACAGTTTCCTTTGTTTTAGGATATTTTCCTCTACTAGCCACAGAGAATCAATATGTTACCCTCTGGTCATAAGACAGACATGATACAAGAAAAGTCATTCATTCAGATGTTTGCTAGCCTGCTCTTATAGTAACTTTACCTGCTGCAGTAGAAGAATGCTAATAATTATATCCAAATCAAAAAATTTTTGAAAGTTAATGTTCAAATTTATGTAGTTAAGGTCAATATATATTAGCAAAATATTACATATATAAGATTATGTAAAATTCTGTAAGACATTATTTATCACATATATAAATAATGACTGTTTCAACATAATACATGTCTACTACAGGTGCTCTCTAAATATCAACTATAGATTTTCTGTAAAAAGAATGAGACTCATGATCAGTAATTCCAAGATAGCAACAGAGTAAGCAGTTGTCCCAACATCCACCTCCCAGGACCAAATTGGATTACAAATAAATATAAGAACAATCATCTTGAATGACCAACTTTGGACTAAATGAAGAGAAGTGTATAACCAAGGATCACAGAAGAAGCCACACCAAGACTGGTAGGAAGAGTGGAGATGTGGAAAGGGCTGCCCTGCTCCCAGAAGTGAGTGGCAACTGATGGCCCAGAGGGCCTCTCACTGCAGGATGGTTTGCCCTGAGAGAAAAGAGTCCCAAGCACCAGGCTGGGTGTCCCAGCATAAAGTGCCAGAGCGTAGAAGAGATGCCCACATAGCATTTGGCAGAAAAAAGAGACGAGGTATCTGTGAAAAAGAAACAGGGGATCTCAGAGACGCAGGCTTTGTCTTAAAGGGCCAGAGCAGAAACTCTCATTCATAGCCACTTGCCCAGGGCTCTGGTGGAGGGAGAGCTAAGAGGACAAGAGATTGATGAGTAGAGTGTGAAGTTGGTGGCCCAGGGAGAAGAACAGTGAGGGATGGCTACTGAAACCACTGTGCTGAGCCATTCTCCAGTATTGCAGTCTCCCTCTTTCTTGGGTGGAGCAGTCTTCTCTGAGCAGCGTCAGCCTGGGAAAAGCAACCGCCCCACCCTTGGGAGTTTCTCCTGCCATACCCTATGGCAGGGGTCCCCAAACTTTTTACACAGGGGGCCAGTTCACTGTCCCTCAAACCGTTGGAGGGCCAGACTATATAAAAAAAATATGAACAAATCCCTATGCACACTGCACATATCTTAAAGTAAAAAAACAAAACAGGAACAAATACAATATTTAAAATAAAGAACAAGCCCTGACCGGTTGGCTCAGTGGTAGAACGTTGGCCTGGCGTGCTGAAGTCCCTGGTTCGATTTCCGGCCAGGGTACACAGGAGAAGCGCCCATCTGCTTCTCCACCCCTTCCCCTCTCCTTCCTCTCTGTCTCTCTCTTCCCCTCCTGCAGCCAAGGCTCCATTGGAGCAAAGATGACCCGGGCGCTGGGGATGGCTCCTTGGCCTCTGCCCCAGGCGCTAGAGTGGCTCTGGTTGTGAGCCACTGGTGGCTCAGAGCGTCGCCCCCTGGTAGGCGTGCTGGGTGGATCCCGGTCGGGCGCATGCGGGAGTCTGTCTGACTGTCTCTCCCTGTTTCCAGCTTCAGAAAAATACAACAAATAAAAAAATAAAAAAAATAAAGAACAAGTAAATTTAAATCAACAAACTGACCAGTATTTCAATGGGAACTCTGGGCCTGCTTTTGGCTAATGAGATGGTCAATGTGCTCCTCTCACTGACCACCAATGAAAGAGGTGCCCCTTCCGGAAGTGTGGTGGGGGCCAGATAAATGGCCTCAGGGGGCCGCATGCGGCCCTTGGGCCGTAGTTTGGGGACCCCTGGCCTATGGAGACTGGAACGTTCTGAGAAGTCCGAAAGCAAGGAGCACATAAGTGATTCAGTTTCCTGGTGTTGAAGCTGGATCTTTCCCCTTGTCCCCATGCTCCTGAGTCTATGACTGGTGCTTCAGCATCAGAGGAGACACAGAAGAAACTGTTCGAACTGTGGGCAGACTACACTTCTTGGCCTCAGAGGCTACACCCACCAGACTCCTGAGGGCCACACTGTACTGAGGGCTGTGATAAAACTCAGGAAAGACTGATACCTGGGGCCGAGCGGTAGAGCCACACCCTCCACCCTTCCCAATATCTGAATTGTCCCAGGCTCTAGACTCCACTAAAGGTTTTTTCATGGGCTGAGCTGAAGAAGCAGCCAGCAGACAAAGGCAGCAGAGAGCACTTCACAGAAAATCTTGCTTTTCCTGACCTTCCTCCAGGCCCAGAGTGGGTAAAAGCCAGCCTAAGTGTGCAGCTTGGTATTTCCATGTGCACCAGGGCCCAGTAGAAGCAGCCAAAAACTCTGGTTTTCTTGTAGCTCCAAGAAGATTGCTGTATGCCAGTCACAGGCACTGTCACCCACTGATCTGTGCTGGGTTCCTGCCAGGGATGCCCAGGGATGGCACATCCAATGTCCAGCTGTGGAAAGCATTGGAGCAGAACACAACTAACCTTGCTAACGGCATATCCTAAGGGAGAGCTCATCGGACACCAGGAAAAGCTGAGGTATATTTCGCTTTCAGTGGTCAAACATCTGCACAGAGATTCATGCACCCCCTGGACTAGGTGGAGCTTCACAGCTGACTGGCCCAGGTTCCAGATATCCTGCCCCACTGGGCTAGGTTCCACAGGGAAGATGGAGAGAAGCTTGGAATATGAACATTCAGAGTGTGGGTCTCCACAAGCCTAAAGTTGGGTTCATTTGAGGGACTTATCCACTTTCTTGGGGGGCACAGTCAGCCCCAGGAGAAGACTCTCCCAGTCTACCCGCCTGAGATCAGGGGCTCCCCTGATAGACCCTCTGCAGAGAGGACTGTCAGCCGCATCCAATCTGAAACTGTTGCTCATCTCACTGGGGGGGAATAGAATTGGGGTATCCAGTAGGTTTGAGGGATTAGGCTCTGGAATAGTAGCCATTTTTCTCATACTGAGCTTTTGACCAAGAGACTCCAGAAATACAGGGTCCCACTGACATTGAATTCCCAACCTCAGCTGCCTTAATTCACCAAGATTGTAACCCATAGAGAGGTTGGATGCGTGTAGCCAGTCTGAGTTCACACTACAGTCTTTCTACAGAAGACTCTGTGGGAAGACCATAAAGCTGCAAGAGAAGGTGGAGTGGCTGAAAAGTGGACAAAAATCATATGGAGGTTGGGGCTTTTATAGAGCTGCTGTCACTTCTTCTAAACAGGAGGAACCTGATCCTTATATACAGGTTGCCCCCCCCCCCACTGCCCAGGCACAGATAATGCAGACACAAACAATGAGCAGAGTAGTAGCTCCAGAGGTAGCCCACAGTGGGTTACAAACAACTGGTGATGCCAACCCATATGCGAACCCAGCCCAAGAAGACTCAGAAACAGATATTCAGAGCAACCAAAGAAATGGCGTCCTGAGAGATTCCCAATCTCTCCCCTTGAAATTTCAACAAATTTAACAACTAAACACAGAAGAAAAAAACCCACAAAAGACCTTAGAAGCACCCAAAATTTACACACACCAGACAAAGGTATGATTAGGTGAAAAAGTGGCTGAATATATAAGACGGAGGAAGAGGCATTTTACTTTCCGTACTGATCTGAGGTAGGGCACTTTTGTTTGGAGCCAGGGGAAAAGGACATACTGAGCTAATGGAGAAGGAGCGAAGATAGAGTGGGCACCCAAAGTAAAGAACACACAGGTTCTGGCTGAGATTGCGGACATTGGGTGTCCACACAGGTGGTGGACCCACCTAAAATTACCAGCACAGGGTGCCCACTTGGGCCAGTGTCAGCATCTTTGTGTATTCCCAGCAGTGCTAGTGGCTCCACCTAGCATCACCAGCACAAGGAGTGAGTGGGTGTGCACATGGGCCTAGGTGCTTTGCCTGAGATTAACAACGCTGGTCACCTGAGTGAGCAGTAGCATTTTTGGATACTCCCAGCTCCAGCTCCGCAATCTCCTGCATGGGGCACACAGGGGTGCTAGGCTCCACTAGCATCACCAGCACAGGAAGCGAGCAGGTGCACCCACGTGGGCTGAGTTGCTCTGTCAAAGATTAACAATGCTGGGCACCTGCGTAAGAACCAGCATTTTGGGGCATTCCTGGCTCCATGATCCACAGCACTGGGCACCTATAGGAGCACCAGCATCTTTAGGCATTACAGGCTCCATGATTTCCAGTGCAGGGTGTGCACAAGGGCCAAGAAACAAAGGGGGGAAAAAAACAATCTTAGGAGCATCTGAAACACACACACACCAGAAAAAGGTATGATTGGGCAAAAAGGTGGCTGAATATATAATCCACTCTGAAGGAAATAAGATGGAGGATGGAGTATTCCACTTTCCTCACTGATCTGAGGAAGGGCCTCTTTCACCTGGAAATGAGAGAAATGGAGGATTTGGGACAGAGGGAAGAAGCTGGGCTAGGTCATATTTGATGATCAAGGAGAGGAGAGAGCACACTGGCTCAGCCTGAGATTGCAAAAACGGGGCTAGCTCGGGCAGCAGAATCTGACGGAGGTGGTCCAAGCAGGTTGTTCGTCTGCAGAGGCCAGTGCCAGAGTAGCTTTGGGCTTTGTGTGCTCCCAGTCTGCAACCTGGCACAGACTTTGTGGCTCTACCTGGCGCCTCTGGCATGGGTGCACTCATTTGTTAGTGGGAAGAAGGGCTAGGCCGGAGACTGTCAGCAGCAGACTTCTGCATGGGCTTTAGCCAGAGTTTCATCTCTTATTAGTGTTATCAACAATACCACTCTTAATGACATTAAGAAAAAATAAATCAAATATCATGGATACAAAAGACAGATATGTGGCTCAGATAGATGATGAAAAATCTCTAGAAAAAATTTTAATTGCTTGAAAACCTTGGAGTTAAATGACAGAGAATTAAAAATTGAAGTCCTAAAAATACTGAGGGAAATACAAGAAAGCATGGAAAGGCAATTTAGAGACCTCAAAAAACAGTTCATACAAAAAAAAAAAAAAAAAGTTCAATGAACAAAAAGTATACATCACCAAGGAAACTAAAACTATGAAAAAGAATAAAACAAAGATGAAAAACTCAATACATGAACTGAAAAATGAGGTAACAAGCTTAGCTAATAGAACAGGCCATATAGAGGAGAGAATTAGAGGAGTACATAGAGGAGGCAACTAGAGACACTACAGAGAGAAAAGGAGAGAGACTCACAGATTAAAAAAAAAAAAAAAGAGAAAGCCCTACATGAATTGTCTGACTTCATCAGAAAGAGCAACATAAGAATAATGGGTATATCAGAAGGAGAAGAGAGAGAAAATAGAATGGAGAACATATTCAAATAAATAATAGATGAGAACTTCCCAAGCCTGTGGAAAGAATTAGAGTCTTGAATCCAAGAGGCAACAGAACACTAAGTTACCTTAACCCAAACAGACCTACTCCAAGAAACATCATAATGAAATTATCACCAACCAATGACAAAAAAAAAATCCTCAAGGCAACAAAGGAAAAGAATACAACATAATAAAGGAAGGACCATTAGGTTATCATCAGATTTCTCAGCAGAAACTCTACAGGCAAGAAGAAAGTGGACCCCAGTATTTAAAGTACTAAAAGAGAGGAACTTCCAGCCAAGAATATTATATCCATCAAAATTATACTTTAAATACAAAGGGGAAATAAAAACATTCACAGATATAGAAAAGATGAGGAAATTTATCATGAGAAAACCCCCACTTCAGGAAATACTAAAGAGGGTTATCCGACCTGATACAAAACAAAACAAAACAAACTTACAAGTAAAATCTCCATCGAGATCACAATAAAAACAAGATTAATCTGTGACAACAAAAACAAAAAAGGGGAGAGGACAAAGATTAACAGTAGCAAAGGAGGGTGGAGTGCAGAAGCACGCATGAGATAATGTACTGCAATGAATATGATATATATCCTTTCTATTACTCAATGGTAAACACCCCTGAAAAAACCACTACAGAAACACATGGCTTAAAAAAAAAGAAACAAAGGAAAGAAGTATGGAATACAACCAAACAAAAAGAAATGACAGAAAAATAAAAGAGAAGAATCAAACAAGATAGAAGGCTATCAGAAAGTAATATATAAAATGGAAATAGAAAACTCTCCAGTGTCAATAATTACACTAAATGTAAATGGATTGAAATCACCAATAAAAAGACACAGAGTAACAGAATGGATCAAAAAAGAAAAACCACTGTATGCTGCCTTCAAGAAACACATCTAAGCTGCAAGGATGAAAACAAATTCAAACTGAAAGATTGAGAAACGATTCTCCAAATAAATAACATCCAAAGAAAAGCAGGTGTAGCCATACTCATATCTAACAATGCTGACTGCAAGACAGCAAAGGTAAACAGAGACAAAGATTGTCATTTCATAATGATAAAGAGGACATTTAATCAAGAAAACATAGCATTTCTTAATATATATATGCACCAAACCAAGAAGCACCAAAGTATATAAGACATCTACTAACTGATTTAAAAATAAAAACCGACCCAAATACAATCATACTTGGAGACCTCAGTACATGACTGATGGCTCTAGATCATTCATCAAAAAAAAAATCAATAAAGAAATATGGGCCTTAAATGAAACACTAGAACAATTGGATATAATAGACATCTACAGGACATTTCATCCCAAAGCGCCGTAGTATACATTTTTCTCCAGTGTACATGAAATATTCTCAAGAATTGACCATATGTTGGGACAAAAAACTAACAACAAATTCAGAAGGACTGAAATTAGACTAAGCATATTCTCTGACCATTATACCAAAGCTTTAAAAATAGAATTCAACTGCAAAATGAAGAAAACAAACTCCAAAATGTATGGAAATTAAACAAGATATTTCTAAAAAATGAGTGGGTCAAAGAAGAAATAAAAGCAGAGATCAAAAGATACATACAAACAAAAATGACAATACGACATATCAGAATCTTTGGGATGCAGCAAAAGCAGTAATAAGAGGAAAGTTCATATCACTACAGTCCTAAAATGAACAAACAAGAGAGAGCCCAAGTAAACAACTTAACATCACATCTTAAGGAACTAGAAAAAGAAAAACAAAGGCAACCCAAAACCAGCAAAAGAAAGGAAATAATAAAAATCAGAGTAGAAATAAATAAAATAGAGAAAAAAACTATAAAAAATCAATAAAACAAGGAGCTGGTTCTTTGAAAAAATCAGCAAAATTGGAAAACACTTGGCAAGACTCACTAAGGAAAAAGAGAAAGGACTCATATAAACAAAATTAACAATGAAAGAGGAGAGATCACCACAGATATCATAGATATACAAAGAATTATCGTAGAATACTATTAAAAACTATATGCCAACAAATTTAACAATATAGAAGAAATGGATAAATTCCTAGAACAATGCAATCTTCCTAGACTGAGTCATGAAAAAGCAGATATCCTAAACATACCCATAAGCAGGGAAGAAATAGAAACAACTATCAAAAATCTCCCAAAAAATAAAAGTCCAGGGCCAGATGGCTGTTTTAGTGAATTATATTAAACATTGAGAAAGAATTGGTTCCTATTCTACTCAAAGTCTTTCAAAAAATTGAAAAGAAGTAATACTTCCAAACACATATATATTATGAGGCCAACGTAACCCTCATACCAAAACCTGGCAAAGACAATACAAAAAAAGAAAACTGCAGATCAATATCTCTAATGAATACAGATGCTAAAATACTAAAAAAAAATACTAGCAAATTGAATACAATAGCACATTAAAAAAATAATTCATCATGATCAAGTGGGATTCATCCCAGAATCACAAGGATGGTTCAACATACGTAAAACAGTTTACATAATACACCATATCAACAAACAAAGAATAAAAACCATATGATCCTATCAACAAATGCAGAAATGACATTTGATAAAATACATCATTTTATGTTTAAAATGCTCCACAAAATGGGAGTGTTTTTAAAAAAACCTTAACATAATAAAGGCCATTTATGAAAAACCATTAGCTATCATCATATTAAATGGCATAAAACTCAGGACTTTTCCCCTAAAATCAGGAACAACACAAGGTTGCCCACTCTCCCTACTCTTATTCAACATAGTTCTGGAAGTTCTAGCCAGAGCAATCAGACAAGAGAAAGAAAAAAAAGGCATTCATATTGGGAAAGAAGAAGTAAAGGTTTCACTTTTTGCAGATGATATGATCCTGTACATTGAAAACCCCAAAGACTCCACAATAAGACTATTAGAAACAATAAACCAATACAGTAAGGTCGCAGGATACAAAATTAATATACAGAAGTCTATTGCCTTCCTATATGCCAACAATGAAATATCAGAAAATGAACTAAAAAAATAATCCCTTTTAGGGTTGCAACAACAACAAAAAAAACTAGGAATAAAATAACAAAGAATGTAAAGGACTTATATAATGAAAACTACAAAGGGAAATCAAAAAAGATACAATGAAATGGAAAAATATTCCCTGTTCTTAAATAGAAAGAATAAATATTTTCAAAATGACCATATTACCCAAAGTGATATACAAATTAAATGCAATTTCCATCAAAATTTCAATGTCATTTTTTAAAGAAATGGAACAAAAAAATGTCAGGCTTATATGGAACTATAAAAAAAACCCTGAATAGCTAAGGAAAAAAAAATGAAGCTGGTGGCATTATAATACCTGACTTCAAACTATATTATAGAGCCATGATAATCAAAACAGCACAATATTGGCAGAAAAATAAACACTCAGACCAATGGAACAGAATAGAGAGCCCAGAAATAAAACTACATATATATGGTCAAATAATCTTTGATAAAGGAGCCAAAAACACACAATGGAGAAAAGAATGCCTCTTCAATAAATGGTGCTGGGAAAACTGGAGAGCCACATGCAAAAGAATGAAACTTGACTGCAGTTTGTCCCATTGTACCAAAATTAACTCAAAATGGATCAAAGACCTAAATATAAGATCTTAACAATCAATTACATAGAAGAAAACATAGGTATTAACCTCATGGAATTTGGCCATAAGAGCATTTCATGAATTTGACTCCAAAGGCAAGGGAAGTGAAGGCAAAGATAAATGAATGGGACTATATCAGACTAAGAAGCTTTTGCACAGCAAGAGAAACTCACAACAAAACAATCAACTAAATGGGAGATGATATTTTCAAACAACAGCTCAGATAATGGTCTAATATCCAAAATATACAAAGAACTTATAAAACAACAAACAAGCAAACAATCCATAAAAAAATGGGAAGAGGACATGAACAGACATTTCTCCTAGGAAGAAATACAAATGGCCAACAGATATATGAAAAGATGCTCATCTCTTCACTAGCTATTAGAGAAATGCAAATCAAAACTACAATGAGCTACCACCTCACACATGTTAGATTATCTATTATCAACAAGACAGGTAATAACAAGTGTTGGAGAGGCTGTGGAGAAAAAGAAACCCTCATTCACTATTGTGTAATGAAACCCTCACTCACTATTGGGAGTGTAAAGCAGTACAACCATTATGGAAGAAAGTGTCACTACATTTTTTGGTTCCACAAAAAACTAAGAATAGAACTACCATATGACCCAGCAATCCCTCTACTGGGTATATACCTCCAAACTCAAAAACATTGGTTTGTAAAGACACATGCAGCTCCATGTTCATTGCAGCATTGTTCACAGTGGCCAAGACATGGTAACAACCAAAAAGCTCTTCAACAGGTGATTGGATAAAGAAAAAGTGGTACATACATACAATGGAATATTACTCAGCCATAAGAAATGATGACATCAAATCATTTCCAACAACATGGATGGACCTTGATAACATTATACTGAGTGAAATAAGTAAATCAGAAAAAAATCTAAGAACTGTATGATTCCATACATAGGTGGGAGACAACATTGAGACTCATGGACACGGAAAAGAGTGTGGTGGTTACCAGGGGGAAGGGAAGGAAAGAGAGGAAGGAGGTGGGGGAGGGGAGGGGCACACAGAAAACCAAATAGAGTGTGACAGAAGACAATTTGACTTTGGGTAATGGGTATAAAACATAATCAAATGTCAAAATGATCTGGAGATGTTTTCTCTGAATCTACTTACTATAACTGATCAAGTCACACCATTAAAATTAATTGTCTAAATAAAATTAAAAAAAATTTTTTTTTGCAGGTAGATGTCAGAATAGGGGTTGCTGGGTTATATGGTACTTTATTCTTATTTTTTGAGGCACATCCATATTGTCTTCCATAATGGCTGTATCAGGTTACATTCTCACCAGCAATGAATGAGGGTTCCTTTACATCCACAGCCTCTCCAACACTTGTTGTTACTTGTCTTGTTGATAAAAGCTAATCTGGCAGGTGTGATGTGGTATCTATTGCAGTTTTGATTTGCATTTCCCTAATATCTAGTGAAGTTTAAGATCTTTTCAGATATCTGTTGGTCATTTGTATGTCTTCTTGGGAGAAGTGTCTGTTCAGGTCTTGTGCCCATTTTTTTAATTGCTTTGTTTGTTTGGTGTTGAGTTGAGTTGTGAGTTTTTTTTATATATTTTGGATATTAACTCCTTTTAACAGTTGTTTACAAATATCTTCTCCCATTTTGTTTTTGCCTTTTTGTTTTGTTGGTGGTTTCTTTTGCTGTGCAGAAGCTTTTTAGTTTGATATTGTGTTATTCATTCATTTTTGCCTTTATTTCCCTTGTCCTTAGGGTCAAATTTATAAAATCTTCTCTAAGACCAAATCAATAAGCTTAGTACCTAAGTTTTATTCTACACAATGTATTATTTCCAGTCTTATATTAATATTTAGAACTTTCATCCATTTTCAGTTATTTTTGTATATGAGGACAAACAGCAGCATGTGGCTCTCCAATTTCCCAGCACCATTTATGAAACAGGCTTTCTTTTCTCCATTGTATGATTTTGAATTCTTTGTTGAAAATTACTTGCCCATATACATGTGGCTTTATTTCTGGGCTCTCAGCTCTTTTACATTGGTCTATGTGGCTGTTTTTCTGCCAATACTATGCTGTTTTGATTATCATTCCTTTGTCGTATAATGTGAAGTCAGTGAGTGTGATACCTCTGGCTTCGTTCATTTTTGTCAGAATAACTTTAGCAATCCAAAATCCTTTGTGTTTCCATAAAAATCTAATGATTTTTTTGTTCTATTTCTTTAAAAAATGTCTGAGATTTTGATGGAGGTTGCATTAAATCTGTATATTGCTTTGGGTAATATCAATATTTTTGCTATGTTGATTCAGCCAATCCAGGGACACAGGATATCTTTATATTTCATTGTGTCTTTTTCAATTTCTTTAATAATGCTTTGTGGTTTTCAGTACATAGGTGCCTTGTCAGTGTAGTAGGTAAGGCTCAGTCTCATAATCTCTGTTCTGATATTGCTTTGTCCTCACCTCAACAGACTTTTAGATATTTCTCTGATTTTACATTTAATATAAGTTGCATTTAAACAACAACAAACAGTATTTCTAAAGTAATTAGAATTCAATTTTTCTACTGAAGGCCACCAAGAACGTAAAATTTCCCATTTTCATAAGTTTTAGGCTAAAATTATAAAAAATATTATATCACAATCTGGGCATTTGGTAGTGTGAATGCTCTTTAAAGTAGTCTTGACAGACTTACCTAATCAAGATGCCATGTTGCTGTAACACACCATACCCACATTCATGTGACATATAACCTGTAGGAAAAAAAAAAAAGCAGAGAATGTTATCATCACTTTTTGGCTAGTGTTTTATTTATTTCATCACCACCAAATGTTAAGTAAACAGAGAAGCAGATTTTTTTTATTTAAAACCATGAGAGGAAAAGTCTTTATATAGAGATTATGATTTATAATATTATCCAACTAGAATAATTAATGTTGTCATACTTGCTTTCAGAAAACAAGCAAGCTTAATACAATTATACTAATAAAGCCCTCCAAATAAAATAGATACTGTATCTAAGGCTCCTCAAACTTTATAAAACTGAAGGAAAATTGCTTCTAGATTAATTTACACACTTAGGATGAGCTTGATGACAAACTAAGACAGTAGAAAAAAATAAATATATATCAAATCTCTGAAGTTATTATTTAAAATTATATATATAGTCATCTAATAGGATTTTACATATAAAAATCAATTTGATTTCTTTTAGTGATTACACTCAAAATATATAATAGCTTAAAATATTACCAATCTAAACTACTAATATTTTGATGGAAAAAAAAATGTTTTGCCAATATTTGAAAACAAAAATCACATATTCTGAACAAGTTCAAAAATTATAATATGACTATTGAAGAAAAATAGTTGAGTATTATACTTAGTAGTTTATTTTTTTTCTTTGTTCTTGTTACATTTTATTGGCCTCAATTTCATTTTCTTTCAAAAGAATTCGGCACACAGCCTGGAACGTGGATTCTTGGGTAAGGGGTAGTGCTCTCTTATGCAAGCTACAACAGCAAATCCTAGGAAGAGGGCAGAACTGCCAAGGTTCCACATCAAAGAAACAGATCAATTAACAAAAAGAATACTCGGGATTCATTGCAGAAAACAGAAGAAAGTTTTGATAACCTAAATATACCGTAACCATGAAGGGAGTGCCTTCTGGAGAAGGTAAACTTTATATTTATAGAACTAACAACAATAAGTTCAGATGGTCTTTATGTTACAATGAAATTCTGCTCCATATTTGAAATCCAAAATGCACTTTAATGCATTAAATGATGATAAGCAACCTTGAGTATTTTAACCCATAATGTGGGTAACCTGTCCTACACTAGCATTCAAGTTGGAGAGTTAGTATCAATTGTTTAATAGCACAATTTCACTGCTGAAACAAAGAATTCTATCACTCAGGGGGAATGTTTATAGATTTAGGCATCAAATCTATGTATCTAGATTTTGACTCTCTTTCTAATACTCTCTAAAAAGTATATTTATAACTTGTCTTTCAACATCATCCCATTTCAGGATCTATGTGACTTTTCCATAACAATGCTTCTTTTTTAAGCCCATAGTTGCATGTATTTTTTTTATTGATTTTAATTTATTGTGTTTACATAGATTCTATTGTTGCCCTGAATGCATCCCCACTACCCCGTATTCCCTTCAACATCTCCCTTATCCCCCTCCCAATAGCATCCTCGCCCTTTCCCTTCAGCTTTATCCCATCCTATCATTCCCTTTCCCTCTGTTCTGTTTTCCTCTGGTCCCTTTGCTCTCTCCCCTGTCTTAAATCCATTCCTCAGTTCACATTGTTCATTGGATTCCTCAATTGAGTGAAGTCATATGATATTTTTCTTTTTCTGCTCGGCTTATTTTACTTAACATAATAGTTTCCAGATCCATCCATGTGGTAGCAAAAGATAAGATTACCTTCCTTTTCCTGACCCCATAGTATTCCATTGTATATATGTACTACTGCTTTTTAATCCACTCGTCTATTGATGGACACTTGGGCCATTTCCAGATCTTTCCTATTGTGAACAATGCTGCCATAAACATGGAGGTGCATTTCTCCTTTTGAAACAGTGCTATGGTGTTCTTGGGGTATATTTCTAAAAGTGGGATAGCTATATCAAAAGGCGCTTTGATTTTTAATATTTTGAGAAATCTCCATACTGTTTTCCAAAGTGGCTGCACCAGTCTGCATTCCCACAAGCAGTGCAGGAAGGTTCCCTTTTTTCCACATTCTCACCAGCACTTATTCTGTGTTGTTTTGTTGATGAGCGCCATTCTGACTGAGATGATATCTCATTGTGGTTATAATTTGCATTTCTCTAATGATTAGTGATGGTGAGCATTTTTTCATATGCCTATTGGCCATCTGTATGTCCTCATTGGAGAACTGTCTATTCATTTCTTTTGACCATTTTTTATTGGATTGCTTATCTTCCTGATGTTGAGTTTTACAAGTTCTTTATAAATTTTGGTTATTAACCCCTTATCAGACATATTGTTGAATATGTTCTTCCATTGTGTAGTTTGTCTTTTTATTCTGTTCTTATTGTCTATAGCTGTGCAAAAGCTTTTTAGTTTGATATAGTCCCATTTGTTTATCCTGTCTTTTATTTCACTTGCCCGTGGAGATAAATCAGCAAATATATTGCTGCGATAAATGTTGGAGAGCTTACTACCTATGTTTTCTTCTAAGATTCTTATGGTTTCATGGCTTACATTTAAGTCTTTTATCCATTTTGAGTTTATTTTTGTGAGTGGCATAAGTTGGTGGTCTAGTTTCATTTGTTTGCAGGTAGCTGTCCAATTTTCTCAACACCATTTGTTAAAGAGGCTGTCTTTACTCCTTCGTATGCTCTTACCTACTTTGTCAAATATCAGTTGTCCATAAAGGTGTGGGCTTATTTCCGGGTTCTCTGTTCTGTTCCATTAATCTATATGCCTGTTCTTATGCCAGTACCAGGCTGTTTTGAGTACAATGGCCTTGTAACTTGCTATCAGGAAGTGTGATACCTCTCACTTTATTCTTCCTTTTCAAGATTGCTGAGGCTATTTGTGCTCTTATTTGGTTCCAGATAAAGTTTTGGAATATGTGTTCTGTATCTTTGAAGTATGTCATTGGTATTTTAATTGGTATTGCATCAAATTTATGGGTAATAGAGACATTTTAATGATGTTTATTCTTCCTAACCGTGAGCATGGTATATGCTTCCACTTGTTTGTATCTTTCTTAATTTCTTTTATCAATATTTTATAATTTTCCCAGTACATATCTTTAATCTCCTTGTTTAAATTTACTCATAAGTACTTTTCTTTTTGGTTGCAATAGTGTAGGGGATTTTTTCCTTAATTTCTCTTTCTGACAGTTCATTGTTGGTGTATAAAAATGCCTCTGATTTCTAAGTATTAATTTTATATCCTGCCACCTTGCTGATTTATCAGGTCCAGTAGTTTTTTGACTGAGACTTTAGGGTTTTCTATATACAATATCATATCATCTGCAAATAATGATAGTTTTACTTCTTCCTTTCCAATTTGGATGCCTTTTGTTTCTTCTTCTTGTCTGGTTGCTGTGGCTAGGACTTCCAGAACTATATTGAATAAGAGTGGTGAAAAGGGACACCCCTGCCTTATTACTGATCTTGAAAGGATTGCTTTTAATTTTTGCCCATTGAGTATGATTTGGTGGTGGGTTTTTCATAGGTGACCTTTATCATGTTGAGGTATATTCCCTGTATTTTCATTTTGCTAGAATTTTTATCATGAATGGGTTCTGCATTTTATCAAATTTTTTTCTTCATCTGTTGAAATTATCATGTGGTTTTTCTCCTTCCTTTTGTTTAAGTGATGAATCACATTGATTGATTTGCGAATATTGTACTAGCCTTGCCTCCCCAGAATAAATCCCACTTGATCATGGTGTATGATTTTTTTTATATATAGCTGGATCCGATTGGCTAATATTTTGTTGAAGATTTTAGCATCTAGATTCATCAGGGATATTGGCCTAAAATTTTCTATTTTGTGTTGTCTTTGCCTGGTTTTTGGAATCAGTATTATGCTCACCTCATAAAAGGAGCTTGGACGTCTTCCTTCCTCTTGCATTTTTTGAAATAACTTGAGAAAGATAAAAGTTAGTTGTTCTTTCATTTATTCGGTAGAATTCACTTGTGAAGCCATTGGGCCCTGGGCTTTTGTTTGTTGGAAGTTTTTTGATAACTGTTTCGATCTCATTTGTTGTAATCAGTCTTTCAGTTTTCTGATTCTTCCAGATTGATTTTTAAAAGATTATATGTTTCATGAAATTTGTCCATTTCATCCAGGTTGTCTAATTTTTTGGCATATAGTTCTTCATAGTATTTTCTTACAAATCCTTTGTATTTCTGTTGTGTCAGTTATTTCTCCACTCTCATTTCTAATTTTATTTATTTGAGTCCTCTCTCTTTTTTACTTGGTGAGTCTGGTTAAAGGTTCATCGATCTTGTTTACCTTTTTAAAGAACGAGCTCTTTGTTTCATTAATCCTCTGTATTGTTTCTTTAGCCTCTATGTCATTTATTTCCGCTCTGCTATTTTTATTTCCTTCCTTCTACTATATCTGGGCTTTACTTGCTGTTTTTTTTTTTTCTAGTTCCTTTAGATTCAGGGTTGTTTATTTGAGCTTTTTCTAGCTTCTTAAGGTATGCCTGTAATGCTATGAACTTCCCTCTCAGTACTACTTTTGCTGTGCCCCATAAATTTTGAGTTGTTGTATGCTTATTATCATTTGTTTCTAAGAATTTTTTTATTTCTTGTTTGATCTCACTGTTAACCTATTCATTATTTAATTACATTCTATTTAGTTTCTAAGTGTTTGAGTAATTTTCAGTTTTTCTGTTGTGGTTGATTTCTAGTTTCATGCCATTGTAACCAGAGAAAATGCTTGATATGATTTCAATCTTCTTAAATTTGTTGAGACCACTTTTGTGTCCTAATATGTGGTCTATCCTAGAGAATGTACCATGAGCACTTGAAAAGAATGTGTATTCTGCTGCTTTAGGGTGAAAGGTTGTGAAGATATCTATTAAATCCAGTTGATCTAGTGTGTCCTTTAAGTCTGCTGTTTCTTTGTTAATTTTCTTTCTTGAGGATCTATCTAGTGATGTTAGTGGGATATTGAAATCCCTTAATATTATGGTATTGCTATTAATCTCACCCTTTATATCCATCAAAGTCTGCTTTATATATTTAGGTGCTCCTATATTAGGTGCGTAGATATTTATAATAGTTATGTCTTCCTGTTGGATTGCTCCCTTTATCATTATGTAGTGACCTTCTTTATCTCTTACTATACCTTTGTTTTAAAGTCCATTTTCTCTGATATAAGTATTGCTACCCCAGCTTTTTTTTTCATTTCCATTTGCATGAAATATTTTTTTCCATCCTTTTCCCTTCAGTCTACATGTATCTTTTGTTTTAAGGTGTGTCTCTTATAGATGGCATATGATGGGTCCTGTTTTCTTATCCACTCAGCTAACCTTTTGATTGGATCATTTAATCCATTTACATTTAAGGTTATTATTGATATGTAGTTGTTTTTGCCATTTTATTCTTTAAAACTGTATTCCGCTTTTTCTATATTCTTTTTCTCCTTTGATCCATTTACAATAGGTCCCTTAACATTTCTTGCAGCATTGATTTGGTTATAATAAACTCCTTGAGGGTTTTTGTGGGTTTTTTTTGGTCTGGAAAGGATTTTATTTCTCCTTCAATTTTAAACAATAGCCTTGTTGGATAAAGTAGTCTTGGTTGTAGGCTCTTGTTCTGCATTACTTTGAATATTTCTTGCCATTCCCTTCTGGCCTCAAGTGTTTCTGTTGAAAAGTCGAATGTCATCTTTATGGGGGCTCCTTTGTAGGTGATAGTCTTTTTTTCTCTAGCAGCTTTTAAAATTTTCTCTATCTCTTAACTTTGGTATTTTAATTATGATGTGTCTTGGTGTAGATTTCTTTGGGTTTCTCTTTAATGGAATTCTCTGTGCTTCTTGAACTTGTGTGACTTTCTCCTGCATCAATTTAGGGAAGTTTTTAGCTATGATTTGATAGAACAAAGTCTCTATCCCTTGTTCTTTCATTTCTTCTTCAGGAACCCTAAGATGCTGATGTTATTTCTCTTCATGTTGTCATAGAGCTCTCTTAGAAATTCCTCAGACTTTTTGAGTCTCTTTTCTTTTTGTTGCTCTGCTTCCATGCCTTTGTTTATTTTGTCCTCTAACTCACTGATTCGATCCTCAGCTTCATCTATCATTGTTGGTCAAATAAGTTTGTAAATATATTTGTTTGCTCACATACAGTTTGCATTGGGTGTGTGGGACAGGCAGTAAGCAGGCAGGGTTGTTATAGCCTAAGGCTTAGTTTTAAGACTAAGTCTTTCCCACCCTGGGGTGGTGCACTCTTATGAGAAATTCCATTATGCCACAGATAAGTGACTTTGTATCAGAGATTTCCTTATTTGTATATTGGATTAAAGGTTTTGATTTCTACAGTATAAAATGGGGCAGACTGGGAGCTTGCTCTCTCTCTCGATTCCTGAAATTAACATTAGAGGAGAGAACAGAGAAAAGAGAGCAGAGAAAGGCCATGTGGAGGAGAGGAGAAGCAGCCAAGATTGTGGAGTGCTGAATGAGAATCCAGTTTGTGCAGAGAGAAGGAGATGGGAACAGAGGTGAATAAGGCTGGTGAGGTAGGAAACTTTGATTCTAGGAAACTTGGATAAGTCAGTGGTTTTGGAAGCCCTGAATGAAAAGGAAAATGTTTTCTCACTGTGCGTATTTCTTGCCTGTTGGGTGCAAGCTAGGATAAAGATGATGGCCCATCAGTTCTTGGCTCTGTAGTTTCATTACTGTCTGTCCAAATCAAATGTGAACCTGCATGGGCCAGATGGCTGTGATGGTGGCCATGGCTACTGGCTTTACAACCCTTCTTTTAATTCCTTCTATTGTGGTCTTCATTTCTGATATTGTATTGTCATTTCTGATGGGTTCTTTTTAATTAATTCAAATGTCCTTTTTTATACTTGCTATCTCTTTATTTAGTTGTTTGTTATGACCATCTATTGTTGTTCTAAGATCTTTGAACATCCGAACAATCATTATTTTAAACTCTGCATTCAGTAATTTGGTTATATCTGACTCATTCAAGTCCTTTTCTGAGATTTCTTTTGATTCAATTGGGTTGTATTTCTCTGCCTTCCCATTTTGTCTATGTATAAGAAGGGTGTGGCCACTGAAGTCCAATGGGTATGACCTCTGTGTTTTCTATATGAGCTCTGTCTGCAGGCCCACCACCCCCTCTGTTGCTGCCTTGGGCATTTGGGTATGGGCGTTGTGATCACCGGCCGGCTGTGGCTATTGCTACAGTTTCTGCCTCTCCTCTATGGGACTGGCTGTGTTCACATGAGTGGGTCTAAAAGCCTCAGCCTTTTCCCGGCCCCTGTAGGTGGGGTTGCAGCAGGGCCGCAAGTCTCGGCACCACGGGTAGGGGTGAGCACCTTTGCTCAGCCTGGGGTCTCTGCCTATTCCCAAGGTTTCGGCCAGCTCCTGTCAGAGAAGTTGTGCTTGTGTGTTGGACCAAAGCCTCTGCATTTATTTTTATTTTATTAAATTAATTAGGGTGACTTTGGTTAATAAGATCATATAGCTTTCAAGGTCTAGTATATATTTCTATGATACATGATCTGTATATTGCATGTGTGCAACCACCAAACTCAAACTATCTTCCGCCCCCATTTCTCCTTCCCTCTGGTAACCACCATACTGTTGTGCTTATGAGTTTCAGTTTTATATCTCACATATGAGCAAATAATGCTTCTTGAAGTAACTTCAATTATTTGCTCTTAATTTCCTCTATTCCTATTATCAGTAGAGATGGAAATTGCATGTTCATCTTTTTAAAAATAATTTCTAAGTATAATATTTAAAGTCACTGTATTTGATCAGTCATCTGAGAAACAGATACCAAGATAAAATCAGCTTTTCAAAACTTGTAGAAATGCTTGCAAAGAATAAAGAAATAGAATAGGAATAGACAGAGAAAACCTTCAGGCTGCATGCAATATAGTTCTGACACATCTATGAAATGACAGGGGTAAGAAGAAAGCTTAGGCAGGACCAGTCTCAGAGTGCAGCACATAAAACTAAGAAAATCTCAGCCAGAAACATAAGGAGTTCCCAAGCCAGATTTGCCCACTGGGAGAGTTCAATGGTGCATAAGAATGGGCCAATACTAGTATTCCTGCCATGCTCAACCGTGGGCTGAGAATCTCTTAGGGAAGTATGACTTTATTGTAGATATAATGGTAGACCTAGAATGGTGGCAATTAAAAGTGTCTGCAACTATTCCCTCCACAGCAGGAGATCTAAGGTGCCTTTCCATAATGCTGTAGTAATTTTTGAATTCTTCTTACATTTTTAAAAGTTTTGTGTCCCAGAATGTGAAGACACTTTATAAATGTCCAAAATGTGAAAGAATATGTATACCAACTTACCTTCCAACTGGAAATAGGGATTCTATCAGCATTACAGTGACAGGAGAATTATATTGACACTATGCACATTGCCTGCTGACAAACACTGTACTTAGATAACTATATCTCTTTGTTCATGTAAGAAATTTTAAAAAAAAACACAACCACAAAAAACAAAGCTTGAAGATTCTATTTCCCATTCATAAATATATCTTTATTTTTCCCTTGATTGATGAAGCATATCTTTGAATAAGTTTTTCAGTTGGGGTAACATGCTTCTTAAGAATATGTGTACTCAAGAATGCCTTTGTATTGTTTTTACAAATATATACCAACTTGATTGAGAGGACATAAAGTATAGCTTAATTAATGATAATGCCCCATAAGGAGAGAACCAAGCATCTCCCTCCACATAATTCTTAAAAGACCAAGGTAGAAGTACAGAATTGGTCGTGTATGTAAGGACTGTATGCAGTTTGAGGGTGAGAATTTCCAAGACCACTGAGAAACACTGGAGACATGAACTTAACTACACAGAAAACAGAGTGGTAACTTGAACTCTCTTTCCCATACCTCACTTTACTCTCCTCTTGGAGACATTAGAAGGCTAAAAATCATTTAACTTAGACTCCTTTGGAATTAGCTTTCTAGAAGTGAATTAGTTGCATTCACACTATGTGTGAGAGGTACTAAAGGTAGCATGCAAGCTCTGATAGAAATGCCCTTACCTCAGGCTGAATGTTCTGCTCCCTCATCACTAACTTTCCAAGTGTATGGTGGCAACGAGAATAGCTGTGGTTATAGCAGGGTTTTATTCTTTCTTTACCATAATTGTGGTATTGTGATTATGTAACAAAAAGTTCAACAGCAACCTCCTTACAACATTTTTGTAAATACTTAATTCCCTGTGTGAACTCCTAATTCTCTGTATCACCCAATTCCCTATGAACACAATTCTTTGTAATAAGTTTCTGTTTGGTTTCATTTTCTTGAATAAAAACCTTAACTGATACAATAATTATAATAGAGAACTATGTGTTTGATAGGAAGGTAAATGGATTGAACCCGTAAGGTGTAGGGCATAAACAGTTACTATGGGAGAGTCAAGATTTTGGTAAGGATCTTTCAAAGAAAGAAAACTTAAGTAGTAAATTTTGGAGTAGAGGATTTCTGGAAGGAAATACTCTAATGTTTACAAGTCACTGGTAGATTTTGATGAGGGATATGGAGCAGAAGAGTTCCAGGGACCAGTTTCTAGTATTTAATGAAAATACATCCTTGTGTTGTATAGCACTTTGAAATTTACAAAGTGGAATCACCTGAGAATTTTTTAGCTAGTGCTCTACACAAATTGAGCTAAATATGAGAAATATTATTGTCTAATTATTTAGATAAGAAAATTCAGTTTTAAAAAGATTATCATAACTGACAAATAGTAGCTGGATAAAACCTGTTTTTTGGTTCTTAGTGTATTTTACCCAGTATAATGCAAACTCCCCACATAATATTCCCTCCCCAAAACAGTAAAGTTTTTTTAACATGATTTGAACTCATATATTAAATATTTATATATTATATAGAAATTAGAAGAAAAAATTAAAACCATTTAAATCCACTCAAATGAGTAATAAAAGAAAATAATTATCAATGATCTTTCAGTCCAACAACTAAAGCTTGCCACAGGAGGCCTAACAATCCATTTTCCATCTCTAACAGCATCTTGAAAGTACACATGTGCTTTAATTTTTGTCTTCTAAAGACACGACACATCTTACTCTCTTGTGTTGTTTGTTTCTTGGTGACCATACCCCTACTTTCCACACTTACTTAATAAAGATTCAGAGTTATTGAAAAGTTGTGTCATTGGTATCATGCAATATTACCATGTGGAATTTAAGAACCAGACAGTAATGCACAGAGCACAAATGAAATTTGTTTTATGTGATATATTAGCATAATTGAGCTGTACCTCAAGGTGAGCAACAGAATAGAAGCAAAAGGTATAGAGGTGTGCAATCCATCTTACAGCAGGCTATCTGGCACAGAAAACCCAGACTCAGTGCTTTGGATTCAACAATTTGAAGTGACGTGCAATTCACATTTATTGAATCCAAAAATTGTTGCAATTTAATAAAACATAACTCATATTAGATCCATATATTGTACCTTTATTAAAATAAATTTGCTATGGTGAAGGATTACTACATTTTATTTGTGTGTGTGTGTGTTTTTTGTTTTTTTTTTGTATTTTTCTGAAGCTGGAAACGGGGAGAGACAGTCAGACAGACTCCCACATGCACCCGACCGGGATCCACCTGGGACGCCCACCAGGGGCAATGCTCTGCCCACTAGGGGGCGATGCTCTGCCCCTCCGGGGCGTCGCTCTGTTGCGACCAGAGCCACTCTAGCGCCTGGGGCAGAGGCCAAGGAGCCATCCCCAGCGCCCGGGCCATCTTTGCTCCAATGGAGCCTTGGCTGCGGGAGGGGAAGAGAGAGACAGAGAGGAAGGAGGGGGGTGGGGGTGGAGAAGCAAATGGGCGCTTCTCCTTATGTGCCCTGGCCGGGAATCGAACCCGGGTCCCCCGCACGCCAGGCCGACGCTCTACGGCTGAGCCAACCGGCCAGGGCCGGATTACTACATTTTATATTTAGCATCCTTTATACCTATAAAATATTAGTGCTACTATGTAACGAGCATCAAAAATGTGCCAGGAAGTATATCAGGTACTTTACATAAAGTATCACATTTATGCTTCACAGTAACCTTATACAACATTACAATTCACATTTGTAGATGGAGAAACATCTTAGAAAGTTTAAGAAATCTTTGTAGGAGCACATGATTAATAAGTGGTTGCACAAAATTTAAAATTGTATAACTCTGTGCATGTATGACTAAACCACACGAACTCTCTAGGCTCACACTGGCAGAAACTGTCATATATTACATGGAACTAGGTCATCTGGTTCCTTTTAAATCCAGAACCCTCAGAAAATAAGTACTTGTTGAACTTCTCTTATGATAAAACCATTCTTTGAAAGGTGAAATTAGTGAATTAGACACAAATCCTACTGAAATTGGTACACAGGTAAGGCTCATATTAATAATGATACAAGTGAAATGATGTGAGCCCTAAGAAACAAATATAATTCTGTACAAGTCCAGAGAAGAAATTATTATACTTTGCTAATGAGTTGGGACTATCTCTATGGAAGTGATAGCATATAAGCCAGGCCTACATAGATAGGTGAAATTTAAAGTCAGATAAAAGTAAGTGTTCATGAGGATATGGAAAAAAATGCTACCTCATACACTGCTGGTAGACAGGTAAAATGGTACAGCTGCTTTGTAAAACAGACAAGTAACTTCCTCAGTGGATTAAACTAAGGGTTAACATTTGACCCAGAGATTCTACTCTTAGGTATATACCCAGGAGAAATGGAAACATGTCCACACAAAACCTTAAGAACAAGTGTTTAAAACAGTATTATTCACAATAGCCAAAAGATGTAAATCATCCAAATGTCCATCAACAAACAAAGTGATAAAGAAAGTATGAAATATTCATACAATGGACTATTACTCTGCTGTAAAAACAAATGAAGTACTGATACATGCAACAACACTGATGGATTCTGAAAATATTACACTTATGTGAAAGAAGCCAGTCACAAAAGCCACTTATTCTGGAATTGCATTCATATGAAAGTCCATAATAGGGAAATCTATAGTGACACTGATTGCTTAGGGATAGGGAGGGAGATGAGTAGATAGAGTACGACAGCTTAGAATAGGGTTCTTTTTTGAGGTAATGGAATAGAGAAAAAATCTTTCCAGACACAAGAAGCAGCATAAGCCCACAAAGAAGCTTTAGAAATTTTGTTTTTGCTTTGCCCTACTGTTGTTACTTTTTAAAAACAGTTCTCATATAGAACAATGTTACCCATCCACAAACTGACATTTTCCTAGTTGTACTATTAAGACATAACTGTAAATCAACAAAAATCCTCCTTACACCTTTCCTTCCATGCTACAATTACAGTTATTCTCTTATTGTTTATTTATCATAATTTATAGTTGTGTTCTGATATATTATTTTTCTATTTCTATGCAACAAATTTAGCAGTTGAAGTAGAATCTATTTATTATATCACAGTTCTATTGGTCAAAAATCTGAGAGGCATGATTGTGTTTTTTGCGTAGGGTCTCCCAAGGCCAAATCAAGGTATCAGCCAGGCTGAGCTTTTATCTCCAGGCTATAGGTAAGAATACACTTTTAAGCTGATTCAGGTCATTGCCAGAAGTCAGTTTCTTAAAGTTGCAGGACTGAGGTTCCCACTTCCTTGCTAGGTGTTGGGTGGGAGTTACTCTCAGCAACTACTGGCTATACTTTGGCCTTTACACATTGGCCCTCTCCAACTTTCTATCACCAACCAAGAAAATGCTCTGCTATTTCATGATATTCTCAATCCTAAGAGTTAGGGCAGATTAATCCTGGGAGTCCATTTTAGAATTTGATCTATTATAACTGGTTTGAATAAAAAAGGTTTCTATGGACAAGTAAACTTTGCAAATACTGTCTAAGAAAAGACACACAGGGTTTTGTTTTGTCTTTTTAAAATCTCTGTACAATCTCCACATGCTTAACCAGTTTATGTACATTATTTTTCAAAAAGGAAATACTCTGTTTTGGTGTATATCATGGCTCATCATATCAATATAGTTAATCATAACCACCACTGGTCATAGAAAAATAAAATTTAATACAAAAAATGAGAATCAGTCACAAGGGAGTAAAGGTGTTTTTGTGAATCACCTTTTATTCATCGTATGTTTATGTATTGCTTGTCATATATGTCAGGCATTGTTTTAAGAATTTTACTAAAAATAACACATGTGTCTTAACAATAGTATTTACATATAAAGAAACAGAAACACAAAGAGCCTAATCAAAGTTGAGACAGTTAATGAATGGTGGAACCAGAATATGAACCCAAGCTCTATCTAGTTTCTAGAATCTAAATAACTTGGTCCATTATCTTAAGATTTACACTAGTACTCTAATGTTTGCTTTCATGTCACTGGTTTTATGCCAAATATATTTGAATTATGACATTCTACGTAAGTTTCCCAAACATAGATTACACTGAAATCCTGAGGGTTAAGTCCACCTATCAAGTTCACCATCAATCTTGAGAAAAATGGCTTTAGAAAGGATAATAGCATAATAAAATGGTGAATCTAACACAGATATTTAATTTCTAAATAAATTTCAGTAAAATAAAATCAAGCTGTAGCATCAAGTGTTGCAAAAATATTCTAGAAGTTCATTTAAATATTTCCTATTATTTCAATATTTTATGGAGATAACTCAGATTCAGATAACCTTCAATGATCATTTAGGTTTATAAAACAGAACAAGAGTTCACTGAAGAAATTCTCACTTCCCAGATTCAAGTATACTTATGGAAACAAGAGTAAAAGGCAGCATTTACATTAATATATTAAGCAGCATATATACCAAAGAAACTAAATCACTTAGAGCAATATGGAGCGATCTAAAAAACATAGTAATATTAAAAAATTAGAATGGAAAATAATCTGAAGCATTTAGGTAAATATAAAGGACATATATACATACAAACACACATATAAAATGCCATGTATATTTTTCCAAAACACATGCATATCTACAGTATAATGGCTGCAGATAAAGTTCAAAAACATGAAAAATACTAAAGGCACCACCAGCAAGAATTTATAAGTTATATCATGACCACTTGTTTCTGCCATGTAGCATTGCAAAGACCTGGCTTTCTTGTAGAAACTTTCTATATTCTAGCCATTACTCTGGCTGTTCCTCCTATCTCCACCTTCTGTCCTTGACCTGTATATCCACTGCCATTGATTATTTAATATATTAAGTTTAAAACTTGCAATTGCACCACTCTATTTAACTAATGTGTGTGCCCTTTAGAAAGATTTTTCTCCCCGAGGTTGGGGTGGAGAGAAAGGGAGAGGACAGGGAGAGAGATGAAAAGCATTACCTTGTAGTTACACCATTTTCAGTTGTTCAGTGATTACTGTGCATACATGTCTTGACCGGGGGGGGGGGGGAGGCTCAAGCCAAGTATGTAACTCCTTGCTCAAGCCAGCAACCTCGGGCTCAAGCCAGAGATCTTGAGCTTCAAGCTGGTGAGCCTGCCCTCAAGCCAGTGAGCCCACACTCAAGCTGGCAACCTCAGGGTTTCAAACCCAGAACAGACCTCAGCATCCCAGGTCAATACTCTATACACTGCGCCACCACCAGTCAGGCTTTAGAAAGTTTCCCATGTAAAGCTTAGGTCGTATTATTTTCAATTCATTAACTACAAAATAGATAGTCATTTCTTCTAGAAATTAGGCAACTAGTTTTTTGTTTTTTTTTATCAAGAATTGACTTTACATGGTAACATGGTTTCTTTAAGGATATAAATTTAAATTGTAACTTCTGAGATATATTTTAAGGAATATAGATTCACATAATTAGAGTATATATACATAAATTTTTGAGGGCTAAAAATATTGATATATGCATTAACATTTGCTTGCTTATTCTACTATGATAAAAACTAAGGTTATTCATGAGGATTTACATCCAATGTCTATCATTCCAAATTTAATTGCTTATATAAATGATTATATATAATATATACAAATAGTTTAGCTAAAATGCCCTAACTATAAAAGAATTTCCTAATCTCAAAAGCAAAGAAATAGTACTCATGACATCTATTTCTGTCACTCATTTACTATACTAGCAATTTTTTTTTAAACTAGGTGCGTCTTTTTTTTAAACTTTTTTTTTTAATTTTTATTTATTTATTCATTTTAGAGGAGAGAGAGAGAAAGATTGAGAGAGAGAGAGAGAAAGAGAAGGGGGGAGGAGCAGGAAGCTTCAACTCCCATATGTGCCTTGACCGGGCAAGCCCAGGTTTTTGAACCGGCAACCTCAGCATTCCAGGTCAACGTTTTATCCACTGCGCCACCACAGGTCAGGCTATATACTAGCAATTTTTTAAAATTTAAAATCTTACTATGCCAATATTTAATTATATCACTATCTTTATTTTTTACAGAAGTTATATGAAAAAATTTTATTGAACTTACAACAAAGCAGTGAGCTGAAAAAAGCAGAATATGTAAGCCATAGGGTAACACTGCTTATTGAGATTGCTCATTTAGTAGTGAATCCTCACTTTATTGTAAAGAGTGTTACTCACTGCAATGGTAAGCGTATAACACTTCCTTGGCTTCCAGCTGAGGTTATAAATACACAAGCTTCTTTCTGACATTTTTATTTAACATTAAGAAACACCTTTGAGATGTTACTTGAAAATTTTAATGGTCCTAAAAATGATAGTTCAAACAATAAATACTTGAGTTACATGTACTCTGATGAATAAATGGAAAATAATATATTAAAGTAGTTAAAACCTAAAAAAAGGATTCCTTTCATGCAAGCAGACAGATGCATGACAATTTGCCTCACAGAAGCAGAATTACCAACTGGTGGCCTCAGTGTCTACTAGACTTTAATAACTCACTACAATGCTATATCCTTGAGAATTGAGTGTATCCTTTCACATAAAAAAATAGTTTATTGATCATGCCATTAAGGAAATTGCATTAATTAGAAGGAATCCTTTAACAATGTATATATAAATGAAATCACCACAATGTACCCTTTCAATATTTTACAATTTTTGTTTTTTTATTAAGTGAGAGGCAGGGAGGCAGAGAGACACTCCCACATGAGCCCCCACTGGGATCCACCTGGCAAGCCCCCTACCAGGTGATACTCTGCCAATCTGTGGCCTTTAGTTCGTTGCAAGGTAACAGAGCTATGTTTAGCACCTGGGCAAGGTCATGGAGCCATCCTCAGTACCCGGGGCCAACTTGCTCAAACTAACCAAGCCATGGCTGTAGGAGGAGAAGAGAGAGGGAGTGAGAGAGAAGGGAAGGGGTAGAGAAGGAGGTTGTCACTTCTCCTGTGTGCCCTGACCAAGAATTGAACCTGGGACATACGCATGCTGGCTGATGCTCTACCACTGAGCCAACAGGCCAGGGCCATATATACAATTACAATGCCAAATATACCTTAATACATTGAAATTTTTTAAAAAGACACTTTGAGTTGAATAGTCATATAAAAACTTTCAAAAATAAATATAATTTGGTACACCAGGAGATATATGTATCAGTCTGCTGTCTTGCAAGACTTTGGATTAATATTTATTTTGGAGAAACTTCAGAAACAAATCACATTTTCATCAATACTTTCCTTAATTAACTCTCATACACTTTGCCTGTCATTTCAGATGGATTCCGCAGTGCCACTCTGTTAATTGACTGAAGAAAGAACAATTGATTGAAACTCAGAGAAACAGGCTTCTTTGAGACAAAAGAATTATAGACCAAGATATCCAAAAGCCTTAAAATATCCCTGATATTTTAGCATAGATTCAAATAGAGTTTCAGTTGAGCAAGTTCTAGAGTTCTGTTTTACAATATTGTATCTGTATTCAATAATACTGGATTGTACACTTAAAAATTTGCTAGGAGGATCAATCTCATGTTAAGTGTTCATACCACAATAAAATAAAATTTAATAAAAGATTTATTGGGATTAAACAACGAGTGCTTTTTTTATGCATACCTCTGGCATTATTCACAAATTTCTCTAAAAAGTAGACTACCTTTTATTTTTTTCTCTTTCTTCCTATTTTTTCTTTATCTCCTTATAATTCTTGCTACAGAATATAAACTCTTATGTTGAAGTTTAACAATAACATAGTTATCAACTCAAATATATATTTTTTTCTATCCTCTTACTCTACCTTTGAGCTTCCACTGGAGACTCACTCTGTCCGTATGCCTGTCTGACTCTGTCCCTTTCTGAGTCACCTCTGACCTGCTATAACTAATTTTTCTCCTGTCTTCTTTACTGGCTACTTTACCTCAATCCACCTTTTAAAATCTGTTCTCACCTTCTTTCCCCTATCTTTTCCTCTCTTACTGGTTTTTCTTTTCTCTTAGCTATCCTTCACTAAATTTCAAGGTTTTCATAATAATTTTTATGGCCCACCAGCAAGTCTACTACCTTATTTACTCATCTTTATTTTTAGCTACCTATTTGTTTAATCTACTTTAAGACCATAACAAAATCTCAAAGGCCACATTCACAAAGCTGAACTTCTGAAACTCTTAGTTAAAATGACCTTCTACTACACCCCTTCTCCTTCAGGTAGTGGCTTGACCAATAACCCATGCTTGAAATTTAAACTTTATTTTTTTAGTTCATACATCTTACCTCCTGCCTATTGTCAATTAGAATGCTGTGTTGACTCTTTCACTACAATATTTCACATCTATCTTATATACTCCATTTTATTACCACTGCCATCACTATTACCTGTTACAATGAATCCAAGGTTTTGTCAACATTGGTTTGAATTTCTATGTTTATTTAAATATTATTTTAATAATACTTATTTTTCAATTATAGCTGACATACAATATTGTATTAATTTCAGGTGTACAGCATAGTGACTGGGCATTTATATATCTTATAAAGTGATAAACCTGATAAATCTAGTACTTACATGGCATCACACATAATTAACACAATACTATTGACTACATTTCTGTGTTATACTTTATGTCCCTGTACCTACTTTGTAGCTATCAATTTACACTTCGTAACCTCTATCTCTTTTTTCACCAATCCCCACACCACTCTCACATCTGGCAATCATTAAAATATTCTCTGTATCTATGAGTCTGTTTCTGTTTTGTTTGCTCATTTATTTCGTTTTTTAGATTCCAAATATAAGTGAAATCATATGGCTTTTATCTTTCTCTGTCTGACTTATTTCACTCAGCACAATACCCTCCAGATTCATCCATGTTTTTGTAGCTGGCAAGATTTCAATTTTCTTATGGCTGAGTCATAGTTAATCGTATATATGCACCACTATTCTTTGTCCATTCATTTACTAATGAAAATTTACGTTGCTTCCATATCTTGGTTATTGTAAATAATACTGAAATCAACATCTGGATGCATATGTCTTTTTAAATTACTGTTTTAAGTTTCCTTGAATAAATACCCAGAAATGGAATTGCTGGGTCTTTCTTTGTCTCTTGTTATAGCCTTTTTTTAAGTTAATAAGAAAAATTTATAAAGAACTTATAAAACTCAACACCAGGAAGGTAAATAATCCAATTAAAAAATGGACAAAGGCTGGCCAGTTAGCTCAGTGGTAGAGTACCAGTCCAGTGTGTGGATGTCTCAGGTTTGATTCCTGGTCAGGCACACAAGAGAAGAGACCATCTGTTTCTCCATCCCTTCCTCTCCCCACTCTCTCTCTCTCTCCCCCCCTCTTACAGCTATGGCTCGATTGGTTCAAGCCCAATGGCCTTCAGGCACTGAGGTTGACTCTATGGAGCCTCTGTCTCAGGCGCTAAAAAATAGATCAGTTGCGAGCATGGCTGCAGATGGGCAGAACCTCAGCCCCCAGATTGGGGTTGCAGGGTGGATCCTGATCAGGGTGCATGCGGTAGTCTGTCTCTTTATCTCCCTCCTCTCACTTTGAAAAGAAAAAAATATGGGCAAAGGACCTGAATAGACACTTCTCTAAAGTGTATGTACAGATGGCCAACAGGCATATAAAAAAAGTGCTCAATGTCACTAATCTCAGAGAAATGCATATTAAAACCATAATGAGGTATCACCTCACACCTGCAAAAATGGGTTCAATTAATAAAGCAACAAACAAGTGTTGGTGATGATGTAGAGAAAAGGGAATCTTCTTGCACTGCTGGTAGGAATGCAGACTCATGCAGCCACTGTGGAAAACAGTATGGTGTTTCACCAAGAAATTAAAAATGGGCCTGACCTGTGGTGGTGCAGTGGATAAAGCATCAACCTGGAATGCTGACATCACTGGTTCAAAACCCAGGCTTGCCTGTTCAAAGCACATATGGGAGTTGATGCTTCTTGTTCCTCCCCTGTCCTCTATCTCTTTCTCTCTCTAAAAATGAATAAAAAAATAAAAAATTAAAAATGGAATTGCCTTATGACCTAGCTATCCTACTTCTAGGAATATAGCCTAAGAACCTCAAAACACGAATGCAAAGGAAGATATGCACCTCCTCCCCCATTCACTGCAGCACTGTTTACAATATCCAATTTCTGGGAACAGTCCAAGTGTCTGTGAGTAGACGAGTGGATAAAAATGTTGTGGTACATACACGCAATGGAATAGTATGTGTTCATAAAAAAGAAAATCTAATCTTTTGCAATCGCATAGATGGACCCGGAGATTATTATACTAAGTGAAATAAGTCATGCAGAGAAAGACAAACACCATATGATCTTGCTTATATGTGAAATCAAATGAACATAATAAACTGAGGAAAAAAATAGAAACAGAGGCAGGGTGATAGGGAACAGCAGAAGGGGGATGAGGGAGTGGGATCAAAGAAGGCAAAGGGATTAGCTAAATATATATATTCATAACCCACAAATACAAAAAGGGTAACAATTCCCAGAGGGAATGAGGGTAATAAAAGTAGAGGGAGAGAAAAAAAAGGGGGTGAAACTTGAGTGGAAAGACATTTTACATAGGGCATGGCAGAGCACGATGCTGTGGGTAGAGAGTATTATATTGAGTGACACACTTGAAACCATGTCAACACAATAAATTGAAGAAAAATTAAAAACAAACAAAAGATAAAAATAACATGTATTTTCTATATATAGGAATATTCTGGAAGGATAACAAGAAACTATCAACAATTGTTGCCTTTGGAGAAGAAAACTAGAAAATTGAAGAGATTATTTATTATATACAGTACATTCTTGCTCTTTTTGAATGTATTCAATCTATTCTTTTTGTGTGTGTGTGTGTATTTTTCTTACGTGAGAAGCAGGGAGGCAGAGACAGACTCCTGCATGAGTCCAACCTGGATCCACCCGGCAAGCCCACTAGGGGGTGATGCTCTGCCCATATGGGGCCACTGCTCTGTTGCAAACAGAGCCATTTTAGCATCTGAGGTGAGGCCATGGTGCTACACTCAGCTCCTGGGCCAACTTGCTCCAGTGGAGCCTTGCCTGCAGGAGGGGAAGAGAGAGATAGAGAGAACAGAGAGGGGAAGGGGTGGAGAAACAGATGGTCGCATCTCCTGTGTGCCCTGACCAGGAATCTAACCTGAGACATCCACACACTTGCCCAACGCTCTACCACTGAGAAAACCGGCCAGGGCCAACCCATTCATTTTATAAATATCTGTACATTTAATTTTTTAATTAAAATAAAAATGAAACTAAAAAATAATAAATATGAAGTTTTTATAAATAAATGTTGAATTTTGTCAAATGCTTTTTTTTTAATCTAATGAAGTCATATGATTTTTATCTTTTGTTGTGTTAATGTGGTGTATCATATTGATTGGTTTGCTGCTAGATTAGTATTCCAAACGCACCATCTCACCATGTCACTCTGTGTGCAAAGGTCTTCCGCAGTTCTTGACTAGCTACTGTAGGGAGTCTGTATTATCTATGTAACTTACTACTAAGCTTTGATATATACTAATAATAAACTGAAGTATTTATTGTTCCACATTCATATTTTGTTCAGCATATTTATTTTACTATAATCTAAAACCTCTGTCCTCTATTTTATACATTAATAATCCCTCCTATTCAACTCAAATGTTATTTCATTCATAAGTTTTCCTTATTAAAAATAATCTTTCTTTATTCTACATAAAACAATCTCTCTGTACTTTGTACATTCAATACTTTCTTCTTGGATCAACCTCCTAATTTTGGATTTTCCAAGGTTCAATCTCTAATCACCTCCTCTCTTTACCTGTACTTATTTTTTTTGGTGTGCCATCCACATTCATTGCTTTAAATACCACTTATTTGCCCAGGACTTGTAAATTAACTCATCCTCCTTAGTCTTCTCTTCAGTGTTTCAGACCTATGTAGTCAACTATCAACTTAACATCTCCCACCAGAATTTTTAATAGTCTTCTTAAACACGACATGTCCAAAACCAAACTGATCTCCCACTCAAAATTATTTTTCCCTATCTCAGGGGATAAGAACACCATCCTTGTTGTTACTTAGACCAAAACCTTGAAACTGCCTTTTACAAATCTTCTTTCACAAACCCTGTCCAGTCCTTTAGGAAATCCTTTTAGTTCTACCTTTAGACTTAATCCAGAATTGAGGTACTTCTCCATAATTCCATTACTTTTACCTGGTCTGGTTTATCATTGTTTATTCCCTGTGTGGATTTTTTTTAACACCCTCCTCCAACTAACCACTAAGCTTTTATTCTTATCATTGATGAAACAGTAGGTAATAGCTTTCAAAGACTAATGTGAATTTTCATTTTCATTACATCTCTAACCTCATTTATTCCTTTCTCCTTTGTTCATTCTACTCAAATTGCATTGGTCTCTTTGCTATTCCTCACAAACCAGGCTAATGCAACCACGAGACAGTTTCAGTGACTGATTTATACACCTGGAATGTTCTTCTTCAAAATATTCTCATGACTAAATTTTTCACCTCTATCAAGTCTTTAAAAAAAAAAAAACCACCTTTTCCATAAGGCCTGCTCTGACTACTCTATTTAAAATTTCAACTCTCCCCACCCTACACTCTTGATCACCTCTACCTGTTTTATTTTTTATTCATGTTATTTGTCATCTTCTAATATGCTATTTACTTATGCATACTTCCATTCCTTTCCATTAGGACATAAGAACTGCAATAGCAGTAATTTTATTTTTTTAAGATTTTATTTATCAATTTGAGAGAGAGAGAGAGAAAGGTAGTGGTAGGAAAGAAAGGGGAAGCATCAAGTCATAGTTGCTTTGTTATGTGTCTTGATGTGACAAGCCTAAGGTCTAGAACCAGCCACCTCAGTGCTCCAGGTTGATGCCTTATCCATTGAGCCACCACAGGTCAGTTATTTTAATATATTTTGATCACAAATGTATCTCAAGTGCCTAGAACATGTTGAATAAATTACTTCCCTCTTTTAATCTAGTTTATATATTATACACTGGAGTGCAATTATATGTGTATATCTTATTTCCTGCCTCAGTCTGTGGTCTCCATGAGGAAAAGATCAGTGTCTAATTTATTATTGTTAACCACATCTTCATCCACAATATTCAGTATCTTGTTTTGTACATAATAGGATAAGTCTTATAACAATCCAAAATCAAGGAAGTTTAAAATTTTTAAAGGGACAAAGAAATTTCAGTGTATAAGTGTTTCACTAAAATTAGAGTTACCAGATCCTTTCTTTTCCACATTTAATAAACTGAAAAGTGAAAGCCATTGAAAAAGGCAGAATCTCCTGCCTACTTCTCTGAGGGGCCAGGTAGTTCTTCTCTGGGTTTCTCCACATTTGCTGCATTCCAGCACCTTCTGCCTCTCTCTCTCTCTTTCTCTCTCTCTCTCTCTCTCTCTCTCTTGCTCTCTCTCTCTCTCTTCATCACTTCTAATCTCTAATTTCATCCCTACCTCTTTTTGCTTCTTCATATTCATAACAAAAGATGATTACTCACAGCTCCTTGATTTAACACGTGACCTATTTCAGTTTCAAGGGCTTTAGCTTAGCTAATAGGAACCATTAAATTTAACATACCAAATTTTATCCAAGCTTTTTTCTGACGATTTAAATGGTCCATACTAGGCCTTGGCTGGATAACACAGGTGCTTAGAGTGTCATCCCAATATGCCAAGGTTGCGGGATCAATCCCCATCAGGACACATACAATCGTCAAACAATAAATACATAAATAGGAAGAACAACAAACTGATGTTTCTCTCTTTTTCTTCCTTCCTCTCTCTCCAAAATCAATTAAAAAATAAATAGATAAATAACAGGCCCATCTTATAGGTCCAAATCTTCAGAAAACCTGTTTAGTTCAGCAGATACTACCAATGAAGCAACCAAACTCACTCAAGCAAATAATAAAATAAATCATGAGTATGTTGAAAAATTCATTCTGACTAGTTAAATCGATTTCTTTGACCTGTTTATCATTCATTCTCTTAAGTAGGTATACAATTTACTTTGTCTTACTATAAGATTTATAACTTTCCAGGTTTATAGTAGAAATAAATGAAAAAACAAGCTAAAAGAAAGTTTTAGGTCCAATAGGCAAAAATTATACCTGTCCAACTTTCACTTAAACCAGTGTGAAACCTTTAGACAAGATATACTGAGTTAATTGTTTTTTTAAAAAATCACTATGGACTGGCCCTGGCCGGTTGGCTCAGCGGTAGAGCGTCGGCCTGGCGTGCGGGTTCGATTCCCGGCCAGGGCACATAAAAGAAGCGCCCATTTGCTTCTCCACCCCCCCTCCTTCCTCTCTGTCTCTCTCTTCCCCTCCCGCAGCCGAGGCTCCATTGGAGCAAAGATAGCCCGGGCGCTGGGGATGGCTCCTTGGCTTCTGCTCCAGGTGCTAGAGTGGCTCTGGTCTGGGCAGAGCGACGCCCCAGAGGGGCAGAGCATCGCCCCCTGGTGGGCAGAGCATCGCCCCCTGCCCCCTAGTGGGCGTGCTGGGTGGATCCCAGTCGGCGCATGCGGGAGTCTGTCTGACTGTCTCTCCCCGTTTCCAGCTTCAGAAAAATACAAAAAAAAAAAAAAAATCACTATGGACTGAATCCTCACCCTTTCTTTCCTTATAAATGTTCATTTTCTTGTCATCACCTTTATATCTTTCATAATGATACTGGATCTCAGCTTTCTATATAAACTCTAGGAAGAAACATTTAACAAAAAATACAGCAAATTTTAAAGACATCTTATCTCTTTAATATTTCTGTCTCCTTTTATTTCTTTTAAATAAAAAATAGTGTTAAAAATTAGAGACAGCAATAGGAAGGCTTATGATTACTGTCACTGCTCACCTGAAGTTTGAACTATCCCAAAGCTTTGTTTCTTCAGTCTGCCTCACTCTGATGCAGTTTTAAAATAAAACAGTAAATCTTAGTCACTCCTCCCACTGATAGGTGGAATCCATGTCTTCTCTCCTTGAATCGGGGCAAGGTTTTGACCAATATAATATGCTGTGAGACTTCCAAACCTCTGTCATAAAAAAAAATCTATGTACTTTCCATCTTCTTCACTAGAACACTTGCTCTTGGAGTCCTGATCAACTGTGTAACAAGTCTTTTTTAAGACTGCCATGGTGGAGTAGACTTCTGTATATTTCCCTAATCAACATTCCTAACTGAGCCCATACCTTCATCACATTCAAGGTGTCAGATATGTGAGTGAAGAAGCTAGACAGGGAATCCTCCATCCCAAACTGTTTCAGCCCTCAGTCCTTTGAAGTATCCTCTGTCAATGAATCACTTTATCAGCATAATAAAACAGTTCTAGCTTTATACTCTTAAATTTTGTGGTAGTTTGTTATGAGGAATAGATAATTGGAACACATTCCAAAGCAAAAGCTCTTTCTTTTTATTTATGGACCACTTCTCCAGTAACACAATATTCATACTCAGATAGGATTTGTAAAGGATCTCATGAATTTCACAGTAAGATATTAATATGTGATAATTCAAATAAAGCCTATGAGCACCTCCAGTGTCCTCATTATAAAATCAAAGGTATGTGTTGTGCTTTTTAATCACCTAGGACCCTTTCACTTTTGGCCTGCTTAGTATTGAGAAATCGTACCTTTCCTTAATTCAGTACCCTGAAACACCAAAGGTACTTTTGACAAGATATATGCCCAAATATTTAGCTTAGAGTACCTCACATCTATTATTAGGCTGTCACCTTATCAGCTTTCTTCAAGATTAACTCTAGTCAATTCAATATTTCTTAAGGAAGAAGTAGACTTTATATCTCTTCCTTAATTACTCTTTAAAAATGTCTTTGGATGAAAGATCCAACCTGACCTGTAGTGGCAGAGTAGATAAAGCTTTAACCTGCTACACTGAGGTTCCCGGTTCAAATCCTTGGGTTTGCCTAGTCAAGGCACATATAGGAAGCAACTACTACAAGTAGATACTTCCTGCTTCTTGCCCCTCTTTCTCACTCTCTCTCTCTCTATCTCTCTCCAAAACTCAATAAAAAATCTAAAAAGAAAAGAAAAGCAAGATCAGATACTTTCTGTTTTCATAATAATGCATAGAAGCAGTCCTCTCAGCATCATACCAACACCATTAAATGCATGAAACATGAAGCAGGAAAATATTTCTAGTACTTTCTTTGAAAGGCAAAAACAAAACAAACAAAAAACTAACTGAGAGGTTTCCTAAAGATCAGATTTGCTCAAGCAATATTTTGCCTCAATGCAGTCTTTTGTTCATCTCTAGAAATTTCAACATATTGTTGAATTTTTTCTTCGATAAATAATTTTTATTCCTAGTTATAGTTCGTAAAATCAAGTATTAGATAGCTGAAGAATTTTCTTCTAGATTTTTTTCTCTCCTTTTCCTAGTGGTAGACCACTAGTTTTTAGTACAGAAACTAGTGAGTTCAGGTTATTTGAGTCTAAATGGAAAGATTGCAACAATTAACAAAGTTATAGTAGCCATTAAAGTTTTTTTTTCCTGTTCACCAAAGTTTTCAAATTTATTGGAAGCCATTCAAGTTTAAATCTGTGTTTTTCTTAAAATCCATAGGTAGCCCTCACATCATAGATTGCATGCTTTGGAAGTGGAGAATTATATTAGAATAACTATGAAATAATTTTTTATTGAGAACATATTGAAACTTATCATTATCCAACTCCAGTGCTTTGACTAAAATATTAAAACACTTTACTTAAGCATTGAAGCTCTCATTAAGTAGTCTTAGCTAAGTCAAAGCATGATTGTTGACCTTCTGTGCTTAAGGCATGTGCTGTTCCATGCAGATAGAGCCTTTTCTTCCAAACTCCTTTTGATGGTGCATAATGGGAGTTACATGTGCATATCAGGAGGAGAATAGACCTTAATTTGAAATATTAAGTAGCACAAGCTCATAAAAAGCCTTCATTAAAATATTAAAAGTATGCTAAACCCATAAGAGCTAAAAGATGTGTTCCTATGGGAGAAAAATTCCAATGTCAAGCTCCCTCCTTATCTCAATTTCTGACATTTGTGAATAAGAAAGAACCTTAACTTAGAAAGTCACTTTATCCAGTGGCTGCTAAAGTGCTACTATACTACCAAAGAATTAGCTCATACTTTTCCTGTTGCAAAACACAACAAAAGGGTACAATAAACAATCATTCTATCCCTGAAAAGACCAAAACACATAGACTTAAGGCTCATTTTGTCATACTGAATTAAATAGGAAAACATGTTCTCACCAAGACGCTGAGAACCTCATCAAGATTTTGGTGCTATAGTTATGTCAATGGATAGTTGCATGCTCATATTTTCAATCAACTATTAGGGAGTGCATAAAGCTCCAGTGGCACAATTGATTAGCGCGCGGTACTTATACAACATTTACGGAGCACGTACCATGTGAAAATATCTGGAACAGAGTGCTCTGAGGCTCCAATTTTGACTTTTTAAAAATATAAAACAATGTACCGTCTAGAGACTAATTCTGATACATGGCATTAAAATGAATTTAATAATTTCTATATTTGAAGAAAATATATTTCAGAACATTTTTAAAAATCTAACTTTAAAATAAACATTGCTATAAAAACATGGGGTTTTCCCTCTAAGAATTAAGTACCATAAAATAAATTTCAATCATTTGCTAAGTAATGGTATCAAAACAAACAAAAAAAAAGCAGTTGTAATATTTATATATACTTAATCTTTAGATATTGTTATTTTTAATGATGTAAGTCATATCACATATTAAGATGTACCATAGTGCTTGAAAAGTGCCTGTTCCATAGTAAGCATTCAGGGACTATTTCTTACTCTGTTTCTGAAAATATTTTAATAGCATTACAAGAATAAACATAGGTCTGTTTTTATTATTCATTTTCTAAGAGTTCTTTGCATATGTTTTCAGTTTGGAAATGCATGTCTTTGGGTTCTTGTAAAATTTTCCCTTCATTTCATGTATGCATATAAGTACTCTGTTGTATGTATGCATGTATGTTAACATCAACCATTAAATATTTTTGTTCTGAAAAAAAAAATTTGTTCCAGTAAGAAATAGACCAGAAGAGTTTGTGAATCTACAGAAAGGAAAAAAAAAAGGAGTACAGCACAAATTGGTAAAAGAGCAATATATGATAACTAGTATATTAATTTGCTAAGGCTGTTAAAATAAAATACCACAAAGTAGATGATTTCAATAACAGGAATTACTTTCTCACAGTTTTGCAAGCTAGAAATCCAAGATCAAGGTGTTGTTAGGGTTAGTTTCACTCTGAAACCTCTCTTCCTGGCTTTTAGATGGTTGCCTTCTCACCATGTTTTCACAATGTCTTTCCTCTGTGTACACACACATTTCTAGTGCCCCTTTTTGTGTCCAAATTTCCTCTTCTTATAAGGATGCTAGCCAGATTGGATTAGAGTCTACCCTAAAGATTTCATTTTAAGTTGATCCCCTCTTTATACATTTTATCTGCAAATAATCACATTCTGAAGTACTGAGGATTAGGGCTTTAACATCTGAATTTGGGAGAATATAATTTAGCCCATAACACTTAGTTTCTCATCTTCAAGAACCCAGACACTCAGAGTGTTAAGATAGGGACTACAAAAAGACTAAGATTCACTTTTTTGGAGAATAGAGAAAGACTTTCAGGTTTCTGGTTATCCAGAAAATATAATAAAATTGCAAAGGTACAAGGAAATTGTGTAATCAATAAAAGTAAACCTTATATTGACTGTATAATTATCAAATTTATAATATGGTTTTATACTATAAGAATGAAAGGGACTCTGATAAGTTCATTCATAACCCATTTGAAAGAGAAAGGCAACATATAAACCTGACCAACAACAAATAGCTACATATGAAATCTCTCTCCTAGAAGATAAGTGTGGGGAGCTTGAGAAGAAGAGGAAAGTTAAATGCTAATTATTAGTCCCAGGCTTACCAACCCCTATAAACTATCAGGGTATTCCTGATATACCCTAGTTCTTTTTTTTTTTTTTTTTTTTTTTTTTTTTGTACTTTTCTGAAGCTGGAAACGGGGAGAGACAGTCAGACAGACTCCCGCATGCGCCCGACCGGGATCCACCCGGCACGCCCACCAGGGGGCGACGATCTCCCCACCAGGGGGCGATGCTCTGCCCCTCCAGGGTGTCGCTCTGTTGCGACCAGAACCACTTTAGCGCCTGGGGCAGAGGCCAAGGAGCCATCCCCAGCGCCGGGGCCATCCTTGCTCCAATGGAGCCTCGGCTGCGGGAGGGGAAGAGAGAGACAGAGAGGAAGGAGAGGGGGAGAGGTGGAGAAGCAGATGGGCGCTTCTCCTGTGTGCCCTGGCCGGGAATCGAACCTGGGACTTCTGCACGCTAGGCTACCACTGAGCCAACCGGCCAGGGCCTATACCCTAGTTCTTGATCGCCTTAGATAATCATATGTTGCAGTTTGTCCAGGACTGTCCAAATTTATGCCTGCTATTTCTCACTATCATGCACAGTTAGCATCCCCTCTGACTCAAAATGATCCCTGTTTGGATTATATAATCACCCCTATATTATATAATTATAGTCTCTTCTTCCCCAACATGTGTACATGCCCACCACACCAACAGCAAATGTTCGTAATTCAAAAGATCTTTCTCCCATCCTCAATAGATGCTACTTCCTACATACATTTACATATCAAACTATTTTCTTCTTTACCAATAAGAAGCTGGGAGATCTCAAGTTCTATTTTATGATCCTTGATAATATAATTTAGGTTCTGAAGAAAAGGAAGATAGTATAATATTTTTAAATTTTTCATATTTAAATTGAACAGGCCTTCGGGAATTATAGAGAGGGGTCTGAGAAAAATAATATCAGAAATGTGGACCTTTTTCTGTAAGTTATTAATAATTAAACTATTTCAGCCTTGCTTTCCTCATTTATATTGAAGAAGTAAGTATGAGGGAGAGGGTGTGTAATACCCACCCTGCCTATTTCAGTGTTCAAAGGTATCAAATTAAATAATGGCTAAACGCTTTGAAATCTTTTAATTATCGTAGAGTTTAAAGTCATCATTATTCTTATTTTCAGAGAGAGAAACAGACAGCATAATTTTTAAATTTAAAAGTTTATAAAGTGGCTTGCTAATTAAACTAGTGACACTCTCTCTAGGTGTCAAATCTTCTCACTTCTAGAACACAACCCATTCACATTACTGTACTTAACAGCATGATTTAATGAGAAATCTAGGAAAAGGTGGAAGGAGAAAAGCTGAACTCACTGAATATACAGCAAAGTAAAGAATGCATGATTGTGGAACCTAGAGGCTCAGAGTGGAGGAAAAAGTGAAGTGCAATAGGAATATAATAATATCTATAAACTTCCCAGTGAGGTTTTCAATGAGCAGTAAGACATCTGAGTTGTGATATATTGGGTGCTTTCAGATTCTTTCTACCTTGGCCGTGGGAGACCAAGAGGTGGAGAATGACTGAAGAGGAAGAAGAAAGAATGAGAAAGGAGAAGGGAAACTATAAAACAGAAATAAGGAAGTATTTAGCTTTTGCTTTGGCCCATATCTGACTTCTTGTTAAAAGAGGACAAAAGATACAATACAGGAAAATAAGAAGCAAGATGTGAGACTATCTTCGAGCTAGATGTCTGAGATGTCACCTTGACCTACAATATCCAGTTTTTAATGCATGTACTTATTTTTGAGAAAACAATATATAAAAATGTATGGTTTATACAGGAAAGACTGTTGAATAAGCCTGCCCACAATGAGAGTAAAATATAACTAAAGAAATGCATGGTCAATATGGAAAATATAAAGTGTTTACCAACTTACATCTAAACACAGCACTCCTTAGTTGCACTATCTAACATATTGTCATCTTTTTTATCCATCCTGAAATTCCCACCATTTTCATACCCATAATTTAGGCTGTAAATTGCATATGAACTTGGGGATCTATCTAGTTATGGGTACAATATAAGAGCTTTGTGAGAAAACAAGATCAGCATAGTTGAGAATACAGCTGGTATCAATCCTGCAAGCATTACAAATCATTTGAAAATGTTTTTTGAAAAAACACCCAGATCATAATCACCCTTACATCTGAATGTATCATTGTAACTGTATGGCTCCTTTAATGAAAAAAAAAAGTTTGTTTAAACAAAACTATCTTATCTCAATGATAAATCACACTGTTTACTATTTGATGTATCTAAAAACATTAAAATTTGGCAATGGCTCTTCTCTCAATGATGACTCTTAGCTATGACTATATCTAATTGAGGAAAGTAGAGAATTTTTGTTTAGATTTTATTTATTCCTTTTTAGAGAGAGAGTAGCAAGAGAGAGAGGAGAGTAAGAGAGAAGAGAGTAGGAGCAAGAAGCATCAACTCACATATGTGCTTTGACCAGGCAAGTCCAGGGATTCAAACCAGTGACCTCAGCATTCCAGGTCCATGTATTATCCATTGTGTCACCACAGGTCAGGTATAGGAAAGTAGAGAATTATTGTTATTGTCAAGATACTGTGAACTCCACAAATCTAATAGTTTCTGCTTTTCTTATTTATATCTGTTGTCACAATAATGCTGTAAAACAAATAAGCAGTAAGCTTTAATGGCTTACAGCAATAAACATTTATTTAGTTTACAGGTTTGCAAGTTCAATGGGTTAGCCTGGACTCACCCAGATAATTCTTGTAGTCACTCAGATGAGCTCTCCTGAACATGTGAGGCTCTGCTGGCTGCCAGCCTGGTGCTTATACATCTGGATCATCTGGATGTTGGCTAGAGCAACTCAGTGGTGCTTCATGCACATCTCACCTCCCCCCAGCAGACTCCACTGGTTGTGTTCACACAGCAAAGGCAAAGGAGTGAAAGCATAACTGTCACTGTACAACTGTATTTTCAAGCCTTCTTGTCCACCACCCCTGCTAACTTCCCAGAGGATAAACTCTTGTCCACCACACCTGCTAACTTCCCAGAGGATGAACTCTTATCCACCACACCTGCTAACTTCCCAGAGGATGAACTATGGTGGCTGAACCTAGAATCAAGGGGCAAAGTAATCAACTCAACCTTTTAAATAAGGGTAACTTTAAAGTCACATGGCAAAGGGATATGTATGTAGAAAAGGATGAAGAGTTAGGGCTCTTTATGAAATCTTTATTTTCTTGTTTGAATGTCTCCCTCATACAAAGTGAGGCACAGCTTATTTATTTCTAAGTATTTAGCTTAAGTATTTAGACTTAAATATTTATTTCTAAGTATTTAGTATTTCTTGTGAAAGTAAGCTAACTTCTCTAACAATTAATTAACTTCTAATACATTCTCTTGTGTAGATATACCAAAAACCATTCATAGATAAGTAATTTCACAGGTCTTTGGAGGCCTCTCTACCTGGTCTTATTGGAATATCCATATATTGATAATTCCCAACCACCTTCATCCAGTTCACCTTCCCACCCACCCTGAGCTCTATTTTAGCTGCCTGTTTCTCAGCTTTCTCAAAATGAACATTTCCATTAATAATTTTATCATTCTTCACCACACCATTACTGATATATTTCTTTCCTTGTATTCCTTATCTTTTATGCACTATGATTGGTCCACCAAGCACCAGATCAACTAAGCCAGAAAGTCAGCTCTCTTCTTGTCCATCATATACCTACATTTTCAAATTTTTATCATGTTCTACAACTGCTACCTTTAATATTCTTATATGCTTTTTAAATTTTTAACTGAATTTATTGAGGTGACACTGATTAACAAAATTGCACAGGTTTCAGGTGACCAATTTTACAACATATCTTTGTGTACTGTCTTGTGTGTTCACCCCCCAAGCCACGACTTTGTCCATCACCATTTGTCTCGCCTATACCCTCTTCTATCATCTTTGTCCCAGCCCTGACAATTGACCACACTGCTGTCTGTGTCCATAAGTTTTCCTTTTTATTTTCCTTGTCCTTTTTTGCTCAATCCCTCCACCATCCTCAGTGCCACTAATCATCAGAGAAATGCAAATTAGAAACACAATGAGATATCACCTCACTCAGTCAGAATGTGCTCATCAATAAATCCACAAACAAAACGTGTTGGCAAAGGTGTGGAGAGAAGGAAACCCTTGTGTACAGTTGGTGGGAATGCATATTCATGCAGCCTCTGTGGAAAGCAGCATGGAGTTACCTCAAAAAAATAAAAAGGGAACTGCCTTGTGACCCAGTAATTCCCCTTCTGGGAATATGTCCAAAGAAACCCAACACACTATTTGAAAGAATATATGTGCCCTTATATTCATTGCAGCATTATTTACAATAACCACGAATTGGAAGCAGCCCAAGTGCCCAACAGGAGATCAGTGGATAAAAAAAGGTGTGGTACATTTACACAGTGGCATACTACTCAACCATAAAAAAGGAAGAAATCTTACCTTTTGTGACATCACGGATTGACCTGGAGAGTATTATGCTAAGTGAAATAAGCCAGGCAGAGAAAGACAAGTACCACACACAAACTTCTTGAGGTCTAAATATTTGGTTGCTGAAGCAGTTTCTTAGGCTTTCTTCCTTCTCCTATAAACTTACAATGAACTTCCCTCATGAGAATAAATCAAAAGTGCTTATTTCTTACCACCTAGATGGACCTCACTAGTGCAGTGGGAAAGCATAAAGAATTTACACATTTGTGGTGGGAAGAATTTATAAGTCTATTTTTCTCGAGAACCCAAATGGGAACAAAGCTCAGAGCTCTTAATCCCCAGAATCTCATTTATCTGTTCTACCTCTTTCATCTTATTGTTAATATGCTGTTCACTCTTACTTTTCTCTATCATGGGCCATATACTCAAGTACAATAGTATTTAGACTACCAGAAAAAAGTGACATTAAAATAATATCCCTATCAGGTATGCTAAAGTTCTCTTCGTTCATTAATGTAAGTCAGAAAAGGTATCTTATACTACTGGCCATAAAAAGCAATGTTCAAACCAAAACACAAATAAAATAAGATGTTCTCTCTCTTACATACTTTCCCCAATTATTATTTGCTTTTCTGCTAACTTTTAGACTTCAACCAATTGATATTTCCTGCCTTGAAAACTTCCCAGGACAAAATCTAAAATATTTAAAGACCTGATTTTTCTAATTTCTCCTAGAATCACCTTTCTTCAGGGTCAAGCAGGTAGTCATTGACCACCAACTGTGCACAGTTTCACTCCCACCTTATACTATTAGCCAAAGCAGTTATGGAGCTTGCTCAGGTCCACAGAGTAGAGAAAGAGACTCCATAACTTGAGGGGAGAATGGCAAAGTCAAATGTCAGGAGAGCACATGGAATGGGAAATAAGCCACCTTTGTATTAGTCTCCAAAATTAGAATGTAAGCACAAATACATTTTACAAAACCTCTTCTACAACCTCTCTATCCCATACTCAGCACAGTGGATATTTTTACACATTTTAGTTTTCATGCAGTAAGATATTTCTAGTACTGACAGTATACAAAAGGTAGAGGGTTATTTCTTTTTGTAGGTGAAATACAGAAGAGAGGATGCTACCTATAAAAAGAGGTTTAAAATTTTACTTTTAATAAGGTTATTGCCTGCCTCATAATTTTCCTCATGTAAGACACAGTGAAGGGTTTAAGGAGGAATATATAGAAACGGAAACACAGGCAACAGTGTGGTTATAGCCAGCGAGAAAGGAGGTGGGGGGTACATATAGGTGGGTAAAGTGGGGGAAACGGGGACCAAAGAGACTTTGCTTGGGGTGATGGGCACATGATTCAGTGTGCAGATGATATTTTATTGAATTGCACATCTATAACCAAATAATTTTTTTTAAAGCAATGTTCATTCTGGGTATTCAGATTTCTAAAAGTCTCATTTGAAAATATAATAATATATTTTCATTATTAGATGACTAAATTTCATTTCCACCTTTGGAAAATGCATATGCCTTAAACTGAGGTATCACCTCAAATGATGCATAAAATTTATTTTTTTAAAGGTCCATGTAGTACATTCTTCAGATAAGTTTGTGTTTCTGGGTTGGAGGTAGGGCAAGAAAGAAGCATAAAAACAAAAACAGCTTCGTACTCTAGATAAAGAACCTCCTTTCAATAGTTGCCAAGGAGACCTTGTCTGAAGCTTTCTTCTGTGCTTGCTCATACGCATTGGCTCATATTCATCACTATTGACAGTCTCATATGTATCACTGTCCAGCACAAATCCTATCTGTTACTATTAATAAGCTACCCTTTACCATATTGATTAGTTGCTTATCTGAGCTTTACAGACAACAACCTCCCTGCTTGTCTCAGAAACCTTGTGTTAGTCAGAATGGTACCTCTAAATCTTTGCTTCCTATCTTCATGAATAAGTACACACAACTTTGACCTTAGGTATTTTCTTTGTACCTCTGTCTTAGCACTTAGAGCTCCTTCTGTACCTGTTGCAATATTAACTCTCAGATGACTACTCTCTTCTCCCCCTATATACTGCAGAGTTCTCTGAAAATCGGGTATAGATTCTGTACCTTCCCTAAAAATGGCAGTAATGTTCTGAGCTAAAATGAAATGTTTCTAAACAACATGCACTGAAGACATTTAATAATAACATATTCCTGAAACCAATACAAAATAATATTAAAAGTAAATCAGAATTGAAAAAATACTCAACCTTGGCTGGTAGTTCAGTGGAGAGAGTGTTGGCCTGGCATACGGATAGTCTGGATTGGAAAAGCAATCATCTACTTCTCCCCCACTTCCTCTTCCCTGCTCTTCCTCTTCCCTTCCCACAGCTAGTGGCTTGATCGGTTCAAGTGTGGCCCCAAGCACTAAGGATAACTCCACTGGAGTGTGTCAACTTAAGGCCATAAAAATAGTTTGGTACTTGAACATCAGCTCCAGATGGGATTGCCAGGTGGATTCCAGTTGAAGCACATGTGGGAGGCTGCCTCATTATCTCCCCTCCTCTCACCTAAAACAAAACAAAACAAAAAATAAACTGAAATACCCCATTTTCTACATGACTATGCCCCATTTCCTGATAACAGTAACATTAGTTAAGTGGAACTGGCATAAAACTATTAGCTCTGGTATGAAACAACAGCTTAATGGCACATGAACTACATATTAGGAAAGGAGGAACTTGTTCTAAGCTTAGACATCAACTAAGATTAGTGCTCAAAGATTCAGATGTTACTGAAACTTCCTAGAGAGCTAGTGAGTATTTTTATTTCTATCTCCACCTAGAAAATACACTGCTCACAAAAATTAGGGGATACAGTATCACTTCATTTTGAAATATCTGCTAATTTTCATGAGCAGTATACTTTATCTTAAAGGATAAGACATTCCAGCTCAATTTGAGAATGATGTTTCAAGTTAGAAGGAGGAAACTGTTATAAACAGGTGCTTTTTTCTTCAGTTCAGACTTAGTCACACATCTGTAAACTAGGGAAACTGGTTTTAAGAGAAAATAAAAGCTATTTTCACCAAAGTCTCCATGAGATATTGAGAGCGTGAAGCAGCTACACTCTGGAAAACATGTATCCAAGCTCACCACAAAGGTGGGAGAAAGGTCTTCTCTGTCCCTAAGCAGAGTAGAATGACCACATGGAACTTCCTCAGCAGTGACAGCGACTTTCATTCTGTCACAGCAGAGCAGTGACAAATTACTGACATAATTTGGTTTCAGTGATTCTCATCAAGAGACCATTGCAATCTCAGCAGCCTTAAAGTTCTTTTGAAGAATTGTGTGGATATTATTTTAACAGTATATATTGCCTTAGAAATATAAAGCAAGAATCAGAGCAAGAATAAATAAATATATATATATATATATATATATATATATATATATATATATATATATATATGATAGATAGATGATGATAGATAGATAGATGATAGATAGATAGATAGATAGATAGATAGATAGACAGATAAATGCTTGAGGTGCTAGAGTGATTGAGAAAACTTTGAAACTGCAGGTCCCACAAAAAAGAGAGAGAGAAATACAGAAAATGCTATTAGCTGTTTTTAAAGTTTTTTGTGCATAAAAATAATCTAAAAAGCAAGAAATGAATTAATAAATGTAATCCAGAAAAGCCACAACAATGCAGAGGGGGGTAGATAAGTATTTGAAATAGGAGAGAGTATAAGCCACAGCTGGCTTAGTTAGCTCTTCACATCCTGGCAAACAGCAACAGAATAGAAGTATAATCTTTTTTCAATGCAATCAGGTAAATGCACATAGCATAGTGCCTAGAACAGGGCTATGAATGTTGAATGTTAACTTTCCCACTTCTACTCCTTTGTAATCTCTTCCCTGTCCATCTTTCCTTGTTCTGTTTATAAATATTAAGGATATTGGATAGGACCATTGATTTGTATCTTTACATAAAATAGACCCAATATATACATACAGAATAAAGAAAACTTTTTAAATTTGCTCCACATAAAATTAGAAGAAAATTTTCCTATAGCACATTCAGCTCAACTGTTGTCTCTTATTTAGGATACTATTACAGATACTTTGCTAGAATGTCAATTTCTAGAATTATTCACTATTAACAATTCACATAAAATTCCAGAGGTATGCCATATGAGATTTCATAAAAAATAAGAGTTAATCAGATTCCTTTAATTTTATGCATATATTTTCTCAAAATAACACATACTAATCTTCAGAAAATGAGTTCTAAAATATGATCAAAGCAATAATAAATTGTTCCCTATAGAAACACAAAGGTTCTAGCAAGTAGTTTTCCAATTTACATAAACAGAGACAAATAGGTTAATTTTGTTTATTTTTTAAATGTCTTTTAGCCAGGATATCATTTATACGGTTTTTTTTTTATGAAAACCCTCTTTTAAAAAGGTGTTTCTTTAAGACAAAGAAAACTCATAGTATCATTGGCATGAATAAGTTATGTAAAATTGAATTGTATCAGCCAGCATTCTTTTAATTACCATTTTTTCATGGGCATCCATTTTTCAACAATAATATTAGAAAATAATTAATACCGTCAGGACAAGAACCTGAACTTTATGCAAATATAGATTAGAGAAGTCCAAATTATTTTTTAATGAGCTATATGTATTATGTCTGCCTATCTAGAGTTCATCTGGACCATGGCATTAAATGAGCTTAGAGTTAATTAAGCGTATTATAACTGTTCTTGGCTTCTGCCTTTATTAGTATGAATCCACCAGCTCAGAGGCACTCAGCAAACATGGAAATACTTTATCAATGCCCCACTCCAAAACACCTTGATATATTTCAATCCTGTCTGCACTCCTGGGATAATTCTAGAAGCTCAAACCTTTTCAAAATCCATTACCTTTCCATTTATATAAATATGAATTGCAGAAATAGAGGAAGCTTTCGTTGGAGATGTTGATTTACATTAATAAGAGCAATAGTCAAACAATTGCTCTCACGCCTATGCACACACAAAGATACGGTATCTCTTGCTGCAGAAAATACTGGCTCAGGCATTAGCAGATTAAAGGAACAGATTTGCTTCATATTTTAGTGTGCTAAATTGAATACAAGTCATATTAGAAAATCCCAACATGCAAATAAAATCAGAAGAGCTTTTCTCATTTTCACAAAAAGAAGGAATCAATCTTTTAATTAAAAAAAAAGAAAAGAAAATCTGCAAAGCACTCATTAATAGCTGATCATATTTTGGCAGCAGAAATCTAATTTAACTTATATCTATTCAGGTTGTTAGGTAGAGAGTAAACCTTTTTGGAAGTAACCTTATAAATATCTATCCCAAATTTGAAAGAAGCATCACTCACATGAGATAAGCCTATGGGGAAAAAAGCACCATGAATATCAACAGAAAAACAACAGACATTCATTTTCTATTAGGGACTCAGCAGGGAAAAAAAATAAAGAGCAAAGTCAAGATGTATTTTCCATGGATCTGGTTCACACTCTATCATACACTCTAAAGCCCTATTTCCACACCTATATCAAAGCCCTTTATAGGAGAATAATTTGACATTTTAAGAATTATCTTTCCAGTCTCTGCCATGTAATTCTGTGATGAAATAACAAACTTGGGCATGCTAGACAGGAGGTGGGATATCAAAAAGGCAAGGGATTTTGGTTTCAGACAAACTAAACTTTAAATACAAGCACTGCTATTCAGTACCATTGAATTACCTTGGAAAATCAGTTAACTTTTCTCAACCTCAGTTCTTTCTAAAGGGAACTCACTAGCCAAACAGAACCACTGAAGAAAGAGGATCCAGCAAATGTTCTGGAAGATAATGAGTACACTATAATTGTTGGTTCACTTATCTCCCCTTTTTCAGGCATTATCGCCACTCTAATTTTCTATGCTATCGGCTGCTACTCAAAAACTTTGGGTTCCGCTTGACCAGGCAGTGGCGCAGTGGATAGAGCATCAGACTGGGATACGGAGGACCCAGGTTTGAGACCCCGAGGTCTCCAGCTTGAGCGCGGGTTCATCTGGTTTGAGCAAAGCTCACCAGCTTTGGACCCAAGGTCACTGGCTTGAGCAAGGGGTTACTCGGTTTGCTGTAGCCCCACGGTCAAGGCACATATGAGAAAGCAATCAATGAACAACTAAGGTGTCGCAACGAAAAACTGATGATTGATGCTTCTCATCTCTCTCTGTTCCTGTCTCTCTGTCCCTATCTATCCCTCTTTCTGACTCTCTCTCTGTCTCTGTAAAAACAAACAAACAAACAAACAAAAAACAACAACTTTGGGTTCCTTCATGTTCCTCTATGATTTGAGCTTTAATTTTTTTATATTCTACTTTACCCTTAGCTGTTCACAAATTTTGACCACACAACCTATACTTGAAAGCCCTTAAGACTTTTACTCTCTACCACCTCATTCAACTTCTCTCCTAGGTCTAGGGGAAAAAACATAAAAATGGCCAATGAAATCAATAAAATTAGATTTTGTACTAGAAGGTGAACTTCTGTAGGGAAAAATAAAGAAATTTGAAAGATAGCTGAACCCAGGTAAACATGCTCTTGGCTCTCATTGTCACTTTTCTCTTGAAATTCTTTCCTTCCTATAATTCCTTGTGGCTCACTGACTCCCTTTCCTAGTGGAACACAAATTGCTCTCCACACCCATAACCCCTAGAGGAAGAGCCCAGGAAAAAGGAACTAAAAAGCAAACTGCTACGGCCTTCCCAAGGTAGACCTCATGATACACATAAAGTATAGCTTTGTGGCCCTGGCCAGTTGGCTCAGTGGCAGAGCGTCAGCCTGGTGTGCAGGAGTCCCGGGTTTGATTCCCGGCCAGGGCACACAGGAGAAGTGCCCATCTGCTTCTCCACCCCTCCCCCTCTCCTTCCTCTCTGTCTCTCTCTTCCCCTCCCACAGCCAAGGCTCCATTGGAGCAAAGTTGGCCCGGGTGCCGAGGATGGCTCTATGGCCTCTGCCTCAGGCGTTAGAATGGCTCTGGATACAGCAGAGCGAAGGCCCAGATGGGCAAAGCATCGCCCCCTGATGGGCATGCCAGGTGGATCCCAGTTGGGTGCATGCAGGAGTCTGTCTGACTGCCTCCCCGTTTCCAACTTCAGAAAAATACAAAAAAAAAAATAGTATAGCTTTGTTCTCCAAAGAGCTGGACACATAAGCATCTCAAATACAAGTAAGTAACTATTTTTCTTTTCATTAAATTACATATCTGTGTAAGTAAAACTCAGTTTAAGACCCTGGCCAGGTGGCTCAGTGGATAAAGTGTAAGCCTGGTGCACCAGAGGTTGTGGGTTCAACCCCTGGTCAAGACACACACAAGAAGTAATTAATGAGTACACAACTAAATGGAACAACTAAGTGAAACGAGTTGATGCTTCTCTCTCTCCTTTCTCCCCTGAAATCAATGGAGAAAAAGAAAAACTCATGTTAAGATAGGTAAGGAAGGCTTCAACTGCTGTATGAGATAGGTAGGAAATAGGAGGTTCAAATCCTGTGTAAATAACTATCACCATACCCAAAAATAGTTATCAAAATGTAGGCCAGATTTCTTGAATTACATACAAAATTCTTTATAATATTGTAAAATATAATTTTATTACTTAAAGATTTAGTACCTCATAAAGGTCTTCTTTTTCAAACATGAGTATAAAATATTGGACCATATAACTAAATAATAACCCCCCTCCCCAAATACCCATGTTTTAACCCCTAGAACCTGTGAATGTTATTTTACTTAGCAAAAGAAACTTTGCAGATGTGATGAAGTTAAGAATCTTAAGTTAGGGAGATATCTTGCATCATCCAAATAGACCCCAAGTGTAATCATCAGTCATATGAAGGAAGCAGAGAGAGTTTATAGGAGAGGAGAAGGTGATGTGACCATGCCGCTGGCTTTGAAAATAGAGGAAGGAGTCATGAGCCAAGGAATACAGGGATGCATCTCAGAAGACAATAGAAAAACCAGATTCTCCCGTAGGACTTCCCTAAGGAGTCTGAACTTTACTGATACATTGGTTTGGGCCCATTATTATTATTTTTTGACTCATTTTTGAACTATTGCCTCCAGAAATATAAGAGAATATAGTTCTGCTGTTTTAAGCCAAGAAATTAGTGGTAATGTTATAGGATCAATAGAAAACTAATACAATCAGAAATGTCTAACTGAACAGAAACTTACTGAGGATCAAATAATTTGGGTATGTGAACAAGATCTAGCTTTTCCCCAATTCTCCAAATTTAGTGAGGTGTCTCTTATGTTATGTACTCCCACAGGAAGCCCAATCCCTTCTCCCTGCATCTCTCACATATTCTGGAATTAAATGATTTGATTATCTCTCTTCACAAAACAAAAAATTCATGAAAGCGGGGTTTGTGTCTACTTTTGGCACCACATGCGGAAGGTTCTTCAAGGTGTCATAGAAAAGAATTCAGGGACACACACACACACACACACACACACACACACACACACACATAGGAGGAGTTCAAGCAGCAGTGGCAAGACTCATTAAAATGGAAGTACATTCTTGAGGGAGAGGAGAGTGCAGGCAGACCAAAGAGCAACTACCTGAGATCTTTGTGTTAACTTTTTCATATTCTCTTGGGTTGGTGCCCTGGCCAGTTAGCTCAATTGGTTGAGAGCATTGTCTCAAAATGACAAAGTTGCGGGTTTGATACCCGGTCAGGGCACACACAAGAAGTAACCAAAGAATGCATGAGTGAGTGAAACAACAGATGAATGCTTCCCTCCCCTGTGGCATTTCTCTCTCCCTTCCTCTCTGTCTTTAAAAATCAATAAAAAATTAAACCCTGGCTGGGTAGTGCAGTTAGTTGGAGCATCGTTCTGAGCTCAGAGGTTGCTGATTCAATTCCATGGTCAGAAAACATACAGGAACAGCTCAGTATTCCAGTCTCTCTTCTCCCTGCCTCCCTCAAAAAAAAAACAACCAAAAAATAATAATAAAAATAAATTACACACACATACACATTCTCTTGGACTGGAAAAAGGTTTATCTTGAACTAACCAATCCTTAAAAACAGCAGGTTTATTTTTAAACTATCTAATACTAACCTCTGATTTCCTTTGCTGGGTGTCTTGCCACTTTGGCTTCTACTCACAATTCCCTAAGTTTGGCTACAAAGGGTAGGTAGGTCAAAACAACAATGTTCTTGCTCTTTTTCTTTTTATAAGTATATGTGTTTAATCACTTACCTACCCAAGCTCCCAACTCTGGCATCTAGATCAGTTGTCCTTAACCCCTGGGCCATGGACCAGTACCGGTCCGTGGGCCATTTGGTACGGGTCTGCAGAGAAAGAATAAATAACTTACATTATTTCCGTTTTATTTATATTTAAGTCTGAGTGATGTTTTATTTTTTAAAAATGACCAGATTGCCTCTGTTACATCCGTCTAAGACTCACTCTTGATGCTTGTCTCGGTCACGTGATACATTTATCCATCCCACCCTAAAGGCCAGTCTGTGAAAATATTTTCTGACATTAAACCAGTCCATGGCCCAAAAAAAGGTTGGGGACCACTGGTCTAGATAAAGGAGACCCCCAACAAGGCTTCCCAGCACCAGGAGTTTCTGTCTTAGCCACACGTGCTGTTTGAATAGCATGGCCCATCATCAACCTTCAGGACTTCACAGCCTGAGAGACTAGGAGAGAAGAGGACTCATCAGCAGTCATCTCTGATAGGCTCTTTTTTCTTTTTATTTTAGAGAATGGGGAAGGAGAAAGAGAGAGAGAGAGAGAGAGAGAGAAGCAGGGAGGAGCAGAACGTATCAACTCCCATATGTGCCTTGACCATGCAAGCCCAGGGTTTCAAACCGGTTACCTCAGCTTTCCAAGTTGACACTTTATCCACTGCCCCATCACAGGCCAGGAAGCAATTCCTTTTTTATTTTCTTATGATTTTAATTTGTGTTTACATAGATTCAAGTGTCCCACCAAATATATCTCCCCCCACCTCCTTATTCCCCTTCCCCCCATATTTCCTCCCCCCAATTCCTTCCCATATCTCCTCCCCCCTTCCCCCCATATCTCCTCCCCCCAATTCCTTCCCCCCTTCCCTCCAGGATTTGCTGTCCTGTTCTCTATAATGCTGTGTTATGTATATATAATTTCATTAATCTCTTTCCCTTCTCTGATCCCATCTTCTCTTCTACTTTCCCTCTGACCACTTCCCTCTGGTCCCTTTCATCTCACCTCTACCTCTGTTCTGTTCCTCAGTTCACATTGTTCATTAGATTCTTCAAATGAGTGAGGTCATTTGATATTTTTTCTTTCTCTGACTGGCTTATTTCACTTAGCATGATAGTTTCCAGGTCCATCCATGTTGTCGTGAAAGGTAAGATTTCCTTCTTTTTCATGGCCGCATAGTATTCCATTGTGTATATGTATCACCGCTTTTTAATCCACTGGTCCACTGATGGACACTTGGGCTGTTTCCAGATCTTGGCTAACATTGTAAACAATGCTGCATGTAAACATGGAGGTGCATTTCTTCTTTTGAATCAGTGATTTGGTATTCATAAGACATATTCTTAAAAGTGGGATGGCTGGGTCAAAGTTCCATGTTTAATTTTTTGAGGAATCTCCATACTGCTTTCCACAGTGGCTGCATTAGTCTGCATTCCCACCAGCAGTGCATGAAGGTTTCCTTTTCTCCGCATCCTCTCCAGCACTTACTATGTGTTGTTTTGTAAATAAGCACCATTCTGAAAGGTGTTAGGTGGTATCTCATTGTGGTTTTGATTTGCATTTCTCTAATGATTGGTGATGTTGAACATTTTTTCATATGCCTATTGGTCATCTGTATGTCCTCTTTGGAGAAGTGTCTATTCATTTCTTTTGCCCATTTTTTATTGGATTGTTTATCTTCCTGGTGTTGAGTTTTACAAATTTCATTATAAATTTTGGTTATTAATCTCTTATCAGATGTATTGGCAAATATATTCTCCCATTCCCCTTCCCATTCCCCTTTGAGGCAAGATGAAAGGGACCAGAGGGAAGTGGTCAGAGGGAAAGTAGAAGAGAAGATGGGATCAGAGAAGGGAAAGAAATTAATAAAATTATATATACATAACACAGCATTATAGAGAACAGGACAGCAAATCCTGGAGGGATGGGGGAAGGAATTGGGGGGAGAGGGTAGGGGAGGAAGGGGAATAAGGGGGTGGGGGAGATATTTTTTATTTTGTTAATGGTGCTTGCTGTGCAAAAGCTTTTTAGTTTCATATAGTCCCATTTATTCATCCTCCCCTTTATTTCACCTGCCTATGGAGATAAATCAGCAAAAATATTACTACATGAAATATCGGAGATTTTACTGCCTATGGTTTCTTCCAAGATGTTTATGGTTTCACAACTTATATTTAAGTCTTTTATCCATTTTGAGTTTACTTTTGTGAATGGTGTAAGTTGGTGATCCAGTTTCATTTCTTTGCTAGTATCTGTCCAATTTTCCCAACATCATTTGTTAGAGAGACTGTCTTTACTCCATTGTATTTATAATTTTCTGAGTACAAGTCTTTAACCTCCTTGGTTAAATTTAGTCTTATGTACTTTATTTTTTTGTTGTTGTTGCAATAGTGAAGGGGATTATTTTCTTAACTTCTCTTTCAGACAGTTCATTGTTATGTATAAAAATGCCACTGATTTCTGAATATTGATTTTATATCCTGCCACCTTGCTGAATTCATTTATCAGGTCCAGTAGTTTTTTGACTGAGACTTTATGGTTTTCTATGTACAGTATCATGTCATCAGCAAATAATGATAGTTTTACTTCTTTTTCAATTTGGATGCCTCTTATCTCTTTTTCTTGTCTTATTGCTGTGGCTAGTACTTCCAAAACTATGTTGAATAAGAGTGGTGAAAGGGGGGCACCCCTGCCTTGTTCCTGATCTTAAGGGGATTGCTTTTAATTTTTGCCCATTGAGTATGATGTTGGCTGTGGGTCTGTCATAGATGGCCTTTATTATGTTGAAGTATGTGTAATATCTCAGTGATGTTTACTGTTCACATGAAATTCAAATTCAAGAAGAAATTTTAACTTAAGAGCTACATCATTTATATGATCATTTATATTTCCCTCTTCTACACAGGAATCAAAACATCCACCAAAGCTTTTTTCTTTACAACAGCCAGTTTCAAAACTCAACTTTTCTTTAAAACACACTCACACATACAGAAATGTGAAATTCAGCTTTGCTAGCACCTGGATCAACTGACTGGTAGGCTTATTTGCACGGTGAATTGCTTGTTACAAGTATTCATATTGCCCAGACACATGGGCTATGTTTTCTCCCTCTTACTAATATTAATCTGACACATGTAAAAACCTTATATTTGTAAGAATGCTTACTATTACTGTATGCATTTCAGTCATAGCCAACCTAATATGCACCACAAACAAAATGCTTCTTGCAAATGGAAGTGTATAGCCTGGGATCTTCTGCACCTGTTAATCTGAAAGCAAAATTTGTATTTGAAACTTTATTTTCTTATTTTTATTTGAGCAGTTTCATGCAGCTGTTCAAACTAGTATGCTAATATGAAAATCAAATATCATTTCTCCAGAAAGGGAATTCAATTTCGTAATAACTCACATTTCAAAAATGTAGGTAAATATTTTCCCCCGTATTTAGATTCCCTTTACAAAGATTTGTTCTGTCACTAAATTCTTCTTGTCTATAATTTGTGAACTATCTATGAATATATAAATAAACTGGAACAACAGACTCATTCATTGTAAACCAATACTAACATTAATGCCATTAACATCTTACAAAGAACTTCTCAGATTTAATATACAGTAATATATAATACATAGTATAGCAAAAATCCACAAAAAGAACCCTAACTGAAATGTCCATGGGTATATTCACCACTATAAAAGATATATGTCCAAAATAAATAAATTCTGATTTACATATAATATATAAAAATATGCTTGCCTAAGTATAACCAAAGTTTAACTTGAAAATATTTCCAGTACAGATCCAATTTCATACATTTCCAATGCTCTAACAACACCAATTAAGAAAATGTAGGAAACTCAGTTTGAAAGGTTTCCAGTTCATATCATTAATCAAGATTTAAAGGGTTCTTCTCTCTTTCTATTTCATAAGTATACTTAATTTCCCTAGTACCTTGAAAAAGGAAACATAAGTTTTGTCCTAACATTATTACACATATTTTGTAAAAAGAAATAAGATCATATTTTTAAAACCTTTTGGAATGTTTTAGACAAAAGTTTCTGAACTGCTTAGGATGGTCCTATTACATTTCCTTAACTCCAAATGCACTTATTTTCATAGTTTAGTATTTTTACATTTGTACTAAACTTACATTCAGGGAATTTCTTTTTCTTTTTTCTTTTTTTTTAATGTGAGAAGAGGGAAACAGTGAGACAGATTCCTATATGCGTCCAGACCAGGATCCACCCAATAACCCCCAGCTGGGGCTAAAGCTTGAATCAACCAGCTGCCCTCAGTGCCTGAGGCCAATGCTTGGACCAACTGAGCTATCCTCAGCACCCAGGGCTGATGATTGAATAAATCGAGCCACTGGCTGAAAGAAGGAAAGACAGAGAGAAGGGGAAGAGGGAGGAAAAGAGAAGCAGATAGTTGCTTCTCATGTGTGCCGCAACCAGGTATCTAACCCGGGACAGTCACAAGCCGGGCAGATGCTCTATCCACTGGGCCAACCAGCAAAGGCCATATTAAGTAAATTTCATAACTAGATAAGATTTTTATTAGTGATACCTAATAATGGTGCATGTAACAATTGATGCCATCTTAGATTAATGAAATGTAGTAAATTATTTGGTAAATAAGATAAAGGAGATATATTTAATCTTTCAATATATCATGTAATATATAGGAAAATTAATCATAAAGCTGGAAATCACCACAAATCTATGCCTGAATCTTTCTGCCAAAGAAAAATTCTGAGGATCAAATCCTTAGGTCCTCAATCCGCCTGGTTAAGGTATTGCTGTTGAAATGCTTTTACTATTAAAGATGGTTTTTCCTAAACTGCTATTAATCATTAGCACCCTAGGATAAAATATCCTAAAAGACTGGTTAGCCATTAACAAATGATTCCCTAAGGAACTATTGCTAAAAATGCAAAGAAGATGCATATCAAAGTCTAACTTCAATCAGTCAGGCTAAGAAATATCAATGAGTGATGTCAATGAGCGGTGAGTGATGTGAAAGCTTGAAGTGCAGTGGGATGTGGATTCTGGGCAATCATGTTCTAGCTCTGATAAAAAAAAAAAGAAAAAGAAAAATCACAGAATGGTAACCTTGACTTAGTGATTACTTGCTAGAATGTTAGTTGTATTTAATACTAGCTTTTTGACTAGTATTAAAAGATCATCAAACTATTTTCACATTCTAAGGTGTCATGGAATAATGATCTGAATTATATTTCCATTAAGGTCATAGCTTTACAAGAAGATAAGTGACAAAAAATAATTTAAGAAGACACAGGTATTAAACCATCTTCTTCTTTCCTTTATGGGTAAGAGAACAAATACAACAAAGCCAATTTGGAACTTGTGAAGAAATTACCAAAGAGCAATCAGGCCCTGGCTGGTTTGCTAAGTGGCAGAGCATCTACCCAATGTGTGGAAGTCATGGGTTCAATTCCCAGTTAGGGCACACAGGAAAAATGATCATCTGCTTCTCCTCCCCTCCTCCTGACCCTTGTTTTACTCTCTTCCTCTCCCGCAGCCATGGCTATAATGATTCAAGTGCATTGGCCCTGGGCACTGAGGATGGCTCCATAGATCCTCTCCCTCAAGCACTAAAAAATATCTCAGTTGCAAGCATGGGTCCCAGATAGGCAGAGTATCAGCCCCAGATAGGGGTTGCCAGGTGGATCCTGGTCAGGGTGCATGGGGGAATCTGTTTCTCATCTCCCCTCCTCTCACTTAAAAAAAAAAAAAAAAAAAAAAAAAAAGAACAATCACTCTAATTTTTAGCAAGTGAGCAAAGGCTTTATAAACATATTTGAGCTGTTGAATACTTTGAATGTGTAGCTCTGCCATCTCAATCTGGCACCTCTAACATTCTCACAGACTGTTTCAAAATGATAATTTGCAAAGCAAAAAAGACCGAAGTACATTTAAGTATGTGGGTGAGGCTAGAGGATTTGTCAATGAAAAAATATCTCCGAGATAGAAACCGTGATCTTTAAAAGATAGCTATTGTTCACCAACAGAACCCATACAAAACAATGTTTTGGTCTAGAAGATAAAGCTGAGACATTTTTGCAATTAGGTTTGGATTATGGACTTCCTAATTAATTTCTGATTTCCAGCTATTAATGGTTACTCTTTATACTCCATTTCTCAAAGAAGGGTAATACCACAAAATTGAAAGTCAAATTTATTAATATGCCAAATGTTAGAGATGCTAGGACCTTAAAATTCACTTAATAAAGCCACCTCATGTTACAGATGTGGAAACTAAAGCCTAAAGAAGAAAATGACTTGGCAAATATTATACAATCTTTAATGCAAAGGGAGGAAACAGATCTCACATCTCCTTACTCACTGTCAAGTGCTCTTTCCCTCAATATCACAATGTTTTTCCTTTAAAGCACAACAAAAAGGACCTGAATGTGAAGGGATAATTTACCGTACTCATACTTGGGTTTTGGCAGCATCTTACTATTTTTTAAAGCCACAGTTATTGGAATGACAATACTATTTCAGTGGCATTTACTGTTCACATGAAACCATTACAAAGTATAGAAAGAGATAGAAAAAAATTTTATTTTGAAGTTGACTTTTTGTGCTTAGAGCATGTGATAAAGGAAAATGTTCTGACGGTTCAAGCTTACTCAAGCTTAATGACAGATCTAAATTGGAGCTTGGAGATAAAAGAAATTCTTTAGTGATGCCTCAGTTGTCATTGATTGCTATGAGCAATTTTAAAGCTATTCAAGATGAGAATTACCAGCTTGTTTCTGAAAGGGGAGAGAGTAGTACATAAGATTAGAGGCTGCTACAAATGCTATCTTGGCTTTAAAAGAGAGGACAGTTTTGTATCACATACATAGGTGACAATCGTGACTACATATAGATATTTATCAGCAGGAAATGACTCAGTGGATGTTCAGAGTAGTGTGAGCACCAGCTGTGCGAAGAAAGATGAAAATGAAAGGCATCTTGTCTTATAAGGATCACCAGCAGCAAGATGGCTGAAAAGAAAAAAGGCAGTTATTAAAGCCGAGTGCTAATAAAAAAATAAAAAACTATCTTCATAAATTATAGGATATCTTCCTCCTACTTGCTGAAAATCTTTGAATTAAAAAGACATAGAGTCCATTCTGAGAAATTCAATTTCATCAAATGGAAAGTGAAAGCATCTCCACTTCCACATACACACTGCAGCCTTCATGCCCCATTTGCACTACTCATACTGAATCCTGTAATAAGTTTCTACCGACTGACTCCAAATAAATGGCAGTTATCAAAATGTTCTATTTTTAACTGATATTTAAAGTCACTTTCTCTCTAGTATTTTACCCTTATAAAATATCCTAAGTCCTTAAGACAAGTAATAGCTATGGTTTCCCCTAAATAAGTTAATGACATAATTAATTTAAAGTAGGATCTAAAAATAGAGAAATTCAGCAGTCACCGAGATATTTTTCTATAAAAAGAATTTTATCCACAGGTAGCCCAAAACAGACATTTTCCTCTAGAACACTCATCTCTTAACCATTTGTCATTCACTAAATATACTGTGAATGCTCATATTCAGTACCTTTTTTAAAAATAAAGTTGTACATTAGATGAAATACATTCTCCAATATTCTTCACCTAGTGTATATCCAGAATCACTTTAGTGATTAGAAAGTCTGTCATAGAGAAATAAATATTCCCACCTCCTACAACACATACCTCTAGCATAGCAATATTACATATCATTTGTTTATTTGACTTTTTCCTTCACTATAGGATATGAACAACCCTAAAGGATATTACTTGTCTCTGTATATGTCCCAATATTTAATATGTAGATTAACATACCAAGTACTATAAGTTGTTAAATAAACAAATGAAAATGACCTTATCAATAAAATTATATATTTCCTTGCTTCCTATGAAAATTACAACAGAATATAAAATTCAGCTACAGGCAACCCTGCCAATAATTGTTTCTTCCACGTTTCACAAAAATTTACTCTAATATGTCCCACTGAAAAAAATTTCACTATGTCAATTTCCCAATGAAGTATTTATTGTTAACAAAGGAAATTGCACAGGAATTGTATGAGTGTGCTTGTATAGCATTTCTCTGCTTATTTTACAGCAATGTTTTTGTTGGCCTAGACTGAGATTGATATTGATAAATATAGAAAAGGAAAGATGGTATTTTAGAAACTTTGGACTCCACTTCCTTTCAGAATCACAAGTGGGTTAGGGAGGCTAAGGAAGTACCTCACACAAATACCTATGTGTATACACATACATTCATTGTTCGTCATTGACATCCTCACCAGCAATGTCAGAGTTTTCAGGATGTCAGAAGACACAGCCAGAATACCTCATTATAATATGCTGGCTGCTAACGTGATTCCTCACACAATTCTTTTATAGGAAATAAAAAACTCCTTTATATATTTATCACTGTTATTTAAATGGATCCAAACAAAAAAATTCAAATGATTTTGGTAAAATGAGCTGGCAAAATCCAATGTAAGTTTATTACAAAAACAAATATATTAAATTTTAAACTATGCTACATCAGGGGAAATCTCATAGTACACAGGTATTACAGTTAACTAATAACATGTCCAATACCAACAGTCTAGGTGTCTTATTTTATTTATTTGTTTTGTAATATACTGATAAATAATTCTATTGGCAATATGCCATTGTTTTCAAGGCTGAATTGAGGTCTATCAAGTGTTGTATAACTCTCTAAGAAAGATACTACAGTCCTATTTATTTTCTCAATTTGCTGTAACAAAAGAGGAAAAAAAGGGTTGATTTAAATAATTTCCTGCCTCATACTCGCGTTTCTCTTCAGATCGCATAAATCTTTCACCTTTTAAATAATTTCCTGCCTGACCAGGCAGTGGTGCAGTGGATCGAGCATCTGACTGGGATGTGAGGGACCCAGGTTCAAGACCCCGAGGTCTCCAGCTTGAGCACGGGCTCATCTGGTTTGAGCAAAGCTCATCAGCTTGGACCCAAGGTCACTGGCTTGAGCAAGGGGTTACTTGGTCTGCTGTAGCCCCATGGTCAAGGCACATATGAGAAAGCAATCAATGAACAACTAAGGTCTCACAACAAAAAACTGATGATTAATGCTTCTCATCTCTCTATGTTCCTGTCTGTCTGTCCCTATCTATCCCTCTCTCAGACTCTCACTCTGTCTCTGAAAAAAATAAAATAAATAAATGAATACATAAATAATTTCTGAAGTAGGGTTTTATTTTCTGTAAACATACATATGATGAGGAGGATGGGTGGTCACCTATCTGGCCACAGTGACGAAGCACTACAGAAGAGAGCAGCAAGATGGTGATGCAGTAGGCAGACGTTCCAACTCCCACCTCCCAGAACTAAAGTGGATTACAACTTAATTTTAAGAACAATCATCTTGAAAAACCAACTTTGGACTAAACTAAAAAATTATAACCAAGGACCACTGAAGAAACCACACTGAGACTAGTAGGAAGGGCAGAGATGCAGAGCAAGGGGTTACAATAGGGCCGCCCTATTCCCAGGAGTGAGCGGTGGCCCGGAAGGACTCTTGCAGTGGAGTGGGTTGCCCAGAGAGTTGTGGGTCCTCCGCCCCAGGACCGGAGCCCCAACCTAGAGCCCCAAAGCCTAGAAGAAGTGTACGAACAGTATTTAGTTGAGAAAAGAGCAGGGACACTGTTTGCGAGAAAGACCCAGGTTCTGTCTTAAAGAGATCGCGCAGAAAACCTCATTCACATCTACTTACTCAGGGCTCTGGGAGTGGAGAGCACTGTGAGGACTGGAGTTGCCAGAAGAGAATGTAATCTTAAAGGCACAGGGAGAAACACTTGGAGGGACAGCCAACCCAACCCCCAGGGCTGAGTGACTCCCCAAATCTAAAGTGAGCATTTTTCCTGGGAGCAGCAACACCAGCAAAGGGAAGAAATTACCCCATCCACCAGAGGCTCTCATGCTCCAGTCAGAGCAAAGAGGCACTTAGAAGCAGGAAGCATGTCAGGGACACAGATGGTGAGTATGGAGGTCTGAGCTACACTGCCCCCCCCCAAGCTGCTGAGTACATGCTGGAAGGTGGGCGAGCCAGCGGCAGCAGGGCATGGTGACAGGGGCCTGGGCGGCCTGAGCGCACACATGCAAACCCGCCAGCAGCGGTGGAGGTCCCGGGTGGCTGCAGCAGCGAAGGCTGGGGTGGTCCGAGCACGTGTGTAAAAGCCCACCTATGGCAGCAGAGGCCATGGGTAGGGCGGCGGGTAGGGCTAGCAGACAAACCACACATAGGGAATATAGAGGCCACACTCACTGAATTCCTGTGGCCACACCCTTCTGAGGGCTAAAAAAAAGGAAAAAAAGTCTAGAATTCAAGGGTCCCCAAACTACGGCCCGTGGGCTGCATGCGGCCCCCTGAGGCCATTTATCCAGCCCATGCCGCACTTCTGGAAGGGGCACCTCTTTCATTGGTGGTCAGAGATACAAAGCGCAGCATCGCTCACACACAGTACTACTTCCAGTGACACGGGAGGCACGCGTCACAGCTCCGGAAACGCGTCATATCACTTGTCTTGTTACGGCTAGCAGTGACAAATATGGAACCGGACATTGACCATCTCATTAGCCAAAAGCAGACCCATAATTCCCATTGAAATACTGGTCAGTTTGTTGATTTACATTTACTTGTTCTTTATTTTAAATATTGTATTTGTTCCCATTTTGTTTTTGTTTTTTTTTACTTTGAAATAAGATATGTGCAGTGTGCATAGGGATTTGTTCATAGTTGTTTTTTTTTATAGTCCGGCCCTCCAACAGTCTGAGGGACAGTGAACTGGCCACCTGTGTAAAAAGTTTGGGGATCCATGGTCTAGATAGAATGACAACTGAGGCTAAGGGGCAAGCCACATCCAATATTGTACTTAATCTTTGAATTATAGTACAGAGACCAACAAGTAGCCAGGAATAAGAGGTGACAAAAAGCGGGTCTCAAAGGCACTTGAACTTTAGATGAACTTCTCCCAGGCCAAGAGTAGAGAAAACCTAGCCTAGCTGATATTTACAGTGGCACCTGGGCCCAACAGAGGCAGCCACAAGATCTGGATAGCCTGTAGCTCCAAAAAAAGGTTGATAAGGGCCAGTCATAGGCAGTAACCCCCACTGATCTGTGCCAGGCTCTAGCCAGGAAGGTCCAGGCCAGATATGGAGAGCATCAGTTCAGGACCAAACAACCCTTGTTAGAGTGGTATCTTTTTTTTTTTTTTAATAATTTTATTTTTTTAATGGGTGACATCAATAAATAAGGATGCATATATTCAAAGATAACAAGTCCAGGTTATCTTGTCGTTCAATTATGTTGCATACCCATCACCCAAAGTCAGATTGTCCTCTGTCACCTTCTATCTAGTTTTCTTTGTGCCCCTCCCCCTCCCCCTTTCCCTCTCCCTTTCCCCCCTCCCCCCGTAACCACCACACTCTTATCAATGTCTCTTAGTTTCACTTTTATGTCCCACCTACGTATGGAATAATGCAGTTCCTGGTTTTTTCTGATTTACTTATTTCGCTTCGTATCATGTTATCAAGTTCCCACCATTTTGCTATAAATGATCCTATGTCATCATTTCTTATGGCTGAGTAGTATTCCATAGTGTATATGTGCCACATCTTCTTTATCCAGTCATCTATTGACAGGCTTTTTGGTTGTTTCCATGTCCTGGCCACTGTGAACAATGCTGCAATAAACATGGGGCTGCATGTGTCTTTACGTATCAATGTTTCTGAGTTTTTGGGGTATATACCCAGTAGAGGGATTGCTGGGTCATAAGGTAGTTCTATTTTCAGTTTTTTGAGGAACCACCATACTTTCTTCCATAATGGTTGTACTACTTTACATTCCCACCAACAGTGGATGAGGGTTCCTTTTTCTCCACAGCCTCTCCAACATTTGCTATTACCTGTCTTGCTAATAATAGCTAATCGAACAGGTGTGAGGTGGTATCTCATTGCAGTTTTGATTTGCATTTCTCTAATAGCTAAAGAAGATGAGCATCTTTTCATATATCTGTTGGCCATTTGTATTTCTTCCTGGGAGAAGTGTCTGTTCATAGCCTCTTCCCATTTTTTTATTGGAGTGTTTGTTTGTTTGTTTGTTGTTGAGTTTTATGAGTTCTTTGTATATTTTGGATATTAGGCCCTTATCTGAGCTGTTGTTTGAAAATATCATTTCCCATTTAGTTGGCTTTATGTTTATTTTGTTATCAGTTTCTCTTGCTGAGCAAAAACTTCTTAGTCTGATGTAGTCCCATTCATTAATTTTTGCCTTCACTTCTCTTGCCTGTGGAGTCAAATTCATAAAATGCTCTTTAAAACCCAGGTCCATGAGTTGAGTACCTATGTCTTCTTCTATGTACTTAATTGTTTCAGGTCTTATGTTTAGATCTTTGATCCATTTTGAGTTAATTTTAGTACAGGGGGACAAACTGTAGTCCAGTTTCATTCTTTTGCATGTGGCTTTCCAGTTTTCCCAGCACCATTTACTGAAGAGGCTTTCTTTTCTCCATTGTGTGGTGTTGGCCCCTTTATCAAAAATAATTTGACTATATATATGTGGTTTTATTTCTGGACTTTCTATTCTGTACCATTGGTCTGAGTGTCTATTTTTCTGCCAATACCATGCTGTTTTGATTGTCGTGGCCCTATAATATAGTTTGAAGTCAGATATTGTGATGCCCCCAGCTTCATTCTTTTTCTTTAGGAGTGCTTTGGCTATTCGGGGTTTTTTATAGTTCCATATAAATCTGATGATTTTTTGCTCTATTTCTTTAAAAAATGTAATTGGAAGTTTGATGGGAATTGCATTAAATTTGTATATTGCTTTGGGGAGTATAGCCATCTTGATTATATTTATTCTTCCTAACCAAGAACAAGGTATATTCTTCCATCTCATTATATCTTTTTCGATTTCCCTTAACAATGGTTTATAGTTTTCATTATATAAGTACTTTACACTCTTTGTTATGTTTATTCCTAAGTATTTTATTTTTTTGGTTGCAATCCTAAAAGAGATTATTCTTTTTGAGTTCGTTCTCAATTGTTTCATTGTTGGCATATAGAAAGGCTATTGATTTCTGTATGTTAATTTTGTATCCTGCAACCTTACTGTATTGGCTTATTGTTTCTAGTAGTCTTTTTGTGGATTCTTTGGGGTTTTCGATGTATAGGATCATATCATCTGCAAAAAGTGATACCTTTACTTCTTCTTTTCCGATATGGATGCCTTTTATTTCTTTGTCTTGTCTGATTGCTCTGGCTAGAACCTCTAGTACCACATTAAATAAGAGTGGAGAGAGTGGACAACCCTGTCTTATTCCTGATTTAAGGGGGAAAGCCATCAGTTTAGTGCCATTTAATATGATGTTAGCTGATGGTTTATCATATATGGCCTTTATCATGTTGAGATATTTTCCTTCTATACCCATTTTGTTGAGAGTCTTAAACATAAAATTGTGTTGTATTTTACCAAAAGCCTTTTCTGCATCTATTGATAAGATCATGTGGTTTTTGTTCTTTGTTTTGTTGATATGGTGTATTACGTTAACCGTTTTACGTATGTTGAACCATCCTTGAGATTCTGGGATGAATCCCACTTGATCATGATGTATTTTTTTTTAATATGTTGTTGTATTCGATTTGCTAGTATTTTGTTTAGTATTTTAGCATCTGTATTCATTAGAGATATTGGTCTGTACTTTTCTTTTTTTGTGCCATCCTTGCCTGGTTTTGGTATGAGGGTTATGTAGGCCTCATAAAATGTGTTTGGAAGTATTGCTTCTTCTTCAATTTTTCGGAAGACTTTCAGTAGAATAGGAACCAAGTCTTCTTTCAATGTTTGATAAAATTCGCTGGTATAGCCGTCAGGGCCTGGACTTTTATTTTTGGGGAGGTTTTTAATGGTTTTTTCTATTTCTTCTCTACTAATAGGTCTGTTTAGGCTTTCTGCTTCTTCTTGACTCAGTCTAGGAAGGTTGTATTGTTCTAGGAATTTATCCATTTCTTCTAGGTTGTTGAATTTAGTGGCATAAAGTTTTTCATAGTATTCTACAATAATTCTTTGTATATCTACGTTGTCTGTGGTGATTTCTCCTCTTTCATTTTGGATTTTGTTTATATGAGTTCTTTCTCTTTTTTCCTTGGTAAGTCTTGCCAAGGGTTTGTCAATTTTGTTGATCTTTTCAAAGAACCAGCTCCTTGTTCTATTAATTTTTTCTATAGTTTTCTGTTCTCTAATTCATTTATTTCTGCTCTGATTTTTATTATTTCCTTTCTTTTGCTGGTTTTGGGTTTTCTTTGTTCTTCTTTTTCTAGTTCCTTAAGGTGGGAAGTTAAGTGGTTCACTTGGGCTCTCTCTTGTTTGTTCATATATGCCTGAAGTGATATGAACTTCCCTCTTATCACTGATTTTGCTGCATCACATAGATTCTGATATGTCATATTGTCATTTTCATTAGTCTGTATATATCTTTTGATCTCTGTACTTATTTCTTCTTTGACCCATTCATTTTTTAAAAGTATGTTGTTTAGTTTCCACATTTTTGTGGGATTGTTTTCCTCTTTTTTGCAGTTCAATTCTAGTTTCAAGGCTTTATGATCAGAAAATATGCTTGGTACAACCTTGATTTTTCAGAATTTGCTGATGTTGTTTTTGTGGCCCAACATATGGTCAATTCTTGAGAATGATCCATGTACACTGGAGAAAAATGTATACTCAGTCACTTTGGGATGAAATGTCCTATAGATGTCTATCATATCCAGGTGCTCTAGTGTTTTGTTTAAGGCCACTATGTCTTTCTTGATTCTCTGTTTGGATGACCAATCTAGAGCCGTCAGCGGTGTATTGAAGTCTCCAAGTATGATTGTATTTTTGTCAGTTTTTGTTTTAAGGTCAATAAGTAGCTGTCTTATATATTTTGGTGCTCCTTGGTTTGGTGCATATATATTAAGAATTTTTATGTCTTCTTCATTCATTGTACCCTTAGCCATTATGAAATGGCCTTTTTTTCTCTGAGTACTTTTGCTATCTTGTAGTCAGCATTATCAGATATGAGTATTGCTACGCCTGCTTTTTTTTTGGATGTTATTTGCTTGGAGTATTGTTTTCCAGCCTTTCACTTTGAATTTGTTTTTATCCTTGTTACTTAGATGAGTTTCCTGTAGGCAGCATACAGTTGGATTTTCTTTTTTAATCCATTCTGCTACTCTGTGCCTTTTTATTGGTGAGTTTAATCCATTTACATTTAGTGTAATTATTGACACTTGTGAGTTCCCTATTGCCATTTTATATCTTGCTTTCTGTTAGTATTGTGTCTTGTTTGATCCTTCTCTTTCGTTTTTCTATCTTTTGTTTTTATTTGGTTGTATTCCATACATCTTTCCTCTGTTGCTATCTTTTTTATCTCATGTGCTTCTATGGTGATTTTTTCAATGGTGGTTACCTTTAAGTAATGAAAAGGGTTCCTACCCTGTTCATTGTAGCGAACTATTTTGTGAGTACTTTTGCACTCCATCATCCTTTGCTACTGTTAATCTCCATCTTCTCCCCCCCTTTCTTTTTGTTGTTGTCACAGTTTCAATTTGGTTTTATTGTGTTCTTCTTGGAGCTTTTACTTGTGGCTCTGTTATTTTTTGTTCTTTGTATCTGATTGGAGAACCCCCTTTAGTAATTCCTGGAGTGGGGGTTTTCTGATGATAAATTCCCTCATCTTTCTGTATCTGTGAATGTTTTTATTTCTCCTTCATATTTGAAGGATAGCTTTGATGGGTATAGCATTCTTGGCTGAAAGTTCCTCTCTTTCAGGACTTTAAATATTGGGGTCCACTCTCTTCTAGCTTGTAGAGTTTCTGCTGAGAAATCTGATGATAATCTAATGGACCTTCCTTTATATGTTGTATTCTTCTTTTCCCTGGCTGCCTTGAGAATTTTTTCTTTGCTGTTGGTTTGTGCCAATTTCATTATGATATGCCTTGGAGTAGGTTTGTTGGGGTTAAGAAAACGTGGAGTTCTGTTTGCTTCTTGAAATTGAGGCTTTAGTTCTTTCCACAGGCTTGGGAAGTTCTCATCTATTATTTGTTTGAGTATGTTCTCCATTCCATTTTCTCTCTCTTCTCCCTCTGATATACCTATTATTATGTTATTCTTTCTGATGGAGTCAGATAATTCATGTAGGGCTATCTCATTTTTTTAATTTTTGAGTCTCTTTCTTCTTCTCTCTGTTGTGCCTCAAGTTGCTTGTCTTCTATTTCACTAATCCTCTCTTCTATCTGACCTGTTCTATTAGCTAAGCTTGTTATTTCATTTTTCAGCTCGTGAATTGAGTTTTTCATCTCTGTTTGATTTGTTTTTATAGTTTCAATTTCCTTGGACATATATTCTTTGTGTTCATTGAGTTGTTTTCCGAGCTCCCTAAATTGCCTTTCTGTGTTTTCTTGTATATCTCGGAGGATTTTTAGGATTTCTATCTTGAATTCTCTGTCATTTAGCTCCAAGGTTTCCAATATATTACATTTTTTCTCCATAGATTTTTCCTCATCTATCTGTGTTACCTCTCTTTCTTTTGTATCCATGATATTCAATTTTCTCTTCCTTAATGGCATCTGAGGGTGGTTTTTTTGATAGTATTATGAGATTTAATAAAGAATAAAAAGTTAAAAAAATAAAAATTCGAAAAGAGTTGGTTTTTTAAAAAAATTAATAATAAAATAAAGAAAAATAAAATAAAATAAAAATTTGTAAAAAAGGAAATTATTCCCCCCTTCCTTTTTTCCTCTCTTCTCCTCTCCCCTCTTTCTTGAGAAAATCTTGTGGTGAACTGTGAATTATAACAAACAATGACTGTAATGGAGGGCCTGAATTGGGGAAAAGAAATAAAGGGGAAAAAAAAAAGAAAGAAAAAAGAAGGGGTATGGACCCACAAAAAGCAAATAAGGAAAAAATTTGGGTCAAGAATAAAATGATTTGCTTTTATGTGTTGGTTGACTAAGAGTTATGATGAGAGGAATAAGAGGGAAACAGAAAAATGGGGGGACAAATTAAAAAATTACTATTGTATTTAGTGGAACAAGAACTAGATAAAATGGAGAGCCAGGGATGGGAGCACTGCTAGTGAGTTAAAAAGGTGAAGTAAAAACGCCCCAAATTGCCACAAACATAAGTTTGAGTCCCAGATAAGATAATTTTACGTTATTGAGGTTTGAATGAGAGGAGATGTAAAGGAGAAAGGAAGAAACTAATATAGAGGGAGAAAAGAAAGAGAGAGAGAGAGAAAAAAGAGGGAACTACTAAAAGAAGAAAAAAGAAAAAAGAGGAGAGAGAGAGAGAGAGTTAAGGGTTTTGGAGTGCAACCCTCATAGAGAGAAAGGAAGAGAAAAGAAAAGATAATGGGAGATGTAACACTTATGGGTAGTGTAGTTCAAGGAGAGGAGAGAGTAAGAGAGTTAATTATCCAAATTGGAGGAGGAAAAGAAAAATATCAAGAATGAAGATAAGAGAAACAAACAAACAAATATAATAAAATGGGATAAGTTATAAAGTCTGCAGATTATTCTTGATTTTGAGAGGTTATCTTCTTGCTTTTTCTTTTCTCTCCCTCTTCCTGGTCGGTGACTCTGTAACCCGGGTTCTGCCCCTTTTGCATGCTCAGTAGTGGTTTGCAGTTGATAAGTCTCTATGGCGATATCATGTATTGTGCTTTAGTCTCGTTCGCAGTCGAGGCTCATTAGCATTTATAGGCTCCAACAGTGAGAGAGTCCGTGTTCCTGGAGCCTTTCTCCTAGTCTTTCCTTCCTCAATTAGTAGCCTGATAATCCAGCTATGTAGTTGCTGCTGCCTCTGCCTGGATAGTAAGAGGCTCAAAGAGCTGGCAACTCCCCACTCTATTTCCACTCAGCACAGGGCTTTGGGTAAGGCTCAGTCAGTCAGAGCTGCTAGCATAATCAGGCAGGGTTTCTGCCCACTCAAAGACCTCTGGCTCTGCCACTCTGTCCGGTAACACAGACGGGCACCCACTCCCAGGGCGCTTGGAGGAATCTCCTGCTCACTATCTGCATGCGCAGACCAGAATATCCGGCCGGCAGTCTCACGCTCTGAATGAAACCCCCAACCACATGGAAAAGTTGCAGCGTTGGAATTGGCTCTCATTCCGTCCCCATGCGCAGCTTTTGCAAGGGGCTGGGGCGGCCCGAGTTTCCACTTTTGCCCACACAAAGGCCCCTGACTTTGCTCCTCTGTGCGATAACACGGGCGCGCACTGCCGAGGCACTCAGAGGAATCTCTTGCTATCTGCGCGCGCAGACCAGGATATTAGGCTGGCCGCGTTTCCCTCTGAGTGAAACCCTCACCATCACGGAAAAGTTCCACCATTGGAATTAGTTCTCGCTCCCTCCTGTGCGCAGCTTTCCCAGTGTGCTGTGGCTGCCCAGAGATTCCGCTTTTGGCCCACAGAAAGGCCTCTGACTCTGCCTCTCTGTGGGGTAACACGGGCACCCACTCCCGGGGCTTTGGAAGAAATCTCTCGCCCACTATCTGTGCATGCTGACCAGGGGATTGGGGAAAATGGCTGCCCCGCTTGTCTTTCTTTGTCTGGGTTTGGCGCGAGCGTTAGCTTGTAATGCCCGGGTTGCCACAGGAACAGTTTTTCCCCAGCTTGGATCTCCGTGCCACAGCCTCTTTCAGCCGTTTGTGCCGCGGCCTGGATCTATTCACCCCCTTTGCCCACCTTAGTTTCTATATTCTCAGTTCCCAAGTGAAAGCCACCCTGTTTAGGTTAGTGCAGAAGGCGGATCATTTCTTACTCCCTATTTCCTTCGGGGTTTGGTTATATATTTAGCCAATTTTTCGCTCAACCATACCTTCGGGTGTATTGCGAAACATCTGGAGGCTCCAAGGATAGGTTTTTCTGTTTCTGGTTGAAGATCTTGTTGAGTTTTGGGGGAGATTTATTGGTATCGCTTCCTACCCCGCCATTACTCTGACGTCATCTCTCTAGAGTGGTATCTTAAGGAAGGCTCCTCACACCTGACCCAGCTAAGTAAGACATAGAAAACGCTGGCACAAATAGCAAATAGAACAGTGACAGCAGACAAGTAGTCCACAGTGAATTACAAACAACAGTTGATGCCACCCAAAGAAGATTTAGAAACAACACAACTGGAAATTGGGAGCACACAATTCCAACCCTAGATTCAACTAGCTACACAAACAACACACCCAAAGGAGGAGTCTATACACAGACAAAATGAGAAGACAGAGAAATGCAATCCAAAATAATCAACAAGAGAAATCCTCAGAAAAAGAACTGAATGAAATGGAAATAACCAAATTATTGTATGCAGTTTAAAATAATGATTGTTAGGATGCTGAAAGATCTTAGAGCAACAATAGATGGACAAAATGAGCACCTAAATAAAGAGAAAGAAAGCATCAAAAAGGACATTGAAATCATAAAAAAAGAACTAGTCAGAAATAACAAATACAATATCAGAAATAAAGACCACACTAGAAAGAACTAAAAGTAGGCTGAAGGAAACAGGATCGAATCAGTGGAAAAGATAAACGAAAGCACAGAAGTGGAGCAGCAAAAAGAAGAGGCTTAAAAAGTTTGAGTATACTTTAAGAGAGCTCCGTGACAACATGAAAAGAAACAATGTCTTCATCATAGGGGTTCCTGAAGGAGAAGAGAAAGAACAAGGGATACAGATAATGATGGAAAAAAATCATAGTTGAAAACTTCCCTAAATTGATGAGGAAAAAGTAACACAAGTTCAAGCAGAACAGAGAGTCCCTTAAAGAGGAACCCAAAGAGGCCTACACCAAGACACATCATAATTGAAATACAAAAATTAAGGGATAAAGACAGAATATTAAAAGCAGCAAAAGAAAAGCAGACAATTACTTACAGAGGAGCCCCCTTAACGATGCCATCTGACTTTGCAACAGAAACACTAGAGGCCACAAGAGAATGGCAAAAAATACTCAAAGTAAAGCAAAACAAGAGCCTAAAACCAAGATTTCTTTATCCAGCAAGACTATTATTTAAAATTGAAGAAGAAATAAAAAGCTTCCCAGACAAAAAACAAAAAAAAAAAACAAAAAAAACACACCTCAATTAATTCATTACAGCCAAACCTATGCTGCAAGAAATGTTAAGGGGCTTGTTGTAAACAGAACAAAGGGAAACAAAAAATCTAGAAATAGAAGAATGTAGATTTAAAGAACAAAATGGCAATAAACAACTATATATCAATAATAACCTTAAATGTAAATGGATTAAATGCTATAATCAGAACACACAGGGTAGCTGCGTAGATAAGAAAACAAGATTTGTACATATGCTGTCTACAAGAGACACACCTCAAAACAAAAGATGCACATAGAGTAAAAGTAAAGCAATGGAATAAAATATTTCATGCAAATGGAAATAAAATAAAGCTGGGGTTTCAATACTTATACCTGACAAAATAAACTTTAAAACAAAGGCTATACTAAGGAATAAAGAAGGTCACTACATAATGAGCAAGGGAGCATTCCAACAGGAAGATATAACCATTTTAAATATCTATGTGCCTAATATAAGAGTACCTAAATATATAAAGCAGACTTTGATGGATATAAAGGGCAAGATCAACAGCAATATTATAATAGTAGGGGATTTTAATTACCCACTAACATCAATGGATAAATCCCCAAGAAAGAAAATTAACAAAGAAACAGCAGACTTAAAGGACACACTAGATCATCTGGATTTAATAGAAATCTTCAGAACCCTTCACCCTAAAGAAGCAGAATATACATTCTTTTCAAGTGCTCATAGTACATTCTCTAGGATAGACCACATGTTAGGACACAAAACGAGTATCACTAATTTAAGAAGATTGAAATCATATCAAGGATCTTCTCTGATCACAATGGCACGAACCTAGAAATTAACTGCAAGTGAAAAACTAAAATAACATTGAAACACTTGGAGTCTAAACAGCATGTTATTAAATAAAGAATGGGTTAACAATGAGATCAAAAAAGAAATAAAAAATTTCCTTTAAACAAATAAAATGAACATACAACACCTCAAAATTTATGGAACACAGCAAAAGCAGTCCTGAGAGGGAAGTTCATATTATTACAGGCTACCTTAAGAAGCAAGAAAAAGCCCAAATACACAACCTAACTCGACATCTAAAAGAACAAGAAAAAGAACAATAAACAAAGCCCAGAGGAAGTAGAAGGAAGGAAATAATAAAGATCAGACCAGAAATAAATGACATAGAGGCTAAAAAAAATAATACAGAAGATCAATAAAACCAAGAGCTGGTTCTTTGAAAAGGTAAACAAGATTGATGAACCTTTAACCAGACTCACTATGAAAAAAAGAGAGAGGATCAAATAAATAAAATTAAAAATGAGAGTGGAGAAGTAACAACTGACATAACAGAAATACAAAGAATTGTAAGAAAATACTATGAAGTACTATATGCCAAAAAATTAGACAACCTAGGCAAAATGGACAAATTCCTCGAAATGCATAATCTTTCAAAAATCAATCTGGAAGAATCAGAAAACCTAAATAGGCCAATTACATCAAATGAGATTGTAACAGTTATCAAAAAACTCCCAATAAACAAAAGTCCTGGACCAGATGTATTCACAGGTGAATTTTACAAATATTCAAAGAAGAACTAACTCCTATCCTTCTCAAACTATTTCAAAAAATTCAAGAGGAGGGAATACTTCCAAGCTCCTTTCAGCATAATCATCATTCCAAAACCAGGCAAAGATGCTACAAAGAAAGAAAACTATAGGCCAATATCCCTGATGAACTTAGATGCTAAAATTCTTAATAAAATATTAGCAAACCGGATCTAGCAATACATCAGAAAAATCATACATCATGATTGTGGGATTTATTCTGGGGTGCAAGGCTGGTACTATATTTGCAAAACAATGTGATTCATCACATAAACAAAAGGAAGGGAAAAAATCACATAATAACATCAATAGATGAAGAAAAATCATTTGATAAAATCCAGCATCCATTTATGATCAAAACTCTCAGCAAAGTGGGAATACTGGGAACATACCTCAAAATGATAGAGGCCATCTATGACAAATCCACTGCCAATATCATACTCAATGGGCAAAACTGAAAAGCAATCCCCTTAAGATCAAGAACAAGACAGGGGTGCCCCCTTTCACCACTTTTATTCAAGATAGTTTAGAAAGACCTAGCCACAGCAATCAGACAAGAAGAAGAGATAAAAGGCATCCAAATTGGAAAAGAAGTAAAACTATCATTATTTTCTGATGACATGATACTGTACATAGAAAACCCTAAAGTCTCAGTCAAAAAACTATTGGACCTGATAAATAATTTGAGCAAGGTGGCAGGATATAAAGTTAATATTCAGAAATCAGTGGCATTTTCATACAACCACAACAAATTTTCTGAAAGAGAAATTAATAAAACAATCTCCTTCACTATTGCAACAAAAAAAATAAAGTATCTAAGAGTAAATTTAACCAAGGAGGTTAAAGACTTGTACTCAAAAAATTATAAAATATTGATAAAAGAAATCAAGAAAGATACAAACAAGTGGAAAAATATATTGTGTTCATGGACAGAAAAAATAAACATCATTAAAATGTCTATATTACCCAAAGCAATCTATAAATTCAATGCAATTTCTATTAAAATGCCAATGGCATACTTCAATGATATAGAAGAAATATCCCCAAAATTCATATGGAACCAAAAAAGAACACAAATAGCCTCAGCAATCTTCAAAAAGAAGAAAAAGTGGGTGGTATCAAATTATAATACAAGGCCATTGTACTCAAAACAGCTTGGTACTGTCATAAGAACAGGCATACATATCAATGGAACAGAACAGAAAGCCCAGAAATAAACCCACACTTATATGGACAATTGATATTTAACAAAGAAAGTAAAAACATACAATAGAATACAGACAGTCTCTTTAACAAATGGTGTTCGTAAAATTGGACAGGTATTTGCAAGAAAATAAAATTAGATCACCAACTTACACCATACGCAAAAATAAACTCAAAATGGATAAAAGATTTAAATGTAAGTTGTGAAACCATAATCATTTTGGAAGAAAACATAGACAGTAAGCTCTCTGACATCTCTCGTAGCAAAGTATTTGCTGACTTATCTCAATTGTCAAGTGAAATAAAGGACAGGATGAACAAATGGGACTATATCAAGCTAAAAAGATTTTGCACAGCTAAAGACATTATGAAAAAATAAAAAGACAAATCCCACAATGGGAGAACATGTTTGACAGTAACTCTGATAAGGGGTTAATAACAAAAATTTATAAAGAACCTGTAAAACTCAACACCAGCAAAGTAAACAGCCCAATAAAAAAATGGACAGAAGAGCTGGATAGACACTTCTCCAAAGAGGATACAGAGATGGCCAATAGGCAGATGAAAAAGTATTCAACATCACTAATGATTAGAGAAATGCAAATTAAAACCACAATGAGATACCACCTCACACTTTTCAGAATGGAGCTCATTAACAAAACAACACATAATAAGTACTGGTGAGGATGTGGAGAATAGGGAACCCTCCTGCCCTGCTGGTGGAAATGCAGATGGTGCAGCCACTGTGGAAAACAGTATGGAGATTCCTCAAAAAATTAAAAATGGAAATGCCTTTTGACCCAGCTCTCCCAAGTTTAGGAATACATCCTAAGAATACCAAATCACTGATTCAAAAGAAGAAATGTACCACCATGTTTATGGCAGCATTGTTTACAATAGCCAAAATCTGAAAACATTCCAAGTGTCCATCAGTGGATAAATGGATTAAAAAGCAGTGGTACATATACACAATGAAATACTACACAGCTATGAAAAAGAATGAAATATTACCATTTGCGACAACATGGATGGACCTGGAAACTATTATGCTAAGTGAAATAAGCCAGGGAGAGAAAGAAAAATATCATATGACCTCACTCATATATGGAATTTAATGAACAATGTGAACTGAGGAACAGAATAGAGGCAGAGGCAGGATCAAAGGGACCAGAGAGAAAGTGGACAGAGGGAAAGGGGATGAGAGAATGGGATCATAGAAGGGAAAGAGATTAGTGAAATTATATATTCATAACATAGCGTTATAGAGAGCAGGACAGCAAATCCTGAAGGGAAGAGGGGAGTGTGTTGGGGGGAGGGGTCAAAGGGGATATCAAGGTGAACATGGGGGTTGGGGGGGCCGGAGACATATTCGATGGGATACTTGAATCTATGTAAGCACAATAAATTAAAATCAATAAAAATTTTAAAAATTACAATACTTATGATGATATCTTGCCAGAGTAAAAATAGTTTTGACCTTCTCAACAATATATATAATCAGTCTAAAAATGAGATAGCTACATTTACCATGCCTTAGTTTGTTTTCTCTTTTATTCTAATAGACATGAAACAATCTAGCATTATATTTGAAATTCTACCATAAGGCATTTTATTAAAAAACAATCAGGTTTTTTTTTTGTGTGTGTGTGTGTGTAAAATTTTGTTCACAGTACAAAATTACCAAGCTGCAAAACATTTCAAGGTGACACTATAAGACTGTAATTCAGGTTTATGTAAAGATCAAATATTTCTGTTTTTCACAGCCGTGTGGTATTCCATTGTGTATATTTACCACAACTTTTTAATCCACTCATCCACTGACAGGCACTTGGGCTGTTTCCAGATCTTGGCTATTGTAAACAATGCTGCAATAAACATGGGAGTGTGTATCTTCTTTTGAATCAGTGATTTGGTATTCTTAGGATATATTCCTAAAAGTGAGATAGCTGAATCAAAAGGCAGTTTCATTTTTATTTTTTTCATTTTTATTTTTTTACAGAGATAGAAAGAGTCAGAAAGAAGGATAGATAGGGACAGATAGACAGGAATGGAGAGAGATGAGAAGCATCAATCATCAGTTTATCGTTGCGACACCTTAGTTGTTCATTGATTGCTTTCTCAATATGCCTTGACTGCAGGTCTTCAGCAGACCAAGTAACCCCTTGCTCGAGCCAGGGACCTTGGGTCCAAGCTGGTGAGCTTTTGCTCAAACCAGATGAGCCCGCGCTCAAGCTGGCGAACTCAGGGTCTCGAATCTGGGTCTTCTGCATCCCAGCCCTATGCTCTGCGCCACCGCTCGGTCAGGCGGCAGTTTCATTTTTAATTTTTCAAAGAAATGCCAGTCTCCATAGTGGCTGCACAAGTCTGCATGCCTACCAGCAATGCATGAGGGTTCTAGTTTCTCCACACTCTTGCCAGCACTTACTGTGTGTTGATATGTTAATGAGTACCATTCTGACAAGTGTGAGGTGGTAGCTCATTATGGTTTTAACTTGCTTTTCTCTGATGATTAGTGATGGTAAATATTTTTTCATATGCCTATTGGCCATCTATATGTCCTCTTTGGAGAAGAGTCTATTCAGTTCCTTTGCCCATTTTTTTATTGGATTGTTTACCTTCCTGGTGTTGAGTTTTAGAAATTCTTTATAAATTTTGGTTATTATCCCCTTATCAGACATGTCGGCAAATATGTTCTCCCACTGTCTGGGTTTTCTTTTTATTAACTGAGTCTTGTGTTGTGCAATAGCTTTTTAGTTTGATATAGTCCCATCTGTTTGTTTTGTCCTTTATTTTACTTGCCCATGCAGATATATCTGCAAAAATATTGCCACGTGAGTTATTGGAGAGTTTACTGCCTTTGTTTTCTTCCAAGATGTTTATGGTTTCACGACTTACATTTAAGTCTTTTATCCATTTTGAATTTGCTATAGCCTTTCTTTTGAAGGCCATTTTGTCAGATTTAAGTACAGTATTGCTACCTCAGCTTTCCATCCTTTCACTTTCAGTCTATATGTATCATTTGTTCTGAGTTGGGTCTCTTATAAACAGCATATGCACAGGTTGTGTATTCTTATCCATGAAGCTACCCTATTTCTTTTGATTGGAGCATTTAATCCATTTACATTTGAGATTATTATTGGTATGTATTTATTTATTGCTAATTTATTCTTTAAATCTAAAATCCTATTTCTCTGGATTTCTTTCTTCCATTGCTCTTTTTACAGCAGGTCCCTTAACATTTCTTACAGTACTGGTTTAGTTATAATGAATTCACTGAGTCTTTTTTTTTTTGTCTCGGAAGCTTTTTATTTCTCCTTCAATTTTGAATGATAGCCTTGCAGGTTAAAGTAGTCTTCATTGTAGGTTCTTGTTTTGCATCACTTTAAATATTTCTTGCCAATCTCTTCTGGCCTCAAGTGTTTCTGTTGATAAGTCAGATGTCATCATTATGGGGGCTCATCTGCAGATAATTAACTGCTTTTCTCTTGCAGCTTTTAGTATTCTTTCTTTGTCTCTTAACTTTGGCATTTTAATTATGATGTGTCTTGGTGTAGGCCTCCTTGGTTTCCTCTTAGTGGGATTCTCTGTGCTTCTTGAGCTTGTGTGACTTTTTCACTCATCAATTTAGGAAAATTTTCAGCTATGATTACTTCAACAGGTTCTCTATCCCTTGTTCATTCTTGTCTCCTTCAGGAACCCCTATAATACGGATATTGTTTCTCTTCATGTTGTCACAAAAGTCTCTTAGAATTTATTCAGACCTTTTGAGCCTCCTTTCCTTTTGCTGCTCTGCTTCTGTGTTTTCATTTATCTTGTCCTCTAAATCACTGATTTGATCCTCTGCTTCATGCAGCCTGTTGTTGATTCCTTCTAGTGCAGCCTTCAATTCTGATACTGTATTTGTCATTTCTGACTGGTTTTATTTTTATGATTTCAGTGTCCTTTTTGATACTTTCTATCTTTCTTTACATGCTCATTATGACCATCCATTGTTGCTCTAATATCCTTGAACAACCTAAAAATCATTATTTTAAAGTCTGTGTTTGGTAGTTTGGTTACTTCCATATCATTTAGTTCTTTTTCTGGAGATTTCTTTTGTTGATTCATTTGGGTCATATTTCCTTGCCCATTTTGTCTGTGTATTAGGTAGTGCTGTCTGACCTTGAAATTCTTGTGGTGTTATGAAGAAGACAGGCTCATGATACAGATCTCCAGGCCACCTGATTTCCTTGCTCTAGGAATGCTTCTTGAGAGTAGTAGTTTCATTTCTGTCGTGAGTGCTGAATGCAGTTGGTCCTTTGTGGGTGCAGTTATCCCTTCAGGCTGGCTGGCTTTAAAGGTCAAGCTTGATCATGTGTATTAGACATAATGCAGTGACTATCCTGTTGGCTGTATTTATTCTCCATAGAGTCTGCTTGACTCCTCCTTTGTGTATGTGGTTTGAGTAGTTAGCTGAGTCTGGGGTTGGTGCTATCACTCACTACTGGTTGTGTTGGTTCTAGGTCCTCTTGGGTTAGCGTCAGCTGTTGTTTGTAACCTACCATGGGCAACTTGTCTGGAACTTCTGCTCTCTTCACTCTTTGTGTCTGCATTTCCTGTGACTGGGTAGTGTGGGAGGGGCCAGCCTGTATATAAGTATCAGCTTCCTCCTGGTTAGAGATAACAGCAGCTCCGTAAATGCTCCAAGCTCTGTAAGCTTTGTCTCCACTTTTCAGCTGCTCCTCCTCCTCTTGTAGCTGCATGGTCTTCCCACAGAGTCTTCTGTAGAAAGACTGTAGTGTGGGCTCAGACTGGCCTCACCCAACCAACGCCTCTACATGATGCATGCTTGGTGAGTTAGGGCAGTTAAGGTTGGGAATGCAACATTAATGGGACCCCCTACTTCAGGGGTCTCTTGGACAGGAGCTCAGTATGAGGAATGTAGTACCTACTCCAGAGCCTAATCACTCAGCCACTGCTGGATACTCAAATTTTATTTCTTCCCAACAAGGTGTGCATCAGGATCAGATCAAGTGGGGCCAACAGTGCCTTCTGCAGAAGTTCTTACAGTTGGTGAGACCCTGGATTCAGGGAAGAAGACTGAGAGAGTCCTCTCCTAGGGCTGACTGTGCTCTCCCAGAAAGTGGCTAAGCCCCTCAACTAGACCCAATAATTGGCTTGCAAGGACACACAATTTATATGTTTATGCTCCATGACTTTCTCCCTTCTCCCTGTGGAATCTGGCCCAGCAAGGCAGGATATTCAGCACCGTGGCCAGCTGGCTGTGAAGTTACACTCTATCCAGTGCACAAGAGCCATTATGCCAGTGTTGATCACAGAAAGTGGAACTTGCCTCAGCTGGGCCAGTTGTGAGGAACCCTTCCTTATCATACCCCACTAGCAAGGGTTGTAAGGTCCTGAACTGATGCTCTCTGCAGCTGGCCACTAGATGTGCCAGCCCTGGGCCTCCCTGGAGGGAACCCAGCACAGACCAGTGGGAGACACTACCCATGACTGGCTCTCAGCAACCTTCTTGGAGTCACAAGCAATCCAGAGTTTGTGGCTACCTCTGCTGGGTTCAAGTGCATATGGAAATACCAAGCCACACTCCTAGGCCGGCTTTTACCCACACTGGGCCTGTGGAAAGGTCTGCTTAAAAGGCCAAATTTCCCTGAATCCTGCCTCTGCAGCCTCTGTCTGCTGGCTGCTTTTGGTGCTCAGCCACTGAAGAAAACCTATGGTAGAGTCTAGAGCCTGTGGCAATTCAGGGATTAAGAAGGGTGTTGGGTGTTGCTCCACAGCTTGGCTGCAGGTGTAGTCTGTCCAGATTTTTTTTCACAGACCTAAAAGGGTGTGGCCTCTGAGACCCAGTGATGTGGTCTTCCCATAGTAGGACAGTTTCTAATGAGTCTTCTGTGAAGTGGAAGCACCAGTCATAGACTTAGGAGCATGGGGTGGTGCAGGGAGGATGAATGCTCCAGCCTTAAAAGCAGAAAACTGAGATGACGTCAGAGTAATGGCGGGGTAGGAAGCGATACCGATAAATCTCCCCCAAAACTCAACAAGATCTTCAACCAGAAACAGAAAAACCTATACTTGGAGCTTCCAGATGCTTTGCAATACACCCAAAGGTATGATTGAGTGAAAAATTGGCTAAATATATAACCAAACCCCGAAGGAAATAGGGAGTAAGAAATGCTCCGCCTTCCTCACTAACCTAAACAGGGCGGCTTTCTCTGGTAACTGTGAATATAGAAACTGAGGCGGGCAAAGGGGGTGAATACAAACGGCCGAACCAGGCTGTGGCACGGAGATCCAAGCCGAGGAAAATCTGATCCTGTGGCAACCCGGGCAATACAAGCTAACACTCGCGCCAAACCCAAACAAAAAAAGACAAGCGGCGCGGCCATTTTACCCGGTCTCCTGGTTGGTGCGCAGTTAGTGGGCGAGAGATTTCTTCCTAGGCCCCGGGAGTCAGTGCCCGTGTTGCCTCACGGAGAGGCAGGGTCAGAGGCCTTTCTGTGGGCCGAGGGCAGAGTCTCTGGGCAGCCCCAGCGCCCTGGGAAAGCCACGCACGGGAGGGAGTGAGAACTAATTCCAATGGTGGAGATTTTCCTTGCCGAGGGTGTTTCACTCAGAGGGAAACGTGGCCGGCCTCATATCCGGGTTTGCGCACGCAGATAAGGAGTGAGCGATTCCTCCGAGTGCCTCGGCAGTGCGCCCCTGTGTCATCGCACAGAGGAGCAGAGTCAGGGGCCTTTGTGTGGGCCAAAGCGGAATCTCGGGCCGCCCCAGCGCCTTGCAAAAGCCGCGCACGGGGACGGAGCGAGACTCAATTCCAACGCTGCAACTTTTCCCTGCAGTCGGGGGTTTCACTCAGAGCGTGAGACTGCTGGCCGGATATCCTGGTCTGCGCGCGCAGCCAGTGAGTGAGAGTTTTCTCCAAGCGCCCCGGAAGTGGGCACCCGCTTGTGTTACCGGACAGAGTGGCAGAGCCAGAGGTCTGTGAGTGGGTGGAAAGCCCGCCTGATTATGCTAGCAGCTCTGACTGACTGAGCCTTACCCAGAGCCCTGTGCTGAGTGGAAATAGAGTGGGGAGTTGCCAGCTCTTTGAGCCTCTTACTATCCAGGCAGAGGCAGCAGCAACCCCATAGCTGGATTATCAGGCTACTAATTGAGGAAGGAAAGACTAGGAGAAAGGCTCCAGGAACACAGACTCTCTCACTGTCGGAGCCTATAAATGCTAATAGCCTCGACTGCCAACGAGATTAAAGCACAATACATGACATTGCCATAGAGACTTATCAACTGCAAACCTCCACCTGAGCGTGGCAAAGGGGCAAAACCCGGGGTACAGAGTCACCGACCAGGAAGAGGGAGAGAAAAGAAAAAGCAAGAAGATAACCTCTCAAAATCAAGAATAATCTGCAGACTTTATAACCTATCCCATTTTATTATATTTGTTTGTTTGTTTCTCTTACCTTCATTCTTGATACTTTTTTTTTTCCTCCTCCAATTTGGCCGATTAACTCTCTACCGGTCTTACTCTCTCCTCTCCTTGAACTACACTACCCATAAGTGTTACATCTCCCATTATCTTTTCTCTTCTCTTCCTTTCTCTCTATGAGAGTTGCACTCCAAAACCCTTAACTCTCTCTCTCTCTCTCCTTTCTTTTTTCTTCTTTTAGTGGTTCCCTCTTTTTTTTTCTCTCTCTCTCTCTTTCTTTTCTCCCTCTATATTAGTTTCTTCCTTTTTCCTTTACATCTCCTCTCATTCAAACCTCAATAACAAACAAATTATCTTATCTGGGACTCAAACTTATGTTTGTGGCATTTTGGGGGGTATTTACTTCACCTTTTTAACTCACTAGCAGTGCTCCCATCCCTGGCTCTCCATATTATCTAGTTCTTGTTCCACTAAATACAATAGTAATTTTTTAATTTGTCCCCCCATTTTTCCATTTTCCTCTTAATCCTCTCATCATAACTCTTAGACAACCAACACCTAAAAGCAAATCATTTTATTCTTGATCCAAATTTTTTCCTTATTTGCTTTTTGTGGGTCCATACGCTCTTTTTTTTCTTTTTTCTTTCTTTCTTTTTTTTTTTTTTTTTTTTTTTTTTTTTTTTTTTTGCCCCTTTATTACTTTTCCCCAATTCAGGCCCTCCATCACAGGCATTGTTTGTTATAATTCACAGTCCACCACAAGATTTTATCAAGAAAGAGGGGAGAGGAGAGGAGAGGAAAAAAGGAGGGGGGGAATAATTTCCTTTTTTTTTTTTTTTTTTTTTTTTTTAAATTTTTATTTTATTTTATTTTTCTTTATTTCATTATTAATTTTTTTTTAAAAAAAAACAACTCTTTTCGATTTTTTTTAATTATTTTTTAAACTTTTTATTCTTTATTAAATCTCATTAATACTATCAACAAAACCACCCTCAGATGCCATTAAGGAAGAGAAAATCGAATATCATGGATACAAAAGAAAGAGAGGTAACACAGCTAGATGAGGAAAAATCTATGGAGAAAAAATTTAATATATTGGAAACCTTGGAGCTAAATGACAGAGAATTCAAGATAGAAATCCTAAAAATACTCAGAGATATACAAGAAAACACAGAAAGGCAATTTAGGGAGCTCAGAAAACAACTCAATGAACACAAAGAATATATGTCCAAGGAAATTGAAACTATAAAAACAAATCAAACAGAGATGAAAAACTCAATTCACGAGCTGAAAAACGAAGTAACAAGCTTAGCTAATAGAACAGGTCAGATAGAAGAGAGGATTAGTGAAATAGAAGACAAGCAACTTGAGGCACAACAGAGAGAAGAAGAAAGAGACTCAAAAATTAAAAAAAATGAGATAGCCCTACAAGAATTATCTGACTCCATCAAAAAGAATAACATAAGAATAATAGGTATATCAGAGGGAGAAGAGAGAGAAAATGGAATGGAGAACATACTCAAACAAATAATAGATGAGAACTTCCCAAGCCTGTGGAAAGAACTAAAGCCTCAAGTTCAAGAAGCAAACAGAACTCCAAGTTTTCTTAACCCCAACAAACCTACTCCAAGGCATATCATAATGAAATTGACACAAACCAACAGCAAAGAAAAAATTCTCAAGGCAGCCAGGGAAAAGAAGAATACAACATATAAAGGAAGGCCCATTAGATTATCATCAGATTTCTCAGCAGAAACTCTACAAGCTAGAAGAGAGTGGACCCCAATATTTAAAGTCCTGAAAGAGAGGAACTTTCAGCCAAGAATACTATACCCATCAAAGCTATCCTTCAAATATGAAGGAGAAATAAAAACATTCACAGATACAGAAAAGATGAGGGAATTTATCATCAGAAAACCCCCACTCCAGGAATTACTAAAGGGGGTTCTCCAATCAGATACAAAGAACAAAAAAAAAAACAGAGCCACAAGTAAAAGCTCCAAGAAGAACACAATAAAACCAAATTTAAACTGTGACAACAACAAAAAGAAAGAGGGGGAGAAGATGGAGATTAACAGTAGCAAAGGATGATGGAGTGCAAAAGTACTCACAAAATAGTTCGCTACAATGAACAGGGTAGGGACCCTTTTCATTATTCAAAGGTAACCACCATTGAAAAAACCACCACAGAAGCACATGAGATAAAAAAGATAGCAACAGTGGAAAGATGTATGGAATACAACCAAATAAAAACAAAAGATAGAAAAACAAAAGAGAAGGATCAAACAAGACACAAAACTAATAGAAAGCAAGATATAAAATGGCAATAGGGAACTCACAAGTATCAATAATTACACTAAATGTAAACGGATTAAACTCACCAATAAAAAGGCACAGAGTAGCAGAATGGATTAAAAAAGAAAATCCAACTGTATGCTGCCTACAGGAAACTCATCTAAGTAACAAGGATAAAAACAAATTCAAAGTGAAAGGCTGGAAAACAATACTCCAAGCAAATAACATCCAAAAAAAAGCAGGTGTAGCAATACTCATATCGGATAATGCTGACTACAAGACAGGAAAAGTACTCAGAGACAAAAATGGCCATTTCATAATGGCTAAGGGGACACTGAATCAAGAAGACATAACAATTCTTAATATATATGCACCAAACCAAGGAGCACCAAAATATATAAGACAGCTACTTATTGATCTTAAAACAAAAACTGACAAAAATACAATCATACTTGGAGACCTCAATACACCGCTGACGGCTCTAGATCGGTCATCCAAACAGAGAATCAACAAAGACATAGTGGCCTTAAACAAAACACTAGAGCACCTGGATATGATAGACATCTACAGGACATTTCATCCCAAAGTGACTGAGTATACATTTTTCTCCAGTGTACATGGATCATTCTCAAGAATTGACCATATGTTGGGCCACAAAAACAACATCAGCAAATTCAGAAAAATTGAAGTTGTACCAAGCATATTTTCTGATCATAAAGCCTTGAAACTAGAATTCAACTGCAAAAAAGAGGAAAAAAATCCCACAAAAATGTGGAAACTAAACAACATACTTTTAAAAAATGAATGGGTCAAAGAAGAAATAAGTGCAGAGATCAAAAGATATATACAGACTAATGAAAATGACAATACGACATATCAGAATCTATGGGATGCAGCAAAAGCAGTGATAAGAGGGAAGTTCATATCACTTCAGGCATATATGAACAAACAAGAGAGAGCCCAAGTGAACCACTTAACTTCACACCTTAAGGAACTAGAAAAAGAAGAACAAAGACAACCCAAAACCAGCCGAAGAAAGGAGATAATAAAAATCAGAGCAGAAATAAATGAATTAGAGAACAGAAAAACTATAGAAAAAATTAATAGAACAAGGAGCTGGTTCTTTGAAAAGATCAACAAAATTGACAAACCCTTGGCAAGACTTACCAAGGAAAAAAGAGAAAGAACTCATATAAACAAAATCCAAAATGAAAGAGGAGAAATCACCACGGACACCGTAGATATACAAAGAATTATTGTAGAATACTATGAAAAACTTTATGCTACTAAATTCAACAACCTAGAAGAAATGGATAAATTCCTAGAAAAATACAACCTTCCTAGACTGAGTCAAGAAGAAGCAGAAAGCCTAAACAGACCTATCAGTAGAGAAGAAATAGAAAAAACCATTAAAAACCTCCCCAAAAATAAAAGTCCAGGCCCTGATGGCTATACCAGCGAATTTTATCAAACATTCAAAGAAGACTTGGTTCCTATTCTACTCAAAGTCTTCCAAAAAATTGAAGAAGAAGCAATACTTCCAAACACATTTTACGAAGCCAACATAACCCTCATACCAAAACCAGGCAAGGATGGCACAAAAAAAGAAAACTACAGACCAATATCTCTAATGAATACAGATGCTAAAATACTAAACAAAATATTAGCAAATCGAATACAACAACATATTAAAAAAATAATACATCATGATCAAGTGGGATTCATCCCAGAATCTCAAGGATGGTTCAACATACGTAAAACGGTTAATGTAATACACCATATCAACAAAACAAAGAACAAAAACCACATGATCTTATCAATAGACGCAGAAAAGGCTTTCGATAAAATACAACACAATTTTATGTTTAAGACTCTCAACAAAATGGGTATAGAAGGAAAATATCTCAACATGATAAAGGCCATATATGATAAACCATCAGCTAACATCATATTAAATGGCACCAAACTGAAGGCTTTCCCCCTTAAATCAGGAACAAGACAGGGTTGTCCACTCTCTCCACTCTTATTTAATGTGGTACTAGAGGTTCTAGCCAGAGCAATCAGACAAGACAAAGAAATAAAAGGCATCCATATCGGAAAAGAAGAAGTAAAGGTATCACTTTTTGCAGATGATATGATACTATACATCGAAAACCCCAAAGAATCCACAAAAAGACTACTAGAAACAATAAGCCAATACAGTAAGGTCGCAGGATACAAAATTAACATACAGAAGTCAATAGCCTTTCTATATGCCAACAATGAAACAACTGAGAAGGAACTCAAAAGAATAATCCCCTTCACAATTGCAACAAAAAAAATAAAATACTTAGGAATAAACATAACAAAGAATGTAAAGGACTTATATAATGAAAACTATAAACCATTGTTAAGGGAAATCGAAAAAGATATAATTAGATGGAAGAATATACCTTATTCTTGGCTAGGAAGAATAAATATAATCAAGATGGCTATATTACCCAAAGCAATATACAAATTTAATGCAATTCCCATCAAACTTCCAATGACATTTTTTAAAGAAATAGAGCAAAAAATTATCAGATTTATATGGAACTATAAAAAACCCCGAATAGCCAAAGCAATCCTAAAGAAAAAGAATGAAGCTGGGGGCATTTCAATACCTGACTTCAAACTCTATTATAGGGCCACGACAATCAAAACAGCATGGTATTGGCAGAAAAATAGACACTCAGACCAATGGAACAGAATAGAAAGTCCAGAAATAAAACCACATATATATAGTCAAATAATTTTTGATAAAGGGGCCAACAACACACAATGGAGAAAAGAAAGCCTCTTCAATAAATGGTGCTGGGAAAACTGGAAAGCCACATGCAAAAGAATGAAACTGGACTACAGTCTCTCCCCTTGTACAAAAATTAACTCAAAATGGATCAAAGATCTAAACATAAGACCTGAAACAATTAAGTACATAGAAGAAGACATAGGTACTCAACTCAGGGACCTGGGTTTTAAAGAGCATTTTATGAATTTGACTCCAATGGCAAGAGAAGTGAAGGCAAAAATTAATGAATGGGACTACATCAGACTAAGAAGTTTTTGCTCAGCAAGAGAAACTGATAACAAAATAAACAGAAAGCCAACTAAATGGGAAATGATTTTTTCAAACGACAGCTCAGATAAGGGCCTAATATCCAAAATATACAAAGAACTCATAAAACTCAACAACAAACAAACAAACAATCCAATAAAAACATGGGAAGAGGATATGAATAGACACTTCTCCCAGGAAGAAATACAAATGGCCAACAGATATATGAGAAGATGCTCATCTTCTTTAGCTATTAGAGAAATGCAAATCAAAACGGCAATGAGATACCACCTCACACCTGTTCGATTAGCTGTTATTAGCAAGTCAGGTAACAGCAAATGTTGGAGAGGCTGTGGAGAAAAAGGAACCCTCATCCACTGTTGGTGGGAATGTAAAGTAGTACAACCATTATGGAAGAAAGTATGGTGGTTCCTCAAAAAACTGAAAATAGAACTACCTTATGACCCAGCAATCCCTCTACTGGGTATATATCCCAAAAACTCAGAAACATTGATACGTAAAGACACATGCAGCCCCATGTTTATTGCAGCATTGTTCACAGTGGCCAGGACATGGAAACAACCAAAAAGCCCATCAATAGATGACTGGATAAAGAAGATGTGGCACATATACACTATGGAATACTACTCAGCCATAAGAAATGATGACATCAGAACATTTACAGCAAAATGGTGGGATCTTGATAACATGATACGAAGCGAAATAAGTAAATCAGAAAAAACCAGGAACTGTATTATTCCATACGTAGGTGGGACATAATAGTGAAACTAAGAGACATTTATAAGAGTGTGGTGGTTACGGGGGGGAGGGGGGAATGGGAGAGGGATAGGGGGTGGGGAGGGGCACAAAGAAAACAAGATAGAAGGTGACAGAGGACAATCTGACTTTGGGTGGTGGGTATGCAACATAATTGAACGACAAGATAACCTGGACTTGTTATCTTTGAATATATGTATCCTGATTTATTGATGTCACCCCATTAAAAAAATAAAATTATATAAAAAAAAAAAAAAAAAAAAAGCAGAAAACTGAATAACTGACATGTCCCCTGCTTCCTGGCCTGTCAGAATGACCCAGTCTCCATGATTGGGGTAGGAGAGAATGCCAAGGGTGGGGAAGTTGCTTTTTACCCAGGCTGATGCCATTCAGAGGGGACTGCTCACCCAAGAAAGATGGCGACTGCAGTATTGAAGAATGACTCAGCACAGGATTTCCGGTGGCCATCCCTCAAAGTGTCTCTTCCTGGGTCACCAACTTCACACTCTCCTCACACAACTCTAGTCCTCTCAGCCCCCCCCCCCCCCCGCCCGGATCCCCAGTTAAGTGGCTGTGAACAAAATTTTCTATGCTGTTCCTTTATGACGGAGCATGTGTCTGTAAGAGCTCTGTCTCTATCTTGTAGACAGAAACCTCAGCTCTTTTCACTGCCAAATGCTGTGTGGGCACCTTTTCTAGGCTCTAGCCTTTGTTGCCCAGCTTGGGGATGAGGACCCATACCTCTCAGGTGACCCTCTCCACCATGAGAGTCCCCCATACCCTCAGCCGCCACTCACTCCTGGGAGCGGGACAGCCCTTTCCACCTCTCCACCCTTCCTACCAGTCTCAGTGTGGCTTCTTCTGTGATTCTTGGTTACAGACTCTCTTCGTTCAGTCCAAAGTTGGTTTTTTAAGATGATTGTTCTTAAATTAATTTGTAATCCAATTTGGTCCTGGGAGGTACCAGTTGGAACATCTGCCTACTCCTGTCTATGGCCATACCACCCTGAACGCGCCCGATCTCGTCTGATCTCGGAAGCTAAGCAGGGTCGGGCCTGGTTAGTACTTGGATGGGAGACATCTGCCTACTCCATCACCATTTTAGAATGTTGATTCTATAAAAAAGTCTTATAATAAAAATATAAGCTATATGAGAACTTCAACTTTGTCAACATTTTTTGCCCCTGAATCTTCAGTTCTCAGAACTTAATTTGAAAATCATTTCATAAATACTAATTAAAGAAAATATATCATTTATCCTCACATCATATTTATTTCACAGTGAACTCACTACTCTGTTTCATTAGCAGAGATAGTGAGTGATATTTTTTCAAATAACACAGAGCTGTTTAGTGATAGACATGAAACATTATTAAATCCTGAATTCAGTTGTATTCTTTAAGATTTTTGAAGTTACTAAAGACATATATATTTCATTGAATGAGTTAAAACTGCTAAATTATTTCCATATATAACTTAAAATTTTGTCAGATTCAGAAAATATTTTGTTTTGCTTTAAATCTGTAAGTATTATAAGAACAACCATTACTTCTTCCTTGCAGTTATCTATCCATCCATCCTGAACACTAAAATAAGAAATCCATACAAATAAAACAGAAGGAGCCTAAGCTGTTACAATAAATAACCCAACTTACTCTACCTTGTGCTTAAAGAGCACTATGATTTTTTCATGCCTTTGAGCCTTTCATAGTTTGAAATTAATATGTCACATTGGTTTACTTGTAGGAGGTCCAGCAAACCCTCAACAATTTGATCATTTCCTAACCTATTATCATTCTGCAAGTTTTCAACCTACTCCCTTCTTACTTTACCAGGACAATCCCCTAATCTACAAGTACAAAATTTCTTTCATCTCAAGGATAAGAGAGAAATACTTTTAAAAAATCTAGCCAAACCAAAACTAATATACCTGTTAGCACAGGCTTATGAAGGAAATTAAAGCCATATTGAATAAAAAAAAGTTCAAAAAATCAGAGGTATTTAGCAGTAAGAAAATTCTAAGGAAAGGCAAAGTCATAGTTGTCAAACATTTGAAATGTGGTAAGGTTCCACAAAGGACTGCATTTGTTCGAGGGATAGTACTACTTCTGCTGGCTGAAAAGTTAAGAGTACAGAGTTCAGTTCAATATAGAGAAGTCAGAGGTACTCAAATATAGCATGGAATACACAATTTAGCCATGTGAAACTCTTCACACTTTTTGTCACTGGACTTACACAAGTGTAGGTTAGAAAACCACTTGGTGGGGTTGATCTAATTCAATTCAATCATTATATTAAGGTTTGCATTTCATGACCTTTAAAGTCCATTCCAACCCTGAGGTTCATTGAGGCTCTGAATCCCACTCCACTGGGATTACTGCCTGCCAAATTAGTCTTTGCATGAAAGGCACAAAATGATGTCAATTGTTGCAGCTGCAGTGAGTCAGCTGGAAACTGCTTGACAAAGGCAAAGTTCAACCTAGTTACTAAACCCCAACTAATTTTAAATGATTTTAGCTTTCTTAGATGGTTCCAGAATTACACACTCAATTAATGCTGTTGATTTCAGCCAAGTCTCCACAAAAAGAAGTGGAAAGCAAGCAAGGCAAGTATTTGGATAAATCAAACAAAAGACACTAGATTTTTGTTTTAACACTATCTTCAGTGATCCAGAAAATGCAGACCAAAAGCATATAACAATTCAGGAAATAAAAGGCTGAACTGAAAAACAGAAGCTCTTGGTTTTTTTTGTTCCTGCTATATTTCACTGTATTTGTAAAAATAGAGGTCTCAGAGTCAGGCAGGTCTAGATTTGAACACTAGTTTAATCATTACTATCTATAAGATTTTGCAGGAGCTGCAACAGTCTCTGAATCTCAATAATTTCATCTCTGATAGCAACAACTACCTATTGAGATCCTGCTATGTGCCTGGCACTGTACTTGAGCTTCAAATGCATACTTGTATTTTTACAGAATTTCTACGAGATAAGCATTGTTATTCATATTTTAGAAATCAAAATAATTTTTTTCTTTTTGTGACAGAGACAGAGAGAGAGAGAGACAGAGAGAGACAGAGAGAGGAACAGAGGTACAGACAGACAGGGAGGGAGAGAGATGAGAAGCATCAATTCTTCGTTGTGGCACCTTAGGCTCCTTAGTTGTTCATTGATTTCTTTCTCATATGTGCTTTGACCAGGGGGGTTCAGCAAAATGAGTAACCCCTTGCTTAAGCCAGCAACCTGGTCTCAAGCCAGCGACCTTGGGCTTCAAGTCAGTGACTTTTGGACTCAAGCCAGCAACCATGGGGTCATTTCTACGATCCCACGCTCAAGCCAGGGACCTCGTGCTCAAGTTGGTGAGCTTGTGCTCAAGCCAGCATCCTCAGGGTTTCAAACTTGGGTCCTCTGCATCCCAGGCCAATGCTCTATCCACTGAGCTACTGCCTGGTCAGGCTGAAAATGAATTTAAAGAGCTAAAAAGATAATTTGGATTTTTATCAAGTTGGACAAGACTTTTTTACATTTCATCGTAAGCTTTAGCCAATGTGATGTTTTAAAAATGTTCTATGGATCTTCCAGGAGGATTTCTTTGAGAGAGGGGCCATGCCCTCCCTGTAGTCTAAAAGATGTCTGTGACAGCTAAAGCTTTAGTAACTGTCTACAGTCATACCTGGGGATAAAGAAGTCACGAACTGTAGATTCTGGCTCTCTGATAATTTTGTGGAACTACTAAATCTATCATAAGCAGCACATAAGTTCTTCAACATGAAAAATAAATACAATTCTCTCATGTTAAACAGGATACTATTAATATGAGTTTTAGTTAAATGTTGCTGAACCTGATCCAAGTGATATACCAAACATCCAAATAAATTTGTTTCTGGGTCAGAAGCTCATGATAGGAGATAAAGTGATAAAGGTTAGATTAAAGGATGTGTAGATAAGTAACTAAAGAAGCTGAAGAGCCATCCAACAACAGAACTGCAGCAGGTTTTTAAGTAGAGTATGATAAATTTGGGGAGAGTTTAACTAAGAAATAGCATATATACAAAATAGATTGGTGTTGAGGACAAAAGTTTTTCTTAATAAACTAAAACATTCACAAATCAAGTATTACTATGATGATCCTCTAGAACCAGATAATAAACAATAACTAGTTTAATTTCCTACTAGAGGAAAATAAATTCATACTTTGATTCATTCGTGTAAATAATTGTGCTCTATTCTTCTATGTGTCATTCCTGCTATATATGATCAATTCCTAAAAACTAAATGAAGACACAAATAAAAAAGCATGATTAGACCCCGGTCGGTTGGCTCAATGGATAGAGCATCGGCCCAGTATATGTACAACCAGGGTTCAATTTCCAGACAGGGCACAAAGGAAAAGCAACCATCTGCTTCTCTCCTCCTTCCTCTCCCTCTTTTCTCCCTCTTCCCCTCCCTCAGCCAGTGGCTCCATTAGGTCGAGCATTGGCCTCAGGGAACTGAGCATAGTTCAGTTGATTTGAGCATCAGCCCCAGATGGAGGTTGCCAGGTGGATCCCAGTTGGGGTGTATGCGGGAGTATGTCTCACTATCTCTCCTTCTCTCACACTAAAAAATAAAAAAAAAAGATGATCCCTGACCTCTACTGAAAAAGACTTAAAATTAAACAAATAAACAGAAACTGAATGCTATGATGAAAGTATGCCCAAGATCATGCTGGAAGCCCAGAGAAGCACCTTCTACATGGATTGAGGAAGGGATAAAGATAAAAGCTTCTTTTTTTTTTTTTTGTATTTTTCTGAAGCTGGAAACGGGGAGAGACAGTCAGACAGACTCCTACATGCGCCCAACCAGGAACCACCCGGCACGCCCACCAGGGGGGTCGCTCTGCCCACCAGGGGCAACGCTCTGCCCACCAGGGGGCGATGCTCTGCCCCTCCAGGGCGTCGCTGTGTCGCGACCAGAGCCACTCTAGCGCCTGGGGCAGAGGCCAAGGAGCCATCCCTAGCACCCGGGCCATCTTTGCTCCAATGGAGCCTTGGCTGCGGGAGGGGAAGAGAGAGACAGAGAGGAAGGAGGGGGTGGGGGTGGAGAAGCAAATGGGTGCCTCTCCTATGTGCCCTGGCTGGGAATCAAACCCGGGTCCCCCACACGCCAGGCCGACGCTCTACCGCTGAGCCAACCGGCCAGGGCCTAAAGACTTCTTAAAATACGTGCCAGCTGACTGAGTCCTCAGCAATACATATGAGGTAACCAAACATAGAAAGAGTAGAGAGAAGATCTTGGCAGAATGAACAGGATGTAAAAATGTACAGAACTGACAAGTTGGCACATTTGGACTGGTGTATAAAATGGTATAAAAAGAGATGAGTTTGGAGATATGAAGAGATGTCCAGATAGTAAAAGACTAATTATAATGGTCAGAAGAACTTAAATTTTATCCTTAAGACATGAGAAGTTTTTAATCAGCAGTGAAAAGATTGAGCATGATTTCAGAGATCACTCTGGCAAGAGTTTTCAGGAAAAACTGGAGGTGACATGTGTAGTTACAGGAAAACGAGTTTAAAGCTATTGGTATAATTGAATAAAAGAAACTGAGAAACAGAATGAAATCAGTTATATTGTAAATGTAAGTAAAGGCCACTTTTTGAGGCATTTTAAGAAACTAGAAAAAGTCTACTAAATTTAGCAACCCACAGGTCATTTGGATTCATAGTGAGAATTTCAGCGGAGTATAAAAGCAGAACACAGACTGACATGAGTAGAGGACTGATAAGCAATGAAGAAGTGGAGATGAGGTAAGGCTGCATTATAGATTGTTTCCCTCAAAGCCAAGCTTCTTGAATTGGACAAAATTTAAAAAGATGTTCCAGGAAGGAAAATAAGAGGTATGTGATTTTTCCTAAAATGAAAAGAACTGAGAATGTTTATATTCTGGTGGAGATGGAGGAGTCCTAGAGGGATGAAAATAATAACTGAAGACCATGAAGAAGTAAAAGAGGAAAGGATCCCACAAAAAATATCTAATAGATAAAATGGTCAGGGAACTGAAATGATCATGAGGGAAGTGTTCAATGTTGAGGGATTTAATAACAGTACCACTCACCTCCCTACCCATTAAAGACTTTTCATCATCCCTAGGTTTACTGGGGCAGAAGAACCTGTTCAATGAAAACTGTAACAGCATTTTAAACGTTCAAACTCAACACACACAGAGGGGAGAGGGTGGGGAATTCATAAAGAAATTGTCAGTATTTTTTATGAAAGCAAATGTTGACAATATTGCCAAATCAACAGCAGGATAATTAGGATTGACTTTTTGAGAGATTAACACCTAGCAAAATAAACCCAAAAAAAGATATTTCAAGAAATATCCCAGAGATTAACAATTTTCTCAAGATGCAGTTGTAACAGTGGTGAAGCGTAGCACATTTTCAGTGATTGTATTTTCTGTTCCTGACATTGTTACAGCTTCAAGTAGTCCCAAATTACTCTTGTTTGAATATCTAAATGGAGAGTATGAATGGAAACTCATACCTTCTTTCACACATGACCATTTGCTCCATATAAGTAAATGTGGACTCGCAGCTCTGTGCTACTTACTATAAGAAAAGCCTAGAGTTTTCTGAGGGTGCTAGAGATGTGAGAGACTGGATTCTCCAAAAAATGCTCATTTATTTATTCATACATTCATTCAAAATTATTTAGTGGGCTGTATTATTATAATCAAGTCACAGTGCTGGTTTTCTCTCTAGGCACTACCAAAGAAGACAATGACCACTATGAATAAGGAGCATGAGGCAGTTTCTCTGAGATAACAGAAATTGATCTGGATCTCAAAACAGTATAAATTGTTTACAGCAGTGCTTCTTAAAGTTAAACATGCATATACTTAAGTATTAAATTAAAATTCACACACTGATTCAGTAGGTCCAAGGTGGGAGCTGAAAGTATGCATCTTAACAGGCTCCCAAGTAATTCCTTTTCAGTTGGTCCCAGGACCATACTTTGAGTCTATGCATCTTAACAGGCTCCCAAGTAATTCCTTTTCAGTTGGTCCCAGGACCATACTTTGAGTATCAGTGATTTACAGTAATTTAATATAGGTAATGTTAACTAGGACACATATTTGGAAGTTTTATTTTCAAAAATTTTCATTATATTCAATATTTTGCTATATCCATTTTCAGTGTTTTTGATTCTTTCTAACTGCAATGGTTAATTGCTTTCTCAACTAGAAAACTTAAACCTTGGATACATTCTTCCAACAAAACTGTACCATAAATCACTGATTACTATAAGTATTCAAGTACATTTTTAATATATTTGACTCTGAATACTAAGTAACTTTGTTTCTTCAAGAAAAATTCTCAATGAGAAAAATTCTTATTGTTAAAACATTATCTCATTAGAATTGTGAAGAGGACGTAAAAGATTTATTATTTTTTCCTGACAACTAAACTGTTCTACTTTTTCAATAATTAATTGAAATTATCTTCGCAAAAACTAGACAAAAATAAAACTCTTTTATATTTAAAGAATATATTTACAATTTCTAAAATCTATCAAGAAACTTACAATTGGCACTCTAAGATTCTGTGAATCAGAAAAAAAAAATAGTAAATAAAACCAGGAGCCACTATTGTCCAACCAACCATCGATACTCAGCATCACAATTCTCTCACTTAAAGTGATGATATACTACTCGGTTAAATTTCCTGTCCTGCCTGACCTATGGTGGTGCAATGGATAAAACATTGACCTGGAATGCTGAGGTTGCTGGTTTGAAACCCTGAGCTTACCTGGTCAAGGCACATGGGAGAAGCAACTACTATGAGTTGATGCTTCCCACTCCTCTCCCCTTTCTCTCTTCCTTAAAATCAATAAACAAAATCTTTTTTAAAAATTCCCTTTCCTTTTGCCTTCTAAGTCTAAAGTAGAATTACCAACCCATCCCTGAATATTCGGTTGTCCCACCCCTATCTTTTTAGAAAGCCCAGTATAAAAAGCCCTAGGTCAGTATTCAACATTAAATTCTCTTGACTATTGGCTTATCTTAATTTTAATAGCAGATCACCTGGTTTCTAGTTGGCTTAATCCTTACCTGGTACTTCTAGACACTCAGGGATTTTATTTGCTAACCTTTCCTATAAATGTCCTTTGAATAAATCCATACCATCTATTCCTAAATCATCAAAGTCACAGTCTCTTTTCCCTGAAATGCAAACACTCTTGGTTTGAACATAAATTGAATTTTTGGCTAATCCTCACAATCTTCCCTCATTTTCCATCACAGACTGAATTTATCAGTTTACATTTATTTTAAATAAATACTGATGCCCAAATTTCCCATTGCTGGTATGAATTATTTATCTAATAATACAGATGTGCCTAGATATGTAATCTTGGTCTTACATCAGCTCCTTTCTCTTGTTGCCAAATCTATCCCATTTTTCTTTTACTCATTCCTGATTTTTATACTGAGTACCTCATTTTCCATTCCTTAAAAAAAAAAAGTAAATGAGCACTTACTATGTCCCAGAAACAATCATATATATATGAATATAGAAGAGAGTCACCATCTGTCCCCAGAAGTAAGTTATTCTTCAAATACTATGATTCACTCTATCAGATATGTATATAATTATATAGTTCAAACAACTTTGAACTTTATTCTTTGAAATTTATTATAAACTTCAGATATACATTCTTAGAACTCTGCAAAGTGTATTTGGGTTTAAAATCCTTACAGGTTTAACTACTTATTCTACATATATAAGAAAATACTCTATAATCATAACTTTAGAATCCCAGATTAGAGATTTTTGGGGGTTTTTTTAATTGGAGAACACCCAATTCAACATCTCTGTCCAAATAAAGAACACATTGCATAATGTCTATATACATTACCTAGTTTTTGCTCAGATGTACAGGAATTGGATATTTTATGTAACACAAGGCGAACTCATTTTGTTGGTTCTTCAATTGGTACCATTTCTACTCTCAAAATCAACAAAGAAAAATATTGTCATAGGACAACCTCCAACATTTTTACACAACCATCCCATCTCAGTATATCTCTCTTCCCTGAGTTACAGTTTGTAGCAGGGTTTATAGCTCCTTCCACATCCTAATTCCTGTCTTCTTATACACACCACTTGCAATGTTTGTCTGAAAATGTAGCACAAAATAATCCAGATGGACCAGCACAGAGCACCACATAAACTCCTCAAACCTTGATAATCTAAAATTGCAGAGTTATCACATTTTTATAAAATAACAAGCTTATGGAAACTTGAAATACAAGCCTGATGTCCTCATATTAGAACTAAATTAAACAATTTTTATGCCTAAATAGAGTAAACGATATTTTTCCTGTTAATTTTTCTTGTTAGGTACAATCCAATATTCCATTTCTAGAGAGATTGAAACTTGACTCAATCAGCTATGCTATTAACTATCCCTCCCAATTTTTTTCCATCTGAAAACATGATAAGCTTGTCATATATGACTTCAACCAAATAACTGATAACATTTTTCAACAGTGTGAAGGCAGAAGACAGAACCTTGTGGCACTCCCAGGTAGCAGCAAGCCATTAATCTTTTTACTTTCTATTTACCCCCTTAGTATTTTCTTATAAAACTAACATGTGTGCTATAAAAATTTAAATAATATATAAAGAGATACAGTAGGAACAGAAGTACTTCTATTGTAATCCTACTCTCTAGAAGCAACAACTTTTATTATTTTGATACATATTTATCTATCTAGATAGTTCTATCTACCTATCTCTGACTTTACGTATCTGTAATTATTTTCAAAAATGGATGCCCACTGTATATATTGTTTTGAAACTTTTTAAAATTTTAATTATAGTCATGTGTCATTTAGTGACAGAATTAGCCCTGAGAAATGCACTGTTAGATGACTTTGTTGTGTGAACATGAGAGAGTACACTTACACAAATCTAGATGGTACAGCCCACTACACACCTAGGCTATAAGGTATAGATGTTGTTCCTGGGCTACAAATGTGTACACCATGGTGCTGTATTGAATATGGTAGGAAGTGTAATATAATAATAAGTATTTGTGTATTTTAACATATCTAAACACAGAAAAGGTACAGTAAAAACATGCTATAAAATATTTTTTAAATGATACACTTGTATAGGGCACTTACCATGAAAAGAACTTTCAGGACTGGAAGTTGCTCTGGACACGTCAGTGAGTGGGTGAGAGGTGAGTGAATGTAAAGGCCAGGACATCGCTGTGTAATACTGTAGACTTTATAAACGCAGTACACTTACACTACACCAAATTTATTTAATTTTTTTCTTTCTTTAATAATAAATTAACCTAAGCTTACTGTGACATTTTTACTTTATAAACTTGAATTTTTTAACTTTTCACCTGTTTTTTAATAATACAGCTTAAAACACAAACATAACTATACACAAATGCCATCTTTTTGTCCTTGTGCTATATGCTTTTCTCTATTTTAAAATTTTATTTTTTTTAATATTTTTTAAAAACTTTTGTTAAAAAGATACAAGCACACACATGAGCCTCTGCCTATACAAGGTCATCATCAACACATTGCATTCTACCTCCACATCTTGACGCACTGGAAGGTTTTCAGGGGCAGTCTCATGAGTGGAGCTGCCATCTCTGACAACAACAATGCCTTCTTCTGAGGCTTTTCATGAGGAGATATCACTCTCATCAGAAATATGTCTATTGTGGTTTCCATGGTTTGTTTCTTTTTTTCACATAAATTTGTTTATAAGTAGATAATGCACCATAAACATTCCACTCAATTAATTAAAACCATTTGGCAGTGTGGTCCATGTTTTCAAATTTTCTAAGGAGTTTTTTGAGGTCTGCAAAAGCTTCGGTTGGTCTGACTTGTGGTGGCACAGTGGATAAAGCCTTGACCTGGAATGCTGAGGTCACTGGTTCAAAACCCTGGGCTTACCTAGTCAAGGCACATATGGGAGTTGATGCTTCCAACTCTTCCCCCTGCCCTGCTCTCTCTCTCTCTCTCTCTCTCTCTCTCTCTCTCACTTCCCCTCCTACCTCTCTAAAATAAATTAAAACAAAAATAAAACTTCTGTAAAACATTTCACTGTGATTTGGGGGGGGGGGGTTCTTTCTTTTTCTAGTCCTGCAGGACCTTTCCTGTTTTCTCACCTTTTCTTCAGCTATGAGTTCCTGTTCTAGTTCAAACAACGCATTAGTCAATTTCTCGGTAAGATCCTCAAGTCATCATCATCCACATCTAGGTTAAACTTGTTTGCTATCTCAGCTACAGCCTTGATTTTATAATCTCATCCTTGGATAATCCTTTGAATTTATGGAGGAACCTCTTTCTTCTTGCAGATGCCATTCAGATACTCCATGGTGACATCACTCCAAGCCCAAGAAAGGTTCTTGATGAAGTTATAAGTGTAATAATCATTCTAGAATTTTATTAGTGTCTTTCTCAGTTACAGCAAAAGTATGGACAAAGGTATAATAGCCTGCTCCTTAAGCAGTAGTCTTTAAAATCTGCTATAAATCCTAGATACATTGATTGGATCAAAGAGGTGGTGTTTAAAGGAAGAAAAATCACTTTGATATTTAGGTGGAGAATACCAAAAAGAAGAAGGATATCAAGAGCATCATCAACAGTAAGCAAATTCTTTAGAGGTATATTATTCTCCAAAGAGTACTTCTTCTTTTCATTGGCATAGCAATTCAGGAGAACATCTTGAAAGAAGGGCTGGGTCATCCATGACTCCTTATTGCTCCTATAGTACACTGGCAGGGTGTGCTGATACACTTGAAGGTTCTCATTGTGCTAGACCACAAAGGATTTCAATTTGTCAGCTGCAACTATGTCCCCAAGCAAAACGATTATCCTGTCCATAAAAGCCTTGAAACCTGTCATTGACTTGGCCTTATGGATAAAAGTCATTTCAGGCATCCATATTTAGAATAGGGAGGTTCATCTATATTGAATTTTTGTCTTGGCAAGTAATTTCCCTCCACAATCAGCTTATCTAGAGTTTCCAAAGATTCTTCAGGTGCCTTCACATCAGGACTTGTAGACTTACCACTCACTTTAACATTATGCAAAGGATTAAAATTTTTGAATCATTTAAACCATGCAAAGGTAGCAGTAATTTCAACATTGTAGCCAGTTCAAGCCTTTTCTTTCAATATTGCAAACAGACTTTTTGCTTTGGCCAGGATTGTCATGGTGCTGAGAGGAACATTCTTCTTTGTCCGGTCTTCAATCTAGGTCATCAGAAATTTCTCTATGTCTGATATAGGCCCTTCTTGAATATTTGTTCGTCCCATTGCCGTCAAAAAAGCATATCCTTTAACAGCTTCCATCAGTTTGTTCTTGATCTTCAAGATGGTAACTATGGTGGAATGGGATATGCCTGATTGGTGAGCTGATTTTACACTTTCATAGTCCTTAATTACTTTTAATTCAATTTCCACATCAATCACCTCTTACACAACCACTTACACTAGCAGTGTGTGCATAGGGACCATAAGAAACAAAGAAACCCACAAGATTAAATGAAGCACAAGAGAAAATGATGCAATCAGAAGATGTGATATGCACTGAATGTATGAGGCTACAGACAGCATATCATAGCATAGTATTTAACAGCAAACATCTTTTTTACGTGAGAGAGTATATTCTAACTAATAACAAAAAAGGAAGTAAAGTAAATACATAAGTCAATAACATAGATATTATTGTTATCAAGTATTGAGTTCAAAATTGTATGTCCTATATTTTTTATGACTAGCAGCACAGATTTGTTTACAACACAAACATGTGAGAAATGAATTGCACTATGACAACTGGGACATCACTAGATGAAGCAATTTTTCAGCTCCTTTATAATGTTATAGCACATTGATTAAACTGTTATGTGGCAAATTCAAACATTTCAAGCTACCTTATTGTCTTAAACAGTTGCATTGTATGCCATCTTATAGCTATGCAATAAATTTTTAACTAATGTTTTTCTAATAAACCTATTTTATTTAAACTTTTGTTAAAAATATACCTCAATGTGTATTTATTGTAATGTACAAAGTTGAAAAACAGTAATGAGAGAATGTCTTTAGGATTCATTACTTAAAGTAGAATTCCTGGTGAACAAATTATGAAAATTTGCCACTTAAATAGATACTGTTGGCCCTGGCTGGTTGGCTCAGCAGAAGAGTGTCAGCCGGCATGTAGAGGTCCCAGGTTCGATTCCCGGCCAGAGCACACAGGAGACGTGTGCATCTGCTTCTCCACCATCCCCCTCTCCTCTCTCTCTATCTCTCTCTTCCCCTCCCACAGCCAAGGCTCCACTGGAACAAAGTTGGCCCAGGTGCTGAGGATAGTTCCATGGCCTCCACCTCAGGAGCTAGAATGGCTTTGGTTGTAACAGAGCAAGGGCCCAGATGGACAGAGCATCACCCCCTGATGGGCATGCCAGCTGGATCCTGGTCAGGGGCATGCGGTAGTTTCTCTGCCTCCCAACTTCTCACTTCAGAAAATAACAAAAAATAAATAGATAGATATATGGTAGATAGATAGATGATAGATAGATAGATGATAGATAGATAGATAGATAGATAGATAGATAGATAGATACTGCCAAATTGCCTCCAAAAAATGATACTGAATTACAAATACTTCAAACAATGCTAAATTACTATGTCCATCTGCTTACATCTTTGACCCAAAATAAACATTATCATTCTTTCAATATTTGTTACTATAATAGGTAAAAGTTTACCTTAATTTATCTAGAACATTTTGTTTATTAGTGAATTTGTCTTTAATATGTGACAGTCATATAAATTTCTTTTATAAAGTGTCAGAGTCTAGCATTTTCATATTCTCCTGGTGGGTTGCTGTTTTAAATAGATTTTTAAAGAGAACTTTGAATTACAGAGATCTTATGTTTGTGACACATTTCCCCATTTGAATATTGTCTTGCTTCATTATCTTGTTTTGTTGTCATATAGAACTTTAAATTTCCATATAGTTAAAATTTTAACATTTAAAATCACTTCTTCCTGAGCAGGCAGTGGCACAGTGGATAGAGTGTAGCCTGGGAATCTGAAGACCTAGGTTCAAAACCCCAAGGTCACCGACTTGAGTATGAGCTCACCAACTTGAGTGCGGGATTGCCGGCTTGAGCGTGGGATCATAGACATGACCTCACGGTCGCTGACTTGAAGCCCAAAGTTGCTGGTTTGAGCAAGGGGTCACTAGCTCAGCTGGAGTCCACCCCCTTACCCTGTCAAGGCATGTAAGAGAAAGCAATCAATGAACAACTAAAGTGCCCCACCTCAAATTGATGCTTCTCATCTCTCTCTCTTCCTGTCTCTTTCCTCTCTCTCTCTCTCTGTCTCACTAAAAATCACTTCTGATTTCATATTATGCCTTGAAAAGCCTTCTCCACTACATTCACACTGAGGAAAAACATTTTCTTCCAATACATAGTAATTTCATTGTTTTAATATATAAATAACCTACTGTAAATTTGTATTGGTGTAGAGAATGCAAGCAGCATTCTCAAATGGCTAGTTATCCCACTGTTTTTATTAATACATTATTCTACACTAATTATGAGATGGGGCCCAGGCTGGTTGGCTCAGCAGTACCATGTCAGCCTGGTGTGTAGAAGTTCCGGGTTCAATTCCCGATCAGGGCACACAAGAGAAGCAACCATCTGTTTCTCGAACCCTCCTCCTTCTCTCTCTCTCCCTCTCTCTTCCTCTCTTCCCCTCCTGCACCCATGGCTCAAATCGTTGGAGCAAGTTGACCCCAAGCACTGAGAATGGCTCTATGGCCTCACCTCAGGCACTAAAATAGCTCACTTGCTGAGCAACAGAGTAGCGGCCCCAGATAAGAAAAGCATTACCTGGTAGGGGGCTTGCTGGGTGGATCCTAGTAAGGATGCATGTGGGATTCTGTCTCTCTGCCTCCCTGCTTCTCAATTTAAAAAAATTATTAGATGGAAACTTTATCCTTCTAAATCTCCACATATACTTGGACCTATATCAGAATTTTTTTTTACTTCACTTGACTTGCCAGTATTATTTTGTTTTAAATACAGTAGGAAGCAATTTATATTTTTACCCATTCTCTCTTTTTAAAGTTTCCTACAAATCAGTAATATACACAAATTGTTATTTATTAGTGCAATTTTTAGTAGTCTTAACATTAGATACTAAGATTTGAAATTTTAAATTACTATATTCCCACTGGAAAAAAATACAGAAAAACAGAAGAATATATAAAAAATAAAAGAATTAACAGCTAGTTTACAACAATTTCTCTAGCTTCATAGATGTCTGAGGACATAATCAAATTCTTCTTTTAACAGTAACTCAAAGAACTTAAAGAAATACCAGATCTGACCAATGTTATGCTCTACTAACCAAACTGTACCTCATGGGAAAGAGTATCAAATAATTTATAACCAAAAATTAAGTTAAATTCATATATTTGAAGACCTTTAAGATTAAGCTAGGCATAAAACTGAAGAGATTCTAGAGCTGATTAATTCTTTAAACTGAAATGGTTGGCGACAACGCAGTCTTATCACTCATGACAACATGTATCCTATGTGTAGACTAACAAGATTCTAATACTGAAGGCAGAAATACAAAAGTAAACAATGTTGCTTAACTCTCCTTTTCTTTAATTTCTAGCTTTACCAATGGATATATAGATGAAGTAAAGTAATACATTTTTTGCAAAATGTAAATAATTCTACTCTGCCTATGATTTGGCTTTATTATAATAAATAGATATAAAATGTTGTCTATTTGAACAAGAAACCAAAGTAAGCATTTTTTTACTTATATAAAATAAAGTATCAAGTTTCTCTATTAAATCTATAATGCATGAATTCTTCCACTTAGTTAAATATAAATATATACATTATTCAGGCTTCCCCCAGTGATCTCAAGCAATAGTTTTTTCATTATCTAGGTATTTTCTAAATTAAACTATTAATTTTTAAGAAAAATAATAGAGAGCAGTTATTCTAAAATATTGAGGACATTATCCTTTGAAGGACTTAAAAAAAATAAAGCAGATCACTGGTCCTCACCCCTGGAGATTCTAATTTAGTTGTGGTGGCATGTGATATTGAATCTATATTATTTAAAAATGCTGCATGTGATTCTGATAATTTCACTAAATGTTATGTTTTCACACATTCTTACAGAACACTAGATTATCTGGGGAATAATTTTAAATGAATTCAAGTAGGCTGTATTCCAGATACATTGACTCAGAACACTGGGAAGGACCTGGCAATTCCAGTCATAATTGTAAACTGCTAAGTTTCAGTAATACAAACTCTAATATGAAAAAGCATCATCGATACTAAATAGCATCACTGAAGTAGAAATCTATAAACAGATTGATCAGTACAGGGTTTTTATTTATTCTATACATAATCATAAAAAAACCACTATTGATTAAGTCAATACTGCTAATTTTACTATATTGGTGTTATGGTTTTGCTTCTATCTAACTTGAGGATTTGGTAGGAATACATAATTTTCAAAGAGTTAAAATTTAGGCCATTTATATTTAGTCATACATTTAAATATATTTAAATTCAATTAGAGTAAAATTAATCTAAGATGACATAGAGTATCCATGAGAAATGATGTTTTCCTTAAAAAGCAGTCTTTGATTGTTAACTGACTATCTCTACAATGAATATACTCAGAAAATAGAAAATTTCCTAAGGAGTTAAATTATTATCTGTCATCATCTCTCAGAATGTGATGGTTAGTTTTATGAGTCAACTTGGCTAGAACACAGTACCCAGATTTTTAGTCAAACACGAGTCTAGCTGTTACTTCAAGATGAGACTAATTTTAAACCAGCAGGCATTTAGTAAAGCATATTACCCTCCAAAATATGGGTGATCCCCATGCAATCAGTTGAAGGTCATAAGAGAAAAGAGACTGATAGCCCCAGAGGAAGAGGGAATTCATCCTGCAGTCTGCCTTTGGATTTAAGCTGCAACATTAACTTTTCCCTGGATCTCTGGTCTGCCAGACTCTCTGGCAGATTTTGGACTTGTCAGCCTCAACAATCATGTAAATAAATCAGTTCCTTAAAATAAATCTCAATCTGTCTGTGTGTGTGTGTGTGTGTGTGTGTGTGTGTGTGTGTGTGCCTCTCTTTCACTCTCTCTCTCTCTCTCTCTACACACACACACACACACACACACACATACACACCGTGTTGATTTTGTTTCTATGCAGAACCTAGCTAATACACAGAATCTATTGTAAAAATAATCTCAACACTTGACAACTCTCAGACTTCAATGTTCAGACATGCCTATGCTCTTTCTCATTACAATTTAATAATTTTGTTCAAATGAAGAAGGGGCTTATTACTAAAGTACATTTGACTCCCTTCTTCCCCTAATGGCACAGTGTTTATTTGATCAAAGTGGTGTAAAATGGATATTATTTAATTAAAATGAAGTTTGAATTGTTTTCTGAAAAACAGTAAATCATCAATTTGCTTCTTTCTAGTAGTAATAACCACTTTAAGATTTTTTTAATTTACTTTGAATTACAAAGTAATCAATTTATTGTTTTGGGGTTCAGGTTCCAGGTAAGATGAAGAAAGCACATTTCTCTCTGTCTCACTGAATATAACTCTCAAACCTGGACAGAAAACATAGAACAGATTTTTGAGAACTCTAAATTGTAAATAGCGGGAAGGATCCAAAATGGTGGAGTGGTGGACACTGCACTCACTTCCACCATGACCACATCAAAATGACAACTAAATCATAGATCAGCCGACCCGGATAACCATCTGAAGACTAGCATAAAAGAAGTCTTACGGCTAAGAATATACAGCAGAAGCCACATCAAGACTGGTAGGAAGGGGTACAGACACGAAAAGGGCTGGCCTTGCACCCATGTGAAGTGGTTGAGAATCTAGTGGGATATCTCAGCTGTATAGGTTTCCAATCAGAGTGAAAGATTTCAAGTTTATGCCTGGTTCTCTAGCCTACACACTAGTGCAGAGAATAGGAACCCACACAATACCTGGTTATGAGAACTAGCAAGGATTCCATCCACCTGGATGAGAGGGAGACTGATGGAAACCCAGGCATCCTCTTAAAAATAGAGTATACAGCCTGACCAGATGGTGGTGCAGTGGATAGAGCATCAAACTAGGATGTGGAGGACCCAGGTTCGAGACCCCAAGGTCGCCAGCTCGAGCGTGGGCTCATCTGGTTTGAGCAAATCTCACCAGCTTGGACCCAAGGTCGCTGGCTCGAGCAAGGGGTTACTCAGTCTGCTAAAGGCCCATGGTCAAGGCACATATGAGAAAGCAATCAATGAACAGCTAAGGAGTCGCAATGAAAAACTGATGACTGATGCTTCTCATCTCTCTCCGTTCCTGTCTGTCTGTACCTATCTATCCCTCTCTCTGAGTCTCTCTCTGTCTCTGTAAAAAAAAAAATAGAGTACACAAAATCCTTCTTGGAGCTACTCACCCTAAGCTCCAGGGTAGAGAAGGTGGCTCAGAAGTTGCCAGAGTCAAGAAGAGACTGAGATTTTAGGCTTTAGGGACAAGGCTGGAAGCACAGCTGCCAGGTCCCAGTGTTGAGTTCCCCTCCCACACCACCCATATATGCCATCATTTTTGGGTTGAACACTCCCCCAATAAGACATTAGCCTAGGGAGCTATACCAGTTCAATCCTGGTGACTCCCTGAAGCCCCACCCTGCCAAGCTCACACACGGCTGTGGGCTTTGCCAACAATAGCCAGCCTGGGCCTGCACTGCAGTCTTTCTGAGAAAACTCTGGATAAATTCCAGGCAAGCTTCACAGGTGCCAGAGAAACACAGGGGGAGACTAAGTTGTGTGGTTTTAAGGCAATGGCCATCTTCCTGCACACCTAACACGCACCACCACTCCTATGCTGAGGCCTATCTACACACAGCCAAATCTTAATCTGCTTTGGCCTGATGAACTCTACTGGCTTCAACCTTACAGTTCCCTAAAACCACAAAGGTCTACAGGCCCTAGGCAGATGGCAGCTGGTTCAGTGTTTCATGAGATTTTTGCTGAGTGGCCTCAGACCCAGCACTGGCCATGAGTTTAAATCTATATTAAACTGGTAAACACCTTTTATCCTTACCTGGTGACTCCCTGTGAGCCTGTCCAAGGAAGAGTCTTTTAGTAGCTGAGAATACTGAGCCACTGGCAGGTGGTAGCTAGTCTCAGGGTACCTTGGGCCTTCTGCTGACCTGCTTCAGGTGCACTGCTGGTGGAAACCAGCCTCAGCATACATGTTGCCCTTTCCCACATGCAACCAGGCCCAGCACAGACAGCTACCAAACATGTATTGCTTTGTAACCCCTAGGAGGTAGCCCAGAGCTAGTAATAGGCAGCATCTAACATTAACCTACACTGGAGTCCCTGGAATAAACCCCCAGAACCAACACCCCTAGGGATCAGAGTCAGACCAAATCATAGCACAACCTGGTAGCTCTACAAGTGGCACACCCAAAGGGAGGTCTTGGCAAACACCAGACCCTGCTGGGGCAAAACCTGCTATGTTAGAATAATCCCTGCACAGCGTTCACACACAGAAGTTGGGGCCAATCTTCATAGCCAGCCACCCTGAGGATCAGTCCTACCTACAAACATGCCAACAGCAATCAAGACTCAACTACAACAAAAGGGCTCACATACCCTACACACAGAAGACTCTCGGAGCACCCAACTCAGGTGATCAGGGAGACTGTATCACTGAGTTCCAAATGACACCTCTACATAGGACCCCCAACCAAGGCCAGTAGACATTGAAACAAACCCCAGCCAAGGCCAGTAGACATTGAAACAAACACAGAAAGGCAGCCAGAAATACTTAGAAACAAACACAGAAAGGCAGTCAGAATGGGGTAACAAAGAAACATACTCCAAATGAAAGAACAAGAGAAATTTCCAGAAAAAGAACTGAACTAAATGAAGGCAAGCAATCGATCATGTACAGAATTGAAAACAATGGTTATAAGACTATTCAAGGAACTTAGGGGAAGAACAGATGAACTCAGTGAGAACTTCAACAAAGAGACAATAAGCATAAAAAAAGACAGTGAAACCACAAAAAAGTACCAGTCAGAAATAAAGAACACAGCCTTACTGGTGGTAGTGCAGTAGATATAATGACCTCAATGCTGAGGTCACCAGTTCGAAACTCCAAGGTCGTTGGCTCTGAGCATGGGCTTGTCAGCATGGGGTTGCTGGCTCAAGCAGGGAAATCATCCACATGATCCCAAAGCTTGCCAGCTCTTTTGTAATCACTAGAGCAATTACTACTAAAAAAAATACAAAGAGATATATGAAAAATAATTTAAAAAGAAAAATTAATGCTAAAAAATTGTTCAAATAATCCAAAGGAGTTAAGAAAGGTAAATACAAGAATAAAAACCTTCAGAAACAAACATAAAAAATAATAAAGTGAATAGACTTAAGTCCAACATATCAAAAATAGCATTGCATTTAAATAATCTAAATATACAATTAGGACAACTTGTCAGAATGAAAAACAAATATTACATACCAATATCTGTAAATAAAATAACTTCAAATATAATGACATAGGTGGATAAAAGTAAAAGAATGGACAAAGATATAGAATCAAAAACTAATCCAAGGTACTTGGAGTGGCTATATCATAATGAGACAAAGCAATTATGGCTATATGAAAAATTGGGTCAATCTTTATAGGAAAGTAGTTACCAGGGATAAAGAGGGGCCTTACATAATAATGATGGTGAAAGTTTTAGTTCACCAAGAAATTACACCAAGCCTAATTTTTTATGCACCTAACATCAGAACTACAAAATACTTGGAGCAAAAACTGTAAGACTTATAAGAAGAAGCAGATAAATCCACAATTATTGTTGGAGATATATATTTTTTTTTTGGCAGAGAGAGAGTCAGAGAGAGGGACAGATAGGAACAGACAGACAGGAAGGGAGAGAGATGAGAAGCATCAATTCTTCGTTGTGGCTCCTCAGTTGTTCATTGACTGCTTTCTCATATGTGCCTTGACCAGGGGGCTACAGCAGAGCAAGTGACCCCTTGCTCAAGCTAGCGACACTGGGCTCAAGCCAGCGACCTTGGGCTTCAAGCCAGTGACCTTTGGGCTCAAGCCAGCGACCATGGGGTCATGTCTAGGATACCACGCTCAAGCCAGCAACCCCGCACTCAAGCTCGTGAGCCTGCACTAAAGCCAGTGAGCCAGTGCTCAAGCCACAACCTCAGGGTTTCTAACCTGGGTCCTTCGTGTCCCAGTTCAAAGCTCTGTCCACTGTGCCACCACCTGGTCAGGCTCATTTGGAGATTATGACAGTTGTCTCTGAGTGATATATAGACCAAAATTCAGTAAGGATATAAAAGAACTGAACAATATCATCAACATATTGGATCAAATTAAATTTACACACTCCATCCAACAGCTGCAGAACATACATTCTTTCCAATATATTTTCTTAACTTACTCTCATGTAGGTATTAAACCTTCAATCTTGCTTGTGAGTCTCTCACATGTGTTCTCTCTAGTAACAGATTGAGGATTTTAGCTACATATATCAACTGAGTTGAAGACCCCCTAAGAGAATCTTAGCTGTACCACTATCCTCTAACTTAGATCACTCACCTTTACCTCAACTCATAACTCTTCTCTATCTCAGGAACTACCTGTACCAGATAAAAAAGGTAAGAAGAGCATATAGAAATAATTATTGTTTTTTCCACCACAGCTCTATTTCAAGTATTGTTTTTAAATTTTGAAATAATGTTAATATTTCATAAATGTATATAAAACATATAATTAAATTATAAGACAACCACAACCCACTTAGTTTTCAGAAACAGAATGCCATGGTCTCACAAGCCTCTGTGTGTCCCTCCCTAATTACACTTCTCTCCCTTCCCACTGAAGGGAACCATTATTCTAATTTTTATGAATAATTCATTCTTATGTTTTGCTATTTATGAATCCCTATATAACAGTTTAATTTTTACAGATTCACAACTATATAAAATTTAAATCATACTGCACCTATCATTTTACTATTTTTTCCCTCAATATTATGTATATGCTCATCCATATTAGTTAGGAAATGTATGATTTGGTATTCTATTTTATGAATATAGCAAAATGCTAAAATTCTATTATTGATGAACATTTGAGTTGTTTCCAGTTTTGGGTTGTTATTTATAAAAGGCACTATGAATACATGATACACACATATACTTTTTTTTCTATGGCATACAAACAGAAGTGGGATCTTAAGTCATAGGAGATATAAATCTTTAATTTTCCTAAAGCCAAACCTGTTTTCCAGAGTGACTGCCCAGCCTACAAGCCACCAACAAAGTATGCTTTGATTCATATTTTACTAACACTTGATATTTCTGATAATTTAATTTCTGCTAATTTGATACATTTTATAATAGCTCATTGTGATCTAAAAATCTCATTTTCCTAATTACTAATAAGTCTGAAAATCTTTCCATATGTTAATTATCTGTATTTCCTCTCTGGTCATGTAATACCTTTACAAATTCTTCTGAAATCTCGGGTTCAACCCTTACTCTTTCCCTGACTATTTCTGAGAATAAAAGTTGTCACTGATATTGGCTTTCTGATTACTGCAGTCATTTAATGTCACCTCCAAGAGGTCATAAAAGAGGTGCCAATAAGTACCAACTGTTTCCACCTCACCAACATATCTGATTTCACACTGCTATGCAAGCTCCTATGAAAATAATGCAGTCACAAACACCACCTCACTCAATTCTACCTTATTCCATTACACCTTTCAGAAGAAGACAATATTAAGATTTGAAGTGTTCTACAAGATAAATATCTCAGAGATTTAAGGATCCATTTAAATAATTCATTATATAACCTTATCCTCTCATTTTAAAGAGAAATAAAGACTCAGAAATGTAAACAGAACCAGATTTAGAATGCAAGATTATTTCTTTTAATAACTTTCTTGAAAAGTCTATATAAAATGGGAAAATTATTTTTCTAATTATGAAAATAATATACATTCATATGGAAAATTTAGGCATTATGAAAATATGCAAAGGAGAGAATAAAAATTCACCCATCCCATAAGCAGAGAGTAACTACTGTATATTTTCTTAGAATAAACTTACAAACATCTATCTCTCTTTCTATCTCTGTCTCATTCTTTATAGGCATTTAGTTTACTTCTCTTGATGGGAACAATATTATAATAAATAATTTTGACATAGCTTATCTCACGTTTATTTGTATTACTTAGAATAAATCCTAGAAAAAAATTTCTGTTAAAACACATTCATATTTTAGTAGTTTACTCTCATTAAAATACTCCCTTAGAGAAAGTACCAATTTACTATAGGAGTATTGATTTTATCATGCCCTTACCCATATTCAGTATTATCAGTCTTCTTAATATTTTTCAGTCTGACAAGTAAAAGATTGCTTAGATCATTGTTTTGCATGTATTTCTTTGAATAGCAGTTATGCGGACATATTGCAGTATATGAAAATGTATCTCTCTCAACATGCTTTAGCAGCTGGAATTAGGCATGTGACACAAGGCAGCCAATTATAGCTGCTACCCAGAAAAATGAACATTTGGGGAGTAACATGAATATAATGGTCAGTTAGAGGTTCTATGAAGCAGCAACCAATGAGTTGAGAGGCTAATTACATGGCGTAAAGCAAATATTCAAAGATGTGCAGTACAGCAGCATATCAGCTGTCAAATGACATCACGGCCAGTCATGTCACATACCTAGTGACAATTATGACAATGGTGATATCTTGGGCACACACTCTATAGCAAGAACTTTTATGTACCGATTTTCTTAGATTCTACATAGTCCTGCTTCTCATCCTTCATACTGATGATGTGAGACACCTGATAGCTGAGTCATCATAAATAAAGCACAATCTATTTCCACTTATACCTCCACTTGCTGGGTAGTTCTATGACTTTCTTTACTTCTACCTGTGTCTAAACCTTTTACTATCGGATTATATCATTGTTATCGTTTTGAACTAATACACAAAGCTATAAAAACAGCTTATCACCTGCTTCTGTCACTAACTGGTATAACAAAATTACAAGCATAATTTTCAGACATATGTTTAGTGAATTTGATTCAAGAAATTATATTAAAACAAGCAAGAGTTAAAACTGGACTTGCATATGACTTAGGAATTTTAGATTTGCATTGCAATTTACTTTACATTTTAAAAGGGATAATATGATTAACTAAAAAAGTAAAAATTTCTTTCACGTACACTGTTGATAAAGAAACATGAAAGCATTATTCAAACTAAGTGTCATTCCTCACCACATGCAATTGTTGGAAGCTGCAAGAGCATTGCTGTACTGTAAAGACAAGTACATAACTTTATTGAAAGTAAGTTTCCCTCTACAGCATTATCAATGCCCAAATGTCAGGAATTTTGAAGAAAGAAGAAAATGAATGATTCTTCAATTAAAAACCCCACATGAAGCAAAATAATTTGCAAGTTTAATTGGACACTTAGAGACATCTGGAGAAACATTTGGTAAATTTAGAGAAGTTCCACTGGATGTTTCAAAACTCCTCACTGCATATTTCTCTCATTAAAACCAAAGGCAAATCATTATTTAAAACAACATCATTTTCTCCCAGTAATTAAAACTAAAATCTAACTTTTAATAGCTTTTAACTGTACTTCACTTTTTTTAATAATCATTATCTCTTGGTAGGTAAAAAATTTCAGAAAGTTATACCAGCTAAAGGTAAATTGACTTTATTCATTAACCTCATAATGTTAATGAATGTTCCATTAATCTTAGGCTTAGCTGTGTGATTTGCTTTGGCTAATGGAAGGTGAGTGGATATGAAGTATGGCAGAGCAGAAGCGTCGAGCACTTGAGTGGCTGAGCTAACTTACTAGCTCTCTTATTTTTTATACAATGAGAAAACTGCATGACCAAAACAAGAACTGCATTTTTCTACCTCAACTCTCACATGAAAATGACACATGGAAAAAGAGGACAGTTGTCACCAACCAGCACTGGCCTGAAGATGACATGTAACAAAAGCAACCAATATAACTCTGTTGTTATGCAATTGAATGTGAGAGATGTTTGTTATATATCATAACCTCATGCATGCTCACTAATACATGTGGTGTTGGTCGTCACGATCCACCTACCTCTTCAGATCACGTAATTCTGTGTATTGTGTATTACTTGTTAAAAAAGCTAATAATAATGAGGGAGCAAGCACCATAATCCTTGTATTCTTAACAGAAGTCCTTTCACATTTACTATCATTGGAACAGCTTAAGTAACATACTACCCCTAAGTTAGGTTAAGGATATGAAATTATTTTAGCTACATACTCAACACCTGGAGGGCTGGGTAGAAGCAGTTTCTCTAAAACTGCAAGGACCACAGGATGGATACCTAGGGCTACTGTAAACTGAGAAGGCAAAAACAAATTTTCAGAAGATGGTCAACAAATATTTACTAATGCTGTGAAACAAGTTTATTTTTACTGCCTCACTATAAACAACACTGAAAAATTTAAATAAATGTATGCATAGCTTATATTTTAAAATGTTTAAAAATGCTTAGAAATATAATTTAGATTACTGGTAGTTAAATGACACATTAGTTATTGTAATATGATGGCATTAATTTTAATAACAGTAAAAAAGGTATATTTCATAATGGCAGGATCATATACAGCATTCAAACAATATAATTTAAGGGTTATTGGAAAAAAGAAAAATGCTAATGAGTTTTCAAAATATTTCAGTTTTATTTACACTACACACTTAACCACTAAAGGGTTACATGATTAGTTTGAGAGAGAAGTCACTAAAAATATTACTTAACCAGTGGGAAGCTTATGAAGGAAATCTAGATATTTATATACACATATTTCAGTCTGTGATGCTTTTCAAATAAACTAATTAGTGGAGGTAGCTAACAGAGAACACTTCATCACTTGCATCTTCAAAACATACATTGTTTTACTCAATTAAATATATGTACATCATGCAGTCTGTATATTCTACTTATTTACCAATATTAGCTAGAACAAGAATTTAATCTATTTTTAATTTACTAGAGATTGAGTGAGATATTTGACTACCCTTAATTGTTCACATGAAAATAAGTACAGAATCAGAAGAGGTGGATGACAAAACATATTACATAAACTTAAGGAACTGAAGGTATCTCGGGAATAGATAAATGATAAATCAGAGGAGGTGCTGTAAAGGATGGAAAGGGATAGAAATCAGGTGGCAATGTGGAAGTAGGTAAGAAAGTAGGTGCCTTATTCCCCTACAAGGTTATTAAAAGCAGGAAATAATGACTTGGACAGAAAGAAAGTTACTTTTTCCTTGTAATATATCACATCAATTTTTCCCCCCTTCCTATAGGAGACTATGAAAATTTTTAGAAAAAAATAGTGTTGTCAAACCAATGACACATAGTTGTCATTTATTTCTAAAAGCCAATAATGGTGAAGAAATCAATAGGTAGAAAAATAGGACAGATGTCATTAATATAGCCTTTCAGGATATCTGTTTTTCTGACTTTACTACATAGAAGAAAATTAAAACAGAATTTGATTATAAAAATGCTTTTCAATCCTTTAAAAAATATGTCCTTCAGCAATATTATTGTTAAAAATAAGCATCAACAATCTTTTCTTCTGTTTCTACAAAACAAAACAAAAAATCTTAGGCAGGCATAAAAAGGGAGGGCAAGTAATTTGTCGCATTTTTCCTCTTAAAGCATTAGGTAAATTTACAAAATGAAAACACAGATACAACAAGTGATACATGTCCATTGTTGTAGATGCTACCATGCTACATATCAAACTTGTACCTACTGATTGCCCGAATTCAACTCTCGTAACCAGAACTAGAAGCAAGAATTAAAATCTCTTCACTTCTCTTCCCCTTTTGGTATTTTTTTTTCTTGGAATCATTAAGAAAATAATTTCTGGCCCTGGCCGGTTGGCTCAGCGGTAGAGCGTCGGCCTAGCGTACGGAGGACCTGGGTTCGATTCCCGGCCAGGGCACACAGGAGAAGCGCCCATTTGCTTCTCCACCCCTCCGCTGCGCTTTCCTCCCTGTCTCTCTCTTCCCCTCCCGCAGCCAAGGCTCCATTGGAGCAAAGATGGCCCGGGCACTGGGGATGGCTCTGTGGCCTCTGCCTCAGGCGCTGGAGTGGCTCTGGTCGCAACATGGCGACGCCCAGGATGGGCAGAGCATCGCCCCCTGGTGGGCAGAGCGTCGCCCCTGGTGGGCGTGCCGGGTGGATCCCGGTTGGGCGCATGCGGGAGTCTGTCTGACTGTCTCTCCCTGTTTCCAGCTTCAGAAAAATGAAAAAATGAAAAAAAAAAAAGAAAAAAAAAAAAAAAAAAAAAAGAAAATAATTTCTGCAAGGCTTTATCTTTGGCCAGGTGGATTTTCCCTTGAGATCCAGGATACCATGTTGTACAAAGCCAGGTACTATAATTCAAAATGTAACAAAAGCCAGGATATAGATTTTTTTTTTAAGTTCTTGGATTTGAAGAGGGCATTATTGACACTGAAAGCAATGTGAGTGCTGCCCCTGGAGTTGAGGGACACTGTAGCATTGCTTGGAGCTTATTATGTGACTCCTTCAGAACCTTAAGGCCCAATGAAATAAAGGAGCTCCAAGACCCTAGTTTTACCTCCTTCATTCTAACAGCACAAATTATTAATTTGTTGTTCCACTTATTCATGCATTCATTGGTTGACCCTTGTATGTGCCCTGAATACACTGAATCCACAACCTTGTCGTATCAGGATGATGCTTCAACCAAGCTAACCGGCCAGGGCCTACATTATCAATTTTAGACACTATCTATTAACTGAGTTTTATGTTACCTTACACCTTTATGCCATCAACATACTAGTTTCGTTTCTTGCATCTCCCCCAATATAGTTATATTATTTTTCTGAGGTAAATCAGTATTCAGATTTAACATTATTATGAGTACATAAATAACATTGGTTGCTGACCAGTTTATTGGAATTGCATTTCTTTTCTTAATTTTGGTTTTTTTTTTCTGTAATAATAATAGCCTCAATTGTCTTTTGTGTGGTTCTCTATTACTTAACTCTCATTCTTTAAACAAGAATTTAAAATAATTGGTTCTGGGGAATGAGAATTGAGGATAGGTAGAAATAATGTTGAATTTCAAAATATGTAACAACCAATAACATAGCGGCACCAATTAATCCAATATTTCCTGTCCATAAACAACTAGTAGGGCATGCTGGATATACCCACTGAGCATGAGCTCTGGGGAGGATAATTAGGAGGAAACAGTAGGCTGGGGCAAGGCTATTGCTTTGTTATAAGCCTTTGAGTACTATCTGACCTTTTCAATGATATGTTTCAATTATGTCAAATAAAAATAAAAATATATTTAAAAATAAATAAATTTGGTTATATTTAGTCCTTAAACCCTAGCAGAACTATGTGAAGCTAAAGAATTTACTACATGACATATAAAAAAATTTTAGCAAGTATTTGAACGAAAGTCCATAGGGGGAAAATGTTATCTGCTGTGTAACACAATTGTTCAACAACCAAGGTGCTTACTTGCTAACAAATATTTTACCTCTGTTTAGAGCAAGAGGCTGAAAAATATACATCAATTTTTTTCTAGGCAAAATGAACTGAACTAAAGAGAAAAGGCAGTTTTTCTCTTGAGGAAATTGCTAAGTTTTTATACCCTATTAGGTATTAATTATCAACAGGTGCTACTTATTTAATGTAGTATCATCCTTATATTTAATAAGGTCTCTGAGTTTAGTGTCCCTGTGCCAAATTTTACACAAATTCATTTAAATTGGATGAAGTTACTACGCCTCCTCCAAAAAAAATAAAGACAGACATACTATTTAGTAACTATTAAAGGCACTATATTAATTATATTTCTTAATTTCCCTCCAGAAATCATTTCTGTCAATAATTCTATTTCAACTAAGGATGAATGGAGACAAGGGCATTAGATTTAAGCAGCAGGCTGCTGACAAACTTGTTTGGGGACTAAAGCCAAGATTAGATCATGAAACCATGAACTGGAGGAAAAACGTCTTCCTTTTTTGTGGTGTATTAACATAAGAGAGGGCAATAATCTTTTTTAACATTTAACTCTTATTGAAAATATAGAGTATTTATAAATATAAAAATATTTACAGGTTTTCAGTAAGAAACTATTTTATTATTATTAATTTTGGATTATCAAAGAAAGTTTTCCTCTTATCTTTTGGAATTTAAGGGCAAAGACCTGAGGCAAGACCTAGGAGTAAAATTTCAAAAATAGGCTGTGGTCAGTTGGTTCAATGGACAGAGCACTGGCCTGCCATATGGATGTCTCAGGTTTGATTCCCTATTAGGGCACACAGGAGAAGTGACCAACTGCTTCTCTTCCCCTCCCTCTCCCCCTGCCCTGTCCTTTTGCTTCTCGCAGCCAGTGGCCTGAGTGGTTTGAGTATCTACCCCAGGTGCTGAGGATAGCTCGGCTGGTCCAAGCATTGGCTTAAGGTGCTGAGGATAGCACAGTTGATCCAAGCATTGACGCCAGATGGGATGTGCCAGGTGGATCCCAGTCAGGGCATATACGGGAGTTTATCTCTCTATCTTCCCTCTTCATACTTAAAAATAAATTCAAAATATAAAGATAAAATTGGAAAAAGAGCACAACATAGTTATAGAAAAATATTAAAACTGAATATCCAGCAATAATAGAAATAAATTAGCACTATGTGCATGACTTACAAACTAATATAAAATTATTAGACAAATTATTTCATTCAATTCAATAGATATTTAAAAGAGGGCTTGGAGATAGAAAATTAGAATTGCTGCCCTTAAGATAAATATAATCTAAAGTGAAGACAGACACATAAGCAACTAATTTTTAAAATAACTAAATAATCATGGTCTATGGTTAATTTGGTGGAAGCTGGATCAGGAATCACATTACTTAAGGATAATCAATTGGAAAATAATGCTGCAATGAACATAAGTATGCATATATTATCTCGAATTAGGGCTTCAGGTTTCCTTGGATATAATTCATAGAAGTAGAACTTCCAGGTCAAAAGTAGTTCTCATTTTCATTTTTGAAGAAAATTCCATACTGCTTTCCACAGTGGCTGCACCAACCTGCATTCCCTCCAACAGTGCACCAACGTTCCCTTCTCTCCACATCCTCTCCAGCACTTGTTTATTGATTTATTATTGATAGCCGTAGCCATGCTGACAGGTATGAGGTGGTATATCACTGTGGTCTTAATTTGCATCTCTCTGATGATTAGTGACATTGAACATCTTTTCATATGTCTACTTGGTCATAAAGAAAAAGAAGAAAATCTTACCTTGGGAGACAGCATGGAAGGACCTGGAGATTATTATGCTAACTGAAATAAACTAGTCAGAGAAAGATAAATACCATATGATCTCACTAATATGTGGAATCTAATGAACAAAGTAATCTGACAAATAAAAACAGAAGCATAGATACATAGAACAGACTGAGGAGCAGTTAGAGGAGAGGAGAATTGGGGATTAAAAATGGTGTAAGGGTTAATAAAAAAAAAAAAATATATATATATATATATATATATATATATATATATATATATATATGTCACAGACAGAGACACAAACAAAGTGGTGATAGCCTGAGGCAAAGAGGGTGGAAGCAGGTAGAATGTGGGCAAAGGGGGCATAAATGGGATGGAAAGAGACTTTACTTTGAGCAATGAGTGTGTGATGCAGTGTGCAGATGATGTTTTATTGAGTTGTTTACTTGAAACCTGCATGGTTTTATTAACCATTGTCACCCCAATAAATTGAATTAAAAAAAAGAAAAAATCAATTTGAAGTCTATATAAGTGACCAATAAATGATATAGGAAGGAAGGCAGATGAAACATAAGAAAGCATCAAAGTGCACATCTGTCAAAAGAAGTACAGATAGTGTAACATGATTAGAATTTATGACATTTGTTTAAAGAGGGCACATATTGAGAGAGAGTAACAGCAGTTTAATACATTTGTTGCTGTTTCCTGATATTTTTCAAATAGTAGGATCAATAACCTCTTCTATTAGAATTGTAGCTTTAGTTCATGTTTACTTGTGCTCTGCATTTTGCAATTACTTATTCCTAAAGAGAAACCCTATTACCTAATTTGCATGGCAATATTCCCTCCCTCACCATAAGCATGCACCCACCAAGAATGCGCTATTTCAAAACAGAGGCTCGTGCTATCAGAAGTCAGAAGCCTTTACAACTTTAGCCGCATATTTTCTTCCTTTTTCTATTTTGTACCAACTATAACATATTATCAAAATATGACATGAACCAAGCAAAACTAAATTTGAAACTTAGTTCTTTTTCTACTACATCAACCATATCAACCAAGAAATAATCACTATCCTTATTCATTAAAATGCTATTTCAGAGATTTTTAAAAACACAAAACTTCTACCCTTTAGAATAAGTTGAGAGAGAGTCTCGGCTCTAGTCAATGCAGATAAAATTTTTTAAAAATTATATTTATATATTTACTTATATATGTAAAGATTTATTTAAATATAAAGATTATATTATAAAAGTAGATAGTTTTTCAAGTGATAAAAATGTATTTAAAAGTTTTACATAATACCTGTTCGTTGTCCTCTCTGCCCTGACATAGTACAGTTAATAGTTATAATTTCTCATTTTATCTATATTGCCAAAAAACTAATCTCTCATTTTATCTATGTTGCCAATAATTCTGAAATGTTGATGGAAATTTGACTGAGTCATAGGAGACGCATATTTTGGGTACTGCTTAGTTAAAGGGAATTCAGGTGACTCTCAACTACCCAACTTTTCTTAGCTCAAATTTAAAGCTAAGAAAATAAATCTCCACAAATCTCATGTTTATGTGACTGTGATAATGTTAACTCCCGATTCTGAATTATAAAAACTATTCATCCTTCAGCATTTACAATTCTAAGCCTTTCAGAAGCATTCATGTTTTTTAAATGTTTTCAGTACTAGTGACCCCATATTTGAATGCCATTTGACAGTCCTGATGTCTGAAGGGGCTTCCAAAATAACAATGTATATATATATTTACTTTGGCTCTCAGGGAATAATTATTATTTTCCTTGTACTAGGGATTTCAAGATAAAGAAATAAAAAATAAACATAAACCGACAGCCTTTAAATCCACACCTTTGAATAAACTGTGAACACAAATAACTAAAACAAAATTTATGAAGGTGAAAATGTGGCTAATATTTTAAATTTGGAATTAAATCATCAACTTTGCATCTGAATTGTAGAATATGTGCCAAAACTTCGTGTCAATTTATATTAATTTGTGAACTGACGTTATCCAAAATTGTTTCCTATTAGAAACACTATCATGCTGAAAGTGTATAAAAAAGGAGTACATTTTTTATTGTTTGCATTGATTCATTGCCTAGATGGAGTCATTGCTTGACTTCAGCAAAGCAAAAAACAAATTGGGCTTTGAAAAGTAAATCATATATTCATTAACAGATACCTATCGAAATAAGTTTGTATTTTAATATTTAAAAAATCATGATCTCATATGGAATCATTTAAAAGTTAGAAAAATAAAAACTCTTGCCAAAATCTGATGGGAGCCTATTAGGATAGCTAAATGTCAGTCATGATACTTAGAAGTTTAATATAGAAAGGATTTGTTTCTCGTACCAAGAAAAATCAACGAGGCTGTGAAACTCCCGCCTTTCCTCTATGTCATCCAAGAATAGTGTGCCCAGGAATATAAGAGAAAATACAGTACTAAGAAAACCTTTTTAGTGACATATTCTCACAGGCAATTTAATTGCTTTCCTACTACAAAAAGGAAACTAAAATCTACCTACAACTTAACTTAAAATATTGTTTGAAGGAAAGCTACAAACATTTCAAAATTTTAAAATTTATTTCTAGATGCCAAGGTCCAGAAAACTCCATGGTTATGTATTTTAAAGGACATAAAATATTAACAGAAAACTACTAGAAATTATTTATGTCATAAGTAAACTGAATGGTCAAGGAAAAGACTATGGAAGTAACTAATATTATAAAAGGAGTTAAGGAATCCTAAAGTTCTAAATTTTACTAAAAGCATGTACTAGCAATCAGAAGTGAGGTTCAAGATCATTTTTATATGTTTGTTATACTGAAATGTATAATAAAAATGTCTATTATATTCTACTATGTTAGCAGAGGGAACATAATAAATAAAATAGACAGGCCTCATACCCTCAAGGAAATTACCATAATACTCTCCATCACATGGCAAGAGCTAAAAATATTGTAAATATCTAAGACACCTCTACACTACAACATTGTGACTGGCATTTTATTTCTCATTAGCAATCTTGTTATTTTCAACTAATACAAAGAGAAGAGAAGGAAGAAGCAAGGAAAAGAGAGAAAATGGATGTGAGGGAAGAGGGTAAGGAAGATGAAGGGAGAACAAGAAAACTTAACCTTGAAACAACCAACTATGCTACAAAAATTTTATACAAAACTTGTAAACAATAATGTTGGCTTTTACTGAGTTTTCCAACAAACATCTCCCAAACATGATTGATACCAAATGATTTAGCAAATGAAATCTTCAAATACACTTTTTAAAAAGCTATTTTTATGAGTATAAAATATTGTGAAGCTGTTCCAATAAATGTTTATGAACAATTTAAAAGATCTATCACACATAATTTCAGCATTAGAGAGAATAGTAATCCAACTCACCTAACATCATTCAAAAACTTAAAAGAATTTTAAGATTATATTTCTAATAAAGATATTTCAGCAAAAAAAAAATCTGAATTCTCCTAAAGAAGCAGAATTTGAAAGGAGAATGTTATTTGAAATCCTCAATGTCTCTAGGCTAATATTTTAGATATTTTAATATTAACTAAAAACATCTCTTATACTAACTAGTAACAAAAGGATTTTTTTTCTATTTGAGAATATATTTTAATTTTCTATTGTGATTAAGTTATTTAAAAGTAACTATAATTACATATAATATTTTATCCATTTTTTCTGTAACATGAACCCATGGACAAATAATCAAAATTAAATCACAGGATGATTATTATTACTAAAACTGAAAATGATCCCTGAAATTTTAGCTAAATATTCTTTAGTTTTGGGAGCACACAGGCAGCCATAAAATAACCAGTGATTCAGAATATGTCAAAAGTAATTGTTGATATTAAACCTTAGATGACACTGCATATTAAACTGCTGTCTTCTCTTCTTAGCAAGCCCACCCAACTTTTCAGGACTCCCTCTAGTTCAGCACACTACTTATGAAATGATACACAAAACCCACTTAACACACACATTAAAGTTAAAAAAGCTTTTTTAGAGTCAAATATAATAATTATAGGGAAGCATATACTGCTTTATTGAGGTTTCTCTTTCATGTTAAGAAGGACAGGCATAACGTCATTTAGAAATATGATTTGTTATGACCAAATTCATCTTACCTATAAAAATACAAATGGGCATAGAAACAATGTTGAATACTTTAAATGTCTCTTAAAATTACCTTTACACTATGTTGAATAGGAGTGGAGAGAGTGGGCAACCTTGTCTTGTTCCTGATTTTAGAAGAAAAAGTTTTTCAGCTTTTTAGACCATTTAGTATGATGTTATATGATGGTTTGTCGAAAATGGCCTTTATTATGTTGAGGTATTTTCCTTCTGTACCCATTTTGTTGAGTGTTTTAAACATAAAAAGATGTTGTATTTTATCAAATGCCTTTTCTGCATCTATTGATAGGATCATATGGTTTCTGTTCTCTGTTTTGTTGATATGGTGCATTACGTTAATCATTTTATGTATGTTGAACCATCCTTCTGTTTCTGGAACGAATCCCACTTGATCATGATGAATTCGTTTTTTCATGTGTTGTTGTATTCTATTTGCTAGTATTTTGTTTAGGATTTTGGCATCTATATTCATTAGAGATATTGGTCTGTAGTTTTCTTTTTTTGTTTTTTCCTTGCCAGGTTTCAGTATGAGGGTTATGTTGGCCTCATAAAATGTGTTTGGCAGTATTGCTTCTTCTTCAACTTTTTGGAAGACTTTGAGAAGGATAGGAACCAATTCTTCTTTGAATGTTTGGTAGAATTCACTAGTATATCCATCTGGCCCTGGACTTTTATTTTTCGGGAGGTTTTTGATAGTTGTTTAGGTTCTCACCAGAGCAATAAGACAAAAGAAAGAAATAAAAGACATCCACACTGGGAAAGAAGAAGTAAAGGTCTCACTTTTTGCAGATGACATGATCCTGTACAGAGAAAACCCCAGAGACTCCACAGTAAAGCTATTAGAAACAATAAACCAATACAGTAAGATCACAAGATACAAAATTAACATACAGAAGTCTATTAATTTTTATATGCCAACAATAAAACCTCAGAAAAAGAACTCAAAAAATAATCCCTTTTATAGTAGCAACAAAAAAATAAAATACCGAGGAATAAACATAACAAAGAATGTGAAGGACCTATATACTGAAAACTACAAAGCATTATTAAAAAAAATTGAAAGACACAATGAAATGGAAAAATATTCCTTGTTCTTTGATAGGAAGAATAAATATAGTCAAAATGAACATATTACCCAAATCGATATACAAATTTAATGCAATTTTCATCAAAATTCCAATGTCATTTTATAAAGAAATGGAACAAAAATTCATCAGGTTTATATGGAACCATAAAAAAACTCAAATAACCAAAGTAACCCTAAGGAAAAAAAAAATGAAGCTGGGGGCATTACAATATCTAACTTCAAATACTACAGAGCCATGATAATAAAAACAGCATGGTACTGGCAGAAAAATAGACATGCAGACCAATGGAACAGAATAGATTTCAAAAATCAAACTACATATACCTGGTCAAATCATCTTTGATAAAGAAGCCAAAAAACACACAATGGAGAAAAGAAAGCTTCTTTAATAAATGGTGCTGGGAAAATTGGAAAGCCACATGCTAAAAAAGAAACTTGACTGAGTTTTTCTCCTTGCTCAAAAATTAATTCAAAATGGATCAAAGAACTAAATATAAGATCTGAAACAATCAATTATATAGAAGAAAACATAGGTACTAAACTCATGGACCTTGGCCATAAAGAACATTTTATAAATTTGACTCCCATAGCAAGGGAAGTAAAGGCAAAGATAAATGAATGGGACTATATCAGACTAAGAAGCTTCTGCACAGCAAAAGAAACTGTCAACAAAACAAATAGGCAACCAACTAAATGGGAGATTAATTTTTCAAACAGCTCAGATAAGGTGCTGATATTCAAAATATATAAAGAACTCACAAAACTCAGCAACAAACACACAAACAATCCAATAAAAAAAAATGGGAAGAGGACATGAACAGACACTTCTCCCAAGAAGATATACAAATAGCCAACAGATATATGGAAAAATGCTCATCATCGCTAACTATTCGAGAAATGCAAATCAAAACTACAATAGATGACTGGATAAAGAAGATGTGGCACATATACACTATGGAATACTACTCAGCCATAAGAAATGATGACATCGGATCATTTACAGCAAAATGGTGGGATCTTGATAACATGATACGAAGCGAAATAAGTAAATCAGAAAAAAACAGGAACTGCATTATTCCATACGTAGGTGGGACATAAAAGTGAAACTAAGAGATACTGATAAGAGTGTGGTGGTTACGGGGGGAGGGGGGAAAGGGAGAGGGAAAGGGGGAGGGGGGAGGGGCACAAAGAAAACTAGATAGAAGGTGACAGAGGACAATCTGACTTTGGGTGATGGGTATGCAACATAATTGAACGACAAGATAACCTGGACTTGTTATCTTTGAATATATGTATCCTGATTTATTGATGTCGCCCCATTAAAAAAATAAAATCATTTAAAAAAAAAACTACAATGAGATACCACCTCACATGTGTTAGATTAGCTATTATCAACAAGACAGGTAATAACAAATGCTGGGGAGGCTGTGGAGAAAAAGGAACTCTCATTCACTGTTGGTAGGAATGCAAATTAGTACAACCACTATGGAAGAAAGTATGGTGGTTCCTCAAAAAGTTAATAGAATTACCATATGACCCAGCAATCCCTCTATTGGGTATATACCTACAAAACTTGAAAAAAATGTGTATGTAAAACACATGCACCCTCATGTTCATTGCACTGTTCACGGTGGCCAAGACATGGAAACAGCCAAAATGCCCTTCAATAGAGGATTGGCTAAAGAAGATGTGGTACATATATACTATGGAATACTACTCAGCCATAAGAAATGATGACGTACTATCATTTATGACAACATAGATGGACCTTGATAACATTATACTGAGTGAAATAAGTAAATGAGAAAAAGCTAAGAACTGTATGATTCCATACATAGGCAGGGCACAAAATTGAGACTCTTGGACATAGACAGGGGTGCAGTGGTTACCAAGGGGAAGGGAAGGGTGGAGAGGGAGACGGGTGGGGAGAACGGGAGGGGCTTAAAGAAAAACAAAGTATAGGGTGACAGAAGATGATTTGACTTTGGGTGATGGGTATTCTTTTTTTTTTTTTTTTTTTTTGTATTTTTCTGAAGTTGGAAACGGGGAGGCAGTCAGATAGACTCCCGCATGCGCCCGACTGGGATCCACCCGGCATGCCCACCAGGGGGCGATGCTCTGCCCATCTGGGGAATTGCTCTGCCGCAATCAGAGGCATTCTAGTGCCTGAGGCAGAGGCCATAGAGCCATCCCCAGCGCCCGGGCCAACTTTGCTCCAATGGAGCCTTGGCTGTGGGAGGGGAAGAGAGAGACAGAGAGGAAGGAGAGGGGAAGGGGTGGAGAAGCAGATGGGTGCTTCTCCTGTGTGCCCTGGCCGGGAATCGAACCCCGGACTCCTGCATGCCAGGCCGACGCTCTACCACTGAGCCAACCAGCCAGGGCCGGGTGATGGGTATTCAACATAATTGACTATCCAAAGGATGTGGAGATGTTTTCTCTAAATCTATGTACTCTGACCAATGTCACCCTCTTAAATTTAATTGTCTAAAAATTACCTTTACAGTGTAAAGAAGTTACAAGCATTGTGGGATAAGGAAACGTTCAGTTTTATTTATTAGCTTCTAGGCAAAGTAGAGACCATATGAAATGGGGTATTTAAGAATCATGGAGATGTTCTTAGGAGGAAGGACCATGTCACTTCTGATCTAAATTAAAATATGTGGGCAAAAAATAAAAAAGATAACTAAAAACTTAGAGCCCATTCTCTAATTCTTTTTCTTCTAGAATCAGTTGCTTTTTTTTTTCAACAACAATTAGCTCATACCACTCATAAAACACATTTTTGTCAATCCCAAATCTTGCAGATTCTTTTGAAGCAGAGGAATTTAAAATTCATTAGAGTAATTTATTTCTCATTCACTCTTCTATTTATCCTTTTTGATCTTTAGTTTATTTTGCCCTCTGATAAACCCTACATATATATGGTTAATAGTATGGTAATGATATCCCTCCAGTACTGTTCTTATACCATTATTACTCTGGCTGTTTATAATATTGCTAAAATATTCTTGTCTCTCCAACCTTTGAGTACAATATAAATTTGCATTCTTGTTTAATAATACCCGTCAGAGTGTCCCAACTACTACTCAGGGATATTTCTGAGGTATTGCACTGTAGTCAGGCATATTTCTTTCCCTCTAGCCTCCCATCAGGTAGTCGCAGTGCAGTCACTGCTGCTACTGCTGCTACTGACCCTTCTAGAGCTATGGCTTCATTTTTCGCAGCTCTTCACAGGGAGACCACCAGTATAACTGCCGCTCTGTTATCAAGGGCAAAGTCAAACTATTCCTTGGGTTACTCCATTCCAGATTTGATATAAGTCCATTTAAATTCTCTAAAGTTCAGCAAAGACCAAATTATACACTTAAAATGTATGTATTTTACTTAAAATTTGGGTGAAATGGAAGGTAAGTAAAGCAAAGAGAATTACTTATCGGTACTACTGGATGCCACTACTCTCAGAGCCAACAGGCTAAGAGCTTTCCTCGTAGTCTTCACCAGCCCTTCTGCCATCCATCTCCAATGCTGCTACAATAAATTAAGAACCAGATTAGTCCCAATGCTGGGATTACTTTGGTATTTCTACAGTTCCAAGTATAGGATTAAACAATCACGATGATGCAACAAAATGCCTTTTTCTTTTCCTCAACATGCTCTAAGGTCTGTCTCCTTAGATATAGCCCCTGTTTCAGGACACCCTCTTAGATAATAGGTAGAATATACTATACATTCTTTTCAACCAAAGCATTTCTACCTTTCATAGGAGTCTACTCTTTGTTGGCTTTAAGAAAATAATCGTATTGGAATACCAAATCTAACAGCAAATTCTGTATTGTTCAGTCTTTGAAATATCTCCAACTGTGGAAAATGAGTCCCATGGCATTTTCTTTAGTGAGAGTTGGAGAACTTTCACATAAAACTATCAATACAGTTTATAAAATTCACACCTAAAATATCTTATTTAATCTATTAGTTCACGGCATCTGTACTCAGGTAATTTCAGCCTTCCCTGAGACTTATTGCTTTTTACATGCATAACTAAAAGTTTTATCTTGGTAATTTTTCTTGTATCTCTGAAATCACTCATTTTCCTGGCGGCTATATCCATGGAGGATGGTTAGAAATGGAGAAGGATTAGATTCAGCTGGGGCAACTTATACACTAAGGTACCCATCACATGGATGGCTTCTAAAATTAACATCATTAATCTAGTCTGCAAGAATAGCCCAAAACTTTCTATCATGTAATTCATCAGTATCTCACTATTTTTTTTACAAGCTACTTTTAAGGTAATCTTCATGATCCAACCTAAGTTGTTGATTGCCACTTACACCTTCTGTTTGGAATCCTACCCTATCTTCTCTACAAGTCTATGTTCTTCATTTATTTACAATCCAAATACAGCCAATGTTTGTTACTTTCTCAGCATGTATGCACCATTTCCCCTTCTGAATAGTCTCTTTTTTCATTTGAGATACGGGTGCTTCCTGAGGAATTTAATTATCTCTCATTGGCAGTGATGGAGCATATATATTTTCAATCCTTGAATAACAGCAAATTATTAAAAAGTTCAGAGGTGCTCCAAGAAGTTCAGACTTTATCCCAGGATAATTCACTCCCTGGAAAGGGAGATGAGTGTATAAAGTCTGGAATGCTTCAATCATTTTTTCAGGTACCAAAAGAGGAGTGTCTACATATGATTCTGACATGCTGAGGAAGGCAGACTGCAAGGAAATGAAGCCAACCCCTACTAACATTATGTACTTCAGGATCAATCATTTTCATAAACCAGATACAACTTGAATTTTTCTGTTACTGGAGCCAATAAGTCCCTTCTATCTTTTAAGATGGTTGAACTTCACAGTTTTTTGTTACTTGCAATGGAAATTACCTATATTATTTACTACATACAGTGTAAACCTCATCTTTTTTCAGAAGTCTTTAATTCTTGATCCCACCTGACTGTTTCTGTTCCTCTTATCATTTCTTCAGCTGTGAAGCAGAATACTAGGTACTCTACAATAATCCACATTAATAATAATTAGAATTATAGAAGATAGGTTTTCATATTTAAAAAGTTCCTAGTTAGATTACAGCTTCTAAAGGCATATAGAAAATTCTCTGCTGCATTTTTTTTTGACAGAGTCAACTCTTCATTGCAGCTCTTTAGTTGTTCAGTGATTGCTTTCTCATATGTGCCTAAACCTGGGGGCTACAGCAGAGTAAGTGACCCCTTGCTCAAGCCAGCAACCATGGGGTCATGTCTATGATCCCACGTTCAAGCTACAACCCTGTGCTCAAGCTGGTGAGCCCATGCTCAAGCCAGCGACCTTGGGGTTTTGAACCTGGGTCATCTGCATTCCAGTCTGATGCTCTACCCGTTGCACCACCACTTGGTCAGGCTGTATTTTTTTTCTTTCAAGAACTACATACTATGTTCCTCTGTAAATCAAAAATTCAGTAAATACTGAATGCCAATACATGTGGTAAACAGTGAAAATGATAGGGTTTTGTTTCACAGATAATGACTTAGTAATACACATCTCTCCTGTTTAATAGATTATTTAACAAGCCTGAAACTGCACTTGAGAGCTATTGAACTTGCCTGGTCAGTTGGTCATCTCCTAAATATCTAGGGTAAGAGTTTCTTCCAACACTTATTCATCTATTTCATCATTTTGCCTCAATATTTTAGTGACAACTTTTTTCAATATACAAAAGTAAAATGGGGAATAAGTCCTGACTAAATATTTTTTTTAAAAAATTCAACTTGTAATCTTACCACCTAACTTCACAAATTGCAATCACCTGGAAAAGCAATTACACTAAGATAATGCTCAAAGAAAATTTTATATAAAATTACCTAAAATTGGTATGTCATCTGTCATAGCAAAAAAAGACCTGCTAAATTAACTCAATATTTCAACAATTTTATTTCCTACTTGAATAGAAGACAAGGTAACTGACAATCCAAATCCATGAATCTAAAATTCAGTGGTAGCACAGGATGTTCTAATTCCCCTTAATATTCCTTCTTGAATTGTTGCAATCATTCAATTGCTAAAGTGTTTTAAATACAGTTCTATTTGTTTCCTAGCTCAGAAATAAAATATACTGAAGATCTGGAAAGCTAAAACTGGTTTGTTCTGCAAGAAATCAAATCTCCTTTAAAGACAAGTTTTGGCTCATCAAAGATCTGAACAATTGCAATTAGCCTTTCCACAGCACCATTTCCAGAAAGTACATGCTTTTTGACATTGTATCTCACCTCTGTGCATTACTAGTTAAGTTGCATTAGTCAGCTGTGCTCATTTCTATCACTAAAAACATAAAAGCTTGAGTGAAATATTTCTGGAGTCTCCTGAGTGTTGATAAAGGTTAGTAGGCTAGTCTAGAATTTGATTCCAAATATCACAAATTGGTAATTTTGCTAGTGATAAAATTATCCATTAACCATTTATATAGTAGTAAATGTTTTTCAAAAGGTGTCAGTTAGTTTTCTTTAGAATAGCAAATCTTCATTACAGAGAAAGAAATGTGAAAGTAGGCTTCTGAATTTTCAATATGGTACACATATTCTTCTCAGTAAGCTAGACACATAAGCAAAATGGGGTGTTAGATTTAGGGTTCTTTCATTGTTCCACTGCTTAAAATATTATGAACAGCCACACAAAAATAGCTGTTGTGGGGACTCTTCAGGTTAATTGCTTTAATTGATTAACATCAAAAAAGGAAAACAAAAGAATTAATTTCCATTTGTCCCATCTGAAAGATTAAAATCAATTGTTTGCATGGGACAGACTCAGATTAACCTACAGCTACTTTATATTAGGCATTCAGAGGGAGTAGACAGGCCATTCAGGCAAGAGGGAAATTGAAGAAAATTCATATTTATATGCCTACTATGTGCCAGTATATTTTACATATGCAGTCTTATTTAATTCCAATGAGAAATGTTTTATTATTCGTGTTACATATACAAGGATACTGAAACTTGTGAAGTTTAAATTACATGTTCAGTTAAACACATAAAGTTTGTTATATATATAAAAATTGTAAATCACTCTATCAGTGATGGACTTTGTAACTAAGTTAGACTATTTGTTGTGCAACCTTCACAACAAACCATGTGAGTGAAGTTCTTATGATGGAGTCAATGATTAGGAAGGGTATGGTTCACATCTGTATATTTTCAAAGCAGGTTTGCAGATAACTTCAGTATAAAATTGTACAAGTGTACACACTACCTTAACCCCCATGTGCCACACCCTGTAAACACACATGTATTTGTCTGACACATGTTCTCTACCTACCAAGCTCTTAATTGTAAAACAAGTGAGTCCACAGACTGTAAGCACATGACAATATTATATTATGAATTGTGCTCCAATTGTAAGTCATTTGTATTTGTTTAACTTTAATGTTTATGATAAAGATAAGAGGTGTTAAAAGTTACTTTTATCCAAATGGCTATCAAATTCACCCAATACCATTTATTAAATATTTTATCCCTTTATGTATCTTGCTTGAGAAGTCAATGTTACATAGTAAATTATATATATATATATGGTTCTATATCATGCACCATTGTTTTCTTTGATATGTAGGTCCACTTGCATATTTTAAAACCTTTATTATTTAGTGTTTCCTTGGTTATTCTACTATAATCTTCAAAGTATATGTTAAAGTATTTTATCAAGGTTTACCCACAAGAAAAATGGTTTAAGTTTTGGCTAAAATTATAAAGAAACTTTGGTGCAATGAAAAATGATAGGTATTAATTAATCTTTAATGGAATTCCTCTGCAATATATTATGATTTTTCTCTTTTGAAAAAAATAAACAGAAAATCCTATTTGTTATGGAATTTTCAATGTTTTGTAAAAGGGTTCAAGAAGGCAGTGAAAGTAGACCCTGAACTCACCCCTTTCCAGGGAACCACCAAATTTATACCCTCCTGATGAAGAACAGGGCTCCTTGAACAGCTCCTGCACAAAAAATGAGAGAAGGACAATAGAGAAATAGGTAAAAGAGAACCAAAGACATGGTATCCTAGGAATCCCATCCCAATACAGTGACCTAAAGTAGGGACGGATATCACTGAGGGGCCCATACACAGACTTGTCCAGCTAATGAGCGACAGAAAAATGAGTGGTTTAAAGGACACCTAGACTATAAGGGAAGGAAATCAATTTACTAACCCTATTTAAAATTAGACCCTTAATCCCCTGTCTGACTGCAATGAAAGATGAATATTTCTTTTCTGGTAGAAGAAACTTGGCAGGAAGTTAACCTTACTCTGTTGATTACCTTTTTCTTAAACAATTCATTTTAAAGAGAGATCTTTCGATTAAACTGAAAAAGTGGGCTAGGAAGAATTAGAATAGGAGGGTAGATATTTATTGTCACTCATGCCACTACATTTAGTGATGTTTTGTTTGTCTTTAAATATAGTTTTGCAAAATTTTACTTTGTTTTAATATACAGTCCTACAAGATTTCTCATGAAGTTTAGTTCCAGTGATATCATAAATGGGATATTTTTGTCAAATTTTCTAATTGTTTCTTGTTGGTATAAAGAAATAATAGTGAATTCTTATATTGAGTATAAGAAGCCATTTCATGGAGCTCACTTATCAGGTCCAATAGATTCTCAGTTGATCCCCTTGGGTTTCTCAAGTATATAACTTATTATCAGCAAACCAGTAATGATTTGGGCAACATTCATTCTAAAATGTAGGCATTTTGTATCTCATTGTATAGCATAGCTATCTCTTCCATTAAAAAAGAAAAGTGACAATGACAGTAGTGATCAGTTTTGTCTCCAGCACAGCATTTGCCTAGGTTATGTCAGAGTAGTTTTAGTTACATAGTTAGTTAATAGAATATTATTATGTGGGAAAATATTCCATTATTAAAAAAGCAGGGAAAAAATTGTTAGATTATATTAGGCAAACCTCACTGGTGAAAAAAAGCTTAGGACTTTTAAAATATTCTTATTGTAAATCTCCTAGCGTCTAATATTGTTGGTTGTGTATCTCAAAATTATTTAACCAATTAGATCACTATTTCATCCTAAACTTAATTTATATTTTGGACATATTAAAAACAGATATAAGTTGACTTATTTTCAAATAGTTAAAACTCTCCCAAAATCATGATTTTTCTCCACAGATGTGATGACCCACTAGTGCTATAATATTTACACTTCTTGTTCAGTTTATTATACTTACATTATGGGGTTTTTGTTGTCCTTATCAAATGCATTTTTCTTTATGTTCATTATAGATTTTGTGGCTTTGGTTTCTTTCAGCTAATTTTTACATATTAATGTTTTACCAGGGCACCTTACAAAAAACTCTCATTAATAGTTCAGTGACCCCTTGGTTTTAAACTTCACCCAACTAAAATGACTTTATTCACTTAATATTAATACTATTAATACAATTTCATATTTATTATTAGCATTTTAAATAAAATTATATTTTTAATCAATTTGTTTTTCAAACATCCCCTATAAACAGCATATAGGTATTTTTAAAAAATTGACTTAAACTCTAATTGTGTGGGTTTTTTTTTTTTTTTTTTTTTTTTTCATTTTTCTGAAGCTGGAAACAGGGAGAGACAGTCTGACAGACTCCCGCATGCGCCCAACCGGGATCCACCAGCACGCCCACCAGGGGCGACGCTCTGCCCACCAGGGGGCGATGCTCTGCCCATCCTGGGCGTCGCCATGTTGCGACCAGAGCCACTCTAGCGCCTGAGGCAGAGGCCACAGAGCTATCCCCAGTGCCCGGGCCATTTTTGCTCCAATGGAGCCTTGGCTGCGGGAGGGGAAGAGAGAGACAGAGAGGAAAGCACGGCGGAGGGGTGGAGAAGCAAATGGGCGCTTCTCCTGTGTGCCCTGGCCGGGAATCGAACCCGGGTCCTCCGCACGCTAGGCCGACGCTCTACCGCTGAGCCAACCGGCCAGGGCCCTCTAATTGTGTTTTAATAAATATAATTATCTTATTCATATTTTTTATTATTTTATTTCAGTCAACTTTTCTAAGTGCTCTACTTTATTCTACTTTTATTTCTCCATTGCTTTAGATGAACTATATCTTATTTTTAATTTTATTCATGATTACTTATAAAGTTAAACAACATTTTATTTTATTTTATTTTTTTATCTTTCTGAAGCTGGAAACGGGGACTCAGTCAGACAGACTCCCACATGCACCAGACTAGGATCCACCTGGCATGCCCACCAGGGGGCGATGCTCTGCCATTCCGGGGTGTCGCTCTGTCGCGAACAGAGCCGCTCTAGCGCCTGGGGCAGAGGCCAAGGAGCCATCCCCAGCGCCCAGGCCATCTTTTGCTCCAATGGAGCCTGGGCTGCGGGAGGGGAAGAGAGAGACAGAGAGGAAGGAGAGGGGGAGGGGTGGAGAAGCAGATGAGCGCCTCTTCTGTGTGCCCTGGCCGGGAATCGAACCTGGGACTTCCGCACGCCAGGCCAATGCTCTACCACTGAGCCAACTGGCCAGGGCCGTTAAACAACATTTTTAAGTTATATTACTCAATTATCATAATAAATTGTGAACTGGTATCTTTTGGAACCTGAATTTTTGACAATAAAATCAAATACTCTGCCATAAAATGTTTGCATTTATATTCAAGTTTATTACCTAAGTATGCCTCTTTTGAAATTTTAACTAGTATCTGTACACACTAGTAGTAATAATTACTTAATAATCTAAATATTTCTGACCCTAAAAGTAGTCATGGAAAAAAACAAAAAGTTAGAAGAAAATAAAATATTAGAAAATGATCAAGTACATATTCTATCTTCATTTAATTGTGTTATATAAAATTATTTTAGGTTTTACTAATCTCAGTTCATATTGAATTTGCCTTCCTTTGTATTTTCATTTCTTTCCCTCCTTATTTCTTCATCACATTCTCTTTTTCAGTATTTTTCTACCTTCACCTCTTCTTTCTCTTCCTGAATCTATTCTTTTTACATTAGCCAATAACAAATTAGTATTACTCTTTTTCACAAGATCAAATCAATGTTTTAACTTTTAGATTGTTATAAAAATAAAACAAAAAAATTTTTAATTTTCGTTAGAATACTCATAGACCATAAAATTGTATTCTCTGACCAGAGTTTGAAATAGTGCACTATATAATACACTGAGTATTAAAAGACTGAGAGGCATAAATAACTTTAATGTAAGAATGAACTAGAGATAGGCAGGCCATAGCTAAGATGACAATGAATCAGACATCTGCTAGATGTCTCATTTCACTGAAAATTTCAGCCCTCAGCTGGTTGATGAAGCAATGAGGGACTATTTCTCTGGACTTAACTTTGACCAAAAGAAAAAACTGGATCATAAAATTCAAGTGACAGGAACCTTGGGAGAAAGTCAACTTGTCATCTTAGTGCTTGAAATAGCCAAGAAAGGAAACACTCAGCACAGTCTGACAGGTACCTTGTACTTTAGAAAGGCATATTTCAAAAATTTTAGAAGGGAGAGCTGAGTGACTTCACAATCTTAGTCTTTTAAAAGGACTAGAAGCCTCAAAAAAAAAAAAAAAAAAACAAATTCTGCTAAGAAAATTATAAATAGCTACAAGGTAGAAACAAAAGGGAAAGATATAGCTATGTATATTTATTTGCATATACTATGATAGAGGGAAAGAATATATTTTTGAACATCATTTATGTGGAAACAAGATGCTGAGTTATTCACATAGAGGTGTTTCTATATCCATTTTACTAATGAGAAAACTGAGATTCAGGGAGAAAAAGAAAAATTAAGAAATATAAGATCCAGTATAGAGTTACTAAGATAATAAAAATACCTGTCAGCATGTACAAAGCAGTTTTAAAAATATATCGACCTTGGCTGGTTTGCTCAGTGAATAGAGCGTGGCCTGGCATGCAACATCCCAGGTTTGATCCCTGGTCAGGACACAAAGGAGAAGTGACCATCTGCTACTCTTCCCCTCTCCCTCCCCCTTCTCTCTCTCTTCCCCTCTCACAGCCAGAGGCTTGACTGGTCCAAGCGTTGACCTCAGGGACTGAGGATAGTTCGGTTGATCCGAGCATAGGCCCAAGATGGGGGTTGCTTGGTGGATCCCCACGGGACACACTGGGAGTCTGTCTCACTACCTTCCCTCCTCTCACTTAAAAAATAAAAATAAAGAAAAATCATAAATTAGAGTACTTGACATTTATCATTTTATATTAACAAAAAATAGCAAATAAGTACAATTAATTGATGTTTACATTCTCTATGATGAAATCATACCTTTATACATGTAAGGATAAACCAAATGTAAATAAAAGTCACTAGATGGCTATACCTATAAGAAGTTGTAAATATAAGAGTTTATGGATAAATTTTATTCTGTATTTTTAAAAACATTAATAGGTTTGCTCTGCCCTTGTTCTCTTCTCAGCAGTGGGCATCTAACAAAAAATCCTAACTGATCCACTGGAAACTAGTAACTCAGAACATTCTCTCTTTAGAATCTAAACTAATAGACTCAGAAATAGTAACCAGTCAGAAAAAGGTAAGTAGTAGAACTAAGAAGTCATTTTAAGTCAAGCCAGGGTCAGTATTATGGCAATTACAAGTCATTTTGTACACTGACATCATGGGGGAACAAAGGCCATAACTAACCATAAAGTGCAAGTATTCTGACAGCAGCAAGATGATAAAGTATGTATGTAGAGAGAAGTATAGACAAAGAACCAGAAATGCCAAGAAAGAATGGGAGTAGCCTCAGATACTGCCTTTCTAATTCCAGGCCTCAAGTATTGAGGCTACCCTTAGTTTCTTATCTCTGGATACCTAAATGAGACACTGTATAAAATGCATACCTACTGGGCTATACATTGCCTCTAGTTCTGGAAATTCATACCTCCTACTATATACATGATTAACAAGGCATTCATGTTCATATAATATAACTCAATCTCCTGACAACACTGATTAATCCAGTCATAGAAAACTTAAAACCAAGTGAGACGAAAATAAACACACACACACACACACACACACACACACACATTTTTTTTTTTTTTTTTTTTTTTTGGTGATAGAGACAGAGACAGAGAGAGGGATAGATAGGGATAGACAGGCAGGAAGGGAGAGAGATGAGAAGCATCAATTCTTTGTTGTGGCTCCTTTAGTTGTTCATTGATTGCTTTCTCATATGTGCCTTGACCAGGAGGTTCCAGCTGAGCCAGAGATCCTTTACTCAAGCCAGCAACCTTGGGCTTCAAGCTGGTGAGCCTGCAGTCAAGGTAGATGAGCCCAAACTGAAGCTAGATGACCCCATGCTCAACTGGTGATCTCCAGGTTTTGAACCTGGGTCCTCTGTGTCCCAGTCCGATGCTTTGTCCACTGCTCCGCAGCCTGGTGAGGCAAAAAACCCTTTCTGCATAGAATATGGAATAAGTGGTTTCAACCTAAAATAGACCACTTCCTGAAACAGAGCAAATATAAATTTGAGATTTACTGGTAGTTATCTACTTCTAAATTGGGAAACATAGAAATATACTCTGCAAAAAGGAGGAGGGGCCCTGGCCAGTCAGCTCAGCAGTAGAGTGTCAGCCTGGAGTGTGGAAGTCCTGGGTTCGATTCTCAGCCAGAGCACACAGAAGCACCCATCTGCTTCTCTACAGTTTCCCTTGTTGTTTCTCTCTATCTATCTCTTCCCATCCTGCAGCCATGGCTCCCCTAGATCAAAGTTGGCTCAGGCGCTGAGGATGGCTCCATGGCCTCACCTCAGGCGCTGGAATGGCTCTGGTTGCAGTGGAGCAATGGCTTAGATGGGCCGAGCATCACTGCATGGTAGGCATGCCTGGTGGATCCTGGTCGGGAGCATGTAGTATGTAGTCTGTCTGTCTGCCTCCCCCTGCTTCTCACTTTGGAAAAAATACAAAATAATAATAATAAAACAAAAAAATAAAAGGAGGAAGAAGAAGAGAAAAAATGGTGATGGGAAAAGGAAAACAGAAATAACAGCTAGAGAGAACTTACTGGGTTCCATTCAAATGACCTAATATGTAATTCCTTTCTGAAATACAATTGTATCCCTGCTCTTGTGTACCACAACACAACACTTATTCTACATATAATTACCACATTAATATTAGCAGTACCTAGATGAGCATGGTGACTGAAAAGAATGTTAAAAAATAGTATAAAGGTCAATATTTTCTAAATTTCATGTAAAATTAAAGTGTGCATACTGAAATTACACATCATAAAGAGATCTATCAATTCCCAACAAAATTCCAAGACATATAATTAGACAGATGGCTCATGAACACCTAAAAAAGGAAGCGGCAATCACCAAGAGTCACTTTAAGTTCACTAAGAATAAATTATACCAAATTAATTAAATTATATAGACAAATGAATTGGCATTTCTTTTTTTTTTTTTTTTTTTGCTGTTACCATTTTTTTTTTTAATAATTTTATTTTTTTAATGGGGCGACATCAATAAATCAGGGTACATATATTCAAAGATAACAAGTCCAGGTTATCTTGTCATTCAATTATGTTGCATACCCATCACCCAAAGTCAGATTGTCCTCTGTCACCTTCTATCTTGTTTTCTTTGTGCCCTTCCCCCTCCCCCTTTCCCTCTCCCTTTCCCCTCTCCCCCTGTAACCACCACACTCTTATCAATATCTCTTAGTTTCACTTTTATGTCCCACCTACGTATGGAATAATGCAGTTCCTGGTTTTTTCTGATTTACTTATTTCACTTAGTATCATGTTATCAAGATCCCACCATTTTGCTGTAAATGATCCGATGTCATCATTTCTTATGGCTGAGTAGTATTCCATAGTGTATATGTGCCACATCTTCTTTATCCAGTCATCTATTGACAGGCTTTTTGGTTGTTTCCATGTCCTGGCCACTGTGAACAATGCTGCAATGAACATGGGGCTGCATGTGTCTTTACGTATCAATGTTTCTGAGTTTTGGGGATATATACCCAGTAGAGGGATTGCTGGGTCATAAGGTAGTTCTATTTTCAGTTTTTTGAGGAACCACCATACTTTCTTCCATAATAGTTGTACTACTTTACATTCCCACCAACAGTGGATGAGGGTTCCTTTTTCTCCACAGCCTCTCCAACATTTGCTATTACCTGTCTTGCTAATAATAGCTAATCGAACAGGTGTGAAGTGGTATCTCATTGCAGTTTTGATTTGCATTTCTCTAATAACTAAAGAAGATGAGCATCTTTTCATATATTTGTTGGCCATTTATATTTCTTCCTGGGAGAAGTGTCTGTTCATGTCCTCTTCCCATTTTTTATTGGATTGTTTGTTTGTTTGTTGTTGAGTTTTATGAGTTCTTTGTATATTTTGGATATTAGGCCCTTATCTGAGCTGTTGTATGAAAATATCATTTCCCATTTAGTTGGCTTTCTGTTTATTTTTGTTATCAGTTTCTCTTGCTGAGCAAAAACTTCTTAGTCTGATGTAGTCCCATTCATTAATTTTTGCCTTCACTTCTCTTGCCTGTGGAGTCAAATTCATAAAATGCTCTTTAAAACCCAGGTCCATGAGTTGAGTACCTATGTCTTCTTCTATGTACTTAATTGTTTCAGGTCTTATGTTTAGATCTTTGATCCATTTTGAGTTAATTTTAGTACAGGGGGACAAACTGTAGTCCAGTTTCATTCTTTTGCATGTGGCTTTCCAGTTTTCCCAGCACCATTTATTGAAGAGTCTTTCTTTTCTCCATTGTGTGGTGTTGGCCCCTTTATCAAAAATTATTTGACTATATATATGTGGTTTTATTTCTGGACTTTCTATTCTGTTCCATTTGTCTGAGTGTCTATTTTTCTGCCAATACCATGCTGTTTTGATTGTCGTGGCCCTATAATATAGTTTGAAGTCAGGTATTGTAATGCTCCCAGCTTCATTCTTTTTCTTTAGGATTGCTTTGGCTATTCGGGGTTTTTTATAATTCCATATAAATCTGATGATTTTTTGTTCCATTTCTTTAAAAAGTGTCATTGGAATTTTGATGGGAATTGCATTAAATTTGTATATTGCTTTGGGTAATATAGCCATCTTGATTATATTTACTCTTCCTAACCAAGAACAAGGTATATTCTTCCATCTCATTATATCTTTTTCAATTTCCCTTAAAAATAGTTTATAGTTTTCATTATATAAGTCCTTTACATTCTTTGTTATGTTTATTCCTAAATATTTTATTTTTTTGTTGTTGCAATCGTGAAGGGGATTATTCTTTTGAGTTCATTCTCAATTGTTTCATTGTTGGCATATAGAAAGGCTATTGACTTCTGTATGTTAATTTTGTATCCTGCGACCTTACTGTATTGGTTTATTGTTTCTAGTAGTCTTTTTGTGGATTCTTTGGGATGTTCGATGTATAGGATCATATCATCTGCAAAAGGTGATGCCTTTACTTCTTCTTTTCTGATATGGATGCCTTTTATTTCTTTGTTTTGTCTGATTGCTCTGGCTAGAAACTCTAGTACCACATTAGTAAGAATGGAGAGAGTGGACAACCCTGTCTTGTTCCTGATTTAAGGGGGAAAGCCTTTAGTTTAGTGCCATTTAATATGATGTTAGCTGATGGTTTATCATATATGGCCTTTATCATGTTGAGATATTTTCCTTCTATACCCATTTTGTTGAGAGTCTTAAACATAAAATTGTGTTGTATTTTATCAAAAGCCTTTTCTGCGTCTGTTGATAAGATCATGTGGTTTTTGTTCTTTGTTTTGTTGATATGGTGTATTACGTTAACCGTTTTACATATGTTGAACCATCCTTGAGATTCTGGGATGAATCCCACTTGATCATGATGTATTATTTTTTTAATATGTTGTTGTATTCAATTTGCTAGTATTTTGTTTAGTATTTTAGCATCTGTATTCATTAGAGATATTGGTCTGTACTTTTCTTTTTTTGTGCCATCCTTGCCTGGTTTTGGTATGAGGGTTATGTTGGCCTCATAGAATGTGTTTGAAAATATTGCTTCTTCTTCAATTTTTTGGAAGACTTTCAGTAGAATAGGAATCAAGTCTTCTTTGAATGTTTGATAACATTCACTAGTATAACCGTCTGGCTGTGGACTTTTATTTTTGGGGAGGTTTTAATGGTTTTTTCTATTTCTTCTCTACTAATAGGTCTGTTTAGGCTTTCTGCTTCTTCTTGACTCAGCCTAGGAAGGTTGTATTGTTCTAGGAATTTATCCATTTCTTCTAGGTTGTTGAATTTAGTCGCATAAAGTTTTTCATAGTATTCTACAATAATTCTTTGTATATCTATGGTGTCCGTGGTGATCTCCTCTTTCATTTTGGATTTTGTTTATATGAGTTCTTTCTCTTTTTTCCTTGGTAAGTCTTGCCAAGGGTTTGTCAATTTTGTTGATCTTTTCAAAGAACCAGCTCCTTGTTCTATTAATTTTTTCCATATTTTTCTGTTCTCTATTTCATTTATTTCTGCTCTGATTTTTATTATCTCCTTTCTTCGGCTGGTTTTGGGTTGTCTTTGTTCTTCTTTTTCTAGTTCCTTAAGGTGTGAAGTTAAGTGGTTCACTTGGGCTCTCTCTTGTTTGTTCATATATGCCTGAAGAGATATGAACTTCCCTCTTATCACTGCTTTTGCTGCATCCCATAGATTCTGATATGTCGTATTGTCATTTTCATTTGTCTGTATATATCTTTTGATCTCTGCACTTATTTCTTCTTTGACCCATTCATTTTTTAAAAGTATGTTGTTTAGTTTCCACATTTTTGTGGGATTTTTTTCCTCTTTTTTGCAGTTGAATTCTAGTTTCAAGGCTCTATGATCAGAAAATATGCTTGGTACAACTTCAATTTTTCTGAATTTGCTGATGTTGTTTTTGTGGCCCAACATATGGTCAATTCTTGAGAATGATCCATGTACACTGGAGAAAAATGTATACTCAGTCACTTTGGGATGAAATGTCCTGTAGATGTCTATCATATCCAGGTGCTCTAGTGTTTTGTTTAAGGCCACTATATCTTTGTTGATTCTCTTTTTGGATGACCGATCTAGAGCCGTCAGCAGTGTATTGAGGTCTCCAAGTATGATTGTATTTTTGTCAGTTTTTGTTTTAAGGTCAATAAGTAGCTGTCTTATATATTTTGGTGCTCCTTGGTTTGGTGCATATATATTAAGAATTGTTATGTCTTCTTGATTCAGTGTCCCCTTAGCCATTATGAAATGGCCATTTTTGTCTCTGAGTACTTTTGCTATCTTGTAGTCAGCATTATCAGATATGAGTATTGCTATGCCTGCTTTCTTTTGGATGTTATTTGCTTGGAGTATTGTTTTCCAGCCTTTCACTTTGAATTTGTTTTTATCCTTGTTACTTACATGAGTTTCCTGTAGGCAGCATACAGTTGGATTTTCTTTTTTAATCCATTCTGCTACTCTGTGCCTTTTTATTGGTGAGTTTAATCCGTTTACATTTAGTGTAATTATTGACACTTGTGAGTTCCCTATTGCCATTTTATATATTGCTTTCTGTTAGTTTTGTGTCTTGTTTGATCCTTCTCTTTCGTTTTTCTATCTTTTGTTTTTATTTGGTTGTATTCCATACATCTTTCCTCTGTTGCTATCTTTTTTATCTCATGTGCTTCTGTGGTGGTTTTTTCAATGGTGGATACCTTTAAGTAATGAAAAGGGTTCCTACCCTGTTCATTGTAGTGCACTATTTTGTGAGTACTTTTGCACTCCATTATCCTTTGCTACTGTTAATCTCCATCCTCTACCCCCCCTTTTTTTTGTTGTTGTCACAGTTTAAATTTGGTTTTATTGTGTTCTTCTTGGAGCTTTTACTTGTGGTTTTGGTTTTTTTTGTTCTTTGTATCTGATTGGAGGACTCCCTTTAGTAATTACTGGAGTGGGGGTTTTCTGATGATAAATTCCCTCATCTTGCCTGACCTGTGGTGGCGCAGTGGATAAAGCATCGACCTGGAAATGCTGAGGTCGCTGGTTCAAAACCCTGGGCTTGCCTGGTCAAGGCACATATGGGAGTTGATGCTTCCAGCCCCTCCCCCCTTCTCTCTCTCTGTCTCTCTCTCCTCTCTCTCTCTCCTCTCTAAAAATGAATAAATAAAATTAAAAATTAATTCCCTCATCTTTTCTGTATCTGTGAATGTTTTTATTTCTCCTTCATATTTGAAGGATAGCTTTGATGGGTATAGTATATGTGGCTGAAAGTTCCTCTCTTTCAGGAGTTTAAATATTGGGGTCCACTCTCTTCTAGCTTGTAGAGTTTCTGCTGAGAAATCTGATGATAATCTAATGGGCCTTCCTTTATATGTTGTATTCTTCTTTTCCCTGGCTGCCTTGAGAATTTTTTCTTTGCTGTTGGTTTGTGCCAATTTCATTATGATGTGCCTTGGAGTAGGTTTGTTGGGGTTAAGAAAACTCGGAGTTCTGTTTGCTTCTTGAATTTGAGGCTTTAGTTCTTTCCACAGGCTTGGGAAGTTCTCATCTATTATTTGTTTGAGTATGTTCTCCATTCCATTTTCTCTCTCTTCTCCCTCTGCTATACCTATTATTCTTATGTTATTCTTTTTGATGGAGTCAGATAATTCTTGTATGGCTAACTCATTTTTTTTTTATTTTTGAGTTTCTTTCTTCTTCTCTCTGTTGTGCCTCAAGTTGCTTGTCTTCTATTTCACTAATCCTCTCTTCTATCTGTCCTGTGCTATTAGCTAATCTTGTTACCTCGTTTTTCAGCTAGTGAATTGTGTTTTTCATCTCTGTTTGATTTGTTTTTATAGTTTCAATTTCCTTGGACATATATTCTTTGTGTTCATTGAGTTGTTTTCTGAGCTCCCTAAATTGCCATTCTGTGTTTTCTTGTATATCTCGGAGGATTTTTAGGATTTCTATCTTGAATTCTCTGTCATTTAGCTCCAAGGCTTCTAATATATTAAATTTTTTCTCCATAGATTTTTCCTCATCTAGCTGTGTTACCTCTCTTTCTTTTTTATCCATGATATTCGATTTTCTCTTCCTTAATGGCATCTGAGGGTGGTTTTGTTGATAGTATTAATGAGATTTAATAAAGAATAAAAAGTTAAAAAATAAAAAATCGAAAAAAGTTTTTTTTAAAAAAATTAATAATGAAATAAAAAAAATAAAATAAAATAAAAATTTAAGAAAAGGAAATTATTCCCCTCCTCCTTTTTTCCTCTCCTCTACTCTCCCCTCTTTCTTGAGAAAATCTTGTGGTGAACTATGAATTATATTGTATTGAATAGAACAAACAATGCCTGTAATGGAGGGCCTAAATTGGGGAAAAGTAATAAAGGGGCAAAAAAAAAAAACCAGAAAGAAAAAAAAAGGGGGTATGGACCCACAAAAATCAAATAAGAAAAAAAATTGGGTCAAGAATAAAATGATTTGCTTTTAGGTGTTGGTTGACTAAGAGTTATGATGAGAGGAATAAGAGGGAAACAGGAAAATGGGAGGACAAATTAAAAAATTACTATTTTATTTATTGGAACAAGAACTAGATAAAATGGAGAGCCAGGGTTGGGAGCACTGCTAGTGAGTTAAAAAGGTGATGTAAAAACCCCCCAAAATGCCACAAACATAAGTTTGAGTCCAAGATAAGATAATTTGTTCATTATTGAGGTTGGAATGAGAGGAGACGTAAAGGAGAAAGGAAGAAAATAATATAGAGGGAGAAAAGAAAGAGAGAAAAGAAGGAGGGAACCACTAAAAAAAGAAAAAAGAAAAAAGAGGAGAGAGAGAGAGAGAGAGAGTTAAGGGTTTTGGAGTGCAACCCTCATAGAGAGAAAGGAAGAGGAAAGAAAAGATAATAGGAGATGTAACACTTATGGGTAGTGTAGTTCAAGGAGAGGAGAGAGTAAGACCGGCAGTGTTAAATGACCAAATTGGAGGAGGAAAAAAAAATATCACGAATGAAGATAAGAGAAACAAATGAACAAATACAATAAAATGGGATAGGTTATAAAGTCTGAAGATTATTCTTGATTTTGAGAGGTTATCTTCTTGCTTTTTCTTTTCTCTCCCTTTTCCTGGTTGGTAACTCTGTACCCTGGGTTCTGCCCCTTTGGCACGCTCAGGTAGAGTTTTGCAGTTGATAAGTCTCTATGGCGATGTCATGTATTGTGTTTCAGTCTCGTTGGCAGTCGAGACTCATTAGCATTTATAGGCTCCACCAGTGAGAGAGTTCATGTTCCTGGAGCCTTTCTCCTAGTCTTTCCTTCCTCAATTAGTAGCCTGATAATCCAGCTATGGGGTTGCTGCTGCCTCTGCCTGGATAGTAAGAGGCTCAAAGAGCTGGCAACTCCCCACTCTATTCCCACTCAGCACAGGGCTCTGGGTAAGGCTCAGTCAGTCAGAGCTGCTAGCATAATCAGGCAGTGCTTCTGCCCACTCAAAGACCTCTGGCTCTGCCACTCTGTCTGGTAACACAGATGGGCGCCCACTCCCAGGGCGTTTGGAGGAAATTCTCGCTCACTATCTGCACGCAGACCAGGATATCAGGCCGGCAGTCTCACACTCTGAGTGAAACCCCCGTCCGCACGGAAAAGTTCCAGCGTTGGAATTGGTTCTCGCTCCCTTCCTGTGCGCGGCTTTCCCAGGGCACTGGGGCGGTCCAGAGATTCCGCCTTCAGCCCACACAAAGGCCTCTGGCTCTGCCTCTCTGTGGAATAACACAGGCGCCTACTCCCAGGGCTTTGGAAGGAATCTCTCGCCCACTATTTGCACATGCCGACCCGGAGAGTGGGGAAAATGGCTGCCACACTTGTCTTTCTTTGTCTGGGTTTGGCGTGAGTGTTAGCTTGTATTGCCCGGGTTGCCACAGGAACAGTTTTTCCTCGGCTTGGATCTCCGTGCCACAGCCTGGTTCGGCCGTTTGTGCCGGGGCCTGGATCTATTCACCCCCTTTGCTCACCTTAGTTTCTATATTCTCAGTTCCCAGTGAAAGCCGCCCTGTGTAGGTTAGTGAGGAAGGCGGAGCATTTCTTACTCCCTATTTCCTTCAGGGTTTGGTTATATATTTAGCCAATTTTTCCCTCGATCATACCTTCGGGTGTATTGTGAAACATCTGGAGGCTCCAAGGATAGGTTTTTCTGTTTCTGGTTGAAGATCTTGTTGAGTTTTGGGGGAGATTTATCGGTATTGCTTCCTACCCCGCCATTACTCTGACGTCATCTCTCATGAATTGGCATTTCAATGACACATTTAATGGTGTGTTCTGTTGATGTCTTTTTGGACAAGATAGATGTGGAAAAGATGTTAGTAAAACATGTGGATATGCCCTGGCTGGTTGGCTCAGTGGTAGAGCGTCGGCCTGGTGTGCGGGAGTCCTGGGTTTGATTCCTGGCCAGGGCACACAGGAGAAGTGCCCATCTGCTTCTCCACCCCTACCCCTCTCCTTCCTCTCTGTCTCTCTCTTCCCCTCCCGCAGCGAGGCTCCATTGGAGCATGGATGGCCCGGGCGCTGGGGATGGCTCCTTGGCCTCTGCTCCAGGTGCTAGAGTGGCTCTGGTTGCGACAGAGCGATGCCCCGGAGGGGCAGAGCATCGCTCCCTGGTGGGTGTGCCGGGTGCATCCCGGTCGGGCGCATGCGGGAGTCTGTCTGACTGTCTCTCCCCGTTTCCAGCTTCAAAAAAAAAAATACATGTGGATATGTGGTAGTATAACAATTATTCTCTAACCATGATGATTACATGACTCACTTTTTCACCTGTTGTAAGCTTATTCACAATTTTGAGTTAAAAAATGAAAGTCGACCTAGAAAAATGTGTACCAGTTTGAAGAAATAGTAAAATATTGAATGAAAAAAAATGACTAAATAATTAATATATTTTCATTATACAGGTTAGAACAATGGATCAAATTGGACAAGAAGTAATTCTAAAAGATAAAGTCTAATAACTCCAGTTTAAAAAATTAACCTCATAAATACAGGATAGCAGAAACTATAAAAGGAAAAGAAATTACAGATCCTAACACAATTCCTAGAACAATCCAGGTGCTAAAATTAAAAAAATTTTTTAGAGATTTAATATGAGCCAACAAATACACTGTACACTTTTATTGCATTTACACAAACAGTATTTAGCAAGGAAGTCAACAATATTCCTGTACCTTACATTGGTAAGAAGACATTTAGAGTACTGTGTCTACTTGGGAACCACATACTAATTAAGTGGAACACCAATAAAATATAGTGGTTCCTAAAGAGAGCAAACAGGGTTCCCCAGAGAAACAACCAATTTGAATATACATCTGTATATATATGTATACATAATATATATATATTATATATATATATATCTGTATCTATACCTTTATCTACAGACACAGAGAAAGAGATAAAGGGAGGGAGAAGAGGTGGGAGAGAAAGAGACTGTTTTTCTATCTATAGATTTGATGCAATCTCTATCAAAATACGAGTATCATATTTCACAGAACTAAAAAGAAATCCTAAAATTTATTTGGAACTAAAGACCCCAAATAGTCTCAGCAATCTTGAGAAAGAACAAAGTTGGAAGCATCATATTACCTGATATCAAAATACTGCAAAGCTATAGTAATCAAAGGAACATAGTAATGGCATAAAAACAGATAAATAGATCAATGGATCAAGAAAGAGCAGAAAAATAAACCCACATCTATATGGTCAATTATTCTATGACAAAGAAGGCAAGAATATACAACAAGGTAAAGACTATCTCTTCAATAAATGGTGTTGGGAAAACTGGACAGATACATGCAAGAAATGAAATAAACCATTTTCTTAGATCATATACAAAAATAAACTCAAAATAAAGATTTAATTCTAAGACTCAGAACCATAAAACTCCTAGAGTAAATTCTTTGACACTGCTCTTAGTAATATTTTTTGGATCTATCTTCTTGTGGAAGGGAAACAAATGAAATTACATCAAACTTAAAATTATTTGCACAGCAAAAGAAACCATCAACAACATGAAAAGGCAATGTACCAAATAGAAAAATATATTTGCCAATGATACACCCAATAATATGGAGTTAATTACCAAAATATATAAAGAACTCATACAACTTAACACCAAGAAAACAAATACAATTAAAAATGGACTGAGAACCTGAATAGCAATTTCTCCAAAAAGTATGTACAGATGGCCAAAAGATATGAAAAGATGTTCAATGTCACTAGTCATCAGAGAAGTGTTAAATAAAACCACAATGAGGTATCACCTCACACCTGTCAAAATGGTTAGCGTCAATAAATCAACAAGTGTTGGCAAAGGTATAGAGAAAAGGGAAGCCTCATACAGTGTTGGTGGAATTGCAAATTGGTGCTACCACTATTGAAAACAGTATGAAAGTTCCTCAAATAACTAGAAATAGAACTGGCCTTGGCCAGTTGACTCAGTGGTAGAGCATCTGCATGGTGTGTGGAGGTCCTGAATTTGATTCCCAGTCAGGGCACACAGAAGCAACCATCTGCTTCTCCACCCCTCTCCAAATCTCTTCTCTCTCTTTCTTTCTCTCTCTCTTCTCCTTCTGCAGCAATGGCTCAATTGTTTAGAGCGTGTTTGCCACAGACACTGGGGATGGCTCCTTGGAACCTCTGCCTCATGTGCTAAAAATAGCTCGGTTGCAAGTATGGCCCCAGATGGGGGTTGCCCAGTGGGTACCAGTCAGGACACATGCAGGATTGTGTCTCTCTATTTCCCCTCCTCTCACTCAAAAAAGAAGAAAAAAGAAACTTAAAAAAATAGAACTACCTTCAGGTATTTATCTGAAGAAATCCAAAAAAAATACAGTGGTGCCTTATCTATTGCGGGGATTAGGTTCCAGAACCCCCTGCTATAGGTGAAAATCCGCAAAGTAGCAACCTTATATTCATTTTATTATTTATATTTTTTAAGGCTTTATAAATCTTTCCCACACCCTTATAAACCTTTCCCACACTATTATTAACTTTTCCCACACTCTTATAAACACTTCCTATGCTCTTAAACACTTCCTACACTCTTAAACCTATGTAATTTTAACAACATATAAAATTCTATATGGGTACTCAACAGTGAATACTAATATGTTTTAGTTAATATTTTTATATTTTTTATATTTTCTATATAGTTTTCCACTTTTTTTTTTTTGTATTTTTCTGAAGCTGGAAATGAGGAGAGACAGTCAGACAGACTCCCGCATGCGCCCGACCGGGATCCACCCGGCACGCCCACCAGGGGCAATGCTCTGCCCACCAGGGGGCGATGCTCTGCCCCTCTGGGGTGTTGCTCTACCATGACCAGAGCCACTCCAGCGCCTGGGGCAGAGGCCAAGGAGCCATCCCCAGCGCCCGGGCCATCTTTGCTCCAATGGAGCCTTGGCTGTGGGAGGGGAAGAGAGAGACAGAGAGGAAGGAGGGGGGGTGGAGAAGCAAATGGGTGCTTCTCCTATGTGCCCTGGCCGGGAATCGAACCCAGGTCCCCTGCACGCCAGGCCAACGCTCTACCGCTGAGCCAACCGGCCAGGGCCATTTTCCACTTTTTATGCTAGAATATGCTTATTTTAGTGCAAACTAATTAAAATAATAAATATATTAAAATACCTATATATCGCAAAATCCCATGATATACTGAAAAATCCACAATACAAAATTAGATATACACAATTTTAAAATCCATGATACAGTGAGACTGCAAAAAGTGAACTGCAATATGGTGAGGGATGACTTTAATTTAAAAAGATATGTCCATAGCATCATTAATTACAATAGTCAAGCTATGGAAGCAACTTAAGTGCCCATCAAAAGATTGGATGAAAAACAAATGGTACACAGTATATACAACAAAAGAGTAATCAGCCACACAAAAAAATACAACCTTACCATTTGAGACATTATGGATTAACCTAGACGGTATCATGCTAAGTGAAACTAGTCAGACAAAGAAAAAAATACCACATGATTTCCCTTATATGTAGAATCTAAAGAACAAAATAATTGAACAAAACAGATTCATAGATAAAGAGGACAAATGGACAGTGGCCAGATGGGAAGAGGGCTGGGGAATGGATGAAAAAAGTGAAGGGATTAAGAAGTACAAACTGGCAGTTACTAAATAGTCACGAGGATAAAAGCATAGCACAGGAAATATAGCTAATAATATTGAAGTAACTATAATACCAGGTGGATACTGGACTTATTAGTAGTATACAACTTTATAAGTTGCATAAATATCTGTTTATGCTGTACATTTAAAGCTAATATAACATTAAAAGTCAACTGTAATTGAAAAATAAAATTAAAAAAATAAAAAATAAAATTGGCTTATGCCATAATGCAATTGTAGAGACAGAAAAATATTCAGAGTAGGCTGGCAAGTAGTAGACCCAACTGGTCAGCCAGCACTGGAAACTGAGTAGCACAAGGGTAAATCTGCTCCTTCAACTACCCAGAATGGACATTGGTACACAAATCACCACTTGTCAGATCACCCTTAGAGACACCTTTCTGACATTACCAGAAGAACTCTAGAGTGTTTACCACCCATGAGCTGGTTCAGGCCTTTACTCAGGCTGTTGTAATGTTAGAAGCATACAAAAGTGAGAAGTTTCACCTAGGAGATGGCAACATCAGTGGACAATTCACTGATCTGGTCCCTGAGAAACATATTGTGATGAAGTGGAGATTTAAATCTTGGCCAGCAGGGCACTTTGCCACCATCACCTTAACCTACAGTGAAAAAAATGGAAGGCAGAGGCATCACTGTCCCTGAGAAGGAGAGGACACAGCAGGGCTGGCAGTGCTATTCTTCAAGGGCACCAAACAGACCTTCAGCTATGGTACATACTTATTTTAAGGCCAACAGCAGGTGAAGCAGTTTTTAAATAACAATACACTATTTTGCATTATATATGCTATTATTGCTTTTATAAATAATTGACTTAATTTACATTTAGTTGCATATTTAAATCATTTTTTTCTTCTTTTCTCCTTATTGAATTTATTGGGGTGACATAGATTAACCAAATTATACAGATTTCAGACACACAATTTTATGACACATTGCTATATTGTGTGTTCACAAGTCAAGTCTCCACCTATTACCATTTGTGCCCCCAATACCCTATTCCACCTCCCTCCCCATCCCAGCAATCACCACACTGTTATCCCTGTCCAAGAGTTTTTTCTTTTTTTTTTTTAATTTTTTTTCTCAATCCCTCTACCCAGCCCCTTTCACTGCCCTCCCTCTGCCAACAGTAGTCAGCCTGCTCTCTATCTATGAGTCTGTCACTAGTTTGCTTGTTAGTTCATTCTGTTCATTAGATTCCACATATGAGTGAAATTATAAGATACTGTTCTTTCTCTGACTGGCTTATTTCACTTGGCATAATGCTCTCCATGTCCCTCCATGCTGTCACAAAGGGTACAATTTCTTCTTTTTTATGACCAAGTAGTACTGCAGTGTATAAATGTAACACAGATTTTTTATCCACTCACTCATTTACTGATGGGCACTTGAGCTTCCAGATCTTGACTATTGTCAATAATGCTTCAATGAACATAGGGATTTATCTATTTTTTCAAATCAATGTTTTAGGTTTCTTCACATATAGTATTCCCAGAAGTGGACTGCTGGTCAAAAGGCAGTTAGTTCCATTTTTTAATTTTTGAGGTAATTCTATATTGCTTTGCACAGTGGCTGCACCAGTCTGCATTTCCAGCAACAATGCACAGGTCTCCCTTTTCTCCACATGCTCACCAACACTAGTTTCTTGATTTATTGGTAATGACCACTCTGACAAATGTGAGGTAATATTTCATTGCAGTTCTCTGATGATGGTGAGCATCATTTCACAGGCCTATTGGCCATTTGTAGGTCCTCTGCCCATTTTTAATTGGATTGTTCATTTTTGGTGTTCAGTTGTATAGGTTCTTTATATATTTTGGATATTAACCCCTTATTTGATATATAGGCAGATATATTCTCCCATTCAGTGGTTTGTCTTTTCATTTTGTTGGTTTCATATGCTGTGCAAAAGCTTTTTAACCAAGAATGTAAAAGACCCGTTCTTTAAATATAATAAGACACTCAAGAAAGAAACTGAAGAAGATACAAATAAGTGGAAGCATATACTGTATTCATGGATTAGAAGAATTAACAGCATTACAATGTCCATACTACCCGAAGCAATCTATAGATTATGTACAATTCCTATCAAGATACCAATGGTGTATTTCACAGAACTAGAGTAATTATTCCAAAAATTTTTATGGAACCACAAAAGGCCCTGAATAGCCACAGCAATCTTAAAAAAGAAGAACAAAGCTAAAGGAATCACGTTACCTGATACAAAACTATACTAGAAGGCCATAGTAACCAAAACAGCATGGTACTAACATAAAAACAAATATATATAGATCAATGGAACAGAATAGAGAGTGCAGAAATAAACCTATGCCTTGATAATCAATTAATTTTTGACAAAGGAGGCAAAAACATATAATTGAGTAAAGATAGTTAATTCAATAAATGGTGTTGGGAATATCGGACAGATACATGAAAAAAAAAAAAAGAAACTAGACCATCATCTTACACCATACAAAAGAATAAACTCAAATGGATTAAAGACTTAAATGTTAGACTCAAAACCATAAAATTCCCAGGAGAAAACATAGGCAATAAAATTTCAGACATTTATTGTAGCAATATTTTTTCTGATACATCTCCTTGGGCAAGGGAAACAAAAGAGAACTAAACAAATAGGACTGCAACAAAATATTTCAAATTTTTAAATAAAGAGGGGACTACACTCAGCATTTGTAATTCTAAAATGTTACCATAAGATGCAGGGTAAAAATTACAAACTAATCTAGAGAAGAATATTTTTAACTGCTAAACTATCTAATTTAGATAATTAGGATAAACATTAAAGAAAAAAAATATGTGTCAACATTTTATTCTTCACAAAATGTTACGGTTTTATTGCAAAGACAGAAATTCAGATGTAAAATAAAACTAATTTCACTCATTGAACAAATATTTATTAATTACCAGGTACTTTTTAATACAATTATTATTTATTTATATGCCAGGTACTTTTCTATACATTAGCAATACAATAGAAAACAAGGAAATTCCCCTGCCTTCAATGAAGCTTATAAGCTAGTAGACAGATATAAAAAATAAATAAAATATATAGTTGTAACATATAGTATATTAAAATGATAACTTCTAGGGATATTGAGGAATCTGGCTCCTGTTTAAAAAATCTATATGGGCCTGACCTGTGGTGGCGCAGAGGATAAAGCGTCGACCTGGAAATGCTGAGGTCGCCAGTTCAAAACCCTGGGCTTGCCTGGTCAAGGCACATATGGGAGTTGATGCTTCCAGCTCCTCCCCCCTATCTCTCTCTCTCTCTCTCTCTGTCTCTCTCTCTCCCTCTCTCTCTCCTCTCTAAAATGAATAAATAAAATTAAAAAAAAAAATTTAAAAAATCTATATGTGATTTTTAAATCCAACAGTAAGCAATTACAAAAGCTTTGTGGGTGAAAGCTACTCTCTTGACACCAGAGCTGGTACACAGCTAATGCATTGCCTTATAAAGGGAGCTGCAGTCATTGTCTCAATCCCCGTCCCCCATCTAGCCATGCTCTTACGCACATCTGCCATTAGCCCAGGAACCTTCATTTCAAGATTTCATTACCAAGAAGCTTTCTCCACATTCCTCTCCCTATAACACCTTATGGGGGATAAAAGTATGGAAATTCAAAGACACATTTTCCCATCTGAATCAGTATTCAGTACTTTCCACTCTCAGTCTTTTTCTTTTCCCCCTTCTCCCATCCCTCAGATCCATAAAACTGCAGGAACATTTAGTTCAAGGCTTCAGTAGTCAGCCTCCCCTTCTGTGCTAATCAACCTGATCCTTGACCAGTGTGTTTTTCAGGGGAAAATGGAATAGGACAGAGCCCATGTTTTCTCTGGTTTACTTCTGGTTTATGCTATAACAGTAAGTAATTAAATGTTTGACGGTTACTTACATTCTGGCTTATCATCTCAGTTGGCTACTCTGACACCTGACAGCTCAGCATTTTCAGGTCATCTGAACTCCAGAGACAGACTATCTTAATTCCAGTTTTTATAACAGAGTAACATAAACTGGATGGCTTAAACAACAAATATTCATTTTTCATAGTTCTGGAGGCTAGAAGTCTAAGGTCAAGGCACAAATACAGTCAGATTATTGGGAAAGGCCCTCTTCCTAATTCACAGATGGTCATATTATACTTGTGTTCTATGGCATAGATAGAGAAGTCATCTCTATTGTGTCACTTTTATAAGGACATTAATCCCATTCATGAGGGCTCCACATTCATGATCAAACTATCAGAAACAAGAACAAGAGAAACAAAGAAAAGGATCAGAAAGAGTTCTGTGATAGAAAAAAAGAACAGTTAGTGATCAGTTAGGGAAGTCTTGTTGCACAACTTTAAGGGGCTACAAATCATAGTCTTGGCATCACACAGTGCACAGCTATCAAGCCCAAGATGATGACCCTAAAATCAGAAGCTAAAGAAACATGCTGGCTTTGAAGAGCCAAAGCATTCAATAGAACTAGAGTGTAAAGTGACTTAGGGAATAAACTGGCAAAATTAAGAGGTAAGCAGACATTTATATAATTTTTTTAATCCCAAAAATATTTTAAATAAGAGATTCATATGAAAAATACTCAGATTGTTATGATATGATATGTGATTGTGGGGCAGCAAGAAAAAAACACTTTTGAGCCTATGATGAGAGATACATCATCTTGGATTAGACTAGTATCTTGAAAACAGAGTTGAGAAAAGCAAATGAAAAGAGAAGCAAAAATGGTTGGGAGTTGAGGGAATGTGAATGGACAGTGGGAAAATTTAAGGATGATCACATTTTGATTTGAACCTGGAACAACGTTGATCACATCGTTGTTGTAGGGAAAGAGGACAACTTAATTCTGTGCACAAAGTTATCTCCTTATTTTGGACTTCATACAATTTAAGTGCCTGCAGGATATCAAACTAGAAAAATAAATAGAATGAAATATTAATAGATATTCTACAAAAGAAGGGTTCTTTGGTCAGATGTACCTGGAAAATACTACATATTATATACTGCTTCTGTAGATCCATTCCGTTATTTATTTGATCAACCTGTATTTTTTACTTCCTACTTGAGCCATTAAGTATGTCTCACTCTGGGAGACAGAAGTAAGTTGAACATGATCCTTGCCTTCAAGAAGCTTACAATCTATACGTAAGTTATTAAACAGATAATTAAATTATAATTGGGATAATTCTGTAACTTAGTATAAAGTTCCAGGATTGTGTAAAACAGGAAGCCAACTCTAGCCGGAGGAGCCTACATGTTACTCACACATTAATGTATTTAAATGCTACTATAGTGAAGTCTATCAAAATTATTTTAAAAAGAATTTCTAAGAGTTGTTCTATTTTTCTGAGCATGGAAGTTGTTTTCTTTCCCCTGCAAATTACCTAGTCTATGTAAAGAGTAAACCTTGAAATGTGGTTTGGAAAGGTAACAAGGGGTAGCTTAACAAGTATACAGTTTAGTCTTAATTGCCAGCATGTAGTATTCCTTTTCTGCAAAGAAAGAATAAGACTGAAGGTGTGCAGGTGGGATACATAAGGCAGTTTGGAGCACAGGAAATAGAACAGCCTGAATAAATAAGCAGCAGGCTCAGCTAAAACAATCCTATCATCTGGGCACTAAAAGAGAAACTATTAACACACAACGTGGTGCACTGAGATGTGTTGGAGAATTGGGCACCTGAAACCTGTATAATTATGTTGGCCAGGGTCACCCCAATAAAATTCAATTAAAAAAAGTTATTTGGACTGAGTCACTTGACCACCCAAATGGCTTCCCTTTCCTACTTCACACACTAAAAATGATATTCATTTTTCTCTTTTCCTCCCATTCTAGAGACACAGGAAGGTTGTCATAGCTGTGTTTAATGAATAAAATAATGAATGAACTCTGATCTCTTTGGTATGTGTAATGAATAAAATATTATTGGTATTAATAATAAAATACAGTTATTTAACATTTAACAGGCACAGATTGAGATTTTATTTCTGATGTCTGAAACTGTGCTTTGAATCATCAAAGGACTTTAAATCAGTTGAATGTTCAGACTGAATATATTTATATTATATTTTATCCCTTTTTTTGGTTTGAACATGAGTCAAGGATATTGGAGCTAGAAATATGCCCTGGGAGGACTCAGGATTTAGTGAGCCCTCTCAAGTCCTCTCCCTCTCCCCACTGCTCTTGTCCTTCCAAATATACTCCATTAAATTGTCAGTAAAAATTTTTACAAGACTATTTACATGAGAGCAATTTTAGATACTGACCATTCGTGGATTAACTAAATAAACTAAAGTAAAGCACTGTAATTAGATAATATAATCAAAAATATTGCATTTAATAGTGTAGAAGGATGTTAAAATAGTATATGAAATAAAAAAGAAAACTCAGAGTAAGCTTCCATATTTGTTTCAAAATGCATCCATGAATATAAATAGTGTGTTACTTTCTGATGATTAAGAAACAAGTTTTATACAGTTTTTTATCCATCCATATTTTCAAATTTTTTACTTTCTCTTTTTTTTTCTTTTTAGGTGAGAAGAGAGGAGATAGTAAGGCAGACTCCCTCATGCTCCCCGACTGGGATCCACTGGAAACCCATATTGGGCCAATGCTTGAGTACTGGAGCTATTTCTAGCACCTGAGGATGATGCACTTCAACGAAACTATCCTCAGTGCCTGAGGCCATGCTCAAACCAATGGAGCCACTGGCTGCAGGAGAGAAAGAGGGAGAGAAGGGGACAGAGAGAGTGGGGAGAAGCAGATGGTTGATTTTCCTGTGTGCTCTAAACAGGGACCAAACACCAGATGTCCATACACTGGGGCAACACCATAACCACTGAGCACCATTCAGGGTCATTTTTAAAAATAAAATGTTTAAAATTAAATTAAAAGTTTCAAAGGCTTTTTGGCTATACATATTTTCAAATGACACATACGAGTTTTCATCAATAATAGCTCTATTGGATTTACAAGTAATTTACAGTTTTATTCACTTTTAGCTTTATATTTACAAAACATTTTCTGACATTTGATAAACATTCTGTTCAATAATCTTTCCATTAATGTCTTTCCGAGCAATCTACTTCCATTAGCTTTACAACTCACTAGCAAAGAACACGCAGCAATGTCAAACATTTTCTAAGCTTCAGTGATTCATGTAAGGATTGTCAAAAATTAGCAGATATAGGCTATATATCTGAAAGAAATGGTCTGGTAAAGGATCCAAGTGAAGACCCATGGGCAGCAATGGCCAGTTTATATGTAAATATCAAGCTCTTTATACAGGTTCTTGTAAAGAGACTTGATGAACAGAGGCTTTTTGAATGACTAACCCTGACATTTTGCCAAACTATTCTCCATACTATGTATATAATAATTCCTGAATAAAAAAAATAGCTATTAAAGAAACTGACTTTTATGAATCTCTGAAGTCTCATAATTTCATAGTAACATTCCAGAAATTTTAAATAAATACTGTACCAACAATTAAGAGTTTGTATATTGTGTATATAGTAGGAGATGGCATGAATAATATAATTTAAAAGATTATTTCTGCATTAGAAATGTTTACACAACAGAAATGGAGATAGACAAATAATCATAATACAATATTTAATAAACTGCCCTGGCTGGTTGACTCAGTGGTAGAGCATCAGCTCAGCATGTGAATGTCCTAGGTTCGATTCCTAGCCAACACACACAGGAGAAGCATCGATCTGCTTCTCCACCCCTCCCCCTCTCCTTTCTCTCTATCTCTCTCTTCCCCTCCCACAACCAAGGCTTTATTGGAGCAAAGTTGGCCCACGCACTGAGCACGGCTCCATGGCCTCTGCCTCAGGTGCTAGAATGGCTCTGGTTGCAATGGAGCAATGCCCCAGATGGGCAGAGCATCACCCCCTAGTGAGCATGCCAGGTGGATCCCAGTCGGGCACATGCAGGACTTTGTTTGTCTACCCCCCACTTCTCACTTCAGAAAAAATAAAAATATATAAAAATAGAAAAAAGATTTAATAAACTAACCTAATTCTTTGAGGATGGGTTTTCAGTGACTGAGAAGAAAGCAGGGAAAGATATTCCAAGTTCAACAGGAGCAAAAGCATGTGGGCATAAAAGTACATGGTTTACTTAGAAAAATAGCTAGAAAGTTAAGCTTAATGAAAAAATGCATTAAGAGATGGTCTGAACAAGCAGAATAACTCAATTGTAGCAGTTTTGTGAATGCCATTTTATGAAGTCTGACTATATTTTATAGGCCATGCAAAGACATCTAAGTTTTTTTTTTATTTAAACAGTGATATGTACTCTAACCTATGTCTTAAGAAACTAATTATGGAATGAGCATAACAGGTGGAATAGTATATTAAAAGTATTCAGAGTTACCAACTGGAAAGCCACTGAAATACTCTGGGTGTGAGACGATGCCACTGCCTGCTGTATGAGAAGAAAGTAAATGATAAACTGCGAAGCAGCACTGTACAGCTAGAACAAACAGAATGCAGTGGTGAGGGTGATGAAAGACATGAAGATAACGGAGGTTCCTTTTATGCATGACTGGAAAGATGAAGCACCAGCCCTACTAGATAGAGTTTAAGTTGGTCTTAAGTCATCATGCAAATCCTTGGGAATAGAATTAGAATTTCAGGGGGAAAAAATAAATAACAAAATAAATAACAAAACAAACAAAAAAACAAAACACATACATTTACTGATTATTGCCTAGAAGCCATAGCAGGATATTTCCCAGGGGGGAAAAAGTGTTAAACAATAAAAAGACCTAGACTAGAAACACAGGAAAAGACTACATAATTGAAGGTTAATAAAAGGATGCAGAAACAGTGATACAGACAAATAAGAAATGAGAAGACAGATTATAAGCTCAAAAAAAAAAACAACATTTTAAAATCAAGAATAAGAAAATATAATCCCTTTGATCAGAATATTAGAAATATGAAAAAACTAAGTAAGGGACCATGTCAGTGAATCAATGGAGCAGAAAGCTTAAAGAATGAAGAGTGGCCAGTAGTGGTCAAATACAGCAGAAAAGTTGGGGAAGTTGAGAACTAAGAAAGACTAGAAATGATGGACAAAACATTACTAATGACCTCCAAAACATCAGTTTCTATAAAGTGTGGAAGACAGAAACAATAATGGTGTGGGTGCTAAAACAATGTAACAAATTTAAGTCTCTTAAAATTAAAATTTAATAAAATTAACAAGAGACACAAAGTGACATTTTGGCAGAGAAACAGGGCTTAGGAGAGAGTTTTTATTCTAAATATGGGGGTTTCATAGTATTTGTTGACTGAAGAAACTCTAGTGAGGATAAAGAAATTAGATATAAATTGATAAATTATGGGAAGAGAATTATAGAACAAAATAATAATAAATTTAATCAATAGCAAAAATGAATTCAGTTAAAGATAAAGTGACTATCCTTACAATACTCTGACTTTAACCAAGCAGGTAAGGTTATAGCTCACAGACTCAGAAGATAAATAAACCACAAAAACAATGATTGCCACCACTGCATTTCCTCAGCAAACATCTTTTCATGAACAGAATAGGTAAATATATTTAGCGCCTGCAAATCCAGTTGCTACTCATGGCTCAGTGAACCACGCAATATCTTATCACTACTGTAACCGATGTAGGTTGAGTTGCTTGCCGCGAGAAGCCAAGCTCATGAGTCATGTGCTGGAACGAAAGCAAAGAGGTTTATTCAGGTGCCATGACCTGGAACAATGGTGGTATCCTGTCTCAAAGACCATCCCACTTCCTGCTCAAGCTCACAGTTCTTGTAGGGATAGAGAAGAAAAGGTTTTCATTTTGTTTTTTTCCCCTACCAAATTACCTTGCTAGCTTTTGGACTTGGGCCCTGTCCATTCACCTTTCTAGCTTTTGGTGCGTTAGATGCGTTAGATGTCAGAACTTTCCCCTGTGCTGTGCCATCTTGGCCAGTGGTAGAGATTCTCCTCTGCTCCCTGTCTGTGGCAACTCTACTTTTATGTAAACCTACTTTCATAAACACCAATTGCCTTAGGAAAAAACAGCATTAGGCCTGACCAGGCAGTGGCACAGTAAATAGAGCATAGGACTAGAATGTGGAGGAACCAGGTTCAAGACGCTGAGGTCGCCAGGTTGAGCACAGGCTCATCTGGTTTGAGCAAGGCTCACCAGCTTGGACCCAAGGTCACTGGCTTGAGCAAGGGGTTACTCGGTCTGCTGAAGGCCCATGGTCAAGGCACATATGAGAAAGCAATCAATGAACAACTAAAGGTGTCGCAACAAAAAACTAATGATTGATGCTTCTCATCTCTCTCCGTTCCTGTCCGTCTGTCCCTATCTCTGACTCTCTCTCGGTCTCTGTAAAAAAACAAACAAACAAAAAATAACAACACAGCATCAGTGAGATGAGCAGCTAGGGAAAATGCCAGTCTTTCTATTCAGATTAGAGTATAATTGGCTAGACTGGGGTCATACAGCATGAATTCAAACCCTAACTCTGTCACCTTGTGTATGATCATAAAGCACAGTATATCAGTTAACTTTCTGTGTCTCTTTTTCTTCAATGAGATCAATCTATAGTTTCCTGTAAGGATGAAATAGCTACTGTATAATAAGAAGCCATACAAATTAGTTGCATTTTACTCCTCTGGCTGTCCTCCCCTTTATCTTTCCCTTCCTCTTCTTTCTCTTCATCCTCCTTTTCCTACTCATCACCCCTCTTCTTTATTCTACTTCACTAAAATTATTAATTCATTCAACAAACATTTATTGCACACACACTATGTGCCAAATACTTGACTATGCCCTGAATTTACACTGATGAACAAAATAGACATAATTCTTTAGCTCTGTGAGCTAGCCAACTAGTTCAGAAGGCAATTGTTGAACAATAAAAATATAAATAAATATATGATTGTAAGTCGAGATCATTTTATTGGAGGAAAATAGCAGGGATCAAAAAAAATCAAATTACAATTATTGATCGACTTACGACCTATGTAACTTACGACTATTCGACTTTACGACCACAATTGCTAGCCACGAGTGCTCCGCATCTGGCAGCACAAGCGTTGCCCAGCTGGGCATAGGACAGTGCAGACCAGCTTCCGGCAGCACTACCATCTCCACGTGCATCATTTCAACTGTTATCCCAGACTCGGTAAAGCAAGTTGTATTTTGTGTCTTGGATATTTTTCATCAAACCCCTCCCAAGATGTCTACTAAGAGGAAATTGTCTTTGCAAATATTAAACCAGTTGTACTGGTAATGCAGTTTTTCTTAAACCTGATGAATGTAAAAATAAGAAACAAAATGATGTAGAGATTATACAAATGGCATAAAATGAACAAAAAAAATTATGATTATAACAATAATGATAGAAAATTAAGATAAAATATGACTTAAAGATTTTTATAACATCATTTCACAGTACTGTACATATAGCCTATTCAACTTATGACCAAATTGTGTTATGACCAGTCTGTCAGAACCAATCATGGTCGTAAGTCGAGCACTAACTGTATACCGATAATTATTTCAATGTAGAGGTAGAAGAAGGACTCTAAAGAAACACCAGTTAAATGGTGATATAAAATCCCAAAAGTTTAAAAACATCAACATACCCTAATATTCCAAAAATTGCTCATCCACAATGTACTTGTTCCAAGTCAATTCAGTCAGGTAATATTTTAAGTGCTTTATCACATATTATATACAGGGTGGGGCAAAGTTGGTTTATAGTTGTGAGTATACAAAACAGAGTTCATTCTTGTATTACTACTTATTATATTATTTTCCATATGAGCAACTATAAACCTACTTTTGCCCCACCCTATATTTAACAGAACTTATTGAAAAACAGAAAAAAATCTTTGCTTGAAATCTAAGATTGTTTCTATAAGAAAACAAGTTAATCAACTAAAAATTAGTAAATTCCATTAAAAAGTTCAAGAAAAATTTAAAACAGTTTTAAGTGAGTGTTACATGTCTCAACTAAATTTAATAAAACTAGTTTATGTAAAAGATACAATCTAAAGCTAAACTGGCCAAATCTATTACCTGAAGAAAATAAAAACTTTGTATGAAAATCAAAAGGACAATTAATTATAGTTAATTTGTATAATATTGTCATGTATATAATACTGTAATGTCTAAAGTGTCAGGAAAAAGTTCTTAGCTCTTCCTTCAGATATAAAATGGGAAGGTTAATTATAACTGGATATAAGAATGATAAAAACTTCAATGCTAAAACATTCAAAGAGAGAAGTTACAAGACTTCAGTGATATTATACAGGTTTCAGAATATGAGGTACAATAGAAACAATAAAAGAAAGCAAGTTTGGCCTGACCTGTGGGGGCACAGTGCATAGAGCATCAACCTGGAATGGTGAGGCCTCTAGTTCAAAATCCTGGGCTTGCCTGGTCAAGGCACACAGAAGAAGTGAAGTAACTACAATCTCGCTCCATCTCTCTCTAAAGTCAATAAATTAAGAATAAAAAAGAGAAAGTTTGAGCAAAACAAGTAGTCAAAAGAAATAAGAGAGATGTGAGTTTATTGGTTAAATCAACTGGGCTGCTCTCCTTTTACTTAATTAAATTGCCAAAACGTGGGCATTGGGAGATGTAAGGCAACACCACATGGTTCTGCCTCACAGCTTAGAGCAGGAACAGAACAGACACTTTAGGATCTGATTCACTTGGTGGATGTGTTCACTGCCTCACGACTAGAAATATGAAAGGAAATGCCAAATTCATTGACCTCAACCAAAGTCCTTGAAATTCATGATTATTGATGCATCAAGTAAACAAGATCTCTTGAGAGTGATTTATTTTTATAAACTTTTTTTTTAAACTAACATCCTTCTTCCACAGGAAAGAGTAGAATAGTAAACGTTTGGTGGGTATGTTACAGCTACCAACTGAACTGAGTCCACTATCCATAACAAAGAAGAAATATAAATACGTAACTAGTGAGTCAGGTATAAGGTCACTTATATATTATTATCATGGGTAGTTTAAGCAAGACACATATTAGTTATAAGAGTATATACAAATATTCAATATGCTTGGTTCCCTACTATAAAAACAAAATTATATTCAATTTAAGTAAATTTGGGGAAAGAAATAAAAGATATTTAAAGACAGCCACCAGTTTCTCTAATGAAGGAAGGCATTAGTTTTAAAGTAAAAATGATTAACTCAAACAATAAATGTGTGAAGTTGATGTACTGCAAATCTGCTCTTTTTCATTAGCTTGTAACATTAGCTTGAATGCCCTATTCATATGTAATATGTATTTTTCTACATTGCAGTTATGAGTAGATGGTTGCCACTAACAGAAGTATTTTTAGGAGCTACTTACCACACTTTTTTGCAGTTAATGATTTTAAAGGCATGACATCATTTCTTTGGAAAATCTTTATAATTCACAGCTTTAACTAATTTCTAAGAGCCCCATAAAAATTTCACTATGAGAAATTAAGTTGATGAGAGTTTACCTTGGAAACTGTCATTTTAAACAATTTATAAGCAATATTTTTTGCTTTTGCTAAAAGGTATGAGAAACAAAAAGCCTAAAATATTCAATAGATTTAAAGATTTTCTATTCAATAGATTTTCTATGGACCTTATAAAAACCATATAAAATTCGGGGAGCGGGAGGGAGCAGTATTTTCAAAAAAAGCATAACTAGATTTAAGAATAGAACATTTCTATGTTGAAATTTAGTCCACAGTGATAATACACACTTACTGACTTCTCATTGAGATGGATATCAATAAATCGATTGACCTAAGAGATAAATATTGATTTTAGCAAGCCCAAGTTCTACATTCATATCAAACCATTCTTCTTGATATTTCCTAGGATGCAAAGTCAATACATGAATTGTTATATTTATATTCTGAATAATATCCCAAGTCTGCAGGGAAGTCCTGGTTTTTTTACTCTATTATGGAGAAGTACTGATCAATTTACCTCTATATTCTGTGAGTGCTTACCAAAAATATCCAAATGGAATATCTCTCATATATGTTTCTTTAAAGTTTGTCTTGTTTTAATAACACTATTATTCCAATTCAATGTTATTTCTTATATTCAATTTCTTTCCATTTGCTAGCTTTATTTCATATATCATTTCTATATTCTGGCTTCTGTGACATGAGTCCAGAACACTGGGCCATTGAAGTTAGTTCACAAAAAAGAAAAAAAATTGTTATTAGATAAAAATGTTCTGTTTTGATTGACTGGCAGTAATTAAAGTAGGCATATAGATGTTTCCATGAATTGTTTTTAACTTAAGTGAATAAAAGGTTCTGGTACTCTATACAGAAGCATAAGATTCCATTCTGCATTAGGGATATTGCCTTGTCCTCCCTATCCCCTAGCTTTTTTGGCTTTGGTCTAATCTAAAGGGCTTGGTAGCAGCACTAGTATATGATAGGTTTTAAACAGGCATTGAGCCCTGATGAGGATAACTTGAATTTCTGAACCAAAAATTCACTATTATCAATGGCAAGTTACTACAGTTTCCCTAACGCATATTTTGAACAGTGCCTCAAAATGTTGTTGTCTTTTTGTTTCCACACTCAGTCTTGATTCCAAGGAAGGCAACAAGGTATAATTCTTTCTTTCTCAACCTCCTGGAAGAATATAATATTGTAACTGAAGACATAGGAAACTATTATTAAACAGCCTAGCTTTCTTAAGTGTCATTTTTCCCAGATGGCAGACACATTAGTTTGCCAGGGCTGCCATAACAGAAAACCACAAACTGGATGGCTTAAGCAACAAAATCTATTTTCTCACAGTTCTGGCAGCTAAAAGTCTAAAATCAAGGTATCAGCAGGGCTGCTTTCTTCTAAGTGCCTCTTTCCTTGGCTTGGATATGGCCTGTATCATTTCCCAGTATCTTCACATGGTCTTCCCTCTGTGTACTTGTCTGTATCCTAATTGTCTTCATTTCTCCCCCCCGTTTTATTAAATTTATTGGGGTGACACTTGTTAAAATTATGCAGGCTTCAGGTGCACAATTCTACAACACATCATCTGTTGTGTGCTCTGTAGTGTGTGTTCACCACTCCAAGTCAAGTCTGTGCTTCTCAATGACCTCTTTTAACCTTAATCCCCTATTCAAGGGCCCTACCTTCAAATCCAGTCATATTCTAAAATACTGGAGATTAGTACTTCAATATATGAATTTTGAGGAATACAAATCAGCCTATAAGAGTGCATAAGGAAAATTATTTTATTTAAAATTAACATAAGAACAACAAAGAGAGAATTCAAAATTTGCATTATTTAAAGACATACATACATACAAATTGACTTCAGAACATATTTGTTTGCAATAAACTTCTTCAGATCATGCTCCTGAAACTCCAGGGTATGCTTTCTTTGCTCTGGGGAATGTTTCAGTGGAACTATTAAAGCAGCACTGGCAGTAATAAAATGATATTTTAAATTAAACAATCCTTGGTTCAAATCCTGACATCACCATTTGCCACCTCACATTGTAGCAAATTATTGGTCATAACTAAGCCTCAATTTTTCCTCTATGAATATGAATAACAATAATATATAGTTCAGAAAGGTGGTATGATTAAAAGAGATAATATTTAAAAATGAGCACAGTTAAGTATCTGTATAAACATCAGATATTTATTAAAAAACAAAAACTATTATATATTTAATGTATTACTGTTAAGACTACTTCTATGTCTTGGTTTGAAAATAAAATCTTAAAATATGACCATGACCTAAAAGATACTAAGAAGAAAATTATATCTGATAATATAGTAAAAACCGTAGGTATAAGAACACTTGAAGATGCTTGCTTCAAGTCTACTTCAAATATATAAATGTTAAGTATTATATAAAGATATTAAATATGAAAATGAACACCCAAAGGTACTAATGTACAATAACCTCTACATTGCTTTTCATTTTTTTGCAAATAGAGACATAGATATATACATATGTATAAATATACATGTAATATATGCATAAAAGGTGAAAGTTTGGGAACCACTATAATAAGTTATTACACATCATTATATATAGTTTTTCCTAATAATAAGTGTAAGGATTAGAAGAGCTCACATTAAGCATCTACTGAATCAGTACATGGAAAGCCCTTAGAAGAGTACCTAAGAGCTAGTGGTCAATGAATGAATACATGTTTGGCCTGACCAGGTGATAGTGCAGTAAATAGAGCATTGGACTAAAATGCAGAAGACCCAGGTTTGAAACCCCAAGGTTGCTGGCTTGAGCACGGACTCATCTGGCTTGAGCAGGGGCTCATCAGCTTGAGTGCGGGATCATAGACATGTCCCCATGGTCGCTGGCTTGAGCTCAAAGGTCGCTGGCTTGAACCCAAGGCTGCTGGCCTGAGCAAGGGGTCATTCACTTTGCTGTAGCCCCCTGGCCGAGGGACATACAAGAAAGAAATCAATGAACAACTAAGGTGCCACAACGAAGAATTGATGCTCTAATCTCTCTCCCTTCCTGTCTGTCTGTCCCTATCAGTCTTTCTCTCTGTCTCTGTTATAAATAAATAAATATATAATGTTTGTTACTAGTGGTGTGATTATATATCAGTCACCATACTAAACTTATATGTACTACTTCATTTTAATCTCCCAATATCTCTATGACATGGCCCTGGCCGTTTGGCTCAGTGGTAGAGCATTGGCCCAGCCTATGGACATCCTGGGTTTGATTCCAAGTCAGGGCACACAGGAGAAGTGACCATCTGCTTCTCAACCCTCTCTCCCTCTCTTTTCTATCTCTCTATTCCCCTACATCAGCCATAACTTGATTGGAGCAAGTTGGCCCCAGGCACTGAGGATGGCTCCATGGCCTCACCTCAGGTACTAAAGTAGCTCAGTTGCCAAGCAACAGAGCAACAGCTTCAGATGGGCAGAGCATCCCTCGGTAGAGGGTTTGCCCATCAGGGTGCATGTGGGAGTCTGCCACTCTGCCTCCTGGCTTCTCACTTAAGAAAAAAAATCTCTATGACATATGTGGTATGATTATCAGCGTTTTACAGATGAAGATGTTGGAACTCAGATAAGGAAATTCAACTAGAAAATGGAAGAACCATGTTCAAAGCTACATCTTTCTGACCTTAGAATCCAAAATCTTAACAACCATGCTATAGTTCTTCTCCCATATTTCATCATTGCTGGTGATTTTCTCAGTAAACATTCTCCTATTTTGTTTCAAACTATTTCTGCTTTCAATCATGTTTCCTGCCTCCCACTTCATTTGGTAAGGTGACCACCTTTATTCCAATAAGTTTTGAAACTATATTAAACAGTGCTTACATTAAAAAAGGAGATCCTATACCTATTCTTATTCTCTTTTCTATTCTCTTTTGGTTGAAATTAAAGAAGAGTTGTGTGTTTCTGGAAAATATGATTATATTTGCAAATGGAGCATATCTGATTGCCTTCTCTTACCAAAATGGTATAAACTGAAATAGATGGAAAGAGAAGGATCAAAGAGTGAAACAAAAATATCAGGAACTGAAACTTTGGAAGAAACAATACAGACAAGAAATGGCATATACCATTTTCCTAGCTCCCAATCCAACGTTTTCCATAAGAGCAAGGTATTAGTGAATCTGAATAACTAATTGTACAGTCAAATATGTTTTTTATTGGCCGCAAATTTTTGAAGGATTAGCTGCAAAGATATTTAATTATTGTTTGTGAAATCAATATGCTGTTTTAACTACCCTTTTTTTATTTTTTATTCTTCTCTTCTTTTGTGTGGTTACCTATACTGCCTGTTTTTCTTCCGTATGCAGGAATATTTCTGAATCTCAAATTTAAAGAGCATATAACAGACTTACTGAACTTTTCTTGGAAAGACATTAATAAAAAATAGAATGTCAGTTTAATATAATTTGTCACTATTCACCCCAAATCTCTTTGTGGATTCCCATGAGGAAGCTGACTTGCCATATTTATACATTTTTTCTTCAATCTGCTCACCTAACCTTTAGAGAACTTAATTAAGTACTTCTAAAAATAACAGGATATACTTCATAGAAATTGAATTTTCCATTAAAAATTACCAAAACAAATGGATAAGCACTTGCATAGTTGTAAAGAATGACAAAGTGAAGATGTCAGCTAAAAAGAGATAAAGATGAAGAGAAAATTACGGTGTCATCAAAAAGATAATGAAATTTAAAAGAAATAAAAAAGATGAGACATTTTGTTGGACATATAAAACAGTTTGACTAGAGCCAATAAAAAAGAAACTTTGGTGAAGGAAATGGCACTAATTAGGTATTGTTAAAGCAGGAATTAACATTTTATTTTATGCTTTTATAGGATAACAAATAAAAAAAGATACTTAAACCAGCAATATCTGGGTTTTCCACAGATCAGGGTACAGATTGTATGACATTATCTCTACAGGAATACAACCTAATCGTGTGCTGCTATGACACCATGAAGTGATTGAAAATACATTTTGGAAAAGATTAACTTCTATGCCACATACAGAAGAAAAGCAAATGCATTTTTGAATCCCTGGAAAGGATGAAAAGGAAACTGCTAGATATATGCCTTTGAAAGTAATCTACAATGAAACAAAAAGCAATTCTACCCCAACCACTCTAACCTTAGTCTCATTATCAACATAAGTTAAAAATAATTGTCATAAGTATGTCACTTTATACTTTCAAAATACACTCTTAAAATTCAAATAAGTAATGGTGCAGTATCATTTGTCATAACCAGACTCACAAAGGTAAAAATACTGTCAATATCTTATGTAGGCAGAAATGTGGGGAGGTAGATACAGTAAGGCAGAGTTAGTGGTAGTGTAAAATACAAACATCTTTGTGGAAAACAACATGACAGCATGAACTAAATGTTAAATATAAGCATCCTTTGACTCAATAACACTACTCCTAGAAGTTCATTCTAAGTAGAAATTATAATTAAGATGTTAAGATACATTCAGAACACTGTCAATTGTAGTAGCAAAAAAATAAATAAAAAACTGACCCTGGCTAGTGGCTCAGTGAATAAAGCTTCAGCCCGGTGTATGGACATCCTAGGATCAACTCCTGGTCAGAGCACACAGGAAAAGTGACCATCTGCTTCTCCACCCATCCCAGTCTCCCCCTTCTCTCCATCTTCCCTTCCTGCAGCCAGTAGCTCCATTGGTTTGAGTGTGGCCCTGGGCACTGAGGATAGCTCCATTGGAGCACATCAGCCTCAGGTGCTAAAAACAGCTCAGTACTCGAGCATCCAGGTGGATCCAAGTCAGGGCACATGCAGGAGTCTGACTTACTATCTCCCTTCTTCTAACCTAAGAAAAAAAATCCCAAATGTTTCATTAGTGAAATTGATCTCATTAAATAAGACAGTCAGTATCCTTTCACAATAAAAATGCCTTAATCCTTAGCATTTCACAAGGAGGTATCTTAAAGAAAAATAAAACTATATATATTTATAATGTGTTTGTTTATATAAGTGTAATTATACATATGTTACAAACATATATACTATGTTAATAAGACTGTGTGAAAATTTACTTTTTCCTTTTTCCTTTATTGTACCTTTCAGTATTCTTTGCATGTGCATTTTCTACAATGAGTAAATATTTACCCGCCTAAACAGATAAAGTAAAAATTAAAAAGAAAGTAGGTATTGTATTAAATATATGAAATCAGGAAGCAGAGAGATGGTATCACCTACTTCACATCTCACAGTTAGTAAGCAACATAAGTAGTACTAAAGCTCTGCCTCAACCAGTGTCCAAAGAGTGATAGAAAGGTTTGGGTTTGTCCTGTTTACACGTATTAACATCGAGCTATATAACATTCTTCTATTTGGAAAACAGTGAAGAAAAAACCAAACACCTGTAAAAGAGAGGAAAAAATAACCATAACATTACTCCTAGAGATCTTCACTAATACAACTTTGCATTTTTAGTATTGATTACAAAGTTTACTTTCTATGCCCATTATATTAGCAAAATCTGACATAGTGACTGCCAGCAAACAGACCTCATATAATTGATATGTAAGTTTTCAATAAAATGAATAACATTGTAGAATAAAAGAACACATAATTTGTTCCTGGAAGAGACTTAGATTCATCTTGTCCAAACTCCTCTTTTTAAAGCTGAAGAAACTGAGGCTCAGACAGATTTGTTTAAGCTCACAAAAAAATAGAGCACTTTGTAAAATTATTATTGTAATTGAAATGACATTCAAAAAATACAGAAAGCATTACATCTACCAATTGTGCATTTATTTATTAAGCACTGAAGCAGGGACTTCCACCAGTTCATTTTTACTGGAGTTCTCTTTTTCTTTTGTGGACAGTTCCTTCTTAACTTTATATTCCTCATCTCCATATCAGCATCAAAGAACACAAATGATCTCTCTGCTTGCAGGAAACCACTTAAGTTCCAAATGCAGATACTAAATTTTAAAAGAAAATAGTATAAAATTTTAATATATTTTGGATAATAACCCCTTTGTCTGATGTATGATTTCCAAGTATCTCTCCATTCAGTATGCTACTTTTTCATTTGAATGATGGCTTCCTTTGCTGTGCAAAGGAAGTTTAATGTAGTCCCAGTGTTTTGTTTTTGCTTCTGTTCCTTTGTCTTTGGAGTAAGATCCACAAAAACATTGCTAAGGCTGATGTCAGAGCTAACTGACTATGTTTTCTTCTAGGAATTTTATGGTTTTATATTCAAGTCTTTAACCCATTTTGATTTAATTTTGTGTATGGTGTAAGACAGTAGTTTAATTTCATTTTTTGCTAGTGGCTGTCTGTTTTTCTCAACACCATTTACTGAAGACTGCCCTTTCTCCATTATACATTCTTGGTTCCTTTGTCATAAATTATTTTCCATATATAAGTGAATTTATTTCTGGGTTCTCAATTCTGTTCCATTGATCTGTGTCTATTTTATGGCAGTACCATACTGTTTTGATTACTAGAGCTTTGTAGTATATTAAAGTTTTAAATAAGGGCATGTAATACCTCCAACTTTGTTCTTCTTTCTCAAAACTGCTTTGGCTTTTAAGGAAATAGATATTTTCCAAAAAATACAGACCAATGGCCAACAGCACATGGAAAGATGTTTAATATCATTATAAGGGAAATGCAAATCAAAAGTACAATGAAACATCACCTCACACCTGTTAATTGGCTATCATCAAAGAGACAAGAAACAGCATGTTTTGGAGAAGTTGTGCAGAAAAGGGAACCTTTGTAGACTCTTAGTGGGAATGCAGATTGGTGCAGTCACTATGGAGTACAGAATCCTCAGAAAATTAAGAATAGAACTACCATATGACCCAGGTATTCCATTACTGGTATTTGTCTGAAGAATAAAAAACCACTAACTAGAAAAAATAAATGCATTCCTATGTTTACTGCAGTATTATTTACAATAGCTAAAATACAGAAACAACTTCAGTGTCCATCAATGAATAAATGAATAAAGAAGATGTAGTATACTATATACAATGGAATACTACACAGCCATGAAAAAGAATAAAATCTTGCCATTTGTGACAACATGGATAGACCTTGAGAGTTATATACTAAAGGGAATCAAATGGAGAAAGACAAATATTGTATGATTTCTCTTGTATGTAGAATCTAAAAGCCAAATAAATTTAACAAAACAAACACAAACTCAAAATAGAACAGACTGGTGGTTACCAGAAGGAATGGGGATTGAAAGGAGACAAAATGGGTGAAGGAGGTCCAACTGTATGGTAAAAAATAGTAACTAGATTTTTGGTGGTGATCATTTTGTAGCGTATATAGGTGTCAGGTTACAATATTGTACACCTGAAACTGATATACTACATACCAATTTTACCTTGATGAAAAAAGAAATAAAATGAGAGAAATAAGAAAAACATTTTGCCCCAGTTCAGAAATACACAATGGATAAGAAAAATTCCAAAAGAAATGTATGCGAACCTAATCAACTATGCAAAACACATTCAATATAAAAAATAGTACATGAATGTCATTTTTCCTCTAAGATTTTTACCTGTAAGAGTTTAAATGCTCATGGCATGCAAGTAAAATAATATAACTACTTATATCAATAAAAAATATTTATAAAAAACCAAAGCTGCACTAGTAATACTACCTGATATCAAAGCATAATTAGGGCAAGAAGGGTGCTAAAAGGAAACCTGCCTTTAGTTTTGCACTGCTGATAGCCCACTTAGTTTAATCTTGCCTAGAAGTCACAGGATTTGACTCTTTGTTCTAGTGGACTCAATGAGAGTGGTGGCAACAGAATTTCTCTATGCCAGGGTTGATCCCCACTTGGATATTTAGACTAAAGAATCAGAAAGTCAAGCCAGTGTTCACCAATTAGTCAAAAAACAATTCCAGGGGGGAAAAAAAGAAAAAACAAAAGGGTTGAGAAAAGCAGTAAATCACTGTTGCTTGCCTGGTAGAGTAAAGGAGACTGAAAAGTCCTGTAAAAGTTACCTAGACCTGTACACCACAGAATATTTGTAACTTTGTCTCCTTTATTCTTTAGAAAGGAGTCCTCTGTATTACTTGAAGTGAACAGACTTCTGGATCATGTCTTAGTGATCCAAACAGTAAAGTAGACTGCTATAACAAAAAGCCATAAACTGGGTGGCTTAAAAAAAAGTTATTGGCCCTGGCCGGTTGGCTCAGCAGTAGAGCGTCGGCCTGGCGTGCGGGGGACCCGGGTTCGATTCCCAGCCAGGGCACACAGGAGAAGCGCCCATTTGCTTCTCCACACCCCCCCCCCTCCTTCCTCTCTGTCTCTCTCTTCCCCACCCGCAGCCAAGGCTCCATTGGAGCAAAGATGGCCTGGGCGCTGGGGATGGCTCCTTGGCCTCTGCCCCAGGTGCTAGAGTGGCTCTGGTCGCGGCAGAGCGACACCCCGGAGGGGCAGAGCATCGCCCCCTGGTGGGCAGAGCGTCGCCCCTGGTGGGCGTGCCGGGTGGATCCCGGTCGGGCGCATGCGGGAGTCTGTCTGACTGTCTCTCCCCATTTCCAGCTTCAGAAATTAAAAAAAAAAAACAAAAAAACAAAAAAAAAGAAACAAAAAAAACAGTTATTTATTTCTGGAGGCTAAATTCCAAGATGAAGGTATTGGCAGATTCTCCTAGTATGAGATTACCTCTTCCAGGCTTGCAGACAGCTGTCTACTAACCGTGTCTTCACATTACAGAGAGTTCAAGCTCTGGTATCTTCCCCTTTTAATAAGGACAGTAATCCCATCATGGAGACCTAATACTCATAATCCCACCATGATCTAATTACCTCCCAAAGGTACCACCTCTATATACCATAACATTAGCAATAGGGTTTCCATTTATAAATTTGAAGGGCTAGAAGAGGACACAAACAGTCTATAACAGATCACAAGTACACTAAATTGATTAGAGCATACTGATCAGAGTGGTTTTCTGAAGCACAAAACATTTTGGGTGGAGAGCCTGGAAGGAAGAGCAGAGACTGCTCACTCCTCAGACTTGGGAGAACTAACAAGGCAGCCAGTACTCACATCCAAACTGAATATTACCTGAGGATGACATAATCACATAAGGACAACAGGGAGGGTTTCTCTACAGTGTATCCCCTACACTAATTCAAATAATCATCGGTTGAAAGTAAATATTCCAGGAAAGGATAAGGAGTGGTGTGTCAGCTAGCTACCAAATGTTTAGGTTAATTATGATTACTCAGATTTCTTCTTCATATCTAGCTAAAATTTACTAAGATTTTTGATAAAAAGGGACTGATGACAGAATGGGCAATTTTGAATCAGGAGCACTACAGAGAAAGGAAGATGTACATACATGGCACTGGCTTTGCAGATGAGCACAAGGAAATAAAAAAGGAAGGAAAGAGGTAAGTGGGAGGGCATGAACTTTCAGATTCTAATGATGACAGCCCAGCCTTCTCCTTGCACTTAATGAAGCACAGTGCTCACTGGCCACTTGTTCAAGAGCTCAGTGCGCAGAAACCTTGACATGCACTGTGGTGCAACAAACCAGCAATAAAGAGACAGGGGTTACCAAATTGGGAATCAGAAGACTTCAAGACCATCTGGTGATTATTGAAGGTCACCTTTCCTCTCTGAGGTCAGTTTCCAAATTTCTGTCTCTCAAGCATGAGTTCTCAATCTTGGCACTATTTACATTTTGAACCAGATAACTCTTTGTTATGGGAGCTCTCCTGTGCATCGTAGGAATATACAGAAGCATCCCTGGCCTCTACTCACTATATAAAGTAGTGCTACTCCAATTACAAAGCCAAAAATATCCTGAAATATTGCCAAATGTCTTGTAGAGAACAAAACCTCCCCCAGTTGAGAACCAATATCCTGCTGCTTGTAAATTTTTTCATTCTTTAATAATTTTATGTGTTTAATATGCCAAAGTAATATACAGTGAACCAGCAAAGAACATAGTGTATACAGAATCAGAGTACCTAGGGTGAAATCTCTCTTTACCATTTGGAAATTACTTTTGGCAACTTATTTAATTCATTGATAAAATGATATTTGTAATACCTACTTCATAGTGTATATGAGATCAATGTAAAAAAGGTACCAGAATAGCATCTTGCTCATTGCATGCAATTTTATAAGTGTAACTATTTTAATTATTATAGCCCTAAACCTCCACCTGGACATTGGGCTTGTTCTTTGGTGACACACTGAGTACTCTCTTGATTTGCTTCCCCAGGTTAACTGCACATATCAAATCTGAGTATAGATACATAATATACATAGTCTTTGGAGGAAACAGTGGCTAGACTGAAAGCACCAAAATAGGAAGCAGGTTTATGCACTCATCTCTGTATCTTCAAGCCCTCAGTGTAAGATTTGGTAATAGGCATACAAGAAACAGTTGCTGATGGGTAGATAAACAGATGAAAGAAGATATAGCATACTGATCATTTCAACTGCATTGCTTGAGATTCCAAAAATTCCTTTAAAAAGTGGGTAAATATTTACTATATATATGTCAAAAGATTAAAAAAATGGTATATCAAAAAATCATATCTATGTGCTTGAGAATCTTACAGATTAGTATTATTCTGTATCAGAAATAGTTGTGAAAACAAACAACTTTAGCCATATTCCTTACAACACTGGGGAACCAATACAAAGAATTATAAATTAATTTGTCTGCATCTGCAGCCTGCCTCCCATCCTCCAGTGATGACAACTGGATGCTTAAACTGTAGTGGCACTGTTTGAATTTATTCTCAAATCCATTCATTTATGTACTCTCTCCTTTCTTTCTCTCTCTCCCTCTCACTCTTATTCTCTGTTCCTGCAAACAGCTCTACAAATAAAAATAGAAAAAGAGAAGAAACTTGTGAAATATAGTAATTCTCCCAGCAATAAGGATTTTTATTGTCAATCTAAAAACAGCTGACATTGCCTGAAAGTAGGGCCATAAAAATAAAATACAGCATACATCCCCATTTGCCTACACTTGGAGGAAATGAGTTCGCAAAATTGTTATGGCAGATAATGTTACTACATTTGGTAGTTTTCAACAAAGAAAAGGAGTGGGGGGAGGATCTCCTGGGCCTTTGGTATACCTCCTTGCTTTTCAAATCGAAATCGTTTAACAAGTTATATATTAAAAAATACATCTTCGTGACAAAAATGTAGTTCATCTTCTTCATGGGTCTTATTTGACAACCATTTTCTGCTAATTATAGGACCAAAGAAGCAATTCTTACACTAAGATTGTTGGAGTCACTTCCTTTTATACTCTCAAATCTAAAATTCTTCAGAGCCAAAACATTTTGATTCTCTCTCCTACTGGTCTCCTCAAAATATTCCAAACCTTCACCACTCTTCCTGAGACTTCTACCTCTGGAGAAGCTTCTCTTCCTACTTCCATGAAAAAAATAACAGCCAATCAGGCATTAAGTGCCTTAATATCCTGCTTTAAAAAGTATCTTCATTTCAGGCCCTGACCAGTTGGCTCAGCGGTAGAGCATTGGCCCGGCATATGGAAGTCCTGGGTTTGATTCCTGGCCAGAGCACACAAGGAGAAGTGACATCTGCTTCTCCACCCCCCCCCCTCTTTTTCCTTGATATCTCTCTCTTCCCCTCCTACAGCCAAGGCTCCATCAGAGCAAAGTTGGACCAGGCGCTGAGGATGGCTCCACGACATCCCCGTCAGGGGCTAGAATGGCTCCAGCTGCAGCAGAGCAACACCCTAGATGAGCAGAGCTTCGCTCCTTGGTGGGCACGGCAGATGGATCCTGGTCGGGCGCATGAGGGAGTCTGTCTGACTGCCTCCCTCTTCTAACTTCGGAAAGATACCAAAAAAAAAAAGTATCTGCATTTCATATCTTCCCAGATTAGCTGTATTTTGTCTCATTTCCTCCTCACTCATGGTGATTAATCAACTCCTCTTTGCTATTCAAACCTTTATCCTTTCCTTCTCAATGAACTCTTCACAATGCAATTCTGCTTGAATTTTTCTATTAAGGAACGTTTGTCCTACATGTCCCTCCTATGTTCCCTCTGGCTATTGTGCCTCCCTTCAGAGTTATCACCTTACATGAGTATAAAATGCACTCTTCCTCACTGCCTCACTTTCAACATGGCTCTACCCAATCTAAAATGCTTCCCACCCCATTAATTAAAGCCATTGTCAAGAAGATCAACAACAAATCCAATACTTTCAAAATCTATATTCTTCATGTGAAAAAATCCAAGACAATTTATGAGTACAGTATTATCAGGGTTTCCCTATCCCCGACCAAAGGTTTTTGGTTTTGCCCTTTCTGTTTCATTTACCTTCCCTCTGAAGAGGCTTCTCTCTTGCCAGATGAGCTTCTTTGTGATTTTATAATGGAGGTCAGGAAGAAAGAGGCAAGAGTGTAGAATACAAAGGTAAAGAGCTAAGCACGGTGAAGGAAATTCAGGAGAACGTTATTTTAAAGGGTGACAATAAAGCAGTTATACAGAGAGCAGATAAGACAGAAAGAAAGTTAAGAAATCTGAGGGTGGTTATAAACTCCCTCCATAATATTAGACAAATAAAGAGAAAACTAAGTTGCTTCTAAATTACTTTTCATACCACTTAAAAATTGCTTTTTATTATGACATTTCTCAGATAGTAGACAAGTGTTACATTTAACTTACCTGACTTCTCATTACTTTACATGGCTGATTAAACCATCCGTCTTGAAGGTATCTATCGTCTTCACTTCTATAATTTTCTTGGACCTCATTTTATATCTCTGGCATCCTTATTAATATCATGTATGAACTTCTTTCCTATCCAAGGATATCAATGACTTGAGACAGACTTCAATTCTTTCCCCTCTCCATCAAAACCTTGTTATGGGCTGAATCGTGTCCTCACAAATTCACATGTTAAGGTCCTAACCTTCAGTACCTTGAAATGTGACTTTATTTGGACATAAGGTCTTTAAAAGGATAATTAAGTTAAAGTGAAGTCTTCGGGGTTGGTGTTAATCCAATCTTACCGGTGTTATAAGAAGAGATTTGGACACTCAAACACCAGCAGCACACAAGCACAGAGGAAAGACCATGGGAAAGCACAGCAGGAAGCTAATCATCTGCAAGCCAGAGAAGCAGGCCTCAGAAGGAACCCAAACCTGCGGACACTTTGATCATGGACTTCTAGGCTCTAAAGGTGTGAGAAAATTAATTCTTGTTGTTTAACCAACCCAGTCTGTGGCATTTTGTTATATCAGTACCAGGAATACAATACTTAAATATTTGTTTTGGTGTTAGACCAAATGAAGATACTTAAATATATATTTGTTTTGGCGTTAGACCAAATAAAGAGTAAGTTCCTACTGAAGTCTGGTTTTATTTCTATATTCTGAAACAGAACCTTATGATTTTAAAGCTGGAAATTTCTTAGAGATCATTAGGTCAAGTTGTGTTTCATTTTTGAGGATCAGTAGATTCCTTTGTAAAAATTTAAAAACTCACAGTCCCTTCCTCAACACAATGAACATGAGAATAACATACACAGAACTTTTGTACAAATTTTATTTCATTAGGAATTTATTTTCTTCTCATAGGCAGGAGACTTTAAAAAAACACATAGAAACAATTATTTCTCACTTAACAGAAAAAAATTAAAAGTCACTTTCTGAAACAAAAAAAACTAATTACATTATCAAAATAAAAAGAAACCTAATTTGGACTCAATAATAAATTTTAAAGAGGTCTGATTAAGACGTTTTAGTTTACTTTAACATAGCAGTATCTTGGATATTCAATAGATTTGTGATTTCGCTGTAGTTTAGAGGTTAAGATAGTGAAAAAAAACCTAACAATGCCACCTTATACAGAATTAGAATAACTATTACCCTCTTTGCCAGTCAAGGATAGGACTGTGTGAAGAAACAAAGCATTCTCCAAGACCCTTTCAAGAAATTCTAGTCACATCATTTCCTCCAGTCAATAAGGTCACCTTTGGCAAGCACTGCATCACTGATCCTGTCTATTTCAGCAAGAAAATAAAATAAATCCATATTTCTATGTTAAGGTCATCAGAGCAGGGGTAACTTTCAAAATAGTTTTTCAGTACTTTGATATATCCAAAGATCTCTGCCAGTGAATAAAAAAGCAAGACTGTCACTGTAGGCTCCAGAAGCACTTTGCCTAGAATTGGAAACTTTGTATATTTGTCGGCTCCCAACATCTCAGAGAATGAAAAGTTGGCCAAAAGAGCTCCCTCTTTTCAACAGCATTCACAAGCAATGGAAAGGCCTTAAATCAGAAGATTTGCCTTATTCATTAGACCAAAATCTGCCAAGTGAGCCAATCCATAAAAGTACTGCGACCTGTCAAGCCTTTCTATGACTGGGCTTTCCAATTCTCTAAAAAGAAGTACGTAAAACTTTGCTTAAAGTTTTGTCATACACTTCAAAAGGCAGCAAACTCCTTAGTATTCAAAAACGTTAAGTTTGCATTTATGATATAACTTGAAAAGACAATGATTTTAAAACCTGGTTCTAAGGAAATTGCAATCTTTCAAAACAGTAAACAAGACTCTTTTCAAGAAAGCTGGCTGGGTCTTTGACTCCAGTGCATGGTCATGTTATAAGCAATGAGAAGTCATAATGATGTGACTGCTTCAAAGCAGGAAATCCGGATAGAGAGCCAAGCCTCCTTCTCCTTCACTGGGGCACAACAGCCTACATTGTTTTTCTCCCTATCCAAAGGCTTTCTGAGTGAAGAAAATTCTCACCATTTTGAAAGTATCTATGATAACTGACATTTCTAAAGTAATTCAGAAATTAGAATTTTTTTATAGTTTTAGTGTGCATATAAATCAAGAAAACCAAGATTTGGCAGCACGAAGAAATAATAGTAGTGTCGTCTAGTTGTATAATGGAAGGAAAAGAACACAGCTGTGAATTCCTCCGGTTTCATGCTCTTGAACAAAGGTCAGCATGTCTGATGTGTGTGGTGCCATTTATTAAATACATTGTTTCAATTGTCTTCTGTGGCTTCAATCACAAACTAGCGCAGTAAATTCCAGAGAATAAGACAGTACCAAGGATCACCAATTTTATGTGGCTTCTTGTGTTTTAGTAATGTCATAAGTGAAATTTTATCTACAGAAAACTATGTAAAGCCACAAATCTTACCCCAATGTCAAACAACCATCAGGAAAGAATCATCAGGAAACAGAAATCTCCTCTCAACCACCATTCAGTATTGGCTATTTTTCCCTCTTTGGCTTAGACTTCCACAGTGATCACTGATAATAATATGACAGGGTTTCTTATGCTTATTCAAGTCATTATACTTTTTCCCACACTGTGTGTGATGTCTGCCAGTTTGTGCCAAGGTGCCTCCTTCCAATCTCATGGGAAATGGTTTCCTCACCAACTGGATTTTTCTGCTGCCACCACCACCAAACCATCTGCAGCTACTATTCCCCACCTCTCTGCACAAACTATTGTCAGGGCGAGCAAGTACCAAAAGCAATCGGAGCAAGACTGTGCTCTCTGCTGAGGTGAATGAATTTCTTACATCCTTGTTCTAAGTTACACATGTACATACTCTCAATAGTCACTAGTGCAGAGTACATACAGTCTCAGTTTTACCTGAACTACTAGGACTCAGATATAAGTACTTGAAGTTCGAGATTAGAGATCTATCTCAGGAATACATTATGACATATGCAAAATTTGGACACATACATTGTGCCTCTCTCTCCACATATCTATTCCTCTCTTTATAATCTCTTGATACGCCTTCCCAATCCTATGGGCAATACAGTTGAGACTCAAGCAAGATGCCATGCCATGCTATGTTATTAACCTACGTTAGGGTTTATTTCCTAGTTGATTCTTTCCACTCACTGCTTTCAGTTTAACACTATCAGGAAAATAATACACCAGCACCTAGACTTTACTGAGCTTTAGACAAGTGCTTCAACTATCTCCATAAACTGACATTAAATAACAGGAAATTAGAAAACTATGCCTGCCATTCACTCACACACACACATATGCACACAAATATATAATCACAAAGCTATTTGTTCTTACAATATTTAAAATTGAATAATTCCACATTTTGTAATCACCTTAACCACAATCATTATATATACAAAATCTACTTCCTAAGGTACTATTTCAAGGAATGACTATTCAGTTAGGAAACTAAAATCCCAGGAGACAAAAAAAAAAAAAAAAAAAAAATCCTAGGAGACATCTTATATTCCTCCATCTCTTTCTTTCTTCATACCCTACATATCACTTCAACTCTTTGATTTTTCTTTCAAATCTATTCTCTTCAGTCTTTTATAGTCCATACCTAACTACATCACTATTTGCCTGGATATCGAATGAGCAGTAGGTCTCCTTGCCTCTCTCATTATCGCTTTCTTTTCTATCTTCCACACTGTTGCCATAAATTTTCTAAAACTGGTAACTTTAGCTTTTTTTTCATTTATCATTTTTATCTTTATAATATTGAACAGCACCTTATATACAGTAGCAACCCAGTAATTACCTCATAAGTAAAGAGATTCTTCAAAAAAGAAATGCTCAGCCAATACAGATACTTGCATGAATAAATTTTGCATTCATTAGTATTAACAGGCATCCCATCCTCCACTCCTCTACAATTTTCTGATATTGTTTCCTGAGTCAGCCCTGACTGTTCTTTTCCCTGTGAAATGGAAATATTTGTAATTCACCAGAAGTTTCCAGTTTCCAAATTTGATTTTAAAGGAACATTTATGTATAGGGACTGAGCTAATAGATCTGCTCTGCTCTAACACTATGAAGGCAGCTTCTGAACAGGAACTGTGATTCACCAAAAACAGAAATGTACTCAGAAAAAATCCAAATTAAAAAAATATATACAAGGCTTGTACATTTCAAAACAACCTACTTTTTCCTGGCTCAATGCATAAAAATAATAATAATAAAAGAAAAAAAAAAGATAGCAACTACCTGACCAGTGCTGGCACAGTGGATAGAGTGTTGACCTGGGATGCAGAAGTCCCAGGTTCAAAACCCTGAGGTCGCCAGCTTGAGTACAGGCTCATTGACATAATCCCATTGTTGCTGGCTTGAGCCCAAAGGTCACTCACTTGAAGCTCAATGTTGCTGGCTTGAGCAAGGGGTCACTGGCTCAGCTGGAGCACCCTGATCAAGGCACATATGAGAAGCAATCAATGAACAACTAAAGTGCTGCAACTATGAGTTGATGCTTCTCATCTCTCTCCCTTCCTGTCTCTATCTCAAAAAAAAAAAAAAAAAAGATAGCAACTTGCACAGTACATGAGCCTCAAAATATGCAAATCAGCTGCCATCCAGAATGACAGAGCTCTAATGCAGCAGGGTCCTTCCATTCATTAATAGTAGACTTTTCTGAGTAGGCAGGAGGGAATAATGGCAGTGCCATAGATTCTTTGAGTAAGATGAGATAGACCTTATTATTCTCATTATTTACTTTACTATCATGACTCTGTTGAGAAATATTTTGCATAGAAATACAGAAACCCTATGTTCTTTCTGACTCTACTGTTAGGGCATTACATTCTCTACAGGAGTGACAAATTAAATTCTTTTATCTTGGTTCATATATTAAACTTTCCTTTATGTTAGGTACTGCTAATTCAGACTTTGAAAACATTTCATAATAAGGCATTTTAGCCAGTTGAGGTGAAGCTGAGTAGCTTGAAGGTAGAAGCTACACTAATAGCTAGAAGCTATCAGTATAAAGACCACCTATGCTCTTAGTTGCTAGTATCCCCTGATAAGTATAGAACTTTTAATTTTATAACTGGAAAAAGATGGCAGAACTTTGGAGTCAGAGCATTAGAAGAACAGAGGAAGATGAGAGAGGGTATGACATGACATCTATCCCCAGCCGACTCTTTGAGACTATATCAGAACTTCTACAGACAGAATTTTACTAGATCTTCAAGTTCTGGCACAATTAATGCTGCTTTGGACCCAGGTGATAGGTAAGGCATAGAGAAAGAAATCCCCATAAGTTTTAGGATTGTAATCTTTTAAAAACAACAGAAACAATCGGGAATACAGATACAGAAATATATAATAAAATGTATTATAAGGAATTGATTCATAAAATTTATTATAAGAATTGTTTACAGAGGCTGAGAAGCAAAACATTCTGCCATCTGCAGCTGAAGAGCCAGGAAAGTCGCTGGTGTAGTTCAGAGCCCTGAGAGCCAAAGGTATGGATTTGTTTGTCTGAAGGCCTGAGATCCAGGAGCATCAAGGGCAGGAGAAGACCAATATCCCAGCTCAAGTAGTCAGATACTCCAAAGGCCTTCTTTTTCTATTCAGGCCTTCAATAGATTGAATGAGGCTCACGCATATTATGGATGCCAAGCTGCCTTATTCTAAATCCACCAATTTATATGTCAATCTCTTCCAGAGACACACCTTCACAGACACACTCAGAAATAATGTTTAACCAGATATCTAAGCATCTCATGACCCAGTCAATCTGACATGTCAAAATTAAGCATCATCTCATGCTTCACAAAGAATCATAAATCTCTCAGATGTCCTGAAACCCAGAAGTTTGGAATCAACTGAAACACTAACTTTGGGCTCTTTTCACCAGTGCCCTGACGCACTTGTGGTGGGTCCTGACAGTAGTGACACTTCTATAAGCAGCTCCTCAAAAAGCGAAAGTGGACAAGTGAAAACTGAAGCAGAAGAAAATCACAGAACAAGAAAAACACTGTTTCATGATGAATTCTTCTGATAGTTTGTGGCCCATGGAAACTGTCTCTGAGAGAGTCTCAAAAATAAACAGGAGACACTTTAAGGATGTTATATAAAGCCAGGCAATATAATGGGGATGCATCCTATTTGACATTGGGTATAAAAACAACAGGGCTGTCTTTCCTTATAGTCATAGGCTGTAAGACCTAGAACATTTAAGTTATTTATATGAGACAATATAAACTCTGAATTTAGCACAGAGAAAGACAAGAATCAGAGAACCCTGAATATAAGCATAACTGATTTATAGAATAAGTGGGACATTATAGCCAAACATTTTACTCAAGAACAACTTAAATTTTGAATTTTTTAGATAAAAACAAGAATGATAAATATATCATGAGCCAATGATAATGAGTAATACGATTTATTGCCCTGAAAAGAAAAAGTAGTAAAAGATTACTTGAAACCCATTAGTATAATTAGAAAATCATTGTTAATTTACATATTATAGAGTTGTTCCTTCATAACCAGAAGTATAAGGTCTACCGGAAAGTTCTGTCCATTTTTGGAATAAAACAAAATACAAATTTTTCTTACCGTCAATAAACTTTATTAAGTAATATAATTGCCATTATTATTAGATTTCTTGCCAGCATGAGGGCAATTTGTATATCCATTTTTGAAAAATGTTTTATCTTTTGATGCGAAAAATTGAACGAGTGCTTGTTTGATATCGTCTTCATTTTTGAATTTTTTACCCTTCAAAAAATTTTGTAAGGACAAAAACAAGTGATAGTCAGAGGGTGCTAAGTCCGGGGAATATGGTGGATGCAACAGACATGCTTCTGTAGCATTTCTTCCTTGTTGAAATTCGTAAAAATTACAGTGGCGTAAATGAACTTTATCAGTAGCCATGGGTACACTATAGCTTCACACATAAGACTAACGTGAATCAACTTTGTTTTAGTTAATTTGCTATGTCAGTATGTATACATTAAGTGATAAAAATAGAGAGGCACACATGCGCCAAATAAACATGTGCTTACATGTCAAAACTTGTTGTGATAGAAACGGACAGAACTTTCTGGTAGACCTTATACTATCATCATAACAGGCATGACTTACATACACATATACCAAACAGATATATAATTACTTTAAAAATTCATGGCATAAATGTTGGACTTAAAAATAATGAAAAGGTCAAAAGTACTGAAACTAGATTTTTAGCATCATTTATTGTTTAATCCTGTTTCCTTCTACCTCTTTCTAAATATTATCATCAAAATATATCGTTTCCCCAGTAATTTTTCAGTTACCTGTCCTCTTGAACAGTATCAGTGGAAGTCTGCATATGGTTTTTTTTAACAGTGCAGTAAGTTTTAGCACACAGAGGGATCAAGAAGTCAACACATGAAGACTGAGCCTTATGAATGCACAGTCTACTTACTAGGTGTCAGCAAAGTCAGATCATTCTTCAGTAAGTCTAATCAAATTACACTATTCCCCAACATCATACAAAGTCCCTGCCCACACACATACACACCACCATTGCCTCCACATTGTCAAGGGGTCGAGATCTTTTTGCAAGAGAAAGCCACTTAAGTGCTCATAAAGGGGACTATAGGGCTGCATGTATCTCATAGGTCACTTCAGGAGAATATTCTGGATAAGCCCCAATAACTTAAAATGGCCCTTGGAGCAATGGCAAGTAGTTTTCTAGAGCTTCCACTTCCTGCCAGTGACTGGAGTCAAGTTTTGGAACACATCCCAAGGGCTTAGAAACCTCTAAGAAAAAAACATCCTTGGAACTTGCCAGCTTTGCTTACAGGGCATCAATATGCCCCTAGGTATCAATCCACTGTGAATTTGAAAGATGCATTATGTTTTCCATCTTGCTGGTTATTAAATTTGCCTTCATTTTAATTTCACTGTCTTCTAAGTTCTAGTTCTGGATAAATTATTGGTTTTATTAACCTATTATTTAAAACAAATATTTATATCTGTATGTATTAGTCAAGGTTCTCACATGTGTATAACATCCACACATTTATAAGATCAAGGAATTAAAATTCATATTCATCCAGAATAAATGCACACAATGTTTTAAGCTATTTTAAAACATGACAACATGGGGCAGAAGAAAATTTGAGAACTCACATAATTTATTCCACCTTTTTTATTTTTTAGTGATACAGAGAGAGAGAGACAGGAAGGGAGAGAGGTGAGAAGTATTAACTCGTAGTTGTGTCACTTTAGTTGTTTATTAATTGCTTCTCGTATGTGCTTTGACCAGTAGGCTCCAGCCGAGACAGTGACCCCTTGATCAAGTCAGTGACTTTGGGCTTCAAGTCAGCAATCTTTGGACTCATGCCAGCGACCATGGAGTCAGGTCAATGATCCCATGCTCAAGCCGGCAACCTAGCACTCAAGCTGGTGGGCCCGTGCTAAAGCTGGAGACTTTCGGGTTTCAAACCTGGGACCTCAGCATCCCAGGTGGTCACTCTATCCACTGCATCACCACTGTTCAGGTTCCACAATTTTTTTTACATTAGATCTAATACTACCAAAAAATATGTGGACTCATTTTTATCAATAATATCAACTTCCTGGTCTTTATTTTCCTTTTTTAACATTAAAAAAATTAAATTTACAGAAAAGTGTCAAGTGTTGCCACATGTCCTTCACCCAGAAGCCTCACTCAAGATTTACCAACTGTCTCAATAACATCCTCTGTGAATGGTCCAGTACAGTATCACACATTACACCTAGCTGTCAAGTCTTTTCAGTATCCTTCAGTCCAGGATAGATGTTGTGGGCCACTTCCCTAAGTAGTCATCTTCCTTATGAGAGTTCCAATTCCTGTCATATCATGCCCTTCACTCACCTTCTTCTTCCGACCAAGACTACACTGGGGCAACTTCCTTGTTTAATCCCTGATCTCTCCGTCTGAAGTTATTTTTCTCACTCTAACCTGCCTAATGAGTTTTCACTGAATTACTTGCATTATATTGTCTTCTTTTAAGGGTGTTGACTTCTGCTCTGGCTGGTAGTTTAGCTATTGGCAGGACTTGATCCCACAGGGTTTGTTTCATGCTTTGTTAAAGAGGGTCTATTTTGGCTTTGTCCTTAGACCTATAACGTAGCCCTTATTTTCTACAGGTTATTCCTAAACATAGCCATTCTTTACTTCCTAAAAAATGGTTGAGATGTGCATCAAGGCCTCTCTGCCCTGACTAGCCCTGCATACAAACATCCCCAGCACTGCATGACATCTGGCACCTCCCTTTGGCTGTCAGCATACCTCCCTTTTACCAACAAACCTCCCTTTAGCTATCTACCCTGCAGCAAGTGCTCTCTGGTAGGCCTCAGAGTCTTGCCTTGCACGGGAGTAGGCAGCAATGTCTCCCATAGAGACCTCCATGAAGACTTCTGGGGCTTTGCTACACAAAGCTTCCCTTTCCTAACAAATTCCAGCTGCTTGAGCAGTCTCAATTCTCATCTCTACCTGTTCAACTCAATGGACTGACCCTGCTGAGCTCCCTGTCCCAGCTCTGAGATAGTGAAAGTACTCCAAGTAGAAAGACACAGGGAAATGGGGCATATCTAGCAGGTTTCCCTTCTTTCAAATATTTGCACTGCTTATAGTCCAATCCCATAAAATAGGTACTTTATATATTTTCTACAGTTTTGTAGTTGTTCATAGCAGAAGAATAATTTTGCTATCAATTTTCATGGCTGAAAGAGACGTCAACTGTTTTTAATGGTGAAACAAATTTAGCATGAATAAAACACATACACTGAACATGAAAAGTTAAATGCACACATTTGAAAATATTTAAATGGTCTTAGTAAAATATGTGAGAAAATGTTTTTAACAATATTAAGTAAATTTTAATGACTGCAGAAATACATTTTTAGCACATCTACACAGTTGATTCTTCATAACAGTAATCAGCCAGTATAGCAGAATGTGCTATTACGCAAGTAAGTGATTAGCCCCCTTACTGAACTTTCTTCCATTTTCATGGCACATTCTTATCTCACAAAGGTCCCTTTTAGTGATATTACATACCATTATTTGAAGATGCTTGATTATCTTGCAAAACATAAACCATCATGGGTTACAGCATGGATTACACTAAAATGTTAGTTTTACTATGAGTCTAGCACATAAATTCTCAGATTGTGGTAAATCATATGCCAGCCCCAGCAAAATCTACCATTAGAACAATTGTAAAGTATATAGAAACATAAAGTTATCAACCAGTAACTTCTTAATTCTATGCTGACTGATTGGTATAAATGATGTTGGGGATGCAAGGCTGACTGTGAAGCACTAATTTATGTAGCGCTGCCATGTCCTGGAGTGTATTCACAGTGCTAAGCTTAGTACAACTGTGTTATCATTAATCTATACCTTACTCTGAAAAAAATCATCTTTATTTTATTTCAAATGTACCTGAAAAAGGTAGCACAACTTATAGAGATCGATGACAATATTATATCGTTATATAGCTTATACAGTGTGTCCATAAAGTCATGGTGCACTTTTGACCGGTCACTGGAAAGCAACAAAAGACGATAGAAATGTGAAATCTGCACCAAATAAAAGGAAAACCCTCCCAGTTTCTGTAGGATGAGGTGGCAGCATGTGCACATACGCAGATGATGACATAACACTGTGTATACAGCGGAGCAGCCCATGGCCATGCCAATTGAGATGTGGACGGTACAGAGGAAAGTTGTGTGTTCTGTGGCTCGCTAAATTCGAATCCGTGACCAAAGTGCAACGTGAATATCGGCACATTTATAACGAAGCACTACCACATAGGAGTAACATTACTTGGTGGGATAAGCAGTTGAAGGAAACTGGCAGTTTGGTGGAGAAACCCCATTCTGGTAGGCCATCAGTCAGTGACGAGTCTGTAGTGGCTATACGGGATAGCTACCTAAGGAGTCCTAAAAAATCTGTGCGTGCATGTGCTCAACAATTACACCTAAGCAAGACTACAGTTCATAAGGTGTTAAAGAAACGTCTCTGTTTTACAGGGTACAAATTGCGGCTGTTGCACGCTATCAAACCGGCGGATAGACCCACATGGTGCACATTTGCTACAGATATGCTTCATAAGATCAACAATAATGCAAGATTTTTGCAGAAGATTGTGTTTAGCGATGAGGCGACCTTCTATATCTGTGGACATGTTCATCGCCATAACGTCCGAATATGGGATGCTGAACATCCTCATGCCTACGTTGAGTATGAGTGTAACACCCCTAAAGTGAATGTGTGGTGTGGTCTGATGCATGATAAGGTGATAGGCCCTTTTTTTTTCGTGGAGAAGTCTGTGACGGCAAAGTCCTATCTTTTTTTTTTTTTTTGTATTTTTCTGAAGCTGGAAACAGGGAGGCAGTCAGACAGACTCCCGCATGCGCCCGACTGGGATCCACCCAGCACACCCACCAGGGGGCGATGCTCTGCCCATCCGGGGCATCGCTCTGTCGCGACCAGAGCCACTCTAGCGCCTCGGGCAGAGGCCAAGGAGCCATCCCCAGCGCCCGGGCCATCTTTTGCTCCAATGGAGCCTTGGCTGCAGGAGGGGAAGAGAGAGACAGAAAGGAAGGAGAGGGGGAGGGGTGGAGAAGCAGATGGGCGCCTCTCCTGTGTGCCCTGGCCGGGAATCGAACCCGGGACTTCCGCACACCAGGCCGACGCTCTACCACTGAGCCAACTGGCCAGGGCCGGCAAAGTCCTATCTTGACATGTTGGAATTGTATGCAGTGCCACAATTTCCAGAAGGTGTCATCTTTCAACAGTACGACGCTTCTCCACACTATGCCACCATTGTTCGTGAGTTTCTGGATAGAACATTCCCCCGGTGGTGGATAGGCAGGGGTTCTGTCAAGCCATGGCCACCACGATCCCCAGATCTGAAGCCCTTAGACTTTTACTTTTGGGGTTATGTGAAGCAACATGTGTACATTGAACGTATCAATGACATTAATCACTTAAAACAGAGAGTCACAGATGTTATTCACTTTGTTACACCAGACATCCTTACCCGTGTGTGGCAAGAACTTCACTATCGTTTGGATGTGTGTAGGGCAACAAATGGAGCCCACATTGAACTGCACTGAATAGGTATGAAACTGGGAGAGTTTTCCTTTTATTTGGTGCAGATTTCACATTTCTGTCATCTTTTGTTGCTTTCCTGTGACAGGTCAAAAGTGCACCATGACTTTATGGACACACTGTATATATGCATAATTAGGTGATTTTAAACACTGATTTAATTATAAACCATGGCTAAAATGGATGTTCTTTGGAAAAAGTGCCAAGGACAGGAAGAGTGATAGCTGGGTGTTTCCTTTCATTTTTCCCCTAATTTAGCAAGTGGTAAAACACGTACATTCTCCTGCATACATACCCTCTAAGATTTTCCCCAAAGAAAGAAGAAATCTACATCTACAGTTATTTTTATCCATATACTACAGAAAAGAGAAAGCATTATGTCAGGAAGCTCAATTTTTGCATGTAGCCACATAGGATTCTCAAAAGTTTCTAGTTTTTGGTAAAATGAGAAGGATTAAAACCACTGTACCTTCAAGAGATACAGATATTACTAAACAGTTTTCACTGAGTCCTAGTTTGGCACAGAAATCTTTGTCACTTGGCAGTGAAGAATATAAACAAATGCAAAGAAGTCACCTCAGAGACTATGGAGGACATCTCAAGAATTACATTCAGCAGTATTTAATGAAAATCTGACTAAAGTGATTACCAAAATATGGTATGATTTTTCTCATGTGATTCAGATACATGAAAAGAAAATCCAGATTTATTCAACTGTTCAGGAAAGTGTTTGTGTCTTATAATAACAATGTTCATGAGAATTACTTCATTCTATGTAGAGAAAGTATTTTTAAATGAAGGGATGTGTTTGCAATTCTTGTAATATATTTAGAGGAATGTTTAAAAACACATGTTTTTTTTGTTGTTTTTTTTTATTAATAATTTTATTTTTTTAATGGGGAGACATCAATAAATCAGGATACATATATTCAAAGATAACAAGTCCAGGTTATCTTGTCATTCAATTATGTTGCATACCCACCACCCAAAGTCAGATTGTCCTCTGTCACCTTCTATCTTGTTTTCTTTGTGCCCCTCCCCACCCCCTTTCCCTCTCCCATTCCCCCCTCCCCTCCGTAACCACCACACTCTTATCAATGTCTCTTAGTTTCACTATTATGTCCCACCTACGTATGGAATAATACAGTTCCTGGTTTTTTCTGATTTACTTATTTCGCTTCGTATCATGTTATCAAGATCCCACCATTTTGCTGTAAATGTTCCGATGTCATCATTTCTTATGGCTGAGTAGTATTCCATAGTGTATATGTGCCACATCTTCTTTATCCAGTCATCTATTGATGGGCTTTTTGGTTGTTTCCATGTCCTGGCCACTGTGAACAATGCTGCAATAAACATGGGGCTGCATGTGTCTTTACGTATCAATGTTTCTGAGTTTTGGGGATATATACCCAGTAGAGGGATTGCTGGGTCATAAGGTAGTTCTATTTTCAGTTTTTTGAGGAACCACCATACTTTCTTCCATAATGGTTTTACTACTTTACATTCCCACCAACAGTGTATGAGGGTTCCTTTTTCTCCACAGCCTCTCCAACATTTGCTATTACCTGTCTTGCTAATAATAGCTAATTGAACAGGTGTGAGGTGGTATCTCATTGCAGTTTTGATTTGCATTTCTCTAATAGCTAAAGAAGATGAGCATCTTTTCATATATCTGGTGGCCATTTGTATTTCTTCCTGGGAGAAGTGTCTGTTCATATCCTCTTCCCATTTTTTTATTGGATTGTTTGTTTGTTTGTTGTTGAGTTTTATGAGTTCTTTGTATATTTTGGATATTAGGCCCTTATCTGAGCTGTTGTTTGAAAATATCATTTCCCATTTAGTTGGCTTTCTGTTTATTTTGTTATCAGTTTCTCTTGCTGAGCAAAAACTTCTTAGTCTGATGTAGTCCCATTCATTAATTTTTGCCTTCACTTCTCTTGCCTGTGGAGTCAAATTCATAAAATGCTCTTTAAAATCCAGGTCCATGAGTTGAGTACCTATGTCTTCTTCTATGTACTTAATTGTTTCAGGTCTTATGTTTAGATCTTTGATCCATTTTGAGTTAATTTTTGTACAGGGGGAGAGACTGTAGTCCAGTTTCATTCTTTTGCATGTGGCTTTCCAGTAAAAAAAAAAAAAAACACATGTTTTAACAAGGGTTTTATATGTGTTGAGTGCAAGCCACTTTGACAACAGTATCATTGCAGAGAATGCGTATGATATATCTTTTGTAATGTATCAGGGATAGTATTTAAAACACATGTAATAAAAGATGTTTATAAAAGTTTTACGTGCAAGATACTTTAAGAAGTGTATTATTTCAGGGACTAAATGTGACAGCTCTTCAGTAAAGCATTTAAAGAAGTGTTTAAAAACACACATAATAAAAATGTTTTAAAAGAGTGGCACCCACTTACTACAAAGAGAAGAGTGTTTGCTTTTTATTTTAAGTGAAACAATGTGTTTGACATTCTGCATTCATTTAAAGTGTTTAAGAGACATTAAAGGAAAGTCTTCATGGTCTGAGGGTCTTTCTGCATATCAAAAGATGGCTACTCCACCTCCAAGGATATCTGTGCTTTAGGCAAGAAAAAAGTGGAAGAATAAAGGGCAAAAGATAAAATGATCACAGCAGTTTTCAGAAGTTTCTTCTCCAATTCAAAGAAATGTCTAAATTTTATTGGCCAGAATTGTGTCATATCATTTCCCCCAATGTCGAGGAAGGTTGAAAGATAAGTATTCAATTATGTTGGGTTCTGTTATTGGCAATAAAAAAATAGTTACTGGATATACAACTAGCAATATCTGTCTGAGGGTATTTTGAACATTTTTGCATTTTATTAGCTGTGTCTGATTTAATCATGTTTATCTCTGCAAAATCAATTGAAATTTTGAACTCTACTGACTCCCTATCTACTCCAAGTGAAACATTAATTTTATGGACTCCCTATCTACTCTAAGTTCCAAAATAGATGTTACTCTGCCCCCTTACTTAGGTATTAGAAAAAAATAGGGATGATGTCAGAGTAATAGCAGTATGAGAGATACTCCTGACCTCTCCCCTTAAAATTTCAACAAATTGAAGAGTGACAATACAGTGAAGCAACCAGAGCTGAGCTCACAGGGTTGCCTGAAAGACCCATGCATGGAATGAACTAAAGGTGGGAAGGGTTGAGAAGGGGGAAAGGAAGATAAAATGCACTTGTGATCCGGCTCCAGAGAGAGGAGCCTGGACTGTCCAGGTTTTTGCCCACAGGGGCTCCGAAGAGGTAAGAAACCTGGAGTGACTGGATTTTTTTCTACCAGTGATCCAGAGAAGAAAGAAGCTCGGACTATTTGGGTTTTGGTCTACAAGGGCTCCAGAGAAGGGAGACACCCAGACTGACTGGGATTTTCTCTGCCAGGCCTCTGGAAAGGGGAGGGCCTAGAGTGACTGAGTCTCTTTCTGCCAGAAGGAGCAGTGAGATTGAGGCACAGGGGCAGACACTAAACCAAAGCCATGGCAGAAAAAAGGACCAGGGCCAGTGTTCCTACAGTCTGCCCATAGCCTGCACTGGGCACAGAGATAGAAAACCTAAGTGTAGTCCCTTAACCTCCCAGATCCCATCTCCCTCATCTCACATGGTATAGAGCAGGGGTCCCCAAACTACGGCCTGCGGGCCACATGTGGCCCCCTGAGGCCATTTATCCGGCCCCCACCGCACTTCTGGAAGGGTACCTCTTTCATTGGTGGTCAGTGAGAGTAGCATAGTTCCCATTGAAATATTGGTCAGTTTGTTGATTTAAATTTACTTGTTCTTTATTTTAAATATTGTATTTGTTCTCGTTTTGTTTTTTTACTTTAAAATAAGATATGTGCAGTATGCATAGGAATTTGTTCATAGTTTTTTTTATAGTCCGGCCCTCCAACGGTCTGAGGGACAGTGAACTGGCCCCCTGTATAAAAAGTTTGGGGACCTCTGGTATAGAGAGTGGCAGAGACAGACCCCAGAGCTAATTCTCCATATCCACTCTCTCACCTGAAGAACAGAGGTACTCTGTGTCTGGTCCCCTCATCTGCTGAGACATAGGGAGGAGTGCCTGGAAGCCTGAGATCACCATTACTAAGACTGTAAGGCCCTCACAACACACTCCACCCACCAACGCAGCCCAACCTACATCACTGCAACAGCAACATCTCAGCTAAGGTCAGCACTATAACTTCACAGAGCTAAAACTTGTAATACAGCACCACTTACTAGAAGAAAGCAAAACAACCTCTCAAAACTAAAATCTTTTCTTTCTCTTTTTCTCTTTTGAATTTCATTTTACTTAATTTTTATATTATTTAGTTTTATTTTTCTGGGTGTTTTGTTTGTTTTTGTTTTTGTTCTTTGTGGGTTTTCGCTTTTACTTATCATTATTTTTTAAACTTTTACATTTTTTTCATGGTATTTTTTTATTTCTATTTTTCTTTTTTTAGTTGAATTTTTGTTAGAGTTCTTAACAATACAATGCTTAAATGCTATCAAGAAGAAATCAAATACCATAGCTACTCCAAATAGAGATGTAGTTTGAAAGAAAATGAAATATCCTCAGAAAGCAGTCTCAATCACACAAAAACTTTGGAGTTAAATAATGGAAAATTCAAAATTGAAGTTCTGAAAATAATGAGATGTAAGAAAATACTGATAAGCAATTTAATGAGCTCAAAAAACAAATTAATGAACAGAATGCGTACTTCACCAAGGAGATTGAAACTTTAAAAAAGAATCGAAGATGAAAAACTCAATACATGAATTGAAAAATGAGGTAGCAAGTTTAGCTAACTGAACACGCCAGAGAGACGAGAGTGTCAGTGACATCAAAGACAGGTAACTAGAGATGCTACGGAGAGAAGAGAGAGATTCATGAATTAAAAATTTTAAAAAGTTAGAGCTCTTCAAGAATTGTCTGACTCCACTGGAAAGAGCAATATAAAAATAATGTGATTATATCAGAAGAAGAGAGGAAGAAGAGCATGGAGAGCCTATTCAAACAAGTAATTGACGATAATTTCCCAAGCCTATGGAAATAGTTACATCTTCGAATCCAAGAAGCAAACAGAACAGCGAGTTACTGCAACCCAAACAGACCTTATGATAGTCCAAGGTCTATCATAATAAAATTGTCAAAACTCAATGACAAAAAAAGAATCCTGAAAGAAACTAGGGAAAAGAGGAACATAACATATAAAGGAAGGCCCATTATGTTATCATTGGACTTCTCAGCAGAAACTCTACAAGCCAGAAGAGAGTGAACCAAAACATTCAAAGTACTGAAAGAGAGAAATTACCAGCCAAGAAAACAATATCTATCAAAGTTATTCTTTAAGCATGAAGGAGAAATAAACATTTTTGCAGACATACAAAACCTAAGGGAATTTATCACCAGAAAACCCCCATTGCAGAAAATACTCAGTGGGGTTATTCAACCAGATATAAAGAACAAAACTATAAGTAAAAGCTCCAACAAGGTCACATTAAAAACAAAGATAATCTGTGGCAACAATAACATAAAACAGAAGAGAATAAAGATCTGAAGTAGTCAAGGAGGATGCAGTGCAGAAACACTCATAAAATAAAGGACTTCTGTACATATGAACATTCCTCTCTTAATAACCTAATGGTAATCACCCACAAAAAAGCCACTACTGAAATACACAGCTTTAAAAAAAGAAGAAACAGGGAAAAGAAATATGGAGTACCACCAGAGAAAACAACTGACAGAAACTCAAATGAGAAGAACCAAACAAGATATAGAACTACTAGGAAACAAACCATAAAGTGGCTATAGGAAATATTCAAGCATCAATAATTACCTTAAATGTACATGGACCAAACTCACCAATAAAGAGGCAAAAAGGAGCAGATTAGATCAAAAAACAAAACCCAACTCTATTCAGCCTCCAAGAGACAGATCTAAGCTGCAAGGACCAAAGTAGACTAAAAGTGAAAGGCTGGAAAACAATTCTCCAAGCAAATAATACCCAAAGAAAAGCAAGTGTAGCCATACTCACATCTGATGATGCTGATTTCAAGACAATAAAGGTAACCAGAGACAAAGATGGACATTTTATAATGACAAAGGGGACATTGTATCAAGAAGACATTACACTTCTTTGTATGCACCAAATCAGGGAGCACCCAAATATATAAGACATTTACTAACTGATCTAAAAAGAGAAACAGACAAAAAACACAATCATACTTGGAGATCTCAACACAACACTGACAATTTAGATAGATCATCCAAACAGAAAATCAATAAAGAAATATCAGCCTTAAATGACACACTAGACCAAATGGACATAATAGAGCTTTATAGGACATTTCATCCCAGGACATTAGATTATAATTTCTTTTCCAGTGGGCATAGAACATTCTCAAGGATAGATCATAGGTTGGGCCATAAAACTAACATCAACAAATTCAGAAAGATTAAAACTAAACCAAGCAGACTGACCAGGCAGTGGCGCAGAGGATAGAGCATTGGACTGGGATGTGGAAGGACCCAGGTTCGAGACCCCAAGGTTGCCAGCTTGAGCGTGGACTCAACTGGTTTGAGCAAAAGCTCACCAGCTTGGACCCAAGGTTGTTGGCTCGAGCAAGGGGTTACTCCATCTGCTGAAGGCCCATGGTCAAGGCACATATGAGAAAGCAATCAATGAACAACTAAGTTGTCACAACAAAAAATTGATGATTGATGCTTCTCATCTCTCTCCGTTCCTGTCTATCCCTCTCTCTGTCTCTGTAAAAATAAAAATAAAAAGAAAAGAAAAACTAAACCAAGCAGCCTGACCAGGGGGTGGCACAGTGAATAGAGCATCAGACTGGGATGCAGAAGACCCAGGTTCGAGACCTCGAGGTCACCAGCTTGAGCACGGGCTCATCTGGTTTGAGCAAAAGCTCACCAGCTTGGACCCAAGGTCGCTGGCTTGAGCAAGGAGTTACTCGGTCTGCTGTAGCCCCATGGTCAAGCACATATGAGAAAGCAATCAATGAACAACTAAAGTGCCACAATGAAAAACTGATGATTGATGCTTCTCATCTCTCTCCCATTCCTGTCTGTCTGTCCCTATCTATTCCTCTCTCTGACTCTCTCTCTGTCTTTGTAAAAAAAAAAAAAATTGTTTAAAAAACTAAACCAAGCATAATGCTTTTAAATTAGAATTCAACAAAAAAAAGTAAAAAAAAAACTACAGAAATGTGGAAATCAAACAAAGTACTTCTAAAAAATGAGTCAAACAAGAAATAAAAGTAGAGATCAAAAGACACACAGACAAAGGAGAATGACAATACGACATATCAAAATTTCTGGGATGCAGTGAAGGCGGCAATAAGAGGAAAGTTTATATCATTACAGATTTATATCAAGAAACAAAAGAAATCCCAAGTAAACAACCTAACATCACATCTTAAAGAACTAGAAAGAACAAAAAAGGTAACTCAAAGTTAGAAGAAAAGGAAATAGTATAAACTAGAGCAGAACTAAATGTAATAGAGAACAAAAAAAACGATACAATAATTTAATACAACAAAGAGCTGTTTCTTTGAAAAGATGAATAAAGTTGACAAACCCCTGGCTAGACTCACTAAGTAAAAAAAAAAAAAAAAAAAGAACTCATATAAACAAATTCCAAAATAAAAAAGGAGAAATTACAACAGACACCACAGATATACAAATCCAATAATCTAGAAGAAACGGATAAGTTCCTAGAACTATACAATCTTCCTAGACTGAGTCATTAAGAACTGGAAAACCTAAAGAGACCCATAAGCAGGGAGGAAATAGAAACAATGATCAAAAACCAATCCAAAAATAAAAGTCCAGGACCAGATGGCTACACTATTGAATTCTACCAAACATTCAAAGATTTGGTACCTATCCTTCTCAAAGTCTTCCAAAAAATAGAAGAAGCAATACTACCTAACACATTTTTTGAGGCCAACATAACTCTGACACCAAAACCTGGCAAGGACAACACACACACACACACACACACACACACACACACACACACGCACACTACAGACCAATATCTCTAATGAATACAGATGCAAAAATCCTAAACAAAATACTAGTAAATCAGATACAACATACATTAAAAAAATAATACATTATGACCAAGGAGGATTCACTCTAGGAGCAAAAGGATGGTACAACATACATAAATTGATCAACATAATACATCACATCAACAGTGGTAGAGCATTTGCCCAACATGTGGATGTCCCAGGTTTGATTCAAAGTCAGGGCCACAGGAGAAGCAATGATCTGCTTCTCCACATCACCCCACCCCCTTCTCCTTCTCTCTCTTCTTCTGCTGCAGCCATGGCTTGATTGGTTCTAGTGCATTGACCCTGGGCACTGGGGATGACTCTGTGGAGACTTCACCTCAGGTGCTCAAAATAGCTTGGTTGCGAGCATGACCCCAAATGGGCAGAGCATTGGCCCTAGATAGGTGTTGCCTAGTGGATCCCAGTCAGGGCACATGCAAGAATCTGTTTCTCTAACTCTCCTTCTCTCATTTGGAAAAGAAACAAAAAACCAAATATCATAAGATCCTATCAAGAGATGCAGAAAAGGCATTCAATAAGATACAACATCCCTTTATCTTTAAAATACTCAATAAAATGGGTATAAAGTCATCCTTCACCATATCACAGTTCAATTTTTGCAGTCTCACTATTGAGAATATTTAATTGTATATATCTAATTTTGTATCATGGATTTTTCACTGTATCGTAGGATTTCGCAGTATATAGGTATCTTTATGTATTTATTATTTTAACTATTTTTGTGGTAAAATAAGTATTTTCTAGCCTAGATATTAAAAATATAAAAATATTAATTAAAACATATTAGTATTCACTGGTGAGTACCCATATAGAATTTTATATATTGGGCCTGAACAGGTGGTGGCGCAGTGGATAGAGTGTCGGAATGAGATGCGTATGTGCTTTGACCAGGCAAGCCCAGGGTTTGAACTGGAGATCTCAGTGTCCCAGGTCAACACTTGATCCACTGTGCCACCACAGGTCAGGCTAAATTTCATTTTCTAAATAAAAAAATAATATAAAATAAAGATAAACTAAAAGCTATATGACACAAAACTTTACATATAAGTAGGTCTGAAAATTACTGATAATAGCAGAAACAGGAGACTACTAATTATTAATAATTTAATTAAATACTACATATTTTTTAAATTACAAATTTAGATTTGCTTTAAATCATCTAAGCAAGATAAATCTTAATAGAAACTGCCAAAATTTATATGCACCCATATTCAACAAGGTAAAACCTTAGACATGCAGACTGAAGTAACAGTGGAATGAATACTATGTCTATAACAGGGGTCCCCAAACTACGGCCCGTGGGCCACATGCGGCCCCCTGAGGCCATTTATCCGGCCCCCGCCGCATTTCCGGAAGGGGCACCTCTTTCATTGCTGGTCAGTGAGAGGAGCACATTGACCATCTATCTCATTAGCCAAAAGCAGGCCCATAGTTCCCATTGAAATACTGGTCAGTTTGTTGATTTAAATTTACTTGTTCTTCATTTTAAATATTGTATTTGTTCCCATTTTGTTTTTTTACTTTAAAATAAGATATGTGCAGTGTGCATAGGGATTTGTTCATAGTTTTTTCTTATAGTCCGGCCCTCCAATGGTCTGAGGGACAGTGAACTGGCCCCCTGTGTAAAAAGTTTGGGGACCCCTGAGTTAAAGTCTTGAGCATGTTCTCTCCAGAGCTATCTTATTAATCTTTTATACTATGGAGTTTCTAGTTCCTGTGATAGTGATATTGAGCTTATAGACCAGGGGTCCCCAAACTTTTTACACAGGGGGCCAGTTCACTATCCCTCAGACCGCTGGAAGGCCGGACTATAAAAAAAACTATGGGCCCTGGCCGGTTGGCTCAGCGGTAGAGCGTCAGCCTGGCATGCGGGGGACCCGGGTTCGATTCCCGGCCAAGGCACATAGGAGAAGTGCCCATTTGCTTCTCCACCCACCCCCCTCCTTCCTCTCTGTCTCTCTCTTCCCCTCCTGCAGCCGAGGCTCCACTGGAGCAAAGATGGCCCGGGCGCTGGGGTTGGCTCCTTGGCCTCTGCCCCAGGCGCTAGAGTGGCTCTGGTCGTGGCAGAGCGACACCCCGGAGGGGCAGAGCATCGCCCCCTGGTGGGCAGAGCGTCCGCCCCTGGTGGGCGTGCTGGGTGGATCCCGGTTGGGCGCATGCAGGAGTCTGTCTGACTGTCTCTCCCTGTTTCCAGCTTCAGAAAAATACAAAAATACAAAAAAACAAAAAAAAAAAACAAAAAAGAAAACTATGAACAAATCCCTATGTACATTGCACATATCTTATTTTAAAGTAAAAAAACAAAATGGGAACAAAAACAATATTTAAAATAAAGAACAAGTAAATTTAAATCAACAAACTGCCCAGTATTTCAATGGGAACTCTGGGCCTGCTTTTGGCTAATGAGATTGTCAATGTCCAGTTCCATATTTGTCACTGCTAGCCGTAACAAGACAAGTGATATGACGCACTTCCGGAGCCGTGACGCGTGCCTCCCGCGTCACCGGAAGTAGTACTATATGTGAGCGACGCTATGCTTTGCTCTCACTGATCACCAATGAAAGAGGTGCCCCTTCCAGGAGTGCGGCGGGCCGGATAAATGGCCTCAGGGGGCCGCATGCGGCCCGCGGGCCATAGTTTGGGGATCCCTGGTCTAGTCTCTAGTCTGAAGGTTGAGGGATGGGTAAAAAAGGTGAAGAGATTAAGAAGTATAAATAGCCGGTAATAAAAATAGACCTGGGGTCTCACCTATGGTGGCATAATGGATAAAGCGTCACCCTGGAATGCTGAAGTCACTGATTCGAAACCCTGGCTTGTCCGGTCTAGGCACATATGACAAGCAATCAATGAACAACTGAAGTGAAACAATTATAATTGAAAATTTTTTAAATATTTTAAAATAGTCTACACGGCCTTAGTTCTTAAATTTAATTTTCAAGGAAGTCTGAGCTGAAGAGAAAAGAATAATAACCCCATATTAATAGCTATGGTACATATGTAGTTGGAGGAGGGATAAAAAACTATTTCAGAAGGGTGATACTCATGAGTATCAGCTTATTCTTATTTTGATTAAAAATGTTTGCATTTTTATAGAAAAATCCTGAAAAAGCTCATGATTTCAAAGGTTAAAGACAAAGAGAGAACCTTAAAAGCAGCAAGGTAGAAACATTTAGTTACCTATGAGGAAGTTCCCATAAGGCTGAAGGTTGATTTCTCAACAGAAACATTTCAAGTCTGAAGGGATTGGCATGAAATACTCAAAGTGATGAAAAGAAAAAACCTACAACCTAGACTACTTTACCCAGCAAGGCATCATTTAAAATAAAAGGAGAAATAGCTTCCGAAAGGAAATAAAAAAGTTAAAGGAGTTCATTACTACCAAACCAGTAATGCAAAAAATATTAAAGGGCCTGATTTAAGAAGAAGGAAAAAAAGAAATAGAGAGGAACACAGGTATAAAGAATGAAGTGGCAATAAAAAAGTAACTATCAATAATAACCTTAAATGTAAACAGATTAAATGTTCCAATCAAAAGGCATATAGATAAGAAAACATGACCCACATATTTGCTCTTGACAAGAGACCCACTTTACATATAGAACAAATGATACATAAGGCCAAAAGTGAAAGGAAAAAAATATATATTCCACACAATAGACCCTGGCTGGTTGGCTCAGTGGTAGAGCATTAGCCTGGCGTGCGGGAGTCCTAGGTTCGATTCCCGGCCAGGGCACACAGGAGAAGTGCCTATCTGCTTCTCCACCCCTCCGCCTCTCCTTCCTCTCTGTCTCTCTCTTCCCCTCCCGCAGCCAAGGCTCCATTGGAGCAAAGTGTGCCTGGGAGCTGAGGATGGCTCTGTGGCCTCTGCCTCAGGCGCTAGAGTGGCTCTGGTCACAGCACAGTGACGCCTCGGATGGGCAGAGCATCACCCCCTCGCTGGCATGCCGGGTGGATCCCAGTCGGGCCCATGCAGGAGTCTGTCTGACTGCCTCCCCATTTCTAGCTTCAGAAAAATACAAAAAAAAAAAAAAAAAAAAGGAAATGAAAAAAAAAGCTGGGGTAGCAACACTCATATCAGACAAAATAGACTCCAAAACAAAGGCCATAATAAGAGACAAAGAAGGTCACTACATAATGTTAAAGGGATTGATTGATCTGGCATAAGGATATGACCCTTGTAGACATATATAGTACATATACCTAACAAAAGTTCTTATTTGAAAATGAGAAAGTATATATTTAGTAAAAAAGGAGGTTTATAAGAAAACTAATTCCTCATCATAGTAGTAGTAGTGGTAACAAAATCTATTTTTGGATTTCCATATACTGTGCCATATATAAACACCAAGATACATTATTTCATTCACTCATCAATAGCTCGATTCACCCCTCACAGCTTCCGAACAGTCCTTCTTCTTGACCTCTTTCCTTCCTTCCAACCTACCATCAGTGACACTGCAGTCCTTTTTGACTACTGAGCTCCTGCAGCACCCCCCACTCCTCCCATTTTTCTTTACTAAAAAAGTTGTGCATGGACATAGTGACAGGCTGGGTGTAGCCCTCTGAAGAGAACTCATTTCCCCACCTAGAGGAAAGGATTTAGACCACAGGTAGTACTCTCCTAGGTTGTCTAAAAGGAAAAATCTAAACTATTGCTATTTAGAGATACTGTATAAAGCAGTGGGCTCTCCCTGGGGTAGAGCCTTGTAAAGTTCAATTCAAAGAAGCTCAACATAGTCAAACTGCTGAGATTCTCTCTAAAATTCCAACCACTTCAGAAGTAATTCTGGGGAAATCATTGGAAGGGGCCAGGAGGAGAGAGCTAAAATCAAAGAAAGTCAGATGATATAGTTAATAAAGTTACATTTTATAGAATTTTGTGAATATCTGTGTTTAATGTGTTTTACTTTCATTAATTTTATTTTTAAAAGTCTGATCACTTGTTACCAGTTTTAATTTTTCAAAAATATACTCACAGTTTATGGAATAAAATATTAAGGAAAATAAACATTGAAATACCAATATTGTCATTTTGCTTTAGTGCAATAAACACATAGCAGAAAGCCAACAGATACCACCTTAAGTTTTATAATAAAGAAACAACTACAGCTTGACCAGGCGGTGGCACAGTGGATAGAGCTTCGGACTGAGACGCAGAGGACCCAGGTTTGAAACTCCGAGGTCACCGGCTTGAGTGCGAGCTCATTCAGCTTGAGCATGCGCTCACCAGCTTGAGCAAGGGGTTGCTGGCTTTGAGCGTATGAACATAGACATGACTCTGTGATCACTGGCTTGAGCCTAAAGGTCGCTGGCTTGAGCAAGGGGTCACTCGCTCTGCTGTAGCCCCCTAGTCAAGGCACATATGAGAAAGCAATCACTGGCCCTGGCCGGTTTGCTCAGTGGTAGAGCGTTGGCCTGGCGTGTAGAAGTCCCGGGTTCGATTCCCAGCCAGGGCACACAAGAGAAGCGCCCATCTGCTTCTCCACCCCTCCCCCCCTCCTTCCTCTCTGTCTCTCTCTTCCCCTCCCGCAGCCGAGGCTCCATTGGAGCAAAGATGGCCCGGGCGCTGGGGATGGCTCCTTGGCCTCTGCCCCAGGCGCTAGAGTGGCTCTGGTTGCGACAGCGCGACGCCCCGGAGGGGCAGAGCATCGCCCCCTGGTGGGCAGAGCTTCGCCCCTGGTGGGCGTGCCAGGTGGATCCCGGTCGGGCGCGCATGCGGGAGTCTGTCTGTCTCTCCCTGTTTCCAGCTTCGGAAAAATACAAAAAAAAAAAAAAAAGAAAGCAATCACTGAACAACTAAAGAGCGGCAACAAAGAACTGATGCTTCATGCTTCTCATCTCTCTCCTTTTTTTGTCTGTCTGTCCCTGTCTGTCCCTCACTCTGACTCTCTCCCTCTGTCTCTGTCAAAAAATAAAAAAATAAAAACAACTACAGAAATACTACTTTGTTTAGAGTCAATTACCAAATGGACTGGAAGTGTACCTCTTTATACTATAGGACATTTCTATATACTATGGACTCATTCTTTCAATATGCATTTTGAAGTTATAATAGTTATAATAATTAGGTTGGTGTGATGCTGGTCAATAAATTTGTGCCACTATAAAAGCTCAAATATTTTTACAAAAGAAGTTTGTGATAAAACAGACTTTCCAAAGGAGCTAGAGAAGATGTGTTTAAATGATTACCTTGAATAGGTAATTTATACATAGGTAATAATAGGTCTCATGTGCAAAACTAAGACAAGATACCCACAGTGTATAAAATAAAACAAATATTTTTAGTAAATAATGAGCACTGTTTTGTTGATCTTCAAATTTGCCATTACATTTTTAGTGAAGAAGGCCTACTGATAGCACTGACATAAAACTTACATATCTCTGACAAAGTGTAGTGTCTCCTTCCTTGAAAAGAAAAAAGAAAACTTCTTTAAACCTATTGTATTCAATTAGACTTTGAATCAGAGATCTGAGTTGAAGTCCCATCTCTGCACATCAATTCTGTGTAAACAGTATAACCTTTGAACCTCTGTTTCTCTATTTTAAAAAGTGGGAAGAATAACATCTGATAAAAACAGGCTACTTCATTTAATTTAATGACAACCCTAGGTAAACCTGCTTTGAAAACAATGAAGCACCTAAAATAAATGATATTAAATTATTATCACTTAAAAGAACAAATGCATATATAATTCTAAACAGAAAAAGAATAGTTACAGGATTTGGAAAATATATATATTCATACTAAAGGTCAACATTCCTGATTAAGTTTATTACACCTTATTAAAGTTCTATTTTAGAAATAACACATACCATAAATGGATTACTATATTTTACTGCTAAGAAGTACTTGAACTCATTAAGAAAATGAACAACCTTGTTTAAAAAATATGCAAATATCTGAACAGACACTACATCAAAGAAGATATACAGATGGCAAATAAGCATATGAAAAGATACTCAACATCACATGTCATTTGGGAATTTCAAATTAAACAACAATAAAATATCACTACACACCTATTGGAATGGGCAGAATCCAAAACACAGTAACAAATACTGGTGAGTTATGTATTTGCAAACTCTCATTCACTGTTTCTGGGAAAGTAAAATGGTTATAGCCACTTTTGGAAGACAAATTTGTAGTTTATTGTAAAACAAAACATACTCCCTACCATATGACTCAGCAATTGTGCAACTTGGTATTTACTCAAATGATTGAAAATTTTTGTCCACACAAATATCCGCACACAAATGTTTATAGAAGCTTTATTCTTGTCAAAATTTGAAAACAATTAAGATTCCCTTCAGTAGGCAAATGGATAAATTGAGGGACATTCAGATAATTGGAATTATTATTCAGCATTAAAAAAAAATAAGCTGGTCCTGGCCTGTTCACTCAGCAATTGAGCATCCACCCGGCTTGTGGAAGTCCCAGGTTTGATTCTTGGTCCGAGCACACAAGAGAAGTGACCATCTGCTTCTCCACCCTTCCCCCTTGTCTCTTTTTTTCTCTCTCTCTCTCCTACCATCCCGCAGCCATGGCTCAAATGGTTCGAGCAGTTTGGCCCCAGGCACTGAGGATGGTTCCATGGCCTTGCCTTAGGCACTGCAATGGCTCAGTTTGCAGCAACAGAGCAGTGGCCACAGATGGGCAGAGCATCGTCCCCTAGTGGGCTTGCCAGGTGGATCCTGGTCGGGGCACATGCGGAGTCTGTCTCTTTGCCTCCCTTCCTCCCCGCCTCTCATTTAATAAAAAAATAAAAAATGAATGAGCTATCAAAAGCCTTGAAAATACATGGATGAAATTGAAAAGTATATCACAAAGTGAAAGATGCCAATTGAAAAGGCTTTATATTGTGTGATTCCAACTATATGATACTCTGGAAAAGGCAAAATTATGAAGGCAGTAAAAGAGTAAATATTTGCCAGGAATTAGGAGATAGGGAGGACTAAAGAGGCAGAACTAAGAGTATGTTTAAGGCAATGAATTTATTCTGTATGATACTATAATGGGGAATATATGTCATTATACATTTGTCTAAACACATAGAATGTACAATACCAGACTGAATCCTAATGTAAACTACAAATTTTGGGTGACAGTGATATGTGAACATAGGTTTATCATTTGTAAAAATTGTACCAATCTGGGACGGGACTTTAATAGTGGGAGAGCTGGGCATTTATGAGGGCAGGAGATGTACAAAAATCTCTGTACCTTCTGCTCAATATTACTATATACCTAAAACTGTTCTAAAATGTAAACTTTATTTTTTTAAAGTACCTCACACACATACACACACATTTTCACTTTCTAGAAGCATATTTAAGTAATGAAAATTAATATTTAGCTGTACCATAGGGTAGTTTTTTTTAAAATAACACTGTATTCAAAATCATAAACACACATGGTTTTTAATTTATTCTTTGCAATGATTAATGTTACAACAAACTAATCCTTAAATGAATTCTGGAGACCATGGAAACCATTTAAATGGAGATAACTGATTAGTTCAATTCCAAAAATTACTATAATAAAGACCTTAAAGGAATCAAAGTGGGAATTTTACCAATACCATTATCCATTTAAATTAATTTCTGAAAAGCACAAACCTTAAAATTAAACCAACTAGTTAACTTAAGAGTTTTTAAATTAAATGCCAAAAACTTGAGAAGTTAGAGAAACTTAGGGACACTTCATTTCACATAAGGATAAAAACTATTTGAAATAGTATATTAGTTGGGATACTTTCAATTTCAAATGACAGAATACCAAAACAAACTAAAGAAAATAAAAAGGGTTAGGAGATTTTTTACTGTTTCCTGGGAAGAATAGAGGTAAATCCAGATACTGAATTATGTCTCCCTCTTCCTCCTTCCTGTGTCTCTGACCTAATTGCTTTCTTTTTCCTTCCCTCTCTCTCCCACTTCCTTCTTTTGTTTTCACCATCTTTGCTTATCTGAATATTCTCTCTCATTTTTTCCTACTGAAGAATTGATTCTTCCAAGTAGTAAGAATAGGTATGGTTTACAGTTCAAATCCTAGATTTGTTGTACCAGAGGAAAAAGAGAGCATTTATTTCCAAGAGTTTCTATGTAAAATCCCAGTGAATAAATCTGATTGACCCAGCTAGCACCATGTGTTCATCTGTAGGTTAGAACCTGTGGGAACTCTATTATAAACCCATTTTTATAGACAAGAAAGTGACCCAAAATGAGGAGAGCAGAAACGAGAAAAAAGAGTGGGAAAGCAAACTGAGAAGACAGCAGTTTGAATAATATATTTAATTTGGTTAATTTTGACTTATTTATTGAATAGAAAATGTTGTCTTAAAAATAAAGGTCCCAGGACTAAAACTATATTTCTACTGGGGAAATCCACAGAAGAAGTTATTTCTGAAATTTGATAATGAAGATGTAGAGCAGGTTAGACAATTAAATGGCACTGGGTACTTCAGGAAGTATTTTCTAAAAACTAAATATGGCTGGCATTTTCCTTTATTAGTAACCATACTGTCCTGTCAACATGAGGTTCATTCTGTACTGGTCTGTTTACATTTAATTTTTTTCTTTCAATTTGAGGCTAAAATTTGTCTTTAGAGCTTAGACTGATTGATTTCTATGACAGGAGACAATGGATTAGAATTCAAAGTATTAACAATACACTGTATTTAAAAAGTTACAATCTGACTTTGGGTGATGGGTATGCAACATAAGTGAATGACAAGATAATCTGGACATGTTTTCTTTGAATATATGCACCCTGATTTATTGATGTCACCCCAGTAACATTAATAAAAAAAATTAAAAAAAGTTCTCTACATAAATAAGACAAAATGGTCTTATCTTATTTCTAAGATGAAACCTAATATTAAATATAGTTACCATCTACCCATGGATAAGTCAGGGTTTTATTATTTTTGTTATTGATTTTAGAGAGAGAGGAAGGGGGAGAGAGAGAGAAACATTGATTTGTTTCTCCTAGAACTTATGCATTCATCTGTTGATTCTTTTATGTGCACTGACCAAGGACCAAACCCACAACCTTGGCATATTGGGACAATGCTCTAAACAATTGAGCTACCTGGCCAGGGCCAATAATTCAGGTTTTTAAAATCTTTTTTTCCACAACTGAATGTATTGAATGTTTGGAAGTTTGTCCAAATTAACATTGCTTGCCTTGGTTGATTTTTAAAAACTCAACATTATGGTAAATATTTAGATTTTTAACAAAAGCCTCAACTTCTTTAGTGTAGCTCTTTTCTTTCCCTGGAGTCTATTCTTTCATAAAAATATTGATAGCTACAGGCTTCTCATTAGTGTCGGCTCTGTTCAATTAGATCCCAGTAAATATGATAAGAGAAACTATAAAGCAAAATTCACCTTCAAAGATTTCCCAAAGATTTGAAGAACAGTGCTACTCATAAATGTCTCCTAAATCCTAAGTCATTATTCAGGAACACAACCTTTACCTTGTTCTGTTTCCTTTCAGTATACTAACTCCTATAAGTGTAAACTTAGACGGTTCAGTGGCATCTCAGGTTCTAACTATGCCATCTCTAGTCCAGCTCACAAATATCCATCAATTTCTTTCCCTCCTGAACTTTCTGTAGTACATTAATTAGTCACTTATTGACACTGTAATTGGGTTTAGTAAACAGCTTGGGGGTGGTAGAAAAACTGGAGATTTTAGAAGGTTAATGCCCCTCATTGTGTAGTATTTCTCAGTGCTCTTAGTCACAATGGAATAAGAGAAATAATACCACTGCAATCACCTGGAAGCATACACTGAAAGACTGTCCTGACACATCTTGGCCACTCATACATTGAATTGCACAGCTCTTGGGGTTATAAATTACATATCAAGCAGGATCTTTCCAATATGGAAGAATACTTTTTTTCTGTGAGCCCTTGACCTTGACTTTGTTCTCCTTAGCTCCCAGAAGTTTGATTCATTTCTGAATATCTAATTGCCACTCTCTGTAGAGTCTAAAAATACTATAAACATAGCTAGACAATCAAGAGCTGGTTTTATAGAGGGATTCCTTAATTATGCCTAATTATTAAGTTTCTTTTATTATCTAAGACATTTCCATTTCTTTTTTCCACTACCTGCTTTTTATTATTTACTAAATAAAAATATTAACATTTCTTAAATCAGTGTCTAAATTAGATTTAGAGTCTGTTCCATGGCCATACCACCCTGAATGTGCCCAATCTCATCTGATCTCAAAAGCTAAGCAGGGTTGGGCCTGGTTAGTACTTAGATGGGAGAATTGGTAAATTTCAGTAATTTGTACACCATTGCCAAATCAAGAGTCAGCACTCTCTGAAAAAATATTTAAAATCTAGGTAGGTCCAAAATATTTAAATATTTCTCATTCTAATATAGAAGTTTTAAGGGGTATAGCAAGGAGAAAAATGTATTGTCAACTTTTTCTGAAGTGAAGTAGTGGCAGGGATGGTCAATTTATTGACACCAGTAGCTAAGACATTTCCTTTTGGATAATTTACATATTACATTATCCACTCACCCAACTTTACCCATTATGTGTATTATTTCTGGATGCGGTGACTATCTAAAATTCAGTATAATAGCCCTGGCCAGTTGGCTCAGCGGTAGAGCGTCGGCCTGGCGTGCGGGGGACCCGGGTTCGATTCCCGGCCAGGGCACATAGGAGAAGCGCCCATTTGCTTCTCCACCCCCACCCCCTCCTTCCTCTCTGTTTCTCTCTTCCCCTCCTGCAGCAAGGCTCCATTGGAGCAAAGACGACCCGGGCGCTGGGGATGGCTCCTTGGCCTCTGCCCCAGGCGCTAGAGTGGCTCTGGTCGCGGCAGAGTGACACCCCGGAGGGGCAGAGCATTGCCCACTGGTGGGCAGAGCATCGCCCCTGGTGGGTGTGCCGGGTGGATCCCGGTCGGGCGCATGCGGGAGTCTGTCTGACTGTCTCTCCCCGTTTCCAGCTTCAGAAAAATACAAAAAAATAAAAAAATAAAATTCAGTATAATAATCAAAAACAATTTAACCCTTTACCACATTAGTATTTCACTGCACTAACAAAAATATATAGCATTGCAAAAAAAAAAAAAAAAAAAAAACTAGGATATCATTTATACTTATGTTTTAGTCTTATATCTTAAATCTATTCTTGTATCTTGATTCAGTTCTTTCTCACAGTTTAAACTACTTGAGTATAGCTGCTTTGTTAGGCAGTATTTTTTCCAAGCTTCCTTTTTCAGTTGCTTTCCAAAGGTGCAAAAATAATCCTGTCACAACAGAGAAGAAGAGCTTATAAAGATGCTTTAAAAACCTTATCACTAGGAAACAGTGCACAGGGTATTGTATAATATAGTGTCTTAAAATACTTCTGCTTACCTCCTCATTGATGCTGCTACAATATTTACATAACACTGCTAACTAATTCTTCATTATGTAGGTTATTTATCCTTTCTCTTGGAGTCTGTCTTCCCAGCACATTTAATATTATCAAATTGAGGCACTATTTCTGTTTCTACCTACTGTTTAGTTGCAATGTGTATCTTTTCAGCTCTGGGATTGCAATGGTGGGTCAGGATTCATCTTTACTGCTCTTTGGGCTAAGAAACGAAAAAGTAGGAGGTCAGAGTCTTGGTTAGCCATCAAAGCAAGTTGTTTATGGCTTCAGAATGGGTTATTTCAGAACCAAAAAATAAAATATAGAAAAATAAAATAGAATAAAGGACCTGTTTTGGTTCTGAGGAATAGTTGTCCTGGGAGCAGAAAGCAAAAGTGGAAACTAACATTTCAGAAATTACTTCAGTAGAAAGACATTTTTAGTATAAGGTATCTCAAAGGCTAGAGAAAATTATCTGAAGCATTAAATATTGTCAAGGCTATGTTGAATACATTTTTAAACCTTAGGCTGGAAGTTTTTACATTTCACATGGAAGAATTCATTCAGATCAGAAGAAAAAGAATATATATTTCCAAGTGACCAAGGAATGTTCCAAGATAAATAGCATGTAGCACACTGGTTCTACCTAGTATCAACCTGAATGTCAATCCAGATGGAGAAGTTCTTTAAGTTCTCTCTTCAATACTCTGTTAAGCCTGATTTCCCATTAATCTTCTTGCACATGTGTCTACCATTATAGCAGTACATCAAGTCAAAATCACCTAGCTCCCAACAGCGTTGTTGATCTCATTCTACAAATAAGTCACCTCATCAAGGCCAACCAACAATGTCTTGACTCATACCCATACCCTAATCTCCTGGAATTTAAACACACTGTTTCTCAAATACATTCCTCTTCCAGAAGTTAGGAAAATAAAACCTAGGGATCACTTCTAAGCTAGATTTTTCTGCATAATTTCTACCAATTCCCCAAGCAACCCCAAAGGTAGATATTTACAGTTACTGAGTTGCTAAACAGCCTTAGATTTATTATAAAGAGAAAAAAAATTCAGGGTAACTATTTTTTTTCTCAGCTGAAATGATAAGCATCTAAAGTTTTAGAAGTTCTATAAACCTGTTAGTTTTTCTTTATGTACTAAATCTGGCTATGGATATGCACAGTGGCCATATGTCATTTTTCTCACCAAGTAAAATAATAAAATCAGGGTCATTCTGTCAAATACGTGCAGTAGTCCTTCCAAAACTAATTCATACTGTCATCTAATGGGCAAATAAGACCCCAGTGTATCTAAATAGCTAAATATTAAAGTTGTGTGATAATTAAGGCTTAGAATATATGCTTAGAATAAAATCCTCCCTGTTTCTTCTAAAAATAAAAACAAGTAAATATTTATTGACTAATCAATAGACAGGCAAAGTTGTTTCTCAATAATGCTGTGAGTTGCATTTAATCATCCCCTTAGACTGAGGACAAAAACAGTCTCAAACAGTCCAAGTGACTTCCCAAGGTTACTCAACACATGAATGAGCTCCAATTAAGTTCTCCTAACTCCAGTCTTGTGTTACTTCCACTATATGATGCTGCAACTCTTCCTTTGAAAATTTAATCACAAAGATTACTACATCATTAAACTATAAACCTGTTTTCCTCCTATTCTATAAAGCAGGACTAGTCAACCTTTTTATACCTACCGCCCACTTTTGTATCTCTGTTAGTAGTAAAATTTTCTAACCGCCCACCGGTTCCACAGTAATGGTGATTTATAAAGTAGGGAAGTAACTTTATAAAATTTATAAAGCAGAGTTACAGCAAGTAAAAGCATATAATAATAATTACTTACCAAGTACTTTATGTCAAATTTTCGCTAAGTTTGACAGAATAAATCTTTATAAAACAACCTACTATAGTTAAATCTATGGTTTTATTTATACTTTGGTTGCTCTGCTACCGCCCACCATGAAAGCTGGAACGCCCACTAGTGGGCGGTAGGGACCAGGCTGACTACCACTGCTATAAAGCTTGTTGGTGCAAAATGCTATCCTCTGTTAAATTATATAACCTTGGGCAGGTCTAGGGTAAGTTTTGATCTCTTGAAATAGATCTGATTAAACACCTAAATCAAAATATAGGACTAAGGATTTGAAAAGCAAAAATACATTTTCAGGCTTTTTGCAAGTTCAGTTTCCAGCAAGAATGTTTTTAGATGATTTATCCTAGAAACTTTTCAAATTACTTATTATAATAAAATACTTGTTTATACTTAGTAACTCTACATAAGCATATTTGAAACCACTTTGAGAGGATAAACATGATTTTAAATTCTTTATACCAATTTCTGCCTAATGTAGAGGACTTATAACAGATGCATTATGGAGATTTAATGAACTTCACAAAGATAAAACATAGAATAGAGCACTTCCTTTAATATTACATTTTAACTCTCACACAACACTAGTTTAAGAGCACATTAGTGACCTTTAAAATCTAAGTAGATTGAATATGTTTGGATTTTTATTTATTTATTTATTTAATCTATCCATAAGGTATAAGAGTGTGCTGTCCCATATGAATTTTTTTTTTTTCTGAAGTGAGAAGCGGAGAGGCAGAGACAGACTCTCTCATGCGCCCAACCGGGATCCACCCAGCATGCCCACTAGGGACAATGCTCTGCCCATCTGGGGTATTGCTCCCTTCTACCTGGAGCCATTCTAGCACCTGAGACAAAGGCCATGGAGCCATCCTCAGTGCCTGGGCCAACTTTGCTCCAGTGAGCCTTGGCTGCAGGAGGGGAAGAGAGTGATAGAAAGGGCAGGGGGAAGGATGGAGAAGCAGATGGGCACTTCTGTGTGCCCTGGCCAGGAATCGAACCTGGAATTTCCACATGCTGGGCCAACACTCTACCATTGAGCCAACCAGCCAGGGCTGAATTTTTTTTTAGTGCCTATGCACACACATACACATGAGAGAGAGACAGACAGACAGAGAGGGAAGGGAGGGCGGACCAACAGGGACAGACAAGCAGGAAGGGGAAAAGATAAGAAGCATTAACTCATAATTGTGGCATCTTAGGTTGTTCATTGACTGCTTTCTCATATGTGCCTTGATCAGGGAACTCCAGATGAGCCAGTGACTCCTTTTTCAAGCCAGCAACCTTGAGCTCAAGCCAGCTATCTCCAGGCTCAAGTCAGATATCTCCAGGCTCAAGCCAGTGACCATGGTATCATGTCTATGATCCCACACTCAAACCAGTGACCCTGCACTGAAGCTGATGATCCCACTCTCAAGCCCGCGACCTCGGGGTTTCAAACCTGGGTCCTCAGCGTCCCAGGCTGACACTCTGTCCATTCTACTACCACCTGGTCATGCCTATGTGAAATTTTGTTGAAGTATAGATAGAAAGTCATTTTTATAATCCTGTAAACAACAGTTCTATTATACTGTGTTTCACAGGTGTTAATAACTTTAACTTAGTTTCACAATTTACATGTAATATATACATGCAATACATTAGTTTAACTTCTGAAGCAAGGAATAGTATGCCAAAAGTCCTATTTGAAATGGGACATAACTGAATGACAACTATTCTCTTTAAAATTAAATAAATGACAGCTAATATTCCAGAGGTGCAGCCCTTTCAAGTATAGTGCATTCATCTCTGAAGCTTTGATTTAAGTCATAATATAAATAAAATACCTTCTATTCTTTCTCTATGATCTCCAGTGGGCTTTTGCTGGTACTTTCTTTATCTTAAGCAACTTAACATTGTTTACAAAAAAGATTGAAATAGAATCTTTTTAAAGAAAGAGAAAGGAAAAAAGGCAAACTACCTGTAGACTTTTTAAAAAACATACGTTAAACCATTTTCTATATCTATCAATTACTCAATCAAAATAGATTACTTAATCGTTCCCCCCTCCATTTTATTTTCTTCATTCTCATAATTTTGTTCTTGACTCCCTGAGTCAATCCAAATTTCAGTCACTCTGAACATACTGGTTCTCCACTTATTTTTAGTTTAAAAATCCTCTTCAGCATTTTTGTAAGCTAGCAAGTTGATTTAGATAGAATCTATACTCCCTGCATAATCCAATAAAAACAGCTTATGTGTGTTTAAAGTGCTTTAAACATCTTAATATTTTTACCAATACATTTGATCCTCCAAGTCAAGAAAAATATTTGGAAAGTTTATGTGACTTACACAGTGCCATTCCCTTACTGCAGTTCTGACTCCAGAACTCTGTATCTTCCAATAGAAAAAAACCTAGTAGAAACAAATGTATGTAGTGATATTTGAAGAAAAATTAATATGCAGACTAAATCCTTGGGAACTGTAGGAAGACAAAAAGAAACTAATGTGCAAACGGCTTGGCATTAAAAAACATTCTCAAGACTGGCTGGTGACTTTCAGAAAACAAATTCCTGAAGAGTCTAAAGGCTGCCCTACTCTCATGGACAAATCAGTCTCTAACTTTCTTGAGCCTTTGCTTCTTACCTATATAATGGAAATAATGGCTGACATATCTAAATCCTCTTCAGTCGCCATTTTTCTTAGTCTCCCAGGCCCACTTGAGCAATATGACATTCCATGTAGTTCTTCAATATCATTACTATCATATAAATATGGTCACTACACTATTTGAAATATTCTATTTATTTATTTATTTTTAAAGATTTTTTTATTTATTCATTATAGAGAGGGGAGAGAGAGAGAGAGTGAAAGAAGGGGGGAGGAGCAGGAAGCATCAACTCCCATATGTGCCTTGACCAGACAAGCCCAGGGTTTTGAACCGGCAACCTCAGCGTTTCCAGGTTGACGCTTTACCCACTGTGCCACCACAGGTCAGGCCTAAATATTCTAATTCCATTAAAATGGATAATAAAGCAAATCCAGTTGTATTTTAAACTATAATCAAAATCTACATTGTGAAAAAAATTATATAAAATATGAAAAAAAAAACTTTTGTTTTTAAGATGGCAAAAGAAATATGAAGTCATTTCCATACAGAATGATTTTTGAATGAAGAAAAATTATAATAAAGACAAATTTTCAGAAATATAATAAAATTTGATGAAAAATGTTATACTAACTTTTGATGACAAAGATCTCTCCCTCTGTCTCTCTGTCTCTGTCTCCTATTTTTCCATAATAACCCAGACACACAGAATTATGACCATAATTCACATTTCATGGCCACAACAATCACTAGACTGTAAAAGGAACAAACAGTAGTTGAATTCATCTATAAAACAGAACATGCACAAAAGAGACAAGAAAGGGATATAATCACCAACAAATATTTAAGATGGCTAAGAAATAAAAGACCGATTTTTTAAAGAACAATAACCAGAATGTAATCAAGTTTGCCAAAAAAGTGCTAAAGACATGAAAAATAAGATTTTAAAGTTATGTTCATGAATAGACACTTCTCCCAGGAAGAGATACAAATGGCCAACAGATATATGAAAAAATGCTCAGCTTCATTAGTTATTAGGGAAATGCAAATCAAAACTACAATGAGATACCACCTCACACCTGTTAGATTAGCTATGATCAACAAGACGGGTAATAGCAAATGTTGGAGAGGCTGTGGAGAAAAAGGAACCCTCATTCACTGTTGGTGGGACTGTAAGGTAGTACAACCATTATGGAGGAAAGTATGGTGGTTCCTCAAAAAACTGCAAATAGAACTACCTTATGACCCAGCAATCCCTCTACTGGGTATATACCCCCAAAACTCAGAAACATTGATACGTGAAGACACATGTAGCCCCATGTTCATTGCAGCACTGTTCACAGTGGCCAAGACATGGAAACAACCAAAAAGCCCTTCAATAGAAGACTGGATAAAGAAGATGTGGCACATATACACTATGGAATACTACTCAGCCATAAGAAACGATGACATCAGATCATTTACAGCAAAATGGTGGGATCTTGATAACATTGTAAGGAGTGAAATAAGTAAATCAGAAAAAAACAAGAACTACATGATTCCATACATTGGTGGAACATAAAAATGAGACTAAGAGACATGGACAAGAGTGTGGTGGGTACCAGGGGTGGGGGGAGGGAGGACAAGGGGAGAGTTAGGGGGAGGGGGAGGGGCACAGAGAACTAGATAGAGGGTGGCGAAGGACAATCTGACTTTGGGCGAGGGGTATGCAACATAATTTAATGACAAAATAACCTAGACATGTTTTCTTTGAATATATGTACCCTGATTTATTAATGTCATCCCATTACCATTAATAAAAATTTATTTAAAAAAAAAAAAAAAAGTTATGTTCAGAGAAAATGAACATGTTGCTTAAGAGTAACATTTTTATACCACATGATAAAGAAAAAGCTATACCACTCAACTTTTATTTTATTTCCATCTTCTTTGTCAAGGATAGCAAAAATAATGTTGGTAAGAGAAAACTGAAGCTCAAGAAATGTGAGATTGTAAGAAAGCAATTCTCTCCCTAAATGACTTTACATCTTTTGTCCCAGATGAATTATATCCCAAGTTATAAAAGGAACTTTCAAATAAAATTTCTGTAACATTGAACTATTTCTTGAGGCACTGTGAATAATCAGAAAGAAAACCAAACTACTAAAAAAAGTTATAATTTCTTTTTAAATTAAAAATCAGAGGATTCTATAGATTCTGAGTATGAGAGTTTAATGCAATTCCAAGCTCTGTTCAATGGAAAATAAAAATATTTTAAGTGTAATTTCCTGAGAATTGAAGTGCATTAGTAGATCCAAATAGGAAAGACAAAAGCTAGACAAATGAGGGAAATTTCAACATCTTTGAAACTATGTTATCTAATAGTAGTTCATGTCTGTCCAAAAGACACCAATTTGTAAGTAAAATGGTATCACAGAAACAACATAAAATAATTAGATACTGCTTTAGAGAAAACACACGCATATACATGTACACACACTCCATTGCATTAAAGAAACAAGCCTTCCTCTATTCTATTACAAAATCTCAAGATTCTCTTCCTTCCACTCCTGCACTAAGTATAGTAGATAGCTCCTTGCCCTTCTTGATATGGATTAATGTGCCTCACCACCTACACTGTAGGGTTCTTTATATTCTTATTTTTTAAACCAACCTGGTAGAGTTTGATTTTCCAGTTTTGCCTCTAGGAAAGACCCAAAGGTGCTTTATTTTCTCATCCATGTATATCCCTAATGGGCTTGACCTGCCAGTTCTTCAAATATATATAATCCTGAATGCAATTTAGGCTTTCAGGCTGGGAGCCAGAAAACATGATGAAAGAGAGGTTCAAAGAAGCACTGCTCAACAAGCATTTGTAATATTAGCTGGGATTCAGGAGAAGCTATGCTTATGGATATAGATTTAAGAATCATCTTTATTAATACCAAAAAAAAATTAGAAGATACTATATTTAATGAGAAAGTTGTATAGAGAGAGCCAACAGGCCAAGATTGAGTCTTAAAAAATTCCAATGTGACCTATTTGAGACTTTCCACAGATGAGCTCTTAGATCTTTCCACAGGTCTCTACTAGCTTCCTGTGTTTCTCATTTCCTTCTCTCTTTGCAGAAGCTACCACAGACTCATCCTTCTCTACTTGGTAGTTTCTATCACTATCCCAGCTCCTACGATTCTGTTCATGTCAACTTTCTGGAACTTTCTTAAATTACTTTGAACATAAGTTTATAGGATCTTTATCTATTCTCCTTAGGATATGGTAACCACTATGGTAAAACAAACATACAAATAAATACACACAACTGCACATTTGCACATATACATATATGAGGAACATCAAAAAACAAAAAGAAACACAAGCTATTAAATATATATTGTAATCTCTAATTCAACAAATAGGAGTAAATGGATGCTTGATTGTCTTAATTTAGTCCTATGCTTTCATTTTTCCTGGAGGTAAGAGCCCATTACTTCTTCTTTCTTGCTTCATTCATTATCTTAACCCCTCTTTAGGAGATACCATGTAAGAAGTCCTCTTTTACTAAGCACAATATTTTTCAAACTCTTTACCCATATCCCAAGTAATAACTACACTTTACATCATTACTTAGCAAATACATAGCTGAATGTATGTATTAAGTTTGAAATAATTCCTATCCCTAGTGCAGTAAATATCTATTTTTTTCCTGTTGGTTTCTACCTACCAAACTAACCTCATTGTTACCTACTGAACCCAGAATAGACCCATGTTTTTAAAACTTCAGAGCAAAAGACTGAAACCATGCGTGAAAGTAAAATACATGGGGAATGAAAGTCATCCCTTTTGTTTGAGGGGTCACTGGCATTTCCCTGGCCTCCGGGAAGACCTCATCCATAGTGTTCTGCCCTGCTTAGCATTTTCCCATATTTACTTACACTTCAGCATTTTCTCACATTTCATCATACTGAGTCTATAGGGAGCGGGCTGAGACTCGGCAAGACCTATTCCTAATAACAAGGGTCAGATGAAGCAACAGAATAATAGTACTTCCTTCATATCTTTTCTCAAATGCCACTGTCTCTCTGAGGTCTTTTGTGGTCATCCCATCTATAATCCAAATCACTATCATCTTATTTCCCTTCAATACTTGTTTTTCTTTAGCAATTGACACTGATATTTTATATATTTAAGATACCTATTTATTATCTGTCTTTCCACTGTAATGTTAATTCTAAAGGGAGAGATGCAAAGAAGAAGAGTGTTTTTTGGAGAAAAACTTACCAAAGAGAAACAGCAAAGCAAACAATTCTTTCGAGCTCTGCTTACCCCAGAAGAAGTGTGGTCTGACCAAGTGTGGCTGTACTGCATGCCCCATAGCAGACGTGCAGCAGAAAGGAACCCTTAGCCCCATGGTGCTAGGGACAAGGAGAAAAAGCAGCTTTGTATGTAACAATGAAAATTTGTAGACAAGAACTTTCTCTTAAAATCTATGAGGAGTAATTGAAGATTTTAAGGGAAAATTTTAAGAGAAAAGACATGATTAGACTTGCCTTTTAGAAAGTATGCTGGCCCTGGCCGGTTGGCTCAGCGGTAGAGCGTTGGCCTGGCGTGCGGGGGACTGGGGTTTGATTCCCGGCCAGGGCACACAGGAGTAGCGCCCATTTGCTTCTCCACCCCCGCCCCCTCCTTCCTCTCTGTCTCTCTCTTCCCCTCCCGCAGCCAAGGTTCCACTGGAGCAAAAGATGGCCCGGACGCTGGGGATGGCTCCTTGGCCTCTGCCCCAGGCGCTAGAGTGGCTCTGGTCGCGGCAGAGCGAGGCCCCAGAGGGCAGAGCATCGCCCCCTGGTGGGCAGAGCATCGCCCCTGGTGGGCGTGCCGGGTGGATCCCGGTCGGGCGCATGCGGGAGTCTGTCTGACTGTCTTTCCCCGTTTCCAGCTTCAGAAAAAAAATAAATAAATAAAAAAAGAAAGTATGCTTTATTAGACTGTGGAAAAGTTGGTTAAACTAGCTAATATTAGCAATTCCTCTTGTCACTCTGTCTTCTGAGAAACTGGCTAAGGCTTTCTTCAGGTTAAAGAATAGGGCTGGTCAAGGCCTCATTAAATGCTAGGTAGTTCAGGGAGACACTCAGCTCCATTAGCTGTAAGGAATAAGTGCTTGAGTGTTGCTCGATGCAGTCATATATGCAAGGCAGAGAGAACAGAAATTACAATATGATTTTTTTCTACTTTATTCCAATTTTTAAAATTATAGTAGACAAATCACACAAAGAAACACAACTCTTTTACTTTGTAACTCTAAGGAACCTATTCAAAAATATTAGCTAGTTGGTATAATTTTGCATGCTTTTTAATAATAGCCTTCAAAATATAGTATGTATTTTACACTGTACTTACAGCACAACTCAGTTCAGAATACCCATACTTAAAGTGCTTAAAAGCCTCATGTGACTAGCAGTTAACATATTAGACAGCACAGTTTTAGATGGTTTTTGAGAGAAAACAATAAAATAATGAGGGTAGTGAAGAAATGTTTACTGAGTATCTATACTGGTAGTCCAACTGTACCAGTAAATTTAAACTGGTGTCAAATTTAATCCCCACTAAAACATGTGAGATAGCCCTTAATATCCTCTATTTCAGATGAAAAAAAAAAATAAGACATGCCACATAGAAATTTAACAAAACTGTCAAAAGTCATCCAGCTAATAAGTGTATCCGGCTCAAGATAGCCTCTTTCTATGCCTCTTTTCTACCTCAAGGAAGGTGTTTTTATTAAATTTTTCATTACTAATACATGTTTAAGCTATAGAAAATATTACCAAATGTCTTGTTAACTATTAAGGTAGGTAAAAAGAAAACTGTATTCATTTTCTTTATTATTTCAAAGAAGATGCATAAATACTGTTATTTCACTATAAATGTAATTTTGTACCCACTGATTTGTATTATTTCAAGACATGGTTTTTATATAGATCATAAATTTGGAATCTCTAAAATAATATCTAAAGCTGGTGGTTGTCAGCTTCTGTCATTTATCAAATCAGTCTTGTTACAAACTGTAAATTTCTTGGTCTTGGTTGTGAAGGGCATGTGAATATGACAGTGTCATGGTCTGACATGACTGAAGAAAATATGCTTGTTCTGATTTGCTGTGCATTAAAATATTAATCCCACAACATGTAGGCCTATATTTACAAGCCATTGCAAATTGATGCTCTGCATACTTTGGTCACAGCTAATTCGGACATACTGTAGTTGAATGTGAATTGGCCATGCAGTATTAAGAAGATAAAAAAAATAAATGTACTTATTTTGTTGTTTAAATTTGATACATACTACTAGTTGTAAAATTTTTTATTTTGATAACCTGCTACTGATTGAAAACAGTTTTTAAGAGTTTATGAGCCCTGGCCGGTTGGCTCAGCGGTAGAGCGTCGGCCTAGCGTGCGGAGGACCCGGGTTCGATTCCCGGCCAGGGCACATAGGAGAAGCGCCCATTTGCTTCTCCACCCCTCCGCCGCGCTTTCCTCTCTGTCTCTCTCTTCCCCTCCCGCAGCCGAGGCTCCATTGGAGCAAAGATGGCCCGGGCGCTGGGGATGGCTCTGTGGCCTCTGCCCCAGGCGCTAGAGTGGCTCTGGTCGCAACATGGCGACGCCCAGGATGGGCAGAGCATCGCCCCCTGGTGGGCAGAGCGTCGCCCCCTGGTGGGCGTGCCGGGTGGATCCCGGTCGGGCGCATGCGGGAGTCTGTCTGACTGTCTCTCCCTGTTTCCAGCTTCAGAAAAATGAAAAAAAATGAAGAAAAAAAAAAAAAAAAGAGTTTATGAAATGTCTGACTGAAACACAAAAAAATTTCTTTGAGATGAATAAAATTTCAGATACTGTTATTGTAAAAGAATAGATTATAGAAAAGAAGCTATTTTTAAGTAGAAATTGACTAGTTTTACAAAAAATAACAACACATACATCATGATAGACAGGTAAAAATTATTTATTAAAATATTCTCTCATTATGAAAAAGTTTATAAACTTTTGCTTATCCCTTTATGATGCAGGAAAACTAAAATTGCAGAGTACATATTAGTTAGGAAACTAAAACAAATAAACAACAAAAAGAAAGCTCTTTAGTTTAGATAACTTATTAAACCACTGCCTAATGAATCACACTGGCGAACAATTTGCTTTTTCCATTGCATGAGGTTTTAGAACTGTTTCTATATATTTCTGCATCACTGATTCCAAATCTGAAATCCATTTTTTGGTGCATGCTCAAGTTCTTATGCAATTTTAATTTCTTTTGTTATAGTTAATGGCATGCATTGGTTTTTAAATTGGAGTTAAAGGGCAACGACTCTTGGATTGAACATAACTACAAGGCAATTAATGTTTTACAAACATCACTGTTACATAACTTTAGTTGTTTTTAAATGAAAAAAATTATTATCTGATAAAAAAACATCCTCTTATTTTGTTTTAAGATTGAATTATGGCTTCTTCGAGTAGGCATAAATGTAAGAATAGTCCTGACACCTTCTGTTATATATGTGGCTGTTACTTCAACGTCAAAGGCACAATATTTCATCATTTGTAATATGTGCATATATTGCCTATTTTAAAGTTCCCCTTGGCAATCAAGACAAGAATTGGGCTCCTCATATTGTGTGTCATAATTCTGAGGAAATGCTTCATGACTGAACAAAAGGAAAATGCAAAGGAATGCCTTTTGGTATTCCCATGGTTTGGCGTAAACCTAAGGACCACAGCAGTGACTGTTATTTCTGTCTGATCCATACAAAGGGCATCAGCAAGAAAAAACAGCATATGATCACATATCCTAATATTCCTTCAGCAATACGACCTATCCCACACTCTGAGACACTCCCAGTTCCAGTTTTCAATGGTTTTATTTTTTCTAAGGATGAAGAAAGTGAACATGGTGATCAAGTGTATTTTGATAAGATGCATGAGGAAATGGTTGTAGAATCTGAAGGGTCTTCTTCTGATGCCAAGCAGTCATTAACCCCTCAGCAGTTTAGCCAACCCGAATTGAAAGACTTAGTAAGAGATTTGGGCCTATCAAAGAAAGAAGCTGAGTTATTAGTCTCCAGGCTTCAAGAAAAGAATGTACTTCACCAGTCAGCTAAAGTATCCCATTTCAGGAAGCGTAAACAAATGTTTGTGGACTTTTTTTCCGAAGACAAACACTTTGTTTATTGTCATGATATCAGTAGTCTTCTTAGCCAGCTAGGCATTACCACTTACAGTCCAACAGAATGGCGGCTATTTCTTGATAGCTCTAAATGGAGTCTGAAATGTGTTCTCCTACACAACGGTAATGTTTATGCAGCAGTTCCAATTGGTTATTCAACTCATCTGTGAGAAGATTATAAGGACATAAAAATTATCCACAACTTTCTAAAGTATGAGGAGCATAACTGGATCATTTGTGTGAATCTTAAAATGGTAAATTTCCTGCTAGGACAACAGAGAGGTTTCACGAAGTATCCTTGCTTTCTGTGTTTGTGGGACAGCTGAGCTCAGGAGAAACACTGGACACAAAAGGAGTGGTCAAAACGTGAAGCTCTGGAAGTAGGGATGCAAAATATTGTGAATGAACCTGTAGTTAATTGGGACAGGATCATTTTTCCCCCATTTCACATCAAACTTGGCTTAATGAAGCAGTTGTTCAGGCTTTGAATAGAGATAGTGAATGCTTTCAACATATTATTTCTGCTTTTCCTGCCTTGTCTTTTGAGAAGATAAAATCAGGTATATGCATGCGATGGACCTCAAATTCGAACCCTCATACGTGATGAAGAATTTGCCAGGAAAATGAATAAGGAGGAGAAAGCAGCATGGCAGTCTTTTGTAGCAGTTACAAAGAACTTCCTTGGCAACAAAAAAGCAGAAAACTATGAACTTCTGGTTCAAAAGATGTTGTTGGCTTTCCGCAACATTGGATGTAACATGAGCATTAAGATTCACTTCCTGAACAGTCTTGATAAATTTCCCAAAAATCTTGGAGCCGTTAGTGATGAGCAGACTACTGCTGGAGCATCAAACAAGATTGTCCTCAACAAGTACACAAACGCAAGAGCTACAAACACAAATTTTTGCCTAAATAGAATTTAAATAAGTTTTGCACAAATTTTATAATTAAAATAAGTGTTTTAATATGTTCTATTTTGAAACTGTAGACAAATTCTGATATAATCATATCTTTTAGTGTATTAGTGTATTTACTGCATTATATAAATTATTATTTTTCAGAAAGATGATGCCAAAGATATTCTACTTCATTATGTTAAACTAAATGTTGAATATTTTACAATAAGATGAAAACATAAAATATTGAATTGCAAAAAAACTATAGCTAACAGAGAAAAACTAATATCAGATTTGAGATCAGCACACTTGAATTAAGTAAGAACAAGTGTTTTTGTGGATACAACAAAAATTTTGTTCCCCAGTGTAATTCATATACTCTTACTGATAAACTGAAAATTCACTTTTTCTTGAAAACGTTTCTGCTTTTGCTTTGCTGTCTTTTTAAACTTCTGATGTATTAAGGTAAAGTTATGTATAGACAGCATTGCTCACTGATAAGAATCCAGGATTTGCCTGACCAGGCAGTGGCACAGTGGATAGAGCGTTGGCCTGGGATGCTGAGGATCAAGGTTCAAAACATCAAGATCGTCAGCTTGAGCATGGGATCATAGACGTGACCCCATGGTTGCTGGATTGAGCTCAACGTTGCTGGCTTGAGCAAGGGGTCACTGGCTCGGCTGGAGCTCCCCGCCCCCCGTCCCCTGTCAAGGCACATGTGAGAAAACAATCAATAAAACAACTAAGGTGCCATAACTATGAGTTGATGTTTCTCATCTCTCTCCCTTCTTGTCTCTCACTTAAAAAATAATAATGAAATAAAAAATTTAAAATCCAGGATTCAATCTGAAGATCTGTAGTTAAAATGGTTTTCAGTTTTATACCAGTTTTTGCCATAAAAATAAGACAACATAGAATTTGGCATAACTATAAATGTTTGTTTTGTATAAAATCTGTGATCTTTCAAATCAAATCTTAACTGAACTCCAGTGTACAAAAGAATTAAAATGAAAATGTTAACTTTAGTATCACCATACTTTGTATGATTAAATTTAAAATTCATCCTTAATATAAAGTAATTAAAAAACAATGACAGTATTTCCATGAATTTTTAAATTACTGTTATGGAGTCATAGTAGCCTCAACCTCAATATTTAATTAATTTCTAAATTTTCTTTTGCTTTACATTTAGTGGAAAATTCTCGTTAACATAGAAAATTCATTTCTAAATATAACGGGTTTGAATGGCATGCATTGCAACCTCACGCTACACTTGATCGTGACTAATCCACAAAGATGGTAAAAGAATCACAGAAAATAATTTCAAAGTTGAATTATTACAAGTTATAATAGCAGTTAAAAAGTAACATTTTAAAGTCCTAAACACCTAGGGCTTGTATATATATGAGAACTCTAGCCATATACATATATATATGTGGATATATATATTATATACATATATAATATGACCCTGCATTCTTTAAACCTTCTCCTTGACATGTAAATTAGAAATATTAATCATATTTACCTCATAGGATATTAAGAGAGATAACATTTACAAATTGCAAATGGAATAGTTTGAAGTGTGGCATATAATCAGAGCTATGTTGATTTTGAAAGAATGTGGGTAAATGGGCTCTTAAATTTAAATCTTTATAATGTAATATTCTGTTGTGTCATTTTTAAAAATTCAAATAACAGGCTAATTTTGTTAAATTTTTCCTTAATATCTTAAAGTAAATTTCCTCTTCCTCTGTCTAGTGAGTTACAAAGTACTAAATGTGCTTATGTTCACATATACTATAAAAACAAGCAAATAGGAAACTCTAAAATATTTTTTCAATTGTCCAGTTGAATTGTAAAGATATCAACCATGAACTAATTAGTCAAGTAACTTGTATGTACATCCTTAGATTCTCTTAGCTTTATTTGCAGACAGCGTACTAATTGTGTTTTCCTAGCTGCCTGCTAATCTAGTTGCTGCAATATAATAAAATATCACTTAATAAGTACATTTTCAGCATCAGATTCAAACTATGTTTGCATACATTTTTGATAAAATTAAGCTGTTTCACTTATCCTAAATTTGAATGCCTTATTTTTATGCTTACTTTGTTTCAAATAATGCTGTAACTTGACAGAGATTGTACAAGTCTTTTCAAAATTTCACAATGTAAAAGTTATGGAAGAATATAAAGCTTAACACTATTCATTCTGGCCAGTGGCTCAGAGTATGGAGCATCAGCCTGACATATGGAAATCCCGGGTTTGATCCCTGGTCAGGGCATACAAGAGAAGCAACCATCTGCTTCTCTCCCCATCCCTCTTCCCCTTCTCTCCCTTTTCCCCTTCTCTACGTCTTCCTCTTCTGCAGCCAGTGGCTTGATTGGTTTGAGCATCAGTCCTGAGTGCGGAGGACAGTTCAGTTGGTCTGAACAGCAGTCTAAGGTGCTAAAAATAGCTTGGTTGATTCAAGAATCAGCTCAAGACAGGGTTGCCAGGTGGATCCTGGTTGGGGTACATGTGGGAGTCTATCTTCCCTCCTCTCATTTTAAAAAAAAAGACAAAAAATGCAAACATTATTATAAAATCATAAAAAGAATCCAAAATTTAAAATAAGTGCTAAAACTATTCAAATACTATGTGTATTGGTCATAGTTCTCCAGAAATATGGAACCAACAGAATGATTTAGAGATGAGGGGGACAAAAGAGAGATTATAAAGAATTGGTTCACACAATTATGGAGAATGATGAGTCCCAATATCTCTGTGGAGAGCTGGCAAGTTTGAGGCCCAAGAGAACTGATACAGTAGTTCCAGTCTGAAAGCAGGGTAGTCTATAGATCCAAGGTGAGTCAGTGTTTCAGCTTGAGTCAGTCCTCTAACTGATTGACTAAAAACCATTCACATTATTGAGGGCAACCTGTTTCAGTCAGTCTGCCCCTTTAGATGTAATCTGATCCAAAACTACACTCACAGAAACCCCAGGATGATTTTTGATCAAATATGTGTGCACCCTGTGGCCTAGTCAAGTTGACATAAAATTAATTAATCATCACACTATGTTATATACAGAAATTGTTATATCATTATTGGCCAATCCACAACAAAACACTAACCTATCATTTGAGCATGCACAAATAGATTTGACTGAGCCTCACGTGGCATTAAATTGAGAGCAAAAACATATGCACATGCTAAAACAGTATTCTCCCTTTCACAATTTGCAATTTACAATGCAGGGATCTGAAGCTTTTTGGTACCAGTGCAGCATTAAATTGTACTGACTCAATAAAAAGTTTCAAATATGTGCATACAGATGACAGAACAGGCTTTTTCTAATGTATGTTAAAAAGAGTTAACCTGGCAAAGCAAGTTAACTTGTCTCTGATGTTTTAAATTTAGCATATAAAATTCTTGATACTTTGTGCTGCTTTATTTCATACTTAAAGTTATTTTCTATTAAATTTTTACTAACTTTTGCAGAATCTAAGTCCTCTTTGTACTAATCCTTAGCAGCCACTTTCTGCTCATATTTATGGGTCACAGATCATTACTTGAGAAAGTAGTACTTTGAACATCAATTCTCTGAAATAACTGTAAAATATCCATGAACCCATCAGGAATGGCAGAGTTTTCCATATAATAAAAAAGAATAAGCATACTCTCAATTCTAAAAGAAATTTAAGCAATCTTTCCTTCATAATTTGGGATTAAAAACCAGAGCCTGTTTTGAATCTTCTCCTTTATACCTATTTCTTGTTTTTCTGCCAGTAGCTGGGTCTTCTTGGTATATTTGGTAAAATCACTATGCCAGTTCAGTTGTCATATGAGAGCCTTCTCTGTCCATTAACTTTCCAGCAGCATATCCTATATTGGCGAGCAAACTGCCTCAAGACATGTGTGCCATTAGAAGTTTCAGTGTCCTTCAAAATCACATAAACAGCTTTTTTTAGTCTCAAACTTTTTCAGAAATCTTAGAGCACAAATCATATTCTTGTCCACCTGCCATACTTTTGGCCTTTGATTCTTGCCTACAACCTGAGGGAAGTCAATGAGACTCCAACCTAGGACTTATTGCATTTTACAAATCAGTTTGACATCTAAACCCAGAGCAAGAGTTCTTAATCCCTGGGCATCTTGTATATGTACATAAAATTTTACTTTTTATGTGTTTATTTTATTGATTTTGAGAGAGAGAGAAAGGGAGAGGGACAGAGAGGGAGGAAGAGGGAGAGAGAGAGAGAGAGAGACAGGAACATCAATCGTTCTTGTACGTGCCCTGACCAGAGACCAAACCAGCAACTCCTGCACTTCCCAACAATGTCTAACTGATCTAGCTATCTGGCCAAAGCTGTATGTAAAATTTTATATGTATGTTGTTGGTCAAATAAGTTTTTAAATATGATATGTTTGCTCGCTTATAGTTTGCATTGGGTGTGGGGGACAGGCTGAAAGCAGGCAGGGTGGTTATAGCCTAAGGCTTAGTTTTAAGACTAAGTAAGCTTTTCCCCATACTCTTGACTGATTGCATGATGTGAGGTGGTGCACTCTGATGAGGAATCCCATTATGCCTCAGATAAGTGACTTTGTATCAGAGACTTCCTTGCTTGTACATTGGATTAAATGTTTTGATTTCTACACTATAAAGTGGGCCAGACCGGAGCTTACTCTCTCGGTTCCTGAGATTAGCATTAGAGGAGAGAGCAGAGAAAGGAGAGCAGAGAAAAGCCACGTGGGGGAGAGAAGCAGCCAAGATGGCAGAATGCTAAGGGAGAAGCCAGTTAGTGCAGAGTTTGTGCAGAGAGAAGGAGATGGGGAACAGAGGTGAGTAAGGCTGGTGAACTAGAAACCTTTGATTCTAGGAAACTCTGATAAGTCAGTGGCTTTGGGAACCCTGAATGGAAGGGGAAGTGTTTTCCCACTGTATGTATTTCTTGCCCGCCGGGTGCAAGCTAGGATTAAAGCTGATGTGTGGATACGTTCTTGGCTCCGTTGTTTCTTTACCGACTGTCCGAATCTAATGCGAACCTGCACGTGAATGGACACAATGGCGGCTCCTGGCTTTACATATGTGCATGTATACACATTTTCCTGGGTAAAAAGTCTGTATCATTGTAAAGCCAGAAGCCAGGGCCACGGCCAGGGCTACCATCATAGCCGCCCAGCCCATGCAGGTTCACATTGGATTCGGACAGTCGGTAAAGAAACAACGGAGCCAAAAGCTGATGGGCCACAGTCTTTAATCCTAGCTTGCACTCGGCGGGCAAGCAAAAAACACACACTAGGCTCCAAAACCCACTCACATTCAGTGCTCACAAAGCTACTGACTTATCCGAGTTTCCTAGAATCAAAGGTTTCTAGCTTACCAGCCTTATTCTCCTCAGTTCCCCATCTCCTTCCTTCTCTCTACACAAACTCTACACAAACTGGCATTTCACTCAGCACTCCGCCATCTTGGCTGCTTCTCCTGGCCACATGGCCTCTTTCCGCTGCTCTATGCTGTGATCTCTCTGCTCTCTCATGCTAATCATCCCAGGAACCAAGAGCGCAAGCTCCCGTTCTGCCCCTATTTTATAGTGTAGATTCAAAACCTTTAATCCAATATACAAAATAGGGAAGTCTCTAATACAAAGACACTTCTCTGAGGCATGATTGGATTGTACCGCCCCACATCAAAATGGGTGGGAAAGGCTTAATCCCAAAACTAAGCACCAGGCTACAAGGATTCTACCTGCCCACAGAGACACACATTAATATCACCTGGGCGACGGCCTCCTCATGGGCAGCACCGTCTTTAACAAAGTGAGCATAATATATTTTATCTGCCCAACAATCATTTACTGAGTCTTAACTATATAGTATTCCTCATCCCAAACAGGTAATGAACTATTACAAAGAACCAAGTTTAACTAATTTCCTTCTGTATTAGGGTTCTCCAGAGATAGAACACACACATACAGAGCAAATACAGAGCAAGGGAGAGTTTTTTAAGAACTGACTCATGCAGTGTGGAAGTTAACAAGTCTGAAATTCACAGGCAGGCTGTCAGGCTGCAAATTCTGACAAGAGCTGAAATCGGAAATTCTTTTTTCTTTCTTTTCTTGTTTTTGTTTATTTTATTGATTTTAGAAAGAAAGAAGAAAAGAAGAGTGAGAGCAAGAGAGAGAGACAGGAACATCAATCTGTTCTTTTATGTGTCCTGACTAGGGATGAAACTGGCAACCTGATTCAGGACGATGCTAATCAACTGAGCCTTCTGGACAGGACAAGAATTCCTTTTCCTTTAGGCAGGGGTCCCCAAACTTTTTACACAGGGGGCCAGTTCACAGTCCCTCAGACCGTTGGAGGGTCGGACTATAAAAAAAACTATGAGCAAATTCCTATGCACACTGCACATATCTTATTTTAAAGTAAAAAAAAAACAAAACGAGAACAAATACAATATTTAAAATAAAGAACAAGTAAATTTAAATCAACAAACTGACCAATATTTCAATGGGAACTATGCTCCTCTCACTGACGACCAATGAAAGAGGTACCCTTCCAGAAGTGCGGCGGGGGCCGGATAAATGGCCTTAGGGGGCCACATGTGGCCCGCGGGCCGTAGTTTGGGGACCCCTGCCTTTAGGAGACCTCAGTCTAATTTCTTAAGGCCTTCAACTTATTGCATTAGGCCCACCCACATTAGAAAGAGTGATCTGCTTTACTTGAAGTTTACTGATTTAAATGTTAATCACTTCTAAAAGTAATACCTTCACAATAACATCAAAACAGATAGTATTTGATCAAGAGTTGGGTACCATGGCCTAGCCAGGGTAACATAACCACCACACCTTCTATGCCTTAGGGCACCTTTCTAGGCACTCTCTTTTGGTAGTAAACTGACTCACAATAAATATTTAATAAATGTTAGCTTTGTATTTATACATTTCAGCCTGCTCTTTGACTTCAGATCTGAGAAGGGCCATCTACCATATCTTGGCTTAAAGTACAATGCATCTCAATCTCTTTATCTTCACTGTCCTCAAAAAACTAGCCAAATCTCTTTATCTCTATGCAAGAAGGATCTCATGTATACTGTAAAACCAGTTTCCCAACATTCAGGGGTACACTACGCCAATAGGATCAACTAATCAAGTTAAAGGTTAAGTAGACAGGAAAAAAAAAGAAACCCACAACAATGCCTATAATGAAAAAACAGCAGTATAAAGAGAAAACAAAGAGAATTTAAAGGTAAATCTTTGCCTTTTCCCTCTTAGTTACTAATTGATTTGCTTCCTGAAATAGGACAAAGTCATAGAATTTGTTCCTAAAATGTATACTGCCCAAATTTAAACTGGTTATTAATTTTCTTTAATTTATTGTTTATTCCCTATGGAAATAACTGTTAAGATCAGAATAAAAGCTAGAAAGGCTAGGACTGTAGTTGCAACCATTTTTCCTTGGTGGAAATAAACTACCTTTGGAGGTCCTGCACTAAACTACAAGAGCTATTTCAAACATTTTCAATGCTTTTCTTTTTTTTTTTTTATAATTTTATTTTTTTAATGGGGCGACATCAATAAATCAGGATATATATATTCAAAGATCAACAAGTCCGGGTTATCTTGTCTTTCAATTATGTTGCATACCCATCACCCAAAGTCAGATTGTCCTCTGTCATCTTCTGTTGGTCAAATAAGTTTGTAAATATGATATATATGTTTGCTCGCTTGTGACTTATATTGGGTGTGGGGGACAGGCTATAAGCAGGCCAGGTCGTTGTGGCCTAAGGTTTGGTTTTGGGACTAAGCTTTTCCCCACACCCTTGACTGATTGTATGATCTGGGTGGTGCACTCTCATGAGGAATCCAATTATGCCTTGGATAAGTGACTTTGTATCAGAGACTTCCGTGTTTGTATATTGGATTAAGGGATTTTGGTTTTCTACACTATAAAGTGTAGAAAAAAGCTTGGACACACAGTTCCTGCTATCACAATTGCAGGGGCTTCCCTGATCCCTTGCCCTTCATGGGAAGAGCTGGTTTTCTGCTTTTCCCTTGTCTTCTTTTGTGGTTTGCCTGTCTTGGTGAGACACCAATAAATAGGATGGCCCCCCGTCCTCTGACTCCGCCATTTCTTTATCGTCTGCCTGAATCCAATGGGAACCTGCATGTGAATGGCCACGATGGCGGCTCCTGGCCTTACATCTTCTATCTAGTTTTCTTTGTGCCCCTCCCCCTTTCCCTCTCCCTTTCCCCCCTCCCCCCGTAACCACCACACTCTTATCAATGTCTCTTAGTTTCACTTTTATGTCCCACCTACATATGGAATAATGCAGTTCCTGGTTTTTTCTGATTTACTTATTTCACTTCGTATAATGTTATCAAGATCCCACCATTTTGCTGTAAATGATCCGATGTCATCATTTCTTATGGCTGAGTAGTATTCCATAGTGTATATGTGCCACATCTTCTTTATCCAGTCATCTATTGACGGGCTTTTTGGTTGTTTCCATGGCCTGGCCACTGTGAACAATGCTGCAATGAACATGGGGCTGCATGTGTCTTTACGTATCAATGTTTCTGAGTTTTTGGGGTATATACCCAGTAGAGGGATTGCTGGGTCATAAGGTAGTTCTATTTTCAGTTTTTTGAGGAACCACCATACTTTCTTCCATAATGGTTGTACTACTTTACATTCCCACCAACAGTGGATGAGGGTTCCTTTTTCTCCACAGCCTCTCCAACATTTGCTATTACCTGTCTTGTTAATAATAGCTAATCTAACAGGTGTGAGGTGGTATCTCATTACAGTTTTGATTTACATTTCTCTAATAACTAAAGAAGATGAGCATCTTTTCATATATCTGTTGGCCATTTGTACTTCCTCCTGGGAGAAGTGTCTGTTCATGTCTTCTTCCCATTTTTTTATTGGATTGTTTGTTTGTTGTTTTCAACATTTTTCAATCATCTCTTGTCCACTCTCTTCTCCCCTTCCTTTTTCTCTTCTATTTACTGTTCCACCTTGGGTATATGTAACTGGTTCCTTTTCCTAAAATTCAAAGTATTTTTAGCCCTTCTTTTTCCTACTACCCTTACTTTCTCTGGCTTCTTACACTCAATGAGTCCCAGTTGTAGGACAAGACCATTGTTTAGTTTTTGAACTAAGTCTAGCCAAAAGCAGAAGTCTTCCAGTAGAACCAACTCTATCATTTATTAGATTTGAAATTGAGTCTTAGTTTCTAGTAATGGAACCTAGTGGTCCAAGTCACAAATATAAAGATCCAAAACTTGCTCCCTCAAGTTTCCTGGTTACCTTTCCAATCCATTACTTTACTTCTTAGGAACAAACTTTCAGTGTCTATATCATTTGGAACTCACATGAAGTCCCTGCTCCCTCTTAAAATGACCCTGCACACACGTTTAAGTTTCTGCCTTGACTTCCCATTCAGTAGACTGACTTGTTGCTTATGCTCTTAGACACTACTAGCTTTTCTAATTTTAAGTTCTATAAAATAATGAAACTGAAGAACTGACAAAGTGGCTGATGAGATAAACCATAACCTAGAGACAAGAGCTTGAATGGATCCAAGTGTGGAGACTATAGAGCTGAAAGTAAAAGAAATGGAGAGACAGGGAAATTCTTATCATGCAAGAGTTTAGCCTTTCAGACACTTTTCATAACTACTATCCAATATTAAACTGAACTTTAACAGTAACTTTTACAACTTATGATATGCTCTGACTTTGATTCAGAAAAGCATACACAGTCTACGGCCATACCACCCTGAAAGCGCCTGATCTCGTCAGAAAAGCATACACATTTCTATGTTTGAAAATGTCAAAGAATCATTATGAAATTAGTTCTAATCAGATTCTTGCCATTAGTGAAGTCTGAGTTTATCAGCATTCAAATAATATGGCTTTAGGAACATAAAAGTTAATCTATCATACCAAAAGATCATTGAAAACACTATTTTATAAGCCAGATTAATGACAGCTATATTAACCAAAATATATGTGCAAAAAAATGTTAAGAAGTATATCTTTATTTCCATTAGATGAAAGTGTGTGCACTTTCCACTCAAACATATGCAGATAAAGTTATAGAATATTTCATAGTTGGAAAGGGATTAATTATGAAGCCCAATACTTCCATTTATAGATGAAGGTAACTTGCAAAAACAGACTAATAACATATCTAACATCTGGTTACTGACATTACAAACTCTAGAACTCTTCACCAATGCTATTTTTATTTATGCAACAACTATCTACTGAGAACCTTTTCTGTGTTCTGGAGCAATGATAAATGAAATAGTACTGTTCCCAAAAGCCCACTGTACAAAGCGAAAACAATACATGCTAATAATGTAACCCAGATTTTAATTACTTCAGCCTAAAGGTACCACACTTCCCTTAATATTTAACAGCATAAATCCCTTAAACTCATCATGTATACATTGGAAATCATATCCTTCCTTCCCACCCATTGACATTTCTGAAGTTTCATGTTTCTCTTATCTGAGCTTTAGCTCCAATTTCCTGCTTTTCATGAATTTTCGCTCTTATGTTCTACTTTTTGTGACCAAATCACTCTAATAAGGAAATACAGATAATTTATCTCAGGTTTCAAAAAGCACTCATAAATGCAAGAACTTAATCTTTAACTTAGTTTTCTAAAAATGTGGGTATAGTGAACAGAATTGTACTTATTAAATCAGAATTGTATCTTTTGGGATATTTTGGTTATAATCAGAAAAAGAAAACCTCAAGCAGCCCTAAACTATTCATTCATCTGATAAACAGTTAGATATTGGTCTAGGCATTGCAGAATTAACAATAAAAAATAAAAATAAATCTCTATTCTCAGGGAGATAAATTTTTCTTGGGGAAGACAGATAATAAGCAAGTTAGTAAATAAACATGTATGTGCAATGATCATACCAGAGAGAAGATTATGGCAAGGGCAGGCACAAGATATATAGCTCATCTTCTGGAAAGGGGAATCAATGAAAAACTCATTAAAAGCTAGAATTTAGAGAGAAACCTAAAGGAATTGAGGAAGTGATCCATGTAGACATCTGAAAGAAGGGAGTTCTTGGCAGAAGGAACAGCAAATGCAGGGATGCAGAACTTGGCATGATTGAAGAAAAGCATGGAGGCTAGTGTGTCTTGGGCAGAGTGACAGAGCAGAACAGTGGTATATAAGATCTGGATGATGCCTGACCTGTGGTGGTGCAGTGGGTAAAAGCGTCGACCTGGAACGCTGAGGTCGCCAGTTCAAAACCCCAGGCTTGCCTGGTCAAGGCACATATGGGAGTTGATGCTTCCTGCTCCTCCCTCTGTTCTTTCTATCTCTTTCCTCTCTCTGTCTCTTTCTCTCTCTGTGTCTCCTCTCTCTAAAAATATGAATAAATAAAGTGTAAAAAAATAAATAAATTGTAAAAAAAATTAAAAGATCTGGATGATCTTTTATGATGAACTGCAGTTCATATCATAGAGAGCTTTTTAGGTCATTGTAGGAACTTGGGTTTTTATTCAGAATGGAAGTTTATGACAGAAGACTGGCATGATCTGACTGACAGTTACAGAGAATCAGTGTTTACAGAATAGAGAACAGGATGGCAAGAGTAGAAGCAAAGACACATTTGGGAGGCTATGGTTATAATCCAGAAGAGAAATGATGTGGTTTAGATTAGGGTGGTAATAATGGAAGTAATGAGAATTGGTAAGAATTAGGACATATTTTGATGGAAAAGCTGACAAGATTAATAATGAAGCTGGTGTGGGTTGTAAGAGATACAAAAACTGATGAGATAGAGGTGGCATTAAATGAAATTGGTAAGACTATAGGAGACTAGAAAGCCCGGCGGTCATACGAAATGACCACTGTTCTAGATATTATAAATTGTAATTAAAATGATTTGTGCAAAGGTGTCTGCTAATTCAAACTGAATTACCCAGGGCAGGCGGCGAGGATGCCCCTTTGCTTAGTGCCCCATGGGGTTTCCCCCTTCTACTTGCTTAATTGCTTAGAGTGCAATGAAGGAAACCACTGGCGGTATATTTCTTAACAGCCACCACTAGCTCAATAAATAAAGGTGATTTAAATAATAAAATGTTAATTCACATGTCAAAGATCTCTTTGTACACAACATTTCTTGTGTAGATCTTTCCATCATTTTTAAGCTCGGCTTGCAGAGGACCATCAATTATTTTTAATTTTACATCCATTCTTTCATGAACTCTTGAACAGGCAACATAAAGTTGACCGTGTCCAAATGCAGGCTCAGGTAAAAAAATGCCAACACGCTTAAGTGTTTGGCCCTGAGACTTATTGATGGTCATAGCAAAGGCAAGTTTTACAGGAAATTGTCTACATCTCAATTGAAAGACGCATTTGCTCTGCGACTGAAGCAAGTCTTGTCTTTCTCTGTTCAGTGGTTTCTTTTTGTCGAGAAAGCCGTTTTTATGCAGCTTTAGCTCCTTTTCTCTCCTCTTCAGTGCTGTATTTTCTAGGAGGCATTCTTAAAAGAAATTATGTTAAGACGTAGTTTTTATGTAAAACAGATGATTGCCAATGCAAACAAATGTTCACCTTCCCCCTGACACACTCAATTTGCGTTCAGCCTTAAATTGTTTCAAAAGCAGATGATTGCCAATGCAAACAAATGTTCACCTTCCCCCTGACCCGCTCAATTTGCATTCAGCCATGGCAACTTCACCCCATTGGCTAGTACAGTTATGCAAGCAACCAATAAGCTATCGGCGACAAACAGACACTTAAGCCGCATATAATAAAGAAGTCTTTATGGAAAGGTGGGTGAATTAAGAGTTTAGTTTTATTCAATTAATAAGTTTTACTGTCGTCTAGAAGACTAGAAGTTTGACAGGCTTCAAGATCAGCTTATAGGTCATTTGATCTTAGAGACTCAATCAAGTCATTAAAGAGTACCCTTTTTCTTTCCATTTTTCCATCACTGTTATTCAGTCAGAGTCTTCCTAAGGATGGCTCCCCATATGGTCAAAGGATAACTGCCATCAGAAATTGAAAGGTATATGCAGTAGGACAATTTTCACAACCAAAGACAAAAAAGTCTTGAGACTGCTGAATGGATCTTTCCTAAACCAACCCTTGTCAGAAAATGTCAAAAAAAGTGTTGACTGGGTTAAGCCTGGATTACTTTAAAGCTATTCACAGTCTAGCCCTGGCCGGTTGGCTCAGTGGTAGAGCATCAGCCTGGCGTGTGGGGGACCCGGGTTCGATTCCCGGCCAGGGCACATAGGAGAAGCGCCCATTTGCTTCTCCACCTCCCCCTCCTTCCTCTCTGTCTCTCTCTTCCCCTCCCGCAGCCAAGGCTCCAATGGAACAAAGATGGCCCGGGCGCTGGGGATGGCTCCTTGGCCTCTGCCCCAGGCGCTAGAGTGGCTCTGGTCACGGCAAAGCGATGCCCCGGAGGGGCAGAGCATCGCCCCCTGGTGGGCAGAGCGTCGCCCCTGGTGGGCGTGCTGGGTGGATCCTGGTAGGGTCCATGCGGGAGTCTGTCTGTCTCTCCCCGTTTCCAACTTCAGAAAAATACAAAAAAATAAAAAAATTAAAGCTATTCACAGTCTAAATCAGGGGTAGTCAACCTTTTTATACCTACCACCCACTTTTGTATCTCCATTAGTAATAAAATTTTCTAACCGCCCACCGGTTCCACAGTAATGGTGATTTATAAAGTAAGGAAGTAACTTTACTTTATAAAATTTATAAAGCAGAGTTACAGCAAATTAAAACATATAATAATAATTACTTACCAATGTTGGATTTTTGCTAAGTTTGGCAGAATAAATCTTTATGAAACAACTTACCATAGTTAAATCTATCTTTTTATTTATACTTTGGCTGCTCCGCTACCGCCCACCATGAAAGCTGGAACGTCCACTAGTGGGCGATAGGGAACAAGTTGACTACCACTGGTCTAAATGGTAGTATGGGATTACTTGATTGTTTAAACCAATTTGCTATTACTGTTGGAAGAGGAGGAAAGACTAATACAACCTAAACCAAAGGGTTGCTACATAATCAGAGAAGACTAAAGATGTTACAAAGATAGATATAGTACCCACTACAAATACACAGAAAAGCAAATGACTTAAAAGTAAACAGTAGGGCCCTGGAAGGGTTGCTCAATTGGTTACAGTATTGTCCCAATAAGCCAAGGTGTGGGTCAATGCCTGGTCAGGGCTCATACAAGAATCAACCAATGAATGCATAAATAAATAGAGTAACAAACTGATGTTTCTCTCTCTCTCTTTCTAAAATCAATCAATAATTTTTTTTAATTCTTAAAAATTAAATACTAGATACAACTATTTTTACAAACTCTTTGGCAATTCCTATCCTTGGAAAATTTCACTGACTGGTGTTTCCATGGAGATTCCCCAGAAGAAAAGGGGTTCCATGTTGCATAATCCCCTTCTCATCAAAATCTTTCTCATTATGTCCTCTTCATATTAGTTCTCAGGCTCCCTAAACCTCTCACCCCAGTGTTGCCACCAGAACATTCAAAATCCCTATCACTTGTCTGTTTATTATGTAGAGAAATTAGCTTCAAGCTAGTTCTTTATATATACAAATTAATTGGCCTGTAAAAGGAAGGACTGTTCACTCTAGATATGAATGCCTTAGCAGAACAGAAAAACTTACAGAGGTTTTGAAATTTTGTTTGTTTGTTTGTTTTTTCCTTTAAACACATGTAAATTTTCATCCTTCCCCTTTGGGTGCAACAGCTGTGTTAGGCTTGCTCACTGGTTTACCAGCAGCAAGCACTTTGCTTGATTAGTGAGTGAACACGTGGCAGTGCCACTTGTGGATAGTCTATGTAAGGCTATGCGTGGTGGCTCTCAGGGCAGATTGCAGATTGTGGCTTGAGGAATCATTTCTGCTGTTCATTTACCTGAGAAGAGGTTTTCCCCTGCCTGTTTGCTAGTCCACCATTGCAAGATTCTATTAAACGGGAATGGTCCTACGCTTTTAGGCTCCGCAGTTTCTCTACCATCAGCTCAAATGCAATGTGAACCTGCCTGGCCTCAGCCACTGGCATAACATCCTCTACCAAGCTCTTTAAGTGAGAGGAAACTATATGGATCTCTTTAAAGAAACACAACTTGCCACTAAAAAAGGGAAGCAGCAAGATGGATTATGTATGTTTACCTGAGAATTATTTTATTGTCTTAAGTAGATGTTTTTCCATCAGCAAGATGGATTATGTGTGTTTACCTGAAAATTATTTTGTTTATTGTTTTAAGTAGATGTTTTTCCATCTTTTACAATAATTAGTGAATCAAGAACTCTAAATAAGCTATGAACAAAGTGCTTCACTAGCTAAGTAGAATGGGCATCGAATTCTGCACATCATGGTGGTAAGAACAAGTATTGAGTAGACCATACTGAAGTCACAGACAGTTTCTAAGAGACAAAATTGTGTTATAAAAAGATAGCTCTTATAGTTATGATGAAACAGTCATGGATATGATTAATAAAACTACATGCTATGCAGTCAGCTAGGAAGCTATACTAGCCTAGTAAAGACAGGATGACGACTGGCCCAAAGCAGTGACAGAAAGATAAGAAAGAGAAGGCAGTTTACAAGCAGTTACAAAGTTAAATTATGTTGCTTCTCTAATATTTCATACAAAACTCACCATAGCAATGTGAGGTGATACCCTAAGAAGCATAAAGATTGAGTGAACAATTTATTTTTGCCACACCACTTGAGGTTTTGTTATTTTGCCATCTTTTTCTTCTTCCATTGACAACATCTGAATTTTGCTTCCTGTTAAATACAGTCAGCTTAGATAAATCAAGAGAATTTTTCCCTCCATTTTCTTCCATTTAAATCAATAATATAGATCTTCTCTAGAATTGGTCATGGGGGTAGGGGTAGCATCTGAGGCCCTGATGAACTATTTGTTGTTACTACTAGGATTCCAAAAACTGCCCTGATTCTTCTCTTTAGATTTTTCAGATTTCCTTTTAAGTAAGTGTTGGGTGAGTAAGTTTATAAACTGTGATTTTTCTGCTCAGTTTGTTAAAGATGGCACGGCCCACATGAATGGCCATCGCCCAGGTGATAATATTAATTACCTTCCTGCTTGGGAAGGGGCTTGGTTATGCTAATATGTGCTAGAGGAGGGGTTGTTTTGGGAAAATGTTTTAAAAGGAGGAGCTAGGAGGCCCTTTTGGGAGAGAGGAAATCACGTTATTGCAGAGGAGGAGAGACCACGGGGTTGCAGGGGAAGAGGCAGCCAAAATGAAGGCATGCAGAGGGGACTGAGTGAGGCTGGTGAAGCCTTTGATTCTAGAAAAAAAACGGAAAGCTTCTCCTGGTTGTGGAACAGAAGAACATGTGAGTGGATTTTGGTGCCCTGTGTGTTTGTTTTTGCACTTTGGCCGGTATAAGTCTAGAACAAAGGAAAATGGCCCACCATTTCTTGGCTCTATTGATTCATTACCATCTGTCCGAATTATGTGGGAACCTGCATGAGCCAGGCGGCTGTGATGGCGGCCGCAGCTACTGGCCTTAGAGTAAGCTAAACTTTTATCTCCTTATACCTTCCCAAGAAATTATTTTCTGCCTATATTAGCTAGGGAGGTTTTATATTCCTTAAAAGGAAACTAAATAATATAAAAGTATGATAACAAATTATTCACGTTACAACAGGGCTCTAAGGCCAGGTGCTGCCACTGCCATGGTGGCCATTCACATGCATATTGTCATTAAATTCGGGCAGATGGTAAAGAAATGGTGAAGTCGGAGGATGATGGGCCATTCTGTTTATTGGTGTCTCTTCAAGACAGGCAAACCACAATAAAAGCCAAGGGAAAAGCAAAAAAAACTGCTTTTCCCATAGAGGGCAAGGGATCAAGGAGGAGAGAAAAAAGAAATCTTCCTGCACCTCTCCATGATGGGGGCAGAATCTCTCTTCCAGTAAACATTAGCAACACAACGGCCCCTCCCAATCAGGAAGGCAACCCACAACCTCACAGACAACTATATCTGGCGTTGCCCAGCCTCCAATGCAAACTATAAGCAAGCAAACATATATACCATATTTACAAATTTATTTGACAAACAAGGGCTAAGAACTCAGATTTCCTAATATTCAGTCTAGTGGCCTTTGTATCATGTCACTGTAACTCCAAACACTGAACAAGAGAAAATGTTCTTCAAACATAAGATGTACAAGTGTCTAATGCATCTAACAGAAATGTATTCTTCAAGGCTAGAATAAATTATAAAGAATATAGTAACTGGCTTAGTCCCATGGGACAATGGCAAAGAATAAATAGGATATTGTGTATCCTAGGACTTTATAATAATACAACTGCCTTAGCTATGCCGAAAAATTATATGAAAATACTAAGCATATCTAATGCAGTCCTGGGAGTCTAGCAGTGATGGACCACATGCCAATTTCATAGACTTTATCATCAAAATAATCTGGGAATTTCTGAGCTCTTGCTGCTGCAGCAAAATTCCACTTTGTAGTTTGTGGGTAAATTACAAAACTTTCAATCAAGACTTTAAATTAGTGCTTTTGCAAATAATAAAAAATCTAGTTGGATAAATTTAAAATCATCTTCTTGATTTACTAAGTGTGCAAGAATAAAACTTAATAGAACCAGCAAGCTCTTTTATGCTCAGTTTGCCCCCAAATTTAGGTGATAGCCAGACTCCTGTGACTGTACCTTCATATTTCTGGATTTGGGATAAAGGAAATGTCTAATTAATCCGCTAAGTAGGAATTAGGGCTCCTTCCACAGGAAAAAAAAATCAAGCTGAAATTTACAAAACAGAAGGGGGGTGGTGAATTTAAAGAGAAACAAATCAACAGACTGAAAAATCCTGGAAGCTGACACATTTCAGTGCTAAAAACATTGGCAGATTACCAGAAAGTATTTTGGCAGAAGATAGTCAAGTTTAGAAGAGCTAACTTTATAATGAGAAAAGGCAGTTAACTGGGGGGAAAAGCAAAAACAAAGTGAATAAAGGGGAGGAAATGTAAAGGAATAAACAGTTTCATTCAAAAGGAAACACTGACAGCCCTTTGTTTTAATGAAAAAAATGAAGTTTCCCTTTCTACTTGCTGAAGAATAACTGAAAATGAAAATCTATTTGTGGGTCAAATAAATTTGCAAATACGATGTATATGTTTGCTCACTTATAGTTTGCATTGGGTGTGAGAGACAGGCTGTAAGCAGACAGGGTCCTTATAGCCTAAGGCTTAGTTTTAAGACTAAGCCTTTCCCATCCTTTTAATACTAAGATCTTCTCAACACTAAGCTTTTCCCCACACCCTTGACTGCTGCATGATGTCGGGTGGTGCACTCTTATGAGGAATCCCATTTATGCCTCAGATAAGTAGCTTTGTATCAGAGACTTCATTATTTGTATAACGGCTTAAAGGCTTTAATTTCTACACTATAAAATAAGGGAGACCACGGGCTCTCCCTCTTGGTTATTGAAATTAGCATTGCAGAGGAGAAGCAGTCAAGATGGAGGAGTGCTGAAAGAGAAGCCAGTTTGTGCAGAGTTTATGCAGAGTTTGTGCAGAGAGAAGTTGGGAAACAGAGGTGAAAAAGGCTGGTGAGGTAGAAACCTTTGATTCTAGGAATACTCGAGTAAGTCAATGGCTTTGAGGCCCTGAATGGAAAGGGAAGTGTTTTCCTACTGTGTGTATTTCTCACCCGCCAGGTGCAAGCTAGTATTAAAGGTAATGGCCCACCAGTTCTTGGTTCCGTTGTTTCATAACCGTCTGTCCAAATCAAATACGAACGTGCATGGGCCAGGCGGCTGTGATGGTGGCTGTGGCTACTGGCTTTACACCATTGTAACTAAGCAACAACACTGATGACTTCTCTTATTTAGTATATACTGTCTAAACAGCAGGGCAAAATAAGAATATTGGTAAATAAAATGCATTTTCCTTGACCCTAACCAAATATATCTGAAAACTACAGGCCATATGTTCTCCAAAGCCCCATTAATGGAGGTGACTTCTTTTCCTCATAATAGCATTTTGTTTAGATTCCCAATAATACAAAGCAGAGAGAAGTGGTGACCACAAGGTAATCCATTCACTTAGTGTAAGGCCAGGAGCCGCCATCGTGGCCATTCACATGCAGGTTCCCATTGGATTCGGGCAGACGATAAAGAAATGGCAGAGTCAGAGGATGGGGGGCCATCCTATTTATTGGTGTCTCACCAAGACAGGCAAACCACAAAAGAAGACAAGGGAAAAGCAGAAAACCAGCTTTTCCCATGAAGGGCAAGGGATCAGGGAAGCCCCTGCAATCATGATAGCAGGAACTGAGTGAGCCAGCTCCTGGTCTGTCCCACTTTATAGTGTAGAAAACCAAAATCCCTTAATCCAATATACAAACACGGAAGTCTCTGATACAAAGTCACTTATCCAAGGCATAATTGGATTCCTCATGAGAGTGCACCACCCAGATCATACAATCAGTCAAGGGTGTGGGGAAAAGCTTAGTCCCAAAACCAAACCCCAGGCTACAACGACCTGGCCTGCTTATAGCCTGTCCCCCACACCCAATATAAGTCACAAGCAAGCAAACATATATATCATATTTACAAACTTATTTGACCAACACTTAGCAGCCCAGGAATCACAAGTCTTGGCCCCAGCCGGCAGAAGCAGCCGGTCAGGCAAGGGTGTGATACCTGGGCCACAGTGGCCCCCACCCGGCATGCAGACTGCAGACAGTGGCTGGCCTGATCCGGCACCAACACAGGAAAAGAAAGCAGCGCGTGAAACAAAACAACTGAAGGAACCCGGCAGCACAAACCTTCCATGAGATAGTCTCAGCAGCAGGAGGGGTCCCAAGAGCACCAGAGACTGAGCCTGCTGAGACCAAACTCGTAAGTTCATTTAGCTGGGGCCTTGATTTCAAGCCTCCTCATGGCCGGAGTTGTCCTCTTCAACCTGGATACATTTGCCGGCCTCGGCCTTGACCTCACTGTAGCCACAGAAGAGGTGTGAGCATCCAAGCCTTGCTCAGCATGGTGCCTGCGTGGGGCAACTTTACTTCCTTCCTGGGGCAGGATCTGCTTCCGGGTGATGTGAGGCTGTGACCTTCCCACCAAAGCCTCTTCTGTTTTCTGTATTTCACAAAGGCAGCCATGTTGGAGGGGCAGGAGGTGTTGGGTTCATTGAAAAGAGAGATGAAGCTCAAAAGAATAGTCTTAACATTCTGGGTTGGGTTCCCGGCTCTGAATGCAGCTCTCGGCCCTGAGGGGCGTCATCAACCCAGCATGGAGAATGGAGATGCACACGTCACCAGAGCCAGAAGGCAGTCAATGGGAAGTGAGGCTCACAGAGCCTTTCAGTAGTCAGCCACCCTGGGAGTATGTGGTAGGGGGCCCGAAAATGACCACCTGCCCATTGTACAGGTTGCCTCTGTCCACCAGTCACCTGGGAGCTGCCGGTTCCTCCTGCAGCCCCCTGAGGTGGTGCAGCAGCACCTCCTGCAAACTGAACACTAGCATTATTAGTAGGAAACTGCTTATCTTCACAATGCAGATGGCAGGAGAGTAGATTGATATTTCTAAATGTATTTTTAAGTATACAATTAATTTATTTAACACACTGTTTATTAATAGAATTATAGAATAAGTAATTTGAGATTTTGAATTAATTATCAAAAGTATTTAACGGAAAATAACATTTAAATATAGTGGAGTAAACTAAAAGTTTTTTGGGTTTTTTTGTATTTTTCTGAAGCTGGAAATGGGGAGACAGTCAGACAGACTCCCGCATGCGCCCAACGGGGATCCACCCGGCACGCCCACCAGGGGGCAATGCTCTACCCTTCCGGGGTGTCGCGACCAGAGCCACTCGAGTGCCTGGGGCAGAGGCCAAGGAGCCATCCCCAGTGCCCGGGCCATCTTTTTGCTCCAATGGAGCCTCAGCTGCGGGAGAGGAAGAGAGAGACAGAGAGGAAGGAGAGGGGGAGGGGTGGAGAAGCTGATGGGCGCCTCTCCTGTGTGCCCTGGCCGGGAATCCAACCCGAGACTTCCGCACGCCAGGCCAACACTCTACCACTGAGCCAACCGGCCAGGGCCAAACTAAAAGTTTAAAAAGCAGAAGATGAAGAAAACTTTCTTAATGATACACTGAAAAATAATTTCAGTTCCTATATATTGAATTATTTTCCTCCTATAAATGATTATTTTGTTTGTTTGTTTGTTTGTTTAACTGGATGACAATCCATGACAGAGGTATAATGGCATGTTATAAATGTGGCTTCATGATCATCTGTCTGCCTTTCATTCTTTAAAAACATTACTTTTGACCCTGGCCAGTTGGCTCAGTGGTAGAGCATCGGCCAGGCGTGTGGAAGTCCCAGGTTCAATTCTCCGCCAGGGCACACAGGAGAAGCAACCAGCTGCTTCTCCACTCTTTCCCCTCTCCTTTCTCTCTTTCTCTTCCCCTCCTGCAGCCAAGGCTCCACTGGAGCCAAGTTGGCCTGGATACTGAGGATGGCTCCATGGCCTCTGCCTCAGGTGCTAGGATGGCTCTGGTTGCAACGGAGCAATGCCCCAGATGGGCAGAGCATCACCCCCTACTGAGTATGCTGGGTAGATCCCGGTCAGCACATGTAGGAGTCTGTCTCTCTGCCTCCCTGCCTCTCACTTCAGAAAAATACAAAAAAAAAATTTACTTTTATGAGTTACAAAAAGTCACTTTAATAATTAAATTCAGAGTACAATTAAAAAGGTTTAATAATCAAAGTTAGAGAATGAAAGTAACTTTTATACCAGAGATGCTAAAAAATTGTCAGTCTGAAAACCAAATGGGCATGTTTCTTTCTTCAGACATTTAGATTCCTAATGACCTATTTCTAAATATATTGAAGCTTTGCTTCAACAATAAATATTTTGAATTACTGCTCTTTTGAAAGCATTCCTCTATTTCCAAATATCTCTAACACTGCTCTATCACATATATGAACCTCAACACAATATTTAATAACTTCCATCATCTATGTAAGCAGTTGTCAACTGTAAGGAAAATGATGTGACTAGAATTTACTACCCTTACCAATTATATTTCTACAAGATATTGATGACTTATGCTTCAGATCTAACCACACTGCATAAGAGGGTCAATTTATCCCTGAATACTGGTGGCACAGTGGATAAAGCATTTACCCAGAATGCTGAGGTTACTTATTTGAAACCCTGAAGTTACTGGCTCTGACTTACAGCTTGTCAGCATGTGGTCACTGGCTTGAGCAGAGGATCATCTACATCAGTGGTCCCCAACCCCTGGGCCACGGACTGGTACTGGTCCATGGGCCATTTGGTACCGGTCTGCAGAGAAAGAATAAATAACTTACATTATTTCCATTTTATTTATATTTAAGTCTGAATGATGTTTTATTTTTAAAAAATGACCAGATTCCCTCTGTTACATCTGTCTAAGACTCACGCTTGATGATTGTCTCAGTCATGTGATACATTTATCCATCCCACACTAAAGGCCGGTCCGTGAAAATATTTTCTGACGTTAAACTGGTCCGTGGCCCAAAAAAGGTTGGGGACCACTGGTCTACGTCATCCCAGAGTTCACCAGCTTAAACTCAAAGGTTGCTGGCATGAAGAGCCCACAGTTGCTGGCTTGAGCAAGGGGACAAGAGCACAGCGTGGGTCAAGGCAATGTAGGAAAAGCTCAATTTACAACTGAAGTGAAAGGAACTATATTAGTTGGTGCTTCTCACCTTCTCCCTTCCTGTCTCTCTTTTTTTTCCTCTCTCTCTCTTTCTTTCTCCCTCAAAAACAAAAAAGAGAGTCAATTTATTAGGCACAATTTTTATTTTAGTCATTGTTTGAAGAGTGACATCTCCTTAGTATAGCATGATTTTGACATTTAGACCCATTTCTAATTTGAATAGAAAATATGAAAAAAATATGGGACACACATTCTTAACATTAACAGAGCTTTTCCTGTTATAAACTATTATAAAGCCTACATTATTACAATGACTCAAAAATAAAGATATGTAACAAAAAATGTTTAAATATGAACACATGGCCTGACCAGGTGGTGGCGCAGTGGGTAGATTGTCAGACTGGGACGCGGAGGACCCAGGTTGGAGACCCCGAGGTTGCCAGCTTGAGCACAAGCTCATCTGGTTTGAGCAAGGCTCACCAGCTTGAGCCCAAGGTCGCTGGCTGAAGCAAAGGGTCACTCGGTCTGCTGTATCCCTCCCGCCCCTACCCCCACCCCCACTCGAGGCACATGAGAGAAGTCAATCAATGAGCAGCTGAGAACCGCAACAAAGAATTGATGTTTCTCATCTCTCTTCCTTCCTGTCTGTCTGTCCCTATCTGTCCCTTTCTCTGACTCTCTCTGTCTCTCCCACAAGAAAAAAATAATAATAAATAAATAAATAAATATCAACACATGAACACCATAATATACCTGTAAGCTAAATTAGAGCTTAGCTCAATAATGAATTTATTGGTGAGGACACTCTTGTGTTAGGAATTTCTCTTGGTCAATAATAATTCCAATTATTGAATTTATAAAGTAAAAACCTCTCACTAACTATAGGCCCTTATCAGAGAAAAGCTTTTATTGTCTTTCCCTCAATTCTTCTAATGAGCCCTTATCTGAATAACAGTTTTCCAAAGTCTAAACAGAACATAGAAACATGTAGAATATAATTTTTTTAATGCCTGTGTTTTCCCCATTCCAGACATTATCTGAAAGCAGGTTTCTAATATGTTTAATTCCATCCCTTAAAGTCCTTCAATTTCCAAATATTTAATACCTAATTTACATTGAGAGGATCTTCCTTTCTAAAATCTGCAGTTGTACACCAGACTCTTCAAGATCCTAATTAAATTGCCTATGGATCCCAACTTTACTTTATCCTGTCAAGATATTAAAATTACTCAAATTAGAAAGGATAGTTTTTAATGAAGATACAATTTAATACTCCAATATTTGGGATCTCATTAGTTGAGCAATTCTGTTTCGGAAAGGGACCTAAATTTTAACAACTGTATGATGCTGTGTGTGTGTGTGTGTGTGTGTGTAAAATGTCTTGTTTTTATTTTTCTTTATACAAAAATTGAGCAAGATGGTTCTTTGGGTTATTTTAAGCTGGAATATTTTATTCTAATCTCAAGAGTACAATTCTGGAATTTATGAAGGTATACTTTGCATTGATTACCAGCCTACTATGTGTCAGACTCTATGATAGACACTCTTTTTCAAAATACAGTTTATTTTAGAGTAATTTTAGATTTACAGAAACAATTTAATTGATAATACAGAGTTCATTTTTTTCCCTGCACCACATTTCTCCATTGTAATATTTGACATTAGTATGGTACATTTGCTACAAGTGATGAACCAATGTTTAACCATTATAATTAACTAAAGTCCATACTTTATTTGAGTTTCCTTAGTTGCCTTGTACAACTGACCTTTGAACACACATTTTTGAATTTCATTTGTCCACTTATACATGGAGTTTTTAAATAAATATATGCAGTTCTATAAAGTATTTTCCTTATTATGTTATTTCTTAATATTTACTTTTCTGTAACCAACTTTATTTCTAGAATAAAGTATATGATACATATACAAAATATGTGCTAATCAACTGTAGATGTTATCATTAAGGCTTCCAGTAAGAATAAGCTTTTAGTAGTTAAATTTTGGGAGAGTCAAAAATTGTAAGTAGATTTTCTACTGCACAGGGGTGTATGTCCCAGGGTTATTCAAGGGTTAATTATATCCTTTTTCTATTTCAAGATCCCATCTAAGATATTATATGATAGTTTGGTGTTTTACCTCTTTGTCTCTTCTTGACTGTGATAACTTTTCAGTTTTATCTGTTTTTGATTACCTTGACAGTTTTGAGGAATACACGTCAGGTATTTTGTTGAATGCTCCTTAGTTGGAATTTTATTTTTCTTATAACGAGACTAAGATTGTGGGTTTTCAGGAGGAAAACCATAAAAATGGCCCTGGCCGGTTGGCTCAGTGGTAGAGCATCGGCCTGGCGTGCGGAAGTCCTGGGTTCAATTCCCAGCCAGGGCACACAGGAGAGGCGCCCATCTGCTTCTCCACCCCTCCCCCTCTCCTTCCTCTCTGTCTCTCTCTTCCCCTCCCACAGCCGAGGCTCCATTGGAGCAAAAGATGGCCCGGGTGCTGGGGATGGCTCCTTGGCCTCTGCCCCAGGCACTAGAATGGCTCTGGTCGCGACAGAGAGAAGCCCCGGAAAGGCAGAGCATCACCCCCTGGTGGGCGTGCCGGGTGGATCCTGGTCGGGCACATGTGGGAGTCTGCCTGACTGCCTCCCCATTTCCAGCTTCAGAAAAATACGAAAAAAAAAAGAAAAAAAAGAAAACCATAAAAATAAAACCACTTTATCACATCATATCAAAGATAAATTATCAACTTATTGTAACCTAATATTGATGTTGATCTTGATCTTAATCTTGATCACTCAGTTGAGGCAATACTTGTCAATTTTTCTCATTGTTCATTTTCCCCCTTTCCATATTATCTTTTTAGAAAAAAAAAGTCACTCTACACAGCTGACACTTAGGGAGTGGGGGTTTATGCTCCCCTTCCATGCAGGCAGTATACCTAGATAAATTATTTATAATTTATTTATAGGGAGATTTGTCTCTTCTCAAGTTATTTATTTATTTACTTATTTATTTATATCAGTATGGATCCATTGGCATTTATTTTATACTTTGGATTGTAATCCATTCCTTCTTTATTTTGTTGCTCCACTTTTTCCAGGTTTGATCATTTCTAATTCTTTTAGTTGGTTCTATTAACCCTTGAATATACCCCATCACTGTAGATTTTTGTTTAATTGGTTTAGACCTTTCATGCTGCTATAGAAAAGTACCATAGCCTGACCTGTGGTGGCGCAGAGGATAAAGCATTGACGGGGAATGCTGAGGTGCCAGTTTGAAACCAGGCTTTCCCAGTCAAGGAACACAGAAGAAGTAACTATAAGATGATGCTTCCCACTCTTCTCCCTACTTTTCTCTCAATATATCTTCTCTCTAAAATCAATAAATAAAAATCTTTTTTAAGTGTAGGAAATAGAAAAAAACAGTTCCATAGATTATGTGGCTCATAAATCACACACACACAAAAAAAAATTATTTCTCACAGTTCTTGAGCTTAGAAGTCTAAGACCAGGGAACCAATACGGTTAGATTCTTGTGTAAATCCTCTTATGGGAGGTAGACTGTCATCTTATCATTTTATCCTCCATTGCCTCATAAGTACAATCCACCCTCATAACGTAATTACCTTTCAAAGTCTACAACTCCAAATACTGTTACATTGATTTCAATATATAAATTTAGGGGGAAGGCACAAACTTTATTCCATATCACTTACTTTCTAACACTACACAATGTTCCAGACCCACCTTATATAATTGCTGACCCATTATTAGAATCAAGTATTTATCTGAGAAGCCCTGGTTCCTCTTATAAAAGAAGGGAATTAGAAACCAAAATTTCAGTGCTTCATGTACTTGTTGCTACTGGGATGTCATTAAATCTAAGACCTTACAATTGACAGTAAGAAATGATATGTGTGACCTGTGTATATACACATATATATGTAACTATCTATTTCTATATTAAGCTAAACATGAATTCATAGTAATGTCTCCGGCTCTGATTCTTTGCCATACATACAGATCATTGTAGCTCTTACCTTTGCTTATATCTCACCTCTACTCAAAGAGTGAGAAACCTGGCTTCCACTATCTTCTATCTTCTATTTGTTTAATTGTTCAGTATATATATATCAGTATCAACATTGTTAATGCTTACCCCTTTAAAGAACAGCTTTATCAATTAAAATACAGTGATTAGGTGCAGTTATTTTTTCCTTAAGCATTATAGGCTCCATTCATTTTCAAACTTATTTACATTAGCACCGTGCTTCCCTACCTCCTTCATTGGGGATTTTTTCATACAGTTGTAATACTGTCAGATTCATTTGTCACAGTCTGGATTCCCCAATATGTAGATAATTTTGTAAAGAGGGACAAATATACAGTGACAGAAAATAAGTTGACTTTGGGTGATGAGCACACAACACAACACATACAACAGTTCAAATACTATAAAAATGTTTACCTGAAATCTATGTATTCTTATTGACAAATGTCATCCCATTAAATTTAATTTCCAAATAAAAATAAAATATTTGCATACATTAAGGTTCACATTTTGTGCTAAAAAGTTCTGTAGGTTTTTGACAAGTGCATGATATTATGTATTCACCATTACAGTATAACACAGGATAGTTTCACCCCTTCAAATAAACTGTTGTTAATTTATTAGAGTCTTATCCCCCTCCTCCTGAAATCCTGGCAATCACTAGACTTTTTACTCTCTCTATAGTTTTAACTGTCCCAGAATGTCATATAATTTGAATTACATAACATTTTCAGATGTCTTCTTTCACTTAGAAGCATGCACTTAAGGATGCTCCATGTCTTTTCATGGGCTGATAGCTCATTTCTTTTACAACTGAATAATATTTCATTTGCATGGTTGTACAACAATTTGTTTATTCATTCACCAATGAAAGATACCCTTGTTGTTTCCATTTTGAGGTAATTATGAATAAAGCTACTGTAGATATTCACATAAAGATTTTTCTGTGAACATAAGTTTTCAAATCAGGTAAATACCTAGGAGTGAAACTACTAATTATAGCAAGATTATGTTTGACTTTGTAATAAAACAAAACAAAACAACAACAAAACATCTGCCATATCTTTCAAAGTGGCTGTACCATTTTACATCCTACCAGCAATGGACGAGAGCCCCTGTTGCTCTGTATACTCACCAGTGTTTGGTGTTGTCAGTGTTCTGGCTTTGGCCATTCTAATAGGTGTCTAATGGTATATTATTGCTAATTTAATTTACATTACCCTGATGATATGGTGTGGAGGAGCGTTTTTTCATGACTTGCGTGTCATCTGTATATATTCTTTAGTGAGGTATCTATCCAGATCCTTTGCTCATTTTTAAATGGGTTATTTGTTTTCTTATTATTGAGTTTGAAAAAGTATTTGTATATTTTAGATACAAGTGCTTTATCTGATATTGAGGGCAAGAATGACTGAATGGTGCATTTCACAGAGATAAGACTCACATAGCAAAGAAGATCAGAGGATGGATCTAAGTAGGAAACAGGGCTGGCAAACAAGGTTCCAAAAGAGAGAAGCACCATCATAGAATTGTTTTTGTCATTACATATGATCTCTTTTAAATTACAAAGCAATGACACTCATAGAATAAAAGGTTAAAATCTAATTTTGAAAAACTTACTAAACATTCTACTACTTTGCTATTTTTTCCTAAATTCAAACTTATTTAAGGGCTGTTCTATAGGCACCAAAGTTACCAAAGTTACATGGAATATGTAACTTAGAAACTGACATAATGTAGGCCTGACCTCTGGTGGCACAGTGAATAAAGCATCGACCTAGAACTCTGAGGTTGCTGGTTCAAAACCTTGGGCTTCCCTGGTCAAGGCATATATGGGAATTGATGCTTCCTGCTCCTCCCTCCTTCTCTCTTTCTCTTTCTCTCTCTCTCCCCATCTCTCTAAAATGAATAAATAAAATAAAATAAAATAAAAAGTAAACTGACATAATGAAGACATTACCTAAATCTATCAACTTTATTTCAAAATCAATTTACATAATATGTAAACAAACAGGGTTTCAAAGTTTAATCAAGTTATTATTAAATAATGTAAAACTAACATGCCTTATAATTTTTAACTATTACTGATCAAGACAACCATTAATTTACTTTGTGGTGTCAAACCAGATGTATATTATTCAAGTAACAGGAAAATATTCTATATATAAAAATTATAAAAGTCAATTTATGAAATACACTTTTACTGTTAAGCTTATATCAACTTAACAAAGAGCATTTTCAATCAATTGTATCTAAAGTTATTTAGGCTCTTTCAAAATTTTATATTAACATTTTATATGATTTCAAATATACTTGAAGATATTTTAATATAATTTGGCAAAAAAATAATACTAGCCTTTAAAATATATAAACATGTCTAATAATATTTTCTGATATAAGTATGGCATAGTTTTGTCTTGGTTATAACTGCCATTTGAGATAAGGTAACCATATAATTTGTCATCCAAAAATACTGTTTTAAGAATAAAAGAGGGCAGTAATAAAAATAGTAATAATATAATTAATGAAACAATGTACATAAGCCTGGAGAAATGGTTAAACCTAGCCTTAATTTTAAAAACAAGTCAAACATTACCAAAATTACCAAAAAGTTTTTGAAATATCTAGCACTAACTAGCACAAATACAATAATCTATTATTTATAGTAGACACTAAATAAACAATTTATCTACCAAATTGCTTATATTCACTCAGTTTAAAGTAAAGAGCACCTTCATCTTAATAAAGTGCGAGAAACTAAATATAAGACAGCATTTTTTTATTTTAAGGAATGATTTCAAAATGTACTGAAAATCTTTTAAAGATTTTCCTGATCCAAATTCATCAACTAACAAGTTCTCTCCGTAAAAAGCTACATTTAAACATTAGTAAAAAAAATAAAAATAAAATAAATAAACATTAGTTGGTTTTGTTTAAGGCCAAATTGTCAGAGTCTGTTCAAAGCATATCAGATTGTCAAATATTACTGGTTACATCACAACCTTAACTTCTTGAGACACAGATCTGTTTGTTTTTCTTCCTATGAAAAATAAATGAGATTAATAGGCTTTCCCTCTTGTCTGTTGTTTACAAGCAGGAGTAAGCCAAAGTACTTCTTTCCAGAGATTAACTATGTATCTGCAAGAAAGAAGAGCAATGTCTAAAAGATTGCCACTTAAACCTCCTGTGTTTAGAAATCATGTCTGTTTGATTTTTATAAAATTTAGAGGATATTTTCCATTTTTATATCAAATAAGACAAAAGAATGCTGAATTTTACCACAGATGCACAATAACCTGGGCTATCAAGGTGGGGAAGTACCAGAGGAAGTAGCTGCAGAAATTTATGAGACAAATATGGCACTCAATAGGGGAGCACAATTTTTACCAAGAGAAAACTGGGAAATGTTTTTGTTAACTATTGCTGTACACCACAGCACCACAAAATGTAGTGGTTTAAAACAACTGTTTTACTATTGTTCATATTTCCATGGTTTGAGTTCAACTGGGTGGTTTTTCTGATCCACGTGGTGTCATGAAGAGCTACAGATAATTGGAAGTTCAGCTAGGCTGGAAGGTCCAAGATGGCTCATTCACATAGTTTACAGTTGGCACTGTCAATTGACAAGAGACTCAGCTGGTCTCATCAACCCGAGAATTCTTCTTGTGGCCTTTCTCTATAGATTTGGCTTTTCACAGCATGGCTAATGAATTCTAAGGGGCAGGAGGTATAACCTACCTTTTTGATTCTCCAGAAGAATATTCTGAGAAGTTTAGGGCCCTGGCTAAGATATATCAGTTGGTTAGAGCATCGTTTCAAAGCACAGATGTTGACGGTTCAATCCCTGGTCAGGGCACATACAGGAACAGATCTATGTTCCTGTTTCTCTCTCTCCTCTCTCCCTTCCTCTCTCTCTGAAGTCAATAACATAAACATTGCAAAAAAAAAAAAAGAAATATGGGGTAAAAAAAAATTTATTAGTAATCAACACCTAAGAGTTAAAAAAAGGTAGGAGAAATAAGATTAAACAAAGTCAAAATGTGACACAGTTGGCTAACTTGCAGACGTCACACATCAGGACAAACTGTCCAAACTTATCCTTTTTTGTTTAGTTTTCAGGAAGGGCATGCTCTCATATGAGCCAAGGCTCTACAGATGAAGCAGATGCAGAAGAAGACAGTACCTGACATCTGTCTGCTGTCTTCATTCCTCACTGTTGATCAGCAAGTTCTTCCCTAAAGTAGGATCAGCTAATTTTATATCTATCACACTACCAATTGCCTTACAGTCTGGAATTCTAAGTTCCAAGACAGAAATTTCACGATCATTTTATTGATCAAAGTAATAAAAGAAGCCCATATTCAAAGAAAGGGGAAATAAACTCCACTATTTGATATTAGGAGTTACATGCAAATACAGAGATGAAAGGAATTTGGAAAGTTACTGCACATGCTGTCCCCAGGCTGTAACAATTCACATACAAAGTACACTCACCACCTCCCAAGACCCCCCAAGATTTCCATTCCATTATGGTATCCACTCATATCCAAGGCTCTTGTCATCTATTAATATATCACAGCCAGAGGTAGATGGGGTAGATTCCTCAGTTTCTTAGGAGTACCTGTGAACTAAAAAGTGAATAAATACCAACAAAAATAGTGTGCCTCATCAACACCCAACATACATAGCAGCCACTAGAAACCTCCATTGTAATAAGGGTAAAACAGGAGAAATATAGCTGTTACTGGGCCATAGCAATTCTAAAATCTAGCTGGGATGTCACCATTATCTTTGTCTCCAGAAACAGAGAATTTTTCCTGATTAGGGCAGTTTACTTTCCCTGAGAAAAGTTTCCATGGCTCTGCCTCCTATGTCATTCTTACTTTTCCATAAGAAGTGGAATGTGCCTGCTGCTAAGTAGTTTTCTTAGCTTGTGCCCCGCTTTTAAGAAATTAAGACCATAGAAGTCTTTTTTATTTGGAACTTACTTTGTCTTATTTAGTTCAAACTGTCCAAATTTCTGTTAAAATTTTGGACTTCCTATATATCTATACCGTATTCTTAAGATAGATTTTTAAAACCCACTGCTCTCTCTCTACTTTGGCCTTTGAATCAGAGTGCTATGGTGACAATACCATTAAATTTTTTGAAATCCCTCTTTTCTAGCCAAAAGGGCCTGAAAGGTACTTTCTCAAGATTCTTAGAAATTCCATTGTCTAGTTGAGGTCAACAAGGGAAGCCCTTAAGAGTCTTAAAAGCCCTGTTGTCTAGCTGAGATGGTCTATGTGACAAATTCTAATCTTTCTAAAGATTGAACAGAGTCTTTCAACTGCATCCTTGAACTGATACTCATGCTGTGGCTGTTTTTCTGGCAGCATTCTGAATTTGATCTTTTCCCCCCAGGTTTTAATTTACTCTGAAAACTTCCTGTGGTCTGAAAGAGTTGAATATGAGAATAATTTATGTTCCAACCCAGCAAATTCTTACTTGAAAGTGTTTCTTCTAGATCAGAGATTGGTTGACTATGGCCCATAAGTCAAATCCACATTGTTATCTGCTTTTGTCAATTATTTTTTATTGTATCACAACCACATTTACTTACACATTTTCTATATCTACTTTTGTGCTACAACTGCAGAGTTGCTATAGACATTATACAGCCTGTAATGCCTAAAATATTCACTATCTAGGCTCATTACAGAAAATATTTACTGGCCTGTACTCTAGATACTGCTTGAAAATTGAATGGTTCTTTCTTTAGTTCATTTCACCCTACTACAATCATGTACACCGAAGAAAACAGTTGACACTTAACAACTTTGTGCCTAGAAACTTTATCTATCTTTTATATTGCTACAAGTTACTGCATTTTCATTGTGCAGTATTGGACAAAACTCACCTCTTCTCCAGGCTCAAAACACAATTTTCTCACTGTCTTACCAGTCTCCACTGACTGCCTCTTTGAGGCTCTTGTGGCCTGCACCCACTGCCTGGTTCAATGCCAACACCACAAGTTTTAGGTTTTTGTTACAGCAGCACCTCACTTTTAGGTAACCGATTTCTGTTTTAGTCATCTACTGCTGCAAAACAAGCCATTGCAAAATTTAATGGTTTAAAATGACAATCATTGTATTATCTTTATTGATTTATATGTTAAAGTGGCTCAGATGGCTTCTTCTGCTCCTTCTGTCAGCTGGGCTACAATCATCTGGAGGCTCAATTGAATGTAAATGCCTAGGATGGATGTGTTAGTTATTTATTGCTGTGTAAAATATTCCAAGACTTAATAGCTTAAAGCAACAAAAATTTATTGTTTCTGAGTTTTTTTGGGTTAAGAATCTGGGAGCAGCTTCGCTGAGTGGCTTTGGCTCAGTATGTCTTCTGAGATTGCAGTCAAGCTGTCAATTAAATTGAAGTAATCTGAAATCTAGCCTATTTCATGTGTTTTTAGGCAGGCCTCAGTTCCTCAGTACATAGATCTCTCTCCATAGGCTGCCCAGTTGTCCTGAAGAAATGGCAGCTGGCTTCCCTGAATGAATGACCTGAGCGAGGGCCACCAAGATGGAAACTATAAGGCAGTTTGTAACCTTAGAGGTGACCTATCATCACTCCTGTGGTATTCAATTGGTCATAAAAACCAGCACTGGTACTACAGTGGGAGGGACTACACAAAGATATGAATAAGAGAAAACAATCTTTATTGGTATCATATTGGAGTCTGCTGGCTACCACAGTAACTCACTTATGGCTGCCAATTAGTACTTGAAGGAGTGAGAGTGCCTCTGCTCTCATTTGTGATTCTTCCTTCTACCTTAGCCTTCTCACAATATGGAGGCTGAGTTCTAGGAGGCAGTGAGTAGAAGCTTCCAGTTCTCTTTGGCCTGGGTTTAGGGAGTCTCATTTTGCTACATTCTATTTACAGAAGCTAATCATAGATCATCCGAGATTCGAGGGAAGCAAAAGTAAACTCCATCTCTTGATGTAAAAAATAGTGTATATTGCAAAGAGGGTGAAATTGTTGAGGGATGCCTTGGAAGAGTAGCTAACATAGGAAAAGAATATGCAATTTCATTTCCTTCCTGCCCTCTAATCTATTGCAAGAGATACCCATTGGACAATCTCATCTAGAAGTCAGAGGGCTAGGTGGTCCATTGAACTAGACCCTAAATGTCGGCCTCTGGGCCACAGAGAGGATTTTGAAGGAGTGAACATAAAACTAGAAGGATAAGTAGAAAATACCCATGACAGTTCTGAAGTATAGGTAGCCCCAGGGAAATTGTATGTTTCAATAATTTGGGTTAAGATTTATACTCTAGCTCCTTGCTAGCAAACCCTTATCAGCATTTCAACCTGCACAGTCCTAATCTGCAATTTCTTTGTAGAGATGGCCCTACAACTATATGTCTGGTTTTGACTGAGGTCCAGTTTGAACACAGATAAATTAATTTCCCTGACATTAATGTGGCAATTTTCTAGTACTACTCCTAGAGTGCTTCCGTCCATCAGATCGTATCCCATAGATAGTGCTAACTCAAATGCTATCTGATATCCTCATGTTGCCTCAGACATATCTGTGGTCACCAACTTTGGAGTCAATCCTCTAACTCCTGTTTCACTCAGGCCTGTCTTAATCTTCTCTTTTTATTGATCTGCCTTTGAAGGAAGCACTGTACTAGACCTCATGCACTTTAATAAAAAGAAAACTGGTATTTTAGTTATGCTTTTGGCAGTGACAATATTTGAAAAATGAATGCTATGTGGATGGTTACCTGTCATCTTCAAAGTTAACACCAAAGCTAGCAGTGTGGCATTTTGACATTTAGTGCTAACATCCAAAGTAAAAAGTTTGCATTTTTATGCTCAGTTCAAAACGCTCTTCCTATGGATTCATATGCCCGTGACAGATTTTTCATAATACAAAAAGCACTATTAAAGTGTTTTCATAGTTTGGTATATGTTTGAATTTGCAGCTTTCAAAAACCTATCTAATTGCTATCATTTTTTATCTCTTCCATTAAGCAAAATGTTTCATATGATCGCTTATAACCACGCCAGTGATGATTTAGATTACCAATATTCCCTTACTCATTCAAGAACCTTTATTAGTCAAAAGCTAAGACATATTTTAAATGGAAATATTATATTTTAATATGATATGGTACTATTTCAGGTATAAGTTATTTTGTAAACATTAATCTTCAAATAAACTGGAATTATCACTGCTATTCCATAAACATAAAAATAAAAATAAAGCTAATAAACAAGTTACTCAACATCCTACAAAAATAAAAGTAAAATTAGGCTGTCATTAATTTCATCTCCATGTGTGTCACTGGACAATAAAATCAAACTTTTTTAAAGGGGTTATATAGGCTACTTATCAAAGTATGATTCAACCTATTTTATGGCTGTTATATGTTAGAATAACTTGATGGCTTTAAAAATAGTTTAGCCTGTGAAATACTGAATACATAGAGAAGAGTACATAAAATATATAAGGACTGATTACACTAAAATAATAACATGAACACACACATACACACACACACACACACACACACACACACACACACACATAGACATTACTCAGGTAAAAAAAATAGAACATTACCAGTTGAAAACCTTCTATCATATTTCCTTGAATATATTTATTTTTTTCTTCCACTACCCAGAGAAAAATACTGTACCAAATTTTGTATTAATAATTTTTAGGTTTTCTTTATATTTTCACAACCTGTGTGTGAACTCTCATACAATACAGAACTTCCATGAACTCCTCACATTTTTCACTTAACATAAATAGAACCTTAACTGTATCTATTCTTACTTCTTACACTGAATTATATAGTACTTTGAGGTTTATCTATGTTGGTGTATTTGGCTATGTTTCATTAATTTTCCCTGCTCTATAGCATTCCACTGTATAAATATATTACAGTTTATTTATTCTTTTAGAGTTGTATATATTCGTTTTTTATCATTTGTTTTTGCTACTAATCTAATGTTCTTGTAAAAGATTTTTCTAAATGGTATCTCTGTGTACAGAGTCAACAGGGCAAATGTTAACTAGTAGAATTGCTGACCTACAAATACAGACATGTTCAATTTTACTTAGAATTTTGTAGTAATTATAATGTGCTAGAACAATCTCAAAAATCTTAGTGGTTAAAACATTAAAAGTTTGTTTCTTGTGTTATGTTTCTATCTAAAAAGGGCTTGGCAGGAAGAGTCCCTCTTCCACATTGTTCTTCAGAGAATGTTACCAGTTACTATATAAGAGGAGAGAAACTTGGTTATTCATTCACAGCTCTTAATCTTCCCCCTTGGAAATGATACAGGTCACCTAGCTATGCAACTTCGAGGGGTAGTGCAATTACAACATGGAGAAGAAATATCTGTGAATAGCCTGAATGTCTACTATTGATGACTAAACACTATTTTTAAAGCAATTGCTCCAATTTACACACCTACAAGAGAGGATGAGTTTCATTGCTTCATGTCCTGCCATATCTAATATTGTCAGTTATTAATACTTTTGTAATCTGATGGATATGACCCATCTTGCTGTGGTTTTAATTTGCATCTTCCTGATTAGTAATGAGATTAGTCTTTTCATGACTATGTAAATGCTTTGTACTCATACAAAATTCCTCTTTTGTAAAACTACTCATGTTATTTTACCAATTTTTCATTTGAGTAGTTCAAATTTTTAAAAATAATGATTTCAAGGAACATTTACATATTCTAGATATTAATCCTTTATTGGTTTAATGTGTTGCAAGTATTTTTTTAAAACTCTGTGGCTTGTTCTTTCACATTCTTTAAGGTGTATTTTCAAGAACAGATTTTTTAATATGATAAAATTTATAAACCCTTTATTGATTTTGCTTTTTATGTCTTATTTAGAAAATTTTTCTATCTGAAGAAATAAAGATGTTCTCCTATATATCTTCTAAATGTTTTATAGTTTTGACTCTTATCGATCTACTTTCAATTTACCCAGAATTGAGTTTTGTGTATACAGTAATGTGATGTAGAGCTCCATTTTTACTTTGTGGGTTTTTTTTTTTTTTCTGTATGTATTAGCCAGGGTATATTATCATGGCTCTCAGCCAGGGGAGCGCATTTTGGCATCTGGAGGACATTGACAATATCTGGAGACACTTATGTCACAGTGGAAAAGAGGGTGCTTCTAGCATCATGTGGGTAGAGGTCAGAGATGCTAATTCAAAAAAGATTGGCCCTGGTCAATTGGCTCAGTGGATAAAGCATAGGTTCAGTGTATGGCTGTCCCAGGTTCAATCCACAGTCAGGGCCCACATGAGAAGTGACTATCTGTTTCTCTTCCCCTCATTCTTCCACTTCTTTCCCTCTTCCCTTCTCTTAGCCAGGTGGCTTGGTTGCTACAAGCATTGGCTCCAGGTGCTGAGAATGGCTCAGTTGATTTGAGCATTGGCCCTGATGGGGGTTGCCTGGTGGATCCCAATCAGGGCACATGTGGGAATCTGTCTATCTCCCCTCATCTCACTTTAAAAAAATAACCCTGTACCTTGACTACGTAGCTGGTTGAGTGTCATCCTGATTCACCAAGGTTGTAGTTTCGATCTGGTCAAGGCACATACAAGAAACCAATGAATGTATAAATATGTGAAACAATAAATTAATGTTTATCTCTCTCTCTCTCTCTCTGTCTCTCTCTTCTTCTTTTTCTCCCTCATTTCCTCTCCCCATTTCTCTTTCTAAAATCAACTAATCAATAAATTATTTTTTAAATCTTGTAATTCACAGACAGCACCCCTACCCACACATACATCATAGAATTATTCATCCCATTACCAACAGTGCTGAGGTTGAGAAACTCTGGATTAGATTGTCCCATGTTAGTAAACAAGCCCCAAATCTTTTCACAATAAGAGTTATTTCTTCTTCATATTTATGTGAACTGAGGATTGGCTGATACTCCGCTCCTCTGTTTAGATCATTGCCTATCTCATAGCAGAGGGGACAAGGGAATGAAGTCATAGCATGTATGCAATGGCTCTACCAGTGATATTACACATCTCTTACTTTCAAATTTCTTTGGCCAAAATCAATTATCTAAGTTTCCACATTAAGGAACTTGGGCATAAAGCAGATTAAAACCAGAGTAAATATAAGAAAGAGATAATAAAAACAAGAATGAAATGCAGTGAAACAAAAAATGTCAAGTATTCTATAGTTATGTGTGGCTAAAAATTACCATATTGGATAGCACAGGTAGGACACTTCCATCATCATAAATAATTTTATTGGAGAGTACTGAACTAGAAAATTTGTAAGGATAAAGAAAATCTGAATGATGACATTAATCTTATTTACTTAATTGACATTAAATAACACTACATCTAAGAACTGCAGAAAACTTTCTTTTAAATGTACATGGGATGTTCACAAAGACAATATGCTGGTCCACTAAACAAGTCTCAGTAGATTTCAAGACTACTGAAATCTTCCAAATATCTCTACTCATAATATTAGCAAATTAAAATAAAAAATCTAAAAATTAAGAAACACCATCTAACTGAGTGGTATTTAAAACACCAAAATTCATAGATGATAAAGTGCAGGTAATAAAGTGCTCATAGTGAAATTAGTAATTTTAAATATTTTAGCAAAGTGAAAGGTCTAAAAATCAATAGTTTAAATTTATACTTTAGTAGCTAGGAAATAAAGCAAACTAAATATAATATAAGGAAAGAAAGAATAAAGATAAGAATGAAACTCAGTGAAACAACAACATAGTTCAACAACAGAAGAAATAAAATCACAAGCTAAAATTTTAAAGATCAATAAAATTGGTAAATCTGTAAGTAAACATGCAAGAAAAAAATAAGACACAAATGATCAATATCAACAATGAAAGGAGAACATCTCCTTAGATCCTAAAAGCATTAACAAAACAGTAAACACATAAACAATTTCATGTCAAGAAACCAAACAACATAAATAAAATAGGCAAACTCCTTGAATGATCCAGTTCAAAATGTAACAGAATAATAAATCTTCAAAGTGATCTCCCCAAAATTAGTTAACAACCTTTCTACAAAGAAATCTCCAGGCTTAGATAGCTTTACAGATCAATTCTGTTAGATGTTTAAGAAAAAAAAAATACTAATCATACATAGATTCTTTCAGAACATAGAAGAGGAAGTAGGCAGTACTTTCTAACACATTTTATGAAGCCAGGTTTATCTTAATACAGAACCAAAGACATCACAAGAATAAAAAATTATGGACAATTGCAATTTATGAATATAAACACAAACATCCTTAATATTAGCAAATCACATCCATATAAATGATATTATATACATACATGCATATATATTAACATCTGTTTATAGTCAATCTAGTAATAACTTTCTTCCTATTCATACTTAGCTTACTGATAGTTGTGACTAAAATGAAGTTAGAGACTTTTTTTTTTTTTATTCAGTGAGAGGAGGGGAGGCAGAGAGACAGCCTCCTGCATGTGCCCCAACTGGGATCCCCCTGGCAAGCCCACTAGGGGGCAATGTTCTGCCTATTTAGTGGTTGATCCCTTGCTCAGGAACTGACCTCTTCTTAGCACCTGAAGCAAAGGCCATGGAGCCATCCTCAGTGCTCAGGGCCAACTCGCTGCTATTGAGTTGATGCAGGAAAGGAAGAGAGAGAGAGAGGAACAAGAGGGAGAGAGATGGAGAAGCAGATGGGCTCTTCTCTTGTGTGCCTTGACCAGAAATCTAACCTGGGACATACACACACCAGGCCAACGCTCTACAACTGAACTAACAAGCCAGGGCCAAAAGTCAGTAGAAACTTTGAGGCAGTCAATTGTTAGTTGTGCCTCTGTGGGTATCTGGCAAGTGGGGTCAAACAGGGAGCCACTATAGGAAGGAGGTAAAATGAGACAATGAGGTGAGTAAAATAAATAAGGATGAGAAGGACCCAAAAAACATAGAGAGGAAAGCAATGAACATTTTGTTGACTCCTTTTATATGCAAAAAGATGGAATCAATTCACCTTTCTTCAAAGGTGAAGTGAAAACTATGGGAATATTTAGGGTGAAGATTTGATTCTTAAGTCTTGGGAATTGTGTACTTGTTTTTAGCTAATTTATTTTGGGGGGGAATATTAATGAGCAGGACCTTCCAGTGGTTTTATTGTCCTTTTGAAGGGTCTTGCTATAATACGTTTATCTAATAGTGGTACATAAATACTAATACATGGCTACTAATTAGAAAATCTGACTCCTGAGTAGTCTTCATCATAAGAATGTATAAAGTATATTAGCAATTAACTCACACAATAATCACTTGATATTTATGAGATTTCACATGCATGTGATAATTTAGTGCTTACCATATGTTGGCAGTACCTGCTATTTTTGAAACTTAAATTATGTACTAAGTACATATTTTAAAAAAATACTTTAAAATATTATCCTGTTTTAACTACAAGATTATTAGTGTATGTGTAAACAGACAATAAAACCTATAAAAACTATTAATACCAATGGCCTATTCCAGTGCCTGGGAAATATAATATCAAACAAAAGATATTTTGCAACTTTTGAGTAATGCAACTGCCAAACCCTTAAAGGCTCTATATTTATGTCCTTTTTCTAACTAAGCATCTATGGATGTAACACATTATTTCCTTTTCTATCATTCATCTGATACTTCCTAGTGGAAAGAACACAACTATGGTGAAGGCATCAAGATTAATTTCCTGCTTTAATTGGTTCCAGTTTTCTCTTTCATAATTCATTGTTTGAGAGAGAGAAACTGAGAAAAAGGGAGAGAGAAACACCAGTTTGTTGTTCCAGTTGTTTATGCTTTCAATGGTTGATTCTTATATGTTCCCTGACCTGGGATCAAACCCACAATTTTGGCTTAGGGAAACAATGCTAACCAATTTATTTACCTGGCCAGTGCCCTTTCAGAATTAAATGCATTTTAAGAAAGGGAAGGAAAAGTTTTTTCCTTTTTATAAAGGAAAAGAAACTAATCATTAGTTTTAAAGTAAAATGTTTACAAATTTCTAATTATTTTTTCCTGTGCTAACTGGTCATTGAACAGTATTTTGTAAAATGTGTGCCTTCTAGTATTTTACATAAAAGCTGGAATTCTGAATACATTTGATTTGAATTGTTAGGCTTTTAAAGATATTTATCATTTTAAAGTTGTGTTGAGTAAATGTATCACTCAGCAAGTTTTAATATATTGATAACCAGCAGTGCTTACATTTGTGTTGTCACATTAATCTTTTTAGTTTTGCTTTAGTAAAAAGCTTTTTCTGGAATTTCTGAATTATAAATTTATAAACTCATAAATTTATAAAAATTTTAGGTTTATATTATAAGAGAATTATAGCACTGGCAGAAAGGTTGTATTTTTAAAAATAATATATTCTTACCAGTTGTAATTTGTCTACAAATCTGACACTAAAACAAATATTACAACTTCTAATTTCAAACCTTTATACCATTAAGTGATTTACTTTTTCAACATAATTAATTTTAAAATAAATGTTGTAAGTTTAATTGATATATTAAATTTATATTAATAAGTCTCTTTTCTTCCATTATATAAAAAGAATTTTATTCTTATTAGAAAGAGGATTCCGCTTGAAACCACAACCTATATTACATATGTGTATCTAGCTTGGCTTTTGTTTTCAGGGTTTGGATGTCTAAACAGCTTTGTGTCAGCATAGATTATCTGAAGAACTGTAACAATTATTAATGACACTTACAAGGTCATAATAAAGACAATGTCTACTTAATTGGTATTCAAACTCAAACAGAAAAATTATAAAACTATGTTTTTTTATTTCTCTGTGAGGAATAAAAAACTGAATGTTCATCTTTGCTTGGACATTATACTTGTCAGAGGTTGACTGACATTCAGTCATTTCAGAAAGCTTGAGAAAAACCATTCTAACTTTGGATGATAAGAAATCTAAATCTTTGCTTAAAATCCAAAGAAAAAAGTTTATTTTTTCCAATATTAATAGTCTGAACAAACAAGGGTAAACATATTGGCTGACATCCCAAGCAGGTAACCTAATGAGTCGAGCGCCTCAGTATAAGTGTGAGTTATGGAAAGTGGGGCAAAGCCCTAAGTCCCTGTCTTGCCAAAAGGGGACACTGCTATTTAGCTTTAGCCAATCAGTCCTACCTGTGAGTGTTTGACCAGATTTACCAGATTATGTGATTTTTCAAAAGGACACTGGAAAACGTATTTTATAAAAAACAAAAGCAAAATCAACAAGAAAAAAACCCCATGAAACATCTATTTTTAAATGTTGGTCCCCCAAATGGAAACATATTACTGGCAATAAATAAATAAATAAATAAACAAACAAATAAGGTAATCAGTTTGTAATTTCTCAACTATATAATTCAAGTTCAATTTTTTCTTTTTTTTTCAAAATAAAGAAAATTTTATTTGAAAAACAAAGCATCCAAAATTTACATGCTACTTCAGTCATAACCAAGAAGCAGGACAAATGTAAAGTCCCAATAGTAGTACAATGTGTTCACTACAAGAGCCAATGTCATTTAGTCTGAATATAGGCAAAAGAAGAATGATAGTTATTATTTCTCAGTGTGCAATAATATCAATAATTGCTAACACATATGAAACACTCTATAAGTTACAAGCATTATACTAAGTTCTTTATATCTTTCTTTTATTTTATTGTTTACATAGATTCTAGTGTCACCCCGATTGCATCCTCCCTCCCCCGTATTCCCCTCAACATATCCCTTACACTCCTCCTAACAGATCCCTCCCCACTTCCCTTCAGGTTTAATTCCATTCCTCAGTTCACATGGTTCCTTGGATTCCTCAAATGAGTGAGGTCATATGATATTTTTCTTTCTCTGCCTGGCTTATTTCACTTAACATAATAGTTTCCACATCCATCTATGTTGTTGCAAAAGGTAATACTTCCTTATTTTTCATGGCCCCATAGTATTCCATTGTAAATATGTACCACCACTTTTTAATCCACTCGTCCATTGACGGACACTTGGGCAGTTTCCAGATCTTCACTATTGTGAACAATGCTGCCATAAACATAGGGGTGTATTTCTTTTTTAGAATCAGTGATATGGTGTTCTTGGGATATACTCGTAAAAGTGGGATGGGGAGTGACGTCACGGAAATGGCGCCGTGAGCAGCGCGACCGACAGATCTCCCCAAAATCACAACAAATTTATCAACTAGAAACAGGAAAATTTATCCTCGGAGCATTCCGGAGTTCCACACAAACTGAAAGCGAAAGGACTGTTATCATTTGAATCTGAGAGACGAGGGTGTGGAGGAAGCTACCGCAGGGACGTTCATTCAAGCCGCGAGGAAGTGCGCCTGTGGTGAGTCAGCCCACACTCGGGAGCCGCGAGCAGCAGCCGCGAGCAGCCGCCGGCGCGCGCCCGGTTCGATTGCAGAGCGAGCACTGCCCACACTCCGGAGCGGCGAGCAGCCGCTGGTGCACGCCCGGTCCGGTTGCAGAGCGAGCACCGCTAACGTTCCCAGCGGCCCGCGCACTGCGAGTGAGAGTCGCCAGCCACCAGTGCCCGGAGCACCCCATTCGCGCGTGTACCCTGGGCATTCCACGCGCCCAGAGCGCCCTGCTGGCCCGCACACCCAGGGTGCCCCATCATCCTGCGCCCGGTGCGCCCCAGCCGACAGCAGCGGGGGGAGCGGGAGAGGCCCCAGGGCGGTATTCCCTACTTGGGAGATTCTCTCTGCGGGCGGGGCACCTCACCCAGCCATTCAAGCTAACAATCAAGCATTGGGGGAGGGGCGAGCGCAGGCAGCCTGAAATACCTTCGGGAGCACAGCTGCGACCCAATCACTGAAATTAGCTTAACCCGTGAAATCTGTGCACCCTCGGTTCTAATTGATAAGATCTCTCTCAGTTCAGCGACCCAAGACAAGAGGCGTGATATTTTTTAGTGCCTCTCGCTAAAGGGGCGGGGGCAACTTCTGATTGATAGAGCCTCCATATTCAGGGATAAACGCTAACAAGAAGGACTTGGCAGATAATAAGATCTATACTACACTAGTCGCAAGCAGAGACTAGTGCCTCTTCTTCCCAGCCGAAACAGGCTACAAAGTGTGGAAAGCCTGGGTTGAGAGGTCCAACTGAATGCTAGGCGCTGAACAGTCACCTTGACAACAAGTGACTCCCACCCCCGCCTGATCACACTGGAGGCCCTGACTGCCAGAGCCTTTCCCAAAGCCTTGCACTGAGTGGGGATAGAGTGGGGATTTCCCAGCTCTTTGAGCCTCTTACTCCCCAGGCAGAAGCAGTTGCAGCCTTATAGCTGGATCACCAGGCTGCTAATTCAGGAAGGGGGGACTAGGAGAGAGAATCCAGGAAAGCAAACTCTCTCATCGTTGGACCCTGCAAACGCCAACAAGCCTTGACCACCAGCAAGACTAAAGCCAATTATATGACATTGCCATAGAATCCCATCAACTGCAAATCCCTACCTAAGTGTGACACAGGGGCAGAGCCTGGGGTAGAGTCACCGACCAGGAAGAGGGAGAGAAAAGAAAAAGGAAGAAGTTAACATCTCAAAATCAAGAAAAATCCACAGACTTTACAACTTGTTCCACTAATTTTTTTTTGTTGTTGTTGTTTGTTTCTTTTATCTTATTGCCTTTATTTCCTCCACCTAGGTCCTTCTATTCTCTGCCCATTTTATGCTTCCCTTTTCTTGAACTACACTACCCATAAGTGTTACATTTTATTTCTCTTCTTCATCCTCACCCTCCTTTAAGGTTATACTCCAAAACACTTAACTCTCACTCTCTCCTCTTTTGTTTTATTTTGTTTTGCTTTATCTTGTTTTTTTCTCTTCCTTTTTTATTTCTTCCTTCATTTTTCTCTTTTTCTTATTTTTTCCTTTCTATTCGTTTTTTCTTTTCTCGTTTTACTTTCATCCCATTTAATCCTCAATCACGAACAAATTAGTTAATTTGGGACTCAAGGCTTTTTTTGGCTTTATATTTCTTTTTCGCTTTTGTTTTTGTTTTTTTTCTTGCTTGTTTATTTTTGTGGCATTTTGGGTCCTCCCAACCCAAGGTCTCCATTGTATTTAGTCTTTGCTCCACTTAATACAACAGATTTTTACTTATCATTTTTATTTTTTTCTTCTTTATTATTCTTTTTTTTGTCCTTTTTTCTGGTTCCCTCTTATCCCTCTCATTATATCTCTTAGTTGACCATCACTCACAAGCAAATCATCTTATGCTTGTCTAAGATTTTCTTCCTTTTTTTTTTGCATTTAGTAGGTCCCTACTCCCCTTTTTTTGCCCCTTGAACTCTTCACCCCAAATCAGGCCCTCCATTATAGGCACGATATTTCCCTGAGGAGGGGAGAGGAGGGAAAGAGAAGAAAGAAAAAAAGGGGGAAATAATAAATTATTACTGTTTTTTTGTGTGGGGTGTTTTACCTTTTTTTTTTCTTTTTTTTTTTTCTTTTTTTTTTTTTTACTTTTTACTCTTTATTAATTCTAATTAGTGCTATCAACAAGACCACCCTCAGATGCCAATAAGAAAGAGGAAATCAAATATTATGGATACAAAAGAAAGAGAGGTAACACAAATAGATGTGGAAAAATCTATGGAGAAAAGACTTAACATATTGGAAGCCTTGGAGCTAAATGACAGAGAATTTAAAATAGAAATCTTAAAAATACTCAGAGATATACAAGAAAACACAGAAAGGCAATATAGGGAGATCAGAAAACAACTCAATGAACACAAAGAATATATTACCAAGGAAATTGAAACTATAAAAACAAATCAAACAGAAATGAAAAACTCAATTCAAGAGCTGAAAAACGAGGTAACAAGCTTAGCTAGCAGAACAGCCCAGATTGAAGATAGGATTAGTGAAATAGAAGACAAACAACTTGAGGCACAACAGAGAGAAGAAGAAAGAGACTCAAAAATAATAAAAAACGAGAAAGCCCTACAGGAATTGTCTGACTCCATCAGAAAGAATAACATAAAAATAATAGGTATATCAGAGGGAGAAGAGAAAGAAAATGGAATGGAGAATATACTCAAACAAATAATAGACGAGAACTTCCCAAGCCTGTGGAAAGAACTAAAGCCTCAAATTCAAGAAGCAAACAGAACACCGAGTTTTCTTAACCCCAACAAACCCACTCCAAGGCACATCATAATAAAGATGACACAAACCAATGACAAAGAAAAAATTCTCAAGGCAGCCAGGGAAAAGAAGAGTACAACATATAAAGGAAGGCCTATTAGATTATCATCAGATTTCTCAGCAGAAACTCTACAAGCTAGAAGAGAGTGGACCCCAATATTTAAAGCCCTGAAAGAGAGGAACTTTCAGCCACGAATACTATACCCATCAAAGCTATCCTTCAAGTATGAAGGAGATATAAAAACATTCACAAATTCAGAAAAGATGAGAGAATTTATCAACAGAAAGCCCCCACTCCAGGAAATACTAAAGGGGGTTTTCCAACCAGATTCAAAGAAAAAAAGAAAACAACACCACAAGTAACAGCTCCACCAAGAACACAATAAAACCAAACTTAAACTGTGACAACAAAGGAAAAAAAGGGGGGAGAGGATGGAGATTAACAGTAGCAAAGGACGATGAAGTGCAGAAATACTTATAAGATAGGGTACTACAATGAATATGGTAGGTACCCTTTTCATTACTTAATGTTAACCACCCTAGAAAAAACCACCACAAAAACACTTGACTTAAAAAAGGTAGCAACAGAGGAAAGAAGTATGGAACACAAACAAACAAAAACAAATGATAGAAAAACAAAAGAGAAGAATCAAACTAGATACAAAACTAACAGAAAGCAATTTATAAAATGGCAGTAGGGAACCCACAAGTGTCAATAATTACACTAAATGTAAATGGATTAAACGTACCAATAAAAAGACACAGAGTAGCAGAATGGATTAAAAAAGAAAATCCAACTATATGCTGCCTACAAGAAACACATCTAAGCAACAAGGATAAAAACAAATTCAAAGTGAAAGGCTGGAAAATAATACTCCAAGCAAACAACACCCAAAAAAAAGCAGGTGTAGCAATACTCATATCTGATAATGCTGAGTACAAGACAGAAAAAGTACTCAGAGACAAAAATGGTCATTTCATAATGATTAAGGGGACACTGAATCAAGAAGACATAACAATCCTTAATATATATGCACCAAACCAAGGAGCACCAAAATATATAAGACAGCTACTTATTGACCTTAAAACAAAAACTAACAAAAATACAATCATACTTGGAGACCTCAATACTCCGCTGATGGCTCTAGATCGGTCATCCAAACAGAGAATCAATAAAGAGATAGTGGCCTTAAACGAAATACTAGAACACCTGGATATGATAGACATCTACAGGACACTTCATCCCAAAGCGACAGAGTATACATTTTTCTCTAGTGTACATGGAACATTCTCAAGAATTGACCATATGTTGGGCCACAAAGACAATATCAGCAAATTTAGAAAAATTGAAATTGTACCAAGCATATTTTCTGATCATAAAACCTTGAAACTAGAATTCAACTGCAAAAAAGAGGGGGAAAAACCCACAAAAATGTGGAAACTAAACAACATACTTCTAAAAAATGAATGGGTCAAAGAAGAAATAAGCGCAGAGATCAAAAGATATATACAGACAAATGAAAATGAAAATACGACATATCAGAATCTCTGGGATGCAGCAAAAGCAGTAATAAGAGGAAAGTTCATATCACTTCAGGCCTATATGAACAAACAAGAGAGAGCCGAAGTAAACCACTTAACTTCACACCTTAAGGAACTAGAAAAAGAAGAACAAAGACAACCCAAAACCAGCCGAAGAAAGGAGATAATAAAAATCAGAGCAGAAATAAATGAAATAGAGAACAGAAAAACTATAGAAAAAATCAATAGAACAAGGAGCTGGTTCTTTGAAAAGATCAACAAAATTGACAAACCCTTGGCAAGACTCACCAAGGAAAAAAGGCACAGGACTCAAATAAATAAAATCCAAAATGAAAGAGGAGAGATCACCACAGACATCATAGATATACAAAGAATTATTGTAGAATACTATGAAAAATTATATGCCACCAAATACAACAATCTAGAAGAAATGGATAAATTCCTAGAACAATACAACCTTCCTAGACTGAGTCATGAAGAAGCAGAAAGCCTAAACAGACCAATCAGCAGGGAGGAAATAGAAAAAACTATTAAAAACCTCCCCAAAAATAAAAGTCCAGGCCCAGACGGTTATACTAGTGAATTCTATCAAACATTCAAAGAAGACTTGGTTCCTATTCTACTCAAAGTCTTCCAAAAAATTGAAGAAGAAGCAATACTTCCAAACACATTTTATGAGGCCAACATAACCCTCATACCAAAACCTGGCAAGGATGGCACAAAGAAAGAAAACTACAGACCAATATCTCTAATGAATACAGATGCTAAAATTCTAAACAAAATACTGGCAAACCGAATACAACAACATATTAAAAAAATAATACATCATGATCAAGTGGGATTCATCCCAGAATCTCAAGGATGGTTCAACATACGCAAAACGGTTAACATAATACACCATATCAACAAAACAAAGAACAAAAACCACATGATCTTATCAATAGATGCAGAAAAGGCTTTTGATAAAATACAACACAATTTTATGTTTAAGACTCTCAACAAAATGGGTATAGAAGGAAAATATCTCAACATGATAAAGGCCATATATGATAAACCATCAGCCAACATCATTTTAAACGGCATAAAACTGAGGACTTTCTACCTTAAATCAGGAACAAGACAGGGTTGTCCACTCTCTCCACTCTTATTTAACGTGGTGCTAGAAGTTCTGGCCAGAGCAATCAGACAAGACAAAGAAATAAAAGGCATCCATATTGGAAAAGAAGAAGTAAAGGTATCACTTTTTGCTGATGATATGATCCTATACATCGAAAACCCGAAGGACTCCACAAAAAGATTATTAGAAACAATAAACCAATACAGTAAGGTCTCAGGATACAAAATTAACATACAGAAGTCCATAGCCTTTCTCTATGCCAACAATGAAATATTAGAAAACGAACTCAAAAAAATAATCCCCTTCACGATTGCAACAAAAAAAATAAAATACCTAGGAATAAACATAACAAAGAATGTAAAGGACCTATATAATGAAAATTACAAAGCATTGTTAAGGGAAATCGAAAAAGATACAATGAGATGGAAAAATATTCCTTGTTCTTGGATAGGAAGAATAAATATAATCAAAATGGCCATATTACCCAAAGCAATATACAAATTTAATGCAATTCCCATCAAAATCCCTATGAGATTTTTTAAAGAAATGGAACAAAAAATCATCAGATTTATATGGAACTATAAAAAACCCCGAATAGCCAAAACAATCCTAAGGAAAAAGAATGAAGCTGGGGGCATTACAATACCTGACTTTAAACTATATTATAGGGCCACGATAATCAAAACAGCATGGTATTGGCAGAAAAATAGACACTCAGACCAATGGAACAGAATAGAAAGCCCAGAAATAAAACCACATATATATGGTCAAATAATCTTTGATAAAGGGGCCAACAACACACAATGGAGAAAAGAAAGCCTCTTCAACAAATGGTGTTGGGAAAACTGGAAAGCCACATGCAAAAGAATGAAACTCGACTACAGCCTGTCCCCGTGTACTAAAATTAATTCAAAATGGATCAAAGACCTAAATATAAGACCTGAAACAATAAAGTACATAGAAGAAGACATAGGTACTAAACTCATGGACCTGGGTTTTAAAGAACATTTTATGAACTTGACTCCAATGGCAAGAGAAGTGAAGGCAAAGATAAATGAATGGGACTACATCAGAATAAAAAGTTATTGCTCAGCAAGAGAAACTGATATAAAAATAAACAGACAGCCAACTAAATGGGAAATGATATTTTCAAACAACAGCTCAGATAAGGGCCTAATATCCAAAATTTACAAAGAACTCATAAAACTCAACAACAAACAAACAAACAATCCAATAAAAAAATGGGAAGAGGACATGAACAGACACTTCTCCCAGGAAGAAATGCAAATGGCCAACAGATATATGAAAAGATGCTCAGCTTCATTAGTTATTAGGGAAATGCAAATCAAAACTACAATGAGATACCACCTCACCCCTGTTAGATTAGCCATTATCAACAAGACGGGTAATAGCAAATGTTGGAGGGGCTGTGGAGAAAAAGGAACCCTCATTCACTGTTGGTGGGACTGTAAAGTAGTACAACCATTATGGAGGAAAGTATGGTGGTTCCTCAAAAAACTGCAAATAGAACTACCTTATGACCCAGCAATCCCTCTACTGGGTATATACCCCAAAACCTCAGAAACATTGATACGTGAAGACACATGTAGCCCCATGTTCATTGCAGCACTGTTCACAGTGGCCAAGACATGGAAACAACCAAAAAGCCCTTCAATAGAAGACTGGATAAAGAAGATGTGGCACATATACACTATGGAATACTACTCAGCCATAAGAAATGATGACATCAGATCATTTACAGCAAAATGGTGGGATCTTGATAACATTATAAGGAGTGAAATAAGTAAATCAGAAAAAAACAAGAACTACATGATTCCATACATTGGTGGAACATAAAAATGAGACTAAGAGACATGGACAAGAGTGTGGTGGTTACCAGGGGTGGGGGGAGGGAGGACAGGGGGAGAGTTAGAGGAGGGGGAGGGGCACAGAGAATTAGATAGAGGATGGCAAAGGACAATCTGACTTTGGGCGAGGGGTATGCAACATAATCTAATGACAAAATAACCTAGACATGTTTTCTTTGAATATATGTACCCTGATTTATTAATGTCATCCCATTACCATTAATAAAAATTCATTAAAAAAAAAATAGTGGGATGGCTGGGTCAAAAGGCAGTTCCATTTTTAATTTTTTGAGGAATCTCCATACTGTTTCCCACAGTGGCTGCACCAGTCTGCATGCCACCAGCAGTGCAGGAGGGTTCCCCTTTCTCCACATCCTCACCAGCATCTATCTTGTGTAGTTTTGTTAATGAGTGCCGTTCTGACTGGTGTGAGGTGGTATCTCATTGTGGGTTTGTGTGTGTGTGTGTGTGTGTGTGTGTGTGTGTGTGTACCAGCAGTGCAGGAGGGTTCCCCTTTCTCCACATCCTCACCAGCATCTATCTTGTGTAGTTTTGTTAATGAGTGCCGTTCTGACTGGTGTGAGGTGGTATCTCATTGTGTGTGTGTGTGTGTGTGTGTATTTTTCTGAAGTTGGAAACAGGGAGGCAGTCAGACAGACTCCCGCATGCGCCCGACGGGGATCCACCCAGCATGCCCACCAGGAGACGATGCTCTGCCCATCTGGGGCATCACTCTGTTGATACCAGAGCCATTCTAGCACCTGAGGCAGAGGCCACAGAGCCATCCTCAGCGCCCCAGCCAAATTTGCTCCAGTGGAGCCTTGGCTGCGAGAAGGGAAGAGAGAGACAGAGAGGAAGGAGAGGGGGAGGTTTGGAGAAGCAGATGGGCACTTCTCCTGTGTGCCCTGGACGGGAATCGAACCCAGAACTGCACGCCAGGCCGACGCTCTACCACTAAGCTAACAGGCCAGGGCTCTCATTGTGGTTTTAATTTGCATTTCTCTAATGATTAGTGATGTTGAGCATTTTTCCATATGTTTATTGGCCATCTGTATGTCCTCTTTGGAGAAGTGTCTATTCATTTCTTTCTTCCATTTTTTGATTGGATTGTTTGTCTTCCTGGTGTTGAGTTTTACAAGTTTTTTATAAATTTTGGCTATTAACCCCTTATCAGACATATTGTTGAATATGTTCTCCCATTGTGTGCTTTGTCTTTTTATTCTGTTCATATTGTCTTTAATTGTACAAAAACTTTTTAGTTTGATATAGTCCCATTTGTTTATTCTGTCTTTTATTTCACTTGCCCATGGAAATAAATCAGCAAAAATATTGCTGTGAGAGACGGTGGAGAGCTTACTGTTTATGTTTTCTTCTAAGATACTTATGGTTTCATGACTTACATTAAAGTCTTTTATCCATTTTGAGTTCATTTTTGTGCATGGTGTAAGTTGGTGGTCTAGTTTCATTTTTTTTTTTTCAGGTAGCTGTCCAGTTTTTCCAACACCATTTGTTAAAGAGACTGTCTTTACTTCATTGTATGCTCTTACCTCCTTTGTCAAATATCAATTATCCATAAGGTGTGGGTTTATTTCTGGGGTCTCTGTTCTGCTTCATTGATCTATATACCTGTTCTTATGCTAGTACCAGGCTGTTTTGAACACAATGGCCTTGTAGTATAACTTGGTATCAGGAAGTGTGACACCTCCCACTTTATTCTTCTTTTTCAATATTGCTAAAGCTATTCATGTTCTTTTTTGGTTTCATATAAATTTTTGGAATATGTGTTCTATATCTTTGAAGTATGTCATTGGTATTTTAATTAGTATTGCATTGAATTTATAAATTGCTTTGGGTAGAATAGACATTTTGATAATGTTTATTCTTCCTAACCATGAGCACGGTATATGTTTCCACTTGTTTGTGTCTTCCTTAATTTCTGTTATCAATGTTTTGTAATTTTCTGAGTACAAGTCTTTAACCTCCTTGGTTAAATTTACTCCTAGGTACATTATTTTTGTTGGTGCAATAGTGAAAAGGATTGTTTCCTCAGTTTCTCTTTCTGACAGTTCATTGTTTGTGTATAAAAATGCCTCTGATTTCTGTGTATTAATTTTATATCCTGCCACCTTGCTGAATTCATTTATCATTTCCAGTAGTTTTTTGACTGAGACTTTAGGGTTTTCTATATACAGTATCATATCAACCACAAATAATTATAGTTTTACTTCTTTTCCAATCCGGATGTCTTTTATTTCTTCTTCTTGTCTGATTGCTGTAGCTAGGACTTCCAGGACTATGTTGAATAAGAGTGGTGAAAGGGGGCACCCCTGTCTTGTGCCTGATCTTAGAGGGATTGCTTTTAATTTTTGACCATTAATTATGATGTTGGCTGCGGGTTTGTCATAGATGGCCTGTATCATGTTGAGGTATGTTCTCTGTATTCCTGCTTTGCTGAGAGTTTTGATCATAAATGGTTGCTGGATTTTATCAAATTCTTTTTCTGCATGTACTGAAATTATCATGTGGTTTTTCTCCTTCCTTTTGTTTATGTGATGAATCACATTGATTGATTTATGAATATTATACTATCCTTGCCTCCCCAGAATAAATCCCAGTTGATCATGGTGTATGATTTTTTTCATGTATTGCTGGATCTGGTTTGCTAATATTTTGTTGAGGATTTTAGCATCTAAATTCATCAGGGAAATTGACCTATAATCTTTTTTCTTTGTGTTTTTGCCGGTTTTGGAATCAGAATTATGCTCGCCTCATAAAATGAGCCTGGAAGTCTTCATTCCTCTTGCATTTTTTGAAATGCTTGAAAAGAATAGGAGTTAGTTCTACTCTGAATCTTTGGTAGAATTCACCAGTGAAGGCTTCCGGCCCAGGGCTTTTGTTTGTTGGGAGATTTTTGATAACTGTTTCAATCTCATTTGTTGTAATCAGTCTGTTTAGATTTTCTGATTCTTCCAGATTGATTTTTGATAGATTATACATTTCAAGGAATTTGTCCATTTCACCAAGGTTGTTTCATTTTTTGGCATACAATTTTTCATAGTATTTTCTTACAATATTTTGTATTTCTGTTGTGTCAGTTGTTATTTCTCCACTCTCACTTCTAATTTTAATTATTTGAGTCCTCTTTCTCTCTGTCTCTTTTTTTTTTTTTTTTTGGTGAGTCTGGTTAAAGGTTCATCAATCTTGTTTACCCTTTCAAAGAACCAGCTCTTGGTTTCATTGATTCTCTGTATTGTTTCTTTAGCCTCTATGTCATTCATTTCTGCTCTGATCTTTATTATTTCCTTCCTTCTACTACCTCTGGGCTTTACTTGCTATTCCTTTTCTAATTATTTTAGATGCAAGGTTAGGTTGTTTATTTGAGCTTTTTCTAGCTTCTTAAGGTATGTCTGTAGTGTTATGAACTTCCATCTCAGTACTTCTTTTGCTGTGTCCCATAAATTTTGAGATGTTGTATGCTCGTTCTCATTCATTTCTAGGAATTTTTTAACTTCTGCTTTGATCTCGTTGTTAACCATTCAGTATTTTATATCATGCTATTTAGTTTCCATGTATATGAGTATTTTTCAGTTTTTCTGTTGTTGATTTCTAGTTTTATGCCATTGTGATCAGAGAAAATGCTTGATATGATTTCAATCTTCTTAAATTTGCTGAGAGCTCTTTTCTGCCCTAACATGTGGTCTATCCTAGAGAATGTACCATGAGCACTTGAAAAGAATGTGCATTCTGCTGCTTTAGGGTGAAAGGTTCTAAACATATTTATTAAATTCAGTTGATCTATTGTCCTTTAAGTCTGCTGTTTCTTTGTTAGTTTTGTTTCTTGAGAATCTATCTAGTGATGTTAATGGGGTATTGAAATCCCCTACTATTATAGTATTGCTGTTGATCTTGCCCTTTATATCCATAAAAGTCTGCTTTATATATTTAGGTGCTCCTATATTAGGTGCGTAGATATTTATAATGGTTATATCTTCCTGTTGGATCACTCCCCTTATCAGTATGTAGTGACCTTCTTTATCTCTTACTATAGTCTTTGTTTTAAAGTCCATTTTGTCTGATATAAGTATTGCTATCCCAGCTTTTTTTTCATTTCCATTGCATGATATATTTTTCCATCCTTTTATCTTTAGTCTATGTGTATCTTTTGTTTTGAGCTGTGCCTCTTATAGATAGCATATGTATGGGTCCTGTTTTCTTATCCATGCAGCTACCCTATGTCTTTTGATTGGATCATTTAATCCATTTACATTTAAGGTTATTATTGATATGTAGTTGTTTATTGCCATTTTATTCTTTAAGGCTATCTTCCTCTTTTACTATATTCTTTTCCCTCTTTATTCTGTTTACTGCAGGCCCCTTAACATTTCTTGCAGCATTGGTTTGGTTGTAATGAATTCCTTGAGTTTTTTTTTTTTTTTTTTTTTTTTTTCTGGGAAGCTTTTTATTTCTCCTTCAATTTTACATGATAACCTTGCTGGATAAAGTAGTCTTGGTTGTAGGCTCTTGTTGTGCATTACTTTAAATATTTCTTGCCATTCCCTTCTGGCTTCAAGTGTTTCTGTTGAGAAATTGGATGTCATCCTTATGGGGGCTCCTTTGTAGGTTATAGTCTTTTTTTCTCTAACAGCTTTTAATATTTTCTCTTTATGTCTTAGCTTTGGTATTTTAATTATGATGTGTCTTGGTATAGATTTCTTTGGGTTTCTCTTTAATGAAATTCTCTGTGTTTCTTGAACTTGTGTGACATTTTCCTGCATCAATTTAGGAAGTTTTCAACTGATTTGACTGAACAAGGTTTCTATCCCATGTTCTTTCTCTTCTTCTTCAGGAACCACTATGATGCGGATGTTATTTCTCTTCATTGTGTCACAGAACTCTCTTAGAGTTTCCTCGGACTTTTTGAGTCTCTTTTCTTTTTTCTGCTCTGCTTCTGTGTGTTCATTTTTCTTGTCCTCTAACTCGCTAATTTGATCCTCTGCTTCATCTGTCCTGCTTTTAATTCCTTCCATTGTGGCCTTCATTTCTGATATTGCATTTATTTCTGACTGATTCTTTTTTATTATTTCAATGTCCTTTTTTATATTTACTATCTCTTTATTTAGTTGCTTGTTATGTCCATCTATTGCTGTTCTAAGATCTTTGAGCATCCTAACAATCATTATATTAAACTCTGCATCTGGTAATTTGTTTATTTCTGACTCCTTTAAGTCCTTTCCTGGGGATTTCTCTTGATTCATTTGGGTTGCATTTCTCTGCCTTCCCATTCTTTTTTTTTTTTTTAAAGATTTTATTTATTTATTATAGAGAGGGAAGACACAGAGGGAGAGTGAGAGAGAGAGAGAGAGAGAGAGAGAGAAGCAGGAAGCATCAACTCCCATATGTGCCTTGACCCGGGAAGCCAGGGTTTTGAACCAGCAACCTCAGCGTTTCCAGGTTGACGCTTTATCCACTGTGCCACCACAGGTCAGGCTGCCTTCCCATTCTTTCAGTGTATAAGAAGGGTGTGGCCACAGAGTCCAATGGGTGTGGCCTTTGTGTTTCCTAGGTGTAGTCTGTCTGCAGGTGTGCCACCCCCTCTGCTGCTGCCTCAGGCATTCTGGTATGGGTGTTGCTGGTGCCAGCTTGCTGCAGCAGTCACTGCAGTTTCCACCTCTCGTCCATGGGCAGGGCTGTGTTTATATGTCCAGGATACAAGCCCTGGCTAGTCTCAGCCTTTGCCTTTCCCCCTCAGGTGGAGCTGTTTGCTGCACTAGGGCCACAAGCCTTGGCCCTGCAGGTGGGACTGCACACCTATGCTCAGCCACAGGTCTCCACCCCCACAGGCAGGGCTGTGCTCACTACTGCCACAAGACCTGACTCCAGGGGCAAGTCTCTGCCTGTCCCCCAGCTTTCGCCCCACTCCCTGATGGCGGGCTGCGCTTGCACCCTGACCGCAAGCCCTGGCTCCTGGGCAGGGCTGTGTGCCCCTGCTTAGCCATGGCTCTCCACCGGTTCTTCTGCTTTTGCCCTGCTTTTGCCTTGACCTTGTGGGCAGGATTGCAGGCTGGACCGCTCTTGCTCACCCAGCCCAGAGCTGGATCTGCCCACTTTCTTGCACCCCTTTCGCCCCCACGTGGTGGGACATAGCTTACACCCGACCTCAGTCGTGGCCAGCTCGGCTTCCGCCTCTGCTGATGGGACCGTGCTTCCGCGTCCCACCACCGCTTGCTCTCCGGTGAACCCTCAGCTGTGTGGGTGTTGGCACTGCAGCTCAGACCCTAGTACTCAATACTGTATTCCTGATGGTTCCCTCCTAAGCAACTCTGCTCTGAGTGCTGCAGGAGTGCTTGTTTGGCTGGTGATCTGCTTCCCTTTTCTGGTATTGTGGTTCCAGGGGAAATATTCACTTTAGATTTGGGGAGCGACTCAACCCAGGTATTAGGGAGGCTGTCCCTCAAAATGTTTCTGCCTATGCTTCCTAGATTAAACTCCCTTCCTGCCACTCCGGTCTTCTCAACTCTCCCAGTCTCCTGGATGAGTGGTTGTGAAAGAGGTTTTCTGCACAGTCCCTTTAAGAAGAATCCTGGGTCTGAGAAATCTGTCTCTTTCTCACAAACAGTATTTTGACTTTTTTCACAGCTAAGTACTATTCTCTGAGGCTGCATGCTGGGGTCTGGGGCTGCAGGCTGGAGTTTTGGTCCTGGGGCCCAGGACCCTCCCCTCTCCAATAAACTCACTTCCCGCTGTGCAAGTCCCTCCGGGGGCTGCCATTTGCACCTGGGAGCTGGACAGCCCTCTCTGTGTTTCCACTTTTCCTACCAGTCTCAGGCTTCTTCGGTGTTCCTTGGTTGAAGAGTCCTCTTAGTTTAGTCCAAAGTTTAGAATCACAGGGACATATATGTGTCTATATTATAAAAGAATACATTTATTATTTAAAACTATTTCTAGAATTTCGGCTCACACATAATATGTAAAGTCATTTAAGCATTTATGTATAAAATATCTATTGCAATACATTGTATTCTTCTTCCTTTGGTTTCAAATAAAATATTAAAAATCTGTAATAATATTCTCAAAAGCAATAGATTTAAACTTAACTATTTCACTTCTTTGAAATAATTTAAAAAGGAATCTCTTTAACTCCTTAACTATATCTCATAGTATTTAAAATTACCCTTATAGAAAGTCAAAACTATAAGTTTGCTTTAAAATATCTAACAAAATCCTTCATATTATAAATGAATAATGTCCATAATGAAGAAGTGCTTGTCTAAATATTATAGAGATAGTTAATGGCAGAGAATCCAAATAGCATAAAAATTAAGAAGTAACATTTAATATCCAAAATGTGATTATGAAAAGACTGAGGAACAAAGAGAACATACATAGTAAATTAAAATATAAACTATACTATTGGTATAGGTGTAGACATATCTGAGTAAATTTTACTAGGCAGTCTGACTAAAAACCATTACTATCATTTTTAGTAGACATTCACTAATATATGTACAGTTAGTAAACAGTTTTCAAGTTGTTAACTTTAGAGTGAAAGAATTCTGAATGTGTACCACTTATATCTGGAGGAATTTATTTGGGGGGGGGGAGATGAGAAGCATCAATTTGTAGTTTTGGCACCTTAGTTGTTCATTGATTGCTTCTCATATGTGTCGTAACAAGGGAGCTCCAGTTAAGCCAGTGACCCCTTGCTCAAGCCTGTGACCTTGGGCTCAAGCTAGTGACCTTGGGCTTCAAGCCAGAGACCTTGGGATTATGTTGATGATCCCATGCTCAAGCCTGTGGCCCACACTCAAGCTGGTGAGCCTGCACTCAAGACAGTAACAGGATCCAAACTGAAACCTCAGCATCCCAGATCAACTCTCTGTGCCACCACCAGTCAGGTGTACCTGGAGGAATTTCAAAGAGGCTTGTGGCAGAACTGGTGTCTTGAGCTTCAATAATAGTTAAATTCAGTATTTGTCATTCATCTCTACTTTGCAAATAACCTGAGAATTCAGAGACTTATCATTGACATAAAATAGGAATTTAGTGGGCAGTTCAGTAGAAAAAGGTTTAGAAACTGTGAAAGATGAGAACTCCACTCTGTCAGAAGAGCTGACAGGATTCAGACAGGTTCCAACAGGGAATGATGGCATTTATAGCAGAACTACCGAGCTGCTTGAGAGACCAGGACTGGATATTAATGTAGCCAGTATGAACTTCTGCATATACTAAACATAATGCTTTATTTGTTCTGAAAGCAAGCAAATCATATTCAAAATCTTCACACTCTAGAAACCTAAAACATTATATTTGTTTTATTTAACAGAGGGGGTTATTTTCCTCACTAGAAATATCCAAGTATCTGGAGAAAGTATAGTGGTACCTGTTGGGAGGGTGTGCTGGTCTTTACTTTATGGCAATTATTATTTCCTTAAGCTCCATGATGTTGTTATAGTTCATCTCCTGTTGTATATTGGACACAAATCCACTGACAGGCTTAATAAGCCTGCCATGGTGATGCCACTTAATAAATGTACAAAGACCTACATCACACTGCCCAAAGGCTGTAATGCTAACTGTGTGGTCTTTAATAGCATCACTCAGGCTCTGGCCAGTTGGCTTACTGGGAGAGTGCCATCCCAGAGTGTGGATGTCCTGAGTTCAATTCACAGTCAAGGCACACAGGAGACACGATAATCTGTTCCCCCACCACCACCTGCTCCTCCCGCAGCTCTGGGTCAATTTGTTCCAGTGCATTGGCCCCGGGCACTGAAGATGGCTCTGTGGAGGCTCCACCTCAGGTGCTAAATAATAATAGCTCAGTTGCAGGCATTGCCTTAGATAGGCAGAGTATCAGCCCCAGATAAAGGTTTGGGTGGAGCCAGGTGGATCCTGGTTGGGACGCATGTGGAAGTCTGTTTCTCTATCTACCTTCCACACACTTGGAAAAGAAGAAAAAAAAGAAATAGAAAAAAAAACAGTATCACTCAGATGTTCCCATTTAAGGAGCTAAATGCAGTGGGCTCACATTTTATAACTCCCTCATTCTCAACTCTCAGTACCAACATCTCTCTCCTCCTTCTGGAGGAGTCTCTCTAGCCTCAAAAACTCTTGGCTAGAGATTTTTTCCTAGTTACCTAGCAGTTGTATTGGGGACCTCAGACAAGAAAACCTTTAATGTCCCCACTTAATACAGGCACTTCAGATTCAGAATACTAAGTCTTGGCTACCTTTTGAGAGGAAAAAAATCATTCTCATAATTAGAGTATTATGTGTACTAAAGTGACCCAAAGAAGATAATAGCTCAATAAACTCCTAACACACAAATTCAGATAAAGGTACTCAGTTTCACTTAAGGTAGAATTAACTCCAAAGCCAGTCAGTAGAAATGATTCAGAGAAAGGACAAGCCAGATAGGTAGAAGACAAAGATGTGTGATCATTGGGTCAGGGGTGGGGTGAAATGTTATGTTAATAAAATAGGAAATTGCAATCTTCAAGATTTAGTTAAGGGAATATGGTACCATGTCCTGGTTTACAGGATTAGTACAAAGCATAAAGTTTGGGACTGGGGTGGGGCAGAGAGCTGGAAATAAATCTGGAAATGAAAACTGAGAAACTTAATTTTTAAAAGGAAATGTGATATACTTTTTTTTACACAATATTTTTGACAGGAATTAAAAGCTAAACAGAAGCACAACATGGTATGTGTGGTATATGTGTATGTATAGTATTTATTCTTCTATCATTGGAAAATAGCCAGATAAATACAATAAAATATTCTTATTGAATATATAGGTTTGGTGAGAACACACTTATTATATTTGTAGTATGTTTCTGAGGTTCATCCATGCTAGAACATGTATAACCATTTCACTTTATGACTAAATACTATTCCATTGTATGCCTATACCACATTATTCCATTATTAGTTTGATTTGGGTTTCTTCCACTTTTTGGCTATTGTGACTAATGCTACTGTTTGCATTCACATAAAAGTATTTGCTTGAAACCTGTTTTCAATTCTTTTGGGCAAGTAATCAATTCCTAGGGGTGAAATTTCTGGGTCATATGGAATTCTATCTTTAGCTTTTTGAGGAACCACCAAATAGGTAGCTAAAATTCAGAGTGGCAGAGAGTACTGAGAGAAAAGGGCTCCATAGCAATGTCTGAGATGGGAAGTCTACTAAATTCTTACTTGATTGATGTAAGTAGAAAATTCTAAGTCTAGTGACTAGAAATCTGACTTCTGAATCACCAAAATAAAGACTCGTGGTCCCTCAATCAAATTCTGGACCTGAGTCAATTTACACATCCAAGAAAGAGACTTTGAGAAAGGACCTTACTACATTATCAATTTTATACTGTGTGACAAAGAGCTCATTCTCATGCAATTCATGGTATGATGTCCTCCATCATTCTGAAGCAGCTGGTTTGACTGGACTGTAGATTGCCCTTTTGAAGACTCAGTTATAGTGCCAACTAGGTCACAATACCTTGTGAAACTGGGGCATTGTCCTCCAGGAGGTGGTCCATGCTCTAATGCAGGGACTAACATATGGTGGTATTCCATAACCAGGTTTTATTGATCCTTAAATCACAGATACAAGGGCTGTAAATGGGAGTGTCTCCTCTCACTGTTGCCCCTAGCAATTCTATTTTGTTTTGTTTTATATTTCAACTATAGTTTACAGACAATATTATTTTGTATTAGTTTCAGGTGCACAACATAGTGGTTAGACAATCATATACTTTACAGATGGTCTCTCCCTCCATAAGACTAGTACCCCACTGGCACCATATATAGCTATTACAATACTATTGACTATATTCCCTATGCTGCACTTTAAATGCCTGTGACTACTTGTAACCACCAATTTGTACTTCTTATTCCCTTCACATTTTTCACCGAGTCCCTTAGTCCTCTCTCCTTTCTTTCAACAGTTTGTTCTCTGTTTCTATGAGTTTCTGTTTTGTTTGTTTGTTTATTTTGCTTTTTATATTCCCTATATAAGTGAAATCATATGGTATTTGTCTTTCTCTGCTTATTCCACTTAGCATAATGCCCTCCGGAAATCCAAAACACTAATTTGAAAATATATATGCATCTCTATGTTCACTGCAGCATTATTTATAACAGCCAAGATATAGAAGCAACCTAAGTGCCCCTAGTGATATTCACTAGCAAAATGTTTCTTTCCCATCTTCATGACTTTAGGCTATTTTGGTCTAGAGGTCTTAGTTTCAAAGCAAGAAATGCGTCCACCAGGGGACACCATAAAGATTCCATTGAACTGAAAGTTGAGGTTGCTATTTGGCCACTTTGGCCTCTGGAGCCTCTGAATAAATCAACAGGGAAAAAGGAGTTACTGTGCTGGCTGCAGTGATTGATCCTGACTATCAAGGAACAATGGGAACTGTGACACAGTGGACATGTCTGAAATACAGGAGATGATCCCTTGGTTGGCAAACTGTGGTTTGTGAAGCACATGCAGCTCTTTGGCCCCTTGAGTGTGGCTCTTCCACAAAGGGTACTCCACCCTAATTAAGTTAAAAACAATGTACCTACCTATATAGTTTAAGTTTAAAAAATTTTGGCTCTCAAAAGAAATTTCAATCATTGTACTGTTTATATTTGGCTCTGTTGACTAATGAGTTTGCCGACCACTGCAGTGAGGGCATCTCTTTTTATTCCCATGTCTGTTGATTAAACTAAAACTGAATTCAGGTAGGATTTCTAATAGCTAAGATCCTTCAGGAAGGTTTGGGTCATTCTAGTTGGCAAAGAACCACAACCAACAGAGGTGCTTACTGAGGACAAAGGAAATATGAAAAATGTAGTGGAAGAAAGAAATGAGAGGGTAGTGAAGGCATAGAAGAAGTTCTAGCTATGATGATGTGACCATTTATAGAAATAAAGATTCTAATTATTATGAGTACTTCTTTATTATTTTTCTGTGACTTTCTATGTGTACCATTTTTTCCATTACCTCTCATCCTCTCATGTAATATAAGGCATGTTAATAACAGTTAATTATATATTTCATGATGTAATTTGTTATCACAGGATTTTGTATTCTTTCCTAGTGAGAAGGTTAGCATGTTTTCAGTTTTACATGGGAAAGTTCATCCTGTAATGTCATTATGTTAATTATGTTAGTTAGAAGTATGATTTTGTTAGTCTTTATTTGGTGATTATATATGGTTTAAGAAGATGTAGATGGGCATCAAGTTAACAAAGTATGGCTTTGATGACTTTCTGATAAGTCAGATCAGCTAGGTTGAACTATACTTCTCAGAATTTCTTGTCTAGTATGTTTCTAGTTAGAGTGGTCCACAAGGGGCAGATAGTTTCTTATGAGAATTGGAGGACAGAAGGAAGGCAGCAGCCATTCTATAGCACACACATAACTTCTCTTAGTTATTCAATCAAACAAATAGTTTATGTCCCACTGTGTAGGGATTTTGGAGATGCAATTAAATTTCCAATTTTGAGTTCAACAGATTATCCTAGGTGGGCCTGACTTAATAAGATGGTAGTCATCAAAGCAACTAAGTCTCTCTAAAAATTGGAGACTCCAAGCATACTTGGGCCTGCAATTGCACTCCCTAACTGCTGTATCTTTTCTTCCTAACTGCCCATCTGTAGATTTTGGGCTTGTTTAGCCAGAACCCACAATTATATGTCACTATCAATATGTATCTATACCTATATCTATGACTGTAAGTATATATATATGTCTACATATAATATATATTATATATATTTTAAAACTATGTATCTTACTGTTCTGCTTCTCTGATTGAAATATGATTAATACACATTAAAAAAGATTTAAGAAACATATGAACCAGTTGCAATGTATTTATTTGGGTAGAGGTTTGAACAAAATGTAAAAAACATCTTTATAAGACCATTGGGGAAATTTAAACACAGACTGAATATACAACAACATTAAGGAGATTTTGTAAATTATTTTCAATATAATAATGTCATTTGGATAGTTTTTACAAGTCTATAATATTTTCAGAATAAAAATATTATGATAAAATTTGATTCAAAATTATCCTAAGGGAGAGATTATAAATGAAGCAAGATTAGTCAGGAGTTTATAGTTTTGCAGGTGAGATTCATTATACTATTTTGTCTTCTTTTGCATATATTTAAAATTTTTCATAATGAAAGAGTAAAACAATCTTTTAAGCCCACAAATACTGCCTGACCAGGCGGTGGTGCAGTAGATAGAGCGCCGGACTGGGATGCGGAAGGATCAGGTTCGAGACCCCAAGGTCGCCAGCTTGAGCGCAGGCTCATCTGGTTTGAGCAAAAAGCTCACTGGCTTGGACCCAAGGTCACTGGCTCCAGCAAGGGGTTACTCCATCTGCTGAAGGCCCATGGTCAAGGCACATATGAGAAAGCAATCAATGAACAACTAAGAAGTCGCAACGTGCAACGAGAAATTAATGATCGATACTTCTCATCTCTCTCCGTTCCTTTCTGTCTGTCCCTGTCTATCTCTGCCTCTGTAAAAAAAAAATAATTTTTTTTAAAAATTAAAAAAAAAGCCCACAAATACTTAACTTTGAGAAAAAAAAGGTTAAGTAAAGGCAAATTATATATTTACTAATTTTTCTACCCCCACAATAGACATTAGGAAGAGCTGCTATATCCAGCCTCTCCTTGTCTCTTTTTTTCTATCACAATGCAGAAAAACAAACCCCCTATGTCATATGCATATGAACATCCATTTATAATATGCAAGTAAATAAGCTCTATATCCTCTCAATTATATGAAATGATACATGAATAAAATAATTTACATGATATAAATTAGACACTTCTGACCATTTATAGAAATGCTTATGTATAGTGAAACCAAAAAATTAAATAGAAACTAGATATGAATATGATAATGCAATTATTATTTTTTTTCTTTTTTTACAAAGACAGAGAGTCAGAGAGAGGGATAGATAGAGACAGACCAGAACGAAGAGAGATGAGAAGCATCAATCATTAGTTTTTCATTGCAACACTTTAGTTGTTCATTGATTGCTTTCTCATATGTGCCTTGACCGTGGGGCTATAGCAGACCGAGTAACCCCTTGCTCGAGCCAGCGACCTTGGGTCCAAGCTGGTGAGCTTTGCTCAAACCAGATGAGCTCACGCTTAAGCTGGCAACTTCAGGGTCTCGAACTTGGGTCCTCTGCATCCCAGTCTGACGCTCTAGCCATCCACTACACCACTGCCTGGTCAGGCATGCAATTATTTTTAATATACAAGAATGTCAATATCTTCTTGTACTTATAAACACAAGTAATATTATGACAAAAAAACTTATTATTTAAACTATAGTAAACAATGGAAACAGTAAACTACATAAGAAGCCTTAACCAGAAACATAAAAAGCTGATGTAGAAGTCAAGAAGTACTATGGCTTCTTTGAACAGCAGCAAGTAAACACAAGAAATGTGAATAATCCAAAATGTAAGCAGTTCCCTGATGCTATTTGTGGGTCCGACGGTTTTTTTTTTTAAATTTTTTTTAATTTATTCATTTTTAGAGAGGAGAGACGGAGAGAGAGAGAAACAGAGAGAGGAGCTGGAAGCATCAACACTCATATATGCCTTGACCAGGCAAGCCCAGGGTTTCGAACCCGCGGCCTCAGCATTTCCAGGTCGACACTTTATCCACTGCGCCACCACAGGTCAGGCGGGTCCGAAGGTTTATCATTTGAAGCTGTATTTCATTATTTTTATAATGTTTCATTTATTATTTCTTCAATTCACTTCATCTTGCTGCATCCAGTACTTCCTAATGAATAGTCATCCTATCAAAATTATCAATTTCATATTAAAATGTGAAAAGATAAATTTTAAACATGTTTACTACTTTCTACTTCTGTTCTTTTTTATTTTATTCAGTGAGAGGAGGAGAGGCAGAGACAGACTCCTCCTACATGTGCCCAGACCCTGGATCCACCCTGCAAACCTACTAGAAGGCGACGCTCTGCCCATCTGGGGCATTGCTCTATTGCTCAACAACCAAGTTAGTGCTTGAGGTGGAGGCCTTGGAGCCATCCTCAGTAACTGAGGGCCAACTAGCTTCAATTCAGCCATGGCTGCAGGAGGGGGAGTGACAGAGAGATAGAGAAGTGAAAGGGCGAGGGGTAGAGAAGCAGATGGGTGCTTCTCCTGTGTGCCCTGACCGGAATGTCTACAGGCTTGGCTAAGGCTCTACCACTGAGCCAACCAGCAGGGCCTCTACTTCTGTTCTTCATCTCTGGTCTTAGCTCTAGCTAAGACAATTAGAGGATGGGAATAAAACATCGTGGAGAGTAGAGGATGTGGCGATACACTAATTTATTATACCACAATGTAATGTAGGAGTGAACTATAATAAACATTTCTACTATTACACATGGGAAAATCATCGTAAAGGAATCTGATAAGTAAAAAATATTTTGTTTTATAATTTTCAGGCTATAACAAAAAGTTAAAGCTCTTGAGGGTATTTATAATTGCTCTGGGACATCAGCCTAAGACAGGCCTATCTTGGGCAAACAGGTCACTGCTAAAATTTTCAAAATAAAGCATGTGTAGTTAAAGATGTTTTCTGGATGCAACAGTGATTTAAAATTAGTTGATATAACATGAATACTAGTTAATTATTACTTTTTTAGTCTACTTTGATAGTTCCCTTTATCTTTTTTACTTTTTTATTTATCTTAACATCTTTATTACATACTATTTTTACCCCAGCAATTTTCATATCAAAATGGTTTTAAAAGATGAAACTGTCACATTTTAAATGTGGTTCCAAAAATATTTTCAACTGTAGATTTTAATGAAGTATTTTTTTCAAAAAATGCAAAAAGATAGAGAATATAGTAAATATATTATTTACAATATCAAAATTATTTTTCTTGGTATATTATTTTCATAGTGCTTGAAGTACATATAACTTTAAAATGTATTAACTGGTTTAAAAATACATGTTAAGGCACACAATATGTGCTTTTATTTTGACAATTTTCTTTGTAAGATCTATGAATTCTTGTAAACCTAATATAAAAATTTGTTTTAGAGACACACAGAGCATCTACCAACTCTCCCATATGATATAGATGAGGAAAGAGAAAGTCAGAGCAAGTAAGTGAGCTACTTTAGGTCTCAAAGTTAGTAGGTGGAAAAGCCAGAACCAGATTATCAGCTCAAGGTAATTTTCTATAACGTTTTGAGACTGACCTATGATAGTGCAATGGATAAAGCATCAAACTGGAACGCTGAGGTCGCTGGTTTGAAACCCCTGGTTGCCTGGTCAAGACACATACGAGAAGCAACAACTGTGAGTTGATGCTTCCCCACTCTTTCTCTCTCTCCTTTCTCTAAAATCAATAAATGAAATTAAAAAGGAAACTTTTTATTTTGAAATAAGAGGAGACTTAAAGAATTGCAAAAAATAGAAGTTCTCCTGTACCCCCTACTTCCCCTAATGTTAACATACCATGCACCAATCATCATAAGATTCTTTTTATTGCACCATGGAAAGTGTTAGTTCATATTTATTGTCTTTAAGGAAAAGGACAACAGATGCATTTTATAACAGGATAACACTAGAAAAAAACAAACTAACTAATGATCTATTAGAAACCAAGAAGATGTACCCAGTGCCAAATAATTAGAATTCTCTCTAATATTAATTATCTCTTTTTAGGATGAGGTATTTGCAACTGGAAAATTAAGGTTTGGACATTTTTTGAAATAATGTTACTAACACATTTATGTTTCTATATAAATTACTGTGTGCTTTAACGAACTGTTTTATATACATAGCCACAAACAGTAAATTTATATTATTTAATATGGAAACATAAAACTATTTGAATTTTTAGAAGATGAAAGTTCAATAAGTCATTTTACTTAAGAAGTGCAATCTTAGAAAAGTATTTCTAATCAATACATCTACTTATAGAGCTTATAGAGTCTATAAGACTTGAGATGTGCGATTGGTGATATACTCTTTTTGGTATATATTTGTTCCTATTTTCTTTGTGCTACATTGAATACAAAAGCAACCACAATATGTACATTGATTGTTCATGTCTTCTATCTTATAAAACTAAAAATGTGTTGTTGTTTTTTTAAAAATTAAAACCCCATATAATTCAGGCTTTTACAATCAATGCTTGGTTATAATATTTGGATGGTAATAATTATAAAACCTTAGGTTATTTTTTTTTTTTTTTGTATTTTTCTGAAGCTGGAAACGGGGAGAGACAGACAGACTCCTGCATGCGCCCGACTGATCCACCCAGCATGCCCACCAGGGGCGACGCTCTGCCCATCCTGGGTGTCGCTATGTTGCGACCAGAGCCACTCCAGCGCCTGAAGCAGAGGCCACAGAGTCATCCTCAGCGCCCAGGCCATCTTTGCTCCAATGGAGCCTTAGCTGTGGGAGGGGAAGAGAGAGTCAGAGAGGAAGGAGAGGGGGAGGGGTGGAGAAGCAGATGGGTGCCTCTCCTGTGTGCCCTGGCCGGGAATCGAACCCGGGACTTCTGCACGCCAGGCCGACGCTCTACCACTGAGCCAACTGGCCAGGGCCCCTTAGGTCATTTTTGTGTTGTTAGTACTTTAAGCTTTCTGAATTCTTTCATATTTAATTTGATCTTTACAATACTTTGTAAACAAACAGATAGGCTTATTTTCCTTTCTCCTAAATTTGTTGTTGATACTTGTAACAAACTGTTAGTTTCCCACCCATTACTCCTTGTCCTACCATTTCAGAGCACATTGGCCTGATTTTTCATAAGAGTGGAGGATGTTCCAGTGCTGTGTTAGTTCCCTAGCAGTTCTAGCTTGTGTAAGGGCAGAGAATTCCTCAGAAAAAGACTAGCTAGCATGCATTGAATTAATGCACCCTAGGGATCGACCTCCCCCAATGACGGAAGGAAGCTCGTGTCTATATACCTCAGTTTTTTCACTTTATTCTGAGGCTGCTGTTTTAAAATGGTTTTCCAGGAATCCCAATGAGAATAAGCTGTTGCTCACAGTGATAAGTTGCTTGGTAATTCACCCTTCATTACTTTTCGGCCATTCTCTGTCTCACTTCCCCAAGTCCCTACTGTGTTTCTTGAAATCACTTCCAAAATAAACTACGTGTACTAGAGTCCTAAAATCAGGTTCTAGTTCTGGTAGAACACAAACTCAGAAAATATCTTCCCAAAGCATAGGCTGAGAAAACACTCAAGTAGAGAAACTATTTATGTTCTTTAGTATCAGAACTGTCTGCAGGAAAGCAGGAGCATGGAGACAAAGAAATGGGTTTACAAACATTTGTGGATATTGACTATTGAAAATAGATTATCTTATGTCCATGTTATTCAGACCATACTTAGGAAGGAAAAGAACCCCTACTGAAAGTTGATGTAGACTGAATATTTTGTTCTTCAAATTAATATTTTCTATCACAGTTGCTTATGTTTATAACTCATCAACTAATTAGCAAAAAAAAGCACACAAGTTCTCTTGTGTCTTAAGGTGTTAGAAAATATTATCAAATTTGTAGTGGCAATTGCTTGGGTAATTAAAAAATAAAATACTTCTTTTCAGAAAATTAAAAGGTCAATGCTTCTATTATATTTTTTAAAAAGTTCATTGTTTATTTGTAGCATAAGAGGTATAGCATAATAATTATTAATAAAACTGGGAGCTGAGCTGCTTTTTCATTTCTGCAGTTTTATTGGCTGGTAAAAAAAATGCAGAAAACAACAGATAAAATGTTTATGTCTATTTCATCAGAACGGTAGAGGTATAAGTGTGAAATGGAGAAGTATATTTAAAAAAACCAAAATATACTAGAGAACAGCTGCTTAATTAGAATATAATCTATGATAACCTTCATTGCCCAGATCAGCTCCTTAGTGACCAGGTATTAGGATAGTCTCTATAATTCCTAGCATATCATAGTTAGGTTACTATTAAGCATACTATGCACATTAAAAATCTTACTTTTGCTTCTGGACCCCATGGAGTAGTGGGTAGTATTTAAATAGTAAGACTAAAAAAGTGAATGAGAACAATCAAATAAATACCATAAAAATACACTGCCAAGGCTCTCAGTAAGCTTATAGCTATAAAGCAACTTAACTTACACACGGCAATAAGAAATATTTTCTGAACTATTTTAGCAGTATTTTACTATCATAAATGTGTTAAAAGCACATTTTTAAATTCTAAATCAGTCTTTCTTCAATTCAAAACTACATTCGCAGTTGTTTAGAGTATCCCTTCTATATGTTTAGGTTGTGGGTTGGATCCCTGGTCGGGGTACACACAAGAATCAAGCAATGAAAGCATAAATAAGTGTAATAACAAAACAATGTTTCCCTCTCTTCTGTCCTCTCTCTAAAATCAACAGGAGATAAAAAAAGAATCTTTAAAAAAAACAAAACCACATTCTACTGAATATGTTGCCGAAGCTTTAATGTAATATTTATAGCTTTGACTGTCTTTCTTTGAATTATCTTTCTCCCCCATCTTTTACTGTTTCGAAACAATCTAGTCTAAATCCCAGCACTGATTTTTCATTTAAAAATATCCTTACTTATTTTTGTACACTTCACAGACCACTTTGATTGCACAATATCTGGCATCAGCCTTTTACTATCTTGACTACCACATACTTATTCCAAACCTCCTGTTTTTTTTTTTTGTTTTGTTTTTATTGTTTGTTTTTGGTCTTTACAGCTCCCCTTTCTTATATCCAATTCTGTGTATACATCCTCTTTATTCTGGTCTTAAAAGCTTTGTTGTGGTTTCCTATTACATCATACTTTGGTACCCAGATATTTACCAATATCCACTAACTTACCTGCTTTCCCTTTCCTTCAGCTCTCAGCGTATCTTCTTCCTTGACTTGAGTCAAATGTGTTTTTCATACACCAGGTGAACTTTTATTCTCAAACTAAACATTATTCCCTTTCTTGTTCAGCAAACTATCATCTATTGTTCATTATTTAAAAGCATCAGAAATCCCAATGCCTCCCTGATGCTTCTTACAATAAAGAATGCTAGGAGTAGGGTTAGTATTCACATCCATTCCCTTCTCTACTAGGAATTAAATTTTATTCTATCCTCTTTGGTTATTGCCTCAGATATGCAGGTATTCTTGGTTAGAAAACCATAGAATTACTGTGAAGTCCTTTCTTATACCTGTTTAATACTAAAGCCATTGTTCAGGTTGAAGTACTACAGTGCAAAATATAGGGAAGGAGCATCTTTGTTCTAGAAATCTAGTGAATATTTATACCTTTTTACATCTTCTAATACATTGCCATGTACATGATTTCATCTGACTCATAGGAATTATGGGAGCAGGGCTGTAGCCCTTGTTTTGTGTGGGAGGGAAATTGAAGCTCCAGTGTACTACAATATTCAAGGGGGCAGCCTTTGGCATCAACAAGAACCGAGTTTGAATTACTATGACAATGTTTATACCTATGTCTTGGGGTAAATTACTATCTCTAAACCTAAAATCACATAAAAAGTGAACGGTAATAACTACATGATACAACACTGTAAAGAACATCCTATATAAAGTGGATCACTTGACACATGGTAAGCACTTAGTAAGTAGCAACATGTTAAGGGATTTGCCCAAGAGACACTTTTAGAACATGCCTGCAAGTAATTGAAACCAAGATTTTGAACTCCAAAGCTCTTGCTTTGCCACTATCACTGCTTCCTAGAACACTGATTTAATTAAACTACTAACCTGAGAGACGACCTTGGGCAAAATACTTCACTGAATCCGTTTACTCACGTAAACGGAGTCGGACTTTCAGGGTCTATTCCAGGTACGTGAGATTTTTTCCTGTAGTGTTGTAGGTTTGAGGTTCAAGTTCGTAATGTATCCAAAATCTGTAAAATCATAAGCTGTGTACATTGCAATAAATTTTATTCCTATATACATATTTAGATCAATATTTAATTTTCCAACACATTCAACTGTTGCCTGTCTTTAGTCTGCCTACCAGAGACTCGTGAAGAGAAGACCCATACTTAGTTTTATTTATACTCAGGCTTGTTCCCGAAAGAATTTAAGGCGGCGAGTGACACTCTTAAGTTCCCTAACGATGTTACACAGTGCGAGTAATAAATACTCTCTTGATAAATCACCCAGTAGAAAACCTCCGATGAGTGGGGATGTTAACTATCTTTTCCTAACTCTTACAAATAAAAATTAATGCACCTAGCTAGAAGTCCTGAAAGCATACAGTTAAGGTTCTTCCCTCAGCCTTAACGCTGTCCCACCCGTTGTCAACGCTCACTCGAATGCCCTTCTCAAACTACCCAAAATTGTCGCCGCTCCAGTCCCGGCAGGACGGAGCTCCCACCCCGCCCCTTCACTCGCTCTCATACCCAAGTGTCCTGATTGGGAAGGGGCCTGAAGAGCTCTTCTCACATTTCCACTTTATTGGCTGGAGTCGCTGTCAGTAATCTCTGCTTCCCGCCTTCCAGCCTAGCGCGTTTCTTGGACCCCTCGGTTTCTGCGACAAGCCGTTTACGTTTGCCTGAGCCGTGTTGCCGGGGACCGGCAACCTTTCACCCCCACCCTTCCCACGGGAGCGCCCTAGCCCCCGCCCCCTGAGCGCGCCCCCGCGCACGCGCTCAGCCGGCGCGCGTACACACCCCCCCCCCCCCCCCCGCACCCTCCGCGCGCGGCACTCCCGCCCCCGCAGGCTGAGGGTTCGGTGCTGGGAGGCGGCGGCGGCGGCGCTGCTGAGAGGCGAGGACCCGAGCGCGAAGTGTGTGGGAGTCTACGAACTCAACCCCTCACTACCCTCCCCTTGCAGCCATCCCCCTCCCTCCCCGCCAGCCCCCCCCCCCACACACAAGCGGGAGAAATAATGAGCGAGACCCGGCACCAGAAGCAGCAGCGCCGAGCAGCCCAGGCAACGGCAGAACCGCTCCGGCGGCGGCGGCGGCAGCACCAGCAGCGGGAGCGAGCGCAGCGCTAGCGCGGCGCGGGGACCGCCGCGCTCCTTCCCGGCTCCTGCCCTCCTCCGCCGCTCGCTGCTCTCTCCGCATCCACCTCCTTCCTTCCCCTCCTCCTGCTCATTCACTCTTTCCCTCACTCTCCCCTCCTCCTCGGCTTCTCCCCGCGCCCCGCCAGCCCTCGCGCTCTCCCACTCCCTCTGCCCGTCCTCCCCGCTCCCCTCCTCCCGCTCATTCACTCGCCCCTCTCCCTTCTCCACTGTCTCCCCCTCTCTCCTTTCTTCTCCTTCTTTCACCCTCCGTCTCTCACACCCCCTCCATTCCCCTGTCTCCTTTCTGACACTGCACTGCAGCTGCTCCTCAGCCCTGCCCCCTCCCCGTGAGAACAAACCAGCAACATAGGTTTTTTTCTTAAAGAGATTTCTATTGATCCGACTTAAAAAAAAAAAAAAAAAACAACCTTAAGAAACCCCAAACGCAAAAAATACAAAACAAAACAAAAAAAGCCAAAACAAAAGGGAGAACCTTCTCCCGTAGCAGCGGCAGGAACTGCAAACATGATGGCGGCAGCTCCCATCCAGCAGAACGGGACCCACACTGGGGTTCCCATAGACCTGGACCCGCCGGACTCGCGGAAACGGCCGCTGGAAGCCCCCCCTGAAGCCGGCAGCACCAAGAGGACCAATACGGGCGGTGGGTATCGCTTCCACCTCCCCGCTGGCCCCATCCCCCGCCGCCCGCCCCTGCCTCCCTCCCTCCCGACACCCTCCCTCCCTCCCTCCCGCGGCCCGGACACCTCCAGCCCGAACTGGCGGCTCCCGCGCCCCTGCCTCGCGCCCCCTCCCCTGCACCTGCCCCGCACCTCGCCGTCCCGGACACATTTCCATTTCTGTGTTTATCATTCATCAAAATGGCGACCGGGTTTTCGAAATAGACCTATCTTTCCATTTAATCGGTCGAAAGACTGACCATTTAAATATCCTAGACCTGGGCAAAGGGGTCCGTTAAGGAGGAGGAGGATGTCCCCCGAGTGAGGTGATGGCCGCCCGAAGATGCGCGCTGCATTTAACAGTCTGATAAAATAAATAAATAAATGGCACTTGGGTAGCGGAGAGCAAATGACTGGGGCACCTGAGAGTTTTTCTCTATCCCTTTGCTTTGGGCCACAAGTAGTATGCAATATCTTGAGGAGTGCATGCTCTTACTGCACTTATATTGTCGGTGCAAATATCTCATTGATTTGTCTTCAGCGATGTGCTTAGGAGGGTGGGGGTATCTGGTACTGTGACTTGTTAGTTAACATCCTGCGCTTCCTGGGAAGATGACTTATAACGGGACCGGTATCGCTTCTTCATTTGCACTGGAGTCATCTTAACAATGCATCCAATGCATCGAGGCAGAGGTGAATTTATCTACAGCATGTACATTAGAGACGGATGGGGGTCTTGCGAATATCACAGCTGCAAAATTTGGAACGTTCATTCACCTAAAAGAAGCTGGATTTACCGGGGTGTTTCCTATTTAAGACATCAGTTTGAAGGAAATTAAAGTTTATGGAGTTGGCTCTATTTTCTAAAACATTTCATTTCACTCTTTCCGGTTCGTTTACCCCCTCTCCGTTTTAGATATTGTAGTTATTTTGGAGAAGTAACATTATCTGTTCGGTCACTTTTAAGTGTATTTGATTTAAATGACTCCTAAGCTTTTTAGTATTGGCAGAATTCTTCTTAAGGTCCTTTAATTAATGAGCTTAAAGGAGATCATGGTAGACTAAGAAGTGCTAAAGAAATACACCAGGATTAGTTAGATTTGCCAGTCCAAATCACTTTGAGTTATTTCCTGGCAGTGTTTGAAGGCTTGGAATACATCCTGCAGTTTGGGTGGGTTATTTGGTAGGAGAATGGTTGTTTTGCATACCTTAAGTAGGCTATATAGGAAATAGCTAATTGTAGTCCGTGTTTGCTATTGTCAAACAAATGTAGTTCATCACAGTTTACAGTCCTTTTATTTTGCAATATGTTAAGAGAAGGTTTGTCATTTTATAAATCTCTGAAGTTTTGTTAAGGGGTCAGTTCATTTCTTCTTACCATAGTAACCACAGATAGAATTGGAAGACTTCCATGTTTGGAATAACAACTGGAATTTAGTCATCAGTTTCTACAGTGCTGCAAAATAATAGAACATGTTTAGATTTTAATTCCAAGTTTGAAAATATAAATCCTACAAAATTGGAAACATTTGTACATATTTATTTTTCAGTGTGGCTTATTTCTGTTCTTTAAAAAAATTTAACCCCATATTTCCTGCAGCTGTATGCCCAATGTTTTAATTGCTGTTTTTCTCTCTTGAGGGTGGAGAGGGGATAAAAAGTTTAAATTATCATGTTAACGAAGTATATTTCTTTGCATTTTTCAGAAGACGGCCAGTATTTTCTAAAGGTTCTCATACCTAGTTATGCTGCTGGATCTATAATTGGGAAGGGAGGACAGACAATTGTTCAGTTGCAAAAAGAAACTGGAGCCACCATCAAGCTGTCTAAGTCCAAAGATTTTTACCCAGGTAGGTGGAGTGGTGAAGAGATTTTTTGATAAATCCCCAAGGAAAGAAAGAGAAGCTCTACGTATGTTGTATGCTGTATTGAAGGAAATTCTTAATAGTGCAGACTTTATTTTATTTATACATTTGCTGTATTAGAATGTTTGTGGAAATCTTAAAGACTATTTCTTTCCGTTGTTGATAATGTCTTTTTTCTCTGTTAGTTAATACTGTGTCTGTGATTTAGACCAATTACTGGGTGAATCTTCTGTGTATTTTTAAGTACTTTCTAATGGGGGAAAAAACCTCTGACATTTAAAGATAGAAACCTTGACAGCTGGTATCAGGAAATAGGGTTCTGAAGTTTTCAGACATCATTGTAATGACAATTAGTTGAGTGAATTCAGAAGGGGGGGATGTAGAAAGCCTTCTTAAAGAATGGACCATTTACTTCTAAATCCATTATGTACCTCTTTCTGCTCCATTGCTTTGTTTGTTGGCCCTGGAGTGAAGAGGACAAGTGTTGCCTCTTCGATTTTTAAAATACTGTATTTTTAATGTAATTGTGACAAGAAAGTATATTATGTAAGAAATAGAATAATGCTTCCAAATTTGTGTTATTTGAGATCTGTATTTGATTAAAATATGTTAACAATTTGGTACTGTAACTAATTAGAATATGGCAAGTGTCCTAGGTGGTATAATTTTTTTTGTACTTTTCAGTGTGCCTTTTAAATTTCAAGTGTTCTACAGTTCTTCATGTTCATCTTTTTTCTCCTTTTTTAAAAATCATTTTGCTACTCATATGGATTTTCAGTTTAATTGGACAAAACTCCAGAATTGAATAGTGTATCTCCTAGATAAAACATGATCTGACTTGCTTTTACCTAGATGTAGCTACTGCCATTTTTTTTAGTTATTTTATCATTATGGTTATAAAAAACATTCATTGCTGAGGGGAACCGATACTGCTTTTTTTTTCCCTGGTGGAAGAGAAAAGCTGATTTGCTTTCAGTGATCTAATTCAGTAAGAGTTCTTTAATACAGCAAAGACATCTGGCATGAATGTAAGCAGAGCATTTGGAGGATTTCTTTTTCATAGCCAATCACTTGCTGATAGAAAATGGACCATTATGCTGGATAAGAAGGTTTTAGAATGGTTGAAACTATCATTTAGTTATATAAATTAAGTATAGTTATATTTGGTAAACATTAAATTTATTAAACTAAAATGCAATCTATTAGAGAGACCGTCCTTTGAAAGTTTGTTTCCCTTGAGTGTAATTTTGTGGGTGGCTTTTCTTATCTCTGAAACTTTCCTTATGCATTAAGAAAGTTTGCTTACATATTCACATTCACACGTTAAAAAGATAGACTGTGATGGAAAAAAATGTGGAATTGTGAAAACCCTAGTACAAATGAGAGCACCGAGAAGAGCTTGATTGCAGAATTAATAATGTGATAGTTCTAGGAAAAGACTGCAATAGTAAAATAAATTTACTTTCAGTAGGTGAAAATGAAATAGCTTTTTTGCATATACATGAGGTAGTGTCAGATGTTCAGAATGTTTAAAAAATTTGGTGTTTATCAATGTAACTTATTCCAAATAATAAATTAAATGCCTTTTCATTTGAATATAGTTTATTTCCAGTGGTTTGGAAAGGGTACGCCAAGAATTAGATCTTTTGTTTTTAGTCCACTTAGTGGTGCGTTTTTTTGTTATTACATTGAAATTGGTTATTTTATTTATAGGTCTGAGTCATGTTATTCATATAGAGCAAGAATATCTGTTAAAAAAAATAATGGAAACTGGAATGCGTTGAATAAAATTCTGTGTGTGTAGTGACGTAACCTGATCAAATGTGAGTTGAAATGTCTGGGTAAAAGAAGGCTCATACACTGCCTCTAACAGGTGGAAACCAGTCACATACTATGAAATCAATTTTAAGGATAAAATAAAGCCTTGTAATTTATATGAAGCTTTAATAATTCTGAACACTCTGTATTTTAATACAATTTTAACTAGGTTATTATCTATTTGGACAGATGCATTTTCTTCTTCTAATAGACTTTAATTATAACAGTCTTCCTGTTCACACTTGACCACAAGCCTGTGGAATTAAACCTGTCCTGGTATTCAACAGAACAGTCTCGCAACGCCTTTCAACTTAGATATACTGATACACTTAAGGCATACTTACTATGCTCCTCTCAGATGAACTAAATTTTAAAGCTGTTATTTATATTGCTAAGACTTTATTGTAGGATTATGCTGTAGTTCAGAAGCCCATTTTTGTGTGTTCGTATATGTATTTATGACTCTTTATTCTGTTGGAATAAATATGCCCGATGTTTATTTCATAAAGCATTTTTCAGTTTCTCATTTGATGAGGCAGTGTATTTGGGGAAAGTGTACTTTAGTTGTAAACTAGTGGATTTTCTTAAATTACTTAAGTTCTGAAACAGAATATAACTATGTTCAAGAGGTTTAGGTAAAAAACTGCTGAATTTAACAAAAACTCTCTTCAGGATACACACACACACACTTTGGGGATATTTTAATAAATTTCAGTGCAAATGATATGTGCATTGTGTTTAGTATGGCCAATATAATCTTCTCAAGATTATCATATTTGTCCTTCTTTTTGCTCAGGTTGTATCTTTAAAATGACTTAAGCAACCTTGCCTTTTTGAGTAATTTTTTATACTTATGGTTGAACTGAAGAAAATGTTTTTTACACATGAATATGAATTTAGAATTTGTAGTACTGTATGTTGCATTGTGTATTTCAGATTGTTGTATATTAAATAAAATAATTTGGGGAATTGAATGATGAAGATTGCAAAGTGCCCTTTTCATTACTGTAATCAGAAAGAAATAAGACCTGCAAATAGATTTACTTTTTGCTGTGCTGTGTAATTCATTTATCTATTTTTAAAAATCTTAATCTTACAGAATAGTATATTACTGGTGCTTTATGGATATATCTTTTTTATTACTTTATTAAAGCAACCTAATTTGATATATTTATATATCATTTTTATAATTAGGTTACTTAAAATTGTTGCCTTGTAGTGTAAAACAGCTTTCTTATTTTGTGGACTATATTACTGTATTCATTTTCAGAATGGTGATAGTATTCTTTTCTTTTACTTGGTATCTAAAGATGCATTTAGTTTACATTAATAAATAGATTGATTTTGTTAAAATTATTTAGGTAATGATTTAGTTAGGTAATTGGTAAAACTTACTAGTTGAGAATAGTAAACATTGTGTAAAATAAACATTTTCGTATGCTTTAGATTTTAGAACACGTCATAGTGTAACTATTTTTTTATTATTCTATTATACAATACTGGAGATATTCATTATATCAGTCAAACAGGAATCTTTCATTATAGTCTTGGCATATATTTGTGTATATTTTATACTGTTTTAATATGTATAGTTTTCTTTCGTGATCCTAAGATTAAAATTTGAACTATTTCTAGATTTATTATATTTTAATTTTATCACTGTCCCAACTGTTGAGGTTTTTAAAAAAAATCACATACCATTTGTATGTTAATTTTTTTTTAATTATGAAAAAGCAGAATGTTAGTGAATTTTTATTTTAGTGATGGAAATATTCTAGACTGTCTTAATTTTGACATGGGGAAAATTCAGTGGCCACTTTAACCTTTAGGATTTGGATTGTAGAAGAATGAGATATATATATTTTATTCCAATATATATATTTGGAAATCAGAGGAGCTAATGAAGTTTAAAATAGATCAGTTCTTTTGTTTATATTATTAAAAGAAGAGTATTATGATATTGGCAGTACAATGTAAATACTTTTATTACAGCTTCCAAAAATTATAGTCTATACCCTTTGATCTTAGATTCAGATCATCTTAGAAATTTATTGGTATACATTTTAAGCTAAAATTAGTAGGTAAATAGAATTGTAACAAGTAGAAAGTCAAGTGCTATAATTTCTAATATTTTTCAGTATAATAGGATAGTTATTATTGCACTGTGCTATATACCTTTGATTTCAGTGTGATAAAGAGTTGCTAATAACATTTATCTTTAAACCTTAAAGTTGTAATATTTATATTTGTAATACCACTTATTATGGGTTACTTTGTATTTTATTTTTATATATTCTTAGTTGAATAAGGAACCATAATCTCTCATTTAGATATTAATACTTCTCTGAAAATTTACGGCAGTTTTAATTTTCTCATTTTAAGCAATAGGAAATCTTAACATATAAGATTTAATCTATATTAAACTTGTAGTTTCTGAAAGATAACTTTATACTTACATAAGCAAATGTTTTATGTCATGAGGTTTATAGAGAGATTGAATTAGCTTTAAAAATCTTAGCTGTTTATTTCATTCTAATGTTATATCTTATGTCATCCATTTAGTATGTAATAGAACATCATTAGTTTATAATGTCAATATTTTTACCAATTATATAGCAAAATGTTTTTAAAATTTGGTATTTTTGAAGCCTTCTGGATTTTTGGAAAATAGCTAATTTAAAATTTGTGAAATTGTAAGGGAATAAAATACGTCTAACAACATTGTCTTGCAAAATGCCATTCCCGAAGGATTTTAGGAACAGTTTGAAAACAGTGAACAAAATTGGTGAAATAGTTCAATATTTATGTTTTGAAGATGTTTTCTATAATTTACAAAGAAGAATAATGATCTGGTCTTGCGAACTATAAGGAATATTTGGTGTCACTAAAAACCCAAACAACAAATCACCAATTAAAAACTTGCTTATGTTATAGTCCTTTTGCTTTGTTTTGTTTTACTCTGGTTTAAAGAAATTAATATTCTTAAGCTCTTAAATGATACAAATAACATTTATTGAACAGAGTTATGCCACTTGTCAACTAAAAGTCAGCACTTAATGAACATTTTTTACCGTAGAGTTTAGTCTTAGTTGTTTCCAGTTTAGTGAAACTATGTTTTAAAGCATAACTTGTATGAGCAAGTGCAGCTTTTCAAAATAAAATTGGGGGAATGAGAGTGCGAGATTTGTGCTTGATTGCCATCTCATTTCCATCTTTGGATACAGCTCTAGCATAAAGTTAAACAACATCTGCAGAGATCTGACTGACAAACATCTCTCTGGGACTCATCATTGCAGCCTGCAGCAGGTGCATTCAGCTTTGCAGTCTTTTCCAAAAAGAGGTTAGTTTGTTCTAACATTTATCAGTAGACCAGTGGGAGCAAGTGACTAGAGAGAAGAGGTTGGTTGTCACTTGTCCAGTGCTGGAATACTACAGGTAATTGGACTGGACTGGTGGGAACCGAAGCAGTATGTGTCTCACATTGCACTGCAGCTGCTATGGAGCTTAATGAACCTGACCCTCAGAGACTGAAGTGTCATGGTATAAAATGCAACATGGAAGAACTGAAGCAGTACTTTTCAATAAGTACTTTCTGATGCTCAAGTTGGCAATAGTTCAGTTTTTTTCATCCTATTCTTTAAAGTGTCATTAGCTTTTCCATTTTTTAAATATGCAAGTATTTGAAACTAAAATAATTTTCTCATAAATCTGATAGAATCCACATAAAAGGAAGATGGGGAGGGGGCTTTAGGTATAGAAACAGAAATAACATAATGTTAGGTCAGAAGACATTAAATGTTCCTATTCCACAAGCATATTTTCAGATCATAAGGAAGTAGATATAAGTGGAAGTACATTGTAGTTCTTTTTGTTTTATTAACTTAGATTAACATTTATTCATTTATTTTCATTGGACAGATAACCCGTGTAAAATTAAATAGTAATATTTTAATATGGTAAGGGCTCTGGCAAGCAAACTTTGCTGAGTGTTTTGAAGTGTTCCAACAAATAAGGCAAGTATAACAGGTTTAAAATATTTTTAGGATTTTCAACGTAATATAGGAGTGCTGTTGAAATGGTTCTTTACTATATTTTATTATAAATTAAAATTTGATTAAGTAAAAACTCTGGAAGCATTAGTTTCTCATTTATTTATATTTAAAATTTCTTAATCTGTTTGAAATACTGACTTTACAAGTACACTGCCATGACATATATAGGTTTCTTGTGTGTTCTAATAGTATTCCCAATTAATATAGGTATCTCATCACTGCCCTATTTAATAATTGGTCCTTGAATATAGTTCCTAAGGTAAAAATGTTAAATTTTACAAGGTCTTATACTCTTTTAAAATAATTCAGAATTTTAAAATATCATTTGGAGTCTTTGCTAAACAGTTTTATAGGTTTGATTTGCCATGAGTTTTACTAATTGGAAATTTTTGGTATCCATTGAATATAACTTGTCAGTTACCCACGAGTAATGAAGTGTTAGAGCGTATGGAGTATTTTTGTAACTTATATACTTTTCTTGAACATTTTTTACCAATATTGCCAATAACTGTTTGATTTTAAAGCTATCATTTGTAAGAAAAGTCTATTAAATTTAAATTAGATTAAGTTGTGAATAAGTGGTAATTTATTGGTAATTATGGTAATGATGGAAATAAGATTAAAATAATTATCTCTAGGTATCAAGAGAATCATTCCTACATGTTCATAAACATAGTTAATTTTTCAGTCAAAATTTTATATTTTTGACACGGACTATTATTTTCTTACTAATTCTCATCAATATAAAAATCTTTAAAATTTCACATATATACTTCACTACTGTTTTTAAATTATTGATAATGATAGAAGAAACATTTTAAGATTACAAAGTAAAAAAAAATTATGTACACTGACAAATCTTTTGAGATTTTTCAATGTTTACTAAGTTTCAAACCACTACATGGATATTCTTTTCCATAACAAAACTGGATTATGAAAGCACAGAATATCTACACTCCATCATTGATCTTTTGCTGCTTCCTGCAGGGCCTGTCATAGCATCGTTGACAGGACCAGATGAAAAATGAAATCAGTATCTTGAGTTTTTTAACAGCAAAATGATTCAGGTAAGATTATTTGGTGTGAAAAATAAAAACATTACCATTCTAAACAAATTTTATTTATAACTTGATATATAAAATTGATATTTTTTTATTTCAAGACTTGTGTCTTACTGATGTTCAGTATATTTGTAATTTCTGATGAATTTTATTCTGAACTCAGTAATTTAAAAATTTTAGACTGTAATATTGCTTACTTTCTTTATGAAACTGAGCATACTTTTTGAAGAATAACTTTTCTTTCTATTTTAAAGACTTTTAAGAACAATTATAATGAAGGCCCCAAAATTCTTTTGCAGGATAAATTTTCAGAGTAGACTTATTAAGACATCAAATCCTGCATTCCCTCTAGGATATAATACATGCTGACTTTCAGTTGCTTCAATTTTTACAAATCATTCGTATCCTAAAGAGGAAAGTTGTGTTCATTTAAATTTTTAATTATTTGATACTCTAAGAATTAGATTTGGCAGTGACTCTATTTTAAGATCTAATAATTTGAGGGAAGAGCAGAATAGAAGGAATGGGGTAGTAAATATCATTAACACAAAATATAGTAGGGAATAATGGTATGTGTTTTTGTTTTATATTATTAGGTTTTTGAGAAGAACTGTAGCATTTCAATTTTTACTATATTCATTCTTGAAATCCATGTTCTGAATGAGTTAGTATTGGAAGCAAGTGAGCTCTTACTGGGAGACTGTTTATTCACAAACTTAGTCTTAATATTTGTATAACTCATTTTAATTTTTCTAATACTAATTTATGTCTTTTTAAAAAAATCATTAAAATACTTTTAAAAAACAAACCTGGTTTTATTTTTCAGTGTGAAATCTGTCTAGAATGTTTTCTCTTGTTAATTATATGTATTTATTGGAAGCTTTTAGGAGCCCAGATGTAGGCAGCTGTTTGGTCATTATGACTTGGAATTATTACAACACATTTTTTCTTTTTAAAGAAAAATGGGCAACTGTTGCTTTACCATAAAAAGTTGTGCTTTTATTTTGTCCTTTTGAGTTTTATTTTTTAAATTTCATACTATATAGCATCTCTGTCAGAGTATTAATGATGACACTGAGGAGTAGTGAAGAGACTTTCCCTTTAAAGGGATTAGAAAATCATGGAATCGTAGCACTAGATGAAAGGAATGGAGGTTAGATATAATCTCTTCTACCTTCATTTGACAGTTGAGAAAACCAAGATAGCAGTTTTAAATGAAAACAAAAAGTCTTGTGATGGGCCTTACTAACATCACTTGAAAAATTGAGTTACTTACTCTCCATTGGTGTGAAGGAATTTATGTCATCCTTCTTTCCTGCGCTATATCTTCAACGTCCAACCCAGTGCTTTAATAAACGTTGGCAGCACTTGAAATTTAAATGAATGTATATATTAAAGAATACAAATTTGAGGCTTCTTATGTGAAAGGCCCATGCATTATCAATACAGTGGATGTTAAAGGCAGTCCATCTTTTATTTTATTTATTTATTTTTTAATTTATTCATTTTTTTTTTTTTTTAGAGAGAGGAGAGGGAGAGACAGAGAGAGAGAAGGGGGGGGGGGAGGAGCTGGAAGCATCAACTCCCATATATGCCTTGACCAGGCAAGCCCAAGGTTTCATACTGGCAACCTCAGCATTTCCAGGTCAATGCTTTATCCACTGCGCCACCACAGGTCAGGCCGGCAGTCCATCTTTTAATCAGTTAAAACTTGGGGAAATGCAAGAAATTCTATTGTTTTTTCTTCTATTAATAAACACATTGTTTGATTTTTGCTTTAATAAAGCAGTGAATACCCCACCACCACCACCTGGCACGCAGCACCACTTTTGGGGGGAGGGGGAGTGGCTACGTTCTTCTGATTGAGGCCCAAGGAAAAAATTTAAAAAATTCAGCAGTGACTCATCCAAGATTTACTAGGTAGTCTATTTAGTATCATGCTTAATCCCCTACATTTTTATAAATTCTAATTTATTTTTTTAAAAGCTGGTTGAGAATAGTGGTTTAAAATAACCTTTAGTGTTTCTTTATCTGGCTGCTTTTCCTGCCCTTCCCTTCCCTACTACAATGGCCAGATTTTAACATATTTGTGGATGGTTATTTGCTTTCTTGGTGTGAAACTAGATGTAAAATGCTCTGAAAATCTTTCTCTGGGATAAGGGAGTAATAAGAAAGGTGAATTCTGGTCATAATAAAGTTTGATACTTATATAATGATAAAATTATATCTATAAGTCGAAACTACCTCTTTCAGTGGCAGGATCTTAAGAGAAGAGAGTAGACTTCAAAGAAGACTTCAAAGAAAGCTGAGAGGGTTTGAGGTTTGAATTTTAATTTGCTTGGTGTATAGGAGTAGAAGGTCATTTGAAACGGAGACAAAATGTATAGTCATGGAGATACAAAAAAATTTCTTGTATATTCAGGGGTGCAAAATTAATTTGGTATTACTAGGATAAAAAGTATATTGCTGTGGAGGGAGAGTAGGTATAGGGAGATACTACAGATATTTGTGTAAATAAGAGAAAATGATTACATATGAGAAAGGAGAAGGTTTGAAAAATGTTCATCCTTGGGAGATATTCATTAGCAGAAATTCTTTTAAAGATAAAGTACATTTGTGTAACTATGAAGTGACTGATAGTAGTACTGTAATTAAAATATGTGTCTACTTGTATAAATATAAATAGTGACACTTGTACTTTGAAGGAAGGATTGATCTAGTTATCTAAAAACAGTTGAGCTGTATGTAGATTGAGGAGTCTGGCTTTCTGCTTAGGCCATCTAAGTAGAATTAAAGAGAAGAGTAAGTTTAGAGAGGAAAATATTAAGGATACTGAAAAAGATGTAAAGAAATATGAGAGCTGGTTTTTTTGTTTGTTTGTTTGTTTTGTTTTTATTAAGAATGTATGTGCCAAGTGTAGAAGAGAAGCGTGAGGATGTACCTAGAGAGGACGGATGTCTGGAGAATGTTTTGCTGTAATCAGGAAGCTTTGGAGGAAAATCTTTAGTTTAACATTTGTTCACTTTTACATGTCTTGTTGGCTATGCAGCTGCCTTTGAAGTTAGAGACTTGATGGTTTCTTTTACTAGTTTTAATCTGCTTTTGATTTGTGGCTGTTTAGAATCATATAGCTGATAAAATTTTTCTTGTTTTTTAAAAGTGTATGGATACCTAGTCCTTTGTAGCTTTCTTGTCATGTGAACAGATAGACTCATTTTCAGTTGGATGAAAATTAGTGATTTGACAGTGTATACATTTCTTTAGGTGGGACTTTGATCCTGTTCAAACACTGAAGTTTTGTTATGATAGAAACATTGATATGTGCTATATCAGTGAAAATGAAAATCGAAGCTTACTCATTGTTGGTGGATTCTCTGTTACGTAATTGTTTTATTTGGAATTTCAGTTGATCATTGAGATTCAGCAGGATTCTCCATTATTGATAAATATTTCATATAAGAGTCACTCAATACTCTAATTCAGATGAGTTTAAAAAATACTTTGAAAAATATGGCATGGTCTTTCCACTTATAAAATGAGATTTAAAGTCTCTCCAGCATTTTATACAGATTTATGAAATGACTGGATAGTTGTATAAGAAACATTAAAAAATTGAACCAAAGTGACATAAAGTACCAGATGGGTATTTGAAATAAAAATATTCACTGTGTAATCTTTTTATGCACTTATAGTTCAGTAATACCAATTATATAACTCAAAGCATAAGCAAAGTCTCAGTGCTTTTATTGATAAGTGTAACATGGTATGATATCATGACTTGTTCTTTTTTTTTTTCAATAACTTTTTACATTCTGTGTTATTTTGTATTAGTTCAGGTGTACACAATAATGGTTAGACAATCATGTACTTTACAAAGTGGTCCCCCAGTTTGGAGAACCTACCTGACCTCATACATGGTTATCACAATATCATTAACTATATTATGTGATTATTTAGTACATACCCTTTGTACTTAATCCTTTTCCCTCTTTCACTAAACTCCCAAGCTCCTCCCCTCTGGCAACTGGTGAGTCAGCTCTCTGTATCCATGAGTCTGTTTCAATTTTGTTCCTTTATTTAGTTTGGATTCTACATATAAGTGAATATGACTTGTTTTTAAAAGGCTAAATAATATAGATGACTGCAAACATGTTTTGCAGTTGATACAATTCTCTTTGAGAAATATTTTGAAGAAATTTTGGGTTTGAAATTTTTCAAACATTTGTTTAAATTTACCAAACATCTATGAATTCTGCCTTTAGCATGCTATATTATTTTTTATTTATACATCTCTCAACTGAGAATTTCCAGCTATCTTTTCTTAACAGTAATATTTTAATTTTATTCTTGTGAAGTGTTTACCTATTTTGTTTAGGAAAAGTAATGTTTCTCTCAAAGCTTTATCACATTTTTACCTACACTGATGTATTTGATGTCTTGTTTAAAAACTAGAATGACTCTGGATATGAAAACACAACTGTGATAATAAGCTGGATATGCCATATGTGGCAGATTAGGTTGGCATGTATCTCAAATGGCATGTTTAATGTATTGTATTACTAATACTAGTAATTTTACAATGGAAGGCTGCTACTTTTATTATACAGTCTCCGCTAGTGGGTTTAGGAAGCTGACAGACAGACCCTTTACTTTGTAAATCCCTGTTTTTACCTCTTTAAAATTTTTTTTTTGCTGTTGGAATTATCTACATGGGATCTTAGTAACCAACTTATTCTCTGAAATTTGTAGAAATGAGAACTTTACAGATAGTATATAGTTAGATGATTATGAATAACCATATATACTGTATTTTTATTAATGTTAATAGATTTGGTTTGGCCCAAAATGTTTAGTAAAATAAGAAATTAAGAATGAAGTCAGTATTTTTATTTTGAGTAAAAATACATATGTTGATAGGAAGAACATCAAGGTTCTTTAGTCTTGGCAGTAAAGACGAAGTTAGAAAGGTCTAGTCAGATCACTATGATAATACTATAATCATAATTTTTATGAGGAAAACATGCTTTGGATATTACACAATAAGGTTTATTAAGCAAACTATAATAGATATTGCTCTCATGACAGACTGTTCAAATTTGAAATCATATTTCAGCTTTCTTGGATATATATTTTTTTCTTTAATTCTTTAAAATGTTGTTGTTATCAAAGATTTTTTTAAAGGCCCTTCAAATAATTCAATAGGCTGCATTAAAAATAAATTGAAACTGTAATGTGGCAGGGATAATTTAACTACTTAAAATGTATAGGACAAATAAGATACTGTTTGAAGAAAATTTTGAAGAAATTTTGTGTTTGGGAAATGTTTCAAGTAACAGTTATCTAAATCTAGTATCTTAAGAGCCAAGCTCTGAATTTCTTCACGTGCATATTTAAATGATGTCTGTAACTGTTAGTGGGAAAAATGATTGTCTTTTTAAAAGTCTAAAACCATATAACTAAAAGTTACTAAATATTAGTCACGACTTAATTAGATCTTACATTTCTGTCACTTTAATTGTTAAAATATCAATGTGGGCAGGAATTTTTATTTATTTTTTACAGTTGAGGGAAATAAGTGAAATTTAAAATGATTTGTAGTATAGCAAATTAGTGCATCAGAGTACTTATAAATTTGAATTCAGAAATATAGTATTCAAAATTTAATAAATATTTACTGAACTCTGTTGGTCCATTGCTAAGAAATAGATATTTTTGATGGCTTGATAATTCCCCCCCATTCATATGGAAATGGTACACATTTGATTTTTACTAAGGAAAGCAAAACTGTAGTAATTAAATAAATGGAGTTATAAAAACAAGTTTCTGTCCTGACTTAACCCCTATAAACATAGAACCTTGATATCATCTATGTATTTTCCATCTTCATATTGATATTAGACTTCTAAGATAGTTTAAAATTTTGCCTTATTCAAGAGATTAATTTATTTACATGAAGTTATTCAATATTAGCACAGTAAGATTTTGTCTCTTTTTAAATAATACATATATAACCACTAAAGAGATTTGTTAAATTATAGAGAAGGTTTGAAAGGTCTAGTCAGCTAGCTATGGTAATACTGTAATCAGAATTTTTATGAGGAAAATGTGCTTCAGATATTACATGGTAAAGTTTATTAAGAAATTATCAAATTAAGTTCAATACTTTGTAATGTGTTCTAAATATATGAGATGGACTACAAGTTTCCCAGAGAATGTAGTGTCCGACAGTGGAGTTTAAATCTGAGCTCTCACTTACTAGGTGTATGATCAAATAATTTAATCTTTTTGGACCTGTCATTTTTTCATCTGAATAATGGGGATATTAGTACCTTTTTTGTAGTTATAAGTTGTTTGTCTAGGTACTCCAAAAGAAAAACATGTAAAAGCATGTCACATAATTCCTGATGTATAATAACATTTTGTGCTATCCTTTTTTATCTCTTTTTATGCATGTTTGTAATTTAATAATACTAAATTTATCTTAATGTAAAGTAAATTGTGTTAATATAGCCCTAAGAAGGAAAACATTGTTATAAAGATTCTTTTCAAAAACTTTTTTTCCTCACAACTGATTGTTATAAAATGCAGGTTATGCAAAGAAAGTTAAAGCAAACCTCTTTTCTTTTTACTCTATTTAAGATAAGTGATATAAAAGATGTATATATTCTTTTAGACTTTATAAGTGCCTATTTATACAGATTCATATTTTCGCAGATAACTACAAGTGATATTTTGTTACTTATAAGAATGAGTTTTCAGTAACTCAACTCTCATTTAATAGATTTGTAAAGCTTCTAAATAGTCTAAGGTGTCCTTCCAATATCAGCTGTGTAGACATTTTTACTTGAACAGCATAAAAATGTGTTCTATGATACCCTTGGAGATAGGCAGGGCTTTGTTCTTTACCCATATAGTTGAGATGAAAACTTGGAACGTGAATTTATAATACCGAAGTGCATTATAATCAAAGCTTGTTTGCATTAAGATTTTTGAAAATTAACATAATTAATTCCACTTTTTTTTATCCTTATACATGAATATAAAACATTAAAATATTGATCAGAGCTTTAATGGGAATAAATTGGGTAGATTATAGAATATTTATTACTTATTTTTAGGATCTTTTTCAAGACACAAGACTTCTGAAACTCCTTTCTATGTTAGTCAAAAAGAGAGTCATATTGTATTAAGTGATGAAGCTAATTGTTTAATAATATAGGTGATGATTCACAAACATAGAACCTTATATCATCTATGTATTTTCCAGCTTCTTTTAGCTCAATTTTTTTGCTCTGTGAAAGCTTTATGCATTTTAATTCATGTTCCTCCAACTTCCATGAAAAATCTAAGAAAATTTAATGGTGTAGTTTTACTAAGAGTGTCTTTTAAGGGTCATGGTTTATTACATACTATTCTTTAACAAGTATTCATTATTTTCCAAGAGTTGTTGCAAAAGTTTTTGATTTGCATTATGGTAAAATTGTTCTTTATGATGTGTTTATATATTTTAATAATCAATGTATAAATTTAATGCTGTATTCAGATGCTTTACATACTAAACTTTTATTTTATATTTAAGATTCATCTAATTATATCAAGAACAACTACATACGATTTTGTTTTGTGTGAAGTGCCCTTAAGGACAATAAATGTAATTAAAATCATATTGATTCTGGAGCTGTTTTGTAGGAAATATAAAATCTGAGTTAATATCTGTCATAGTATAGAGTAAACCAATTTTATGTTTAGAATGTTGCACATATGAATATATAAGAATACTAGATGCTATAGGAAAAAAAGTGAGAAACTTTAAAAAAATTGTTTTAGTGAGAGGTGGGGAGGCAGATACAGATTCCTGCATGCACCCTGACCGGGAGGGATCCACCTGGCAAGCCAACTTGGGGGCGATGCTCTGCCCGTCTGGGACCCTTGCTCTATTGCAACTGGAGCCATTTTTTAGCACCTGAGGCAGTGGCCATGGAGCCATCCTTAGCGCCCAGGGCCAACTCCCTCTAATCGATTCATTGCTTCTATAGAAGGGGAGGAGGAGGAGAGAGAGATAGAGAAGAAGTAGAGGGGGAAGGATGGAGAAGCAGATGGGCACTTCTCCTATGTGCCCTGACTGGGAATCAAACCCCGGACATCAACATGCTGGACCAACACTCTACCACTGAGCCAAAGTGAGAAACTTTGCTAAATGTCATTTGATATTGTGGGCCTAGTCTTTGAAGTAATGCATTTATTCCTGGTGACTTCAAACTTGTAGAGATTAGAGTGAAGTCTGATTGGAATGACAGCAAAATTTCAAGTTGGTAGTTTATAAAAGTGGAATCCACAGTGTGTCCGTAAAGTCATGGTGCACTTTTGACCTGTCATAGGAAAGCAACAAAAGACGATAGAAATGTGAAATCTGCACCAAATAAAAGGAAAACTCTCCCAGTTCATACCTATTCAGTTCAGTTCAATGTGGGCTCACGCACAAATTTTTTAGGGCTCCTTAGGTAGCTATCCCGTATAGCCTCTACAGACTCATCACTGACTGATGGCCTACCAGACCGGGGTTTCTCCACCAAACTGCTGGTTTCCTTCAACTGCTTATCCCACCGAGTAATGTTATTCCTATGTGGTGGTGCTTTGTTATAAACGCGCCGATATTCACGTTGCACTTTGGTCACGGATTCGAATTTAGTGAGCCACAGAACACACTGAACTTTCCTCTGTACCATCCACATCTCGACTGGCATGGCCATGGGCTGCTCTGCTGTATACACGGTGTTATGTCATCATCTGCACAAGCTGCCACCTCATCCTACAGAAACTGGGAGGCTTTTTCTTTTATTTGGTGCAGATTTCACATTTCTATCATCTTTTGTTGTTTTCATGTGACTAGTCAAAAGTGCACCATGACTTGATGGACACACTGTATGGCCCTTTGAGTCGTATAAATGTTCATGTACGTCTCCGTGCCTCCTGACTATCCAGAGTACATTTGATTTATTTTAAAAATGTGTAAGGCAACATTATAAAAAGGTATGTGCTTCTTGTTTCCATAAGTTGATTATCAAACAAACATGATTTTAAGTTAATAAAACTGTAACTGGAACTAATTTCATTTTTTGAAAAACACTCCTGGGAGTCAGCGAGCATGAAAAAAACACACTACTCAAAGGATTAGTCTAGAGTAGAAATGACTTAGGTTTATCTCTATATTAGTGTATGGTTTTAGGACATAGAGGAATTAGGGACAGGTTGTGAATGCTGAAAATAACCCCAGCTTTCTTCTCACTTGTACCATTTTCACTTCTTTGGAACTAATATGGTAGCCTACGCAGTGATGATGAGTTAAAGAATCAATTCCAAAACAGTCCTATATTTCCCTGGTTGATTATTTTATGTCCGATTTCACAGAGAAAATTAAATTAAATTTTATAAGCTCCCAACCACCAGATTTAGCCACCTAACTACATCAGCATCTATCCAGTTTGTATTTTCTCTTATTATTTTAATAAACTTTTCCTGCCTCTAGCAAAGGCCGGTCCCGTACTTTTATTCTAGATTTTATTCCATCTTAGCTACTCAGATATCTGTGGGGAGTTTTTCCCCCCTCATCTTTAAACATTATCAATTTTTTCTCCTCTTATTTTCTTTCAGTTATTTCTCCAATGTTAAAACAAAAAACAATTTGTCCTTACCTTACTTTCTGTTCCAGTCACTATGCCAATAATAGTCAAGTGCCTTAAACTAGTCTATATTGGTGCTGTTCCTACTTCCTCTCCTCTTATTTTTTTGTTTTAAAGCCATTCCAATAAGGATTTTGGCTCGTTAAAACTGCTTTTGGCAGGATCTGGTGACTTCAGTGATGATAATTCAGTGGTCGGTTCTTAGTGCTCATCTTTCTGTGCCAATCTGAAGCAGTGGACAGTTATCATCGCTTCCTGTTTGAAACGTTTTATTTTGCTTTCAGCACACCTCTGTCTCACTGATTGCAGCCTCAAATTTCCTTTGCTGGTTTCTTCCCATTTCCCTGAGCTCAGTCCTTGAACCACTCTCTTCTTTTTACTATACATGCTTATTCCATTTGTGGTCACATCTGGTGGCATGGCTGTAGACAACAATCTCTCCTTTGATCACTACCGAATGTCTGTGTTCGTTCTGGACTTTTTACCTGAACTCCAGACTAATGATGCATCTGCCTTTTGATATCATTTGTATGTGTAAAGAGTAGGTTAAAATTAAATTTTAAATATTCTGATCTTTCTGACATATCCCCAAATTTACTTCTTCCACAATCATCTCCATCTTATTTGGAGTTTCATCCTTCCAGTTTCTAAAACCTAAACTCTTGAGTAGCCATTATTACTTTCTTTCTTTCTGTCAGACTTCACATCTAATCTGTCATGATTCTGATTATGTTTAAGCTCTTTGCCTTAACTGAAAGCCAGTATCAAAAGCAAGTAGCTGTTGCCTGAACTGTGGTGGCTTAGTGGATAGAGGGTCAACCTGGAACACTGAGGTCACCAGTTTGAAATCTTGGGCTTGCCCAGTCAAAGCACGTAATATAAGCAATCAATGAACAACTAAAGTGAAGCAACTATGAGTTTATACTTCTCATTCACCTACTTCTCTCTCTCTCTCCTTTCTTTGTAAAATCAATAAATAAATAAAATTTTTTTCTTCTTTTCTTGTGATAGAGACAGATGGACATATAGGGACAGACAGACAGGAAAAGAAAGAGATGAGAAACATCAATCCTTCACTGCAGCACCTTAGTTGTTCATTGATTGCTTTCTCATATGTACCTTGACCGGGTGGCTACAACAGACTGCGTGACCCCTTGCTCAAGCTAGCAACCCTGGGCTCAAGCTGGTGAGCTTTTCTCAAACCAGATGAACCCGCGTTCAAGGTGGTGACCTTGGGGTCTCAACCTGAGTCCTCCGCTTCCCAGTCCAACGCTCTTTCCACTGTGCCACTGCCTTTTCAGGCAATAAATAAAATCTTAAACAATTAAAAAACCAAAAGACAATTAAACGTTGCAAAAAAATGCAATCTGCTCTGCTTAGCGAAATAAAGAATTAACCTACAAAGATATGGTTCTCTGTGAATTCAGTGTAAGAACTCGAAAGCTACAGTTCATGTTCAGTATTGCTTTAGGGAAATCTATAGGAAAGAATCAAGAATATCAGTATCAGTACATCCATTATATTAGCATAAATATTTTCATACCTTTGAGAATTGATTTTTAAAGAATAAATATGAAGCAGTATTAAGAAAATTCTAAAGAATACCATTTCATAGGATTGTATCAAAATAAAAACTATTGATTTTTGAGAATGCAATTAGCTTAAAATGTAAACCATGTTAAGTTATACATATATACATTGTGAATGATAAATATATACAGAACCATTTGGAATATTATGCTAAATCACAATTTCATCTTTTTGAGGATTGCACCTCAAAGAAATTACATATGTAGAAAAAAAGTTATTCACATGGTAATTGTTTTTCTGTAAAATATTTTGACATACTTTTATGCTTATCAACTGAGAAGTTGATTTTATTGTCCATGAAAAATTATTACAGTTCATGGATTTCATTTCTCTATCATTTAAACCAGATTTTACTTTACTATTTTATTTTGTCTTTTCATTCTATACTCAGTTGTTAAAGGAAATTGTATTATTTCACAGAGAGGTAGCAAAATTAATTGAGTTTGTATAGAGCCAATAAAAAATACATATTTTAAAAGACTTTATTAATTTTACAGAGATAGGAGGAGGCAGGAGCGAGAAGTACCAACTCATAGTTGCTTAACTTCAGTTGTTAGTTGGTTGCCTGTCCTGTGTGCTGTGACCGGGCAAACACAAGGTTTCAAATGGGCGACCTCAGCATTCTAGGTTGACACTCTATGCACTGTGCTACCACAAGCCAGGCGAGCCAATATAATATTTTTAATTAAATTTAACTATTTAATAATAATTTAGACTTTTTGACATTTTTTTCTTTTATCTTGCTAGCAAAATATATTTGATCCTGGAAGTAATCTATCAGAATAAGGCAAAATAAATTCGTACACTTGTCAAACATTAAATGGTACAATAGAGGAAGTTTGTTTAGTCACTGTTTTAAAAAAGGAAAACTTTGGTGGTTGTGGCTTTCTGTATTGCAGGGGCAAGAACATGGTTTCATTTTTATTTATTTTTTAAATTCATTTTAGAGAGGAGAGAGAGAGTGAGAGAGAAAGAGAGAGAGAGAGAAAGATAAAGGGGGAGGAGCAGGAAGCATCAACTCCCATATGTGCCTTGACCAGACAGGTACATGGTTTCATTTTTAAATTTAATATTGAAATTTAAATTTATGGCTCTAAATTATGGCTTAAAATTTGTGACTTAAGATACTATATTTTTTCATGCTTATTAATTGCATATTTCCTTTTTAGATCATACTTCAGTATTGTTGCTCATTTAAATGAGATTTAGGTTTGCACATTATTCTTACATATTACTTTGGAAATGTTTATATTGTGCTATTTTTACACAGCTGATACAGGCAGATTTTATTCGGGCTTATCTAACTCCAGAGACCAAGATTGTATGTTTTTGTGACAGAGACAGAGATAAAGAGAGGGACAGACAGGGACAGACAGGAAGGGAGAGAGACGAGAAGCATCAATTTTTTAAAATCATATTCTACTATAAGTAAAAACTCCTTGGACTTATGGTAATCTTCTCATATTTGACTTGTTTCCTGTATTGAAGTTTTATATTTAAAGTGCTGTCATGTGGTTGATTTTTGTATACTCAAATCATGCTTTTTAATTTTTATCTTTTAAAATAGCATTAAGCTATGTCTACATAAGTAATTAAAAGATAGTGATCATATTTAATAAAAGCTAAGAATGAGCATGAAATGTATAAATTTTGTATTTTAACATTTATTAGTGGTTTTTCATGTTTCTTTAAATTTGGTATTAATCAAGTTAAATATCACCAGCTTTTCTAACATTTATTTATCCATTTATTTAGATAGTAAGTATTTACTAAATATGTACTATATACTGGGCATTTTACTATGTACGGAGGATGCAAAGATATTTAAGACCATATCTCAGTGATAGGAGTGAAGCTGGAATTGGGCAAGGACTAGATTATGGATGACCTTTTGATCTATGTCAAATGATTTGGACATTTATTGGTTTTAAATTGGATTACACAATATATGTTTAATGGACTTTGTAAATCTTCAGTTATTACATACTTAAACCTACATCAGTATGCAAAACTCCTAAATGGTAGGGGTTGTTTAGAGTTTTCAGAGAATTAATTACTTAAAATTTACCTACAAGATATTTCATAATATAGTTAAGAGTTTTTAATATAAAAAGCCGTCATATTTGGAGTAGTTAGTTAACTTTAAAAATTAGATGTTACTGGCCCTGGTAGTTGGCTCATTGGTAGAGTATCAGCCTGGCATGTGGAAGTCCGAGGTTCGATACTCGGTCAGGGCACACAAGACAAGCTACCATCTGTTTCTCCACTCCTCCCCTTCTCCCTTTTATCTCTAAGATTTTATCTCTTCCTCTCCTGCCGCCATGGCTCAAATGATTCAACAAGCTTGGTCCCAGGTGCCGAGGATGGCATTGAGAGTGGCTCTATGGCCTCAGCCTCAGGCACTAAAATAGCTCTGTTGCAGAGCAACGGAGTTGTGGCCCAGCTGGGCAGAACATCACCTGGTAGGGAGCTTGCTGGGCCGATTCCCATTGGGATGCATGTGGGAGTTCATCTCTGCCTCCCCACTAAATAAATTTGAAGTTATTAAAGTAACTATATTCTGATAAGATTTTTCAGTTTTAATGTAAATGACCACTAATTTAACTGTTTAGAGTTGGAACCCAAAGCTGTTTGCTATAACATATTGTTTTACACTATACCTCATAAAAGATATGGGTATATGTGGAAACTGACAGAATTACTAAATGATTTTAGATTAAGAATGAATGGCATTTCCAAAGTTGCAGTGAATGTGTTACACTCTATACTAATAATATCCTTACTATTTTACTTTTTCCAATGTTATGGTATTTATTTCTGTTCTTAAAAGTTTTTAAAAATCTGTATTCTTTGTTTTTATGAGTAGTCAGTATTTAAAATATAAATGTAAGCTCTGATGTAGCTCACCCTCATGTTTTTATTACCATCCACTTTATGTATTTTTGTTCTGTGGTTGCTGAGCATCTATCTCTAGATAAAAGACTTAAATTGGGTCAGTACTACTATTCAACCTGACGTATTTTTCTCTAAGATTTTATGTATTGGTTTTAGAGAGGAGAGAGAGAGAGAGAGAAGGGGGGAGGAGCTGGAAGTATCAACTCCCATGTGTGCCTTGACCAGGCAAGCCCAGGGTTTTGAACCGGCAATCTCAAGCGTACCAGGTCGACGCTTTATCCACTGCGCCACCACAGGTCAGGCTGACATGTATTTTCAGTTGAGTCAGCTCTTGTTATTTTTTTGTTTGTCTTTGTTTAGCATTATATTCTGTGCCTACTTTTCAAACACTGTTCATCTTTGTCAGCCTAGAAACTCACCTCAGACTCATTTATACTTTCGAAACAATGAACATATTTCACAGTATCTGTCAACTTCTTTTATACTTCAGATTACTCTGTAATTTTGCCTTTAATACTTGTCTACATCTATCTCTTGAGAGGGAATTCTCTCTTTCTTTTTTTGTGGCTGTTATTTATCCTGCTTCTTTTTACCTTTTTTTTCAGATTCTTGTTTTCATTATCTCATTCTTTTGGGTGTTATTTATTATATTTTCATTAGATTCTTCTCCTTGGCTTAGAAATACATTCAGTTCTATTTATCTTAAATTATAATAGACTAAATTCTTTCTTATATTCTGATAGTTCTCTTATGTCATTGTTTCTCTCCATTTCATAATCATTAAATTTCTTGACAGGATAATCTATACATTGAACCAGGACTGAAAGGGGATTAGTCTCTTCTTGTGGGTACACTCAGTATGAAGAGATGATTCACTTGTTTTGCAGCAACACAGGGTAGGCATACTCCCAAAACAGCAACTGTTTGGCCTCAGTCGTTTTCAATTCTCTTTAGAATGTGAGTATATTCTAATTTCCTCTTTGTTCTTATTTTTGAGTTCTAGTTTTTAAACCCCAGAAATAGGAAAGGTATCATTAATCATACTCTGACACATATACCAAAATCTTTTAATCCATATTATTTTATCTCTAAACCAAAATAACATTATCAACATTTCTCTTAAGTCAGGAAAAATACTTTTATTAGACATATTTATAATCTACAAAAATAGCATTTTATGGAGTTTGGGAAAATTAAACAAGGGAAAATAAATCATAATTCATTGATCTTAGTAAAGTAAAGCCTTGTTTAGAATGCTTTGAAAAGGCAAAGTGTCTGCATAATATAAAACTTATGGACAAATCTGTTCAACTACAGTATAATAATGACAGTGCTTCCTGAACAATCGAAAGAGATGATTGAGACGGTAGACTCACCAGGGTATTTTACCTTGACATGTTAATATTTTAGTAACAAAATGTCTCTGTAACATATATATTGATTTTATTTATTCATTTATTTTTATTAATTGAACTTATTAGGATGACAGTGGTTCACAACCATACAGGTTTCAAATGTACAACTCAGTAAAGCACCATATAGACCACATTGTATGCCTTCCACCCTAAGCAAAGTCTCTTTCCCGTCCCTATTTCCCCACCTTCTTTGCTCCCCTCCACCTAGGTCCCAACCCTCTTTCCCTCTATTGGCAAACTGTATCTGTGCCTGTGCATTATGTATGTGTGTTTTTTGGCTAATCCCTTCACCTTCTTTCACTCAGTCTCCTCACCTGCTGCCCCACAGACACGTGTCCATATTGTGTTTCTATTTTGTTCATCATATTTTTGTTGTTCATTAGATTTCACATATAAGTGAGATAATATGGTATTTGCCTTTCTCTCACTGGCTTATGTCACTTAATATAGTAATCTCCAGGTCCATCCATGATGTCACAAAGGGTAGGAGTTTTTATTACGGCTACAAAGTGTTCCATTGTGTAAATGTACCACAGCTTTTTTATTTACTCAGGACACTTAGGCTGTTTCCAGATCTTGGCTATTGTAAACAGTGCTGCAGTGAACATAGGGGTGCACATATTCTTTCAAATAAGTGTTTTGGGATTCTTAGTAAATATTCCCAGAAGTGGGTCAATGAGTGAAAAGACAGTTCTATTTCTCATTATTTGAGGAAATTTTACGCTGTTTTTCACGGTGGCTGCACTAGTGTGCTTATGCACGTGTGTGTGTGTGTGTGTGTATACAGACATACACACATATATATTATATAGATAATACATAGTCCTTTTTGCTTCTTACTGAATTTGTTTCAATGAGAAGTTTATTCTGACTACTTTAGTTTTTCCAGTGACAGTATTTTCAGTGCTATAACCTCAATGATCTAGGATGGATTACTTTATTCAATAAGTTTTTAAAAATTTGATCTTTATTTGACTGAGGAAGAAAAGTTTCCTTTTGTTATCCTTTCTAACATTTACTTCTATAGATCCTAAGGTAAAGAACCAGGAATGGAAGAAATAGAGTCATCATTAAATAGCAAAAAACACTCAACTGTTGTTTAAATATGTATTGAATTAGAAGTTTAAAAATTATTTGGGCTTGTTTTATATATAATACTGAAAGACAAGATCAAAAAGAGAAATAGTATACTGTTGAAGAAGTAAAGATCTGAAAATGTATGTGACTAGTTTCCTTTCTACTAGAAAATTGCTTTAGCCTGACCAGGTGGTGGCGTAGTAGATAGATTGTTGGACTGGGATGCAGAGGACCCAGATTTGAAACCCTGAGGTCACTGGCTTGAGTGCGTGTAGACTCACCAGATTGCTGGCTTGAGCATGGGATCATAGACATGACCCCTTTGTCTCTGGTGTGAGTCCAAAGGTTGCTGGCTTGAGCCCAAGGTCGCTGGGTTGAGCAAGGGGTCACTTGCTCTGCTGTAGCCGCCCCTTCACCCCCCCACCCCCATTCAAGACACATACGTGAAAGCAAACAATGAACAATTAAGGTACTGCAATGAAGAATTTGATGCTTCTCATCTCCCTTCCTGTCTGTCTGTCCCTATCTGTCCATCTCTCTGACTCTCTGTCTCTGTCAAAAAAAATGAAAAAATGAAAATTGCTTTAGGCTATGTTCTCAAGTTCTCAAGTACATAGCAGTTGAAATTGGGTGTGATAATTATTTGTTATAAATAATTGCATGTTTTACATCTTCTATTTTGCCACTCTAAAGTTTTTGACAATTTGTGCATCTAAATCTCAAGCTTATTTACTTATTTTCCATGATAAAATGTAATTTTTGAGATAAATTAAAGACAACAAATAAGGTTGTAAGCAACAACATGATTTTTAAAATTACACTTGAAATAATTCTAACATTTAAACATATTCTTACTCATTTCTATGTCTTTGTTTCCATTTGATTGAAATGTTTGTGTTTTGAGGAGAAAATGTGAAAGAAATTAAAATATATATAGTTCTATATGAAAGATACTTTGCTAGGTTCTTTAATTTCAGTTTTTAATTTCTAGAAGTGCCGTTTGATTCTTTTTCAGATCTCTTTACTCCTATGTTTTCAAGTCTCTCTTATTCTTGAAACATAGTAAGCATACTTATTTTGAACTTTGATAACTGCCATTTCTTGTTTTTTGTTGGTTCTCATAAATTTGTGCTGCTTTGTATGTTTTGTAAATTTTTTTTCTTAGCAATTTATCTGAGGAAATTTTTTGAGATCTAGTGGTTTCCTTCAGAGTAACTTTGAATTTATTTTTGTCAATTACCTGTGGTCACTCCTAATTGGAACAATTGTTAACTGAATTCATGATTTGAGGCTATTTGAACTACTCAGGTATAAATTCAGGTGGAAAACCTACTTGAACATGGACTTGTAGTTCGGAATTTCCAGAGACTTTTCTTCTCACTTTGCAAATGTATATTTTGGGGGAATTGTCAGAATGAGAGGAGACTTCTGTTTCACTCTTACAATGACATTATGGCTCTTTGGTGTTAGGATTATCGTGGACTCACTTACTAGGCTGTCTACCTCAGACACACTTTGTACTCTTTTGTCCTAATCTTATAGTCAAGAAGATAAAAAAAAAAAAAAAAAAAAAAAAAAAAAAAAAAACCCAGAAGCTCAGATTACCTCAGTTCATCAAATGGTTTTTAAGATAAATGCTCTCTTAAATGCTGTACTTATTTCTCTGGATTTCTGCATTCACTTAGGTCTTGACCTCAATATTTATTACTTTCTTGCCAGCTAACAAATTCCATTGAAGAATGTGCTAAGTATGATTTTTCTCCCAATATATTTAGTTGTTTCAGGCAGAAGGATTGGTCTGATGATCTAGCTTACTGCATTGCAAAACATAAAAATATGCTAGATTTTTTTTTTATGTAGTATCTTACTTCCCCCAGCTGTCCTGGAAATTTATACATGTATTATAACCATTTCAGAAATGAAGTAACCTGAGAGAAGTCATGCAGTTGTTAAGTGAAAAAGATTGGTTTGTATACTGGTCACTGTCTTCATGTAGCTTAGATCTTCAGCTACAAATATTTGTTCCAAATTCATTTATTGTGTCAATCAGTGGTGAAGGATACAAAGCTATAAATAGAATCCTGAATTTATTATTTTGCTCTCTGCCAGGAGTCTTGAAAAAGAAGATACAGTAACAGTTACTACATTGTAAAAGGTAATTATTAAATCTGTGTCAAAAACAGGTCGTAAGTGCACTGAGATTCCCTAGAGGGAAAAAAGAACCTTTCTTATTTTTCTTAAATCTCTTCTGTTATCTCATTATTGTAAGTCTAGCTTTTCCAAGATCCCAGAATTTCTTTCCAGTTGCTCCTTTTTCCTTGACTTTCTCTTTTACCAGTCCTGTCAGTATTTCTATTGGGTTGAGATGTATCACATAGTAGATATCAAGAAACTTCAGATATTTCAAATATAGGCAGAACTATACTATTTGTTAGGCTGTTTTCACTAGTGCAGAGAGTTTTATTGATTGAAAAAATGGAAACTTATTAAAAAAAGAAAAGCATAAGGTGTTCATCATGAGCAAGAAAACATCTTTAAAAATGTTACCAGATGTTTTGAATTTTGACATAACTACTTCAGATTTAATAGATTTGAGAAAGTGGAAAGTTAATGAAATAGAACAAATGAAACAGGTATAGAATAACCCTGTACAAAATAGAAGTTACTTTATTAATACTTTTTCAGATTTTATTACTCAAACCACTACAAAACTATTTAAATCAAGCAAGATATAGAAATGTCATAGGATGATGCAAATGAGAGAAACTATAAAGAAAATTTTCTGAAGGAATTCTTTGTGTATTACACTGAAAATTGATTATACTGTAAATTATTTTTTATTTATTTATTTTTGGTGGCAGACAGAGTCAGAGAGAAAGACAGATAGGAAAGGAGAGAGATGAGAAACATCAGTTCTTCATTACAGCTCCTTAATTGTTCATTAATTGATTTCTCATATGTGCCTTTAATGGAGGGCTCCAGCAGAGCGAGTGACCTTTGCTCAACCAGCCACCTTGGGCTCAAGCCAGCGACCTTGGGCTTCAAATCAGCGACCTTGGGCTTCAAGCCAGAGACCATGGGGTCATGTCTATGATCCCACGCTCAAGCCAGTGACTCCACGCTCAAGCTGGTGAGCCCACATTCAGGCCAGATTAGCCCACGCTCAAGCCGGTGATCCCGGAGTTTCGAACCTGAGTCCTCTGTGTCCCAGTTCAATGCTTTATCCACTGTGCCAATGCCTGGTTAGGCTATAGTTGATTTTTAATGGTAACTTTTATTTTGATGACAATAATTAGACCTGAGATTTGAAGCTAAAAATAGTCTAAAATAATTCTGTTAATAGCCTTCAAAATAGGTATGATAATTTCTTAGAATTATGTACCATGTCTCTAGCTAACCTTAAACACTGCTTAAATTCTTTAATCATTACATTTTTAAGATTTTTCTAAGCTGTTTTGTTATGCGCTTATGTAATTCATGTAGTTGTATAATTCAAATTATATTTTCATATTTACCTTTACCATTCAACATATTTCCGCCTATTCTTCAATTGTATCATGTTTTATTTCCTTCTACTTATTTAAATGTCCTTAGAACTAGTGCAGATCACTTTCCTAAGTCACATTTTCTCAATATGAATGCTATTTTAATGTCTTTTTAACTTAAGAACTCTCTCTTCAGTTTGCATACTCATGCTCCTTTTTTCTTCTGTCAGATTTTCAGTGCCAATCAAGGATTAAATAAGATTAAAAAGAAAACTAATAAAAGAGAGAATGTGCTGGTTTTAAGTTATTTAATCTCATTTGTTAGTGATTTACTTGTATTATGTAGTTAGTTCAGTTCCACACAATATTATTGGGTCCCCACTGTAGAACATTGCTCAATGTTAGATTACAAAAATTCATGAGCCGTATCTAATTTTTTTTTGTCTATTCAACTTATTTTGGCCTCATGTCATACTGAATTTTGTTCTTTTGCATGCAGAAGCCAAGGATTTAATGAGAATAAATAGACAAGAAATAAAAAGGTGAAGAAAAGTGAAGGGAAGAAAGTGGTAGACTATGGTAGCACTGTTGTTTTAGGACAGCAGCCGCCACAGTAGAACAGAAAGAAATCAGTGGAGAGAGAGAAGAAAGAATGTCTTTGTATTCTCAGAGAGCAGAAAGGGTACTTAACAGTAAAATAGTTAAAAAACAAACAAACAGAAAACCCTGTCAGTTAGTTGATGGATGGTTCCACATTGTCTGTTTGGGGATGATAACATTTTGTTCTTATTTATTTATTTATTTTTTGTGACAGAGACAGAGAGAAGGACAGATAGGGACAGACAGACAAGAAGGGAGAGAGATGAGAAGCATTAATTCTGCGTTGCAGCTCCTTAGTCTTCTTAGCTGTTCATTGATTGCTTTCACATATGTGCCTTGATGAGGGTGGGGAGGTACAGCAGAACGATTGACCCCTTGCTCAAGCCAGCGACCTTGGGCTTCAGGCCAGCCATCTGAGGGTCACATCTGTGATCCCTTGCTCAAGCCAGGGACCTCACGCTCAAGCTGGTGAGCCTGTGCTCAAGCTGGATGAGCCTGCGCTCAAGCCAGTGACCTCAGAGTTTCGAACCTGGGTCTTCTGGGTCCCACTCAGATGCTCTATCTACCACCACCTGGTCAGGCTAACGTTTTGTTCTTAAGAAAGGGCAAGAGTCTAAGTACAGTGGACATAGGTGGAGAGTAGTGTCAACCAGCTATTGTGGGTTTCTGAGACAGGGAGAGACCAATGACAGTTTTCTTAGCATGGACTTTAACAAAGTTATATATAGCTATGTCTACTGGCTTCATTAGCTCTTAAGTTTTATCTCTTACTACCTATACTTACAGCTACCTTGCAACACAATGTAATTGCTGATGTTCACAATCTTGACCCTAATTCATCAAGAAATGTTTAAATTGTGTCTATCACATTTTAAGAAGTTAGTGATATAGGTGATTATATTTTAGAAATATTTTTCATGAATGTATTTAAAATTCAGGTACAGTACTAAAAGTTTTAACATTTTTATCTCAGACACACTAAACATGACATAGCTGTAAGGCAAAATTTTATAACTAAAATTGTTCTTAACATTATTGTTTATGTAGTATGTAATAATAATAGTATTCGGCCCTGGCCAGTTGGCTCAGTGGTAGAGCGTCGGCCTGGCATGCGAAAGTCCTGAGTTCGATTCCTGGCCAGGGCACACAGGAGAGGTGCCCATCTGCTTCTCCACCCCTCCCCCTCTCCTTCGCCTCTGTCTCTCTCTTTCTCTCCTGCAGCCGAGGCTCCATTGGAGCAAAAGATGGCCCGGGTGCTGGGGATGGCTCCTTGGCCTCTGCCCCAGGCGCTAGAGTGGCTCTGGTCACGACAGAGCGACGCCCTAGATGGGCAGAGCATCGCCCCTTGGTGGACGTGCTGGGTGGATCCCGGTCGGGCGCATGCAAGAGTCTGACTGCCTCCCCATTTCCAGCTTCAGAAAAATACAAAAAAAAAGGAAAAAAAATAATAATAGCATTAGTAACTGTCAGTTTTGTTGTAATTTTCACTCATCTTACCAACATACCCTATTCACAACTGAATCTGAAATCATTAGCCAACTATGTGATTTTTTGGTGAGATGCTTGATCCCTGTTTTACAGTTTCCAGTATAAAAATGCATATTGTAGTATTAATATCACAAGGAGCAGAGATGGTGATGGTGTGTGTAAAAACTTTATCAAAATACAGACTAAGACCTCAATGAATGACATTGTTTCAGTGTAAAACTTTGTGTGGTTATGAAATTATTTAAGAAGTGGGTTCTTGATGCTATCTTTTTTAGCAGTGTTTGAAGTTTTCCTGTTTACCAAAGAAGAATGACTTGGATTCACAGATAAATTATTTGTTAAGGTAATTGTAATTAAAATTATTTAACCTTTTTTCCTTCAATAATCTTAATTAGGTTGCCATTGCACAGTTTCTTTAAGCATAATTTTGAAATTGTCTCTGTAGTGAAAGTGTTGAAACTTTTGTTTTTAGGAAAAAATTACTCAACATTGCATGTATGTCAATCCACTGCTTAAACATCTTTCCTCAGAACTGACAGTGTACTGAGGGTGTATATTCCATGAGATTATAAGAGAAGGAGGGGATGAGAAGCAGCTGAACAGGGAATTGAAGAATGAATGCTGACTAGTAATTGTTCTATATAAATACTTCATATTCACTGGCAACCTAGTATCTCTACTTTTATTATTTTTTATTTGTATACAACCAAAAAAACAATAGGTTGTGTTTACAGAAAGTACTGTCTCTAAAAGCAATTGCATTTTTTGAGAAAAAAAAACATTAGGAGTTGCGGGGTCTCAGAAAAAAGACAAATTATGCGTAGTGATGTGGCTATAGTGTTTAAGAGTTTAGGCTCTTGTAACTAGACTTCCTGCTGAAGTTGGAATCCTCACTTTTCCACTAAGTAGTTACTTGAACTCTTAATAATTTGCTTAATTTGTGTTTCAGTTTTCTCATGTGTAAAATAGGGATAATAATAATATGTGTCTAACTCAGAATTGTGAAAATTAAGTTAGTAAATATGTATAAAGCAATTGGAATAGTACCTGACAGGACTATTGAACTTACTGGATTTCATCAAATCTGAAGTACCATTGTTTGTGAGATACACAATAACTTGATGTACCAAGAAAGAAAAATATTGTGGAAGAATATGTGACTTGGAATCAGTCCAATGTAATAGTATGTTATTGGATAGGTAAATTTAGTAAGCTTTTCATATTGTGATACTTTTCAAGATGATTGTCGTCTTCCTCTGTTGTATTGTTATATTTAATTGACTATAGATTATCAGATATAATAATGGTACTACTATTTGTAGAAGAAAAATAGAAATGACAAAGCATATGTGGATTTAATTAAATGAGCCTTATATATAATTTTGTCAATTTGTAATTTTCTATGTGAGAACTTTTTATTGTAAATAATTTATAAGGTGAATATATTTTGGCATCTGGCATTCCATTAATTTTGAACATACTTTCTTGTATCTCTAATACATCAATAATAATATAATTTGTAGTTATGTACTTTAGACCCTGCGGGATTATAAAGTGTTTTCCAAATAAAGACAGTAGGTTGAGTTCAATAGTTATAATGTCACACAGAACATAGCAGCAGTAAAGATCACAGGCTGTGTAATTAAATTGCCCAGGTTCGAATCTTAACTCAGTCACTTGCTGACTCATCAAGTCACTTTTATTCTTTGTTTCTTCACTTTCTTATTTTTAAAATGGGAAAAATAATAGTTCCTACCTCACAGAGTTGAAATTTATATGAAAAGTGTTCAGGACAGTGGCATATAGTAAGTAAGCATATGGTGTTTGCTGGATGGGTTGTTGTTTGTTTTTTTTTTGGTGTTAATTTGATTATTACATTCTACGTATTAAAGTTCTAATCAATTTTATTATCTTAAATTCTTTGTAAAGCAGATAATTCTTTTTTTTTTTTTTTTTTTTTAATTTTTAAAAAAATTATAAAGACCTAAAGCCATTTAATATAGAATAGCCTGATACAAGTATGATACAAGGGGTCCTCGGGTTATGACAGTCTCGACATACAACATTTTAAGTTTACAATTTTCACTCCCATAAAAACTTAAAAAAATTGAGACATGAGTGTTTGGGCTTATGCCGTTAGCAACGTATTTGTGGATTACATGGGCAAACTAGTTTGGTTGTGCGCAGCAGAAATATGCAGTAACATGGGGTATGAGTGAGGGAGTTGGCGACCCCCAGTAGCTTACCTATGCCATTTTGGACTGTTAAAAGTACAGGTGTTCCATTTGTGTTAGGCTAGGGTGTGTTTTGACTTACACCAAAATTAAGGTTATGTCACTGTCATAAGAATGGAACTGTGTCATAACCCTAGGACCCCTGTATTTGGTATCCACAATAATACAAAATCATCAAGAAGTAAGGAATAAAACTTAATCACTCAAAAGTGTTTTAAAATTTAACACTTGGTGGAAAAAAGAATACTTTCTTATTTAAAAGTATAAACTTCATCTGTAGAATTGTTTTTTGTGTGTGAAACCATACTAGTGCTGGATAATTAAGATAATTACTATGTTAAGATTTAGAGATTGACATTAACCATGTATTATTTCACAATGTAACTAGGAAGTTTAATAAAATCAATATAATTAAGTTAGTGTTAAAAGCAAACAATATATGCACAGTTTAAAAGTAAAATAGTATGGAAAGGCTCAAAAGCATTTTACTCCTCAGCATCTTCCACAGCCCCCCTTTCCAGAGTCTGACTTTGCACTCTTCTTATGGCATTTCCATATTTTTAAATAACACTTTAAAATTACTAGTTATTGATTTATCAATTTTTTCTCTATCAACTTCCTATTTTATTAGTTGGGGATTTACTATTCTTACATTTACATCTCCTCATTTTCTCAGCATACTTATACAGTAATCATTCTTATTTTCTCAACGTACTTACCCCAAAATTTTGAATTAAATCAGCTGTTATTTTTTTCTTTCTCCTATCACTTTTTCTTTTTTTGCTGGAATTACCATATTTCCTCATGTATAAGACACACCTTAATTTTGAGGTCTGAAATTTGAAAAAAAAGACAAGCGTGAAAAAGCGGGAAATGCAAGTAAAAAAATCTACAACAAGTAAAAAAACAAGCACAAAATAGTGGGAAATGCAAAATATTGCATTTTTTTTTTACTTTTTAAAAAAAATTATAAAGACCTAAAGCCATATAATGTAGAATAGCCTGATGCAAGTATGATACAGGGGGTCCTGGATGATACAACCCATCCAGCAAACACTGTATGCTTACTTACTATATGCCACTGTCCTGAACACTTTTCATATAAATTTCAACTCTGTGAGGTAGGAACTATTATTTTTCCCATTTTAAAAATAAGAAAGTGAAGAAACAAATAGTGGGAAATGCAAAAAAACCTCCAACCAGTGTATAAGACGCAACCAGCCAGTTTTTAGATTCCAAGTTTTTTGAAAAAGCATGCATCTTCTACATGGGGAAATACGTTAGTGATTACCTCGTTTTTATATGTTTATATATTGTGTTACTGTTTTTCTCCTAAATATTTCAACAGATCTATTATATGCATAGCAATAATTTTTTTGAATGCTCAAATCTGGTTTCATACACTGTATCAGTTGTCCTTCTTTTGTGGAGACCTTTCCACAATATGGTTGTCATATACTCTAGCTTGGTTACTTTGTTTCTTTTATTTTTTGAAATTAAATTTAATGTGATGCCATTCATCAATAAGAGTACGAAGGTTTCAGGTGAACATTTCTATAGCATTTGAACTATTAGTTAATGTTGTATACCCATCATCCAAAGTCAAATCATTTTCTGTCACCTTATATTTGTCCCTCTTGACCCCCCCCCCCCCCCGTAACCACTTTACTTTGATCTATTTCCATGAATCTCAGTTTTATATCCTACCTATGTGGGATATACACTTGTCCCTCTCTACTCCCCTCCTTTCTGCCCCCTAGATTGGTTGTTTTCTATGCCTGGTGCATAATAGGTCATCTTGGGACTTCCCCAGGCTGTTCTCCAGTGCTGGATCCTTTATTCCCTGAATCCCATGTTCCCCTTTGCTCTTTGTTCTTTGTTCTAGAAGTATACTTTTCAGCTGCTTCCTGATAGAGGAATCATAGAAGTTGGTTTACTTGAGAATGTCTTCATCCCATCCTCGCATTTGATTGTATATCAGTTTATGTATATAACTGTAGACTGTAAAATAATTTTCTCCAAAATTATGACGGCATTGTGCCCTTTGCTTTTAATTTTTTGTTCTCAATCTCTGGTTAGTGGCATGTATTTCGCTCTATTTGCCCCCTAATTTTCTTGACTTTTCTCACCTTTTTCATTTCTTTATATTTTTAAACTATGAGATTGCCTAGATTTTTCTTTCATTGAATGTTTTATTTCAGCTATAATTTTTAATTTCTAAAAGGTACCGTTTCTCTCATTCTGTATTTTAACATAGCATGTTGTTCTTATTTTGTGACTAATCATCATGTCTTATGTTTGTGACGATGGTATGTTCCTTCTCCTTGTATGATATTTCCTCTGAGTACGTTTTTCTTTCTTTCTATCTATGTATCTATCTATGTATCTATTTTATATTTATTTATTTATTTATTTATTTTGCTGTCAGTCTTTAATGTTGGGGACTTTTCTGAAAGCCTTGACTTAATGAGGTGCTACAGATTTGTTTTGAACCTGTGTGTCTGGTTGCATAAATTGTTTCTTAAATGGCTTTATTAGGGTGATCAAGCAAAAACCCAGAATTCCTCTGGTAAGTTTTCAGATTTTGGTCTCTACATTTCTCTTCTAGGGTCTTAAACATTCTCCAATGAATTTTCAGATATTCTTTCTGAATGGTTTATATCTTCCTGCCAATTAAGCCATCTCCCTTGTTTTTTATTTTGTGCTTGATAGTCCTAGTTGGAAACCTCTCTGACTCAAGATACTCAACACTATCTTCTAGGGGTGAAAGGAAATGCAGAATGGGATCTTTAACCAGTGTGTGTGGAAATGTTGTCTGTGTAGGCTTTTAGAGAATCCCTCAGTACTTAATGCTAACATTACCCCTGACTTTCTGTTGGCAGATTATTTTGATTCTTATATTATGATCCTTTTCTGCCATGTAATGTTCCACTTTCTCTGCTGTGCTAAATCAGTTACTAGTCGCCTGCCTGAGTTGTTAATTTTCTAAAACCTTCTCCTTGTCCTTTGATTTTGTACCTTTTTGTCATTTTAGTGGAATTTTAGAAAGGAGTGTGCTCAATCTTTCACATTTAACCACAATAATAATAGTCAATAATAGTAACAATAATATCAACCAGTAGCATTTATGGAGTGCTTTACTATGTGCTAGCTTTGTGCTAAGCGTTTTAATGTAGAATTTCATTTAATCTTCAAACCCAATTAAAGGACACTATTATCTTCATTTTACAGGTAAGGAAACAAAATGATAAGTAATTTGCCCAATATCACCTATTTAGTAAATGGCAAAAAAAAATTGAATCTGAAAACTTATTTCTAGAAACTAAGGTTATTTTATCATTATAGGTAAGAAGTCTACAATACTTCATGATGTCTGGAGTTAATTATACAAACATATCTTAAAAATCAATTTAAGTAAGGCAGGTCACTAGATTTTCATATAACTAAATTAGAGGAAAATCTGATAGCTTTTAAATAAGCTGTGATATTCGCACATGCACATATACAAATTATCACATATTGAGTGAACAATTTTTAAGTAATACAAAACTTTAATATAAACTATTAATGCTGCTTATCACCATTCTTCTAAGTAATTTTTTTTCCTGTATTTTTCTGAAGTGAGAAGCAGGGAGGCAGAGAGACAGACTCCCGTGTGTGCCCGACCAGGATTCACCTGGCAAGGCCACCAGGGAGCGATGCTCTGCCCATCTGGGGCTTTGCTCTGTTGCAACCAAAGCCATTCTAGTACCTGAGGTGGAGGTCATGGAACCGTCCTCAGCGCCCAGGCCAACCTTGCTTCAGTGGAGCCTTGGCTGTGGGAGAGGAAGAGAGAGACAGAGGGGAAGGAGAGGGGGAAGGGTGGAGAAGCAGATGGGTGCCTCTCCTGTGTGCCCTGTCCAGGAATCAAACCTGGGACTTCTGCATGCCAAGCTGACACTCTAGCACTGAGCCAGCTGACCAGGGCCTCTTCTAAGTAATTTTAAAAAATATTTTAGGTATTGATTTTAGATAGAGGGGAGAGAGTGAAGGGGGTGAGCAGGAAGCATCAACCTGTAGCAATTGCTTTCCACATGTGCCTTGACAGGGTTTTGAACCAGGGCCCTCAGCATTCCAGGTAGATACTTTTGATGCTACGCCACCACAGCTCAGGCTCTTCTAAGTAATGTTTTGAAATGACATTTACTGTCTGAATGAGGACACAATGTTCTACACATTAGGGAAAATTAAAATCAGAGGACTAATACATTCATTAAATTTTTTTTTTTTGGTTTAAGAATTTTGGGAAGAGTAGAACACAGTATTTGTTTGCAAGATTTATATATTATAAATAAACCTTTATTTCTTTAAATAATGTTATGGCCAAAAGATTGAAGTAAACTTTATCAGTTAAGAATAAATTCTATTTACTACACTTGATTTTTCTTTTATTATAATAATTATTTTGTGTAATTTTATTATCCTTCTGTTTTGTCAGTGTAGACAGAAACTGATTGCCTTGCTGCTGAGGCTATCATTTCTGAAGCTAGGTGTGTACTGTCAGCACAGTGGAGCAGGAAGTTATTCTCCTGTGTCTCTACTCACAAATCTTAAGACATGCAAATAGGTTTTAAAATCAAGAGAGTTCAAAGTATTTTGTGACCAGTATTATAATCCCTGCTCTCAGTTCTTTCTGTATTCTCTAAAAAAACAATGTATTTCAAATTTCCATGCTATTTTTCTGTTTCGATGGCAGTAGTCTTCAGAGTTACTCAGTTAACCTTAAAGTAGGGTGATGGTCTGATAAAGTATGTATTTGTTTTTAGTGTCATTACAAAATATATTTTTGATATATAATCTCTCTTGAATATCATTCACTCATATTTTGATTAGAAAATGTGAACTATAATTGATAATAAGGGTCTCAAATAAAAATCTGTCCACATTTGATGTCATGTAAAAATGACATCAAAGCCTGACCTGTGGTGGCGCAGTGGATAAAGCGTTGACCTGGAAATGCTGAGGTCGCCGGTTCGAAACGCTGGGCTTGCCTGGTCAAGGCACATATGGGAGTTGATGCTTCCTGCTCTTCCCCCCTTCTCTCTCTCTCTCTCTCCCCTCTTTCTCTCTCTCTCTCCTTTCTAAAATGAATAAATAAAAAAAAATTAAAAATGACATAAAAAATTACTGTTATCCCATATTTTAAAAAATAGGCCTTCAGAATCCTTCTCAGTTATACTGGCCAGTAGAGAGTATTTAATATATTATGCAGGTACAAGTAAGTTCTATATTGTTGGATTCTAAATCAAATTTTATCTAATTAGGCTCTTTAGATATTTTATATTTTTCCAAAATTGATGGTTATTTATTTTTTTAGGAAAGGTCTGTTAGAGTTATAAACATTACTAAGTAATATTAGAAAATAAATAGAACAATGATTGCATAGGGATATGCCTAGATCTATATACGTTAGAAAAATAGCTACTTTTTAATTTCAACTTCAAAGGGTAGAATTCTCCTCTTGGTGAAAATTCATTTCATAGTTAATTTAAAATTTCCTTGTTCCTATACATTTTCTTTTGCAACCAAGTAAGATACTTAACATGTAAGTAGGGAGGGAAAACTTATTCTTGAATTCTTTTAGTCAGAAGTTTTATATTGCAGTATCTATCATGAAACAGTATTACCTAGTTTCATTCTAATATCAGGTAGGCCAGGGAATTTTAGAATGATCAAAGTAAGTATAGCATGAATATTTTTAAAAATATCACTTCAGACTCTTCATACTGTTATAGCCATTGCATTTATCTGGGTTTCTGAAATTAAAGTAGCACGTTGTTAAACTTAAAATGTCTTGGCCTATTTAAACACAGTTTGCCAGTTATAACTTTTCTATATATAGATTATAATTTTATTGAATACTATAGCGAGAATTGCTTTTTATAAATGTATAACTTAATATGAACTGTGATCCTAGAAACTGGAATTGTTACTTGCATGTGATGAAAGCAAGTTTGGGTATCTGTATGTTTGGATTTATTTCTTATTTTGTATATATGAAATGCTTATTATGCTTCTTCACTGTGTTCCATTTAACTGCAAGTAGACTGTAAAAGAAGCCTCAAACTGAAAAAAAAAATTGGTAAGAGTATAATAAGACTATAAAACAATAGTTTTACAAAATAATGTCAGTGGAAACATGAAGAACAAAAAAACCTACCTTGATAAAATCATTTGTGTATCAGCTATTGTAACATTGTATCATCATTTCTCTAATTTCTCTACCTGCATTGCATTCATCTCATCATATTTTAAATCAGATATAATTTGTCCTTTTCATAATATACTTTTATGACTATTGCTGAAAAGTCAGAATTTGCATTTAGATTTTGGGGACCTATTTTTATTTTTATGTAATTATCTTAAACCTTTTACTTCTTGACCTTCTTAATAGAACTACCACTTTTTAAAAATTAGTAGACTTTTTAGAGCAGGGTTAGGCTTACAAAAAATTTAGTAGAGAGTCCAGGGAGTTGCCATAGATTTTTATATGCCCCTATATTTCCTGCTGATCACCACAGTTTCTCCTATTGTTAACATTTTGCATCATTGTGGTACAGGAACAGTTGATGAGCCTGTATTGATACATTATTATTAACTGAAGTCCATAGTTTATATTACGACTTACTTTTTGTGTTTTTACAAATATATAATGATATGGATCTACCATCGTCATACAGAGAAGTTTTATTGTCCCAAATATCCCCCGGGTTCCACCTATTTATTCTTCCCTCCCTTATGAGTTTCTGGCAACCACTGCTTTTTCTTACTCTTTATGGTTTGCCTTTTTCAGATTAGCTTTTTTCATTTGGCAATATGCATTTAAGGTTTCTTTACATCTTTTTATAGCACTATACCTTATTTTTATCACTGAATAATATTCCATAATATGTATATAACACAGTTTGTTTATTTCCTGTTTAAGGACATCTTGGTTGCTTCCAATTGTTGGCAGTTATGAATAAAGCTGCTATAAATGTTGTGTATAGGTTTTAGAGTGGACATAACTTTTTAGCTCATTTGGGTAAATACCAAGGAGTATGAGTGCTGAATCATATGGTAAGAGTATGTTTGCTTTGAAGGAAACTGCCAAATTGTTTTCTAATGTGGCTGTAGTATTTGCATTCCCACTGGCAATAAATAAGAGTTCCAGTTGCTCTACATCCTATCAATATTTGGTATTTTTAGTGTTTGGATTTTAGCCAGTCTAATAAGAACATAATGGTATCTTATTGTTCTTTAAATATGCAGTTCTATAATGATATATGGTTATGTATTGAATTTTGTCTTCCCCCTCATTTCTTTTTTTTTTTTTAAGTGAGAGGAAGGGAGTTAGAAAGGCAGACTCCCACATTTGCCCTGACGGGGATCCACCTGGCAACCCCCATTTGGGGCTGATGCTTGAATCAGCTGAGCTATCCTCAGTGCCTGAGGCTGATGCTCAGATCAACTGAGCTGTCCTCAGCACTAGGCCAATGCTTGAAACAATTGAGCCACTGGTTAGAGAGGGAAAGAGAGAGAGAAAAAGGAAAGGAGGGGTGGAGAAGCAGATAGTCGCTCCTCATGTGTGTCCTGACTGGGTATTGAACTTGGCACGTCTGCACACCACACTGGGCTAGCACTCATATCTATTGAACCAACCAGTCAGGGCATCTCCCCTAATTTCATATGTTGGAGTCCTATTTTCTAGTATCTTTGAATGTGACTTTAGCCCTGGCTGGTTGGCTCAGTGGTAGAGCGTCAGCCTGGCGTGCAGGAGTCCTGGGTTCGATTCCCGGCCAGGGCACACAGGAGAAGCGTCCATCTGCGTCTCCACCCCTCCCCCTCTCCTTTCTCTCTGTCTCTCTCTTCCCCTCCCGCAGCCAGGGCTCCACTGGAGCAAAGTTGACCCGAGCACTGAGGATGGCTCCATGGCCTCTGCCTCAGGTGCTAGAATGGCTCTGGTTGTAACAGAGCAATGCTCCAGATGGGCAGAGCATCGCCCCCCGGTGGGCATGCCGGGTGGATCCCGGTCGGGCGTATGCGGGAGTCTGTCTGCCTCCCCGTTTCCAACTTCAGAAAAATACAAAAAAAAGAATGTGACTTTATATGGAGATAGGAATGTTACAGAGTTAATCAAGTTATGGTAGGATCATTACAGGTCCTAATCCAATGTGACTGGTATAAAAAAGGGAAATTTGGACATGGATAAATGCATACAGGGAGAATGAATGCATTGGGGACATGAAGACTGTTATCTGTAAGCCAAGAACTGAGGCTTGGAATCTGATCCTTTCTTTGTAGTCCTCAGAAGGAATAAACCTGCCAACGCTTTGATTTCATATATTTAGCCTCCAAAACTGAGACAATATCTGTTGTTTATGCCATCCAGTTATTGGTACTTTGTGTTGGCAGCCCTAAAAAACTAATACACATGTGATGTTTAACATCTTTTCATATGCTTAGATTCTATCAGTTGTACTTTTGGTGAGATGTGTGTTCAGATCTTTCACCCATTTTTTTAAATTGGATTGTTTGGTTTCCAATTGTTGAACTTTTTTCTTTCTTTTTCTTTTTTATTTTCCTTAAGTGAGAAGGGAAGGAGAGAGCCCCAACTGGGACCCACCTGGCAAGCCCCCTACCAGGAGATGCTCTGCCCATCTGGGGCCGTTGCTCCCTTTCTCAGGTTCTGAGCTATTGTAGCACCTGAGGTGAAGCCATGGAGCCATCCTCAGCACCTGGGGCCAACTTGCTTTAACTGAGCCACGGCTGTGGGAGAGGAAGAGAGAGAGTAAAAGAAGGGAGGGGGGAAGGGTGTAGAGCATATGGTCGCTTCTCCTGTGTGCCCTGACCAGAAATCGAGCCCAGGACTTCCACATGCCAGGATGACACTCGACTACTGAGACAACAGGCCAGGTCCAATTTTTTCTTTTGTATTTAGGTTACTAATCCTTGACCAGATATGTTTTGCAAGTATTTTTTTCCCATTGTGAATTGGTTTTTTTTTGTTGTTTTTTGGTTTTTTTTGTATTTTTCTGAAGCTAGAAACCTGGAGAGACAGTCAGACAGACTCCCGCATGCGCCCGACCAGGATCCACCCGGCACGCCCACCAGGGGGCGACGCTCTGCCCACCAGGGGGTGATGCTCTGCCCCTCCAGGGCGTCGCTCTGCCGTGACCAGAGCCACTCTAGCGCCTGGGGCAGAGGCCAAGGAGCCATCCCCAGCGCCCGGGCCATCTTTGCTCCAATGGAGCCTTGGCTGCGGGAGGGGAAGAGAGAGACAGAGAGGAAGGAGAGGGGGAGGAGTGGAGAAGCAAATGGGCGCTTCTCCTGTGTGCCCTGGCCGGGAATCGAACCCGGGACTTCCACACGCCAGGCCGACGCTCTACCACTGAGCCAACCGGCCAGGGCCGTGAATTGTTTTTTCATTCTGTTAACAGCATTTTTTTTGTAGAGCAGAAGTTTTTAATTTTAATAAAGTTCAGTTGATTGATTTCTTTTTCTTACATGTATTATGCTTTTAGAGTTGTATCTAAAGTCATTGTCAATTCCAAAGTAATTTAGATTGCCTCCAAAGTTATATTGTAGAAGTTTTGTAGCTTTGTCTTTGGTCCTTTTGAGCTAATTCTTACAGGAGATTTATTGTCTGCATCTAGAGTCATTTTATTTCTTTTGCATGTGGATGTTCAGTAGTGCCAGTACCATTTGCTGTAAAGTTATTTTTCATTGAATTTTGTTTATCCTTTGTCAAAGATCAGTTGATTATATTTGTGTGGGTTTATTTCTGGGCTCTCTATTTTCTTCCACTGATCAATTAATTTGTTCTTTCAAGAGTATCACAGTTTTGTTTTTTTTTTCGGTTTTTATTTTGTATTTTTCCAAAGCTAGAAACAGGGAGAGACAGTCAGACAGACTCCCGCATGCGCCCGACCGGGATCCACCCGGCATGCCCACCAGGGGGCGACGCTCTGCCCCTCCGGGGGAGTCGCTCTGCCAGGACCAAAGCCACTCTAGCGCCTGGGGCAGAGGCCAAGGAGCCATTCCCAGCGCCTGGGGCAGAGGCCAAGGAGCCATTCCCAGCGCCCGGGCCATCTTTGCTCCAGTGGAGCCTTAGCTGTGGGAGGGGAAGAGAGACACAGGGAGGAAGGAGAGGGGGAGGGGTGGAGAAGCAGATGAGCGCCTCTCCTGTGTGCCCTGGCTGGGAATCGAACCCGGGACTTCTGCACGCCAGGCCGACATTCTACCACTGAGCCAACCGGCCAGGGCAGTATCACAGTTCTTGATTACTCTAGCTTTATAGTGAGCCTTGAAGTCAGATGGCATCAGTCCTCCAACTTTGTGTTTGTCCTTCAATATTTTGTTGATAGTTTGGCTGACATTATTAACTAACAGTGAATTAACATGTAAGTTTGGATTATTTGAATTTGTGTGATTTCTCTTGTACTTTATTATTTATTACTGATAGTCTTCTATCATATGAAAAATTGAACTAGAAAAAAGCCATAAAAATAAAATCTAGTTTTGTAATTTTGACTTCCATTACTTTATCATGTTATATCTCTCAGGACTGACTGATAAAATATATGTTCAATATACATGGCATAATTTAGGATGATGAATGATTATAAAATGAATGGGAATTGATACATAAAGATTCTAGATATCAATGAAATAGGCTGCTATATTGTCTAGAATATGACATTTAAATAGATATTCGATAATGTAAAATTTAGTCATGTAAAATATTGATACCGTAATTTATTCAAAAGCTATACCAAATTTTTTAGAGAGATCCCATTAAATATTAATTTGAAGACTGAATGACTGAAAGGAGCATGATTCAGTTTAGGGAAAAGTCCCAAGTTATTAAGCTATGAATCAGGGCAGAGATTCCTCTAAAGTTGACTTTTAGATTATTCAAATATGAATATTGAAAGTGTTTCTTTCAAACAGTAATTTTTAAATTTGCTTTATTTATTTAATTTATTTTTTCTTCCTTGAAGCCTTTTGTCCTGCAAACTTCTAAGTTTGGTGTCTTATTAAAGGATATTTTTTAGCCTCTGTGAAGCTTAGTGTTCTCTAGGAATGTATAAACTATATTTGTTATTATTTATAATAAAACCTATTTATACATATTCAGAGTATTTCTATAACTTTTATGCAAGGATAAAATTTAAGGAATTCCTTATAAAATACTCATTAGTTATGTAATTGCTAGTTCTTAAAAATAAGAAATAAGAACAGGATAATACAGGCATTCAGCTAGATATTTGTAGAATGTTTTAGAGAGGAAATGTCAAAAGCACTTACTAACTCTTTGGTGCTAACCACTTAATAATACAAGTATGAATTGAGATGGAGAGTAAAGTGGGAATAGAACCATGAGATGGGTTTATTTTTCTCCAGAATGACTTGTGCTTATGATGGATCAAATCTCTTCTTTTGTTTCATTACTCATATAGAGAAAATGTCCAGAAAATTTTCTGGACACTGCAGAAAATGTGTTCAATCTGACTTTAATCTAGTCAAGTCAGTTGAAATTGACTAGTTTGCATTTTAACCTCAGAGCCCAATTTAAAGCTTTTCCACTGCTACTTGTACTCTTAGGCTTTTCTGGGACCATGGAGTGTGGAAAGGGTTGAATCTTGTCATTAACTGCTAACTCCAGTGAGACAAGAATAATGATCAGCTCTTTCATTTGTATTCCAGTTTCTGTTCTGGGTGTTGATGCCTGGAAGAGAGAGAAGAAAAAGGGAAAGCCTTTCTTAAGTGGTACCTTTATTCTCTTTTTTTGTTCTGCTTCTCTGCCTAACACTGATAGACCCCAAGCTTTCTCTGGGGAGAGAAAGACAAATACAACATCTTGACACAGCACCTGTGAAAAACATTTTTGGGGGTGAGATATGTTTAGAGGGTCTCACTTTCCAGTTCTGGATGACTTTTTCTGCTCTTCCTTCATTTTTACCTTACTAGTATACCATACCCATAGTGTCTGGCTGTTGGGGTTCCCATTTTATGGAGGCTCATGTCCAGCTACTTTCACAGTCAAGATACTCTTTGCTCTTATAGATAGTGACTTTAGTTCTCTCTATCCCCTTTTCTAACTCCAAGTCTTTTTTCCTTTTTGTCAGATGGGAATGGGAAGGGGGAGAGGGCATAGTATAATATGCAGGTCTAAGCACAAGCTGAAATCCAGCTTAGAGATGAGATACCAGTCTTCCCTTCTTGTTGATACTATAGACCCATTCTTGCTTGATTTGAATTCTTGGCAATGGTTCTGTCCACCAACATTAAATCAGTGCAGCAAATTCTGATGATTGACTCATTCATGATGGGTTGGGGTTGGGCAGTCTGGGTTAAGAGAAGCTGAGAAAGGTTAACATGTTTAAGTGATGAAGTAGTAGTTGGTTCTCACTTGTTTAGGCTGTCTGCTGAATGAGAAGTACTTGATTGATGATTCTTTGTTCTTAGTCTTGGGTTCTAATTACCAATCCCTGGGTGATTAAAGAAGTCCCATCTGATATTCTATTATGTAAATTTTACCATAGTCTTGCTAGAACTTTAATTTTTGCTGTCAATTCCACCACAATGGCTGGTGTGGTCTTTTTAAAAGATTAGATAATTTATATTGCTCCTCCAGTCAAAATTCTGCAATTGGTTTCTCTGATACTTAAAAAACAAAACACTAAAGTTTTATTTATGGCTGGCAAGACCCTGTGTAATTCCACCCAGGTTAAAGTTTTGATCACTTGTTTCCATCTTTGAGCTTTGCTTTTACTAGTCCATCTGTCTACAATATTCTTACCCCAGATAGTTTATGGACTCAGTCCACATTATTTGGAAATTGTTCTATTCAAATAATGCTACTTCCTTGGTTTTTTTCTGACTGTTAAAATAGTATGTTTGTCACTCTGTTCCCATAACTTGCTTTATTTTTTAATTAGATGTGAATTATTTCCATACATTATATATTTAATATGTTATTAGAATCTGTCTCTTCCATTAGCATGTAATCTTCTAGAGGGCAAGTCATCGGCTTGTTTGTTCAGAGCTTTTTACTCAGTACCTAAATGGGACCTGACCCATTGGAGAAAATTGCATTTTTGTTGAGTAAATAAATGGATGAATGAATGCTAGTTTCTACACTCAAACTTTAGCAATAAGTTTGACTTACCCTATAATTTTTATTCTTTTAGTGTTTTATATAGTGAATGTTTCTTTTATTTTGTAATAGATCTTATTATTTATAACTGTATATTCCCATTGTTATCATCCCAGTAAAACTACAGCTCTAGTTCATCTTCCATCTTCCTGGTGTATTGGACCTGTGCCTGTTGTCTTCCTCATTGAACCCAGCATGTATTCTCTTTTCTACTCAGATCCTTTTTACTTCAGTTCTCCGTATACTTGCTATGCTTCCCTCTACTTCGGCTTCTTCACCTAAAGCCTGTTCCCTTTGTTCCTACTGCTGTGTATTTTATTAGTGTGTGAATACGTATAGTGCAGTGGTCCCCAACTCCCGGGCCGCGGACCGGTACTGGTCCGTGGGCCATTTGGTACTGGTCTGCAGAGAAAGAATAAATAACTTACATTATTTCCGTTTTATTTATATTTAAGTCTGAACGATGTTTTATTTTTAAAAAATGACCATATTTCCCTCTGTTACATCCGTCTAAGACTCACTCTTGACGCTTGTCTCGGTCATGTGATACATTTATCCGTCCCACCCTAAAGGCCGGTCTGTAAAAATATTTTCTGACATTAAGCCCGTCTGTGGCCCAAGAAAGGTTGGGGACCACTGGTATAGTGCACTTCAGGTAATGAGAAAACTCTAGAAAAAGTTCTTTACATTTGAAATGATTGAGAATCAACTATTTGTTGTATTATATACTATTATTTCATATATATTAGCAAATCGTCTATTTCTTCACTGAGTATCCTTAATATTTTGTAAGATTTCATTTGCCATTTTTAATCAATATTTAAAGGTTGGTACAACCTTAAAGAGCACCATGAATACTGTTTTGTAATACTGTTTATAATATTGTGAACTCATTTTAAAGGTAAGGCTGCTTTAATTTAGGGATTCCTTTTAAATGAATGTGATGTAACAATGTTTCATGTCTTTTACCTTCAGAAAATGGCGTGACAAGTAAGGAAAATGATTTGTGAAAGGAAAAGTGTAACTTGTGTAACATTTTCAGAAAATGTGATCCCTGATAGGTTCTTCAAATTTAGATTTTTTGTTTGTATGTGTTATGTGAATGAAGTAAGAGAATGGTAAAGGAAATGAAATTATTTTATATAAATAATTGAAGCCAAATGCTTTACTAACCTGAACCTGTTCCAAGTAAGTGCAGTGTCATAGAATGGACCAGTGGGCTCTTTGGGGAAATGTAGAACCCAGGAGTATAAGGCAGTGTTCTAAAACTTGTATTTAGTTAGCATTTGTGTATGTAAAATAATACAGAAATATATAGCTTATGATATTGGTCTCTTTGAAAGGACAGAGCTAAATAAACGTAGAAGACACAGCTAAAATAAAAGAAATATAAATTTATATAGCAGTAAACAAAGATGGGACCCTATAAGAAACTTGTCATTGTTTGCGGTAGTTCTTTTGAACAATTACTGGTATTATTATTACTGATAACAATATATCAGTTATTGTACTATATGCTATATGTGTGCTATTTCATTTAGTTGTTGGAACATTTTTGTGTCTATTATTCATTTTACTTTAAAAAGAAACAGCTGCTCAGAGTTAGCTATTTAATAAATTACTTCTACTTATTCAATTAGGTGTCTTCATAGCATTTACCAGTAGCCCCTTAGAACTTTTTTAGGGAAGTCACAGAGCCTTTTGAGAACCTGACAAAAGATTATGGCCTGTTTTCTCTGTAAGAATGTATGTGAACTTGTATAATATGTCTTCATTTTTATATGCATCTTTTCAGAATTTCTAGGTTTCCTAAATTCTATACATGGACCCCATATTTGGAATCCCTGATCTATGTCTTTTTTTTAATAAAGAGTAGGGTACTATGAAGTTTATTTTTCTTCTATCATTTCTTGTCATTTAAAACACATATTTACTTATATATGCTTTATTCCAGAAAGTATTTAAGAAAGCTGAGATTGTTAACTATCTCTAATTTCACTGAGTATATGCCAAAATAAATAAAGTCTGTTAGGGCAAGTGTGATTCAGAAAAGTTGGACATAACAGGCGACTTTTTAGTGGTCACATTTGTTGGACTTTTTGTAGAGCACCCACAGTCTTCTATGTCAGGAACCTAAATGTGATATTTTCAAATAAACAGTTAACCTCTTCAACATAAACATTAGTAGCAATGACCTGAAATAGAAGATTAGAAAGATAGCCTAGTGATTCAGTGGTATTTCTCAGAGAATTTTTGAATTTTATCTTCTGATTCCCTCAAAGATAAGTGGAGATGATGTTGTTGTAGTAAAAGGTAATACTTTTCTGTATTAATGAACTAAAGTAACCATACACTTGCTAACCTCATTGTTTGTGTGGGTTAAGAGATGTAGACTGAGTCTAGAGTCTACCTCAGTGTAACTTTGGAAAAGAGAAGTTGTTTTATAATAGGGTCACTATTAAAGCTTCTTTATATAAAAAGTATCATAATATAACTATTGCTAGTTTTGAGGACTAATTATTTCATTAAATTGTGTTTTTCCCATATAAAATGACTTAGAATTTTAAAATGGCTTTTCTTAACTTTTTTTTTTAGATACTTAATGTTACGTATGCTTCATTTATGTTATCTCACCTATTTTGATTTTTCCTCCTTGAATTGTCATTAAAAACAAAAGCATTAAATTAGGTGAACAGAGTGGAGAATCTTACTGTGTACACTTACCAGGTTTTAGGTAAATTATAGAAATGTTATAAATCAGTATACAATGTTTGGGTTTATTTTTCAACACAGGTGTTTTAACATTGATTTATAGTTGTGTTGTGAATTGAATAACTGTATTTCTATTTTTTTCCTTCAATCATTCTTAACATTCAACCTTTAAATGAATGGTAGCCCATCTGTGTAGGGCTCTTGTGACTGAATGATGTATTTTGTTTTGCTGTGGCACAGTTTGATGTATTTTGTTTTGCTGTGGCACAGTTTTCAGACAGCCACTTTTGTTGTCAAATATTTTCATTTTCTATAGTACTTTTCATCCCTGTATATATGTACAGGAATCACTTCACCCACCACCGAATTGCAGCCACTTCTGAGGTGGAACGCAGCAACTGTTTAACAGCGCACTTTCCCCTAGGTGCTGACAGCTGCAGAAGAAATTGTACATGGTCCTGTACAGAAGGTATTTCTCCACTGTGCCATCTGCAGAGTGAAACTGACTAGGAGTACTACATAGACTGTAAGTTTCTTGTGTATCCACTCTAGACTGGAAAACGCAGTAAGAGAGAATAACAAATAACTGGGAAGCATCATTTGAAAATGTATTGAGGTCAGTTAAACTTAGTGCTCCTCTCCCTGGCTCTAAATTTTATGTGATTAGAACTGAACTGAGTAAAAAACAAGTGTATGCACTCCTTAGAAATTATTTTATTCTAAAAGCAAATGAAACTAAAGTGTTTTTTTTTATAAATACTTCACTTTTAATGAAACTTAGAAGATCAATTTGTCCTTAAATATTTTCAAATAACCACACCAATATTATATAAGATTTTAGAGCTGTGTTCTTCAGTAGCAAATCAACTTATAAATCAACAGAAACATCCTAATTAGCATTGCTTGCCTTAGTGTTAATACTTTCACTCTTTTGGTGAGATTTTTACAACGAAGCCAGATAATGATAAGCCTATTTTTCATTCTTTGTTTTAGAAACATTAGATTTGAATTTTTTTTTAACATTGAAACAAAGCTTGGGAGAGAAGAAACAGTATATACATGAACTTTGACTTACTGTGTTTTAGTCTCTCCCATTCAATTATTTAATGATGTTCTTTTTTCTTTTGTAAAAGCATTTTACAAGAGTGCTATCTTTAGTTATAATATGGCATGTTCATGCATTATAGGATAGAAAAATAACATTAGAAACTTCTGTGTCTCTTGTTAAACACTGATATGGGATTGTTATATATATTGGGGTTTTTTTGTTTTAGTCTATAATATGATGTGTTAGTTATCAGTTTTTTAAATTATTTTTTTGTGCGTCTATAGACATTTCTATGACAAGAAATTAGGATCTTATTGTTCATAGTCTTAGTCATATGAAATACAATATAATTTGTTTTAGCTAATCTAAATTATGTGTCATAAGTTAAATTATATTTGTGTATATCTCTATACCTATAGATTCTCAATGAAAGCAGATAAAAGCCTTTCTGGGCCACAGTTTACTTATAAAATGAGGTGGGTGGAAGAAATGATTTTCTAGAGACCATCTCTTTAAGTGTTTTCTGTTCACCTTGGATAGAATTCTGTGTATTTGGAATTGTACTTTACATTATGTAACCAAGATATTCTGGTGTAAATGATCTTGTTCTAGTTAGAATATTATTTATACTAAACAAATGAAGAGTGAAGGTAGTTTAGAGTCAAAAGGAGATGTCTGATTTCCTACAAAGATTTTCAACTCTCTACTTTTGTAGTGGAGTTATCTCCACTATTTTGATTTTTTTTTTGAGAATCAATACAATCCAATTAATTCTCAATATCTTATCCATCATGGAAGCATCAGGTAAATTAGAAACAGTAGACATTACACTCAGAGTAGAATGTAGTTAAATTTTGCCAGAGAATATTAATGAGTTTCCCCCTTGCATAAACTTAATCTTCATTCAGTAATCAAAACCCTAAAGAAGTAAACATTAGTATTTTAAAGAATATAGTTTACACATTGTATAATGTACTTATATATCTCTAGCAAGAGGGTATTTTATCAGTATATGATAAAATTATATAATTGGTTCCTTTGCATTTTCTGCAAACAGTATAATTGTAAGTATTGCTTAATTCCTTTCATCTTTATTAACTGAAATAATCATATTGGAAAGAATAGATTATATGTTTTATATATTAATATTTTTCTGAAATGGTACCAACTATACCTATGGTGCATATTTGAGTATATCTTTTTTCAATTATTGAAGACATTTAATTGTTATGTATTGGACCTGTGGGTGATGTGAATTTCATGATGTTTTAGGTTCCTTTCTTTGGCATTTGTTTTTTGCATTTTTCTGAACTTAGAAGTGGGGAAGTAGTCAGACAGACTCTTGCATGCCCACCAGGGGGCGATAGGGCTTTACTCTGTTTCCACGGGAGTCATTCTAGTGCCTGAGGTAGGGGCCATGGAGCCGTCCTCAGCTCCTGGGGCCAACTTTGCTCCAATTGAGCCTTGGCTGTGGGAGGGGAAGAGAGAGACAGAGAGGAAGGAGAGGGGGAGGGGTGGAGAAGCAGATGGGCGCTTCTCCTCAGTGCCCTGGCCAGGTTCGAACCCGGGACTTCCACACACTGGGCCGACATTCTACCTATGAGCCAAACAGCCACGGCCGGGTTCCATTTTTAAACATGATTTTTATACTTTAATATACTCCCAGTGTATATTATTCAGAAAAGGAAACTAGAATTAGATGGAATCTTTTTTTTTTAATTGAATATACTTGTATATTATTTGAATTTAGTAAACACTATTTTTGTAATAAAAAATAAAGGAAAAATTTAGTTTTTTTAGTTGAATTGTATATTTGTAATATTTATTTTATTTACAAAGTATCCTGATTTCATAAAGTATATTATAGAACTCTAATATCTCCATTTGATTGTTTTCCAAAAAAGGGTTCTTTTTTTTTTTTTTGAACCCCATGTCCCCGCATTCACAATACAAAGCAAAGAGCCAGGGCTGAGGTGTAGATGGGTGGGTTTACTCTGCCTCCTCTTTCTGTACAGTCAGTGTAAGAACACAGCCTGCGGTAAGCACTGGGAGGCCCCCAAAAAGGGTTCTTCATCTTATTCTGAAGGGCTAGAATTTTAATTGGGCTTATTATTTAACTTATATTCATGTATAATTTTGGATTTCAGAAATAAACACTATATCAAGATTAATTAAATTTAATAAAGTTTTTATTTTTTAATTTTTCCATTAAAATATTCTATTTGAAGTGGGAAATAAGCAAATGCATAGATGGTAATATGAATTTTAAATACTTAATGATATGTACTTTGACTTCTATAATAATGTTCTGACAACTTTTAGGTTTTAATTAGAGGCTTTAAAAAGAAATATTAGGACCAGCTGAAAAAATAGTGAAATTGTTGAGAAAATTACATGATAAAATGAAGTGTACTTTGACTGTAGATTTTATGTACTTTAATTTTAAAGAATGTATGTTTTTAAATACGTATTTTTAAATTCTCAAATATTCTCAGTTTTACAAAATACATAGCTATCTTTTAAATTAGGAACATATATTTATATTTATTCTAAAAAGATTTTTAAAAATTATCTTGCCAAGTCTGTCTGAACAAATACTTGTGATATGATAGGGATATGAAAACTTCCAAATATTTAATTGTCAATAATGGGCAGGTGATATTGCAATTTAACATTAGTTGGACAGATATTTTGTACTAAATGGTTTATATTTGAGTAACTTCATTTAATCTTAGGCGTTAGACATTATTTGCTATCATTCAAAATGAAATTTATATTCATAAAACCATCTGTGCAGTTTGACTTTATATATTTTAGAAATAAATGTAAAAAGTCCCCACCCTCCACACCAGATAACCTCAGGCAGTTGCATGGAGATAAAATGTCATATAATTAGATACTTTCATCTTTGCTAATTTTATTTTATTTATCAATTAGTTTCTGCCTAATTTTATGAATTCTGCAATTCTCAATATAAATTGAATTACTTAAAAAATTTAAGTGTATGAGTTTGCATAACTTTTGATGCCAGTAATCATTTTTACCTCTAATATTGAATTAATTAGCATTATTTAAATTTTTTTCTTTAACTCTGGAAATTCAATGTGTTGTGGGTAAAGTAAGTGTGTGTGTGTGTGTGTGTGTGTGTGTGTGTGTGTGTGTGAGAGAGATATCTTTCTAATGTATTTTCTGATCTGGAATCCTGACTGCCACTTTGTAGCTATTTATTCCAGTATAAATTGTTTAACAACTTGGGTTTTTCCTTATCTGTTTGTTAATTGGGAATCATTACACCTACCTCACAGGGTTGTTGTGAGGAAAAACCATTAAAATGTGTGAAAGAATGCTTAGCATATACCAGCTATGCTAGTATTTGAAAAATGAGTATTACTAAAACCTTCCACTGTTCTTATGATAAAATCTAAGTTTCCTGTCTAGGTTTGTGATCTGGATCCTGCTTATGTCATCATCTTCATTTCTTTCCTTGCAAACAACATGTATTGATCAGTTGATACTAAACTTTTTGCTATTCCCAGAATATGTTATGCTTTCTTAGGCCCTTTGTCTACCTTCAGCATTCTTTCCATCACTCACGTCCCTCCTCCAGCCATGGGCTACAGTCGTCTGTATAACTCAACCTTGTCCCTCGGGTCTCTCTTTAGGCTTCTCCTTAACTAAAATATTTCCTATGCCTTCTTCATCCCTTATAACTTGTTAGATGACCCATAAGGTTCTGTGGCATTTGCTTATTCCTATTCTAGCAGCCAGCACATGTAATATAATTGCCTTTGCACATGTCTGTTTCCTCTGTATGGTTGTTGAGGGTGAAGTCTGCCTTTAACTTGTTTTCTTCCGAGCTTAACAGAATTTCTGTATCTCAGGAAATGAACATTTTATAAATAGGTGAAGATTCCCCCTAAAGGAACTGAAAACTTATAATTATGTAATTAGTACTCTTTAAAAAATAATGTTAATTCTGCTATATTTATAGAATAGATTTCAAACTCAGTAATTGTATCAAAATTATGGCCTTATTATGAGACTGCTTTGCCCACCATTTACTAGTCTTAATGGCTTTATCAAAAGAGATGATCTCAATAGTGTGCAAGCAGAAGTTTGCTTTATTCTTTCCTGTTACTGGTACCTGAAATCCCAATCTGAGTATTATTTTCTGCCTCTTAGTAAGTGCTGTTCAAGTGTCTTTATTTCTTCTGGATTCTTCATCTTGCTTTTCTGGGTTTATTTTTTTATTATTATTTTTTTTGGTATTTTTTCTGAAGCTAGAAACAGGGAGGCAGTCAGACAGACTCCTGCATGCGCCCGACCGGGATCCACCCAGCATGCCCACCAGGGGGCAATGCTCTGCCCATCTGGGGCTTCGCTCTGTTGCAACCAGAGCCATTCTAGCGCCTGAGGTAGAGGCCATGCGGCCATCCTCAGCGCCTGGGCCAACTTTGCTCCAATGGAGTCTTGGCTACGGGAGGGGAAGAGAGAGACAGAGAGGAAGGAGAGGGGGTAGGATGGAGAAGCAGATGGGCGCTTCTCCTGTGTGCCCTGGCTGGGAATCGAACCTGGGACTCCTGCACACCAGGTTGATGCTCTACCACTGAATCAACCGGCCATGGCCTTTTTCAGAGTTTATTAAAGACAGTCTACTATCTGGTAATAACCTAGTTGTAATTCCTTGATGTTGGTGATACTTTGTCTTCTTTTGACTACCCTCCTTAGTCTCTGACTTTCTGGTCTACTTCCAACCTCTTTTTTTCTGGGGTTATCTTGTTCCTTTTGTAATCCTCTTAGTAGAGTTCCTTTAAAAATGACCCAGGGCTAGCTTTTTTTTTTTTTTTTTCCTTTAGGGTGTCCTTATCTGCCCCATGGGAAATAATAGTTCTTTTTTTTAATTTTAATTTGGAAATAATAATTCTTAACTCTACGAACTCTGGAATGGAACTCTTAGCCATTTCTAAGGTAGTAGCCCAGACTGGGGTCATCTTTCCTTCTTGATTTTAGATTTTTTTTTTTTTTTTTGGCCTAAGTCCAGTTCCTGCACCATTCCTTAAGTGTTCTATATTCTAAAGAACATAGGCCAAACTCTGAGTGAATCACTGTTCTATTTCTCCCTAAAATAAACTATAAGATTTTCTATTCTCCAATATATGTGTATATTTTTATGTGAATGGTAGACTAAAGAATGCCTAAGCATTAGCCAGTTTTATTAAAAATAATTTTTATTCATTGATTTTCGAGGTGGGGGTGGGGGAGATAGAGAGAGAGACATTGATATGTTCCATTTATTTATACATTCATTGGTTTATTCTTGCATGTGCCCTGACCTGAGATTGAACCAGCAACCTTGGTGTGTCAGGACAATGCTCTAACCAACTGAGCTTCTTGGCTAGGGAGTCATAGTCTTTTTGAGTATTACATCGATGATCAGTCAACTGAGTTCTAGTACTTGGATCCTATTGTTCTCAGCATTGAATCCTTATCTAAAACTAAGAAAAGTGGAAAATTCCTATTTTAATATTCTATTACAACCACGTAACACTAAGGTCATAACGGGCAGTGTGCATTTCTGTGAATTTCTATGAGTGTTTGCTTCTGTCTTCCATGCTTTGTCTAGGCTACTCTGAGTTCGGAATGCCCTTACTATCTTTTCCTACTAGAAGCCTATCCAATCTTTGATAATCTATGTAAGTAAATTGTTTATTGGTTTAACAGTTAGAATAAATACTTCTCTCTATAGTGTTCTGTGTTCTAATACTTTGTTTAAAGTGTTATATAATCTATAAGTATGTCTGTCTCCTTCACTAGATTGTGAGGATTTATGAGACAGCCCTGACTTACGGATTGTAAACCCCTTACAGTCTCTGTTATGTGTTCAGTATGTTATTTTAAGAATTGATTAATCTCTTCTGAACCCTGAGATTAAGTTTATGAAATTATTGTTGAGTAATTAAATTTTCTAAACTGCTCACAAAAATTAGGGGATATTTCAAAATGAATATGGAGTGATAAAGTGTCCCCTAATTTTTGTGAGCAGTATATTTTTACTTATTTCCATCCTTATTTGGAAAAATTTTTGAGGCGGTAAGAATTAGTTTATAGGCCTCTGATTTTTTTTTTTTTTTTTTTTAACCCAGTGGTATTGCTCTTCATCCATTCTTAGGCAAGTTTCTTTTAGGCTTTAGTTTTGTTTTGGTGCAGTTAATTTTATTTAATTTCTTCTGCATCTCACTATTTTTCTTCTTTATATTATTATGCTCGATGGAGCTAACTATAATAAATAAGGAAAACCAGTTATTCTAAGCAGTTTCATATTAAAAGTAAATAATAATAATAACTTTTAAGAAAATCACAGTATTTTAATCATAGGATATTTACTTTTTTAGGTTCTTCAACATTTCAAATTGCATCACTAAATATTGTCAGAAATGGTGAAAAAGCATGGTATTGTTCACCAAGAACATTGGACATGTGAGAAAAGTATTCCTAAAATAAAAAATGAAATTTTCTAGTTTATAGTTGTATTTGTTCGGGAGTAAAAGACTATTAGCCAAAAGTAGGATTCTTAAATATGTATGAGCAGTCAAATATGTGATATTTAGATAATTAAGAAATCAGAATGACATGGTATGTAGAGATAATTAAAAATTCTTTTTATTTTTAAAACTTCTTTTCCTTGGAAAGTTCCAAATGAGTACAGATAGTATATTAAAATAACTAGAAAAATAAATTTTTTTTCAAATCAGATATTATAAAAATTTGATTGAAGATAATTTGCAATAAAATATACTGGTAACTTTTTGCTCTTTCACACATTGCTATTAAATATAAACTATCTCATAAAAAGTTTTAATTTTTTAATTTTTAAAATTTATTTATTCATTTTAGAGAGGAGAGGGGGAGAGAGAGAGAGAGAGAGAGAGAGAGGAGAGAGGAGAGACAGAGAGAGAGAAGGGGGTGAGGAGCTGGAAGCATCAACTCCCATATGTGCCTTGACCAGGCAAGCCCAGGGTTTCGAACTGGCAACTTCAGCATTTCCAGATCGATGCTTTATCCACTGCGCCACCACAGGTCAGGCTCATATAAAGTTTTAAAGAAGGTTTTACCTTATTTACTAATTTTTACCAGTATCACTGGTGATATTTTAATATTTCATTTATGATAATTTTATCTATTACTTACTTAACTGGTTAGGAATCTTGGTGAATGAACATGTTAGGTGAAATGCTAAATATGGCAGATCTTAGGATCTGCAGTGTAGAATTTCAAGCCAGGAATTGTAATATACACAATTACTTGTATGTAGTCATTTCTTATACCAACGGACTTCTGTTCTTGTGTTTTCATAACAAGAAACAAACTATAAAATATAGCCAACTGATTCTTGGTTTTGGGTATGGAGAAACACTGTTTATTCTTGTTAGTTTATTCCTGAATCATTGTAGTAAATAACTAAGATTTTCTATTTATCTTATTAAATTAGTAAAATTAGTAAGTCTTGTATTTTTAACTAATTTAAGTTTAGTATTGCTATCGGATGGAAGGTCAAAATTAGAAAGAACAAAATTCTATTTCTTTAATTTTTTGTGAGTGTACGTGGGAACGCTAAAATTCATGAGTGTGTTTTTTTTATTTGTTTTTTTAGTTTATTATTTTAGAGTGAGGAGAGAGAGAGAAACAGACAGAGAGACAGAGAGAGAAGGGGGCAGGAGCAGGAAGCATCAACTCCCATATGTTCCTTGACCAGGCAAGCCCAAGGTTTTTTTTGTTTTGTTTTGTTTTTTTTAAATAAATTTTTATTAATGGTAATGGGATGACATTAATAAATCAGGGTACATATATTCAAAGAAAACATGTCTAGGTTATTTTGTCATTAAATTATGTTGCATACCCCTCGCCCAAAGTCAGATTGTCCTTCGCCACCCTCTATCTAGTTCTCTGTGCCCCTCCCCCTCCCCCTAACTCTCCCCCTGTCCTCCCTCCCCCCACCCCTGGTAACCACCACGATCATTTACAGCAAAATGGTGGGATCTTGATAACATTATAAGGAGTGAAATAAGTAAATCAGAAAAAAACTAGAACTACATGATTCCATACATTGGTGGAACATAAAAATGAGACTAAGAGACATGGACAAGCCCAAGGTTTTAAACTGGCAACCTCAGCATTCCGGGTCGACGCTTTATCCACTGTGCCACCACAGGTCAGGCCTTCCAGAGTTTTGTTTTGTTTTGTTTTTTTAGGAAACATCTGGCATGCTACCAGTTATTAAAGAGGAGAATGTTTAATATATACGTTTTTAAACTATATCATGTGAAATATACCTCTGTTTTAAATGTTATTTTGTTTTTTCCCCTTTAAGTGACTTTTTCAGTTGTACTACTGTATGACCTTTATTTTAGAAACACATTTTCAATGGGTCAATTTAATATTAAAAAAATAAATATTAATTAACTAAAAAAATGCATTGAAAACCTAGATTTATTTTATTATTTTAAACTTAATCTCAGATAGTGTTGTTTGCAAAATACCTTATGGATATAGTGCAAAATAACAAGGAAAATGGCTATTAATTTTTTTATTATGCTTCTCTAAAATTCTAACTTCTCATTTTTCCTTTTGCTGCAGGTTAGGACAGATTTAGCATGTCTGAAATCAAACTAGATCTTTAGTTCCCATTGTCATTCTGTCACCCAACCTCAGTTGTTCTTGCTATGGCTTTAACGTGTACCATGTGATTCAGGGTAAAATAATATCACTCCTCTTTGACTTCAATGTCATCCTATTTATTAACTCATCCTAATTTTGATTTTATTCACTTTTGTGCTTTCCATGGAAAATATTCTCAGTAAATTCTGACTTATAAATGTCTTCAACTACTAGTTCCACTAAGGATCTGATGTATCCTAGTAAGAAGATACAGTGGCCACCCCAGAGTATCTGCAGTAGAGTATTTTAGTGCTTCCTGTGCTAGAATGTTATAAATAGCTTATCTTCCTCCCCTTTTTGCCTCTTTTTATTATAGTCTTTAAAGCTGATCACTGGTTTCTGAAAATTTGTATTTTGAAGGTGCTGTCATTTCAGATCAGATTGAATTTGAATATGAGTTTATTCTTGTTTTTAAGATTGTTTTATAAAAATATTTGGAATGAATGTTCATGTTATACAGAAATAAGATAACCTTTTAAGTGTGTTATCTTAGAAATAATTTTTTTCAGAGTATTAATTTTTAATAGGATAGTATAATCCTATTTTCTCATTTTTGTTTTAGTGTGTATATGTATGTATATTTTTATGTCTGTCATCTATGCACCAGTATACATATATGCATAGGAGCTCTTAATTTTATTTTCTTTTTAAAAATCTAATGTCCTACTTCTTTGAAAATGATGAATTTTCAACTCTGTTCTATTTATATTGTGGCTTATATAAAAAGAAAGTATAAATCCTGTATATGTTTTATCTGCTTTCCAGGTTTGTCTATGTTAGTGTTAGGATATATTGCTTTTATAGCCTACATATTATATGATAGCTATACATAATTTGTATGAATTTAATATAATTGAATTTTTGTTATTTCTGTAATATTCTGTTATTACTCTTTATTCATTCATTCAATAAATGGTAGTCTAGTAATACTAAGTCCTAGGCACCATCCTACATGCTGAGAATACAGAAAGTTTCTGCTCTCATGTAGTTTATATGTTTGTAAAGTGAAAAGGGAGATGTAAATATGTAGCACTGAAAATAACAATTTTAGGAAGGTATTGATAATATGAAGGAAATAAGTGCACGTGATAACAAGTGTTGGGGATGGGTATACTTTAGGATAACAAGAGCAAACAGCTTCAAAGAAAGGATATTTGAGTTGAACTCTAAATGATTAGGAAAAGAAAATCACATCCCAGGCATCAGGAATAACAGACAAAGATCTGGATCTTGAGTGAATTTATTCAAAAAATGGAAGGAAAGGAGGGAAGGAAAGAGGGAGGGAGGAAGGAAAGAAGGAAAGAAGGAGGGAGGGAAGGAAGGAAGGAGGGAAGGAAGGAGGGAAGGAAAGGCGGAAGGTGGGAAGGAATGACCATTTGTGTTGAACATTTTTAGAGAAAGCATGTGGCAGGTGAGGTCTTTTGAATAATGCTGGGGCCAGATCAAGTGGGTGCCATAGTAAGTAGTTAGAATTATTTTATACTTACATTGTGAAGACATTGGGCACTTGAACGTTATGATGATTAACACTGAGGAAATCGCTCTTCCTGTTGTGTGGAAGATGAACAAAAGAAAGGGGTGAGGGGCTAGAAGAGGTAATTATTAGGAAGTGATTGTGGTAATCATAGAAATTATGGTGATTTGGGGCTTTTTGCTATTAAAGTGATGAGAGGTAGAATATTTTGGAAGAGCACTGTTAGAATTTGTGAATGGGTTAGAAATGGTGTAATCAACAGTATCAGGCATAATTAAACATTATCTTTCTTTGAAAATAGAATTTAATGGGCATGCACTTTTCCATGGTAAAAATGTACCATGATTTATTTAAATTATACCTCTATTTTTGATTATTTAGTTTTTTTTCTCATTTTTTGCTAGCATAAATAATAATCTTGTTTTTTCATCTCACTCCCATTATATATTAATAACGAAGGGTAAATTATATCTTGCTATTTTTATTTGCTTACCTTTGATTAGTAGCTTAGTTGAGATTTTTATGTATTGATTGAAAAGTTGTATTTTTTTTCAATTGTGAGTTGTGTCTAGCCTTGTTTATTTTGGGATGTTGCTATTTTTTTCTATTGTTTTGAAATACAATTTTAACTTCCTATGATGTTTTAGAAGTCTCAACATGATTTGTCCTTGAGATTTCTTTGATTACATCTTATGTCAGTCTCCCCCAGCACATTATGCTGTAGGTACTTCAGTCACTTCCAAAACAGGCCAGTCTTTGTCTAGGCTCATGGCCTCTTGTACTTATAATTCTCCATTTTATGGATCCCTCTTCCTCCAGTCTCACATGGTTGACTGTTTCATCATTCATCCCTAAATTAACATCCCTTCCCAACCCTTTTGCATTCTGTCACATTACTGTCTCTGTTCTGTTTATGTTCTTTCCCAGTCTTTTATGGTCTTCATAGCATTGATCACTGTCTAAAGTTATTCATTACTCAGTACCTGTCCTTTCCAATAAGAATGAAAGAACCTTAAGGGCAGGTACCTACACTGATTTGTTTACTGTTGTGCTCTCTGACTAGAGTATTGCTGGGTATATATACTGCTCACAAAACTTAGGGGATATTTTAGAGCTTCGTACTCATTTTGAAATATCCCCTAATTTTTTGAGCAGTGTAGGAGGTACAGTAATTAATTTATTTTGTGGTGTGCATATTTTAAGGATTTTAAGCATTTACTCATATACTTGTGATTTTTTCTTTTGTCAAATTGTCTTCATCTTTGTCTATGGTGTTTTTTATATGAAGAATTTTATGTTTTCATGGAATCAAATCAATGAAACTTTTCTCTTGTATGACTTTTTTATTTCTCTTAGGAATTAAAAAAAATCGCTCAGCTTGAGATTGTTTTCTGCACTCTAAAATGTTTCTGAATATAAAAATATAATTTATTTTCATGAATTAAGGAAGGTTTCGATGATAAAATTAACTCTTGTGAATGTATTTCTGTGCTTCTTGTCTTATTGCACATTTTTTTTAATAAAGAGATCACACTGTATATAAAGTTATATTTTTATTGTGCCTTTTACATATTTAGATGATATATTCTTCACAAGCACGATTTTTAAATATATACAAAATACTTCATTGTAGGCATTTGTTAGAATATATTTAATCAGTCCTTTATTGTAGACTTGTTTCAACTTTTAAGTTGTAAATATGCATTTTATGGGGTTTAAGTTTTTGTGTTCATTTATGATTGTTTTGTTATGATAAATTACTAAACCATAGAGTAGTATATTTACTGGGACATAAGGGCACATGCAGTATTTTAAATATTCCTTGCTAAATTATACTCCAAAAATTTAAATCATTTTATACTCTTAATAGTGTAGTAGTCTATGCATGTGTCTGTTTCTCATCAAACTTTCCAATTCCCCAAAATTATGTCAGTTCATTTCACACCTTCTGGGCCCCACCCCCCTAAAAATATATAAAATAATTATGGTGTTTTTCACATACAAAATTAAAATTATTTTGTATGGTCAATTTGTCATCTTTTTCTTTTTCTTTTCATGTCTATGTATAAAATAACTTTCCTCATTCTGATATTATATATGTGCTCACAATTCTAATTATGTTACAACTCTACATTTATATTGAATTTATTTTTAGATTTGGGAGGAAAAGGTCTCACTGTATTTTCTTCAGTTATGCCAATTGTATCATTTATGAATAATCATATGTACTATTTTTATGCTAAATTTTTATGTATTCCAGGATTTGGAAGCTAGGGTTATTTATTCTGGTTCATTGTTATATTAATTCTTATTTTACTTGTTGCTTTGTTTTACTTATTGTTTCTTTGTAGTATCTTTTTATTTTGAGTGATCAACTCAGATAGTCATTTTCTGATTCCATTATCTTTTATGTTAAAAATAACACAAAAAACTTTTATTATGTTATATATCTTTTTCCTTTGAACTTAAGAATTATTTTGCCACATATCCTTCCAAAATAAACCATTCTTGTTTTTGATTTTTGTAAAATTGTGTTAAAACTATAAACTTGTTTCCACAAAATAGTCTCATACTATGTAGGATTTCATATATGAACTGAAATTATCTTTTTTTTTCTTTTCTGTCTCAGTAAAGCCTTTCTGTATAACCAATAAATTTTATTTAAGGTCATTCCTAGTTGCTTATTTAATTTAATATTATTTCTAGTTGCTCTTTTAAATCTTTCTTTTTATTAATGTTTTATTGTATATTAGTTTTATGTGGTCACTATAACAATTACCACAAATTATGTGTCTTAAAACAAACAAATTATTGTCTTGAAGTTCTAGAGGCCAGAAGTTCAAAGTCAGTTTTTTATTGGTCTAAATAAAGTTAGAGAATTGACAGGGTTGGTTCCTTTTGAAACCTATAGGGGAATCCCTTTTCTTGCATTTCTTTACTTTCTGGAGGCTGCCTGCTTCCTTGGCTTGCTACCCCTTTCTTGAGTTACCCAACCTCTTGATTATATCATTACATGTCTACATCTTCTTTGACATCCTTATTTTCCTCTTATGAGAATCCTTTGATTATATTTGGGACCCACCTGGATAATATAGGTTAATCTCCCTGTATCAAGATATTTAATTGAATCACATCTGCAAGTCCCCTTTGCCGTATTAAAGGACATTTACCAGTTTTAAGGATTAGGATATGGATATTATTCAGCCTACCACATATAGGAATATTACTAATTTTCTCTACTATTTTGTTTTTGTCTAATTTTATTGAACATTTATATTAAGTATGGTAGCATATAGTTCATTTTTAGAAAGTCAAAATCAGTAACTACGGTAATCAGTTTTTTCTCTAATTTACATTGTTAACTTTATACATCTTATTTGTATTTTTATCTTCTGCTGTTTTCAATTTTTAGTGCAAATGCTCCAAATATTTTTTTTTTACTTACCATATTTGCTATTGGTTTAGGATAGATATTTTTTTCTTTTTCTTTTTTTAATTTAGAAAAGTAAATTGAATGGGTTGACATTGATCAACAAGAATATATAGGTTTCAGGTAAACATTTCTATACATTTGAACTGTTGATTGTGTTGTGTGTGCATCACCCAAAGTCATATTATTTTCCACCATTGTGTATTTGTCTATCTTTACTCCCTTTCCCTTAGCCCCCTTCCCCTGGTAACCACTTCACTTTTATCCATGTCCATGAGTCTCAGTTTTATATCCCAGCTCTGTATGAAATCTTATAGTTCTTAGCTTTTTCTGATTTACTTATTTCACTCAGTAAAATGTTCTCAGTTTCTATCAATGTTGTCTTAAATGACACTATGTCATTATTTCAATGGCTGAATAGTACTCCATTGTATATAGGTAACACATCTTCTTTATCCAATCCTCTATCAAGGGTGCTTTGCTTGTTTTCATGTCTTGGCCACCATGAGTAATGCTGTGATGAATACAGAGGTACATATGCCTTTGAGTACCAATGTTTTCAAGTTTTTTGGGTAGATATCCAGGGGAAGGGTTTTTGGGTCAGATGGTAATTCTATTCTTAATTTTTTTGAGGAACCACCATACTGTCTTCCATTATGGCTGTACCAGTTTACATTCCCACCAGCAGTGAATGAGGGTTCCTTTTTCTCCACAGTCTCTTCAATGCTTGTTATTACCTGTCTTGTTGATAACAGCCAGTCTAACAGATGTGAGGTGGTATCTCATTGTAGTTTGCTTGATTTGCATTTCTCTAATAGGTAGCGAAGATGAGAATCTTTTCATATATCTATTTGTTGTTTGTATGTCCTCATGGGAGAAGTGTCTATTCAGGTCCTTTTCCTATTTTTTAACTAGATTGTTTGCTTGTTGGTATTTTTTCTGATCATAGGAAAATAATTTGTTCATGACCTCCCTCCCATTTCTTTGACATATATGTTATATTTGTGCACAGCTAAATATTAAACCCTACTTGTATTTCTGGATTAAGGTGTATTTTTCAGTACATTGCTGGACTTAATTTACCAGTACTTTATGATTTTTAAAGAATATTTATATTAATGGGATTCATTGGTATGTGGCTGGTTTTATGTATGACTTCCTTTTCTATTTGGAATATCAGAGTCATGATAATTAATAAAATGAATTTAAAGGTGTTTTGTAGTTTTTGTAGAGTAGGATAGTTTTATAGCATGAAAATAGTTCATTTAAAGTTTGAAAGATCACATAAAGCATATGAGCTCTGAGCTTTTTTAATGTAATTCTTTGATAGACTCTTAAATTTCTTTGGTTATTTAGTTTTTGTTTGAATCAGTTTTGGAAATTTATAGTATTCCCATTCTATGAAGATACTAAGGAACATTTGTTGCATGCTTACTGTGTGTTAGATGCTGTATATGCAGAAATAAAAATACAGAATTCTTAATCTCAGGAAACATATAGTACAAGAAGAAAATTTATTTTGCTATGAGAAAGACAGAAGAAATTAAGTTAAACAAAAATTTTTAGAGGATTTCATCATAAATACAGGCAACAGAAACTAAGGCATAATAAAAATAGTTGAAATTAGGAAGAATTTAGAGAATTACAGATAGGTCATTATAGCTAGAGTTTAAGTCTGCATAGGAAGGAATAATGAATAGAGATTGAAAACAGTATTGTAGATTTTTCTGGAGTAGTGCTTTTTCTTATAGATATTGATAAGCTGTTAATGTTAATCGCATTTATCATCAACAGATCAATATTTCAAAAAGATTAGTCTGATAGCAGCATAGAGACTCTACTGAAGGTATTGGAGTTGTTAGGAATAGATTAGGCATTGTATTAACAGAAAGAAACATAAGTGCCTTCGGAACCAGGGATATCACTAGAGATGGAAAAGAAGAAAAGAAAATAGATTAAAAAAAATTTATATCCCTGGCCAGATAGCTCAGTTTGTTAGGGCATCGTCCTGAAGCGCAGAGGTTACTGTTTTGATCTTCGATCAGGGCACATACAAGAGCAGATTGATGTTCCTGTCTCTCCCTTCCTCCCTCTCTCTCTCTTTCTCTCTCTCAGTACAATAAACATTTTTTTTAAATTCTAACAAAAGAGAATCAACAAAGACTTGTTCACTGGATGAATATAGTAGATGAGAGAAAGTTAATACAGCTCCCAACTTTTGTCAGGTATATTCAGGGTTAAGGAAATGTTTGCCTTGTCTTCAATTCATAAGCTGTAGCTCTGATTTCATTTGAAAAGCTTATTATATTCTAGGTACGCTATCTGCCATTAGCGTGAAGAGTAGGAATAGGAATATCAATGTCCAAATCATAGATACTTTGTTAGAAACCAAGGTTGTCTGCTATTGTCAGTAGTTCAGTGGTTAGCCAGGAGAGAATAAGTAGATAGTCTAAAACCATACAGTGTGAAGGGTGATCTAAAAATGAAATAATTTTATTTAGTTATATTTTTTTTAGTAAATCTTTATTTGAAAAAAAAATAGAAGAATTCTGTAATGAGGAATTTAGACCTAATGTTTAAAATTTGTTTGAAATAATTTCTCAGCAAATATGTGCCAGGCACATGAGATGGATTTCAAAATGAAATATTTTCTGCCCTCTACAGATAGGAAAGGCTCGTAAAACATGTTTTATTAGTGTTTTCAAAGTATCTGCCCAACTACCTTATGTAGAGAAGTAACATAAGCCCACATAAGTACCAACACAGTCAAGATATGGTATATTTCCATCATGCCGAAAATTCCATAGTGCCATCTTCTCCTTCCCTCTCTTACCCCATTCCTCATCCCCCCCATTCCTCCTTCCACTGATAATCACTGATCTGTTTTCTTTCTTTCACTATAGATTCAGTTTGACTTTCCTAGGGTTTTCTTTAAATGGAATCATATACTATACAGCCTTGTGTTTACCTTCTTTTGCTATATATAATGCTTTTGAAATTTATTCCTGTTGTTGAATGTATAAGTAAATTATATCTTTTTATCAATGAGGAATAGAATAGTCATTGTCTGAGTATATAGTTCTTTTATCCATTCACCTATGTATGGACCTTGAAGTTTTTCAGTTTTTGACTATGAGGAATAAAATTTCTATGAACATCTGAGGCCTATGTTTTCATTTCTCTTGAGTACATACTTAGGAATAAAGTATTTAGGTCATAAGGAACATTGAACTTTGTAAGAAATTGCCAGACTGTTTTCAAACAGGTTTTTCCATTTTACATTCTTTTTTTTTTTTTTTTCATTTTTTCTGAAGCTGGAAACGGGGAGAGACAGTCAGACAGACTCCCGCATGCGCCCGACCGGGATCCACCCGGCACGCCCACCAGGGGCAACGCTCTGCCCACCAGGAGGCGATGCTCTGCCATCCTGGGCGTCGCCATATTGCGACCAGAGCCACTCTAGCGCCTGAGGCAGAGGCCAAGGAGCCATCCCCAGCGCCCGGGCCATCTTTGCTCCAATGGAGCCTTGGCTGCGGGAGGGGAAGAGAGAGACAGAGAGGAAAGTGCGGCGGAGGGGTGGAGAAGCAAATGGGCGCTTCTCCTGTGTGCCCTGGCCGGGAATTGAACCTGGGTCCTCCGCACGCTAGGCCGACGCTCTACCGCTGAGCCAACCGGCCAGGGCCATTTTACATTCTTATCACAAATGCATGAACATGTCAGTTGGTCCATATCCTCATCATTACTTGGTGTCAACCTTTTTAAACTTTAGCCATTATAATTTGTGTGTAGTTTAAACTCGTGGTTTTAATTTGTTTAATGGGTTTTCTTGTATTTACGAACATTGTTGTATTTTCTTTTGTCAACCTTCAGATATTTTGTTCATTTTTACTGGATTGTTTATTTTCATCTTATGTTGTAGGAGTTCTTTATATATTCTGGATACAAGTCTTTTTTCAAGTATGTGTAATGTGAATATTTACTGCCATGTTATGGCTTGCCTTTTCATTTACTTATTTGGGTTCTTCAAGGAGCAGAAAATTTTAATTTTCATGAAGTCCAGTTTATAAATTTTTTAAAATATATTTTATATTTTTTGTCTTAAAAAAACTTGAGGCCCTGGCCGGTTGGCTCAGTGGTAGAGTGTCGACCTGGCATGCAGAAGTCCTGGGTTCGATTCCCGGCCAGGGCACACAGGAGAAGTGCCCATCTGCTTCTCCACCCCTCCCCCTCTCCTTCCTCTCTGTCTCTCTCTTCCCCTCCTGCAGCCGAGGCTCCACTGGAGCAAAGATGGCCCGGGCACTGGGGATGGCTCCTAGGCCTCTGCCCCAGGCACTAGAGTGGCTCTGGTCGCAACAGAGCGATGCCCCAGAGGGGCAGAGCATCGCCCCCTGGTGGGCAGAGCGTCGCCCCCTGGTGGGCGTGCTGGGTGGATCCCGGTCGGGCGCATGCGGGAGTCTGTCTGACTGTCTCTCCCCGTTTCCAGCTTCAGAAAAGTACAGAAAGAAAAAAAGAAAAAAAAAAAAACTTGAAAATGTCAAGTTTTCTTCTAGAAGGTTTATAGTTTAATTTTGATGATTACATATATGATCCATATTCAGTTAGTGTTGTGAAAACAAATTTGATCAATAAATTTATTTACTAGAATAATGAAAAAGTTATCTTCACACATCTGAAGGGCTTTGAATATAGAGAAAGGAGTAGACAGATTATCTTTTGAAGATAAAGCCAAATTTGTTATTGGTTTGTATAAGAAATACTATTTTAGTTCCTACACCCATCCAGCAAATGAAAAGATACTTTGTAAAATAATGAATTTCCTATTAGTAGTTGTTTTTAATAGCTGAAATTCTGCCTCACATGAATTTGTGCATTTAAATACCTAGTCATGGTACTTGTCAGGTACAAAATATTCATAATGTTGGTTATTGTTATTGATAAGAATTCTTGAGGAAGTTTAGATGAAATAGGTTTAAATTCTGTTATTTGTTTACTACACATAGTGGTTATACATTTTATATTATCTTCCTCCCACCCCAGTAGAGAGTTTGTTAAATAAATACTAAGAATCTATCTTTCAAAAATTATTTTAATCATATCTTTTAATTGAATGGGTAATTCATGAATACTTTTTCTAAAAAATTCAAATATAGATCTAGAATAAACATTGAAACTGCCTTCCTACCCTCTCTTCCAGTCTTCTCCCAGAGAAAACTATTAGAGATTTGATATATTTAACTTATGATTATTTTCTGTGTATTTGTACTGATATGTATTTATATGTGAATATGTATGCCTATTTATAGGTTTTTAATATAAGCCTAAAGTGAATGTATTATGCTTGATTTATCTTAATAGCATGTTTGATAAATCTTTTCATATTGATACCTTCACTCATTTTTATTGCTACATAGTATTTAATGGCAGGAAAATACCATAGTTTTCTTTTCAAGCATGTAGCAAGAAGACAAGATCAATTCCAACAGTTTGCTGACAAAATGGCTGGTGAAGATAAAATGAGCCACTTTTAGATTTAGTTCATTACTTACATAGATAACAAAAGGAAGAGAAACCAAAGGTGCTACATCCCCAGGTCCTTGTCCCGCATACTAAAAGAACAACATAAAAATAAAAGATTCTGGTGACCACAATGTGAATTATTGCGGAGTCAATTCTAAACTTCAGCTAAATACTTTTTTGGATTAAAACTATACCCTGAGAGATTGAGGGTTGGGCAGGATGAGTCTGGAAACCTCATAGCTCATCAGAACCTGGCAGGCTATGAAGAACTGTTCCAGAATGATCATAAAATAGTTCTCCAATACACAGATTAGCTACATGAGTGGCCTATAAGTATACATTCACAGTTGCCAAAGCATTGTGATAGATCTGTTCCCCAACAACTTCAGTCTCTAACCTTCACGTAATCCAGATGACGAATCTCAAGGTACTTCATCTGATGCTCTGCCTAATTGTCCTAGTTATAGGGCTTAGTTCAAATATGACTCCAGTAGGTTGATCAGGCACCCTTGGAGGGAAGACCTCAGCCAGGTTCATCATCTTAGCCAGAACAGTTAAATATGTCATTCCAAGTGCAGTAAGAAGTATTGGCAATCACATATATTCCACCCTGACTGACCAACAGGAAGTTCAGGGCAATGTGATATTTCATCCCCCACTCAGCGTAGAATTTAGAATAATCAGCTATAATCTAAACTTGCAACCAAGTTTGTCTTCCCTTAATTAGCAGAGAGAGACCACAGGGCACCAACAATAATAGGATTAGGCTAAAGAGCATCATAATTATATCTGAAAGTTAATCTGCTACCTGTTTACTCCTGAATCAGTAGCTTCTGGGAAGCTTCTGAGAGTTCAGAAATTAAAATCTTCAGGCACTGACTGGGCAGTTCAGTGGCTTAGAGCGTTATCCCGACATGTCGAGGTTGTAGGTTCGATCCCTGGTCAGGGCACATACAAGAATCCGCCAGTAACGGGATGAATGGGTGGAACAGTGGGTCAATGTTTCTCTCTACCTTCCTATCTAAAAATCAATTAAAAATAAATAAATAAAAATTTTCAGTGGTCTGAAGTCAAGTTGAATGTGATGGCTATAGCCTGAATTATATTGACCAGATGCTCTGTGGATAAGAGCTGAGAAAAATTAGTGTTTCTTTTCTTTACTTCTGGACCACTGGTATTCAAGGTTTTCCATAGCCAGTATGTTACATTCTTTCCACAGCCATTTGATTTAGTCTTTCCAGTTTGATCAGTCCCTTCAGCAATTGTTTCATCCTTTTTCTGATTCTCCTTATGTCTTCCCCACAACATATGATCTGGCTTAACCCTAGGTAGCTCACTGGAAGGATGTATAATGCAGTTAATGCTCAGCAGTATCTTCAAAAGAAAGGATCACATGTAGTCTATTTGGCAGGACCGGGCAGGTTTTATATCACTAGTTATGTGCCTTAGAGTTCCTTTTTCTGCTTGACTAATGAGCCTGGCTATCTGGACACCTTTGCCAGGCTTCCTTGGTCTATTGTGCTGGAATCACTAGGCTTTTTTTTTTTTTGCCCTGTTGTGAACCATGTTATTGATTACCATGCCCTGGACAATGGTGTCCATGTGGCTGTGGTTCTTCCTTGGGCAGCACAGGTCTGATCAGCTTGTTGGTTCTATTGTTGTTCATCCTTAAAGGGTTCTTTCCCATGAGCATCCACATAGATCATGAACAGGAAGTATATGGGTTTTGTATAATCTGGAGCCATAGTGTCAATCCCCATGAAGGCTGGGACTTGATTATCTAATTTTTCCACTGCCAGGCCCCAGACTCATTGAAAATGTAGTAAATGTTGGGTTGTTTTCCAGCGAAAGCACCACAGCTTATGACTTTACACATTAGACATACTTCCTTTTCCATGCATGGTTGTAAAGTTTTCTTTGGGGTTGCATAACCGTGGTAGCCTAGTATGCCCACTGGATTTTAACATATCCAGATTAGCTATGAACCAGAACTAAGCATCCTTAGGAACCTCAAAGGACTAGAGCCCGTCCTCTCCCAACTTTTCCAAGGTTCTAGAACAGATTGTATCTGGAATAGCCACATTTTGGCTATAACTAACCACTTTTTCATGTAGCTGTTATGTCTCTGATTTTGCATTTGCAAGAGCACATTGTCTTCAAAATAGATATGCTCATAAATTATTTTAGCTCTCTTGAAGGCAGCAGATATTGTTGAAAAATAATGACAAATTGCTTTTAGTTCTGTTCCCCTAGATTCTAAACTTGGGCAAACTTTAAACATACAATTTTTATCATTCAATATTAGTGTTATTTTCAGATAAAATGTAGTTAATAACGAAGGAATATAAGAGTAGCTCTTAATGTGGTTCATTTGCTAATAAAGGAGGGGAGGCAGATACAGACTCCTGCATGTGCCCCAACCGGGATCCACCTGGCAAACCCACTAGGGGGCGATTCTCTGCCCATCCGGGGCATTGCTCCATTGCTTAGCGTCTGAGGTGGAGGCTATGGAGCCGTCCTCAACCCCCAGGGCTAATTTGCTCCAATGGAGCCATGGCTGCAGGAGGGGAAGAGAGAGAGAAGCAAATGGGTGCTTTTCCTGTGTGCGCTGACAGGGAATCAAATCTGGGACAACCACAAGCTGGGCTGACACTCTACCACTGAGCCAACCGGCAAAGGCCTATATTTTTCTAATATTGAAAATATAACAAATTTAAATTATTTTAAAATATCTTAAAGAATTTTATAAACAGTACTAGGCCTTTTAAATAAATGTAAGTATTTTGGTCTCATTTCAATGTTATTTCAGCTTAAAAATTCTGCCAAGAGTTTTTTTATTTCCTCCTCTGAAAAGACATTAAGTGTTTATACAAGTTGCTAAGCAACACCAGTTTTGAAATTGTAAAAAGAATGACTGAATAAGAAAGCAACTGATCCAAATTTGTTATACTTTTGGAATTTAGTAATTGAAGAAAAACAGAACCATGTTAGTCATCAATAAACCCCACCTGACATTTAAAAAACTGTATTATCACTTTTAACGTTCTCAAATTTGACTTGTTTACTGAACGTATTTGGGATGATTTCTCAATATTGTCAAAAAATTTAATTTCTCATTTATTAGTATATTAAGAGAATTTCTATTCAGTACATAATAAATTTGCCAGCAAGCAGTTCTTTAAAATTGAACGTTAACTTAAACAACAAATAACAGGAAGAGAAAGTAATTTATTGTATAATATTTCCAATATATATAGTATAATATAAACTAAAACTACCAGGTGGAAATAATGTCTTATAATTGAATAACATTTTGGATTTTAGAATCTCAAGTTAGAGAACTTGTCTTATTGTCCTACCAAAACAAATATATTAAAATGTTTCTTTATAGCCTAGAAAGCAGAAAAAGTGTAGAAACGAAAATGCTAGAGAACCAATGAGGGAGACAAATTTAAGAGATTCCAGATGCTGACTTGTAAGAGGAACATACTAGAATGACCTCAGAAGAGAGAGCTTTAGATTAGACGCCTTTAATATAAAGAGGTTGCCTAGAGCATATTAATCCAGTGATAGAAAATTAAGTCACTAAAATGGAAGCCCTAGGAACTGTATTTTTTAACAAATCTATATTCCTATTAATTTGTGTTGGTATCTACGAGAGATAGAATCATTTGTCAATACTTTGATCCCAGGTGATTGTGAATCAGCTATATACATTTACTGATAGGTGCAAATCATTAGTGTGAGAAGACAGGAGAAAATCTGCACTTTTTTCTTTCCTTTCCTTTTCTTTTCTTTTTTTTTTTTTTTTAAGTGAGAGGAGGGGAGATAGAGTCTTGTGTCCCAACCGGATCCACCCAGCAACCCGTGTCTGGGGCCAGTGATCAAATCAGATGAGCTATTTTTAGTTCTGAGGCTGATGTTCAGACCAGCTGAGCCATCCTCAGCGCCTAGGCCAATGCTTGAATCAGTCGAGTCACTGGCTGCAAGAGGGGAAGAGGGAAGGGAAGAGAAGCAGATGGTCGCTTCTCCTGTGTGCCCTGAGCAGGAATCAAACCCAAGACATTCATATGCTGAGCTGATACTCGATCCATTGAGCCAGCTGGCCAAGGCCAAAATGTACATTTTTAAGCAAGAATGATACTATGACTGAAGAATGTGATTTCATTTTTTAATAACTTCACAGATAACTTCCACACATGAAACTTACATGAAGTGTGTCAGAGTCATTTAGCATAAGTGTGATCAGATGTGTTTTTACAAAGATTGTTACAGTTCCTTTCCTGAATCTTTTATTTTTCTTCATTTTAAATATAGTAATTGGGCATTTGAATCTTAAAAATAAGGCAGTAAGTGCTTAAAGAAACTTCCTTTTTTTACATGGGAAATGGAAGAAAAGTTAGCCAAGTTATTAGTTGACTGTGGAAAAAATCTCTTGTAGGAATTGTCCACATCTGTTTTATTGTTTGCAGCTGAGACATCCAACGCAAAATAAGTTGGCTGGTATTATAAATACAATAATTACTAATGTAAAACAGACAGATGTTTTTCTCATTACATAGCACTGGAAAGAGTTGAAATTTTTAACAATTAAGTTGGTCTTGGTTCTTAGAATATGAATATATTACTTTGAAATCAAAGTATATGTTAGCTCATGTAAATATTTTATCTTTCACAAAATGTGTATATGAGATATTTTTTTGGTGTTATTTTGACATTGGTTTCAAGTACATATGGGACTGATTGTAGCTAATTACATTATGGGTAGTAATAGTTCTGATAACAGAGTAATTACTAATGTACTATTTAGGTTGAATAACCTATACTATAAAATATTGATACATTTTTTTGTATTAGTTTTTGAAAAAAATGTTTCCTCAAATTCACATTTTTACCTTTTATGCAACAATTACTTTAGTTAAGCCCTTGGGGTATCTTCTTATCTCTACCACATATGCAAAACCACATTAAAGAAAGCATGTCACTTCACTGATTCCTTTACCTTTAACATGGGAAGAAATTCCAAACATACCTTGGAGAACTTATTGGGTATTCTTGGACATTCTTTTTTGTTATTCCAAAAGACTACATATGACTGCTAGGTCATGTTGGCTGCTTTGTAAGTTGGTCGAAGAAGGTCCTATGCATCTTCCTGTGATTTGACAGAGCTAATAAACGTGATGTAATTTTTAATAGTAAGTGACCCCTTAGTGGTCCTGTGTCCATTGAGTCATTTTTATAATGGATTTATGTTGGTATATTTGAATGCACAATACCCCTTTTGATGACACCAACATGTATGGGTGAAGGTTTTCCTGCAGTGTGGCTTTTAGTTATCATTCAAGAAACAGTTGGTCTTATATTTCCAGAGGTATTTGATTCTGCAGGCAACAGATCCATAGGCTGTTTTCCACATATTCCAATTAATTGAACTGAGGTCATTAGATTTCAGAAAGCCTCCTTGGTATTAGGGGGAGCTCTGTTGTATTTTTACTTGCATGCTGGGGTTTGTAGACATCAATCTATGAATCATATTTTACCCACTCCCTTGTTTTTTCCAGCTCACAATCTAAGAATGTTTTTAAAATCTTAACTGGTTGAAAATAATTTTTAAAAAGAATGGCATTTCAAGAAACAAAAATTATATGAAATTCAAAAATTAATGTTTTCCACAAAATATTATTAGAACACAACCATGCTGCATTGTCTGTGGCTGTTTATGCACTAGTGGCAATTGAGTAGTTGCAGAAGAGATTATGGCACTCTCATTATTTCTCACTGCTTCTCAATGCACCATCATAGTGACACTAGAATAACTTGGCAATATTTGCTATATTATGGTTTTTACTTATTATTACTTTGTTATAAATTAAATGGAACAGTAGCACAATAGTGTTGTGTTATTTTGCAGTAACAATATAGCTGTGCTAAAAAAAAATGTTGACACTGCTAGATAATATACATACTCATCACAACACTCCCAACACATGAGAAAGCAATGGTCACAAAAATAAAAAATGAAATAAGGCTGCAACCAGAGTAACTAATTTGTTAGCCATTCTCCAGTGGTGTAAATTAAACCTGTCCAGAGAAAATACACTTTATTCAAGGAGTTAATCCCAGTAATTTATTCAAAGGCTAATGTGATTATTAAATACACTGTTAATAGTCTGTGTGGAAAACTACAAGTGAGAATATTTTCAAAGAAATTTGAAAAAACATGAATTTATAATAACTTGAATTAGAACCTGCTGAGTTATAACTGATGGTGTGAAAATTTGAATGGTACAGAAAAAACTTAGTTACACAAATATGCAAAGCTTGTAGAGGTAAGATGTTGAAAACCTATGGTTACTCATTGTTTTATTAAATTAGCAAATGCTTTGAGAACATATTTGAATCTATCATTTGTTATTGGACCAGTAGTTTCAATAGTAGACTTCATTTATTCTCATAGATTTAATCATTGTCAATTCTATGAATTTCATCAGAAATAAAAGATGAATATCTTGATTTGCCCTAGTACATAGCAGTTTGATAAGTTAATGGTAATAAAATTTGTGATTTATTGACTTTATATCAAGTTGGAAATTTTTCTGTATGAGAACAATGATGCTGACCCTCAGCCACTGTTACGAGCACTAAAGAGCTTTGAAAATTAGCTTTTGCTGTACACATAGTAATGTTTATAATGAATTTAACCCAAGATTACAAGGCAAAACACTTATGTGAAAAATTTATATTGCAGTAAACTCATTTCTACCACAAATTTTTGAATCATGTACGTATCTTCCTTGCTCTCAATTAAAATAAGAAGCAAGATCTTCATTCCTACATGCATTTGCAGCAAATGTATTTTATAAGTTTAAACTGTAGTTCTTGCAGCATTTTTTAGGCTCCCAATATAATGCAAAGTTTTCCATATTTCAAAATCTGTTTTAACAAAGTTGAGGAGCTTTCACCTAATCTTCTACTGACATTGAGTAATCTGTTGTTTAATGATGTATTAAAAGCAAATTTTAAGAGGAAAATCTATTAGAATTCTAAAATGCCTGGTAAGTGATGGATGAGCCTTCAAAGTATCATGTGCTCATGGATTGATAACAATATTTGGCAGTACCTAGCTGTGTGAATAGACATTTCATTTTCAAAACTGGAATATGTGAAATCTTGTTCTAAATTGACATTAGCAAATGAACATTTGCAGTTGATTTGATAGGAATGCTGACTTTTGAACCCTATTTAAAAAAAGGATCAACTCCCTCCCTCCCAAAAAAGATTTTTATTCTTTCATTAGTAACTCTAAGTGTTCTCTGTTGTTGCTGCTGCTGTTAATACTAATACTATGAGACTAGTTTAAATTTTGTCAATTCAAAATTGTGAAAATATGTTTTCTCTATGTAGTACTTACATAATATCCTTAATTTTACCTCTTGGTTTACCAAAGCCTAAAATACTTGCTTTCTAACACATTACAGAAAAATTTTGCCAACCTTTGCTCTGACATGCATACTTTAATTTACTAGGTTGTTTTGATAAATATTTCCATAGTACATCTTTGATTAGTTATATTTTAAGATGAGCAACTTTAAAAGAAAACTAATTTTTTTCTTTCTTTTCCAAGTGAGAGGAGGGGAGATAGACTTCCCACTTGCTCCCCGACCAGGATCCACCTGGCAACCCCATCTGGGGACAATGCTCTGCCCATCTGGGACCTCTTGCAACCAAACTAGTTTTAGTGCCTGAGGTGGAGGCTCCACAGAACCTGTGCACTCAAACCAATTGAGCCATTGCTGTGAGAGTGGAGGGGGGGGGGAGGGAGAGAAAGAGGAGGAGGAGAGAGAGGGATGAGGATGGAGAAGCAGATGGTTGCTTCCCCTATGTGCCCTGACTGGGAATCGAACCTGGGACATCCACACACTGGGCCAACACTTCCACTGAGCCAACCTGCTTTGTAATTTTAAAATGGAATATTTAGGAAAACTCAACTACTTAAAATGAAAAGACAAATCTGATTTATAGGGGAAAACATATTGCGCTAGTTCTCTCACACCATTTAATGTAAACAAATAAAACCAAATGTTCAGTCCAAGAAAAATCTTTTTTGTGAACAGTAGTTCATGAGTCTGTTTTGTTTCTGTTTTATAAGAGCAATTGGTTAAATCAAAACAGATCAGTGTATCATTTTTTACTTTTGAATATACTTTTACTTTACACTTATTTTGCTAACATTACTTCTAATTTATGGATAATTTATTATTTTTTTCTAATTGTTTTTTTAATTGAAATTACTTGGGTGACACTGGTTAACAAAATTATACAGGTGTCAGTCATGTGCATAGTTCTATAATAGACACATCATATGTACACTGTATTATGTGTACAACACCCCAAATCAAGTGTCCGTCCATCATCACTATATATGTTAGAATAACATGTTCAGTATATTGATTGTAGATAAGCAATATGCAAACCTGGCAGTTTTGAAGCTAATTCTACTGCTAGGAAATTTAGAAGGCATGTCATTTATTCTTTACACATTTTCCAGCTGTGACCTAAAATACCCTGGCGAACTATGTAAAAAAGGCATTGATTTTCAAATCCTAGTTTATGGAAAGTTAGTGTCTTTGATTAGTTCATCAGAACTACTTTGGGACAAAACTTTCTTTGTTTATTTTTTGATATACATAAAATTTACCAAGTTTAATATTAGACTTGAGGGTTCTGTACCAGACAGCTCTAATAACATTGTCAGAACATATTTGAAAATCTCATTAAAGGGTATTCTCAGTTGTATATCATGGAATTATACAATGTTTGAGCTGGAATTTTTCAAGTAAAAATCACTGTGTTTTCTTCTTGGTTATGTATCTAGTTATTTAAAGAATGGGAATTAAATTCAGGTCATTCCATTATTCAGTCTCATTCCGTTAAAAACAGTCCTCATTGTTCATGGATTCCATACTGCAGATTTGCCCACCTGCCAGTACTTATTTATACACCTAATGTCAGTACATTTGCAGACTCATGTGGAGTGGTGAAATTTTTGGTCACATGGTAGACTTGTTCACAGCTTAAGTCAAACAAGACAATGCTTTGCCTTTTTGTTTCAGCTCTCACACTCAAAACAAGTGTACTTTTTACACTTCAGTGCCATGCTTTTCACATTTTGTGCTGTTTGTTAAAGATTCTGCTTTTTTAAAATGGCCCCCAAGCGTAGTGCTAAAGTACCATCTAAGCTAGTGATTTTCAGCCTTTTTCATCTCATGGCACACATAAACTAATAACTAAAATTCTGTGGTACACCAAAAATATATTTTTGATGCTCTTAGTAAAAATAGGTATAATTTTGATTTATTCATACCAAAATGCCTATTGTTGCATTGGCTGTTGTAAATTTTTTTAAAATTTGACAATCTAAGGGAAAAGGTTAGTGTCAGTTATTGCATGTTTTAGAAATTCTGTGGCACTCCGGTTGAAAATCACTGGTCTAAGCTGTCTAGTATTTTTAAGTGCAAGAAGGCTGTGATGTGGTTAACAAAGAAAATACATATATGATAGGTAATTTATAGTCAAACATGACTTACAGGGTCATTGACCATAAGTTCAGTGTTATTGAATAAACAATATACTATATATTGAATAAGGTGTCCCTAAATAGAAACCCAGATAAAACAAGGTTATATATTGGAGATTGATGAAAACGTGAGCAGGGTCTCACAGGAACCTAAACCTGTATTTGCCCTCAGACTTCTAGGTCAGTGTTTGCTAATTCAGTGTTAGAAGTGACTGTAGATCATAACTAGAACAAGTTTACCCACTGTAAACTTGAGAAAGTTTACCCATTCATAAACTCAGGCACTATTTGCTCTAAATTTCTTCTTTTCAAGATCATACTGATGAGGATATAAATTAAGAAAAGCATTTCATCTTCTGGCCTTGTTTTATGTTTCCTGTTATTTTGCTAATTATTTGGACATCACAAGCTTTTGTTTATTCTAGTTACGTGATGAGTCTGTAATCTGGCTGTGGTTTTACCAATAAATCTCATTATTCACAAGGAACCTAGGGAGGAGATACTGCGTCATGAAAATCCAATACAGTTACTAGAAAAACAACTCAAAGTACATATCAGGATGACACATTTTATTTTAGTTAATCTTTTCAGGAGTTACTTAGGACTCCTTATTCTCTTTCAATTATTTGACCTTGCTTTTCCTAAACTTTTTGCATATGGGTTAACATCTAATTTTTCTGAAACAACTTGAATGGCATCATTCATTTAAGAATTAATAAATCAAATCCCAAATCCTTTGTCTGAATTTCACACCTTTATCAACTGGCTCTGTTCCACCTGTCCTTCAGTTGTCCTATTTTTTCTCTAATGCACATCATTTGTTACTACCATGATGATTTTCTCACTGTTTATCTTCATTTTCTGTATACATACATCTGCTTTGGCTCATGCTGTCTCCTGGTAGTAGTATTCATTAGAATCTAACTCAGTGGTTAGTTCACAAATTGTAATATGATTGCTTCATTTTTAAATCTAACTTAAAAATTCTTTTCTGATTGTTTAAATATTGACATATCTTTTACTTTTAAAAATTTCACTTTATAAATTTGCATTGGATGAAAAATATGTTTTAATGACCTTTTAAAATATTAAATGTGCATGAAAAGTCTTAAGTAAATCATTTAGGTATGAAATAATATAGTTTGTTATAGAGGAAGATGTGTTTTGTGTGTTAGTTAACCCATTACAAAATTTGATAATTATTTTAGTGTTGAACATACATATTTCATAAACAACCCCATAGAACAGTCTGTATAATGTTAGACATTTGAACAAACATGAAAAATTGTGTAATCTAGCACTTATATTTTACAAATGAGAAATCTTAGCAACAGTTTCTTATTTCCAATAGAATTAAAATAAGAGCTTTAACCCTTGTATGCCAATATATTTATTTTAAAGCAGTAATTCTAGTGAAATTTCAAGTAATTTGTTATAAAGTGGTAAGTGGTGGTTATTAATAAAAGAGGGCTATGTAAAATAAGCTGACATCTGTGATCTAATTTATAAAAATAATGGCAATATCTTTTAAAATGCTTTATCATAATGATTATAGGTATTTATTAAGTGTTTCTATTTATTGAAAATTTGGACAACATAGAAAGGTATAGAAAGGAACATTTAAAACCCCATAATCTCAACTCAATTACTGGTAGAATTTTAAAGGTTTTTTTTTTAATCAGAAATTTTTTTTGTCTCCTTGTCCTTTTCCCTGTGAACAATTATAATTCTCATAGGAAATTCCCATTTTTTAATTCACATATTATAAGCTGTATAATATTCTGTCAAACATAATTTTGAACCTATTGAAAGTTAAAATTGCTCAAAGTATTTTGTTACAGTGTTTATGATCTCTTTCACCCATAAATGTTTACATGTCTGATTATTTTTTCTAAAAGAAGGATTATTGTACCAAGTAATATGAAAACTTAAAGCTCAGCTTGTATTGTTAAATTACATTTTATAAAGTTAAACCTTTAATTTTTTCTTTTTTATTATTTTAGCAAGAGACAGAGAATGAGACAGGATGGGATAGAGATAAGAAGCATCAACTTGTAGTTGTGGCACTTTAGTTGTTCATTGATTTAGGATTTAGACTTGATAGGATATTGTACAATACTATCTGTGTCCTATTTCAAAAATATAAAATTATGTCTAATTTTTTTTTCCTCTTAAATTTTAAATGAGCATTAAAACTACATTTTTATTTCCAAGATCAATTTCAGTAGGAATTTTTGTTTTAATTTCTAGTTTTAACATAACTGGGGATTAATTTAGTCTTTCCATCAGGGATAGCAATGAAGTGTTATAGTTTACCTTTACATTATAATTTTTGACTAATTATTGCTTACAGGAAGTTATTTTTAAGTACAAATAAATACATTTGATAAATCAACTATATATTTTTTACTAATATAAGTTTGCATGCTAATCTTTTAACCCAGTCATTTGTTAGATAACTTATTTGGAGTCTCTGCTTACGTACTTGATGACTAAATTATGAACGATAATTGAGTATGTCCTTTGTGCCTGGCAAATTGACTACTCATGAACAAAAGAGAGAAAGTAAAGTTTATATTGTTCAATTACTATCAAGTTTGAGTAATGATGTATAGTAAAGAAATACTGTTTATAATCAGGGTTATAGGAAATTTCTTAAATAGCAGTGCCTGGTTTTAACAACTTTTAGACTAATGCAATATTCCTTTAAATAAATATAAGCGTAAAAACCATATTGCAGAGTTGTTGGGAACACTTCACGGTTTATGGGGAACTGGAAGCCTCACAGAGGCCCTGTGGGCTGGCCAATTTTCAAAAATAATAAACCTAACAACAACTTAAGAATTAAAATAATTTCTCTTGAGATTGTTTTCATAGCTTTAAGGTAACAAATGTGCCCTTTTTCTTCATTGGCCATTTTGGAGTACTATTTAAAAGTTTGTAGACACATTGCAAAGAAGAAGAAGTAGATAACTGGTAAGATAAAGGGGAAAATTATTAGATATTAGAAAGATTAGAAACATAAAAGTAATAATGAAATAGTATATTAAGAAAATTAAGGTAGAATGATAGAGGAAGAAAACAAAGAAAAAAGTGTCAAGATGTAGGTTTGCTTTTGGTAATGGCAAATACAATAGAGGACTGATATTTAATACTAATGAATATAGTTTATAATGTCCTCATGTCAATTTATATCTATTTTGAATTAACAGAATAAATTTTCTTCAGAAAAAGTTTATTTGAAATACTTAAATTTGTTAACAAAGAAAAATCAAGAGAATTTTTATATAGCAAAGCCTTACTAGTATAAAACCTTTCAATACATTTTTATGGAAGCTTTGATTTTGATTTAATACTCTTGAGAAAAAAAGCAAGTGCTACTTATGTCAGCTGTCATAAGAACCTCACATTCCTTTATTCAGAATGAAAAAATCTTATATGTTAACTATTCATAAATGTCATATTTTTAACATTTTTAGCTCCATATTAAGTTTATGCCTGTTTGTTGGACATTTACATTCCTTTATTTAACTAAAACATGTTGTAGTTATATAAAATGTTAATTTGTGAGCATGCACATTTCCCACAACTGAACATGTACATCAGTTTTTTCCTCATGGATATTATAAATGAAAAAGTGTATTTAATAGAGTCAATAAATGAAGCTCTTATTTGTTTCTCAATATTGAAAAAAAAGCAGCTAATGTGAGGGTCAGCTCTGTATACTGTGGCCTCTACTTAAACTGATGGCACAAATTTTTAGCCTTATGATTTTGGTATAATTTTGTTAGGTAGTTAATGCTTAGCTTATCTCGATTTTTATGAATTTTAAATTTTAAATCTATTTTGCTTAGGTTTTATTTAAAAAAATAACTACTAATTTAGAGCTATCTTTCAAATATTTTAATCCTAATATGAATATTAATTAATTATTAGAATATTTTAGAAAAGCAATAAAACAATAATCATATTATACTATTTTAGTAATGGGCTTAGCACTTACATGACATTTTCTCCTTGCAAATGCTGTCTTGTGTATAAAGTAAAATTTATATTGTAGCATTTTATGAACAATCTAATGGTTTTGGATTTGAAGTTATTAAGCACATGAACTTGTGACTTTGCAATTTCTTTTAATAATGGTGTCATTTCCAGTTCTCTAATGATGGAGAATACTTTTTTTTCATTCTAGTATTTATCAGTATATTTGCCTCATTGGTAATTAAGTAAAATTTGCGAAGGGATTGGAAAATTTTAAAACATTTTACAAAACATTGTAGTTCTCTTTCATTGTGTTGTTTTATTTTACAAACAGCACTTTGTGTTCATTCATTGTTCAGAAGCACTGACATTTTCTTTTGGATTTATTGCCTTTAACACTGGCTGTTTCCATGACAACAGGTTTTCTTATGCATTCTTTCAGATGATTTTTTATAATCAGATTCCTCATTATAATAAGTTAATAATTTTTCTAAAGTATTGCCAATTGGTTAATCAAGTGTGTCCCTGCTTTGTGTCAAAGAATTAAATTTAATGGCAATTGTAGCATTAAGCCATGTTTAATACTATTACATTTTATTGCTAGAAAATTATCCACTTCATGTGATTTATTTTCTAATAATGTCCTTAAATAAAAATTTTATATTGAATATCTTTCATTAGACTTTAGCAGAAGCAATTTGAACCTATTATATTTTAAAACGTAAAAGTAAAATATCCTTCTTACTAAATGCTAAATTATTATTATAAAAGAATTTTAGGGGCTTTTTCTGTTAATTGTTAAAATATAAAAGACAGAGTGCCATAGATCATTACATGAAATTCCCAGTGTCCTCTATTGGTTTTACAGATGGGAAGTTTAGACCAATGTGAAATGGTTAGCCTTTGTATATACCTTTCTAGATGTTAAACTAGTAGACATTACTGGCTAGTAGACATTATATTAAATAATGGACATTTAAAAAAGTATCTTTTATACTGAAAATTAGTACTACGTAAAAGTAGCCGGGAAAGAGAAAATATAAATCATTTTGTATTTAACATGAGGTAATTATATTTAAAAATTTAATTATCTCTGTATAGTATGTAAATTGAGAGTAGATACTGTTTTTGAGGCCTCTTCAAAGGAAGTTCACTTATAAGAAGTACATACACATATTTTTCTGCTTTGTAAATCATTACATAGCTAGAGCATAAATTCAAACCACAATTTGAATAACATTGCTATTGTGTAAATATATATATTATATCATTTATTATGTGCATACTATACCATTTTATAGTATTTTAATTCATTAGTATGGATATCATAGTTAAGCAATATGATGAAGTATAACTTTGGTGTCTTCTCTGTAACTAATGTTGGATAATTTAAAACACTGGGAATTTAATAATTTAATTATTTCTTAATATATACTATTTATTTACACTTTCAAAACTGTTATGTGTGTAATTTATCCCCTGTATGATTACTCATAATGCTGATACAGGGAAAACTAGTTACCTATATTTATTTTGTTTATCTGATAGTTGTTATGGTGAATGAGATATGTGGCAAGCAATATTTGTGTTGCCTTTGCAACTTTTTCGTAACTTCTAAGCAAACTTAGTCATTTGCTATTGAAATAATCAATAAATTGTTTATTTTATTTAGAAAGTCAGTACAAGTTATATTTTGGTCGGTAGCCACTGGTGAATTTAAGAAGATACATCAGAGATGATGAATGTTAAAACATGTGTTAATAGATATGTGTTAGCTCATGAATTGTGTGCAAAATATTTGACTTTAAATTATTATTTTTTTAATTTTGAGTTTTTAATTACAAAAAAAATAGATATGTTTTACTTTGTAGCTTTACATTTTCCTTGCTGTTTCTGATATCTCAAGTTAAAATGTTTTATCTTTTCACAGTCCTCTAAGCAAGGGTATAAGGAAAATTACATCTTTAGTTTTATTAATCTCTATCTGAAATTTAGGATTTCTTTTACTTATGGGTATAGGCACAAACTACAATATTAATAGTGATATCTATTACATTGATTCCAGTAAAACAGATATTTTAGTATCACATTATAATTGTTGAAGATAACTAGAAATGAGTGTGATTGTCTTGATAAAACTTTATTCCAAATCATATACTTTACAGTGTGTTCCCTTGACATTTCACTATCCAGCTTACACCTTGCATAGTTATTACAATATTATTGACTATACTCCCTATGCTGTACTTTATATCCCCGTGACTATTTTGTAACTACCAATCTGTACTTCTCAACCCTTTTATCTTTTTCACCACTATGCTGTACTCCTGAAACTTATACAGAGTAATATTACATGTAAACTCCAATTGAAAAAAAATTTTAAGTGAAAAATAAAAACTTTATTTACAAAACCAAACAGGCAGTAAGCTGGATTTGGCCTGCCGGACACATTCTGCTGAACTCTGTTTTCCATTTTCCTCAGAATTACCTTCTCTTATGCCCCAGTTTTGATATCTTGCTCCTTTATAGTTAGAGGTTCAGTGAAGAAATATGAAGAGCATTCCTAAATAATACAAATGATAGGACTGACTTTGCTTTTACTAGCACATAAGTGTGACCTTAAAAGCAGTTTCCAAAGTACATATTTTTTGGCCCTGGCCAGTTGGCTCAGTAGTAGAGTGTCAGCCCAGCATGTGGATGTCCTGGGCTTGATTCTGGTCAGGGCAAACGGGAGAATCAACCATTTGCTTCTCCACTCCCTCTCCCTACCCCTTACCTTTTCTCTCACTCTCGCTTCCCCTCTCACAGCCATGGCTGGATTGTCCAAGCTAGTTGGCCTCAGGTGCTGAGGATGGTCCCACGGCTTCCACCTCAGGCTAAAGAAATGGTTCATTTACTAAGCAATGGAGCAATGCCTCAGATGAACAGAACATCACCCCCTAGTGGGCTTGCCGGGTGGAGTCCAGTCAGGCTCATGCAGAAGTCTGTCTCTCTGCCTCCCCTCCTCTCACTATAATAATTAAATAAATAAATGAAGAAACAAATGTTTTGTTTTTGAGATTTTATTTATTGATTTCACAGAGGGGGGTGTGAAGCAAGAAATATCAACTTATAGTTGCTTCACTTTAGTTGTTCATTGCTTGCTTCTCATATGTGCCTTGACCAAGCAAGCCCAGGGATGGGAACCAGTGACCTCAGCATTCCAGGTTGATGTATCCACTGCACTACCACAAGTCAGGCCAAAAGAAATCTTAACTAAATATTTTGTTTAATTCTGGATGGAATGGCTTCCCAGTGCGATAATATACATTCATATTTAAACTTTGGTGTATTCTTTTTAAAAGTATTGTAACATTATATAGATAGCAGTATTTCCTAGAATGTAGCCTGTGGATCAGTAGTTGGAACAAACCAAGATCCAGCATGAAAATGTGTTGTAAGTCAAGCAAGTTTGAAAAATGCTAGATACTGTTTTTCTCCCAAAATTTCATGAAGTGAATTATTGAATTAAATGTTCACAAAGCCAAAAAACAGTTCTGTTTAGTGATACTCATTCTTGAATTTTCCATCCTTAACACTAGGCTACTAGACTGTGAAATCCTTTGTCAATAAAACTGTCTTTCTCTTCCTCCTTTCCTCTCAATATCCCACCACTTTTCTCTTTCCCTCTCTTACATACTTTAAGAACTACCATTATACTTTGGAAAACTTATGGTCAAGATGGTAGCATCCTCCCACAACCGTATCTACAATTAATCTACAGAGCAAACATCTTTCAGAACCGCCTGAAATTTGGCTGAATGGAAGTCATGCAAGTAGAGAATTAACGAAGCCAGGTCAAGACTGGTAGGAGGGGAAAAGACAATAAAAGGACTGGTCCCACATTCTACCTGTGGCAGATAAAAATTAGGAGGGATATCTCAGCTGCAGAAATCTGCCAAGAGGAGTGACGGGTCCCAGCCCACACCAGACCCACAGCCCAGTGTTCCAGTGCTAGGAAGAGAAGTCTCCGTAACTGCTGGATGTAAGATCCAGTGGAGATTGAGGCTGAGGGAGAAGGGGTATTGGAGTTCCACCAGTTCCTCTTAAAGGGCCCATGCACTGAATTCCTTGACTCACTCCCATGGAGCTCCAGCACTGGGGCAGCAGCTTGAAAGACACCAGAGACATACAGGGAGGCACTGAATTGTCAGACATTAGGGTAACAGCTGGGGGTGGGCCATTATTTCTGACAGAAGTGCTTGCAGATGCCACTGTTCCTTTGATGAGTCTTCCTCCTATAAAACTGGCAGGTGGTTACCATATCTGAGACTCCGTCAACGTGGTTCATTGTTTGCCTCACCCTAGTGACTCTGTGAGGCCCCGCTCCACCCAACGTTCATGCCCACCCAAGCTGTTTCCAGTGGCTTTTCCATATAAATAGCTTGTCTTGGCTCATGCTTCACATTTACTTACAATCTCTCAAGCAACAGCATCTGGCCTCAGGGTGACCCATAACTCTTGCTAAGTGGCCCCAGGTCTGGCACTAGCATCAGCTTCCATTGGTTCACAGCTTGGCCCCTCCTGGGCAACTCCAGGCCCAAGTAGCAGTCATTTACAGATCACTTTGTAGCTCATGCTGGGTAGACCAGGGTAAGATACAGGAGACAGCTGACTTTTGCCTGTACTTTCTGGGAGACCTGATAACTAGCACACTGGACAGCTTGAGACCACATTGAAGCACCACCACCCAAACTCCTCCAAGAATGGCATACCCAAGGAGCAGACTCAGAGGACACCAGAGCTCTGCTGAAGTATGTTCTGCTCTGTGGGATAGGCCCCTGAAAAACTGATTTTCCATGATGGTTGGAGATCAGTGATTGCAGTCAATCCTTGCAGCTAATCACCCTGGGAGAAAATTTTGCCCATTGGTGTTCCAACAGCAACCAAGACTCATATATAAGAGGAGGGAGGGTGTATACAGCCCACATTTGGTGTACATCAAGTCCCCACAATGGGTGATTGGGGGAGGCTGTGCTACTGAATCCTGCAGAGCACCTGCTATATTGGGTCACTCTGCCAAGCCTGGCAGACATAGCAGCTCTACCTAATAGAAATAAACACAAAGATGCTGCCAAAATTAGACAAAGAAACATGTTCAAAATGAACAGAATGAAACTCCAGAAAAAAACTAAGAGATGCTTACCTGAAACCGAGGTGTTCTTATGGACCAATGTCAGCATTAAATTTAATTTCTAAATTAAAACAAAAACAAAATGGAGATGAGAAATCTACTAGAAGTAGAGTTCAAAGCACTGGTTATAAGTATACTCGGTGAACTTAATGAGGACCTAAACAGCATGAAAAAAGACAAGGCAGAAATGGAGACAATAACTGAAATGAATAATTTATAGGGAATCAACAATAGAGTAAATCAGTGAGTTTCATCTGCCAGTCTGCAGTTCTGGTCTGCTGACCAGCAGTTGAAAACCACTGGAGTAGATGAAGCAGAGAATCAAAACAGCAGTTTGGAATATAAGAGAGTTAAAAAAAAACCACCCAATAAAAACAGCCTGACCAGGCAGTGGCTCAGTGGCTAGAGCATTTGCCTAGGATATCTAAAACCCAGGTTCAAAACTTTGAGGTTGCTGGCTTGAGCACAGGCTCACCAACTTGAGCACAAGGTTACTGGCTTGAGCCTGGGATTATAGATATGGCCTCATGGTTGCTGCTTTGATCCCAAAGGTCACTGGCTTGAAGCACAAGGTCTCTAGCTTGAGCCACAGGGTCACTGACTCATCTGGAGCCCCTGGGTCAAAGCACATAGGAGAAAGCAACCAATGAACACCTAACATGCTGCAGCTACCAGTTGATGCTTCTCATCTCTCTCCCTTTCTGTATGACTGTCCCTGTCTGTCTCTCTTTCTCTTTACTCTCTGTCTCTCTTGCACATGGAAAAAAGAAAAAGAAAAAAAAACAAGAAAAAGAATCTAAAAAAATGAAGATAATGCAAGAAACCTCTGGGATAACTTCAAGCATACCAACGTTTGCTTCATGAGGATGTTGGAAGGAGAAGAGCGCAAGAAATTGAAAACCTATTTGAAGAAATGACAGAAAATTTTTTTAACCTGGTGAAGGAAATAAACATACAAATCTAGGAAATGTAGAAAGTCCCAAATAAGATAAATCCAAAGAGGCCCACACCAAGACAGCATGATTAAAATAAAAAGGTTAAAGACAAAGAGAATCTTAAAAGCAGCAAGAGAAGAGGTCATTTACCTATAAGGGAGCTCTAATAAGACTGCTAGCTGATTTCTCAGGAGAACCTTTGCAAGCCAGAAGGGATTGGTATGAAAAATTTAAAGTGATAAAAAGCAAAGACCTACAACCAAGATTACCTAGCAAATCTATCATTTAGAATCAAAGGGTAAATAAAGAACTTCCCAGACAAGAAAAAGCTAGAGTTCATTACCACCAAACTAGTATTATATGAAATGTTAAAGGGTCTTCTTTAAGAAGAAGAAAAAAGGATAGCCTGACCAGGTTGTAGGGTAGTGGATAGAGTGTCAGCCTGGGATGCTGAGGACCCAGGTTCAAAACCCTGAATTGCTGGCTTGAACATGGGCTTATCCGGCTTGAGAGTGGGTTTACCAGCATGAGTGTGGTTGCTGGCTTCAGCATGGGATCATAGACATGACCCCATATTCACTGGCTTGAGTCCAAGGATCCTGGCTTGAGCAAGGGGTCACTGGCTTGGCTGAAGCCACCGGTCAGGGCACATATAAAAAGCAATCAGTGAACAACTAAAGTGCCACCACTACGAGGTGATACTTCTCTCTCCCTTTCTGTGTCTGTCTCCTGCAAAAAAAAAATACAATGGTCCCTTATCTGTTGCTGGGCTTAGGTTCCAGAACCCCCCACAATAAGCACAAATCCACGAAGTAGCAACCTTATATTTATTTTATTATTTATGTATATTTTAAGGCTCTATTTCTATTTAATATGTTTTTATATGTTTTAATTAATATCTTATTTTGTTTTCAATATTTTAGGCTACAAAATGTTTATTTTACCGTAAAAGTAGTTGAAATACTAAATATATAAAATTACCTATATACCACAAAATCCTGCAATATAGCGAAAAATTTGTGATACAAAATTAGATATCTACAATTTAAAAATTCACAATACAGTGAGACCACATAAAGTGGACCACAATATGGCAAGAAATGACTGTAATAAAAAAAATAAAATAAAATTTTTTTTTCATTGATTTGAGAGAAAAAAGGTGAGAATGTGTGACAGGAGGCAATGGGGGAGAGAGAGAAGAATTATCAACTCATTTCACTTAGTTCCATTTTTTAGCTGTGTACTCACTGATTATTTCACGTATGTGCCCTGACTGGGGGTTGAACCTGTGACCTCTGGCACACTGGGTCAATGCTTTATTCACTGAGTATGTGTGTTTTAAATATTTCTGATGGTTGAATCTTGATACTTATCAAATGCAGGTAGGATACATGATTTTTTTTATTCTTAGATCCACTCAACAATTGTGCTTCCTAACTACAAATTTTTTCGTATCATCATGAATATTTATAGAATTGGTGACCTTGACCCAAGTTTCTTAAAATTTCTTTATATGGCCACTGAAATGAAGAACATATTATGAATTTCAAGAGAAGACAAACTATTTCTTAAAATACAAAAATTATGTACTAAGTCCTTACTGATATTTTACTTTATGCTCAAAAGAAATCAAATATTATTTTTAGAAAGAAGTTAATGAAAGAATGCTATAGTCATCCTTGTGAGAGAAACCAGTGACCTTATTTTTTTCAGTCAGTCGCATGTTGTAATTAATTAGTTATTAAGTTAATTTGAAGAACAGCTATTACTGTATTTATGCAAAAGCATCTGGACTTTCAAATGTCATTGCTTCTATGTAATTGACTGTACTAGCAAGCTCTTGCCTTACTAGAAGCTATTGTGTTTTTCCTAGCTATTGGATTGGTAAGGAAGTATTTGGGGTTGTCACACAGAGTTGTAATTGTTTTGAAGGACTTCTGTCAGTGTTATGGTTTTTTCTTTTGACTTTAATATCAGTCACATTTAGGTTACTTTAGAAGCAAGTTGTGCATAATTTTGTTTGTAGCTGTTAGTTTAGGGTCAATATTAACAAATAGAATGCAGAAACAAACATTTTTGGCATATTTTGCATTTTTATTTCTGTAAAGGAAAGAAAGCTGCTGAGGCTCACAGAGAGACACGGGAGGTTTATGGTGCTGATTGCATAACAGAATGCACGTGTCAGAATTGGTTTAAAAAATTCTGTTCTGGAGATTTTTCACTAAAGATGACCAATGTTCTGGTCAACCTATTGAAGTTACTGATGACCAAATCAAAGCCATAATTGAAGAGAATCATATAACTGTTCGAGAGATTGCAGAGAGGTAAATGTATCGCACACAATTGAAAATCACTTAAAACAGCGGTTCTCAACCTGTGGGTTGTGACCCCGGTGGGGGTCGAACGATGACCCCTGTGTTTTGGTCGTTCGACCCCCACTGGGGTCGTGACCCACAGGTTGAGAACCGCTGACTTAAAATGTCTTGGACTCGCTAAGAAGCTTGATATTTGGGTTCTGCATGAATTGAAAGAGATGCACTTAACACAACAAATCAATATTTGCAATATGCATCTCAAGTGCAATGAAAACCACGCTTTTTTAAAAAGAATCATCACTGGTGATGGAAAGTGGGTCATCTACAGTAACATCATTTGAAAATGGTCATGGTCCAAGCATGATAAACCTGCACACACCACATCTAAAGCTGAATTGCATCAAAAAGTCATGCTGTCAATTTGGTGGGACTACAGAGGTGTTGTGTATTTTGAGCTGCTTTCAAGAAACCAGACAATTAATTCAGATGTTTACTGTCAACAACTAATGAAACTGGATGAAGCAATCAGAGAAAAATGGGCAGAATTGGCAAATTGCCAAGGAATTGTGTTCCACCATGAGAATGCTAAGCCTCACACATCTTTAGTAATTCGTGGGAAATTATTGGAGCTTGGTTGGGAGGTGATGTCGCATCCCTCACACAGTCCTGACCTCGCACCATCTGATTACCATTTATTTCAATGTTTGTAAAACTCTTTGGATAGTAAAACTTTCACAAATGGTGATGACCTTAAATCACACTTGGTTCAGTTTTTTGCTGATAAGGACCAAAATTTCTATGAGTGTGGAATCATTAAGCTGCAAGAAAAATGGCAAAAGGTCGTTGAACAAAATGGAAAGATATATAATTGATTAAAGTTTATTCTTTGTATAAAAATGAGTTTTATTTCACACTATAAAACTGAAATTACTTTCTTGCCAATCCAATATTTGATATAACCATTGTTATACTAAAGAGTTGGCCTTGTTTAGGACAAAATTTTATCTCTTTCAGTAGCTTAATTTATTCGTCAAAGGAATGGATTTTTACCACAAATGTTTTGTATAGTATTTTTAATGTATAAATATGTAATCATTATAAGGTAGTGCACTTATGTTTCGGGTTCTTTTTTGGATGATCTAGTGTGGAGGTTAGCATGATGACTATGGGGCTGCAGTATAAGGGAAAACGAGCAGAAAACATTACTTTGCTGAATCTGCTGCATGATTATATAGAACACTGGTTGATCTGACAAAACAAAAAGCACAGTGATTTTAGTATGAAGTAAACCAAGGTTATGTTTCCAAAGAATAACATTCATGAAATTCAATAAAAATCCATGTCCTATATTGATTAATCAAACATTTTGTAGCATCTGTTATTTTGCTTATAACTTTCAAAGTTATTTTTGGGCAACTTCATGAAAAAAAAGTCTAAAAATTTGAATCAAGCTGAGATGGTTTTCTTTAGACACAGTACTATAACAAGTAGCAGCCTAATACGAGCATAAAGCTGCATAGCAGGAAACATACTTCAGTTATCAATTCAAGTCTATTAACCACTGTGACAAGATTTGTAGAAATCATCAGTCATGCACTTAGAGCCTAGTTTTGACATTAATCTGTTTTTTCAAGTTAATATAATGTATTCCACTCCGGTATTATTTCACAATCATCCCAATTAAATAAGTGGGCCCATTAAGTAAATTCCATAAAATCTGGGAATTGTGCTAAGCTCTTGTTTGTTATAACATAAAATAAATGTAACAAGATAAATGGATACTTAAGGAATTTTACACCTCTTACACTATTCACTTTAGCACACAGAAACCAAGGTTGTTCTTCAGTTAATAAACTGAACTGCTAGTTGGGAGATTCATTACAATAACTTAGAAATCTAAGGCATCTTAAATCACTAATTTATATAAATGAGGATTTTGCAACATGTCAAGAAATTTTTTCATATGAATAATCTAGCTTGTTTGGATTATTCTGAAAATGAAATTCAGGAAATTTCAGATAACTAAGCAATTAAATAAAATTATTTCAGATTTTAGTTAATGATTGATACCAAGGATGATGTGTTAACAAATTCTTAAAGGACAGTTGTTTATCTCTCTATCTGCAGAAGCTGTTTAGGTTCAAGGTCAGCACTGGTAAAGATTTTTTTTCCAATCAGTGGGGACTAGAGGACTGTGATTTAAATCCAGCAATGTGGTCTTACTTTGGATAAGCATGAAAAGTAGGATTTCTTAGGTAAATTTGTTCCCCAAGGCTATCTTGTTGATGTTGAATTTATTTCCCTTTATGAGCTCCATATTCAAACTGTTTTTTTAAGGCCTACTGGAGTAGTTTTATGCTCTAAAAAATTACCTATCCTAATTCAAAAGTTCCATAAATTCCTTTTCTTTTTTGTATTTTTCCAAAGTTAGAAGCTGGGAGGCAGACAGGCTCCCGCATGCGCCTGACCTGGATCCTCCTGTCATGTCCACCAGGGGGCGATGATTGGCCCATCTAGGGCCTTGCTCTGTGGCAGCCAGAGGTATTCTAGTGCCTGAGGCAGGGGCCATGGTGCCATCCTCGGCACCCCAGCCAACTTTGCTCCAATAGAGCCTTGGCTGTGGGAGGGGAAGAGAGAGACAGAGAGGAAGGAGAGGGGAGCGAGAGAAGAAGCTGATAGGTGCTTCTGTGTGCCCTGACTGGCAATCGAACCCAGGACTTTCACATGCCCGGCCGATGCTCTACCGCTGAGCCAACTGGCCAGGGCCAAAATTCCATAAATTCTTAATCTGAAAAAATGTTTAGGGCTAAAGAAAGTGTATTCAGGTATTGGTAACACAGTACTGACCTGAGAATGAGATCTCTAAGAATGAGATTTGTTTTCTAAGAAGTGATAAATAACTTGACATTTATTAAAAGTGTAAGTATTGTTTTGTAAATACTATCTTTTATCTACTTTAACATTTTTATCTGATAATGCTGTTTATTATAATGTTTATTAATATTTTTTGATTGCTTTGACCAGTATGTTTTAGATGAGCATATATTTTTAATACAACTGATTTCTTAAAAGTTTTTATTTTACTGTCTATAAATATTTTAATACAAATAAATAAGAAAAATTAGATTTTTAGAAAAGACTTTAAACTTGAGTCCTGTTTTGCTAAGTTAATTGTAAATTATAAAATGGAATAAAACTACTAAAATACCATGTTTTAATTATTTACGATGATGTATTTTTTAATATATTTTATGAATCACAAGGATACATGAATATTATAGGAACATTTAAAAACAATTTTCAGAGACAATTATTTTTACAAATTTGTAAATAGTCTATTTCATTCTATTTCATGTGCCTATATTTTGTATTTTTTTAAAATGAGATTTTGCTTATAGAAGTGAATTAAAGAATGCTCATTTTACTGTTTGGCTCATTCATAACTCATGTATAGTTTATACATTCTTCAGCTATTGTTATTTTTCTTTAATGTATAATGATGTCTTGGTTCTCTACTTATCTTTGAGTGCAGGCCTTTTTTCATTATGCTTGTGGTCATCTGTTTTTGAGTATGTCCAGTCAAACACTCTGACTCTCAAGTCAAAATTTCTGTAGTCACTGCAATACCATCTCAGATCAGAAGCTCATTCTTCTACTACTTAGCACAAGTGAAGGAAGGGAAGATGCAGGGATTAATACTTTTTCTCTTCCTACATGTTTTAAAGAACTACCCAGTCTCTTATTCTGGTAACCTCCCTTGCTTCTGTTTGCTGCGTAAGCATTTGAGCTAATCTGTTTTCATTGTTATTTGAAATTCAACATTTATTTATTGGACACATACTATGTATAGGACATTCTTCAAAGCACCAGGTAGTGGCAGTAAAAAGTCATACAAAGTCACTGCCCTTAAGGGAAGTGAAAAAATTGAACAAATAAGGAATAGAATGAATAAGATTTTAAAAAGCATAATGTAGGCCCTGGCCGGTTGGCTCAGCGGTAGAGCATTGGCCTGGCGTGCGGGGGACCTGGGTTCAATTCCCGGCCAGGGCACATAGGAGAAGCGCCCATTTGCTTCTCCACCACCCCCCTCCTTCCTCTCTGTCTCTCTCTTCCCCTCCCGCAGCCAAGGCTCCATTGGAGCAAAGATGGCCTGGGCGCTGGGGGTGGCTCCTTGGCCTCTGCCCCAGGTGCTAGAGTGGCTCTGGTCGCAGCAGGGCGACGCCCCGGAGGGGCAGAGCATCGCCCCCTGATGGGCAGAGCGTTGCCCCTGGTGGGCGTGTTGGGTGGATCCCAGTCGGGCGCATGCGGGAGTCTGTCTGACTGTCTCTCCCCGTTTCCAGCTTCAGAAAAATACAAAAAAAAAAAAAGAAAAAAAAAGAAGCATAATGTAGTACTAGAGTTAAAGGTGCACATAATGGACCTGCTTTTGTAAGAATGACCATCTTTATCCTTCAGGAATTTTTCGTAAACTCTGATTTAATAAGATAGCCTTCTAAGATTTGGAGACAAGATATTAAAAGTGTCTCTTCTTGAGTGTTTAGTATGTATGTTTAATATGCAAAACATCACTGGAAGTACTGAAAGTGTTTCTTTTTTTTTTTTTTTTTGTATTTTTCTAAAGGAAAGTGTTTCTTGTTAACTCAGATTTTCATATGCATGATTAAATAATGTTCAAAATGTAAGTTGCCCCAGTATCACTGAAATAGATACTTATATAATGGAAATAAAACCTGTAAATATTTTTGTGATGTCCACATGTAAGTTGCATGGTGTAGTTATAAAGTGTGTTGTGGACCATGAGGTGGTTTGTTGACATTCACCTGATACTAGAAAGGTCAACAAAAATTCTAAAAGTGAATAATGCATGCTATACTGCTGTTTATAAATAATGAGTAACACATTTATCTAGGTTATAAATGCTTCACATACCTTCCAGAAGTTCTGGTTCATAAAATTTCATTTTATACAATGTCTAAATTTAAATATAAAGTTTTACCCTTCCTAAAACTTGAAGAACTATTTTAAACTGCTATTGAAGAGGTACTAAACATGCTCGAGGCTCGCCATGTTTGTTCAAATAGCAGAAGCTATTTCTTTGATTTAATCTATCATTAACCTATTTTTATTCAAGTAAATAAAGGTCTTCATCCTAAATTTAATTATGGTTTATCATGAGGAATCACACTTTATTTAACCAACCTTTGTTGTTAAACCTTACGTTTAATTTTTTTGCCATTAGAAAAAAATGCTGTCACAAACATCTCAGTATATGCATCTGTACACATTTGTAATTGTTTCATGTGAATTTTAAATGTTTTCTAAAAATGAGATTACTGGTTCATAATATTTTTGAAACTTGTTGCTAAATTGCCCTCAGAAAGTGTATGCCGACTTATAAATCTAGCAGGATTATAAGAATACCTATTTCTGTATCTCAGTGCCACTTTAAATTATTTGCCAATCAGAGCTATACAGTGGTATGTGATTGTTGGTTGATTTTCTTTTTGAATACAGTGAACTTGAATTTTCTGTACTTGTTAAGTAAGACAAATCTTTCCTCACTCCTTTCCTTCCTTTGGCTTCCCTTTCTTTCTTTAATATGATCATGACATGAGGAGGATATATGTGGGTGTGTGCGTGTGTGTGCATGCGTGTGCATACAAGAAAGGGAAATGGTGTTTACATACGTAGCTCATTTTTTTTCTTGTTAATGCTTATTTTTTTTCCAAGGATTTTTAAGGCACTTCATATATTAAGGAGTAAGTTCTAGATATCATTCTAGTATTAATCACCATGTTGCATATTCCCCCAGTTTGATCTTAGCCTTCTAACTTTAGTTGGTTGGTTTGTATTGGTTCTACAGAGGTAATAAATTATAAACTGTTAGTGTTTTGGAGAGCCTTTATGGAAACAGGGACTCTTATACATTGTTGATGGGACACTAAGGGAGACTGAGCAGAAATGGCAAGAAATATAATTTATATTCCTTGATTAATCCTCTGTTGGGGAAAAAAACATCTAGAAGGAACATTGTTTAACATAGCACTTTATTTATATAGAACTAGGCGATTTATTTTGTGATTCTAAAATATCATTGTAAGAACTATATAGCTCTAAACTTGAAGATGTTGTTGTCATTGTACATATCATATTTCAAAAAGGTGAGATGTAATTTTTAAGAGTTTACTAGGAAAGTCATGTGTTTTGTCAGAACTGTTTAATTTACAAACATAATTGTTTATATTTGAAGTTGGCTACACAGTTAATTTTTTAATGGGCCTATAGGTCCTTAAGTCTCCAGTTTTTACAATGTAGTTAACTGTACGTAGTGCTTTTTAAATTTCTGGAAACATATTTTCTTTAAAGTCACTTACATGCATAACTTGTAATAAAATTTACATTTTCATATAAAATTATGTTCTAAATACCTATCTTCACTTCAGAATATGTTTGGTCTTAGCAGGTTAGGAAAATGTAATGCTATACAATGGTGACTTACTGTGTACTTAAATACAATGAAAAACAGTGAAAGAGGATTTAATTTTTTACGTACTACGGTTTTGATAGCTGGGATGATTACTTGCAAATGAACAGCTGCGTCTTTAGCACCACAGGCTTAAATTAAGGTCCCAAAGTCCCATAGGTTTTACATTCCATGACATGTTAGCAAGAAACTTACAAATATAGAAAGGCTCATGTTCTAAGATTGAACACAATCCATAAAATATCCATGATTAGTAAAGCAAATAAAATTCAGTCCAACATCAGGCTCTGTAAAATAAACAGAAAATGATGAAAGAGAAAAAGGGGAAGAAGTAACTAGTTTGTTTCTGTTAAAGTTGAGCAGTAAAAGCATACCATCTTCATTTTAGCAGTATTGAAGAAATTGACTTAGTTGATTCTGAGTTGCTAAATGCAATTATTTTAATTTTCTCATTTTGTTTTAATCTGAAATCTTTTCATAAAGCCCTTGCTCAAACTATTTCTCTTGTAACTGTTAATGATATAAACTTCTAACCAGGTGAGTTTTTTTCTTTGTTTTCATATTTATAAATGAAAAACAGGGGAAAAGAATGACTGAATACTTTGCATTTGTAATAAACACTTCAAATTAAGATTTGGTTATCCCTATCTTAAGACAGCATAGTAAATATTTTTCCTAATAAAGTAATTATTAAAGTTTAATCTGTTGTGTCAAATATAATTTGTTTTGCTAGAAGTTTGCTGAAGCTGAGAAAGGAGAACTCTTCAAACAAAAAGGATGTACTGTGATTCTTTACCCATAATACCAGTGTCTTTTTCTTAATTAAATAATAATTAAAAATTAATTTCTGAATTATATTAAGAAGAAGCTAAAATAATCTGGCCATTCTTTCCATAGACTTAAAAATTACATCAAAATTTAAAGCAAATTTGATGATTACTTCAGTTAAGCATACGTCCAGTACATTTTTAATTTAAAAAGACAATTATATAGTTGGCATGCATAAATCAGCCAATATTATTGTGTGTTGTACACATACATGTATTCTACTTGTTCATATGCAATTAAATTCATGTCTAGCCCCTTCTCCCTATACTTGGACAATTGTTTGCCATTATGTTCCCTCTTTATTTTCTCAGGTCCATGATTAGCAAAATAAGAACGCTATTATTTTAGCAGTTTAAATACAATGGCAATGGGCATTATCTTCAAACTTAAGGTGATATATAGGTGTGTGTTTGTGTGTGTGTGTATACATATATATTATATTGGCTTTATATTTTGCAAAAAATAGTGAATTGGTATCTTTTTAAATTGTAATGTTAATACTTCCAATATGAATTTGATTTGTGATATATTAGTTTGGGAGAGAAGGTTCTATAAGATACTACTTATTTAAGCAGTATGTTAGGTTTTACATGCAAAAATGCATCATGAATAAATAAATTTATTTATGAAAAAGTTTAATGGATTTCATTACAGTAGAACTTCATATTGGAATATGCTAATAAATGTGAGCTGTGAATTATTCAGAGAGGAAGATATTAAAAGAGATTTTTTCCCCTCAAAAGTATTTGACCAGAGATTCCTTTTTATCATAGAGCAAAGTAGGAGGGCAAGTATTACATAAAATATAATTAGAGAAGTACTAGACTAGTGTTTGGGGGTTTTAATACTTGCCATTTATGACAGTATGGATGGACCTTGAGAACACTGTACTAAGTGAAATAAGTGAATCAGAAAAAGCTAAGAACTATATGATTTTATACCTAAGTGGGAAAACGGAGACTCATGAACATAGGTAAAAGTGACATGGTTACCAGGGGGAGGGGAGTAAAAAGGGACAAATATATAGTGACAGAAAATGATCTGACTTGTGGTTATAGGCACACAAAGCAATCAATGGTTTAAAAGCTAGAGAGATGTTTACCTTAAACTTATATACTCTTATTGACCAATGTTACCCCATTAAATTTAATTTCTAAATAATAACTAGCAGAAAAAATTGTTATATCTTTTTCTTCAACTTACCTTAAAACATGTTGATTGGATAACACACAATTATGTATTTTTCTTTCAAAAAATACTTCTTCCAGTTCCTAAATTTTCTTGTAAATGGCACCTTCAACACTTTTACCTATATGATCATATTATTCAACTCATAATAATACCTGTTTCTCTTGTAAATACTTTGTGTGATCTGGGTTCTTTCTTTCTTTCCATTTTATTTCCATATTTCCTTTGAACTTTTTTTCAACTGTATGGAACTGTGTACTTATAGGACATCATGGTTCTGACAGACCTTTTATTCTCAAACTTCCTTACCTTTACACACATAGTATTTTTCTTCCTGGAATACCCCTTTATTACTTCATATCTGCTGATGAATTCTTGTTTCGTTTGATTTAGAACTGCAATTAATGTGACCCACTCTGTAAAGCTTTACTGAGCTAATACTTGGCATTATTTATATATCCAGTCATCAGTTCTTAAATCATAAATATTAGGCATTTGACAAACATCCATATGTATGCCAGACTGACATAGGTGTAAGGATGAACAATATAAACATAAACAAAGCTCACATTTTGTGGACTGGACAGGTTAGTGAATAGGCAACTATAATAATTGCGATTGTGGTAAGTACAGCGTGCTGTCTGTGCACAGTGGAAGAGCACTTAACTTAGATTGTGGAAACCAGGCAACATTTTGGGAAACATAACTAGCTTGAGATTTGATAGATAACTACTAGTTTCTAACGTAAAAGGTTAATTCTAAGTAGAGCATCTAAGAAAAGAGTTAAAAACAGAAATGGACCTACATGAAAACAGATAGATGTTGCCTGACCTGTGGTGGTGCAGTGGGTAAAAGCGTTGACCTGGAACACTGAGGTCGCTGGTTCGAAACCCCGGGCTTCCCTGGTCAAGGCACATATGGGAGTTGATGCTTTCTGCTCCTCCCTCCCTTCTCTCTCTCTCTCTCTGTCTCCTCTCTCTAAAATGAATAAATAAAATCTTAAAAAAAAAGAAAATAGATGGATGTCAAGCAGACGTTGATAATAATGTGGTGTAGTAGTTACACAAAACTTTAATATTTTTTATCATGGCTTTGAAGACTCTAGAACTGAACTTTGAGACCATGTTGAAATTGACTGTGACTAATAGCTTGGTGTTCTGGTATGTTCATAACACTTTATAAGTCACACATAACTGAGGGCGCCACCCCCCATAACATTGCCTTGTAACTGTAGGCTAGAAAGAAGTCTAACCTGGATTTCTATGGAAGAGTAATTTTCAACAAGCTTGGAATAGATTAGTTGTGTATACCTCTTCTGCTAACATGCTCTCTGAGGAACACAGGAGTATATAAAGTCCAGGTATATTTTCTCCAGACTAAGAATAGGCAGTCCTTCTCAGTTTTTTTGTTTGTTTGTTTGTTTTTTACAGGCTACATACTATTGCCCATGAAGTGTCTATATCACTTTATTACACTGCTCACAAAAATTAGGGGATATTTTATCACTTCATATTCATTTTCATTTTGAAATATTCATTAATTTTTGTGAGCACTGTATTTTATTTTCTTGAGTTACACATAAAGAATAGTAGCCTGTAGGCTGCTTAAAACTTGCATTATTAGAAATTAGACACAGAAAAAAAAACCCAATATGGTTAAAAAGCTTTTACACTCACATTTTTATACATAGTTTTAGGTTCTATAATTTTAAATACGCTCAAGTGATTTATAAGAAGATGAGGTTAATTTTTTAAATATTTATTTTTTATATCAATTCACAAAAATTTTCTTATATTTATTTATTATCCCCAGGTTCAACCTTTTTATAAAATTAAATTTATTGGGTGACATTGCTTAATAAAATTATATAGGTTTTAAGTGTACAATTCTATGATGCATCATCTGTATATTGTGTTGCATACCCACCACTCAAAGTCAAATCTTTCATCATCATGTCTTTGCCTCCCTTTATACTTTATTGTTACCCATCCCCCTTTCCTCTGGTAACAAACAAACTAAAACTCATTAACACAGACAACATTATGGTGGTTAACCTATCTTTTATAGGTCTTATCAGAAATAAGAGTATTTATATTCAGACAAATTTACTCTCAGTGTCAAATTTAGGTTGTATTCATTTGTGTTGTGATATTTCAGCTTGATAATATACTGTACCTTCTTAAAATATACTCAAATGTCTATAGTCTTGACTTAACAGTAGGAAAATAACTAGAGATAGTTTTACTCTAGATAGTTATTTTACTATTGCAGTAATAAATTGCATTTATTTTGTTTATGGAATAATTTGGTTGATTACATATACGTATAAAATAATTGTTCCTTTAGGTCTATTAGAGACTCATTGAGTAAATCACTGTTTTCATGGCCTTTTAGAAATATCCTATCTATTTATTAAATGGAGCCCAACTCTTTAAGTCATATATTTTAGAATGATAAAAGGCATGGTCCTGAACAATAAAATAAAACTTTAATTTTTTTCTCATGTTATCTCACAGAATTTGGTTAAATAATTTGATAAAGGCATGTATTTTCTTAGCAGAATGCAGTCACTGGCATTCTAGGTTGCTAAACCTAAAGTGTCATGCTTTGACTTGCAGCAGTATTGTAGGAAAGACTTAATTCTGGTCAGGATTTGATATCTTATTATTAAAACCATTAAGTTTTATTAGAAAATTTTGGCTGTACTCCTTGGCTAATAATGTAGGGAATTGGCATACTTGATTTTTTTCCCTCTGGGAAAACTCTTTGTAAAATTATTCTATGGAATCAGGTGTACATAAAAAATGATGATCAGAAGATAATTGGATAAAACGGCATTAAGCTAAGCTGCCATCCTGGTTGTCTCTGAAAGGGGTCGAAAAGAATATAATCTTTTGAAATAGAATAATGATGAATGTTTAGTTTTCAGTAGGAAACATATGATAATGATCTTTAGTAAATAGAAAGTACTCTTAAGTTTACCTGATGTTATAGATAATTCACCTGTTTAATACTTCTGTCTGCATAATTTTCTTCTTCTTCTGACATTTACAATAGATTTTAATCTCTCTCTAGAACATCTTACTATAATGTGGCTCATCCAAGGCCATAGTTTTAATTCATCAAATTAATAATTCTTTTTTAATGTCTTGCAAAGTACTAGACTAGCGATACATCTATGAACAAAACAATCAAGGTTGCTGCTCCCTTGGACCTTTTCTAGTGGAGAGAGATAATCAATGAAGTAGACAAATTACAACAAACAAGAATTTCAGAAAGTGATAAGAGCCATGGAGAAAGTAAATAAACATAAAGCAATAGTGATTGAGAGTAGGTGATTTTATGGTTGTTAAGATAAAAGGGAAAGCAAGAGGAAAGTGCTCCCAGGGTAGAGCTCAGTAGGGGGAAAAGGCCTAAGTGAGAACAAGCTTGTCATATTCCAGGAACTAAAAAAGACTCAACTCCCTGGAGTGAAGAAAAGGAGATGGAGAGTAACGTGAGATGAGGACTGACAGCTAAGCAGAGGCCAAATCATGATGGATTTTGAAAGCCAGAGTCAAGGATTTGGATTTAACTCTAGGTGGGAGTACATTGATTTTAAACAGGTAAATTATATGTGATCTGCATGTTCAAGAAATTACTTTGAGCAAGAGGTTTATTGTAGAGGTATAATAAGGGAAGCAGGCTATAGTAATTGTTCTGTTTAGAGACAGTGGTGGCTTGGGCTATGGAGGTGTCAGTAGAGAAAGTAAATTAATTCATTGTATATTTTTATGGTATTTGCAACTCTGGAATAAGTTCTCCCAGGAAGAGAGTAGCAAAAAGAAAGCCAAGGAAAGAAGAAAATGTTTCCATAAAGGGGAAATGATTAACTGGGGTTAGCTACATGGAGGGGAAAGGTAAAATGCCATACTATATACCACTTTTTATTTTCCCTCATTGATATAATTTACCAGGATCCCTGTCATTCTGTCTTGTTGACTGAAAACTTTTCTGATTTATTGTCTACCTCTCTAGTTAAATTCCTGTTTAGTCTTTGTTTCTAAAAACTTTGAAGGCCTTAAAGAGAGCATGCAAAATATCTAAACAGTTCAGGGCCCTGGGATTTGAGAGGAAAACTGCCCCAGATGAAAGGACTCCACGGGATATAAAGACCTAAGAGAATAGCCAAATTCTCTCAATGTCTGCAACTAAAAGCAACATTTATAAAGGAAGTTTTGGATATAGAGCATATGCTAAAACTAGGGTAACAGAAACTGAGGTAAGAAGTTTGGGGAAGTGTGCAGAGGGCACATAGAAGGGTAGGGAATTGGGTCATTTTCAGAGACATACACTCTGAGCCCATAATGATGACTGAAGAGATTTAGACTTCTGCTGGTAACTTCGGAATATGAGGAGTAGTTGCCTCATAGGAAGATGGGCCGTTAAAATTATAGTCCAGATTACTATTTTAAAGGTATGATACCAATGACCTTTTCTATTCCTTAAAATGATGTGGTGGTCATTGAGGGGAGAAGAGGGAGAGTAGTGAGAAACTGAGGTGTTGTGATAGCCACTGGTCAGGGGAACAGTTGACTCAAGTGAACTAAATAAAGGTTACATAGTCAAGGACTTAATCACAGGGGCAGGTTAATTAATAAGGGAAGGAGTCCAGAAACTGTAGAGAGTGGACAGAAAACCAAAGACCCAGAAATCCCTTCCAAGGAAAAGGAGATCAGAGGACAACAGAGAGCCAGTCATCTGTCCTCACATGGCTGAGCGGCCAGTGGGTGACCAGGAGTCCAAGGATCTGTCTTCAAGTGGATCAGAAGTCAAGAGGACTATCCAAAGGGTCAAGAGGTTTAAGCCCATGGAGAGTTATGTATTCATATGACAGTGCATGAATATATCTGACAGGGAATCACTGTTACATCCAGGTGATATCTAGCCTGGGATTCTTTCAGTTGACAGGCTTTATTCATATAGCACTGTAATAATTCAGAATAAAAGAGACAAAGATAGGAGAGAGGCTTATATGAAACAAGAATTGGAGTTATAGAAAATTATTATAGAAATATAGTTTTGCCATTTGCTGAGATTTTTTTTAAAACTAAGGATATAATAGGTGAGTCAATTAAATTTAATTTGTAATACAGTAGAAACTCATCTGAAAAGTAGCAACTGTTTTGAACTATAGTTAAACTTCTGTGAGATGTATCTATCTTCCTATCTTACCATTAGCCCCTATAACTTAATATATTCTAATATTTTAAGTTTATAATTTTTAATAATCCAAGTTAGAAAAATGAAGTGATAAGATACTCCACTGTTTGCATGATAGAATACAAAACTAATTTTTAAGCAATAGTGTTGAAGAAATGTGAAAAACTTCTCAGCCTTACTCTCAGCCCCCATTTTTTTCTCAGAATATAGTATGGCGTGCTAAAGTTATTTATTTGGGTAAGATATTTTGCTATTTGTTTTCAACATCACAGTAATAACAAAATTATAATGCAGAGGGAGAATAGAGATTAGCAACATGGATTAGTAGTAGGTTTGTTTTTTCTTTCTTGATAAATATTGCCATAATTTTCCAACCTAAAACTGAACTAAATGACAAACAACCAATTAAAAAACAGGCAAAACACATGAATAGACTTTCTCCACATAAAATATACAAATGTCCAATAAGCAGTGAAAAGATACTCAAGATCATAGTCATTGAGGGAATGCAAATCAAAACTATACCTCACATCCATTAGGTTATTTTACTTAAAAATATAAACAACTCTTAGTGAATATGTAGAAAATTTGGAACTTGTGTATACTGATGGTGGAAATATAAAATACAGCTGCTGTGGAAAACAGTTTAGCTGTTCCTCAAAAAGCTATATATAGAATTACCACATTACCCGACAACTCAGTTATAGGAATATACCCAAAAGAATTGAAAACAGGGGCCTAAGCAGATATTTGTATACTAACTTTCATTTCAGCATTATTCACAGTAGCCAAAGAGTAGAAGCAACTTAAGTGTTCATCAAAAGATGAATGGATAAACAAAATGTGTTATATACATACAATGGAATATTATTCAGCCATAGAAAAGAATAAAATTTTTGTATATTCTACAGCATGAATGAAAAAAATTATGCTGAGTGAAGTAAGCCAGACACAATAAAACTAATAGAATATGATTCAACCTACATGAGATATCTAGAATAGGCAAATTTATAGAAACAGAAACTGGGGGTTACAAGGGGAATTGGGGATAAAGATTTTTTTCTTAACGGTTATAGACTTTCTAATTGGAATGATAGGAAACAGTGAATATATTTAATACTATTGAATTGAACAATTAAAGTGGTTTAAATGGCAAATTATATGATTTACTAAAATTTTAAAATATTTTGGCATTTTGTATTATCTCAATACACATAAAACTGCTCAAAATTAATATTTTAATAAAACTTTTTAAGTGAAAACGTACATATTCTCTTGAAATTTTTAGCCTTTACAAATCCACTTTCCCTTATTCCTTCGTCCGGCAAGTTAATAGGTCAAAACTCTTCATGCTTCTTTTGCATTCATTTGCTATAGTGAGTATGATCAGCAGTATGACATTTGTTGTTATTCACTGTTGGAATAAATTTACTCCCTCTTAAAAAATATGTGCAAATGTGGGCCTTGCCTTCATATTGGATTAATGGACTGAGGAAAAGGATTTTTTTTTTTAAAAAAAGTATGGAATAAAGTCAATGATTAAACTTGGCTAATATATTGGATCGCAAAGGTGATAACTTGTGTTATATGTGGGAATGGTGCTATCAGCAGAGATGTTCATTTTCTGGCTCTCAGTGTATAGCAGCAACACTCATAAGATTTGTTACCATACTGCATGTTTTGTGATGATTTTTCCTTACCTTTGAATGACTGATGAGCTATGCATGCCACTGCTTGTCACACTTATGAGTTTCTGAGCATAATTTGAGATTAAGTTTATTGCAGACTGTTTTTACAGCTTCCAAGGATGGTGCCTAAAATTCTGCAAGTGAATTCCTATTGCCTAATGTATAGAGACAAAAATTCCAAGTGCCCTTTATCTTAATGCAGATATTTAAGAATACAAAACTGTGTCAAAAATAGCAACAGCGATTAGGAATGAAGGTAAAGTTGGGAAGTCTGTTTTATATATACATACAAACATAATTAACTTTTTAAATAAAATTTAGTCACAGCAGTTTTATATTTCTATAATCCATGCAGGAAGTTAAAAGTGGTAATATTGACCAAAGTAGGATTGTGGTAATCCTGAATTGAGCATAAACCTATGCTAAGAATGATGAACAGCTTATCCTAATGGCTGATAGGACCTTTTTCATCACCTCACAAATTAAAAGTGGAATAAATTAGAGTATAAATGAAATCAGTTACAGTCTTTACTTAGAATTTTTGCATATGTCTGCTTTCATATCTCCAGCTACTTCAGAAGGTGTTCTCCTTTGCTCCTGATGCTACTTAAAGGGAATGGCTGTTTTAAAGGAAATGAGTATGTCATTTGCATTCATAGGACAGATAATGAGTTTATAAGAAGCTGAACTTCTACCCTGATTGACATTTGTTGTCTCATTTTAAATTTTCCAGAAAATATAAAAAACTTTATTTTTATTTAAGTACAGTTGGTATACAATTATATTAATTTCAGGTGTACAATATAATAATTCAGTAGTTACATATCTTACAATGTGATCACCACACTGTCTAGTTATCATCTATGCACACTCATCACAATATTATTGACTATATACTCCTTCACCTTTTTAATCCATTCCTGAAAATATAAGAACTTTTAGATTTTTCTGAAGAGTTTATTTTGGCTTAATTGAATATATTTTAATGTCACCAGGAACCTATTTACTAGTAGTTTGTATAGATAGTTTCAACAGTCTTGCTTAGCTGATTATCAAGCAATTGAGGCTTAGAAGCAACAAAGTAAGAGGAAAGAGAGGAGCTGCTGGAATCAGATATCTCAACAAACAGCAGGAATAACTGTCAGTAAAAGAAAGAATATGAAAACTGATAGAACACAAACAAATCACAGAAGTATTATGGAAATGTTAAATATATTTGAAAACATGCAACAAAATGGGAGATGTTTCTTAAAATGATAGAAACTAAATGTTATGTTAAAAGAAGCAAACTCTACTCATTCAGAATAGTAGCTCCATAGAATCAGTAATTTCTCAGTGCTAAAGGAAGCCATAGGCATGAATTTACAGGAGCTGAGCAAGAGCTGTTGTGGGTATCACTCACTCTTTCATAGAGTCACCAGGAGTCAGCTAACTCAATGGCACATAATACACACAAAAGTAGCTCTTACCTTGCTGTAAAATTTTTCTATATGTCATATTTTGTTTTAAATCTCAGTTTTTGCCTATTATAGTCGCTTTTGAGGCCCCAAATATTGTCTATGTAGCTTGTAATAGAATTATTAATATTCTACTAGGTTTTTGGTATTAATTTTTCATTTTGAAATGCTTAATTGTCACTCATTCAACCAAATTTTCACTAGATTGGCACTAGTAGTTTCTAAGGATTTATATATTTTCATTCTTAATATAAGACACTGAGTTGTATTCTCAAATGGAGTATACATCCAAAAAGAGTTCACTGATTTTCTTTATAGTTGACAATTGGAAAAATGTGGATCAAATCATTACACCCATTATTCTATGCTAGACTCATTCTGGTTGAAATTGGTCTCTGATATCTAAAAAGTTTTAAAATATATTTGAGACTACAGAAAGAAAGATTCCTTTTTTTTGCCCTTAACTTCATTCTGTTAGGTAGATTACATTTTTAGAATTGATTTTTTTCCAACTTAGGAAGGAATAAAACAATTGAACTATTCATTATTTCTCCTGTTATCTTTCTTTTCATTGAGTATTCTTTTTATAGACATTATAATTTATAGCCTAGTATAGTTTTTTAAATCATTTCCTTAAATATATTTTTATTCATTCATTCATTCATTCTTGACAGAGAAGAAAGAGAGTCAGAGAAAAGGACAGACAGACAAGAAGAGAGAGAGATGAGAAGCATCAGTTTTTCGTTGCAGCACTTTAGTTGTTCATTGATTGCTTTTTCATATGTGCCTTGGTGGGGGGGCTACAGTAGAGCAAGTAACCCCTTGCTCAAGTCAGCAACTTTGGGCTCAAACCAGCGACCTTGGGCTTCAAACCAGCAACCATGGGGTCATGTCTCTGACCCCACGTTCAAGCCAGCAACCTCGTGCTCAAGCCAGATGAGCCCGCACTCAAGCCAGCTTCCATGGGATTTGGAACCTGGGTCCTCCGTGTCTCAGTCCAATGCTGTATCCACTATGTGATCACCTGGCAGTCAAGCTATTTTATTTTACATACATTTATTGATATTACAATTGCTCACAAATATTAGGGGATATTTTATCATTTCATATTCATTTTTAAATATCCCCTAATTTTTGTGAGCAGTATATAAACCCAAAGAGACTAACTGGTGTTATGGACATTTTATAGATAAAAAGTCTTAAAATCGCCTGACCTGTGGTGGCACAGTGGATAAAGCGTCGACCTGGAAATGCTGAGGTCGCTGGTTCGAAACCCTGGGCTTGCCTGGTCAAGGCACATATGGGATTTGATGCTTCCAGCTCCTCCCCCCCTTCTCTCTCTCTCTCTCTCTTTCTCTCTCTCTCTCTCTCTCCTCTCCTCACTCTCTGTCTCTCCCTCTTCTCTCTCTAAAAAAAAAAAAGTCTTAAAATCAAATATATTTTTAGTATACAGAGGAATAATTTAGACTTGGAGATTCTTGTATTCAAAAATACTTCTTGGGGCCCTGGCCGGTTGGCTCAGCGGTAGAGCGTCGGCCTGGCGTGCGGGGGACTGGGTTCGATTCCCGGCCAGGGCACATAGGAGAAGCGCCCATTTGCTTCTCCACCCCCACCCCCTCCTTCCTCTCTGTCTCTCTCTTCCCCTCCCGCAGCCAAGGCTCCATTGGAGCAAAGATGGCCCGGGCACTGGGGATGGCTCCTTGGCCTCTGCCCCAGGCGCTAGAGTGGCTCTGGTCGCGGCAGAGCGACGCCCCGGAGGGGCAGAGCATCGCCCCCTGGTGGGCAGAGCATCGCCCCGGTGGGCGTGCCGGGTGGATCCCGGTCGGGCGCATGTGGGAGTCTGTCTGTCTCTCCCCGTTTCCAGCTTCAGAAAAAACAAAACAAAACAAAACAAAAATACTTCTTGGGCATCTTCAGTGTGCTAATCACTGCGGATACAGTAGTGAACATGACACATAACATTACTTTCATTTTTACTTTTAGTTTTGCCTTTGTTTATCCTGTTATTGTCTCCAAGGCACCAATTTTATTTTGCATTCTTTGTATCATTTTATTTGTTTTATAAAGTATGAACTCTATGAAGGCAGGAGTGTGTGTTTGGTCATTGCTATGTCTCCAGCTTGTAGTATAGTATATAATTGAGAGGGACTCAATAGATTTTTGTCAAATAAATGTATGATTTGAGTAAAATGAACACCAGACAGGTGTGGTGTCTTAAGTCAAGTGAAGTGTTTTTAGAATAGAATGACCAACTACAGCAGATATTGAAAGGTCAAACAACATAAAGACATGAAGATTAGATCTACTCAGGTACTGCTGTGATGAATGGTTTCAGTGAAGTAGTGTGACAAAACAAAAAGGAGTAGATTCAAGAAAAAAAGGAATAAGTAGTAGCAACCACATATATATAATATATATGACTTTGAGGAATAAGGAAATGGATCTGTAACTGATGGGAGGGGTGTGAGTTCAAGGAGGGCTTTAAAATGTTTTTCATTTATTATGAAAATTTTAAACATACATAAATATAGTTCAATTAAACCTTTATACACTTCATATATAGCAATAATATCAAGACTTGGTCGTACCTATTTCATTTTATCATTTTTGTTGTTACAAAAGTATTTTGAAGCTATCCCAGTCATTTAATTTTATATACTTCAGTTTGCATCTTAAAAGAAAAAGAGAAAAAATTGACATTTTCTCATACAACCTGATATTAGAATCACACTTGTTAAAAGTAACGGTAATTCTTTGATACTTCTACCTAGTTCTAATCAGATTGCCATGATTATGTTTGCTTCCGCATAGAGGCATTAAATTTATTTCTCTGTTTTCAAAATTACTTGTAAACTGTAATGTAGTGTAAAATTTGGTTAGATTTAGGTTCAGCTATTTTGGAACACACTTTTTAATTGGTGCCCTTTGCTTCATATTATATCAAATAAAGGCCCATGTTTGATTTTCACACTCGAGTTACGCTAATGTTGATCAGTGAAGTCAAATTTTCCTTGAGAATTTCCCATTAACCTTTCATCTTATGATTTTATGGTCTTTGTCTAAAGTAGTTTTTTTATTTGGTTTGCCAAAGAGTAGTTTTCTAATTCTATCAGGAAGGGAGGTCTTTAAAATTTGAAGAAATTATAACATTTTCCTACTAATGAGAATGATATAATAGAAAAGAAAAAAGATATAAGAAAGAGCTCTTATACCTGTAGAAACAGTGAGCTTGGTAGATCAGATTGAATGGTGTCCACTGCACAATTGAGTAGGAGCAGGAACAGTTTAAGTAACTTGTCCAAAGCTAAATATTTCTATCTAAATTTTGCTATGGAATCTGTTTGATAATTGTGCCTAATTTTAGAAACATGTATTTTTATTAGGTGATATTTCCTGTGAAATGAAAACTTAAAGCCAGTTTAAATTTCACTGCCTAATTTGACATTGGCCATACTTGTTAAAAGTTTTTCTAATCTCTCCCTTAGAAGTACAATTTTAAATTAATGGTATCTTATACACCTGTGTCTTTACATTATAAAAAATGTAGACAGTACTGTTATATAACTGTTTTTCAGCTTTTGTTACTAGTATATTGAAAAGAGAAGCAAATGGTACTGTTAAATAAAATGATAAATAACTGGCAGTTTAGTTTAGACACTAATGGAGCCTAAAAGCTTTTAAAACGACAAAAACAGCAACTTTTATGATTTATAGGCTCATTTTTGTTACACAGTTTGGTCATATACCTGACAGTCTTCCCTCTTTGTGACTTTTTCCTAAAAATTATAGTTTTGCATTATCTAATTGAAAATGCCATAGAGTTCAGTAGAAGAATATGACAGTATCTCTTCCAAGGATTGTAGCAATCCCCATTGGAAATGTACGATCTCCTTTTTTTTTTTCTTTAAAAAAGTAGTGCTAATAGTAGTGATATAATTTAATCCTAAAAGAATATGTACTTCAACTTTGAACCTATAAACTGTTCAAACTGTCTCATACATACTATGTAAACCTCAGTTTTATTTTTTTAGATTAAAGAAACTTACTGAATTTATTGGGGTAACATTGATTAATAAAATTATACAGGTTTTAGTTGCATAATTCTGCAATACATCATGCATATATTGCATTGTGTGTTCACCACCCCAAGTCAAGTCTCCCTCCATCAGCATCTGTTCCCCTCTATCATCCTCCACCTCCTCTACCCTTCTTTCCCTTCTGCAGTCCCCACATTGTGTACTGTCTGTAAGTGTTTTGTGAATTTAGTTTTGTACAATCATCTTTCTTTATGGTTCAGTGATTTCCATTTACTAACTGTTAGTTTATACATTCTAAGAGTATTGGGGTTACAGTGGTTTTTTAAATTTGTTTGTTTTTATTGAGAGAGAGACAGGAAGGGAGAGAGATGAGAAACATCAACTGATAGTTGTGGCACCTTAGTTCTTCATTGATTGCTTTCTCATATGTGCCTTGACCAGGGTTCCCTAGCCGAACCAGTAACCCTTTGCTAAAGCCAACGACCTTGGGCTTTAAGCCAGTGACCTTTGGGCTCAAGCCAGTGACCATGGAGTCATGTCTATGTCCTTACACTCAAACTTGCAACCCTGTGCTCAAGCTGGTGAGCCCACACTTAAACCAGATGAGCCCACGTTCAAGCCAGCAACCTTGGGTTTTTGAACCTGGGTCCTCAGGGTCCCAGGCTGATGATGCTCTATCCACTGTGCCACTGTCTGGTCAGGCTGGGGAGGTTACTGTTTTTTTCATATTATAGTTTATATTTTATATCTAATATTAAAATTCTGTCAAACTAGAATTTTAAACCAACATGAAATATGTAATCTCTTTAGTTGTGTGGTGTCATTTTTAATTTTTTTTTAATTTCCCTATTTTGGTATGGCTGATTTTCTTTCCTATTTTGGCATACCCAGCACTCTGCAGTTGTCTCCAAAAGCAGGAATGTAATTTGATCTACGGGTTGTTTTGTTTGCTGACTTAGATGAGAATTCTTTTCATGAGCTATATATTGATCAGTTCTCATCTTAATAAATCTAGTCATTTATTGAACAATTAATACAGCCTTGTAAAGAGTTCCTAGAGTATTTCCATAAACCAGATAATTTTACCCTAGAACCACAAAGATTTATCAAGACAGATAAGAATGAAATAGTTGGTTAGGAGAGAGAGGAAATATCAAGCCTTCATACTCACATAGTGGAAAGATTCTCTCCACCCTTACAGATGAAAGATACACTGGCTCTCTGTTGAAATATTTTGTGCAATTTAGGAACCTTAGCTTTTTATAGATTTGAATTTTTATTGTTTAAAACATGAAAATTTAATTTAGGTGTATTCATATAATAATACTTTTACTTTTGTCCCTAATTCTTGTCTTTTTTATAAAAGTAAGAATGTTGGACGCTTGGGCTGTTTCCAGATCTTGGCTATTGTAAAAAATGCTGCAATAAACATGGTAGTGCATTTCTTCTTTTGAATCAGTGATTTTGTATTCTTAGGATATATTCCTAAAAGTGGGATAGCTAGGTCAAAAGGCAGTTCTATTTTTAATTTTTTGAGGAAACTCCATACTGTTTTTCACAGTTAAAAAGCTGTGGTACAATGGAATACTATGCAGCTATGAAAAATAAGGAAATCTTACCTTTTGCCATGGCATGGATGGACCTGGAGATTATTATGCTAAGTGAAATAAGCCAAGCAGAGAAAGATGAATATCATATGATCTCACTTATATGTGGAATCTAATGAACAAGGTGAACTGAAAAATGAAATAGAAACAGAGGCGGGGTCACGGAGCAGAGGGACAGCTGTCAAAGGGAAGGGGGATGAGGGGATAGAATCAGAGAAAGTGAAGGGATTGGTGAAATTATATATACATAATACATAGATACAGTTAACAGGACAGCAAATCCCAGAGGGAAGGGGGGGAGGGATGTAAGGGAAGGAGAACAAAGGGGGTATAATGGGGGAGAAGGGGGTAGGGTGAGCATGTTATATTGAGTGGGACACTTGAATCCATGTTAACACAATAAATTAAAATTAATTAAAAACAAAATAAGGCCCTGGCCATTTGGCTCAGCGGTAGAGCCTCAGCCTAGCGTGTGGAAGTCCCAGGCTGTATTCCTGGCCAGGGTACACAGGAGAAGCACCCTTCTGCTTCTCCACCCTTCCCCCTCTCCTTTTTCTCTATCTCTGTCTTTCCCTCCTGCAGCCAAGGCTCCATGGGAGCAAATTTGGCCCAGGCGCTGAGGATGGCTTCATGGCCTCTGCCTCAGGTGCTAGACTGGCTCCAGATGCAGTGGAACAATGCCCAAAGGGGCCTAGCATCACACCCTGGTGGGCATGCTGGGAGGATCCCAGTCAGGCGCATGCGGGAGTCTGTCTGTCTGCCTCACCCCTGCTTCTCACTTCGGAAAAAAAAAAATTTTAGAATTTCTATCACCCCTATTTACTTCTATGTTAGCTTTCTAAGACTCTCTACCGACTATGTTTTTTTTTTTGTTTATTTTTGCTTTTTTATTTTTTTTTAAGAGCAATAACTCACGGACATGGACAACAGTGTGCTGATTGCCTTGGGTAGGGTGGGAGGGTAGGTGGAGGAGTGGGTAAAAGTGGGATAAATGGTGATTAATGTAAACTTGACTTGGGGGAGTGAACACACAATATAGTGAACAAAAGATGTGTTGTAGATTTGTGCATCTGAAACCTGTATAATTTTTGTTAACCAGTGTCACCTCAATAAATTTAATTTGAAAAATGTTCTTTATACTGTAGACCATCTGTGTGTGCCATCCATGTAGGTTTCTCCATTGTTTTTGATATCATACTATCTTATATTTATCTGGCTTGATGTCTCTTTTTCACGCTCTTTGAAAGCTGGGTCCATAAATCTTCATTTGTGCGTTACCAGTTTCTAATTCTAAATTCTTTTATAAGTGCTTGTATTGATTACAACAATGAATGAATGATACTCTCAGAACTTCTAAGGATATCTGACTCTGCTGGAACCCAAATGCCCTTTTTGAGACAATTAAGAATGAATGAATAAAAAATGGTAAAAAACAACATGTACATATGCTTTCTGTTTGGTTCCATTGTAACATTTATAATTAATTTAGAGTTATACATTTTACATTATTTTATTGGCATTACTTATACCATCAGTTTTGTAGCTTTTTTGAAAAAAAATACAAAATAAACAAGTTTTTGAAAATTAATCTTTTATCTGCAGGTACTACTGAACGAGTGTGCTTGATCCAGGGAACAGTTGAAGCACTGAATGCAGTTCATGGATTCATTGCCGAAAAAATTCGAGAAATGCCTCAAAATGTGGCCAAGACAGAACCAGTCAGCATTCTACAACCCCAGACCACCGTTAATCCAGATCGCATCAAACAAGTGAGTGTTTAGTTGGGAAATCAAAGAGAAATATTCACAGCATAGTGTGAATTCCTTATAAAATAAGTCTTATAGCCTTAGTATATACAGTATTTTAATCCTAAAAATATTTAATATAAGAGTTGTCATTTATTTATTTAAAGACTATCAGACTCTCTTCCTTAGATTGATCAGTTGATTTATTTATTGAATTATTAATTTACTAGTGTAAACACTGAGGAGCAATTATTGACTCATTTCTATTGTGATTTATAGACACAAATTTGATAACTTATGAGAATTTACTCTAAAATTATATTAATTTTATTAAAAAAATTGAAATGAAACTATTTCCTCAGAATTTTAAATAACATTTTTGTATTATTTAGTCTTCAGAATAGTTATTAAATTATGCATATATGCTCCTATTGTGTTAATTTGTCATGTTCAACATTTTTTATCAACAAATATGTATAAGTATACTTTTCTGCCTAGCAAACAGTTATTTGTTACAAACCAACTATTAACATTCTGTATAACCTTTATAGTATATGTATGTTATAAAGGACCAATGTTCATTTTTAATGTGTGGAATTTTCTGTAACAATTTTTATTTGATAAAAGAGAGTATGAGTTTTTAAGTGTGAATAATGGCTGACATGATGTAGGAGAAAAATCACATTTTTTAATATTAAATAAGGTAAATTCTTCTCCATAAATAATTTAAATTCTTAAATTTATTTGATACATTATAATTATTGTTTCTGCCTTTGCCCTTTTATATTAACTACTTAATTTATGACCATACCATTAATAGACTGTGTCTTCAGAAGGAGTATACTCTTTATTAATTCAAAGAATATTTAGTTTATAGATTATTTATGTTTACTGTAATAAATTTGAAGTATAGCTCATAATTTTATTAATTTCATGTTTCTGAATTGAAAATATTATACTAAAAAGTGTTATGAATCTATTATAATTTTACCAATTAAGTAAATATGCTGATTATCACATACAAATGTAGAAGTTATCAATTAGATAATATATTTTCAAATTATAGGTTAATATTCTATTTTCTCTTAATTTCCATTTAAAGAAATCCTTGCAGGTTTAAATTATGAATAGGTTATTGTTATTCTACATGAAATTATTTATTTTATATTGTTTGTTAAAGTCAAAATGGTTCAATTTGATTTGTATACTCTTCACTATTTTTTAATAACATATCTTTAAATCTATACATATTAGAATGTAAATATTTTAAAGCTCCAGATATTAATAGACTTTTATTCTTAACAGCCATTTATAGTTTTATAGTTTTAGAATCTATACTAGGTAAATACAAATATATATATATATATTTGTATTTTTCCAAAGTTAGAAGCGGGGAGGCAGTCAGACAGACTCCCGCATACGTCTGACCAGGATCCACCTGACATGCCCAACAGGGGGCGATGCTCTGCCCATCTGGGGCGTTGCTCTATTGCCACTGGAGTCATTCTAGCACCTGAGGCTAAGGCCATGGAGCCGTCCTTAGTGCCCAGGCCAACTTTGCTCCAGTGTAGCCTTGGCTGCGGGAAAGGTAGAGAGAGACAGAGGAAGGAGAGGGAGAAGGGTGGAGAAGCAGATGGGCACTTTTCCTGTGTGCCCTGGCCGTGAATCGAACCTGAGACTTCCACATGTCAGGCTGATGCTCTATTGCTGAGCCAACCGGCCAGGATCAAAGAATATTTTTCAGACTAATACTTTGAAAGTGATTCCATGACTCTATCTAGATTTTAAATATATGAGTTTATTTAAAGACTTCTGGATTAAAATCACCTGGGGCTAATAATTTACAGAAGCACTAAAGTGTAGTGCTTGATTTTCTGCCCTAATCCAGCCTAGCATCCTTTTCTTTTGTAACTTCTGTGATGAAGTTCAGACATTTAGGGATTTGATGAACATCTCAATATTTTAAAAAATAAAACATACAATGTAGTTTGAGAAGTTTGATATCATTGGCAGCATGTTCAGGACAATGTTATGAATGAATTTTTATTATTTTTAGAATAATAAATAGCTAGCATCATCAAATAATAGTCTCTGAATCATTGTTAAACTTTTATCTATGGCAGTATGAGCTGTATTGGCTACCATATATTCAGTACCAAAGTATGAAAACCAGAATTTAAAAATGTTTGATTTATTATTTGACTTTTTCTGATACTATTTAAATTCAAGATAAATGTTAAAAAAAATAGAAATTGGTTTACTTTTGTTTATTTGCATTCTTGTAGGCCTTATAGATATTTATGGAATTAAAATTGTTTATTTGATATTTTCATGTAATTAATAATGTATGAAATAGAATATCGTTAAAAATATATCAGTAGAGTACACTAAATTTAGTAGGAAAATATATTTAAAACAAACACTTTTTTTGTAAATTAAAAATTGAAAAATTTACTTAAAATCTGAGTGAACACATTTCTAAGATATTAGTGATGAACAGAGTTGCTCTCATTATAAGATTCTCTAATTTTCTAGGCATCCTATTTTAGCAATATAAGACATTTATTGGATCATTTTCAAAATAGAATTCCAAAAATGTAAATTTAAATGACCATGATTTTATTTCTGAAGAAATTATGCTGGTTATTCAGTATAAAATAATTATGGCTAGAATAAATTATTTTCTACTAGAATAGATAAAAATATTTTATATGATGTTTTTATCTTTAATTTTAATACAAAGAATTATAACTTTTTATTTAGAATGGTAGTCTTTTTCTTAACTAATGATGTAACATTTATATTTAACTTTGGGCTTCAGTCCTCAAAGTTAATTTTTAAAATAACTTTTTTGAAACATTTTTTTTAGATTTTTCTAATAAAGATTGTGCAATTAATAAAATTAGAGGTTTTTTTTTTTTTTTGTATTTTTCTGAAGCTGGAAACGGGGAGAGACAGTCAGACAGACTCCCGCATGCGCCCGACCGGGATCCACCCGGCACGCCCACCAGGGGCGATGCTCTGCCCACCAGGGGGCGATGCTCTGCCCCTCCGGGGCGTCGCTCTGCCGCGACCAGAGCCACTCTAGCACCTGGGGCAGAGGCCAAGGAGCCATCCCCAGTGCCCGGGCCATCTTTGCTCCAATGGAGCCTTGGCTGTGGGAGGGGAAGAGAGACAGAGAGGAAGGAGGGGGGGGGGGGGTGGAGAAGCAAATGGGCGCGTCTCCTGTGTGCCCTGGCCAGGAATCGAACCTGGGTCCCCTGCATGCCAGGCCGACGCTCTACCGCTGAGCCAACCGGCCAGGGCCAATAAAATTAGAGTTTTAAAAATGCTGAAGCTGGAAAATAACTTTTGCATAGAGATGAATTAATGTTGAATATGAAATTATAGCTTTCCATAATAGTTGTTATTATGTGTCCATTGTTTTTATGATTGATAGTTATAAGGTTTTGCTTGCTAAAATAATAATAATTTGTACATAATCTGTATATAAAGATAATTTACATATAGTAGGAACTGAGAGTTAGTTCTAAACAATTAAAACTTGATTTAAAAGTTATAGTTTAGTGCTATATATTAAGGACTTTTAATAAAATAGTTATTCTGAATTATGCAATCTAGATACAGATGGTAACCAAATAAATTATATGAACTACCATATTCTGCCTAAATGAAACCTTCCCTTATTGACTGAACCAATTCTCAGACCAGAATAGTTTTTTAGGTGGTCTTATAAGTCTTTTATGTAGTGGAATGATGAAATCAAGCATGACAACCTCCCACCCAGCTTCAGATATTAGATGTGAAATATTCAATTCCTGATTCTCAAATGTGTTTTTGTTTTTTTATATAAAATGTATTTGTTTGCTAATACAGATAAACCCAATATTTTATATATTCGCAATGATCATAATATTTATTGAATAATCAAAATATTATGTAGTCTCTGTTCTTTAATCTTACCGTCAGGAGACTATAATGAGGTACATAATACCATTGTGCTTATTTTACAAGACAGTATACTAAGAAACAGATATGCACCAAGAGCTACTAAATCAATATTAGACATAACAATTTACATGAAGTATGCTATTTCTTATTTTTAGGACACAGAAAATTGAGACATTCAATAATTTTCAAATAATTTGGACCTTGTTTGCCTAGAAGCTCGGAACTCATTTCTAGACCTCTTCTTAGCCTAGATTATTTGATATATATATATATATATATATATATATATATATATATATATATATATTTTTTTTTTTTTTTTTTTTTTATTTCCACCTTTTAATGTTTTGAACTTTACACGTTATACTGTTTTTCACATGGGATTATTGAAACTTTCCCTCTTGTTGTAAGTCCCTCAAATACTCCTCTGGGTGTTTTTGTTTATACATGAGTTAGTATAATGAGCACCCCAAAATGGTAGAAACCACAAATCAGTATTATAGTTAGCATTTATTAATTTGCTTTGTCTATTACAGCTTTCAGCAATTTCTTTCCTTTTTGACTCAAATATACTTTTAAGAAATACTACATTGAGAAATGGTTATAGGCATGTAAAGAAATCTTTTATATTTTGAAAAATCAAATTAAGATGTCAAAAGTCTCATTTAACCCAAATAATTTTGCTTTCAATGTGAAAAATTGGCACAAATAGCACATAATTTATTTGTTCATTATTTAGTCAATCATGAATTTATTAAATGCTGCCTTAGTGAACTGCAAAATATATTAAATTGTAGCCCTTGTTCTCTAAAACTAGTTTGTGAGAGATGATAAATGCTTAAAATAATTTATGTAAGCATAAAACTATATTTATATACCAAAACTATAATGTAAACAGAGAAAAATGTAGGCTGGTGACATTTAGTGTTGTAAATTAGGTGAAGACTTGAACTGAATGTTGAAGATTGTATAGGAATTGCCTAATTAGTGAAGAAAGAAAAAAGTTCATTTTATCATGTGAAGCAATGTAGATTTGAGGAGAAAGATACTGTAACTGTTGAATAGTAAGGAGACTCTTATGACAGAGGTGGAACGTTTGTGTTGGGGTTTAGAGAATGTAATTTTAATAGGTAAAATGGGACAAGAGAATGGAGAGCCTTGGATGTCATACTGAGGGGCATCCCGTAGACTTCAGATTCTTCCTAATATTTCCCAAAAGAACCTTTTTGATTTTTCTGGCAGGTTATAAAAAACAGAGGGACTTCAGCAATTTTTTCTCTCCTGTGCTAAAAATCCAGACGGAATCTTAAGGTACTTGTAGATACAGCTAATAGGAGAAAAAGAACTGTGATGATTAGCTGAGTGTTCAACAATGCAGATCTTTAGATTTGAAGGTTTGTAAGATAATATTTTCTAAAACATTTTTTATGTAACATTCATAAATCTAGGATATGTCAGGCAAACACAGAAAAGTTTTGTGGTCAAGAATGAAGTATCAATAATAATGCTATGTATGTGGTGCTCATTCTGTTGCAGCACCAGTCACTGTGCTGTGCACTTTGCATGTTTTCGCACATCTCATCCATCTTCACAGAAATCCTATGAGATTGGCACAGAGTCCATGTTATACTTCAGGACGCTGATACTTAGAGGAATTGAGTGACTTACCCAAGGACGTGGAACTGCTAATTATCTTAACACTGGGCTTTTTGTTCTCCACATTTGAGTAATGCTGGTGAAACAAAGTCCAATAAATTTCTCTCTCCTGATGCTTTTCAAAGTCTTGAATAAACTTCTCTAAGAAAAGAACTTCCTTTAAAATAGAATGTCTCATGTCAGGGTGAAGTTAAGAGACTAGGCAATATTTTAAGAACAATATGGTGAACACTTCATCTCACTTTTGATTGTAAAACTTGAGACAAACGTATGAAAGTTAAAAGATATTTCAAAGTAAAATTTGTAAGGTTTTGGGACTGATTTGTTTTAGTTACAAAATGGTGAAGAAAGAATTAAAAAACAACTATATAACTTTGAATCTAGCAGAATGGTAAAACCTTAAAGCAAACAAGTGAATTTTAAGTACCTACTTGAGATATTTTTGTTTGTTTAAGGAAAGTTGAATTGCAAATAGTATGCTTTTTTCTTGAAGTAATCTTTGATAGAAACATAGGTGAGAATCTAAAACTGAAAATAAAGACTCTTGATTGCAGTAGAAGAGATAATGTCACTTGCTTCTTCATAGTGGGAGAGAAAAAAAGAAGCAAGCAAACGATCTAAAGAAGCAGTATCAGAAAAAGTAAGTGAAAGGCATTATAGCGGATGCCCAGGATCTGGAGCTGAACTGCCGGGATTCAAGTCTCGGCTTTTAAATTACTAGCTGGGTATTCTGGGGCAAGTTGTTTTGCTTCTTTATATCTCACCTCTTTACCTTAACATGGAGAGAGTAATAGTAATTTATTTCATAAGAATATTATATTAACTGAGTAAAACTATACCTTGTTCCTAGTAGGTGCTCTCTATAAATCATATATAGGAATTGAGTAATCTTTCCTGTCAGAAAATAAGGAGAGAAAGTTTAGGAAAGATGCTAAAAAGGATCAAATACCAAGAGAAAAAGATGAGCATAAGTATTATTTATTAAATAGGAAAGTATTGGAGATTTTAAAAGTTAATTCCAATCACATGGTAAGAGCAAAGTCATTATTTCCTAAAGCTAAAGAGGCTTGGTTAGGTAAAAAGAAAAAATGATGTGAAAAGTGGAAACTGCTGATTTGAAATTTTGGATATACAAGGAGAAAAGCACAAGTTAGATAGGAGAGGCTCATAAAACCCCTGCTACTCAAGAGGGAATGGCTTATGTTAAAGAATAAAAAGGAGCTTGAAAAAGCAGAGAAATTGGTGATGAGGTTACTAAGGGAACAAGATGACTCAGGAGTGGTGGGAAGCTACCACTGAGGGTGTTAAGATTCTATTCTGTGAAGAGTCTGAGTAGGAGATCACAATATTTTCTACAATGAAAAGAATGTGAAGATGGGGAAAAGGTGCTTTGGAAAACCGAAAAAGTTGTGATGAAGTCGATTGTAGTAAATAAAGAAGCTCTTTCTGGGAAATCATAATTTATTTTAAGTAATAAAGAATAGCGGTTGAAAGGAAGATAAAATACATGGGCTTGAATGGTTGAAAGAAGGATGTGAAGTATAGAATAGCTATTATGGGAAAATAAGCTGTGGAATAAAAATATTGTGAAAGACCTGTTGAAATTAGACAACACAAGTTTATATATTAGGGCTAAGTAATTCCAGAGAGCTCAGACATTGGAAAAAGAGGAGGATACTTGTCAAGATGAAAAACCAAAGGTTTATCCATTGGTTTTTATAGTGCAGTATATAGAGTTATTTAATAGAACATAAAACAGGTTTGGGAAGGTGATTACCGTATTTTTCGCTCCTTAAGACACACTGTTTTCCCCCCAAAAGTGGAGGGGAAAATGCCCATGTGTCTTATGGAGAGAAAAATACAGTACTTTATTAAATATTTTAACATACCATTTGGTTCAGAATATTTTTTTTTATTATTTTCCTCCTTTAAAGCCCTAGGTGTGTCTTATGGTCCGTGTGTCTTATAGAGCGAAAAATACGGTACTTAAGTAATGTTACTCAATTAGCTAGTGATACTGTAGATTCCAAATTACAACTGAAATTTGTTGTTCATTGTGCTGAATGTACCTCTAAATATCAGAAGTTCTTGATAACTGTTACTGTAGATTTGCTTGAAGGTAAGCTTTATCTGTTATAGAGTTTATTTATACTAATAGTCTCTGATCCACTAAAGCTGTCACTTGTTAACAGAAATATATTTTATAATTTCTAATTACCTTTTAAGTTCTATTCCCAAAAGCCTAGTTCTATCTATACTTAACTAATAAATGCCTGTTGTTAAATCTTGAATTTTTAAAAACTATGCTCCAAAGAATCCACTATTTTAAAATTATAAGATGCTTCAAATTTTTCTGCAATAGTAATTTAGCCTTTAATGTTTAATGCACAGTCCTTACACGTACATTCAGGTAAACAAAAGTATTCTTTTTCATTTGAAAAGTAAATTTGTAATTTAAAAAAAATTATTGCCCTTAATTGATAAATATAAAAAATACATTTTAGAAGTGTGTCCTTTGTAAATATTTATAACATATTTTAACATATTGTTTCTATATATTTAGTTACATCTTCATGATGTATATTAGAAAGTTTACTAAGTGATTTTTAACTTGAAACCACTAAACTTGAAGTCTGAATAGTAAGTAGGAGTAAACATTTAGTTTATAAAATATTAGGGAAACAAACATGTTGTACATGTATATTGTATAGTAAAATATTTCTTCTGGATTTTTCTGTTGAGAACACCTATCAAAGCTGTTGCATTAATTAATAAAATCTTATAAATTAAATGTATTATTTTACTATATTTACAATTACCTTTTTATTAGAACAGTTTTTGCAACTAGTATTTAAAAGATAAACTGAAATGCAGGCTTTTTGGAATCTATTGTTATAAGTTAATTTGTAAAAGGAAGAGACTTTTTTGAGTTTAACAGTATCTGTATGAATAATAGCTAGAAAACTCATCACATGTGTATTTCATGACATGTTCATTATTTTAGGAATTTAAGCCAAGGAAATATATTTAGAGACAATTTACTGTAATGTTGTGACAGTCATATTATCCCTTGAAATCCAAACTTACATAATTTTTACCTGTTTATTTAGAATATTATGCCTTAACTTTTTATGTTTAATAACCAAATCTTTAATGATTTTAAACACATTATTATTGTCCCAGAAGTTTAAAACTATTGTTTTTATTTCTGTGGGAAGGAAACAGTATTACAATTAAGGACAAAGTTGGTGAATCTCAGTTGTATCAATTATTAATGATACGTGCCCAATATTTTATACATGTGCCAAGCAGAAAGAAAGGTATTGATTAAATTGATAGAAGGTAATATTAATGTGACTTAAGATTCTAAGCCACTTGATATTACTACTTTTTTCACTTTTTAAAATTCTTTGTAATATTTTAAGACCTTGTTGAGAATTCACATCCAGGACAAGGTAGATGTCATTAGTGAACCTGTGGTACTTCAGGTTGATTTTACCCTGAAAGAAATAGAGGAGGAGCCCAACACACATACCTGTTCTTCTGTAGGTTAATGAACTTGGATTCAAAAGTACTGGGAGAAATAGACTCTAGATTTATTTCACATCTGTGTAGTCATCCTCATAATTAGATAAGGTTACTACAGAACAGATTTTTAAATGTATATTAACTACTCAGAGGAATTCTCAGCAATAGAAGTTGTAACCAAGATGAGAAATAAAATCTTTATTCTTCAATTCCTAGTAGCATGAAATTAATAATATCTTAAGTGCTAGCATAGTATCACAAGGAAGGGGCAAATTTTAGTGACAGAAAATTAAATAACAGGAATTTATTACAAAGAACACAATCAGAAAACAAAGGATTTGAAGATATTTTCTTCTTTTATGAGGTTTTACTTTTGAGTGTAGCCCCTGTCCCCCTTTTAAATATGATTTAACAAAAACCTTGGTGTAACTCAACATTAAGGCTAGTTTTCTCAAAGTATTTGAGGTTTTAACTTAGAAAGAACTAGGAATCCCTTGAGGACTGGACTATTTAAAGCATGGTCTGATGTTAGAAGCAATCTTACTTTGTTTTTGAAGAATAGTGAGTTAAGCCAGAGCCTATGAATTTCTTATATTTTCTTTATTCTTAACTGCTTTATTCTACCTGAATTAGAACTTTCAAATTTAAATGCATGAATATGACTATATCAAGTAATTTTATCTACTTTTCCTGAAATTGCTGAACCTTTAAAGTTATGCTTTTGCTCATATCTGAGTAATTTTGATGGTTATATATTAATATAAAACAATGTTTGTATAGAATTGTGTCTATACTATAAAATCACCTGTTTTACCAATTAAAAAGTATTATCTATTGAGGGTACTACTTAAGCAATGCTATTTGCTCAGTGAAAATAACTTTTTTAAAAAGAAAATATTACATTTTACACTTTAAGGTTATTCTTTTAGACACTACTCCATTTCAGACATGAGATTTTAAAATATTGAATGAATTATTCAACAATTCTACTATGATCTCATAAAATGTATTTAATGTGTAGTACGCATATGTGTTTAGAAGTGAAGTAAACATGATTCCTAACATTGTTGTGCTTATTTTCAACACAGGCTGATGATGACTACAATATATTAAACCCTTCATCTATATTAAATTTTTAGGTTTAGCATAAGTTATTAAAATATTGTGGCAATTTGTTAAAATGCTATTAGTTACTTGTTTATTAATATGAAGTTAATGTTTACATTTTCAGACGGGCTCTAAATTTATTAAAAATTAATATTTTAGAAGATAAGGTGATATTAAGAACTCAGAACTGCAAATTTAATTGCTTTTAAATATGGATCCCTAAATTCATGTGGAATCAACTTGTTGGTGATGTTCAACATATTAAGTAGGTGGATACTTTTATGCCAAAGTAAACTTCATTTCACCACTTCTTCCAATCCCCGACTGTATTCATTGATAGCAAAATGACTCTTTCAGTTTTACTCATTGAATTTCTTGAATTTTTGTTTGACATCTCTTTTCCCCCAAGAAAATAAAGGGAAAGAAAAGAGACTACTATTCATGAATATGGTCAGGATACCTTTAATACTCATGTGAATTTTTATCAGTCACCATCATGATTTCAAGTCATGAATTTATTTTTACATGCTTATTATGCATGCATATTTACATGCATTAGTTATTTAATTAATCTTATATTCCATTAAATTTGAATGAATAGGAGAAAAATTTGTCCATAGGATTTTGTTCTCGTTATATTACATTTTATTTTATTTTGTTTTATTTAAAAAATCAGTTTAAGGCTTATAAAGGTTGATTTGCTCCTGAACTGCTTTGTTCCCAGACATTGCCATCTTCCCCAACTACCACCAAGTCCTCTCCATCTGATCCCATGACCACCTCCAGAGCTAATCAGGTACAGTATCATCCTGTCATCTACACCATACTTTTCACGGATAATTAACTGCACACTGGGGAAAAGGATAATGGTGGGTTAAGGATGTATCGTTCATTCACATGTGTGTACCATGATCAGATTCCAAATAACCTGAGAAATATCAATTATTTCTGAAATTTTATATGCATTTTCAGCTTTAGATAAAAAATATATTCAGGTGGTAGACTACTAGAATTTTGGATTCTCCCCTTAAAATGATGATTTTATGGAGTTCTGAGGGTTATTTATTGAGTTGGTATTTATGCTCTCCCTTGTTTCTTCCCAGGATTCTTGGTAATAATTTAAGAATATTATATATGTAAAAAAATGTTTAAATATGACTTATTGAGCAAAGGTATATCTTTAAAAGTGAATGCATTTTTATTTGCCTTTTATTTCAGACATTCCTTGCTATATAAACAATTCTAAACTTTGGATAAAAAGCATTTGAAGCAATCTAAAAGTAACTGAAAATTGGTATTTGTGATAATATTAATGCTGTTTAACAATTCAGGAAATGATATTTTTCTTAGAATTTAATACTAGCATTTTCTTTGCTGGAGAGGCAAACTGCAAGTAGAAATATATTTTATTTGATTTGATGATTGTTTTGGTACTAAATATTTGTAGATCATTCTACAAAAATGTGGTTGATTTTGGCATATTAAAGGAAGTCATCTAAAATATTTTATGTAATTCAGTCATACTGTACTTTAACTTCACAATTGTTGGAAAAATTATTAAAGTGATTGAACATATTTTCATATTGTCTCAGTTGAGCTTCATTTAGGTGAGAAATTATATTTTCCTTAATATTTTTACTATTTTACTAATATAAGACCATATGGGATTATTTAAATATTAAATAAAGGCTGATCTTTTAAATACATTTTTTATAGAGGTGGCTAATAAATTATTTCCTTTGAACTATATTTGCTAAATATATTAAATGTGGCTTTTGCGTATCACCTAATATAAAGCTATTAGAACTATCTTACTCATTATTGATTCTAATACTTTTGTGACCTCAGGAAAAATCTTAAAATAATAACTGGAAACAAAACTAACAGAATGTTAGGAACTTTATTTTTATTTTATGAAGGAGCAGTCCCTCAGAGAAAAATACTTTATAATGCTCACATTTTATCACCTGTAATTTGGTTTAAAAATACACATCTCTAGTGCTGAAACCCAGCACTTCTCTTTGAAGGAAATGGTATTATATATAGTGAGAGCCAAGTGTGTATTATTGATGCATAAAATTTAAAAAGTATATACATATTTTCTCCACTTCATAGACCTTATCTATTATATGAGCTTTAATAGATGATATAGAATATTATTAGGAAAACAATTGACTTTATGTTTTTGACATTTCTCTTGTACTTCATTCTTATTTTTTCTAAACAAAAATAAGACAAATGAGTACAACTGCAATAAAAACAAAACTAATATTTTTGTCTATATAAAAGTAAAATATACTGGATTTAGAAAGAAAAATTTTGTCTTTGAAGTTAGATTTATATATTTCATTTATTTTGTATGAACATGTGAATTTTTATAAAATGAGTTATTTAAAGGGCTAATTATATCTTGAAGTTTACTAATATATTTTTATCCTCTAGATATATTACTACATCCATCTCTGCCAATCCAGTATTTTTCTAATTTAAAATAATAAGTCATTTGTGATTTAATTCTTTGTCCACTATACTCAGTTCTATTTATTAAATGTATCTTACTTATAGGTAAAATATAAAAGAGTAAAACAAAATCCTTAAATTTATTTAAGAAATTATACTTATCATCCATATTGATGTTATTAGTAGTTTTATTCCCTACAATATTTCCCAATAGATTCTATTTGTGTTGTAAGGTAGAAGGTAATATGGTTTTTGTTGTTCATAGGTCACAGTTGTTTCTGGTATATAATCCTAATTAAATCAGTATCACTTTATTGTATAGACTTAGACCTATAAGGGTAATTGGGCTAGAAAAATGGGTTCTAATACGATAATATTAAACCCTGCCTCCATAATTAAAAGAGACTTTTAAACCTAAAAGAAAATAATTTTTATTAGTGGTTTAAGTACTTTATTCTTACCTAGCAATTTAGCATCTATATCTCCAGTTTTTTTTAATTTGTATTTATTGATTGATTTGAGAAAGAGAAACATTGATTTATTGTTTCACTTCTTTGTGCATTTATTGATAGTTTTTATATGGACCCTGAACAGGGATCAAACCTGCAATCTTCGCATATGGGGACGACACTCTAACCATTTAAGCTACTGGACCAGGGCTATCTCTTCTTTTATAACTGGAAGAAATGATATAAACTCAGAGCATTCCATTAAAATTTAAAAATTATTATTTAATGTGTTCTAGCTAACATGATACCCATTGCTATTAAAAGTAGCTAAAAAAAATTTTTAGGTGAATTTTTATAAACCAATATAAAATGCATCCAGACTGTCATTTTCATTTTTGTTAGTTCTTTTAAAAACTGAGTTATGATTGAGTTCCATTTCCAGAGTAGTTTGTCTATGTTACAAACTAATGTGATAAAAAGAAATTAGGGACTATTAATATTAAAATGAAAAAAAAAAGTGCAGTAAGTACATCAAAGAGTTTTATCTTCAGTTTCAATATTTAAAAATCCTTTCCATTATTTTTTAAATGACTACATGTTTTAATACATACTGAATTTTACATTTCCACAGATCAGACTGACAGCTAATACCTACACAATTGTGGCTCTATAGTAATAGCCTCTGAAAATGGAAGGACTATCATCTGAGAAGCCTAATAGAATGGAGTCTAAAGTTAAGATTGGAGCCAAATTGCCTATGATGACATCTTTGTTCTGCCACTTACTTGCTGAGTAAATTGAGTTCAGTTTTTCTGTTTTTTAAATTAAAATAATAATAGCATAGGGTCGAAGCAAAAAAAAATAAATTCATTAGCTATTCTTAAAACATATAGTTTCTAGAATGTAATAATCACCACATTAGATTATGTTAATTTTATTTTTTCTGAAAAAATTGTCCTTTACAATACTAAACGATATAGCATATAGTATATAAAAACTGTTCTATCTGTAAAGAAAAATCCTAAGTATTATTGCTGCTATTTCAACACTGAAATATTTCTGTAATCAAAGTCTATATGTTTTAAGATAGCTTAAACTACTCAAATTATTTTCTTCTCTAGTGATAGTACTGTTACTTATTGTACAATCAATAAATCAAATATATTATTTTCCTTTGAGAAAGAAAATATTAGTAAGGCTAACAGTCTATATAGCAAGATGCAAGTTTGATATTTTTTACAGATGCAATTATAAATATGAAGCAAATATAAAGACAATTACATTATTTGAGTGATGTGTTTAAACTTTAAAAAAATAAGTCACTTGATTTAATCAGTTTTAGTTCATGCTAAATTTTTTAGCCACTTTAAAATTCAACAAACTGGCTTTATTAATCAGTCAATGGTGCTAAAAACTAAATGTCAGCCTTGATTTTTGTTTCCTGAGTGTTAGCTCTCCTGGGCTTGTTTCTCAGATTTCAGGAAAAGATAAAAGAGTGATTTCAGAAGTATGTGTTATTTGGACATTCATTTATTTATGTACTGATAAATTTGAAATTACATATCAAAATATATAAGAACAAAGGAAAAATAGTTAACTCATATATAGCACCTTTGCTATAGTAATAGAAAACCACAAATAGAACTCATGGTCTTACTTTAAATTCATGGCCACAGATCTCAAATCGGCCCTTAATGTTGTCAGATAATTATTAGCCCATTCACTTCTTTACTCTCATTATCTTCTTTCAATCTCTGTATTAGTTTTGTGTTACTCTGTAACAAATTACCACAAACTTAGTGGATCAAACAGCACATGCTTATCATCTCATAGTTTCTATGGGCACCATTTAGCTGGGTCCACTGCTCATGGTCTCACTAAACTTATCAAAGGTTTGGCTGCAGTGCTTTCTCTAGAAGCTTGACTAGAGACAGTCCCCTTTTAAATTCATCCAGGTTGATGGCAGCATTTAGTTCATTGCAGCTGTATGACTGAGGGCCTAACTTCTTCCTGTTGGTCAGCAAGAGGCAACCCTCAGACTCCGGAGGCTGCCCAAGTTTTCTGCCCTGTGACCCTTTCTACAGCACTTGACAACTTGGCTGTTTGCTTCTAGCAAAGCTAGCAGGAGACTTTTCACTGTGTGCTGGCAAGATAGGGTGTTATATATTGAACCTGATTGCAGGAGTGACTGACTTCTCACTTCCTTTACCATACAGAATAATCAAATCATAGTAGTGACATTCTGTCCCTTGGCTGTATTTTGTGGTTTAGAATCAAGTCAATGGACACCTATACTCAAAGGCAGGGGGCGGGGGGTCAAGCAAGGTATAACACCAAGGATGTATCCAAGAATTGTCCCTACCACAATCCCCATTATTTCTTGCTCTTTCCTCAATCACAGCTGATGATCTTAATTATCTACTTCATTAAGAAGAATGAAGCAATCAAAAAAATCCTTTCAGAAACTCACACCAGCAAATATATTTAATCAGCCAGCATTTATACACACATATTCCACCTTCTCATCAATTATCATTGGAAAACTTTCCTGCTCCTTTCTAAAACCAAGTAGTTTTTGTTGTACATTATACCTTGTCCTAGAAGTTCTACCTCTTATATCCTTTATCTGTGAAGTTTTTTGTTCGTTTTGTTTTGTTTTGCTCAATGGGATTATTTTTATTAGCATACATATATCTTTTTTTCCCCTGTCTTAAAAGGCAAAACTTTTTTTTAAATTAATTTTAATGGGGTGACATTGATAAATCAGGGTACATATGTTCAGAGAAAACATCTCTAAGTTACTTTGACATTTGATTATGCTGCATTCCCATCATCCAATGTCCAATTGTCTTCCGTCACCTTCTAACTGGTTTCTTTGTGCCCCTTCCCTCCTCCTACCTCCTCCCTCTCCTCCCCCCACCCCGTAACCCCCAAACTCTTGTCCATGTCTGAGTCTCATTTTTATGTCCCACGTATGTATGGAATTATATAGTTCTTAGTTTTTTTTAATTTACTTATTTCGCTCAGTATAATATTATCAGGGTCCATCCATGTTGTAAATGATCCGATGTCATCATTTCTTATGGCTGAGTAGTATTCCATAGTATATACATACCAAAGCTTTTTAATCCACTCATCCACTGACGGACACTTGGGCTGTTTCCAGGTCTTCACTACCGTGAACAATGCTGCCATAAACATGGGGTGCATTTCTTCTTTTCAAACAGAGCTATGGTGTTCTTGGGGTATATTCCTAAAAATGGGATAGCTGGGTCAAAAGGCAGTTCTATTTTTAATTTTTTGAGGAATCTCCATACTGTTTTCCACAGTGGCTGTACCAGTCTGCATTCCCAACAGCAGTGCAAGAGGGTTCCCTTTTCTCCACATCTTCGCCAGCACTTATTCTGTGTTGTTTTGTTGATGAGCGCCATTCTGACTGGTGTGAAATGATATCTCATTGTGGTTTTAATTTGCATTTCTCTAATGATTAGTGATGTTGAGCATTTTTTCATATGCCTATTGGCCATCTGTATGTCCTCTTTGGAGAAGTGTCTATTCATTTATTTCGCCCATTTTTTGATTGGATTGTTTGGTATTGAATGTTACAAGTTCTTTATAAATTTTGGTTATTAACCCCTTATCAGACATATTGTTGAATATGTTCTCCCATTGTGTAGTTTGTCTTTTTATTCTGTTCTTATTATGTTTAGCTGTGCAAAAGCTTTTTAGTTTGATATAGTCCTATTTCCTTATCCTGTCTTTTATTTCATTTGACGGTGGAGATAAATCAGCAAATATATTGCTGCGAGAGATGTCAGAGAGCTTACTGCTTAATGTTTTCTTCTAAGATACTTATGGTTTTATGGCTTAGATTTAAGTCTTTTATCCATTTTGAGTTTATTTTTGTGAATGGTGTAAGTTGATGGTCTAGTTTCATTTTTTTGCAGGTAGATGTCCAATTTTCCCAACACCATTTGTTGAAGAGGCTGTCTTTACTCCAATGTATGCTCTTTCCTCCTTTATCAAATATCAGTTGTCCATAATAGTGTGGGTTTATTTCTGGGTTCTCTGTTCTGTTCCATTGATCGATATGCCTGTTCTTATGCCAGTACCAGACTGTTTTGAGTACAATGGCCTTGTAGTATAACTTGATATCAGGAAGTGTGATACTTCCCACTTTATTCTTCCTTTTCAAGATTGCTGAAGCTATTCATGTTCTCTTTTGATTCCATATAAATTTTTGGAATATGTGTTCTATATCTTTGACATAAGTCATTGGTATTTTAATTGGTATTGCATTGAATTTATAAATTGTTTTGGGTAATATAGACATTTTAATGATGTTTATTCTTCTTAACCATGAGCATCGTATATGCTTCTACTTGTTTGTATCTTCCCTGAATTTTTTATCAATGTTTTATAATTTTCCGAGTACAAGTCTTTAATCTCCCTGGTTAAATTTATTCCTAGGTACTTTATTTTTTTGGTTGCAATACTGAAGGGGATTGCTTCCTTAATTTCTCTTTCTGACAGCTCATTGTTAGTGTATAAAAATGCCTCTGATTTCTGAGTATTCATTTTATATCCTGCCACCTTGCTGAATTCATTTATCAGGTCCAGTAGTTTTCTTACTGAGACTTTAGGGTTTTCTATATACAATATCATATCATCTGCAAATAATGATAGTTTTACTTCTTTTCCAATTTGGATGCCTTTTATTTCATTTTCTTGTCTGATTGCTGTGGCTAGGACTTCCAAAACTATGTTGAATAGGAGTGGTGAAAGGGGGCACCCCTGCATTATTCCTGATTTTAAGGAGATTGATTTTAATTTATGCCCATTGAGTATGATATTGGCTGTTGGTTTGTCATAGATGGACTTTATCATGTTGAGGTATGTTCCCTGTATTCCCACTTTGCTTAGAGTTTTGATCATGAATGGGTGCTGGATTTTATCAAATGCTTTTACTGCATCTATTGAAATTATCATGTGGTTTTTCTCCGTCTTTATGTTTATGTGATGAATCACATAGATTGATATGCGAATATTGTACGAGCCTTGCCTCCCCAGAATAAATCCCAGTTGATCATGGTGTATGATTTTTTTCATGTATTGCTGGATCTAGTTTGCTAATATTTTGTTGAGGATTTTAGCATCTATATTCATCAGGGATATTGGCTTATAATTTTCTTTCTTTGTGTTGTCTTTGCCTGGTTTTGGAATCAAAATTATACTCGCCCCATAAAAGGACCTTTGAAGTCTTCCTTCCTCTTGAATTTTTTGAAATAGCTTGAGAAGGATAGGAGTTAGTTCTTCTTTGAATATTTGGTAGAATTCACTTGTGAAGCCATCAGGGTCAGGACTCTTCTTTGTTGGTAGTTTTTTTATAACTATTTCAATTTCATTTGTTATAATTGGTCTATTTAGGTTTTCTGATTTTTCCAGATTAATTTTTGGAAGATTATATGTTTCAAGGAATTTGTCCTTGAATCTAGGTTGTGTAGTTTTTTGGCGTACCGTTCTTCAAAGTATTTTCTTACAATATCTTGTATTTCTATTGTGTCAGTTGTGATTTCTCCACTCTCATTTCTAATTTTATTTACTTGAGTCCTCTCTCTTTTTTTCTTGGTAAGTCTGGTTAAAAGTCATTGATTTTTGTTTACTTTTTCAAAGAACCAGCCCCTGGTTTCATTGACCCTCTGTATTGTTTCTTTAGCCTCGATGCCATTTATTTCTGCTCTGATCTTTATTATTTCCTTCCTTCTACTTTCTGTTCTTTTTCTAGTTCTTTTAGACGCAGGGTCAAGTTGTTTATTTGAGCTTGTTTTAGCTTCTTAAGGTATGCCTGTAATTCTTTGAACTTCCCTATCCGACTGCTTTTGCTGTGTCCCATAAATTTTGAGTTGATATATGTTCATTATCGTTTGTTTCTATGAATTTTTTTATTTCTTCTTTGATCTCATTGTTAACCTATTCATTATTTAATTACATGCTATTTAGTTTCAAAGTGTTTGAGTATTTTTCAGTTTTTCTGTTGTGGTTGATTTCTAGTTTCATGCCACTGTGATCAGAGAAAGTGCTTGATATGATTTCAATTTTCTTAAATTTGTTGAGACCGCTTTTGTGCCCTAACATTTGGCCTATCCTAGAGAATGTACCATGAGCACTTGAAAAGAATGTATATTCTGCTGCTTTAGGGTGAAAGGTTCTGAAGATATCTATTAAATCCAGTTGATGTAGTATGTCTTTTAAGTCTGCAGTTTCTTTGTTAATTTTCTTTCTTGAGAATCTATCTAGTGATGTTAGTGGGAATTGAAATCCCCTACTATTATATCATAGTATTGCTGTTGATCTTGCCCTTTAAATCCATCAAAGTCTTCTTTATATATATATATTTAGGTGCTCCTATATTAGGTGCATAGATATTTATAACAGTTATATCTTCCTGTTGGATTGCTCCCTTTATCATTATGTAGTGACCTGCTTTATCTCTTATTATAGCCTTTGTTTTAAAGTACATTTTGTCTGATATAAGTATTGCTACCCCAGCTTTTTTTTCATTTCCATTTGTGTGAAATATTTTTTTTCATCCTTTTATCTTCAGTCTATGTGCATCTTTTGTTTAAAGGTGTGTGTCTCTTGTAGACAGCATATGTATGGGTTCTGTTTTCTTATCCACACAGCTACCCTATGTCTTTTGATCAGATCATTTAAACCATTTACTTTTAAGGTTATTTTTGATATGTAGATGTTTATTGCCATTTTATTCTTTAAAACTGTATTCCTCTTTTGCTATATATTTTTTCTCCTTTGATGAGTTTACAACAGGCCCCTTAGCATTTCTTGCAGCATTGGTTTGGTTGTAGTGAATTCCTTGAGTTTTTTTTTTTTTTTTGTCTGTAAAGCTTTTCATTTCTCCTTCAATTTTAAATGATAACCTTGCTGGATAAAGTAGTCTTGGTTGTAGGCTCTTGTTCTGCATTACTTTGAATATTTCTTGCCATTCCCTTCTGGCCTTAAGTGTTTCTGTTGAGAAGTTGGAGGTCATCCTTATGGGGGCTCCTTTGTAGGTGACAGTCTTTTTTTCTCTAGCAGCTTTAAATATTTTCTCTTTATCACTTAGCTTTGGTATTTTAATTATGATGTGTCTTGGTGTAGATTTCTTTGGGTTTCTCTTTAATGGAGTTCGCTGTGCTTCTTGAACTTGTGAGTCGTTTTCCTGCCTTAATTGAGGGAAGTTTGCAGCTATGATATGTTTGAACAAAGTCTCTATCTCTTGTTCTTTCCCTTCTTCTTCAGGAGCCCCTATGATGCGGATATTATTTCTCTTCATGTTGTTACAGAGCTCTCTTAGAGTTTCCTCGGACTTTTTGTGTCTCTTCTTTTTTCTGCTCTGCTTCCATGCCTTCATTTATCTTGTCCTCTAACTTGCTGATTCGATTCTCAGATTCATCCATTCTGCTTTTAATTCCTTCCATTATGTTGTTCATTTCTGATATTGTATTTGTCATTTCTGTCTGATTCTTTTTTATTATTTTAATGTCCTTTTTTATGTTTGCTATCTCTATATTTAGGTGTTCGTAACAACCATCTATTGTTGTTCTAAGATCTTTGAGCATCCTAACAACCATTATTTTAAACTCTGCATCTGGTAATTTGGTTATATCTGAGTCATTCAGGTCCTTTTCTAGGGATTTCTCTTGATTCATTTGTGTTGCATTTCTCTGCCTTTTTATTTTGTCTGTGTAAAAGAAGGTTTTGGCCACTTGTGTCCACTGGGTGTGGCCTCTGTGTTCCTTAGGTGTGGTCTGTCTGTAGGCCTGCTACCCCTCTACTGTTGCTGCCTAGGGTGTTCGGGTATGGGCGTTGCTTCTGCCTGCCCACTGGGGCTGTTGCTGTGGTTTTCTCCTCTCCTTCATGGGAGTGGCTGTGATCACGTGCTCAGCTGTACAAGCTTGGTGGCCTTGGCCTTCGCCCCGCCCCCACAGGTGTCTTTATGCTCGGCCCTGAGTGCAGGGGTGAGCACCTTTGCTCAGCTGCCAGTCTCTGCCTGATTCCGGGCTTTTGCCCTGCCCCTGCAGGAGGAGCCTACTCATGTGATGGCTGCAAGCCTTGGCTCCACAGGCCAGGCAGGACTGCGTGCCCATGCTCAGTAGTGGGACTCTGCCTGTTCTGGGCTTTTGACTCCACCCCTGTGGGAGGAGCCAGCTCCCAAGTCAGGCACAAGCCTTGGTTCTGCAGGCAGGCAAGGCTGTGCTCCTGTGCCCTTGCTTAAGGGCGAGTCTCCGCTCCTTCCTGGGCTCCTGCCCTCTCCACGCAGGTTGGATTGCAGGCAGCCTGAAGCTGGGCTTGACCACTTTTCCATGTCTCCTCTGTCCCAGCCCGGCAAGACTAAGCTCACACCTGGGCCTCAGTGGTGGCCAGTCGGCTTCTGCCCTTGCCGACTAAACCGCGCTACCGCGTCCAGCCACCGTCCACCGTCAGGCGATCCCTCAGCTGTGTGGGTGGGGGCGCTACAGCTCAGACCCTAAGACTCACTACTGTAGTCCCAGAAGCTCCCTTCTTCTAAGTGACTCTGCTCTGAGTGCTGCGGGAGAGCTTGTTTGGCTGGTGTCCTGCTTCCCTTTTCTGGTATTGCTGTTTCCAGGGGAAATATTCACTTCAGATTTGGGTAGTGACTCATCCCAGGGGTTAGGGTAGCTGTCTCTCAAAGTGTTTCTCCCTGTGCCTCCTAGATTACACTCTCTTCCTGCTACTCGCTCCTCTCCTCTCTCCCTGCCCCCCGGACCCCCAGGTGAGTGGTTGTGAGAGAGGTTTTCTGCGCGGTCCCTTTAAGAAGAATCCTGGGTCTAAGAAATCAGTCTCTTTCTCACAAACAGTATCCTGTCTTGTTTCCAGCTAAATACTGTCCATACACCTCTTCTAGGCTCTGGGCCTGCAGGCTGGGGCTCTGTTCCTGGGACTCAGGACCCTCCCCTCTCTGCTAAACTCACTTCCCGCCACGCGAGTCTCTCCTGGCTGCTGTTCGCTCAGGGAGCTGGGCAGCCCGCTCCGCGTTTCCACTTTTCCTACCAGTCTCAGTGTGGCTTCTTCAGTGTTTCTTGGTTGAAGAGTCCTCTTAGTTTAGTCCAACGGTTTTCAACCTGTGGGTCGCGACCCCAGCAGAGGTCAAATGACCAAAACACAGGGGTCGCCTAAAGTCATCGGAAAATGCATATTTTATTTACTAAACTGCTGGTTTAGTCCAAAGTTGGTTTTTCCAGATGATGGTTCTTTTTTTTTTTTTTTTTTTTTTTTTTTTTATTTAGAAAATTAAATTTATTTTATTTATTTATTTTTTTTTCCCTATTTTTAACTTTATTTTCATTCTTTTTTTTTTTTTTTTTAAATAAATTTTTATTAATGGTAATGGGATGACATTAATAAATCAGGGTACATATATTCAAAGAAAACATGTCTAGGTTATTTTGTCATTAAATTATGTTGCATACCCCTCGCCCAAAGTCAGATTGTCCTTCGCCACCCTCTATCTAGTTCTCTGTGCCCCTCCCCCTCCCCCTAACTCTCCCCCTGTCCTCCCTCCCCCCACCCCTGGTAACCACCACACTCTTGTCCATGTCTCTTAGTCTCATTTTTATGTTCCACCAATGTATGGAATCATGTAGTTCTTGTTTTTTTCTGATTTACTTATTTCACTCCTTATAATGTTATCAAGATCCCACCATTTTGCTGTAAATGATCTGATGTCATCGTTTCTTATGGCTGAGTAGTATTCCATAGTGTATATGTGCCACATCTTCTTTATCCAGTCTTCTATTGAAGGGCTTTTTGGTTGTTTCCATGTCTTGGCCACTGTGAACAGTGCTGCAATGAACATGGGGCTACATGTGTCTTCACGTATCAATGTTTCTGAGTTTTGGGGGTATATACCCAGTAGAGGGATTGCTGGGTCATAAGGTAGTTCTATTTGCAGTTTTTTGAGGAACCACCATACTTTCCTCCATAATGGTTGTACTACCTTACAGTCCCACCAACAGTGAATGAGGGTTCCTTTTTCTCCACAGCCTCTCCAACATTTGCTATTACCCGTCTTGTTGATCATAGCTAATCTAACAGGTGTGAGGTGGTATCTCATTGTAGTTTTGATTTGCATTTCCCTAATAACTAATGAAGCTGAGCATTTTTTCATATATCTGTTGGCCATTTGTATCTCTTCCTGGGAGAAGTGTCTATTCATGTCTTCTTCCCATTTTTTTATTGGATTGTTTGTTTGTTTGTTGTTGAGTTTTATGAGTTCTTTGTAAATTTTGGAAATTAGGCCCTTATCTGAGCTGTTGTTTGAAAATATCATTTCCCATTTAGTTGGCTGTCTGTTTATTTTTATATCAGTTTCTCTTGCTGAGCAAAAACTTTTTATTCTGATGTAGTCCCATTCATTTATCTTTGCCTTCACTTCTCTTGCCATTGGAGTCAAGTTCATAAAATGTTCTTTAAAACCTAGGTCCATGAGTTTAGTACCTATGTCTTCTTCTATGTACTTTATTGTTTCAGGTCTTATATTTAGGTCTTTGATCCATTTTGAATTAATTTTAGTACACGGGGACAGGCTGTAGTCGAGTTTCATTCTTTTGCATGTGGCTTTCCAGTTTTCCCAACACCATTTGTTGAAGAGGCTTTCTTTTCTCCATTGTGTGTTGTTGGCCCCTTTATCAAAGATTATTTGACCATATATATGTGGTTTTATTTCTGGGCTTTCTATTCTGTTCCATTGGTCTGAGTGTCTATTTTTCTGCCAATACCATGCTGTTTTGATTATTGTGGCCCTATAATATAGTTTAAAGTCAGGTATTGTAATGCCCCCAGCTTCATTCTTTTTCCTTAGGATTGTTTTGGCTATTCGGGGTTTTTTATAGTTCCATATAAATCTGATGATTTTTTGTTCCATTTCTTTAAAAAATCTCATAGGAATTTTGATGGGAATTGCATTAAATTTGTATATTGCTTTGGGTAATATGGCCATTTTGATTATATTTATTCTTCCTATCCAAGAGCAAGGAATATTTTTCCATCTCATTGTATCTTTTTCGATTTCCCTTAACAATGCTTTGTAATTTTCATTATATAGGTCCTTTACATTCTTTGTTATGTTTAAATACAGTAAGGTCGCAGGATACAAAATTAACATACAGAAGTCCATAGCCTTTCTCTATGCCAACAATGAAATATTAGAAAACGAACTCAAAAAAATAATCCCCTTCAAGATGATGGTTCTTAAAATTAGTTTGTAATCCACTTTGGTTCTGGGAGGTGGGAGTTGGTACGTCCGCCTACTCCATCGCCATCTTGTCTTCCTATAATTAAAGGCAAAACTTTTAATTCCATTTCCCCTGCCAGCTAATTCCCTAATTTTTGTACTCCTTTGTAGTAAAACTCACAAAAGTATTTCTTCTAAACTCTGTGTTTTGATTTCTGTCTTCCCATTTTTTTTAACTCCCCTTCACTCAGGTTTTTACCTTCACCATTGAACCAAATAGTTTTTCTAAGGACATCAGTGATGACCATGTTGCTAGTTCCAGTGGTTTATTCTCAATCCACATGTTAATTGACCTACCAACAAGATTTGTCATAATTTATCACTTGTACTTCCTTGGTATACTTTCTTTATTTGACTTCCAAGATACTATACACTCTTGGTTTCCCCCCTGCATTATGCCATGCATTTCATCTCAGAATCCTTTGCTAGTTCATCCCCTCATCTCACTTAATGTTGGAGTGCTCCAGGCTTTAATACTTGACATTTCTTCTGTGTTTATACTTTTCACCTAACACCATAGTGTTATGTGCTAAAATCGGCAAAATGTATGTCTCCAGTGAGAGGCAGGTGCACTAATAGAGCCTAAGCCATAATATTCTTCATCTGCCCTGGTTTATTACAAGAACCAGTGCATCTAAGTTTGTGTCCATAATTGTGGATATATTTTCCAAAGATGTCCCCTAAAATTGTATAGATTCAGGCCCCAGTAATGTGGCTGCATCTCTAATCCAGATCTTGCAGGGAAACTACAGACTATATTCAATTTGTTCCTTCATATTTCACTTGTATATCTAAATGGACATTTTAAATTCAACAAGTCCAAAAGTACTCCCAAACTACGACACCTAAAGCCTTTACCATTTCTGTTGAGGTAACTTTGTACATCCACTTATTCATATCAAAAATCTTATATCCATATTATCTCTGTTTAGCACCTCAAATTTACTGTGTGTGTGCGTATGCATGTATGTATAGATCAATGGTCGGCAAACCGTGGTTTGCGAGCCACATGCGGCTCTTTGGCCCTTTGAGTGTGGCTCTTCACAAAATACCATGTACCCTAATTCAGTTAATAACATGTACCTACCTATATAGTTTAAGTTTAAAAAATTTGGCTCTCTAAAGAAATTTCAATTGTTGTGCTGTTGATATTTGGCTCTGTTGACTAATGAGTTTGCCGACCACTGGAGATAGAAAGAGAGATTTTAGATAGGTAGGTAGATAGGTAGGTAGGTAGGTAGGTAGGCAGGTAGATGATAGATAGATAGATAGATGGATAGATAGATAGATAGATAATGTAAAATTTTAACCACATCTTATTACATCTACTGTTTCCGTAGTCAAAGTATGAATTATTGCAATAGCCTCTATATAGGTATTCCTGCCTTCTATCCTTGTCTCCAAAGTCTCTTCTCCACTGAGCAGACTGAGTATTCTCTTTAAAATAGGTCATTTAAAAAATTTCTTTGCCGGTTTCTGCAGTACTTCTTTATTTTACTCAGTAAAAGCCAGTATCCCAAAACACCATTCATTAACTTACAAGATCAGGCCCTTGCCACATTACCTCTTTTACTTCATCTTCTACCACCCACACCTCACCCACTCTGCCCCAGCCAAACTGACCTGCTTGCTTTTCCTTGCACACATTAGGTATGTTCTCACCTCAGTATTTTCCTCCTGCTTTGCTCTCTGTGTGAAATTCTCCTATTTTAGAAATCGCTTGGCTAACATCTTACAGCCTTCTAGTCTTTGTTCAGAATTCGTCTTCTCAATAAGATCTACCAGACCTTATTTAATACTACAACCTGATTTTCCCTTACCTCAGTACTCCTGATTCCCTTTATCTTGTCGTGTTTTTTCCATTGACTCATAGACCACTATATATTTTGCTTATTATATTTATTATGTGTTGTATGTCTTGCTTCCCTAGAAAAGAAGTTGTTTAAGAACAGAGATCTTTGTTTTATTCTGTGATGTATCCAAGCAATAGCCTGGAACATAATAGGTTCTCAATAAATCTTTCTTGAATGACTAGTATTAGTTGGAAGTATAGGCTCATAGAATGTATACTTTAAAACTTATTTTTTTATTTTTGAAAATCTTTTCTTGAAATGAAATTTTGCACAGAAGTTCTCTAAAAATATAAATGAACTGGAATAAGAATACTTTGATGGAATTAGTAGTTTAAGTTAATAGAACATAGCCTCCTTTGTTATACTTCTGTTTTATTTCTTGTAGTGTGTAGAGCACAATTTAAAAGCCAATCAGACTCTTATCTCTAGTATTATCATAATTATCCAGCAGAATATTAAAATTAAATTTCATTTTCTTTATATGTGTGAATTATGTGTGTTTATATTATGCCAGGGTAGTGTTCTTTAGGAGTCTCTATAAGAAAGTCTTAGAAAAATAGAAATGCAAATGCTCTAGTTTTAAATGAACTTACTAACTTTTTAATGCACATTAGATTTTAATGTACTTGGCTCACTAGTATGGTGAACCTTTTAAAATTGCTGATATTTGTGTGCAATGTCTTATGGCTCAATTTAGTGTATATCATATGCATATCTAAATCTGCCAAAATTCCCAAGAATAAAATGAACTGAAAAGCATAGAATACATATTAAGAGAATGTACAATTTCATATAAGGACATAAAACATTACCTTAATAAATAGACTTACAATGATTTTGGAAGGAAAGATGTAATATCATAGAAATATCAATCCCTTTCAATTAAAATATAACTTTTTTTTCATTTCTTCCCCAATTTTTACAGTTTCCTGGGAGAAAGAAACAAGACAAAATGATTTTTTATATATTTTAAATGTTTATTTTATTGATTTTAGAAAGAGGAAGGGAAAGAGAGGGAGAGGCAGGAACATCAGTCTGTTCCTGTATGTACCCTGACCAGGGATTGAACTGGCAACTTCTGAGCTTTGGGATGATGCTCTAACCAACCAAACTACTCAGTCCAGGACAAAATGATTTTAATTTTAAACAAAAAATAAGTGCTTGAAACTTATCATGATATGATTCATGAAATAATTACCAAGAAAATACTTGTATGAGATGATATATTTCATTCAGTATTAAAATTTACTATAAAACTGTTACAATAAAAGTGTGTATTATTAACACAAACAGATGTAATTGTCAATGAAACATAATAGAGATTTCAAGAATAGATTCAAGTGTATATGAAAACTTAACTGTATTTTATTATGCATTAAGAAAGATATTGTAATTTAGGGATTGAGACAACTCTAATCTCAAGCAATAATTTCAGGCTTTAAATCAAATCTTTGTCATTTTCTAATTTTCTGACTTGAGGAAGCATCCTTAACTTTTGACAATTGTGTTTTCTCATTGTAATTGTAAATAATAATAGTAGCCACCGCATAAGGTTAGCATGTTTCTTAAATGAATCAATACATGAGAAATATTTAGAACACTGTGCTGTAGAGTAATATTTAAGTGTCATTTTAATTCATTTTAGAAAAGTATATTTTATTTAATAAATGGTGGTGGTATACTTGACTATACATCTGAAAGAAAATAAATTTATACCTTCACCCTATACAATATAAAAAAATAAATCTCAATGCATTCAAGATTGAAACTGTAAAACTGTTAGATGAAATTACAGTATAAAATCAACTTGAGGATGACTTTCTTCAGAAAGAAGGAAATCCAAACACATGAATAAATAGGTTAAAATATTTGAATACGTAAATATTTTATATATTTTTTGCTGTAGCAGAGTACATCATTAATAATCAGAACATAATACTAATATCCTTGGGAAAAATATGTTGAACAGATATGACAATGAGTTAATAACTAAACTATACTGAGAACTTTTAGATTGATATATGAAAAACAGGAAAAATAGGTAAAAGTGATCTGAAGCAGCATCATGAGATTGTACTTTATTTTAACAGATAGACAAAATTTTATGTGTGTATATAATACACATATTAATGCAAAAATTAATGTACACTTGTTTAAAATTAAAACTGCTGGCAGAGATATAGGAAATAATCATTCTCATACAACATTGATGTAAGAACTGCTATAACATTTCAGGTTTTGAGAGTCTATTCAGTAAAACAATGAACTAATACAAAAGAACATAGAGACAAGGACGTATATATTTCAGTATTATTTGGAGCGGCAAAAGTGGAAACAACTTGACCTCTAACAGAAACATGGCTGAGTATATTATGGTATGCAGAATACTATGTGGTGAAACTTAGAAGAATAATGAGTTAGAGCCCCATAAATTAGCCTAGAATAATATTCATAATATATTAACTACAGAATATTAACTTGCTAGCATATGGCCCTGTTTTTAATAGTTAAAAAACATCTTATGTTCACATATTATTAGGGTGCTGACAAGGAGTATGAACATTAACTTTTTTAATATCTGTACTTTTAGATTTTTTATTTTTCAATTAGAGTTTACGTTCAATATCTACTTTTATAAAAATTGTAAGATCCTAAAACAGGATGGAAAAAATAATGACTTCAGTTGTGGTATGTGCAGTATTTTAAGGAATATACATTGGGACTTTCTCAAAAGATTGGGAAAGACTGGACTGTCTGTGACATTATATAGATGCTTTATTTATTTATTTATTTATTTTCATTTTTCCGAAGCTGGAAACGGGGAGGCAGTCAGACAGACTCCCGCATGCGCTGGACCGGGATCCACCCCGGCATGCCCACCAGGGGGCGATGCTTTGCCCCTCTGGGGTGTCGCTCTGTTGCGTCCAGAGCCATTCTAGTGCCTGAGGCAGAGGCCACAGAGCCATCCCCAGCACCTGGGCCATCTTTGCTCCAATGGAGCCTCGCTGCAGGAGGGGAAGAGAGAGACAGAGAGGAAGGAGAGGGGGAGGGGTGGAGAAGCAAATGGGCGCCTCTCCTGTGTGCCCTGGCTGGGAATCGAACCCTGGACTCCTGCATGCCGGGCCGACGCTCTACCGCTGAGCCAACCGACCAGGGCCTATAGATGCTTTATTAAGGATTTTCAAGAAGGATCAAAGGAGAGAAACTTCAGGCCTAGAAGAAGTACTTAGTAACTGGCCAAAGAAATGGCAGTCATTTCCTATTTTAAAGCTATGCCAAATTAAATGGTTATGTAATAGTTGTAATTTTTTCCCTTCATTTCCTTAATATATACAAGGTTCTCAATCCTAGTTTATAATCAAAATTATCTATGGAAATTCTTACTTCATAAGTCTAGGATGAGGTTAGACATCTGTATTTGAAGAGTTAGAAAGATGTTTCATGAAGCTTTCCTCATGAAATAACAACATCCTTTGAATGTTATTTTAAAAACACTGAATTAAAGAAAAAAAATATTTGACTTGTACAGAAGTTGAAGGGTTGGTGTTAGTTTTATCACTGAGAACACTAAAGGTTTACTAATTAATACAATTTAAATCTATGAAGGGATAATATACAAAGAATGATTTTTTTTTTCAGAACATTGATAATCTTTTGACTACTAGAGTTTTCCTTACCTTGAAGATCTTTCTGTGCAGATTACCTTAGTGATTTTTGAGATTGTTTAGCAATAATCTTGCCAAAAATTTATGGGAAATGGTTGAGTGCTTTCTAACGATATTCCATTGCCAGCTTCTAAGTTTGTTAGAGTGCTATGTTTTATAGATGTTGTGAGCTTCACACCAGTGATGGGAATCAGTGCATCTCCCTGAGGGCAAGTGAAGAATTACTGCTGAAAGCAGTATACCATTAATATTTTTAGGTTAAAATTATAACACACCATTTGGTAAATACCATGCTATGTGACCTTCAAAAGTCCTTTTATAGGTATGATTTTATATGAAGATGTTTGTGTTTATGGAAAGCCTAGAGCTTTTCACATTTTCAATCTGAAGAAAGTGATAAACTTCAGGGGAAGAGTTAATGAAATAGTCACTGTAATGTTTCTTATTTTATATTCCAATAATGGCTCAGACATTACTAAAAATGCATAGAATGCTTTGTCTAGTATTGGCTGTCTTTATGAACTGCCTAGTGGTTTGTCTGTTTCATCATCATTCTCCCTGAAATCATAGCTGTGTAGATCTTGCATGCAGCATGTTCTCAAGACAGACAGTATACATGCCTTTATATAACTAACGTACTTACTGCCTCTATTTCAGAACATACTCTAGTCTTGTGTGTGTGTGGATGTATACAGTTCAATTAATTTGTTTTACCTCTCAAATAAAGCCATACAGAATGAAAAGTTCCTAAAATAGGAAAACTAGGTAGTTATCAAATTTATTTTCAACATTTTTATTTTCTTTTGTTCCTCTTTTAAGGTGGTATAACATTATCTATCAAATTAATATTGACTGTAAATAGTCACATAATGCCAATTTATTTTTAAAAGGTGATTGACCTAAGTGACTGATAAATTTGATAGATAGCTTGAGCTTCTTTGCTTATGAAGTAAATGAGTAATATTGAATTTCAGTAATTAAGGGAAAGATGCAATCCCCACAATTACAATTTACAATATGCAAATTTAACAGAATTAAAAGACACCCTTCTCCTGGGGAAAATAATCTCCAATATTCTCACTGACCATTTCTGTCCTGGAATCGCCCCCCACCATTACCACCAGGTAAATGCTAGGCACTGCCTTACTGAGCCATTTTGTAGGGAAGGCAAACTTCAGTTCAGTGTTTCTTTCTTTTTTTTAATTTCATAGAATTTATTGGGGTGACATGGTTAACAAAATTATACAGGTTTCTGATGCACAATTCTAGAACACATCTTCTGTATACACCTTCTGCCCAAAGTCAAGTCTTGGTCCATCACCATTTATTCCCCCATACCCTCTGCATCTTCACACACCCCTCAGTATCACCACACTGTTGTCCGTGTCCATCAGTTTCTTTCTCACTCTTCCCCCCCCTTTTTTTGATCCATTTTTGCTCAAGCCCTCTTTTCAAAATGCTTAGAAATAGGAACGCCTTTGTATATTCATTCACAAAGATTAGATTTGCCAGATGAGGGAGTTTGATTCATGCTCGCTATTTAATAAACAATTGTTTCTTGATATTTGTATTTCTAATTTTTTATATTTTTTATTTATGAATATTTGAGGCATAATATGTTGATCTCATTTTCATCTTTTCTTCTGAACCTGATACATTATAATCCATTCTAATGGTGTTTGGTTTAGCTTTATTTTATTTTATTTTATTTTTTGGTCAATTAGATGATACAGTCCTTCTATTGCCTGTTAAAAATATTTTTGAAAATGGAATTGGTCTATTTCATTAACTAATTTCAATTGCTTTTAACCAAATATAGAAATAATAAACTTTTTTTATTTCTGAATCATTAAATATTAGAGATGAACTACTTTCATCTATATGTAGGGTAAGAACTAAGTTTTGTGACTAATACATTTCATTAAGTTGAAAACATTTATTCTGTAGCCTTTATATATTAATATTTGTTTGCTATCCAAAAGAATTAACAAAATTAGAGTAGTTCATGGCATTTTAATTTTCTTAATGACACTTGTAATAATTATCAACTTTCCTTTACTAGTAAGTCACTGAAAGGCAGACATCTTTTATTTTTTTTAAAAATAAGTATTGCCTTCAGAAAAAACTGTTGGTGAAGTTAAAATTTAAGAAGTATTGAATTACATAATTAGTAAATGTAAAACACCTACAAGCAACTCTAACTTGGTTTCAATAATGGTGGCATCATTTAGTGTTCAATCTGTGAACACACTCAGAATTTTAAAAAGCTTTGTATTTTTAGATTATCTTTGTGGTTATCCTAAACAGGCATATAACTTAATTATATGCTTCATATTTAAAACTATGATTTTAAACTTATTTTAAAATTCAAGTGTTTTTTAAAATCTTCTTTTTTTCATCACTTATTTCTTCATTTCTTATGTACATTTAAATATGCAGTAGTCTTTATAATACTACCTGACTATAAGCTACATGAGAGTAAAATATTAATCTTTTTTATTTAGCTCTATAACATCAACATTTGGAACAGTACCTGGACATAGTAAGCACTCAATAAATTGTGCAATGAGTACCAGAAAGTTACTGAATTTATCTTAAATGAATTGTTTATTCTGCTTTTGCAGGAATATTATTCAGCCTAATTTTCAGATAAATATTCCCTTCCCTTTTGTTACACTGCTTTTAAAAAATTGAAATAAGATATTTTATATGATATGAAAAAAGCTTTTCTGAAATTCAGCCTCTGTTCCTTTTATTTCAGTTTTACCACATATATTTTACATTTTTTATTCCAAACTCTACTTATATATTTAAATTTTGCATTGTTTTCCACATTTCATGAATTTTATCATTTCTATTTTATACCTTATAATTTTAGATATTATAGTTTAATAATGTGTAATAACATTAGTTTTCATAGAGTGTACACTGTTGTGTATATGACATTTTCCATGTTTGGATTATTTCCTAGATGGATTATAGAAAAGAAACTAAGCTAGTTGAAGATTATGCTCATGTTAAAACTTAACATATACTACAGTGTGATTTTCAAAAGGCAATATATATGGCCACAAATGTTATTTGTTTATTTTTTTAATTTATTGGGGTGACTGGTTAACAAAACAGGTCCCAGGTGTACAATTCTGTGACACATCATCTGTACACTGTATTGTGTGTTCACTCCCCCAAGTCAAGTCTCTGTCAATCACCATTTATCCCCCCTCTACCCTCCCTACTTCACTTCTTCCCCTCCCCCCACAAATGTTATTAAAAGAAAGGCATTAATACTTAAACCATTTCCTCATCTATATTTGGCTTGCTTTAGGGGGGGTGATTAATTTTGCTGTTGTACTTTCAATATCTTTAATCATTTTAGAAGTTAGACATTTTCTTGTCCTACACAGTTCTTTACTGTTCACTATTTAATGAATTTTTACTTTTCCCTAGATTACTCCAACCATATCTATGTCTTTAAATACTACCTCTCTTTTAACTCACAAATTTCCTCTGATGTTCAAACCCGCAATCACTTAATTGACAACTTTACTTGGATGTCTGAAAGGCATTTTACACTTAAAATATCCAGAATAAAATTCTTGCTTCATCTATCCTTATATTTTACCCCTTTTTCATCATCCACTTTAATGAACACAGCTCCTACTTTTGTGTTCATAGCTATTTTTTAATTTTTATATTAATAACCTTTAAAATTTCAAATTGAGAACAGAAATTTTCATGTAAAAATTCCAGATTATTTCAAATACAGTTTTTTACTAATCAGAATTAAGAACTCTGGACATGTCTAAATATATATGCTTGAAAGAACTGCAAAGAGAGGGTTTAAAATAATATGATAATAAGTATTAAGGATGATTATTAATAGCATTATCATGGTTGATGACAAATGGGACTTCTAGAAATTTTAAACTCAATTTAATAAAATCTAGTTTAGTAAGCATTTCGAAGACAATACCCCAACAATACACCAAATTGTTTTCATTTGTAAATAATAATAGATTGCCCTATAATAATTTTATTATTTACAACCCTCATGATTTCTTTATAATTACATGAGTTTAGTAGTTTTTTTTAATATAGTTATGTCTACAGTGCTTATCATCTCAACATAATTGAAATGGTCTGAAGTCCTTTTCTTATTTCTTCTTACCTATAAATAATAGATTTTTTTTTCTATTTTTCTTACTTATACTTGAATCCTCTGGAATGTAATTGGTATATTTTCAAAATATGTGGCAATCATCAAAGAAAAAGTACTTTGAACAATACTTCAAGGGGAAAATTTAAAAATATATTACATTAAAAATAGTTAAGTTAAACTTTGCCTTTAGAAATATTTTGAGGATTATCATTATTGTCTTATATCAAGACAAAAAAAGAGCAAGAAAGAGAGAGAGAGAAAGATGTTCTCTGTCATACCTTGTAGCCTGAGGGAGAAATAAGTGTGGCCCTTTGGAAGAAGATAAAAAATTAAGTAAAATCTCTGAAAAACTTTTTTTTTTTTGTCTTTTTTTTTTTTTCTGAAAAACTTTTAAAGTGAATTATTTTGTGTGATAAAAATGCAATTTCTTGTTGCCAGGCCGGGGTAGGAGGTAATTGCACCAGTTATGGATTGTGGTTATAATTCAGCAGACAGTGTCATTTGAGTCATCTTATTATTTGATCTAGTTCATCCCTTACTCAAGTGAACACTAATATATTCTAGACTTTTAGAACCAACCTAACCACATTTTTTATAGCAAAAGGAGCCTAACTTAATGTGTAAGAAACTACAAAATAACATAATAAAAACATCATACATTAATGAAATTTTTAAAAAAAGATATATAGTATGTATTTATTTAATAATAAAGTGTTACTGGATTTTTAAATGCTCATAAAACTGAGTGTTACTATTTCAATAATTTTATATGATTAAAACATCTGTATATTTATCTCTGTATATGTTAGTATGGTTGCAGTGTAATTATTGAATTTTAGATTTTAGAAGTGATAAAGATCATTTTTGTTTTAAGAATCAGAGTGATATTTTACACACACACACACACACACACACACACACACACACACAGAGCCATGATCTAATCTTCCAAATAGTTTACTATTTAGTTATTATACAAATCTATATTTTTGGCTTTATTTTTTAAACCATTAGGCACAAAACATAGAAAAACAACTAATACAGTCTATATTCAGGAACTAGCAGGTAAAGTTTGGATTCAGCATAGAATACTAGTCCTAAAGATGAAGCTGGGAAGACCAAGCCAAGGATAGGGATGGAGAATTTGGAATGTCTGCTTTGGGAGTCTGAGTAACGCAGTGGGTAGTTGAAGGGAAGTGTCACTGAAGGTTGAATAGAGTTTTTCATAATGCTGAAATGAAAACTCCTCAACCAAAATCTTATAAAGCTGTCTGTTTGTATAAATGATGAAACTGAAGTGATTTGACAAAGGTCACTCAACAGAGTAAGGGTGAAAGCCCATAATTCCAACTGCCAATCCTAGATGCTTTTTATTTTATCACACTTTAGATAGGGCAGGACACTAGGATCGGGCAAGAAACATTTCAGGGAGGGAAAGTATACCACTGCATAGCAGGACATAGAGCTCTAGGGAACAAGAGAAGGCACAGATCTGGCTCCAAGTTTTAAAACCTGGTGTTGGCAGTAGGTGTGTTGTAAGGTTATATGTGAAAAGACAGCAAGGTATTTTATGATATATATTAGACATGCTTATGAAAACTAAGTTTGATTTGGTTAACAAAAGTGAGCAGATTAGGCAGAATAGTAGACTTAGAAGAGCTGATTTTTTATTCTTTCTTAATTCTGGTCACATAGTTTTATGGTGCATACAGGGAGGGAAAAAAGTAGGTTTACAGTTGTGTGTACGCAAAACAGAGTTTAGTCTTGTATTATTATTTATTATTTTTCATACAAACACTGCAAATCTGCTTTTGCCCCACCCTGTATTTTGTCGCATCAGTACTTTTCAGGAAGACAGTTATTTATGTATATAAAATGTATACTAAAATAAAAAAAAGATACAGTTCTTTTCTATTTATTTTGTTTGGCAGTTCAATATAAATTCCCTCAAATGACAAAAGCATCTCCATTGTACAACACTATAGGGTGCCTCAGTAACTTAAGGTGTAATACATTATGGAAATGAAAGAGACTTATCTTATTAGATCATTAGGATATATCCTGATAAAAGGTAAATTAAATAATCAATTTGTGTCTCTTTACCATACCTGTGACATCTTGACTTTTAGAACTTTGAGATACAATGAAATGTCAAATTTCTTTTGGATAGGCAAACAATACATGATATAACATGAACATAAAAGTATTTTGAAAGATACTATTTGGTTGGTTACAAATTATAGAAATACAATTCAACATGGCTTAAACTAAAAGGGAATTATATTGACTCTGTGCTGGCTTTAGACGTAGATTCAGATGCCAAAATGCTGTCAGAAATTTCTCTCTCCATTCCTGGAGTCTCCTTTTGTCTTGGTTGACTATTTCCATCCAGTTTGGTTCTTCCTCCTTCATATGGTAAGAAGATAGTCACTAGTGATGTCAGGCCTATGTTTTACTAGGTTCAACAAATTCTCAGGGTAATTCTTACTGAACCATCCTGTATCATGTGCTCAGTCCCAAATCAGTAAATAGCTGAATGAATGAATGAATGAATGAATGAATGAATGAAATAACAGGTATCTACTATTGAAAGGAATTGCTTTATGAATGTAAGGCCATACATAAATAGCATCATTAAATAAAATAGTCCATACTTAATTGGGATATTTTAAATTATAAGGGAACTTATTTTGTATTTATTTTAAAGTATGGCTCAGTGAAATAGTTCAGTAATTTTTCTGCCACAATGAAGACAAATGATGCCTTACAGGTACTCTCCTTATGGTCTTAAAAGGTCTGAGAGTACCTCCTGGCAAAGGAATACATTTGTCTTAATGTTTATTTTCAATCAGAAACATCACTATTAAAACCTTGTTATTTTGTATTTTTAATACTTTTCATGGGATTCCCATTGAGAGGTTTGTGTGTGTGTGTGTGTGTGTGTGTGTGTGTGTGTGTGTGTGTGTGCACGTGCGCGCGCACAGATCTTCATTTCCAAGAAGGGTTAGTTTTGACTAGGAATTTGACAACACAGAGGTAACAGAGCAAGCTTATAGGAATATCTGATAGTTAAGAATGGGATACTGATAGTACAAAAATACAAAAGACGTTTCGATAAATACAATCATCATTATTTCAAAGATTTTCTTACCCCTTCTCCTTCCAGTTAGGCTTCATGTTTCCTTTGTACCCTTTATATACCTTCGTAGCAGTACTTTTAAGACTTTTCTACACTAATTCATTTTCACATTGTTTTCTATACTAATCTAGAAGTTTCTTAAAGGCAGGAACAGTGTCATATATATCCTTTATCTCCAGCTCCCAACACAGGGCCTGGGCCACTCAGTAAGCATTCCATAAAAGATTGGATGGATGGCACAATTGTAGATCATAGTTCTGAAGGGAAAACTGATTTGTAACTGTCAAGAAAGAACATACCTGATATAGTTGATACATGTTGTTCCAAATAATGTATATGTTGTTTAAGATCCACTTTATTTCTATCAATTCTGTAGAAATAAGTATAGATATATTTATATGTTGATGTTTCAATAGACTTTACCCTCCAAAAATATGAAGCTATACATATGATTAAAATTTGATATTTATTATTTTTGTAAAGATGCAAACACTATCAATGCACAGACTTTTTCCTTTAGTAAATGTTGTATTTTTATATCAAAGAGGTGGCCAAATAAGGTATCTTTCATAATTCTTCACACTCTTTTTCTTCCCCTACACCTCTGCCGCACCCCAGTATTCAGTTGTCCACCATCTCCAGGCTTCCACACTGGAGTTGGTGTCTCACTTTTTGGCTCTGACTTAAGATATAAAATAAAAATAGAGCACCACTCTCTCTAAGACATGTAATACACAAATGAATTACTGTTTTTTGTCTCAACTTCTGTTTAGAGGGTCTGTTTTTTGTCTGTGTCTATATTAGATTAATTTGAAGTGTGCAGATGTGGATATATTTTTTAAATCTTTAAGAAAAAAGTGTAAATCTAAGAGGTTTTTAATGTCTTTGTGTCAGAAAGATTGGATGGCACATTTCTTGGCTAGGCTATTAAATTTTATATTTATTAAACTTGGAATTTAAAAGCATTATATTTTCTTGTATTTCTAATCTAATTTCTAAAATAAGTAATATTATGCAGAATTGCTATCCAGAGTAAAGAAGTGCTACATATTATAAATATTAATATGTAATCATTAATGTCTTCTATTAGATCATAGCATACCTTTAGTTATATGCGGAGAAATGCCAGTTATACCAACAAAATTTGGGGGCCACTTCAGCTTTGATAAAACAGCAATGATGGCTGACAATATTTTATATAAAATTATTTCAAATAGTTAAAACTAAATTCCAGGGAATAGTACTTACTACATTTAAACATTTTTAGTATAAGGATAGATGGTATGGTGTATTCTTATTTTTTATGTTTTTCTAAAATTTATTTATTTTAAAGAGGGGGAAGAGAGAGAGAGAGAAAGAATGGGGGAGGAGCAGGAAGCATCAACTCCCATATGTGCCTTGATCAGGCAAGCCCAGGGTTTTGAACCTGCAACCTCAGCATTCCAGGTCTACACTTTATCCACTGCACTACCACAAGGTCAGGTAGTGTAATTCTTCAATTTGCAAAAAAAATAGATTATTTGAAAGATGTTTACTTTTATGAAAATTCTATTTTCTAAACTATATTATTTCATAATTTTTTGAGTATTGAAAAATTATTAAAGGGAAAAATAACAAAAGATAGGTAATACTCAACTATGTAAATACTAGGCACACATTTGCAAGTTGTTTTGGAAAGGTAGAACTAGTCCTAGAGTTAAAAAAAAATGCTGTAGATGCAGTAAATAGAGTGTGAGACTGGTGTACAGTATGGTAGAAATCAGTACCATTATCACACATCTTGTAGCAGCTTAGGCTGAATTTAGAGTGGATGTTATATATTTCATTACTTTTTTTTTTTTTTTTTTTAATTTTTCTGAAGCTGGAAACGGGGAGAGACAGTCAGACAGATTCCCGCATGCGCCCGACCGGGATCCACCCGGCACGCCCACCAGGGGCGACGCTCTGCCCACCAGGGGGAGATACTCTGCCCCTCCGGGGCGTAGCTCTGCTGCGACCAGAGCCACTTTAGCGCCTGGGGCAGAGGCCAAGGAGCCATACCCAGTGCCCGGGCCATCTTTGCTCCAATGGAGCCTCGCTGCGGGAGGGGAAGAGAGAGACAGAGAGGAAGGAGGGGGGTGGGGATGGAGAAGCAAATGGGCGCTTCTCCTATGTGCCCTGGCCAGGAATCGAACCCGTGTCCCCCGCACGCCAGGCCGATGCTCTACCGCTGAGCCAACCAGCCAGGGCCTATTTCATTACTTTTTATTGATTGGTAGTCTGTAGGATAGTTTTTATAATTAATCTTCCATGTGCTGTTCTCTTCCTGGGTTGTAATCATGCAGGTAATCATTACATTGACCAAAACAGCAGCGATATTAGAATTTAAAATAATTTTAAAAACAGCTCTTTTGAAACTTTTGGTTGACTAACATATTTTCCTTTCTGAAATTTATTTTAAAACACTATAGTTTGTTAGTATAGAAATGTTTTCAACAATATTTTATTTATTCAAAAAGTGTAATCATATTTGACATTCAGGATTTTTTTTTTTTTTAAGTGAGAGGAAAGAAAATAGTGAGACAGAGTCCCGCACATGCCCTGACAGGGATCCACCTGGCAGCCCCCATCGGGGCTGATGCTTTAATCAATCGAGCTATTTTCTCAGTATTTCATGTGCACAGGCTAAAATATACAGATGATCCTAATTCACCTTTATTATTGGTTTAAGATGTAATCATGGTTTAACTTTCTTATTATAACACTTTAACATACTTCAGCATTTTAGACAATTCTCTACAAAAAAAGTCTGTGAACAAAATTAACATGTTAAAAATTATTTCTCAGTGTACTTCTTGAAACTGAATGCATTTAATCATGGGAAATATGATGGATGTATTTGACATTCCTAGAAAATTTAGACTTCTTTTCAGTAAAATGAAATGATTTTCTAGATAAATCTAAATTAAACAAAATTCTTTTTTGATTATAAACTACATGTGTGGAAAGAAAAGTATATGTTTTTGTGTTCATGTGGCATAATATATGTACATATATGCATTTATGAGGTGACCCGGCTTAGAATTTCAATTTATACTTTTACTGTTTGCTTTCTTCAAGAGAAAAATGCCAAAAATGTGTGGCTCTATTTCTTTAAAATATTTTTTACCCAAATCTATTTTAAAGGTAGCATGGCAATACTTGCTAAAAATTAGCTAATTAAATATATGTTACAATATCTAAACTAAATTCTTGCTTAAATATTAGCAAATTATTTCAGCTTGCCCATTTTAATGTCCACACCAAGGAGAGCAGTCCTTCAATGGTTGGTCAGTGACACAACACACAGTTCTCATCTACCCAGTGTGTCATAAAATAGTGCCATATGTATTTTTCTGCTACCAAAATAAAATTTTAAATGAAAATATCTATATATTAGTTTTAGGAGTTGTGGAGGATACTATACTCATTCTATACTTTTTGTTTGATTGAGATTAAATACATCAAAATATTCTGGGTTTTGTGGCTGTGTGTTTCAATACAAATTGGCTAAAATGCCTATATTTTATATGGTTACATTATAAGTATACATCATTATAAACATACATGTGAGTGCAGTAATTTTTCAGTAACCTTTGGTAATATGGTTTTGTGCTCTATTTTTAAAATGTAGATACAACTGACTAAAAAAGATCTACCTAAATCAAAATAGTCATTTTACAAATTTAGATAGAATAAGTAGGTAATATCATACTTAAATAGCCCTAGCTTGCCTAAAGCAATTGGAATTGTTTTTAATAATTATTTAGAAATATTGGTTATATGTTGTGTATCAGTTTAGTTGAAAACTAAAATATTACTAATTATTTTATTAATGTCTTTCTCTGAAAATACCAGTCATGAAATAAATAATTAAATAACAAAAAATGCTAGGTGATAAGGAACATGAAATTAATGTTTTCAAGGGGCTAAAGCTACAACTTGCCTATTTTTTCTTTACTAACTTAGCTTTACACTCTTTGTTTTAATGTGTGTTAGAGCATATATTCTTAAAATAGAACAGATGAAGATTCATGAACAGCATTTTGATTTGGGAGCTATATAAAAATGTTACCATTGATGTATGGTTTTTATTCCCTTTTAAAAAAAAACTTACTAATTTCTTAGACTTTATACTGCAAAATACATAGACTCAAGGAAAACTTTTGTTTAATAATTTAAAACTGAAAATTGCTCTTTTCATTTGAAAATTCTAATTTTATAAGATAATTGTATTAAAATGTGATAAAAAGTCACTTTAGAAGTTGTGAT